>NC_140592.1:951874608-953074608 GCF_964204655.1 Triturus cristatus
AGATATCAGGGACTTAATACTGGACATGCAGCTCGATTTCTTATTCATTACGGAATCGTGGCTGAAAGATTGGTGCAATCCGGACATAGCCATTGCACTTCCTCCTAACTATATTACAGAAGGGACAGGTCAGACGGCAGAGGAGGTGGACCGGCCATCATCATTCGTGACTCCCTTTCCTGCTCCACTCTAGACCTAGTCTCCTTCGAAGGCGCAGAAAGCCTAGGCTTCTGTATTTCCCTAGATGCCTCACTGTCGTTTTCAGGGGTCCTAATTTACCGACCGCCTGGACAATGCGCCACCTTCATAGACTCGCTAGGAGACGCCTTAAGCCAGCCACTCCTCAAATACGCTAATTTTACAATGCTCGGGGATTTCAATCTCCATTTGGAATCCAAAGGATCTCCTGGTACGGACAATTTCCTTCAAATAATTGAACTCCTCACTCTAAAACAACTGGTTGAACACCCCACCCACCAGGCTGGCCATACCCTAGATGGGATCTGTTCCAACTTTACTGCACTTACGGTGAACCTCCCCATCCCTTTAATCTGGACAGACCATCACATGATCCCACTTACCTTAGTGTATTCAACAACAGGGAGCCCTGACCCCACCTCCCTCAACCCTAAACCTAGTCGTCAATTGTCCAAACTTTTGAATAACCCTAAGCTTATGCCCCTTGCCCAGGCATGCAGACCAATTCTTACAGGCAACCCAAAACAAGACTCATGCCACTTCCATACTTGGCTCTCCACCATATGCAATGATTTAGCGCCCCTAGAGTTTCACGACAGGAGAGGAAAGAGGAAACCTAAAACTCCGAGACCACCCTGGTTCACTCCCGAGTTAGCCAAAGAACAATATCATTGCAAGCAACAAGAAAGCAAATGGAGAAAGTCCTACACTACTGATGATAGGCTAGCCTACAAAGTATGTAGAAGACTTTACCATGTTCATATTAAATCCACCAAAAAAGTCTACTATTCAAAAGCCATACTAGAGTCAAAACTTGATCAAAAATCAATTTTTAAAATTATCAACTCCTTCACGAATCCCAAAGGACTAAAGAAAGATCTACCCCCCTCACAAACTCTGTGCAACAACATCTCTAATTACTTTGAAGATAAGATCTCCAAAATACAAAAAAAACTTCCCCCTTACCCCTTCTAACATAGAGACCGAAGCCCCCAATCCTGGTCAGGCTACCTTTGGTATTTCAACCTTTAAACCGGTGTCACTGGAAGCCACCTCCAAGGCCATATTGACCTGTAAATCAGGATCCCCATTGGATGCTTGTCCCCCCATGATCCTGCACAAACTTATTGACATAGTCAACCCGGTCATAAATCAATTGGTCAACTCTTCATTAAGCACAGGCATTGTCCGACGACTGGAAACTGGCCCTGGTCAAACCCCTCAAAAAGAAACAAAATGTAGACGCATCGGTCCTCTCTAACTTACGGCCCATTTCACTGCTCCCGGCGCTGGGCAAAATTACAGAGAGGTTCGTGCTCAAAGAACTCTCAAACTTCATCGAATCCAATAACACTCTTCATCCTCAACAATCGGGCTTCCGTCCTAGACACTCAACGGAGTCTGCCCTCCTAGAGATCACAGAGGTGTTAAAAACCATCGCAGACTCGGGTAAGAAAGCTGTCCTGATCCTCCTGGATCTTTCCGCTGTGTTCGATACTATCTCCCATGACATTCTTCTCGCCAGACTCGAACGCGGCGGCATCACGGGTACTGCTCTGGCATGGATCAGATCTTTTCTCATCAACCGTAGACAAACTGTCTTCCTAGGCCCCTTTCTCTCTACGGAGCAGAACATAACAACAGGTATCCCTCAGGGCTCTTCCTTGAGCCCTTTGTCATTTAACATTTATATGGACCCTCTCATCTTCCTTATAAAATCCTTTGGCATCGAAGTCACCTCCTATGCTGACGACACCCAAATGATCGTCTCCCTGGACAAAAATAACACCATTGCCGAAACGAACTTCAAAACGTGTCTTTCTCACGTCATACAATGGATGAAGAACAACCATCTACAATGCAACACCGACAAAACTGAAATCCTACCCATTGGCACTAATGCTACTTTCGTCCCTGCCAGTTGGTGGCCAGAAGGCACCCCGCCTCCACCAGAGATGGTTAAAGTAGCCAGAAACTTGGGTGTCAAGTTTGACTCCGCCCTATCCTTTCTCCCTCACGCTCTAACCACGGCAGGAACCTGCTTTAGCTTAATGAGATCGTTGAAGAAATTCTTCGATCTCATTCCACTGGCAGCCAAGAAATCAGTGACAGTCGCCCTAATCCTCTCGCGCTTAGACTACTGCAACAGCCTGCTAGCGGGTTCTAACAAATCCACAATAAAAAGTTTGCAAGTGGCTCAAAATGCTGCAGCCCGTCTGGTTTTAAAGCTCCCACGCAGATCTTCGGCTACCTCGGCGCTCAAAACTCTGCAGTGGCTTCCCATCCATAAAAGAATCCTCTTCAAGATTCTCTTGATAACCCATAAAGCCACTCGCAAGTCAGGGCCCAGGTACCTTTCAGCTCGTTTCTCCCCTTACACCACCACCAGAACTCTTAGATCTTCCACAGCTAATCTCCTAAAAGCACCTCATTTTAAACTCATTACTAAGGGAGCCAAAACGGTTGCATACCTTGGTTCTAAAGCATGGAACGCACTCCCTATCAGCCTACGACTCCAGGAATGTGAATCCCTCTTTAGGAAGGCATTAAAAACATGGATATACAATATCCCAGATGACCACTGTTTTGCGCTAATCTAAATTTTCTTCCATCTTGAAATTCCTTCCCAGCTTCCCTCACCTTGTTTCCGTAGCGCCAGGAGGCTCCTCGCGGAGTGACAGTTCGCGCTTTATAAATGCATATTTACATTACATTACATTACACCCATACTCCTTCATATGTCTCAAAAGATAAACAACCAGAAAGAATAACAAATGAGTTAAAAAAAAAAAACTCAATACAAAATGACAGAACCTTCAAAGATTCATTAAGCAACAATAACAAGCCACAACACAACCTACTAAATATTCCTCAAAAAGGCAAATGCTGTAAAACTAAACATGGCAGAAATCTGGGCTACTAACCCAAACAATGACATTACTGTAGCAAGACCCTACCAGTTTGATGCTAGTCACATCAATCCAGGATCTATAGTTCCTACAACAGCTCAATTAGATAATGTCCAAATTGTATACTTGAGAAGTTAAGAATCCATGGAATTGCTAAAACTAATCACAAGTAACACGAGACATCGGGCATTAAAAATAGTGGCAGATGGTGCCACTTCAGGAACCAGCCATACTTCAAACAATAACCAGATTTCACCTCCCGACTTAGCAACCGGGAAAGTAAATGAGAACACAATGGGCCTGATTCAAAAAGGTAGACGTACACTTTTGTGTAGCTTTGCGATTGTTTGCTATTCATAAAGGTTTTTTAGGAGTAGTTATTTACGATTGCAGAGTCTTCACATGGAAAAAGGTACGGCAGTGCAAATCTGTCTGGAATTTGGACTTATTGATCAATAATTGAGAGCATATAATAGTTTGCCATGAAAAAAGCTGACCCGAAAACACTTGGAGGTATCCCATATCAGGAGCTCGACAATAATTAATTATAACAAAGGCAACCCGGCATACAAAATCGGCTAAACTTCTAAATGATTTAAAAATGGCCAATCCATGAAATCAGTCTAGCCAAACTTCTATAAAAAGTGTACTCTGATATTCTCTCGAGCAAGAGATTTGCAGAAATGTTGGTCCTTTAAACATTTATTTCTTCTTAGAGAAGCCTACGCCAATAATAATTTCTCATCTTATCAAGTAGCTTCAATTTCCTGAGGTTTAAGAATAACATTTCTAAGACTATGCTATGGCCTTTTTGATGTCTGGGAATTCAAACAAATGTGGAAACATCCCAGATCTCATCCTGCCTGTAGATCTTCCAAATACCATAGGGAAATTCTTGCACATTTAGTTTGTTGTTGTCCAAATTTAGTTGGAAACTGCGACATTTTTAATTTGCAACTTTTAAGCATTTAGGTATGAGGACATGCAGCAAGGCAATTCTATATTGTCTCAATATTACCGAAGGTTACTTTATTAATAAATGTACTAAGTACTTGAGCAGGCTTAAAGATGAACTGTATAATGTACAATATGCTGTTAACATTTGGTACTTAATAATTACGAAAGTAAGATCCAATTCTGCATTGGTGTAACTGAAAACATGTGGTTTCTTTAATTACACATCATTCTATTTAAAAAATCTGCAGCTTGCTGTTACTACCTGTTTTTTTTTTATCTCTACACGTTCCCTTGTAACCCACGGCACTTTTAATTATTGTTTTTTTCTTTCTTTCGTATCATTATTCTATTTATTTTTTTATTAATCACATACAATACAATCTTGTTGCCTGTACTGTAACACTGGTCAGTTACATTGTGGTTTAGCATAGGCAGTACATAGCCCTCTCATAGACGCAGATAAGCAGCTAAATTCAATTTTAAAAGCATGATTTCTGCCAATAACCACATAGGGAACCTAATGTGTCTTATAGCTTTCTTTCATCAACTGCCATTGAAATCATACATGCATCTTTGAAGTGCATAGCTTATGTTCCAGTGCAGTCCAATTCATTACATCAAATCCAACCTTGATAGTTGTGCTAGTGGCGTGGCAAGGACATTGTGCATGCTATAGGTGGTACACGCGAAATGCATAAGCAAATAGACTTTGTGAATGACTAAATCGGTGATCTTTTAATGTGGGGTGCTTCATCACTTGTGCTGAATTTCCAGATGTTGTGCAGTTACTCCCTAAGGTTACCAGGATTCTGCAGCCCATGGCTAATGGGCTCATGGACCATAGAACTATCCTGGCCTTCAGTATGTTTGAGAAAATCTCAAGTTAATTGACCTCTATTTGTTCTTTTGTAACTTTTAATTTTAGTTCCAAAATAAAGAGGGTGCGTTGCCTACTGGCTAAGTCATCCTGAATTGAATAAGGAGGAGGTGCACATTCTTATCCTGGTGAACTGCAGTTAATCTTCTGCCTCAGTTTAGTTTCATTGAATGGGAACATTTTGGGACCCTTAATAAAATACCCAGCTGTTGTTTGTGAAGAGTACTGAAGCATTGACTTTAGAGGGGTTAGAAAGATAGCACAGTGGTTTCCTAGAAAACATTGTGTGCAGTCCTAGAGAGCAAAAGTGTACCTAACGAAACGTTTTTATTGGCGGCTGAGTTATAGATGCAAATGTTGCCAGTAGTGGCCAGTAGTGCACTTGCCTTGGTATGACTAAAGAGCTGCCTCCCTGTCCCCATGAATCTCCAGTTCTACTTGATACAGCAATGTGAAACTGTGTGGATGTTAAATACACCTCTAGCCCAACTTCAAACGTGTGATGGGATATTTGCCATATCACTTATCCGTTTGCACTACATGCATTTCTGTGCATTTCTCACATAGCCTTCTTCTCCTATAGAGACATGACGGAAGTGGTCCATATAAAAGACCGGAAAGAGGCGATCCACGAGCTGAAATATTCACCAGATGGCGCATTCCTTGCTGTCGGCTCCAACGAAAGCACTGTCGATGTATATGGGGTTGTTCAGAGGTACAAAAAGGTTGGAGAGTGCCTGGGGTCCCTGACCTTCATCACTCACATGGATTGGTCATCAGACAGTAAATTTCTACAAACCAATGACGGCAGTGGAAAAAGAATGTTTTATAGAATGCCAGGTAAAGTAAGATAGTCTTCTTACGCTGTGACTTTCACATTGTTTTGGATAACAAATTAAAGTTCTCAACGTTTATGGAGGATTTGTTGATGAAAAAGTAAATCACAAAAAAAGAAAGCAACCGTACAACACTAATTAACCAATTTAATTAACTGAGCTACAATTGAATGCCTTGTGTTTTGGCTTTATTAGATTCCTTGTATTTGAAGTACCCCGATTTTCCTTTACGTTTATTTTGCAATTTGGTAGCAAGATTCCCAGTAATATTTCAGTACATTCGCACTCAGAGTTTTTATGTTTTTTGTTTTTTTAACGTCTCTTTTAATGTTTGTTTTATAATTCTCGTTTTTAGGTCTCGCCTGAGACAGCTTTTGTTAAAGGGGGATCTGGAAGTGCAAACGAGTGCTTTTCAGTCCTCCAGCTACAGTGCATGTGCGCCGGGCGCGCGCACCATTTGGCAGCCTGAAAAGCGCTGCCTGATCACTTTCACGGCCGCTTTGATGTCCTCAGTGAGCCGCGCGGCCACTGAGGACATCAAAGCGGCCGTGAAAGTGCACACCATTTGCCACCCCCTCCCTTATCCCACTTCCTGCTTGTATACTTGCCTGCCAAAATTGCATTTTCTGACTGCAGCGTCGCCTTGGACATTTCTACTAGTAAAGCACAAACAAGACAACCGAGCAAAAGGTGTGTTTGTACACATTTGCTTCTCTGGGAAACACTGAAGGTGCTTCTTGATGTATAACTATTTGTGTATGCAGCATCTGAAGCACGTCTCATTCACTCGCTCCACCCTACAATTTCTATTGCCTCAAAGCAGGCGTGATGCAGGTTTTTCCATGCAGCAACAGTGTCGAGAGTTGCTTTGCTAATGCGTGTTGTCTCTGGCCTGTGGCGACGGAGTGACTTGCGCAAGCCTCCCTGGTCTTCGACGGCGGAAGGAACAGGAAGAAAGCCTCTGAACATAATAAAACCACATTTTACTGCGCTTTATCTGGGCTTAACCTCGTTAAAATGCTTTCGCGTTACACGGGAGCTTATGGTGCTCCAAGGAAGCTGGAGCTGTGAGTGTTTACAGGAATTTGAACTGCAGCAACTCGCTGAACTGCCCAGGGCCACCTGTGAGGGACGGGACTCTTGACTTTTGGCACAAAACGGGTTTATCCCTTTCAAGCTAATTAGCACTTACCTGACAATGATTCGGACTTCCTGGATAACCAGTTGCAAGAATGCTTCTCGCGTTCGAACTCCTTTTGAACTCTGGTAATCCTCTATCGGGCTATTCGGCTGAAGGTGGTTGAAATGTCCTTCCCACATAAGACAAGATGGATAATCTACAAGTGAGCGGAGACACATTTAGAGTGGCACCTAACAAATCTTGGGCGTGCGGATTTTCAAAAAACACTTCGACCCCCGAATTGGCAACCAGTTAGACACAAGCATTGGCATAGCCAATAGGTCTCGCCTTTGGGACCTTATAAGTGTTTAGCCATGCAACAGTTGCATAACTAAATACTTATAAGGTCCCAAAAGCGAGACCTATTGGCTATGCCAATGCTTGTTAGTATTGTTTGCACAGTAGAGCGGTGCTCTCTGTTTTTTCTCGTTATTTATTCCCTTGTAGTTCCACTTCTCCTCCCCTGGTTGCAGGAATCCATGTTCCCAGGACTTTTTAGAGGAGGTCCACACTGGTATGATAGCCACTTCCATATGCCACTTCTCATCTCAGCTATTTAATCCCAGCAGAGCGCATACATGCAGTGGATTTATCAAACATAAATGCCTATCTGGGTACTTGTATACCTAGAGGGTGCCCCAGACCTATTCCTCTCCAAGTTTAGACAGGTTTGTAATGTGTAGAACAAAGTGCAGCATAACTCATCTCATACAGTGCTTACTCTGCCTCCTATGCCCCTTTTTACCAGCTCACCATTATTGCTTCTCAGAATTGGCAGATGACGAAGGCTGATATGTGTTGGTTAGTTTTTGGTAATAGTCTTGTTGAAGTGATTTTGGTTAATGCAAATAATACCTGTGAAGGATTTGAGGCATACTTTACTCTTCATCTACTCCGGCTGATAGAGAATGCTTAGTAGTTCAGTGTCACATTTCTGCTAACACTATTATCTCTGTTGCTCTTCACTGCCCCACCCCATGTACTTTCTTTCAACAAGGGGATTGTAGGTGGGGACTTTAATTTAGGGGTAGAACACTCAGTGCCCGGATTATTTGAGGCACATACTGGAATGTGTTATCATAACCAGATATGCCCCCAGTGTAGTCCACCAGCTTCTAGCAGGCACCATTTGCTGCTAAAAAATTACCTGCATTGAGGAAAAACATGCAGGAATCGCTGCAGAAGCACAAATTATGCTGTTATTTCCCAATTTTCAGTGTCAAATGTGGACTGTATTGATATTGCCCCATCCAGTAATTTAAGATCTATGCATTACTTCCAGGTGCAGGAATATTGGCATGAGTCCTACATTCCTTGGAATCCGCCTCTAAGTGCTTGTTGTTTAGACCTCAGGTAGGTAAAAGTAGAAAGGGATCTCTGTGTCTTGTCACAGATCAGGACTGGTGTCCACTAAAGTCCCAGCATATTGGGCCCGCTAAGTAGTACTTCAGTAGTACTACTTCATGTACTTTAAAATGCAATTCACAAACATAAGGGCTGACATCTCCCCATCCACCTCTAATATCTGTAACTCTTGATAAATGTCACTTACCCTTACATACAAGCGAGTCAGACTGACATTACTGATGCTTGTTTATAGCAGTCTTCAATGTCTGTCAAGATCGATGTTGTATCTTCCACATTCCTGCTGCAGTTTTTCTAGTGACCAAAAGGTTGAACTGAAATGCAGAAAACTGGTGACGTTTAAACGTGGCTATGTTTTCTAGATGCAATGTTGTGCTAGGAGCAGGCTGAATGAAAATTGTATCTATGGGGAAACCAAATTGCTTTTGTGGATAGATCAAACGCTGCAAGGGAGGAAAGCCAGAAATAAGAGCAAGGCAACTGAGATTTACACTGAAGCTATTCAATCTTGAGCAAAGATTGGCTTTGTGGAGTATTGTATACAATACAGCAAACATTGCTTTCTCTAGCTAGACCGTAGAAAAAAGCTTTTAGCTGTGTGATGGGGTACATCAGTTTTGTTCAGGTTAACTTTGTGCAAATGCTTACAACTAAAAAACTATTTGTTTACTTATGTATTGCTAGCCCATCCAAAGTGTTGTGGGATGAATATAGTGTATATATTTTTTTTATTAATCTTTTTATTGAACATACAGCAGTGAAATAAAAGAGGCATGATACATATAGCAACTCAGGCGTCAGTTCACTCACGTATAGAACATTAGACAGGCAGGCAAAGAAACACCATCCAAAATATTATCTTGCAGTTCAAGTGAGGGAGAGATACAAATATTCCCACAAGACTTATTCCATTTAGCCCACTTGTGGTCCCATTTCGCGGGACATCCTCTACGCTTGAATACGTCCGTTTTCGCAACCATGGCCTGATCCATATCCCTGGCTCACTTTGCATACCTAGGGAGCTTCCCCGTGCAATGTTTCGTTTAGCAAGTGCGCACCCTAGCAACACCCATGAATCGCCCGGTGTGAGTCAGGTCCGTGGCCTTCCATACATTTAACAAGCCCAGTCTCGGGGATAGAGTGATGGACTTCCGACATATCCCGGCCATTGTTGAGATAATTTTCCCCCATACAGGCTGTAGTTTTGGGCACTCCTAAATTACGTGAAAGAAGGTGCCATCAGCCGTACATCCTCTGAGACCACGCGGATCTGTCCGACTACCCATCCTAACTAATATGTTCTATGTAAATGTTTCAGTTGTACAAGTCGTAAACGCATTGGTATGGCTACCTCCCTAGGGGAGGAGATGGCTTCCTGCCAGTCGTCGTCCTCTAAGTATCCCAGGTCTGTTTCCCATTGTTGTCTAAGAAGTTCCAAGGGGTCGGGCTTGTTGTTGATCAGTTTGCAATAGGTGAGCGAGATCGCCTTACGGGGTAGGGGATCTGTCAGGAGCCTATCCTCCAGTGGGGAGGCTTCAGGTATTGTCTCCCCGCTAGTGACAACAACGGTTAGGGAATGGTGGATTTGGAGGTATCGGAACGTCTCGGCCTCCGCCAACTGATATTCCCGTTGGAGGTCCACGAATGAGACCATCGCCGGTCTCTTCCATAGGTCCCCCACTGAGGAAATACCAATTTGGACCCATTTGTCGAAGCCCGGGCACCTGCTCAAGGTCCCGAGTTGTTCGTATTCCCACAGGGGTGTGAGCGCTGTAGGAAGGTGGATATCTGACTATGGTTACCCCCAACTTTTTGCCTAGTGTCTAGCTGGTTTTTCGACTTAGTTGGCCTGAGATCCTGCCATTCAGGGTCTCAGGCTGTCTGCTTTCTCTTTAAAATGTACTCCATGTACCCTAGGTACATTCCCAATTGGTAAGGATCACCTTATTGGACCCTGTACAGTGTACCCTAGGTACCCAGGGCATAGGTGTACCCTAGGCCTCCCAGGGGCTGCAGCATGCATTATGCCACCCCTGGTCTGGCCTTCCAATCAGACACAACTGGCTGATCACTCAGCTGGGGCAAGGTCGTGTAATCACCCCTTGCTTAGATATAGTATGCCTATATCTACCCTTATATATAGACACATGTGTACCTATCAGTCACTCCTATGGCAGGCCTTAACAATCCTGGAGGCAGAGTGCTTGGTAACATGTGAGATGGTGCTCTAGCATGAGTTGAGCCTGTCTGCAGCTTTCGGAACCATGTCCTTATAGCTGTTCTATGATATAGCCTACCATATACTCTTAAAGTGCCTTATAATCTTAAACGGTTATGGTAACTATGGCTTGGCTTTATCAAAACATGTCGTGTAATGTGTCTAACACTTTGGAATAATACCGCCATACCATTTCTGGTGATGAGGATATTATTCCCCCCTTCTAGAGGGAGAGACATGTTAAAATACTACTTTGCTGTTTAACTCTAACCAAAGCCTCAGCATCACAAAATGGATGCTGCTGCCACAGACACGAGTCTGACCTCCTGCTGCTAGGAGTGATCCCGGCAAGGGAGGCTTGGACAATAGGTTTCCTGCTTGGGCCCAGACAGACCTTGGTGTATTGGGGCAGGGAGGGATGAAAAGAATGAGATATGCCTGGGGCACACAAGGTGTCCCGTGCATAGTCCAGTTCAAACCGGTGCTGGGGCACTCCAGCCCCAGTCCTGGTGTGAAACTGGACAAAGGGAAGGGGGTTTAACCACCCCCCTCCCAGGTCCCACCCATAAGGCGTGACCTAGCAGCTAACCCAGCCCCCCAGATTAGTATAAGAGTGGTAGCTGGGCCTCCAGGAGATTAGATTATCCTGAACCTGCACCTTGAACAGAAACTCTGGACCTTCGACTTTCGACGAAAGAAGAAGACTGAAGAATTTCCCTTGTGGCCAAGGAGTGGCTACCCTGTGCAAACAGGCACCATCAAGAGACTACCCTTTGCTTTGCTGAAGTTCTACGAGGGACCGACTGCAGAGCCCGACCAGAGCCTTGACTTCCAGACTTCTCCGACCCTGATCCACATCCACAGCCGAGCTGAGATCCGTGGAGGCGACGAGAGACGTGGGACCGGCTACCTGGGAAAAGTGGCTAGTATCTTCCAGCGCAGCTTCTGAGGCACCCTCGAAGTTGTGCACCGGGGATTGAGAAGCCCCAACCCCAAGCACCATCTGCATCGAAGATCAGCCCCCCACACTCCACGAGTCCTGCGTGGGGCCCTTCTGCATTTTCCTGCTTGCCGTGCCTGTCCGGTTGCTTGCCCGTTGGCTAGTGGCCTTTGTGACGACGCATCCTGAAATCTTCACTGCTGGTTTGGCTCCTCCAGACTGGCTCCCGCTTCCTTGCAAAAGAGAAGCACCCCAGACCTTCCTGGTCTGCACCAGAAGCAAGTCCTCCGTTCTTCGTGGGTTCCGCTTGCCAAGGCTTGGTGAGTCCTAGTTCGACTTCGACGCCGCCGACAGCAAGAGCCTTCGTGGGACAGCTCGCCTCCTGGTCCTGGTCGTCCTCGACGTCTCCTGGTCCCCGTGGCTGCAGCGACAAGCTTCACCTTCACCTGCAATCTTCACGACATCGCCTGGTTCCTTCCTGGTTCCACGTGGTCACTGGCTAGTGACCTTGACTCTGTCCCTTCTGCTTGCAGGTCTCCTCTCTTCTTGATCCCAGCCTTGGGATCCACCGGACACTCTTCACTGACTGCCTGTCAGCAACTTTCCTTCAGGCATCCATAGAAGTCCACGACGAAACCCGACGCAAGTTCACACCTATGCACCCGCATCCCGTGGGCTAGGTAACTTGGGTACTTCGGTGCTCACAAGGGTAGTGACTATCCTAGGGTCTAGTTTCCGAGTCTCGACTCTCTAGCTGCTTCAGAAGTGTCCTTAAACTGTTAATTTCTAACTGCTAGTAATTTTATCGACTTTTACGCATTACGCGTGAGTGTTTCCACTCTGCACCTGAATCCCGTGGGCCTCCCACTTCCTAACTGTTGCTAGTGTAGTGTAGCCCCAGCGATTGCCTAGGCCTATCCTATTTCCGTGACAGTGGTCCTTATACCACTTCTTTAGTATATGGTTTGCGTGGCCCCTAGGGCCGAACTGTATTACTTACCTGTGTGACTTAATGTATGCTTAAATAAGACTGTGTTGTACATACCTCTCATCTCATAAAGAGTGCTGAGGGTTTGACTAGAATAAATACACTTTATTTTATATATATATCTGTTGTGGTGTCCTTTCATTTGGTATTCAAGGGATTATATATGGTATCACAGCTGGCTTCACATGCCATTCAGAGTTTAGCCTAAGACTGCTCTTGTCCATGCTACCAATAGGATAGCTGGTCTATAAGGTTGACTTTACAACCAATCACCATAAGGGTTGTTTGGACTGATATAAGGTGTACACTAGAATTAGTGACATCATACATCAGGCCAACTTCTCACAAGCGCTGTAAGTTTTTTGTGCCATCCCAGTCTTTTCGTTGCACCGTGCCACAGTGCCACCGTGGGGGAAGTAGGACCAGTAAGAGATTGTTTTTTGGGGTTAGAGTAGAGTGCTCGCTGGTATCCTCCCTTAGCCATTAACCATCTATCCGTGCGGTTAATCACTGCCAGCTGGGCGGCCCGATAATATAACTTCAGGCCTGGTAACGCGATCTCCCCATCATACCATCCTCTGGTCAGTTTGTGCTGCTATACGCGGACCTTTCCCCTCCCATAGTAGGGTTCTGACCTCCCGCTCCACACTGGCAGAAAGGTTTCCGAGACTCTGAGGGGTGTTCTGCAGAGCGTAGAGGAAATGTGGAAGAGCTAGCATCTTATAGAGTGCCGCTGTACCCAGCAGGGTAAGAGGCAAGGTTCTCCAGTGTTGTACATTTTTCTGGAACCTGACCAAAGGAGGTCGAAGATTGGCGGCATAAAATCAGTCTGGGTGTGGGGTAATGTAGATTCCCAAGTAGTGAAAACCCTCAGTGGCGACCGTGATATTAGCGTTGTTATACAGCCTGGGAACTTGGCCCTTTCAGCATAAACAAAACCGACTTCGTCCAATTAATAGTGTAGCCAGAATGCGAGCTAAAGATTGCGAAGATATGCAAGATCCGATGGATTGAGGCTGAGGGAGCCGCCACGTACAGCATAACGTCGTCCGCATATAGTGAAATCCTGTCCTCGTGTTGGTCTGTCCACTTCATTCCTCTAATCATGGGGTCACCTCTAACCCAGGTCGCCAGCGGCTCCTGCACCAGAGCAAATATGAGGGGTGACAGGGGGCAACCCTGCCTAGTTCTCCTCCCCTCCCCAGACAAACTACGGCAGGTATGCTGATTGACTACCACTTGTGCCGTTGGACCGGTGTATAGCAATTTAACCCACTTTATAAAACAGGTCCCGAACCCCAAGCATTTGAGAAGAGCAAATCAGTAAGGCCATTTGATGGTGTTGAATGCCATCTTAGCATCCAACGACAGCAGCGCAGCATCCTCTAAGATGGTATGCATTCTCCCCATCACCCCATGGAGTCTGCGAAGATTTAGAGCCGTGTTTCGACCAGGCATAAAGCCGGATTGGTCAGGGTGGACAGGTTGGGTTATGATTGGCAAAAGACGATTGGCCAGTACCTTGGCCAGCATTTTGGCCTCTGCTAACAACAATGAAATTGGACGATAAGAGTCGCAACGCGTCGCCACCTTAACCGGTTTGTGTATTACAACTATGGAAGCTAACATCAGATAGGGGGGCAAAGACCCAACTTGATAGCTCTCTAAATACATGGCTCGCAGGGCAGGTGTTATCGTGGAGGACACTATTTTAAACAGCTCTATTGGAAGCCCTGTGGGACCCATAGCCTTCCCCGACCTAATTCCCCCTATGGCTGTCGTTCGTTCCTCCTCAGTAAGATCACTCTCTAAAGCATCCTGATCATCCTAAGTGAGCACCGCTACCGGGATCAGGTAGGAGGTCCTGTGAGTCCTGCGAGGTAGTGCGAGTAGCGGAGGAGTATATAGTGGTAAAATAGGAGGCGAAGGTCTCAGCTATTTGCACTGGATCCGTCACCGATTCGCCAGCGTCGGTCTCGATGAGGGGCATCCATCGCTGAGCCGCCTCTGGCCGTTTCAGCCATGCAAGAATTTTACCAGTGGCATCGTCCAACTCGTATACCCTATGCTGGGTTGCTTTATGCTTAGCCTTAACTGAATCTGCCGCCAGTAGGCGATAGTCTAGACATTTGACACTCTGGTGTGGGCAAGCTGTGCGTTGTCCTGCGTTGCAACTTCGTCTTCTAATCCCCTGATTTCCCCCTTCAGAGTTTCTAATCTGGCCATCTGTTCCTTTTTATATCCCACCTTCAATGAGAGGGCCTGGCCCATAATTACAGCCCCAAAGGCTCCCCACAACATACATGAGGACCGGACTGAATGTGTGTTTTCGGCAAAATAGTGCTCCACCCCTTCCACCAGGGCCTTTTTAACCTGTGGGATCTTCAAGATCCACGGAGTTATAGCTAAAGTTAAGCGGCTTTGTCTCTGCGGTATGGCAACCTGGGTGAGAACCGGGGAGTGGTCTGGGATGCCACGCGCTAGTAGTTTGGCTTCAGTAAAGTATGAGAGGTCATCATTGTGCGTAAATACATAGTCAGTTCTGGATTGACTGCCATGCACCCCTGATTGAAAGGTAAAGTTCTGCCCTGTGAGATTGAAATGTTGCCATAGGTCAAGCAGGCCAAAAGCCAGGAGAAAGTCCCTCAGTGGGGAAGAGTCCTGCGGGTCAGGTCGGGGGCAGGGGGGGCGGCGGTCCACAATACCGTCTACAGCCAGATTCAAGTCACCCCCCAGTATCAGTGTGCCGGTTGGGAGATCTAATAAGAATTTACTTGGGTCGGCTAGTGTAGAAGTATTCAGTGCGGGGCAACATAGAGTGAGAGAACATTGAAGGGCGTCCCCACCCAAGTCCCTGCTATGGCAGCATTTCTACCAGGATGATCAGTCCACCTGCTGTGTATTATAAATGGACAGTTTTTGCCCATGAGGATGCCTGTCCCTCTGGAACCACCCATAAAGCTGGCATGACCCACCAATTTATAGCCCCAGCGATCAAGTGCTTTGCAGGTGTTACCAATGAGATGAGTCTCTTGCAGAAGGACGATGTCTGCGACCTGTCTCTTAAGGTATTGGAGCACAATGCCTCTCTTTAGCTTATCCCCCAACCCGTTGACATTCCAAGTAAGAATGCGATAGCCAGCAGACATAGGGTATGTGTCAGAAATGGGATCCTGCCTGCCTCTGTAGCAAATCTATACAATCAGGCCAGCGCTCAACAGCTGCATGCTTTGAGTACACCATAGTTTGAGTTATACATTGCATCGTGACCATCACAATAATAGAACAATCAAAACAACTGAAACCCCCCCCATGCTGCCTCCCTGCACGATGGGCATCATACCTCCCGCCTCCCCAACTTTGCAGAGTGCCTATTGCCCACCCTTGAAACTCTGAGGAACGTGGTCCAGCCCCACTCCCAATGACAGACTGCGCTTAAAAGCAATACCCACTAACCATTACCCCCAAAATAAGTCATACACACGTTACAAGTAACTTCTAATATAGTCCTTTGGAGATCCCCAGCTCTGGAAGTAAGAATGACCACTACGCTGTACGCAATCATTGCAGCTTAAAATCAGACCAGAGAAGACAGCCCCCCCGATCACATTCTGGTTGTGGGAATAGCCCACCAATCTACAGCTTACGACCACAATCGGTCAGTCTCTAATCAGACGAATTCTGCGTCGACATCTCTCCCCTTGGTGACGAACCAGGCCCTGGACTCGACCCCTTGCTACTGCATTACCTCTACCTGCGTTGCCGTGTCGCTTGCCAACTGTTCTCCAGCTATCAAGCCTGTCCCAGGCGTCCTCAGGCCTAGTAAAGAACCATACTTTCCCCTCGGATTCAACCCGCAGCTTAGCGGGGAAGAGCATGGCGTAGTTGCATTTGTGATCACGCAGTGCACGCTTTACCTCTAGAAAGCGGCCTCGTTGTTTCTTCAAACGTAGAGTGAAGTCTGGGAAGAAAGAGATTTTGCTGTTGTCCACAACAAGCGGCGGGGCCGAGCTCGCTGTTTGCAGTGTGTTGGACCCGGCCTCGTGGCGTGGTCCCTAACCCTATGGAATGTGCCCGTTCCCCGCCCCGGCCTGCACGGGCCACCCGTCTGAACTGCACCAAGACCCTTCACCCGGAGCGGCACGCGGTCGCATACACCTCGTGGCTCCGCCATCTTGTTGGCATCCACGTCACACTATGCACCAGTCAGCGCGTCCCCGCTCAACCCGGCCCCGACCCCAGCGAAGCCCCGACATCAAGGCACCACGAACTGGCCAGGGGGTACCGCAGGGACCATTTATCGCCCCCGGCGGAGGACAGCATCGATGGGACCCCCAACTGTCCTCCCATCCCTAGGTGTGATCGGCCGGCAGATCTCTTGGGCCTGGCGCCTCTCCTGCTGGGCGTCTGGCCACCTCCACCCGGCCTCTCCGCCCCCCTCGGGCGCCTGGGTCCGGACATCAAAGGGCTCCAGTCCTATATCTGGGGTGACCCCGCCACAGATCGGCAGTTGTATCCCGGAGTCGAGAGCCCTGCTGATTGAATCGCGGCTGACCCTACGGAGAAGAACTTTTGTCGGAACCATCACGAGCCCTGCGGACTGCGTCGCGGCTCCTTCTTGTGAACACTTTGAAGCCACCCGGAACATCGGAGCCCTGCTGACGCTGTCGCGGCCCACCCTCGCTGAAACCTTCCTCGGAGCCCTGCTGACGACGTCGCGGCTCGAGCTAAGCAGAAACCACCTTGAGAGCCCTGCTGATTGAATCGCGGCTCTCCCTGAACTGTACGCCGGAGCCCTGCTGACGCCGTCGCGGCTCGACCCCTCCGAGATCCGGAGGTCCTCCAGCTTGAGGAGAAGAACTGGGCCCCAGGTACCCTCGTACCGCATCTCTGCCAAAGACTGTCCCGCTACCCCTACCCTTCCAAAGAGACATTGAGACTTTTGGTGGATCCCTTGATCCCATCGTGTAAATATTGACCTCGTAACCTTCTGATTGATGATAAAGCATTGCCTGTCTTAAGACAACCTCCTTGAGTCCTGTGTGGTGGTGTTACTGTGCTAGTACGTGATAGGAGAAGGATCTCTCAGGAGACTTCTCGGCAGCGCTCGGCTACTTCATACAGTGGGAGGGCCCCCCTTGGTGGTCTCGCCGACTCCTCGGGGTCCGCCTTCCAACATTTGGTGGCCAGCGACGGGATCCGAGCCGAACGCATACGTACCAGCCAGTACCCACTAGCTACCCATCCAAACGAACAGCATCATGAGCAGCCAGGAAAACAACGCGACAATGGAGTTCCAGCCCGAACGGCTGGAGGAATATACGCACAAAGAGTTAAAGCAGTTCTGCAAGGACAAAGGCATTGCAACCACCGGCCTAGGTACCAAAGAAGAGATGCAGAAGGCTCTAAGGGCATGGTGGGAGGCCGGGGCAGGCCCCTCCCAGGAAGAAGGTCCCCTGCCCCTGACTGAGACCACAGCAACCGCACTGACTCCGGCAACCGGAGGAAGAAAGAGCCTAGAAACCGGCCTCTCCGAAGACGAAATACGAGAGCGGGAGAAGGTCCGGAGCCACGAGCTAGAGCTAGCACGACTGCGGCTGGACGGCGAACTCCAGCTGGCAGAAAAGAAACTGGCCCTAGAACAGCTACGGCTTCAAGAGGAGATCGAGGAGAAGAGACGACACCGAGAGTTGGAGGAGAAGAAACTGACTCTTGAGCACGAGCGCAGTCTCAAGGAGCTCGAGATCAAGGCCAAGAACGGAGGGACCAACACCCCCAGTACTAGAGACACTCTACCGCCTTCCGAGACCAAGGTACATATCCCGGAAGAGGTCGTCAAGGAGTATTACAAGAATGACGACATCCAGCAATGGTTCAAGGCCTACGAGGTGGCCATGACCTCTCATCGGGTGCCCTGAAAAGACTGGGGGGCGGGCCTGTGGGGGCGGTTCCTGAGTGAGGGTCGAGACACGCTGCTCCAGCTGCCGGAGGAGGTGATGACCTCCTACGATCACATGAAGGAGGCCCTGCTCACCCGCTACGGGCTCACCGCGGAAATGTACCGCCAGCGGTTCAGAGACTGCAAGAAAATCCCGGGCACCACCTGGGTGGAATATGTGGACTTTTTCAGTCGGGCCCTAGAAGGGTGGATCAAAGGGAGCAAAGTCACTACCTACGGGCAGTTGGTCGACCTCATCGTGTGGGAGCACCTCTCCAACAATTGCTTTGTGGAACTGAGACAGCACCTCCTCGACAGCAAAATGACCGACCCACGAAAACTCGCCGTCGAGGCCGATCGATGGGTCAATTCCCGGGTCCCCCGGAACTCAATGGGGGAGTACCAGAGGAACCCCACCGGACCCCCCCGCCAGCGCGGTGGAGGGGGAGGGCCGAACAGGAACCGAGACCCTCCCGCCGGGGCCCCCAGGAGCCCCCCTCGAGGGCCACCGCAGCAACAACTCTCCCCGAGCCTAGCCCGAAGGGGGGCGCCCCCGGCCAGACCCGGACCACGGCCACCAGTGACCTGCTACGGCTGCCAACAGACCGGACACTATGCCAGCGATCCGGTCTGCCCCCTGAACCGAAGAAACGGGACCGGCGGGCCCCCGCCCCGACAGCTGGCGGCCGCTGCCCTGGGAGAAGGAGAAGAGGAAGAGGAGGCCCTCGACCGAGGAAACACTGAGTGGGAGCCTGCAGCCATGTCCCTGGTCTGCCTGGGTAGCCGAGAAATGGTACCCTGCACCCCCATCCCAAGCAACACCCAGAAGTACCGGCAGCAGGTCACGGTCAATGGACAACGGGCCGAAGCCCTTCGTGACACAGGCGCCAGTATCACCGCTGTCCGCTGCCACCTGGTGACCCCTGAACAGATTCTACCGAATGTCCTGTGCCCCGTACGGACGGCCGACAACAGTGAAAGCCTGTGCCAGATGGCCCTGGTCCCCTTCGAGTGGGGAGGGGTGACGGGCCTGCTGAAAGTGACGGTGCGCGACAACGCCCCTGTCGACTGTCTCCTGGGGAACGACTTGGAGAGTTCCCCCTGGGCTCAAGTGGAGCGCCGGGAGCACCTCCGGATGTTGGGACTGGCTGACTGGGCCTGCGCCATCACCCGGTCCATGACCGCCCGGGCCTCCAGCTCATCCCCGACCTCCGGGGCTGCCCCAGCCGAGGGGCTCACACCCCCTACCACCAGCAGCGAGGAGGAGGCGGACACCGACCCTGGACCCAGCGAATCCTCCCCCGAAGAGATGGCGTCCCCGAGCGCACTACCAGAACTGACACAATGGCGACATGAAGGGGGCCCCACCCGAGAGCAGTTCCAGCAGGAACAGCAGTCCTGTCCCTCTCTTGAAGGGGTCCGACAACAGGCGACCGCGCAAGCCAACGGTGACCAGACCGGCACCCACTGGGTCTACTGGGCCGAGGGCCTGTTGTACAGCGAACAGAAAGTGGCAGAACTCTGGGCCAGCCGCGTGTTGGTGGTCCCCCTCCGCTTCCGGGAGTTCCTTCTCAACCTGGCACATGATGTGCCCCTCGCCGGACACTTGGGGCAAGACAAAACGTACAGTCGTCTGGTGACCCACTTCTACTGGCCCCGGATGCGGAAAGACGTGGACAACCACTGCCGGTCCTGCCAGACCTGCCAAGCCAGCGGGAAGACGGGGGGTCGGGTCAAGGCCCCCCTCCAGCCCTTTCCAGCCGTCAGCACCCCGTTCGAACGGGTCGGAATCGATATTGTGGGGCCCCTGGACCCCCAAACCGCCCTGGGCCACCGCTTCATCCTGGTCCTCGTGGACCACGCCACCCGGTACCCGGAGGCGGTCCCGCTAAGAACTATAACGGCCCCTGTGGTAGGCCGGGCCTTGATGGGGATCTTCTCCCGAGTGGGATTTCCCCGCGAAGTGGTGAGCGACCGCGGCACGAACTTCATCTCCAGGTACATGCGGTCCCTGTGGCAGCAGTGCGGGGTCACATACAAGTTCACGACCCCCTATCACCCTCAGGGGAACGGACTGGTTGAGCGGTTCAACCGAACATTGAAAGGGATGATCCAGGGCCTGGAAGAGCCCCTCAGGCGGAGATGGGATGTTCTGCTGCCGTGCCTCCTGTTTGCCTATCGGGAGGTCCCGCAGAAGTCCCTGGGGTTCAGCCCGTTCGAGCTATTGTATGGACACCCGGTCCGCGGACCGCTCAGCCTGGTCAAGGAGGGTTGGGAGATGAAGCCCCAAGGCGCCCCTCCTGACGTCTACCGATACCTCCTGACTCTCCGGAACCAGACCCGCAAGTTCCGAGCCATGGCCGAAGCCAACCTCGAGGCCAGCCAGGAGGACATGAAGCGGTGGTACGATCGGAACTCCTCTACCGTAGAATTCGAGCCCGGACAGAAGGTATGGGTCATGGCCCCGGTCGAACACGGCGCCCTCCAGGACAAGTGGACCGGGCCCTTCAAGGTAGTGGAGAAGAAAAGTCCCGTCACCTACCTGGTCGACCTAGAGTCCCCCCGGAACCTCCTCCGGGTCTTACATGCGAACAGGCTAAAACCCCACTTTGCCCGGACCGAACTGAGCCTGCTGCTGGCGACCGACGAGGGGGGCGAGGACGACTCCGAACCCCTGCCCGACCTCTTGCAGTCCAGCATTCAGGATGGATCGATCGAAGGGGCCCAACTCGCCTCTTCCCTAACCCCAGAACAGCGCAATGACTGCCAGCGACTGCTGCGGGACTACGCAGCCCTCTTCTCCCTCACCCAGGGGGTGACCCACTGGTGCGTCCACGACGTCGACACCGGGGAGAGCCCCCCCGTGCGACACAGAGCCTACCGGGTGCCTGACCGAGTGCGGGCCTGCATCCAGGCCGAAGTAACAAAGATGCTGACCCTGGGGGTCATCGAACCCTCCGACAGCCCGTGGGCCAGCCCTGTCGTCCTGGTGCCCAAGGCCGCAGCTCCCGGCCACCCCCCAGAGTTGCGATTCTGCGTGGACTACCGAGCCCTGAATGCTGTAACCAAGACCGATGCCCACCCGATACCCCGGGCCGACGAACTCATCGACCGCCTGGGGGCCGCTCGCTACTTGAGCACGCTGGACCTCACCGCCGGGTACTGGCAAATCCAGCTCACCCCCGGCGCCCAAGAAAGATCCGCCTTTTCGACCCCGGATGGCCATTACCACTTTCGGGTGATGCCCTTCGGAATGAAGAACGCCCCGGCCACCTTCCAGAGACTGGTGAACAAGGTTTTGGCCGGGCTTGAGGCCTTCAGCGCGGCCTACCTAGATGACATTGCCGTGTACAGCAACCACTGGGCAGAGCACCTCCTTCACCTGAAAGCCGTCCTGGCCGCCCTCCAGCGGGCCGGGCTCACAATCAAGGCCAGCAAATGCCAAGTCGGCCACGGGTCCGTGACCTACCTGGGCCATCAAGTGGGGAGCGGGCAGGTGGCCCCCCTCCAAGCAAAGATAGATGCCATCCAGTCCTGGGAACCCCCCACTACCCAGACCTCTGTCCGGGCATTCCTGGGCCTCACCGGATACTACCGGCGGTTTATCCGGGACTATGGGAGCATTGTTGGCCCCCTCACAGAGTTAACGTCCAAAAAGCAGCCCAAGAAGGTGCACTGGACACCCCGCTGCCAAACAGCCTTTGACACCTTAAAGTCAGCCATGTGCACTTCTCCGGTGCTGCAAGCCCCGGACTACCAGAGAGAGTTCGTGGTACAGACGGACGCCTCCGAGTATGGGATCGGGGCTGTCCTATCCCAAGCCGATGAAAAGGGGCTCGACCGACCAGTGGCCTTCATCAGCCGACGACTACTGCCCCGAGAGCAACGCTGGAGCACTATTGAGCGTGAGGCCTTCGCTGTGGTGTGGGCCCTCAAGAAGCTCCGGCCCTACCTCTTTGGCACCCACTTCCGGGTCCAGACCGACCACCGGCCCTTGCGGTGGTTAATGCAAATGCGGGGCGAGAACCCCAAGCTGCTGCGGTGGTCCATCTCGCTACAAGGGATGGACTTTGACGTCGAACACCGGCCCGGCAATGACCACGCCAACGCCGACGGCCTGTCCCGCTTCTTCCGCCTTGACGAGGAGAATCCCCAAGGAGATGGGTGACTCTCCATGCCTTCGGCTGGGGGGGACGCCTGTTGGACCCGGCCTCGTGGCGTGGTCCCTAACCCTATGGAATGTGCCCGTTCCCCGCCCCGGCCTGCACGGGCCACCCGTCTGAACTGCACCAAGACCCTTCACCCGGAGCGGCACGCGGTCGCATACTCCTCACGGCTCCGCCATCTTGTTGGCATCCACGTCACACTATGCACCAGTCAGCGCGTCCCCGCTCAACCCGGCCCCGACCCCAGCGAAGCCCCGACATCAAGGCACCACGAACTGGCCAGGGGGTACCGCAGGGACCATTCATCGCCCCCGGCGGAGGACAGCATCGATGGGACCCCCAACTGTCCTCCCATCCCTAGGTGTGATCGGCCGGCAGATCTCTTGGGCCTGGCGCCTCTCCTGCTGGGCGTCTGGCCACCTCCACCCGGCCTCTCCTCCCCCCTCGGGCGCCTGGGTCCGGACATCAAAGGGCTCCAGTCCTATATCTGGGGTGACCCCGCCACAGATCGGCAGTTGTATCCCGGAGTCGAGAGCCCTGCTGATTGAATCGCGGCTGACCCTACGGAGAAGAACTTTTGTCGGAACCATCACGAGCCCTGCGGACTGCGTCGCGGCTCCTTCTTGTGAACACTTTGAAGCCACCCGGAACATCGGAGCCCTGCTGACGCTGTCGCGGCCCACCCTCGCTGAAACCTTCCTCGGAGCCCTGCTGACGACGTCGCGGCTCGAGCTAAGCAGAAACCACCTTGAGAGCCCTGCTGATTGAATCGCGGCTCTCCCTGAACTGTACGCCGGAGCCCTGCTGACGCCGTCGCGGCTCGACCCCTCCGAGATCCGGAGGTCCTCCAGCTTGAGGAGAAGAACTGGGCCCCAGGTACCCTCGTACCGCATCTCTGCCAAAGACTGTCCCGCTACCCCTACCCTTCCAAAGAGACATTGAGACTTTTGGTGGATCCCTTGATCCCATCGTGTAAATATTGACCTCGTAACCTTCTGATTGATGATAAAGCATTGCTTGTCTTAAGACAACCTCCTTGAGTCCTGTGTGGTGGTGTTACTGTGCTAGTACGTGATAGGAGAAGGATCTCTCAGGAGACTTCTCGGCAGCGCTCGGCTACTTCATACAGTGGGAGGGCCCCCCTTGGTGGTCTCGCCGACTCCTCGGGGTCCGCCTTCCAACACAGTGTAATGTCTCTGTCTCGGAAGTTGAAGACTCTGGCTAGCAAAGGTCGAGGCGGCGCACCAGGCTTAGGCATCCCGCCCGGCACCCGGTGCGCCCACTCAATGGAGAAGTAGTTAGACAACTCCTTGGGCTGTAGGTGCTTAAGTATCAACTCCTCGACTAAAATGTCTGCTGCCTGCCCCTCGGCACGTTCAGGCAATCCCACAATGCGAACGTTGTTGCGACGCATTCATCCTTCGTAGTCATCCAGTTGCCGTTCAAGCCCTGCCTGGGCAGTCTGGAGGTCGAACACCTGGCGTTTGAGGAGGTCTGAGTCGGTTTTTAGGTCTTGAGTCGTAGTATCAACTTCGGTGACGCGTTCGGCCATTTTTAGCATGTCAGCTATGATCAGGGCGACCTCTAAGGCCACCGTGTCTATTCTGCCTTCCAGGGAGGTGCGTACAGTCATTATAGCGGTTAAGACATCCTGCAACGTGGGTTCCGGTTGATCTCCACCGGGTTTGGGGTTGATTTGTGGCTCATCTTGACCCTTCTGCCACCCGTATTTCTCCAGTTTGGATTGAAGCGACATCCGGCCACCGCGGCCTCTAGCCATATCAAAGCCGTGAGGTGGTGCGGGATAGTGGAAGGACTGGCCTCACCGGCTACTCACTGCCGCCTGCGCAAGGGATGGATCCCCCACCGGCCTGTCAGGTTTCGGTAGTTGGCACAACCCTCCCAGTGATCGTCTCTGCTGGGGAGTACCCGCCGGTTCCGTAGTCACTGAGGCGTCACCGGCCTTGAACCATACAACTGCGCTTTCGTCTCGGGCCTCATGACTGGGACATGGATAGGACCCCGGCCTAAGTTCGATAGGACGCACAATGTTGTCTCCCCCACTTTGCAGCTACTTGGAGTCTCCTCCACCAACTTTGAAACTGCGTAGAGGCTATGTCCGTGAACAGCGTGCTTCTGTCCCCCACCGCCAGTTGGAACCAGTCTATTTTTAACTCACCGGCGCCCCCCCACACTGAGGCTACAGGTCGTTACATCCAACACGGGGTTGTGTACCTCGAAACGTTCCCTCACGGTTTGCTGCAGCATGGCAGCCCTGTCGTCAAACCGGGCCCCACACGGCGACACAGGGCAGTTTCAGCACGGCCTCATAAGCGCTGAATCAGCCGCCATGTTCACAAGTCAATATTGCAGGCCCAGCCTCTGTCAGCCACCGGCCTTAGTGCTATACACAACTAACTGGGCCTGCGAGGAGAGGCAGTGTGAGGGGGGGTAGAAGGCCGAGGGTAAGGTGTCCTACCAGGTCAGCAGGGCTGGTCAAAGAGCCTCCATGGGCCCCAAGCCGCTTCCGCCACCGCCCTTGCAATTTGCCGCCAGCCCCAGGCGTCTGTGCCCACACAGGCAATTAGTCGTCGGACCAGCGGAGGGACAGGAACTCACCAGCTCCGCCGCAGCCGATCCTCAGGCGCAGCACGGTCCCCCGGTCTAGGCGGAAGGCCCAGAAGCACGCCACAGCCCCGGCGTGGAGTAGTAGGGCGCGGCCGAGGGCCAGGACAGCTCGCTCTACGGCCACAGGCCACACGATGTTGGTCCCACCGGCGATCTCCGCACTGGAGCCTCCGATCGGGACGATGTTCGGTTCTGCAGGTCGGCGCATCTTGGGGGCCAGATGAGCACTGCAGCGGACTTTTCCGTGCAGGGCAATCAGCTATATTCAGGATAGATTAAGGAGTGGCGCGACGGAGTGAAGCTACCGTGCGGCCATTTCCTTTGGCAGTTGGCCACGCCCCATCAATATAGTGTATATTTGAAAACTGAAAACAGACTTTACCATTTTAGGTCACGCCTACACAGCACACGTGCTGTGGTGCGAGAAAAATTCTTTACTATTCAGTGGGCTTACAACCTGCCCACAGCATACCATTGGTTGTTTCTGTTGTCACTCTCATTTGCAATCATTCTATTGCTTAAATCTCATAGGCTTTCCTTTCTTTCTGGTGTTAGCTCCTCCAGGGAGCATGGGCCAAGTATGTGTTATTCCTCATCTTTATTCTTTCTAGTCTTTTTTTGCTGTGCAGTGTTTTTAGGTCGAGCCTGGGCAGTGCATGCGCTGCTCTGCGGAGCATGCTGAATTGGAGTATGCACTTGAAGCCCCGTCCACTCTCCGCCCATATTTGTCATTGGCTTGTGTCATTGTCCTTCGTAAATGCTGGCTTCTGGTTCGTAAATAGGCATATTAGGCCCTCCTTAGTACCACCTTGTTTTCATTTGTAACCTTTCATGAGGACACCCCCTTCTACATGTGTTGTTGCTCGGTAGGCTTTAATTACAGCCTCGGAGCAAGTATTTCATTTAATGTTTTTCACATGCCTGCTGTTCAGGCAGGACATGCTCTCTCGCTACAGCTTTATTTATTTTTTTACATAGCACAGCACGCCATGCTGATAGTGGCGACCGTGCCTTTGCTTTACTTGATGCTCCAAACGCTGCTGCACGTTTTTTTTCCAACTCTTTATTTAATTCTTTTTTTATAAATTGCCCCATGCCGCTCTTACACTTTAATGTCGGCTGCACTCCTTTCTTTAAATGAGCTGAGTCTAAGGAAAGGGGCGCGGCCACCATTAAAGTGAAAGCGCAGCATGGGGCGCATTTACAAAAAAAAGCATTTGTTTTTCAACTTGACAACTAAATGCTTTTTTTATGTAAAAGTGTCCCGTACCGTGCTTTCATTTTAATGGCAGCCACGCCCCTTTCTTCAGACACGGCTCATCTAAAGAGAAGGGGCGCAGCTGATATCAAAGTTAAAGCGCCGAATGGGCGTTTTTACAAACTAGCATTTGTAATACAATAGGTGTTGCATTTATGAAACTCTCGTTAACGTGAATCCTATTGCATTGCAAATTCTGGTTCCCTAAGCATTTCCATATTGTTCCTGGACATGCAAAGCACTTTCCTACTTTTAACACTGGCATAAAACTTCTTATTTATATTGCCTTCACCCTATCTGTCATCTCTTTCACGCTCTTGTAATATTGAGGCACCACTCAGGCACATTAAATGATACTCTATATTTACAAAACAAGGGTGACATGCTTTCAAATTATGCCACTTTCATTGTGAAGAATACTTGTAAAAGATGTACTTTTATTTCACATTGGGTGTTCTTGCTTTCACAAGATGGGCTTTTATTTTACATTGGGTTTTCTTTATTATTAATCAGTTCATGTCACTGCAACTGTATTAATCTATGCCACTCTACTCTATGCTACTTTACTCTACGTCACTACATACTGACACTCCGCTCTACGCCAATCTATTGTACTCTAAGCAACTCTACACCACTGCACTCTGTCGCCCTACTCCAGTCTACACCACTCCATGCCACTCTACTCTACAATGCTACTCTATGGCACTGACACTACACTGTACACCACTCTATTTAACACCATTTTACTGTACGCTGCACCACTCCGCACTGCTCCACTCCTCGCTACTCTACTTTACGCCACTCTGCCACTCTACTTTATGCCACTCCATGCCACTATACCCCAGTTTATGCCACTAAACTCTACGCCACTCTACTAAATGCCACTCCACCTTGCGCCACTCCATGGCACTCAATTCCACTTTACGCTGCCCTATGCCACTCTATGCCATGCTACTTTACTAAACTCTACGCCACACTGCTCAATGCCACTCCACGTCACTCTGCCCCACTCAGTGCCACTAAGCTCTACTCAACACCACTTCACTCTGTAGAACTGTACGACACTCTCCTCTACGCCACCCCACTCTATGCCACTCCACACCACTCTACCCCATAATATGCCACTAATCTCTATGCCACTCAACACTGGTCTACTCTATGCCACTCCATTGTTCACCGGTCAGTCTATACCAGTCCACTTTTTGTCACTTCATTGTACACCAGTCAGCGCTACGCCACCCCACACTATGCCTGTACTCTGCCACTTTACTCTTATCCACTGTATGCAACTCCACTGTATGCCATGCCACTCTATGCCATTCAATCATATACTACTCCACTTTATGCTACTCCATTCCACACAATATCACTCTACAGAACTCTACTCCACCTCACTCTACCCCACTCTGTGCCACTCTATTCTATGCCACTCTATTCTATGCCACTCTATTCTATGCTTCTCTATGCAGTGCCACTCTATGCACTCCAATCAATGCCACTTCACTCTACGCCACTGTACACCACGCCACTTTACTCTGTATCACTCTACTCTGTGCCACTCTACTCCGTGCCACTCTACTCCGCGCCACTCTACTCTGTGCTGTTCTACTCTGTGCTGCTCTACTGTGTCCTACTCTACTCTTCTCTGTGCCACTCTCTCTATGCCTCTCTTTTCTATGCCACTCTTTTCTATGCCACTTTACTTCACTTTGCTGTAAGTACTCTATGCCACTTTGCTCTATGCCACTCTATTCCACACCACTCTATGCACTCTACGCCACTCTACTCCACTGTACACCAATCACTCAACGCCACTATGCACCACTCTGTTCTACGCCACTCTACTCAATGCCACTTCACTCTATACTTCTCCACTCCTTGCCACTCCACTTTACGCCACTCTACACCACTCTACTCCATGCCACTCTACGCTACTCTACTCCCTGCCACTCTACTCCACACGCTCCAGTCTATGTCACTCCACTCTATGCCACCCCCCAACTCTATGCCACTCTACGGATCTCCACTCCATATTCCATGCCACTCCACTCTACACCACTCTTCTCTCTGCCACTACATAAACTTTTTGCCATGCTGCAAAGCAGCCACGTTGCTGTACAGCATGGCTAGAATACATTGACAAAGCCAAAAGGTCTAACATAGGTGCGACCTATTGGCTTTGCCAATGCTTTTTTGTCGTTTGAAGTTGTGCACAGTTGTGGCAAACTGTACCAAATAATAGGTCACCATATGGTCATTACAAATAGACATGTAATGGCATCTTCTGCTACTACAGTAATTTCCAAGACGTTTGCTGTGATCAGATGGTCTTGATTCCTGCTGCAAATAGCACATAATCTGCATAAACAAATGCTTATATTAGATTTTCCAATTGTATTTTAGGTGGAAAGGAAGTTGCAAACAAAGAAGAAATGAAGGGCATTCAGTGGGCAACATGGACATGTGTTACTGGCCTTGAGGTGAATGGGATCTGGCCTAAATACTCCGAAATCAATGATATTAACTCCACAGATGCAAATTTCGCCGGTCAAGTATTAGTTACAGCCGATGACTACGGTGTTGTGAAGCTTTTTCGCTATCCATGTGTGAGAAAAGGTATGTGTTTTTCGCTGTATTTAAAAAAAAACGCTAAAGCAAAGTACATTGCTCTTATGGTAACCTGCTGAAGGGTATTAATCATGTAAATGGGCTATTGTTATAGACGAAAACAACACTTGTGCTTCATTTAGGGTCCGATTGAAACCGTTTAATATCTACTTTCTTTAAACAGTGAATGACTACTTTCATAGAAGAGGACATTTGTTTCGGATTGGGAGACGAACTTCAGTGGTGGCAGGTGGACTTTGAAAATGATGAGTGTAGAATAACTGCCTCGAATTGAACCTAGCAGGCGAGAAACATGTCTACTATGGCGGGTCAGAGGTGTTCTCACCTAGAGACGTTTTTGGAGAAAACAAACTAGGCTAAATAATGCATCTTAGCGCAATTTTACACATAAATTGGCTTAAATGTCAGTAGTTTTCATGGGGCACTAATGAAACGTTCAAGTTATTTGGGCATACTGTTCAATCCTTACTCTCCTCTAAGAGTCCTCCAGTAAATCTTGAAAAATTGTGAAAAAACTGTTGATTTTTAAAAAAACATTTTGACCACGATTCCCCTTAAAATAGCTGAAGATGGCCAAAGAGTGCTCTCTCTCGCTGTCTATCCATTGTATACTCACTGAAAAAAAATTCACTGGTAAGTTATGTTTTTGTCTACTCATAAGACTCTATTCCCTTAAATATTAGTTAAAATAAAGTTCTACTTAGCAGACAAAACCAAACCCCTCCTGACATTGTGTTGGCGAACTGATCCACCCATCCCACGCGCCCCCCACTGTGCATACTATAACGCACATCCTAAATGCACTGCCCATGACTTTCAACATAAACATATGCCATTACCAAAACACTCCTACACCTTCAAGGGGGTCTTTTTGCATTACTGACAGATAACAGATGTTTATCGTTACCTAGATCAATAGTAATCATTTTATTGACCTCAGAAGAATGAAAGGCCAACTTGACCCACCCTGATTCTAATCTGTTACCCTTCGAGATCATAAAACATTAATATGCTTACAAACTTCAGAAAATCCCTTAAAAAATAGGTAAAATTAAGTTATTTTTACTAAACAAAATCTTTAAAAAACTTGAAATTGGCCAGTTATGGTCAGCTTAACAAACCACACCTCATGCCCCCTCCATACAGACCGTAACTCACACCCCAACTGCAATGATCAGGATTTCACCGTATTTATCGCAATATTTAGCAGTACTTAGCACAATAACATTGAAAAATAACAATCGGCTAGCCCAAAAAATTATACTGCATCCATAGTAATGTTAATTGATGACGTCAACGTTAAAGTGATACGTAATGTCACCAGGGATTTCACGTATGCCATTGTGGTGTCATCAATCACACCATGGATGTACCGGGTCTGCTACAACTCTTAAAGTGGGATAAACCTCCTAAACTTCAAAAATGAGCATAGTAACAGTTGAATACCTGTGGAACTGCTTGATTTACATTTCCCCAAACTACACATACTTCCATGTTTGCCTATTGATCACTGTTGTTGAATTATAAAGTTGTGTTTAATAAAAGGTCAATTTTCAGTGAAACTAACTTCTGAATGTTATCAGTTATATCTCAGAGATTGTATTGGACAAATCTCATGTGAATGCCTGAAACAACACTAAAGGCCTTGCAGGAGCAACCTCTGGAAAGTATATAGTTCTTAAAGCAGCAATGTTCATCCTTGGCTTGAGTAAGTCTCAGTCCCGTCGTTTAAAGAAGCATGGATAACATTTCTTCATCTTTTAAATGAACCCTCAATCAACCTAAAATATGTACAAACTACTCTGAAATATCTAGACCAGAAAATAAAATGCAGATTCATTGAGATTCGGAGCACTAATTAGCAAAGTTAGTTGTTTATAATACACTACAATAACAGATGTGCAGATTATGGTGATCATTGGGGTGCTCTGGTGGCTTGGAAGGTTTGTCAAAGGAAATTAAGGGAAGTTTTGATATAAGAAAAACAAAGCAGCTTGCCTCAAATTTTCATTTGATAAATTAAAACCAAACAATCTTCCAGAAGTATAGATTTGATTCAAACTAATAATCACAATTAAATAGACCCTTTGACTTTTCTAAATTTGATATTTGTGTTTTTTAACAACTTAATGTGCAAGGATTATTACTGCGGTATAAAGGTGAAACAAACCTTAAGCCTCATTTCTATATCAGTAAGACATAGCTGCCATAGTACACAACATGTAGAGAAACATAGTAATGATACTGCATGCAAACAAATTGGTGTCTGACTTGAAATCCTGGGGCTATATTCCAAACATCTTTGCATGAAACAAGACCACAGTTTCAGCCATTATTCAAGGAAGACCCAGAGGAGGAAATAGGTCAGTGGATGCCCAATCTATGTGTCACCTGAGACACATACCTAGACTGCTGTTACTTTTGTGTAAAACTAAATGTCTTGATAAGAGTCCAAAACCAAAAAGAATATGATTCTACAAACCTGTCAGATTTACAAACAAAACCAACTGAAATATGTGTTAAAATCACCCCAGACCATCATTGTAAGTATATTGTATTCATAATTTGGAATTATGTAATTCATTTGAATGTTATTGTGATTACACTTATTTGATGCAGTGCTCTACCAATTCTCTGATGTAAGTGTTAATGTTTGGTCATATATTACCATTTTAAGTGTGCATTCCTCAAGCAAAAGTATTTCTCACCGTAGTAGCGGGTTCTGGAAATTTTGTTTAAAATGTAACCCTTAAACCCATGAGTGGTGGCCCTCTTGTGGCAGGAGTCTCAAATTGTTTGGTATGGCTTTTAGCAGCTAAAGCATGAAAAGTTGTCAATAGCCTTTTCCCCTGTTTGCCTACCCTCCTGCTTCCTTGAAATGGTACGAGTCTCCCCGTCATTGTCATTTTACTTTCCCTCTAGATCCTGACTCACTATGCTAGTCTCAATCTCAAAATATCAGGATCTGCCAGGTGCTGGCGAAAAAATGCTTTTGAGGATGTTTCCTTTCTAATCAAATTATATAGCCCAGCATATGTGTCCTCTTTGGCCTCATTTGCACTTTAATCAGTTATCAAGAAAATCCATTCCTGACTGCTGAGCTTCTTTAAGAGTGCCCCTGAAATTTCAGAAACACCTCTCAGGAGTAAGACCAAAGCTCTTGAAAAAAAACTTCAAAAGAATTCTGTTCATGTCAGTGTATGTTTGTGTTGTACCACATGTAAATTAAGAACTCTCCCTACACTCATAAGGTAATTTCCGCCATAATATGGATCCCTACTGCTTCTCTTTTTCCTCATGCATAAGTACATACTCTGCTCCCTGGTGCATTAGTAATACCCATTAATAAAAAATGAGCCACTTTATAGTATCCCCAATTATGTAACCTGGTTCCGCATCTTTTCATAAGTTGGGTTTAGACTTTGCCATTCCTGGTGGTTCATTCACCACTGTTTCATTTCCACCATGAGCCATCTGTGTGTCCACCTTGTGAGGCTCCAGATCCAATCTTCTCTGACTGTGTTGATGAGCCAATAAGGCGGTCTTCTCCAAGATCAATATTTGTCTCCTCCACAACGAAGACTGTTTTTTCACTAACAAGGCAAGTGAAAGCGCAATGCAAAAATAAACAGCGGCTGCCTTCCCGCAATGGTTAGTTGTTATCGGAATAAGTAAGCCACTCAAAATGGCTGTGAAGGAGCTGGACCGCTCTCTATATTGCAAAACCTCTCGGATGTTCAGTCTTTGCCAGAAACAGATTTTTCAAGGTTTCTGCACAGAGAAAAAGTCTGGCGAAGACATGTTTATATTCTCCATATGAGGTTCAGTATAAAGTGCCTTTAGTTCATTTGCACCGAGCAATAGCCTATTCGATGGGTCATGCAGAATGAATAGTTTTATTTTGTAGATTGAGCCTCCACTTTGTAGGCTGGTGGGTTCATGGGATGCTGCAGACACATTTGCAACTATGAATCGAGACCGGATGGTAACCCCCGGGAAGTCCAAGGATCTGTCAACTCTCCACACAAATGTACAAAGCAGCATTTAATTAGATCTTTTACATGCCTTATGTGGAGGCTGCCACGCCTTCTATTGTCTCGTTTAAGGATAGCACAAAATAAGTGATAGCCAGTGCTTGAAATGAGAAGTGCGGTACTCTCCAAATAAAAGTATTACGTCTGTCTTGAGTAGTGCCGGTACTCTCCCTCTCTCAAAGTAAAAAATTGCCGGCACTCCGTAACTGACAGAACCAGCCCATTTAAAGCACTGGCATAGCACACGAGCTCCTAAACCACAAAGAGTTGCTTTAGTCAGAATCAAACATAAACACGCATGCACCGCGACTACCATTCCCGCCAACAGCACAGAGCATTAAGCATTTTAGACAGAACTGTCAGGAGCAATTCACTAGGTAAAAAAATGTAATAAAGACAGTATTTATTACACTTATTATGAAATAACCGTTGTAGGTTATGTATTGTTCAACGGTCTGTCTTCTTACTAAAGGTATTACATGTTCTACCGAAATAAACTTTTACTGCGTTACTGTTACATCCTGCTTTTCCTCTTTCTCTGTCCTTCTTTAGTGTTTGTTCTAAGCTGCTCAGCCTGTATCTATGATGTCATTTAGAGTTCCTTTGTGTATGTTTGATTCTATTGTCAGTTATATCTGAGGCTGAGCAGCACGGCAGCTGCTCCCGTTGGGGCCTTAACTGGAGCCTTTACTGAATTACATCCTTGCTTGTATCCTGTACATTAACTCCTGATTACTAAGAATAAACCTACATCTGGACGCAGCAACCAAGGAATCATCATTATTTTTTATGAAATGTTACTCTGGCGACGATTTAAGGAAAGAAACCACGCGTGATCAAAGACATTTTGCAAGAGAAAGTAGAAGGAATTAACTGAACTTCATGCCCAACCCCTTTATTGCCCCACCGGTGTCTACAACAACAGACAGCCTAAAGTAAGTTGGGTTTGGGACATGACGTCGGACTTTCACCTGCTGAGATTACTTGGTGTACTTTAAAGTAATCCTGTTAATATACTGCTTGGGAAGATTTGTCTAGTACAGAAGTCTACTTGAAGCTGGAAGTCACCAGAAAGAGACTTCATGGAGTACAATTTATTTGACGTTAGCGCCACATTGGATGTTAAGAAGAAGTGTTTACTTATGAGGAACAAGATGTGTGTAAGACCGCAGTCGGAAGGGAAAACCGGCGGCATTATTTTCAATGACATTAACAGGAGGAAGTTGGCAGTGTTGTTTTCAGGCTTACTGGTGCCGTTTGTCCTGTGAGGGAAGTCAGGACCGGCATTTGTGCAGTTTTGTGGAGGCATTGGGTCCTGAGGTGCTTTGTTTCAAGGGAGCGCACTCTCAGGCCTTTGTTTGCGATGAGCACAGAGTGGATATGTGTTGTGGGCTAAGTCTTAAGCTTTGGTGAGTGACTCTTTTTGGCTATTAAACAAGTGTTAGTTGGCCGTTTACAATACTTCGATCTACATTTGAATATTCGAATGTGCATAGCGAGCATTACCATGCGCTTCTCACCTCTTCATGCAGGACAGCTGGGGAGTCTTGTGTGACGTTTCCCTGTTCCAGTCTTCATTGCTGCCTATAGACGTCTTCCAGCAGCAACGTGCCATTTTAAGTTTGGCATTTCTGAAGACTTTGTTTTCTGAAATTTCAATATGTTTTTCACTCGCGTTGCCAACCACTATGTGTTTTTTTCCTGCGGACTTCTGGTACTATGTCATTACGCATTAGTAAAGCTTTCGGAGTTTTGGATGGTGAAGACTTTGCCTACAATTTGGTGTTGGAAACACACCACAACTTTTATTACTTGGGACAATATTCATGAGATGTTGCCAGGTGGAGGTCACTGTGCTACACTGCATCGGATGAGAACAGCTGTGTGGATATTTGGTCATTCGATCTCATTGCTAATCTACGATGACTGTGACTGTGACATTTCAACATTCTGACTACGGTGACTACTTTTGTTGTTTTAATTTCTTATTTTGAAAACTTTGTAATCTGCTTTGCTATTCATATTGACCAACATGCTTTTTGTATTGTTGATGACATAATTTACATCTATGTGCTGTTTATGCTACTTTTATGTTTTTCTACATGTTACATATGTATGGTATTGTCATTCCGTGGTGGTTATCGCATTTTAGTCAGTTTTTAGATTTCAGTGATGTGCTGGATTAGTTTGCTTTTATTGGATTGAGCCACTTATGTGCTCAACTTTTGTTGGGGTGCTCACATTTTATTTTATTTCCACTGATTATACTTAAAGGTGATGAGATATGTTGATGCTCAGTTTATTCTTTATTTTTGATAAACCACATTTCTTAGTGCTCTATTCTATTAGAGGGGTTCACATTCTTACTGTGAGGAGTCATACAGGGGCTATATTTTCTTATTAGTATTGAACCACATTAGTGCTCAAATTGTTTTTGAGGTGTTCATTTCCATTTTGAATTTTCTGGAGATTAGTTGCTCCAGTGTTTGGACTTTTAGATGTGTATTGTTGCGGAGCCACATTGGTGCTCATTTTTGAGGCGCTCCATTCTTTTCAGGTTTAATGATAAAGAGCCGTAGTGTGCTCACTTATATTCGTGCTCAGTTTTATGTGAGGAGTCTTAGTGCTTCTCAATTTTTTGATTTCTTGGAGGTATTCGGTTTTATGAAGAGCCGTGTAAGTGCTCATTGTGCTCTGTGTGATTGAAGCTTATTTATGATGAACTACTTAGGTACTCTATCTCTTAGAGGTGTTAAAATTTATTAGTGGAGTTACGAGCCGCAGATTGCTCTAATGTTTTAGAGGAGTTCAAATTACTTAAAGTTATGAAGAGCCGCAGGTTGCTCAATTTTGGTGATATGAACCACGTAAGTGCTCTAATGTTTTAGAGGAGTTCATATTTCATTTATTAATTCTTGTATCTGAACCTTTATTGCCCTATATCTTTTGGAGTGTTCAGTTTACTTGGTTGCTTATGATGAATCCATCCACTTTCATTCTTGTGGATTTTGTTATGTGTTGGCCTTTACCATATTTATTTATTTTCCATTTCCATCATTTTCAGGTGACGGTACTGTCTTTCGTACTTTCACCATTTGATCTATTATCCTCTTCCACTTACTTTCTTTATTCCATTTTTGTCAAAGGGGGAGATGTGTTACATTCGTTTGTGCTGTATGTTCTATTTCACATATGTCTCTTATTTCTGTCAAGGAGAGAGATGTGTTACATCCTGCTTCTCCTCTTTCTCTGTCCTTCTTTAGTGTTTGTTCTAAGCTGCTCAGCCTGTATCTATGATGTCATTTAGAGTTCCTTTGTGAGATTATAACATTTTCGGAGTTGGTTAGACTTAAAGGAATAGATGCACAATCTCAATTTAAATATATTCAAATTTGTAGCTGGCTGAAAACACTTTCGCAAGGAATCTTTAATCTGGATGTTATACCAGCTTTAGAATTAGCTTTTCGAGGGAAAACTCGGATTGGGGAATATTATAATATATTGCTGAGAAATCTGCCAGATGATATTGGAAAAACTGAGGATAAATGGGTAGAGAAATTAGAAGATGAGGAAATTGATATAGATCGGACACTGGAGTTAGCAAAAAGGAATTTTCTCTCTGCTAACCTTAAATCACAACACTATAAAACCATATTTAATCTGTACTATACTCCAGAGAAATTATACAAATGGGGGAAATGGGAAAATGATGTGTCCCCGTTGTCAAGGTGGTCCCGCCGACTTAATTCATATGTTTTCCACATGCAGTAAACTGATATCCCTTAAAAAGGGTATAGAAGAATTTGGGGTAAGAACTATTAATAAAAAGCTTAGCCTAACCTCGGCATTAATGCTATTCAGATTTGACTATAAACTTGGTCTATCTTCATCGCAGACTGACTTTGTATTTATGACAGTGGCAGTAGCTAGGCTTCTGATTGCAACGGCGTGGAAGGATGAAGAAGCACCTAGCTATTTAACATGGTTTTATCGATTTCTTTATATATATACCCAAGAAATGGCACTATATGAGATTAAGGGACATCGAGCTAGGAAAAAAGGCTATGAAATTTGGGCACCCATGATTAATTGGCTGAAAGAAAGGAGATAAATGGGATAGAAAGGCATAGGTAATCTAAGGGCATAATGCTGAAAATGTAAATAAGTGTACGAATGAGTATTTACTCGAATAGAGCATTAGTATATAAGATCTGTATAACTCTTTCTATGTCGGTAACTAATAGACTTTCTATAGGATCTATATGAAAATGTAAATAATGGATAAATATATGAGTGGATGCATTATTACAAAACAGTATATTTATTTGTATCTTTTATTTTCTTCTTTTTATGTCTCTGCCCTGCTAATAAAAAAAATAAAATAAAAAAAATTGAGTTTCTTTGTGTATGTTTGATTCTATTGTCAGCTCCCGGTGGGGCCTTAACTGGAGCCTTTACTGAATTACATCCTTGCTTGTATCCTGTACATTAACTCCTGATTACTAAGAATAAACCTACATCTGGACGCAGCAACCAAGGAATCATCATTATTTTTTATGAAATGAACAGTTACACGTACCCATTTCATTTTTTAAACCAAAGAAAATACATTTATAATTTATAACAGACGTGTTCCGATATTATATAACAATAGTGGCACCTGTAATTTACACCACTCAAAACAGCAAACAAAAGCAAGCTCTAGAACAAAAACTGCGCTTAGTAGTAAATGTGTGGGTCACCTTCCCGTAAAACAAGATAATGCATTATTGTACGCAGCATGCCTTTCATACAAGGAATTAATTCAGTATATTTATTGTCCCTGTCACGTTCGTAAATGTGGAACTAGTAGACATGTAACGAATGTTTGTTTCCTTTAACAGTAGAATATTACAATCAACTTGATTCATTTTCGTGAGGTGTCTTATTGTTTAATTGGTTGTATTGGGACTTTTTTTTTTTTTTAATATAATTCCAATTTTTCATATTTTAAAATGTGCAGTTCTCAAAACGAAATTCTAAAATCTAACAATCACAGACTTGTGCTCTGAGCGTCCCTCTTTAACCACATTAGAAAGCTGCGTGGCGGTGAGGTGAGTGATGGCTTGTGGTGAGTAGTAGCTGTTAGGCAACGATGTGAGTTTTGAATGCATGGCGGTGAGGTGGCGTGGCTGTGTGTAAGTGAGGTGTGTGGTGACTGCAATACAAAGTTGGGTGAGTGGGGTCGGTGACGGCGTGCCAGTGAAATGAGTGATGGATGCGTGCAGGTAAGGTGAGTTAAGGTTTTGTGGTGGTAAGATGAGTAAAGACTGGGGCGGTGAGGTGAGTGAGGGCTGCATGGCAGGGATGCCTGTGGTGGCTCCGAAGGTGTGAGCGAAGATAGCTGTGAGACAGATTTTTGTTGTTTCAATTTTATATAGCACTAACTTGACATCGGAGCGCTTTACATGAACACCAGTTGCACAGGGGGGGCATGGCTACAGAGCCGATGGAGACGGTCGCGTGAGTTCGGAGCTCCGCGCCGACCCCACCGTTTATCCTGCACAGAGAGCCGTCGAGCCGGAATTAAGGGCTTGGACCCAGTAATAAAGGCTCTGGGACCCACCGGCTGCGATCCTGCACAGAATCGGGCTGGTACCGAGCTGCGGTGACCGAGGGTAGCGGCGAGACCGACCCGAGCGCCTCAAAATGGCACCGATCGTGGTGATCCGGCGGCTGCGGCGGCGCTCATAGAGCCGATGAGCCTGCTACCTCGCTGATGCTGGGGCTATCGAGAGAGCAGAAAGCCCATCTGTGACTCCGGAGGAGCCCCCAGTGGGAGCTGAGAGAGGCGGGGATCGCTGTACTGCTCCTACTGCGGGAGTTGCGCTGACTGTGGTGGCACACTGTATCACTGTTACATGGTGGTGCCGACAGCGTGATTGGTGAGGCACAGTGGAGATCCCCCTTGGAGGTCGGACGGTGGGCAGATTCTGCGGCGGCCCCCCTCATTGAAATATCGATTGATGCGCCTGGCGGTGACCAGCTTGAACTCCTGGGGACCCGAGATCATGGGAAAACCATGAGGAAAACAGCAGGGGGTTCCTCCGGAACCTGAGGACTTGCCGTCAGACCGTGGGAAGCAAGACTCCCATGAACCGCAATCCGAGACCCTGATACAGCAACAGGTGGACCAAATTTTGAAGGCCATTACGGAAACTAGAGATGCCCTTCAACAGGATATTGCAAATGTGGTGGTGGGGCTGGGCCTTCTCAGAGTGGAGCACTCCTAGCTGGCTGACCGGGTAAAGCAAACGGAGGTGACGCTGGAGACCCTAGAACCGGCCCAAAAGGCACTGGTGGCCCAGATGGGGGATGTCACACATAGACTCCAGACATTGGAGCGGAGGGTTGAGGATGCTGAAGACCGCAACCGCAGAAACAACATAAGGGTAGTAGGTTTGCCGGAAGGAGTGGAAGGGGCCAATATGATTGATTACTTGGAAGGCTGGCTGCGGACTGAAGTGGCGCCGGAGGGACTGACCCAATTCTACACCCTGGAAAGAGCGCATAGAGTTCCTGCTCGCCCGCTGGCAACGGGCATGCCTCCTAGACCTGTGGTGACACGCCTGCTTCACTATAAAGACAGGAATCTCCTGCTACAAAAGACTCGCTCTTCGGGTTCCTATAAGGTGGATAATAGCAAAGTGTCTTTGTTCCCAGACTATACCCTTGAGGTGCAGCGCCGCCGAGCCTCCATCTTAGCGGTTAAGAAGGCACTACACGATGAGGGCCTACAGTACTTATTAATGTTTCCCGCATGCCTACGAATAATTCTAGATGAGAAAATGCACTTCTGTGAGAACCCAGAGGAAGCATGGAATTGGCTGGAGTCTTATTGCTCTGGGAGCCGGGCGGCGCAGGGTGCCGCGGGAAACCAACGGCGGATGATCAACGGCCTCGAAGGTTGAAGCGGATGAGGCGACGTTGAACTGGTCTGCAGGGGCCTACAGCGTCCCAAATGGTGTTGGAGAGATCAGCCGCTTTGCAAGCAGTATCGGAACTGTTTCAAGAATGCTTGTCCCCATCTGTATCGGACACGGAATCAGAGAAAGGATCGCTGGGTACAAACTCTGATGGAACTGGAATGGACATTGTCGCTATGCCGCATGTCACGCATGAACAGCCAATGAGATTGTCTGATTATATTCTTGTGTGCTCCACTCCCTTGTTGTCATTTTTGTTAGGCTGATCCCCCATTACCCCCCTCCTTTTTGGCTTTGGTCCTATTGCTGATCTGGAGGTAAGACATTGACTGCAGAGATATCAAGATGTTTGGGTGCCAGAATGTGACGGCTCTCTCAGGGAAGTGAGCCCCAGGGTGGGGGACTCGGTTGATGATTGGGGTATGGAGCTATATAGGGACCGTTCTGCTGATCTGATTTCCTTGGTTCGAAGCCGTCTCCCCTGTTGTTTGATCCTCTGTAGCTACTAGAGGATATAGTTTGAGTTTCAGTTTGGATAGGGACTAGTGGTCTAGTACTTGTTCTGGGGGGGTGGGGGTGTTGGGGGATTTAAGGGTTTGTTTTGGGGTAGTTGGGGTTCCGGGTGTGTTTTTCTGGAAAGCGTATTTGTTTGTAGATGTACAATTGCAACATGGGGGCCTTATTTGAATTGAAGTGCATTTCCTAGAATGTTAGAGGGATTCATACGATGATGCTCCGCCATATGGTACATGCTTACTTAGTACGGAGGGGGGTTCAAATTGCTTTCCTTCAAGAAACGCATATCACTCGCACTGAAGGTTTAGCCCTGCAGCGTAGATGGAGGGGCAGATCTTTTGCACAACATATTCTGCCTTTGCGCGGGGGACGTTGACATGGGTTAGAGCAGGGGTCCCCTTTCAGCCTACTCAACGATTGGTGGACGCAGAGGGCAGATTAGTGGTAGTTGCGGGTCACCTTTATGGAAGAGATGTCTTGTTGAGTAGTATCAATGCACCCAACATGGATCTGCCGGCCTTTTTTAATCATGTGTCTGGGAAACTGGCTCCCTACTTGACTGGTTCAGTGAATATAGGGGGGGATTTTTATTTCCATAACTGAAATACACCTGGATCGCTCTCATCCCCCGCTCCCTGAGGCGCCCATACATAGGGTCTCCAAGGCTAGGCGAGAATGGAAGACTAGGTGGGGGCTGGTGGACACTTGGCATGTGCAACACCCAGGGAAACGTGATTCTTCTCAGCACTGTACGAGCTTCATGTGCGTTTAGATGCGATTTTATGTACGCCGGATCTGCATGCCATGGTTGGCCACAGCGAATACCTTGCCAGGACGCTGTCAGATCATAATCCATTGCTGCTGAGACTCCACTGGTCTCAGGAATGCCCGGGTATCTGACGCTAGAGAGGCAGCAGCGGCGCAAGTCGAAAGGTTGCGCTGCTTTGACCATAATAAATATCTAGCACGCGCACATGCTGAACGCGAGAAGGTGAGCACGCTGCTGGCTTGGCTGGCTAGTCAAGTCAAGTCGGATATTACGCGGAATTATATAAGAGTAAGCTAGAAATAAATAGGGATGCCATAGGATAATTCTTAACTGACACAGGATTGCCGCAGCTGGAAAAGACGCAGGCAGACCTGTTAGGCCAGGACATAACGCTGGGGGAAGTTCGGAGCATAATCAATCATATGGCGCGTAATAAAGCACCGGGAACAGATGGGCTACCGATAGAATTCTACTCGACTTACACTGATTTATTGGCCCCTAAATTAGTGACTGTCTTTAATGAGGCTAAACAGGCCAGAATATTGCAGTCCTCCACTCGCGAGGCTATCATTATTCCGTTATTGAAACCTCAAAAGCCTCCCTCTAATAAAACGGCCTATCGTCCCCTGTCCATGCTCACGACGGATTATAAAATATTGAGTAGAATACTCGCGTCACGTCTGCTTCCGCATATGGTACACCTGGTTCATCGAAACCAGGCGGGCTTTATTCCAACTCGAAACACCGCTACTAATGTGAGGTGCCTCCTTCGTATACTGGAGGCGGATTCTTATTCCTCGACCTCCGCTGTAATCCTATCGGTTGACATCGAGAAGGCCTTTGATAGCTTGGAGTGGCCATACCTGTTCCACTTTATTCGCAGGTTTGGCCTTGGAGATGCCTTTGTGGCCTGGACGGATATAGTGTACAAATCATCTACAGCCCGGGTTCGGACAGGGGCTTTGATCTCCTCCTCTTGGGTAGTGGGTCGCGGGACTCGGCAGGGTGCCCGCTCTCCCCCTTGTTGTTTGCATTGGCCATAGAGCCGTTAGCGGCACAGGCCAGACTAGGACGGAGGTATGCCGGACTTGAGGTGCGCGAAGTTGAGCAGCACATATCGCTCTATGCGGACGATCTACTTATGTTCCTAGCTAACACGACGGACGCAGTTGAAGGGGCGAGGGGCCTACTTCGGGATTTTGGGAGGATCTCGGGCCTCGGGGTAAACTGGGCAAAGACCTATCTCTTCCCGGTGGCTCTGGTGAGCGAGGGTCCATCCCATTCTAACGGGATAAAATGGGAATATCTATGCTTGTCCTATCTTGGTATTAATATCTACCATACGCCTGCTGATGTCTTGGATGGTAACGTGGGCAGGGCTATACGAAATCTCCGGGGTAGCCTGACATTCTGGGGCACTCTCCCTCTCTCGGTAGCTGGGCGTGTGGTGCTCTTCAAAATGGTGGCGCTTCCTCGGTTGCTGTACTACTTCAGGACATTGCCAATCTCGGTCCCGGGATCATTATTTAAACCGATCCAATCTTTGCTTGTGGAAGGCCGCACGGGGCCTCAGTGTTCCGAGATGGAAAATGGAATTGATTAAATGGGCTACGATCGAAAGTACAGTCAGGTTTCAGCTAGTTAGACAAGCACAGGGGGATAAAGCCATGGAGGCCACAAGGGCCTGGGAAGCTCTAGTGGTTTTATTGCAAGCACCGGAGATGGACTCAGATGAAAATTCGACAGCGGGTACACAAATGGTCTCACCTTGAGTTCTGTGTATATTATTGGATTGTTTGGGATTATTGTAGTATTAACAGTGTCCTCGACTGGGGGAATGCTGATCTTCACTGGCTTAAATATGCTAGTGTTATACAACGCTGATTCATGTGTTGCACAGAATTATATTGAATAGCTGTAGTACGAGACACACTGGGGACATGAGTGGGCTGGGAGAGTGGGTGGGGGAGGGGTTTGTATTATTCTTTTTTTTATTCTGGCTGCTTAAGAGTTGCAGAGATGCCGTTTGGACATTAACCAGTGCTGAATCATTAATCAGTATATATCCCAGGCATTGTCCATGTATGTTGCTATCTACTATAGGGGACTTGTGTTCATGATCTTCTTATTGAGGTGGGGAGAATAGATGGATCACTATTTCGTGGCAACTAATGTTTAAGAGGCTACTGTGAATTCTTTGATTTCTGTATCAGATTATGTTTTTGTTTGGAAAAAACTCAGTAAACCTATATTTTTTTTAATTTAAAAAATGAACACCAGTTGCATTACAGACATACACATTCATCTTTTTTAGGCAACTTGAGATTACGTGATTTGCCCAGAATCACAGGATGCTTGAGCCTCCGCCAGACTCGAACCTGGTTTCCCAGGGTCAAAGTCGGCCGCTCTAGCCGTTAAGTCACACCCTCAGTGTGGTGAGTGGAGGTGTACGGTAACCGGTGGTTACATGGCAGTGAGAATAAGGACTGTGTGCCAGTGAGGTGATTGCGTGGCTGTGATGTGATGTGAATGCTCCGCCGGGAGTAGTGGGGTGAGTGGTGGCTGTGTGTCAGATAGGTGAATGGTGGCTGTGTGTCAGATAGGTGAATAGAGGCTGTGTGTCAGTGAGGTGAGTGGTGGTTGCGTGGCTGTAAGGTGAATGCTCCGCCAGTAGTAGTGGGGTGAGTGGTGGCTGTGTGTCAGATAGGTGAATGGGGGCTGTGTGTCAGATAGGTGAATGGTGGCTGTGTGTCGGTGAGGTGAGTGGTGGTTGCGTGGCTTTGAGGTGAGTGCTGCGGGGCCGGTCAGGTGAGTGGTGCCAGTGTAGCAGCAAGGTGAATGATAGCTGTGTGTCAGTTAGGTGAGTGGCGGCTGTGTGTCAGATAGGTGAGTGGCGGCTGTGTGACAGTGAGGTGAGTGGCTGCCAGGCAGTGCTCACCTGTGTACTGAGCTCTGCATCTGCTTCACTGGGGCTGCTGGGTCTTGGCATTCCGCAACCAGGGGTACAGCGTGCCGTGCGAACACTGTGTGCCAGGGTCAGAGGCATAGCCTGAGGCCGTGTAGTGGGAGGCCGCGAGCTCTGCTCTAGCTGTCAGCTCATAGCGTCCCTGCTCACTGCCCCCTCTGATGCACACTGCCCCCAGAGGCACTCCCCCGCAGATGGGCTGTGTCTGCTCGTACAGACAGGCTGGGGGGCTCTGCCGGAAGCACTCCAGCTCGTCTCCACAAGTTCCATAGCCATTCTCAACGTAAACCCCCAGGCCCTCGATTATGCCCTCCATGGCCAGCGCCCCGGGGATGAGGTGGCCACAGCTCTGTCTAATGATCCACCCCGGAGCCACCTCGCAGTGCAGGACAGGAGTGAGCAATCACACCGGAGAGGACAGGTGGGGTACCTGTCCCTCTAAGTCCTCCTGAGGCGCCCTGCCCAAGCCTGCTGGGTAAATAAGCGTCACCGTCGAGAAACCTCGTTCAGTCAGCTCACGGTGGAAGCAGTCAGATGCTCTGAAGCAACAGGTATTCATTCACTAGTGCCCCTCCCTCCCACTGAGTTCAAATGGCATCGCACGCATCTAGCGCTTGCTCAGTTTACGTAAGGCTTGTCACTATTTACCCACCAGTGCAGGCCAGAGCAAAGCCTTCTAAACGTTTTGTAAGTGCTTTCGAGGCACACTTATGTGGGACACGTACTGCAGATCATCATTCACAACCTGAGGCGCAATGCAGTGGGAGTAAAGGTCTATTTCTGCAGTGTGTCACTGATGAGACCCATATTTAAGAAATGAAGGCGACCTGGCTGCTTACTGGACAATCTCCAGTGCTCTGGGCCAACTCCTTCTCCCCGTTCCTCATTGAGTGGAGTTATTCACCTCTCCGAACAGCATCCCTTTACCTTGTTTAACTTTAAATTTAGAGACGGGTGCCAAAGCCTCAGTACAACTCTCGTTCTCCATCAAATCAGACTTGAAGACAATCCATCACGAGAAATGAAAGTAAAAGATACAGCCCATGAAACTGCCTTGGGTCTGTGCCCCAGAGGCAGCCAATCCATAGTGTGTCCCCCTGAGTAGTGCAAGCGAGAGCACCACGATTACAGACATAAGCTCCTGAAATTACCGAACACCTCCCCCAACTCCTCCACAGACACTCCCTCCGCTAAGTGAATGAGTGGAGGGTTTCAGTCCCTTTCTAGCTGATCCAAAATTAAACAAAAAGCAAGCTACAGTGGTGACTCCCAACCGTTGCAAATATGTAAATGGAAACTGATCTGTGAGTATCTAAGATGTGCAAGGCCCTATCTTACTTTCAAACTGGATTAAGGGAAATAACATAAATAGAAAGCTCTTTTTCTATATTCTGTTTCGAGGAAGCTTTTGGAACAAATTCAGGATCTCGTTTCAGACGTACCCTGGCTGAAAACATCCTGAAAAAGGGAGAACAGAGTAACGGATCTAGTTCTCCCAGACAGGTCAAATGGAATGAGAACAATTACATAATCAGACATGAACCACCAATGCCCTGAGTGAGAAGATGAGAGAGTCTAGGCACAAGAAAACTAGTTGACAAGAAGGGACAAAACGTCAGGAGGGGAGACATAGATTTAACCTTTCGCCCAATATGCTTTGGATGCCAGAAGCTTATTGGGGCTTACCGAAACAGAAGTACGTTTCTGCTAGGAATGCCTTTTTATCCTTGGAAAGCGATACCAAAGGGGATGATGGACGGAGCGTTTGAGCAAATCAAACACTCACTCCCAGTCAACTGATCTGGGTTTAATCCATCATCATTCTTTAGCTCACTCCACCACCCCAGTTCAGACATGGCCATATGCAAATCACTCTGACCCTGTGCCTCATGGGAACAGTCCAGCCCGAACTGCCAAGCCATGTCTTCCCTGGACCGGAAACGAGCATTCTGGGACTGGTTTCGGGTTCATAACCCTCATCAGCCAGGCTATCTTGAGTCCAGTGGCAAAGTGAGCAAGGGACCCACGTCTGGGCATACCCTGCCAACTTAGGGCGAACAAAGCGATACCAAACGGGATGATGGACGGAGCGTTTGAGCAAATCAAACACTCACCCCCAGTCAACTGATCTGGGTTTAATCCATCATTCTTTAGCTCACTCCACCACCCGAGTTTAGACCTGGTCATATGCAAATCAGTCTGACCCTGTGCCTCATGGGAACAGTCCAGCCCGAACTGCCAAGCCATGTCTTCCCTGGACCGGAAACAAGCATCCCCTCATCAGCCATGCTATCTTGAATCCAGTGGCTGGACTGTTCCCATGAGGCACAGTGTCCAGACTGATTTGCATATGGCTGGGTTCAAACTGGAACGGCATGGTGAGCAAAAAAACAATGGATTTAGGCCCAGATCTCTGTACTGGGTTGAATGTATGACATTGTTCTACATTCTGTCCATCAACTGTTGTTTTTGCATTTGTCACCCCGAGTGGGAAGGGTATGCCCAGACGTGGGTCCCGTGCTCTCCATGCCACTGGAATCAAGCTATCCTGGCTGAAGAGGGGTGAAACCCCGAAACGGGTCCTAGGATGCTTGTTTCCAGTCCAGGGAGGACCTGGCTTGGCAGTTCGGGCTGGACTGTTCCCATGAGGCACAGGGTCAAGACTGATTTGCATATGACTGGGTTCAAACTGGAATGGCATGGTGAGCAAAAAAACGATGGATTTAGGCCCAGATCTCTGCACTGGTATGAATGTATGAACTTGTTCTACATTCTGTCCATCAACTGTTGTTTTTGCATTTGTCACCCCGAGTGGGAAGGGTATGCCCAGACGTGGGTCCCGTGCTCTCCATGCCACTGGAATCAAGCTATCCTGGCTGAAGAGGGGTGAAACCCCGAAACCTGTCCTAGGATGCTTGTTTCCAGTCCAGGGATGACCTGGTTTTTGCATTTTTATCCTTGGAGGCACTGCTGGAAGCAGACCTACACCAAGGGTGATGGTCAGCACCCTTCATGAAGCTCTCTGAAGTCTGACACAGAGATCAGGAACAGCTTCCCCTCTGCAGCAGCAATGTAGCACTCAGTCAAGAGCATTCTCTTAACTGTATTTCACAGCCACAGATTTGGCCTTCACACCAGAGGCCACCAATGCGCATGTTACGATTTATGGCAAAGTTGACTGAAACTAGGACCCAGTATTACACTGTACCAGCTGATGTGAGAGAAAATGCGCCCCTCCCTCCAACATAAACAGGATTACTGATCTCTCCATTGTGGAACTGAAAATGCAAGGATTGATTGTGCAGAACAGTAAAACAGCAGAGGGAGCTGCGCCAACTGAGATCCGAAGGGGAGAGCTGCTCGGAGACGCCGCATATAAGGTAAATGTATTTATTTATATCTCATTTATTGTAAAAAAAGATATATTTAACTAGGGGGGTGGAGGCGGGGAGCTAAAGGTGGGGGCCCAGGGCTCAGAACTCCGCTCCTCTGCAGAGTAGGAGTTTTGCCTACACTCTGCGTTCTCCGTGAAACGCGGAGAAGGCAAAAATCCGCAGGCTCCGTCAGCGGAGCGGAGTTTTCATCACACCCCTACCTATAACCCCTGTAGCATGAATGTGAGTTGTTCCTCTCCTCCCTTCCCTACTCAACACCGCCACAGGTAAGTCACAGGACTACCTCAGGAGCCCACTCCTGAAACAAGAACTACAAAACAGTTTTATTTACTTCTCCTTAGTGTAGACAATAATTAGCACAATAGCATTTACCAAGATAGATCATTAAAGGAAAGCTTGTTTCCTTTTGGCCAGCTGTAAAAACCTGAAGATAAATGGATACAATGAAATATTTGCCGTGTCCGAAAAATGAGGTAGGCATCTGTCATCCATGGAGATAGGAAATACATAAAGCCTGTCCATTTCGATATCCTATCCCAGAAGGGGAGGAATAAAAAAAACTACATTTTATGATATTACTTTATATTATTGGATATTTGCACAGCACTGTGTGCCACCACAAAGTCAGCTTGCACTGTATGCGACCAAAAGGCCAGCTTGGAAAGGAAGAGGGAGCAGTGCATTTTGGGACAGCCATTGTTAATTATTAACCCCTTGCATGCCCGCCCCTTTCCCCGCCCAGTGCCGCGCTTTGCATTAGCGGGCGGAGTTCATGACGAGCTGGACTCGTCATGGGCACAGCGCCACCGCAGCCCATGACGAGTCCAGCTCGTCATGGGCACTGAAGGGGTTAAAGCAGTAGGGAGGGAGTATGCTTTGGGGCAGCAGGAAAGTGCCATATTTCTAGCAGAGGGAACGAGAAACATGGATTTGCAATGCAATAGGTCTGGCATTTACACAAGTTTAAGCTATTGGCATTGTAAATGACAATGCCTTTTATTTATGTTTTTTAAAAACGAAAACAAAAATAAAAGGCATTGTTATTTGTAATGTTAATAGCTCAAACTCGCGTAAGTGCGATAAAGGTTTAAAAAACGAAAAAAAAAAAAACTTGCGCAAGTGCGAGACCTATTGCATTGCAAATGCTTGTTTGACTAGCTACAAGCTTTTCTGTCAACAGGGCTGTAAATTGTGGTCTGATTATTATGAAATCTCTTTATTGGCATTTTGTAGATATAAGCACAGTACCCAGTACATTTGAGCAGCCTGATGGCTAATAATTGAAATAAGACCAATGATACATCGATGGGCATGAGCATGGTGACAAACAGGATCAGGTGCTACACACACTTATTAGGGAAAATGAGCATTACGGGCCTCCCAACCAGCCCCATTATCTCAGTAACCCCCTCTGCTCCCACGTCGCTGGGTGGCTGCCCCTAGAGAAGCCACTCGTGATGCACCCGTACTTCCCTATTGCATTTCTTTAAACAGTTCCCTTAAACAATAAGAAGAGAGGGCAAAACAACAAGTGCCTCTATATAACAACAGCAGCAACTACAGCATTCTCTGTAACGTCCCCGTGTTCCGCCCCCCAGCCTGACCCCCCCCTTCAATCCTGCATCCCTTCGTGCAGACAGCTTTAATGATCGTATCTTTCAACACTCCGGTACCACACCTAGTCATCTAAGGCCTTTAAAACACCTTTCATGCCCGACTCCCTGTCCGACCTTCATCTCCATCCTCCACAATAAGAGTATCCCCAGCGTGTGTCTCATGGGAACCCAAGGTGTCCCCGTCTAGTTGTGTCAGGGTGTGTAAGAGTGTGTTCCATTGGTTCGCTATGGGCGTACGCCTGAGGTCCACCGTTTCTTCCCTCAAGAGGGCCGCGCCCTCCGCTCCCGCCCACACCAGCATTGATTTCCGCCAAGCTCGTGCACGGGGGTGTTCCTCCGCCTTCCAACGTTTGGTAAGCAGCCTCTTCGCCACCACCAGGCCCAGGTCGAAAAATCGAGAGGCGACCTTCGTGGGAGGGGTTCTGCGAAACAGGTGTAGCAGGCAGACCGACCACTACCGCGGCGCAAGCCGACCCGTGCAGGTACTCAATGTTTCGTGCACCACCCGCCAGTACACATCCAACGCGGGGCAGCTCCACAACATGTGGACCAGCCCAGCATCCAGCAACCGACAGCGTGGACAACTTGCATCTGTACGATGGAAATACCTATTTATAGAGTTGGGTGTTGGATACGCCCTATGCAGAATAAAGTATTGGATTTGGCGGAACCGCATGTTCCTGGGAATCCGTGTAGGACCTTGTAGCGCCTTACTCCATTCCTTGTCAGCCATTGGACGGTCCAGGTCCGCCTCCCATTTACCGCGCAGCGGGGACAAGTCGGTCGCCGTATGCGTGCGCAGGGAAGCTGCGAACCAGCGTATCAGATGTCTCCCCGCCTTATGACATGCAGATATTGTATCGTGAGGTGCTGTTCTGGTTCCTCTTTAAGATCTCCCCACCTACTCGCCAGTGTCGAAATAAGTGATCGGTGACACAGAAATTGGCCTGTTGGTAACCCCGTCTCCTCCGCTAACAAGGCGAATGGGATAAGAGCACCATCTCGGTAGAGGTCCCCCAATGTGTAGATATCCGCCGCATGCCAGTCCGCAAGCTCGTCCCGGCACAGAACCCTCCGCCCACTAGGGGAGCCTTCTATAGGCATGGCAGGGGCGTAAGGGATGTATTTCCTGGTTAGATAGAGAACTCGACAATAGCATTTATAGGCCACTTCGACGAGGAGGGGCCGCGGTTTAAACGCCCTTGCAGTCGGATGGAACGATGCAACGATGTCAGCCAAAGAAATGGGGGGTTCCGCGGACGCCGTGTCATCCTGCTTCCTGTCCGCCAGCCACAGGGCCACCCATTGTAGTTGTGCTGCCAGATAATGCGTGAAGCACGGCATCGCAAGACCCCCCTGACCCGTGGGGAGGTATAACTTGGGCAGTGCCACCCTGTGGCGCGCACTGCCCCACACAAAGTCCCGAAGCGAACGCTCTAAGGGTGCAAAGAAGGATGCCGGAATATAGATCGGCAGATTAGCAAAATAATATAAGAGCCTAGGCAGAGCCACCATTTTAACTAACGCGATGCGCCCCGTGACCGTGAGGGGAAGGGTACCCCAAAACCGCATCTGGGAACAGACCGCCATTACAGCCTTACCCAAATTGCCCTCTACTAGATCAGCTGGCTGCCTGTATATTTGGATGCCCAAATAACGGAAGGTGTCGGATTGCCACTTAACTGGCACCCCCCTAAGCAGAACTGCGGGTCCAGAGTATCTGCCTGGAACGCATAAAGGCACGACTTAGCCGCGTTTACCCGTAGTCCGGAGAGCGCAGCGAAATCAGTCAGGACTCGCTCCAGGTCCCCGGGGATATTCGCCACGTCCTCAATGAAGACCAGGAGGTCATCCGCATATAGGGAAACCTGATGGGTCGCGTCGCCCATGAGAATGCCATTTGCCAATACCCTCCGTAGGGTAGCAGCTAGAGGCTCTATTGCAAGCGCGAAAAGGAGGGGCGAGAGAGAGGACACCCCAGCCTGGTATTACGACCCACCGGGATGGCGTCAGAAATGTAAGGACCGGTTTTCACCCGCACCACTGGGTTTTTATAGAGGAGCGCCGCCATTTGGAGGAACCCGAGGCCTAGCCCGTAATGCGACAGTGCTGCCACCAAATAGCCCCACTCAAGGCAATCGAAGGCCTTTTCAAGGTCCAACATCAAACAGCCTGCCCTTGGCCAACGTTGCGCCCCCTCCGTGGCCACCCGGAAAAATCGCCGCAAGTTAAGAGAGGTGCTGCGTTTGGGCACAAACCCGTTTTGATCCTTGTGTACCAACGGTGGCACCGTTTGGGTCAGCTGCTCCGCCAAGACCTTGGCTAGAATTTTGTAGTCAGTGTTGAGAAGGGCGAGGGGGCGGTAGGACCCCAAATTGGTGGGATTACGCCCTGGCTTAAGTAAGGAGATCAGGTAGGCCTCTCTCATAGAGGCTGGCAGGGTAGCTTCCTCAAGGGCCATGAGATATAGCGCATGCAATCTGGGCACTAGGGACTCCCGGTAGGCCTTCTAATACTCCGCTGGAAGTCCATCTGGCCCTGGCGCCTTTCCAGAGGCCAATGAAGTTACCGCCTCCCCTATCTCTTCCAACGTGAGGGGGGCCAACAGCGTCTCCTGGTGGGCATCCGGGACCGCAGGTAGACAGGCAGCCTCCAGAAACTGATCCAGATCCTGTGCCTGTCTGCGCCCTACCGAGGCGTATAGGGCTGCATAATGCGCTGTCAGTACTCGGTGGATCTCCCGCTGCGTGTCTACTAGCGTCCCGTCCGGCCCACGAAGAGATTATTTTGGAGCATGTACCGCCTCCTGTCTAATCAGCCAGGCCAACAACCGCCCCGCCCTATCGGATGTAGCATGGACCCGAGCCGAATGAGCCGCGTAATTGTGGCATCGCAGCCGCTCCATCAGCTCAGCGTGTCTCGTCCAAAGCCGCGCCAGCCGGGCCGAGTCCCGACCGCCTTCTTCGCCATGGCGTTCACACGACAGAAGGCGCGACTCCAAGGTAGCGAGCGATAGCATGAGCTGCTTACGAATATTTCCCGCCGCCCCCAGGCAGTGTCCCCGCATTGTGGATTTGTGCGCGTCCCATAATGTCAGTGCATTACCTGTCGTTCCCTCGTTGAGGTCGAAGAACTGCTCAATCGCCGTGCCTAGAGAGGCACGAAACTCTGCGTCTTCTAGAGCGGCCGGCTGCAGTCGCCACGTCGGAATGGGGGGCCAACCCGGGTCCCAGGATAATAGCAGCCGAAGCGGATTATGGTCCGAATGGGTCCGGCCCAGGTATTCTGCCTGAGTTATCAGAGGAGTCAATGAGGGAGAGCTCACCACCCTGTCAAGGCGGACATGAAGGTCATGCACCGCCGAATAGTACGAATAGAGATGATCGCTAGGATGTAGGGAACGCCATATATCATATAATGCCCAATGTGCCAACCAGTCTGTGAGACTCCTCGCGTCCTGTGTGCTACGAAGTGGTGGGTATGATCTGTCGAGGTGTGTGTCGAGCACTGCATTAAAGTCCCCCCCCAGTAGCCATGGAAGACCCACATACGGCGTTAACGCCACTGAAAGCTGGTCCAAGAACGATGGTTGGTCGACGTTCGGGGCATAGAGTGAGCCCAGGAGTATGGGTTGTCCATTGAGTTTCCCCCGAACTAACGTCTATCGTCCAGCGGGATCAACCACCGATTCAGTGCATGTAAAAGGTGTACCCGCTCTTACCCAGATCAGTGTGCCACGGGCATGTGCAGAGTATGTGGTCCCAAAAAGTTGCCCCCTCGATCGAGCTCGCAGTTTATCTAGTTCTGGTTGGGTCAGATGGGTTTCTTGGAGAAGAGCTATGGCCACCTTATGCCATTGCAGGTAGGTGAAAACTGAGTAGCGGTGCGCTGGTGTGTGCATACCCCTTATGTTCCAGGTAACCAACATAGTGTCCGCCATCGAGAATTAGTGAAATCTATATGAGGCTCAAGGCCAGTAGCGGGCCATCCAAGGAGAGGGGGGGGGATTGCAAGTACGGTTGTCATGTCGGTCTGCTGCAAGAACATAAGAAACAAAAGAACTACAGTGCATTGCCAAGTGCACTTAACCAAAGTCAAAAACTGTCGAACTGTGAGGGCAAACCCCAGAACGGGCATTCGTCCAAACTTATAACTCAGTCGCCTATGAGATACTAGGCCAGGTGTTTGCTAGTGGGTGCTAAGGGCTGAGTGAAGGGCCCCGAGTGATTAGAGCCCAATGTTACCCCCGTCTACGTCTTGTGTGCCGTCTGAGCTGAGTGCTGTGCCAACCCCCCACCAGGAGCGTAACTGTGCTGTGGAATTGTTAGCCGCGCCAAACATTCACCAGAGGTGCGAATGTGCGCACCGCTGCAGGCCATCGCCTATCAATGGACTCATGTGTATTGCTCATCTCTCATTCCATGTGCAGAGAGCTCCCCGTTGGCCCGCAGTCCCCGGGCCATCAGCGACGCCCCAGCCAACCCGCATGCACCAGCACAAAGAGTCGCGCTACAGTGAAAAAGGGGGGCAGCAAAGTCCACAACCCCCATCCCAGAGGCGTCTGGCAATACGCACTCCACCTCCCTACATCTTCCATACTCATCACTGTCCCTCCGAGCCAGTGATCACACAATAGTGTCAGCTGTTTGGGGCGTCACCACTGGCATCATACGGTCATCTGAAAGCATGGTATGTGAAGAGGAAGATCCATCAGTCTCAGTATCGCTATGGTCACGGGCCGTCACGTCTCCTTGACTGCACACAGATCCCAGGGAGGCCACCGCCTCAAGGGCTTCCTCGCATTCCAGTCGTATCTTCTCCGGGCTGGGGGCCGCGGGTGGGCTCGGCCCTGCCCCTTCACGTCTTCCCCCTTGCCTCCGTCGTCTCACTCGTTTCCCCCCACGCCCTCCGACTCCCGAGTCCGAGGGCCTTGGACCATTGTGTTGCCCCGTTTCCTCCAGCCAGTCCCAAACATCAGACGGGGCGTCGAAGAAGCATGTCCCTTCCTTCGTGACCACTCGGAGGCGCGAGGGGAACAACAGCGAGTATGGGATCTGCAAGTCACGGAGCCGGCGCTTCACCTCCAGATAATTGCTTCACCTCTTCTGAACCGTCATCGTATAGTCCGGAAACAGCATCACCGTGCCACCCCCTACCGCCAGGGCACTCATTTTCCTCGTTTCTCGGAGTATCACGTCCCTGTCACGATAGTTAAGGAGCCTGAACAGGAAGGGACGTGGACGTGCTCCGGGCACAGGCCTCCACGCCGGCACCCTGTGTGCCTGCTCCACGACGAACTGCGGGGAGAGCACCCCCGGGGGGAGTATGTCTCGCAACCACCCTTCGACGAACTGCTCCGGGTGTCGACCCTCTTCGCCTTCCAATAGGCCCACCACGCGGATGTTCTGGCGCCGAGAGCGGCCCTCCGCATCCTCAGCACGATCCTCCAGAGTGTTAACTCGATCTATCAAGTCCTGTAGAGTTGCAGAGTGGCTGCGCATTATCGGCTGGACCTCTTGGAGTGCCTGGCACTGGCTAGCAACAGTGTCCGCCAGTTTACGATGGTCAGCATGAAGTAAAGTGAAATCCACCGTGACTTTGTCAATACGGGATTCTAATGAGGTTCTGGTTTGTTCCAAAGTGTTGCCCAGCCGGTCCACCGCCGCCAGCATGGCATCCATCTTGGCTTCCAGCGTTGACACTGGCGGGTTCGCATCTCCAGCAGAGCATCTTGATCCCGGGTCAGGACCCTCCACCCTCAGCCGGCTCTCGTTCTGCTTGGTCCGCAGCCGCTCCATGGCCAGTTGTTGAGCTGACGGCATTCGGAAACACCAGCGGTGCGCTGCAGGTAGTTGTGACCCTGGACACCACCGCGTTCAGGCAGCAAGGGGCCAAATACCCACCGCCACTTCCAGTTTCAGGAAAGGAAAGGAGGCGCAGGGTCCATCCAATCACTAACGCTGCCCCCGTAGGGTCGGCGCCACCCAGGTGGGCCCCTCCGTTGAACGAGAGTGTCGCACCCAGTTCTTAATGTGCACCTCACGAGGAGGGTTCACCCATGGACTGACTCTCCCTGGCCCCAACAACTGTGCCACTCACCGGCTGGGTCCGATGACGTTCCACCGTAGCTGTGAGCGTCCAGCGGTTAGGAGCCGACACCAGGCGCGCCACCGTCCGTGTGGCCGCGCCGATATCACAGTCCGGGTAGACCTCAGAAAACGCAGAACGTGCTCCAGCAATCTGTCGCCTGCGTCCGGAATCGCTTCTCTACTCCCCGACGGTTTGGGCCGGTCCTCACCGACCTGCGCTGGTAGGTTCACGGCTGCCCCACCATTTCCTGCAGGCGCCGGGTGGGAAGAGAATGGGGGGGCCTCATCCACCGACAGACGACCCCCGGGGGCTGAAACTCAAGGCAGTCCCTCAGACGTGGATATGTTCGCAGCTCCCCGCGCCTCCACCGCCAGTCAGTCCGAGGGCTGCGTCCGTGCGCCAGATTCCAAGCCACTAAGACCGCGACATCTGGGTCACAACCGCACTATCAGTAATGTGCGGACAGCCGGCCTCCCCCACTGTACACTCAAAGAATGGCTGGCCAGATCGCTCCCGCAGCACTGCACGCAGGGCCACACTTCGTGCCCCAGGTCGCACCCTCGCAGTCTCATCGGTCCCCCTCACTCCAGATGGCGATCTCCCGCTTCTCACCTGGCCAGTCCTCTAGGCGATCACTGAATCCTCATCCAGTGAAGCACAATCGGAGCAGAGGCTCTCGCCTATTCATATGCTGGCCGCCGGATGTCCTCCCCTCCGCCACCAGTGCTGCTATCCACAATGCACTCCGTCGCGCTCCGGGAAGGACCGCTGCAGCGGCAGGCCCCACAGTCACAATGTTCTCCGCATGTGGTGGCGTTGCCCATTCAAATGTCAGCTCCTCTGAGCCCCGTCATCAACCGGGGTTGCAGCAAAGTCCCCGCAGGACACCAGCTAGACGGTGGACGTCCGTGTCCGCAGCGCGCGATGTGCGCGGCCTGGGCCCCTCGTGGCAGGCCGCGGTCTGTAGTAGGCCTCGCGGCCGGCCGCCACGTCCAGCGCGCTCCGCGCGTCTTACCGAGGGAGCCGTTGGTGGTGAAAGTTCCAATAAGGAGCTGACTTCGCCCCCAAATTTTCTCCCTCAGGGCCGCCGGAGACTCTCAGCCGGCAGTGGGCGGCAGCAGCAGCACCGGGACTTGACACAGGCAGGAGAATTACCGGATAACGGCTCTAGGTTACGGGAGCCTCACGTAGTTGCAGCCATCTTGGCCGTGCGCCCTCTAGCGCCCCCGCTGTAAATTGTGGTCTGATATCTGACTTCAAAATGAGAGGATTTTCCCCGTCCTTTAACCCCCTCCGCCTCGCTGCTTCAGTAGTACCCCCCACCATTCCCTTTCCGTGTGTATCGAGTGATGCAGCAAGAGGCCCAGGCACCCACTCAGCCCTGAATCACTTTCGGTCTCCATTCACAGCTCTGCTCTCATTTCAACTTGTTTGAAAAACGGGAGCTGTACAACACAGGAAGTGCTGCGGCTGGAGCGCAGACTGCCTCCCAGTACAAGTGCGTGCCCTGTACCGTTATCTTTAGCATGTCATTGCTCCCTCCCCTCTTCTGTGCACGCAATAGTACATACATATCCCCAACTCAAAGTGCACCCACAGCTGCTCGTCTAATTCCCTCACCCCACATCGGTCGAGCATCCCTTCAGGGTTTCATTTTCTTGGGCCCGGCCTTTGCTTGTATTTACAGCACTTAAAATCGCACTTCGCTCGTCTCTAGGAGCTATGTAGAAACAGTACAGGCGGAAGGAATCAAGGACGCAGGGCACAGACAGAAACTCCGCTCCATAAATCAGAGGTCTTACCGATGACTTTTCCCCGCCCGCTCGTTTTAAATCCTCATTATTATTCTTTTTGGCCTGCTACAGCTGAGATTTCACCTGCGTTGATTAAGAGCGGCAGGGAAGCAGCATCTTTGGTGCTTTGGACTGCCCGGCGCCATCCATCATGCACACAATAGGCAGGTTTAAGACATCTAGCTGAATTTGTTTTGGTCTGAAGGCAGCTCTGACGTACGTAGTAAGCCCTTCCTGTTTTGCTGGGCACACCATCATATGGCAATGGATACTCAGATGTGCACTCACTACAGTGTGTAGTGCATCCATGTGATAAGCTTCAGAAGGTCTGTTAAAAGCTAGTCTCTAGTTACTTTCACTGTTTTATAATTTGCGCCTTTCTTTCCGCCCCTGATCATCCCCCCTCTTCCCTGTGTCCCATCTCGTCTGCTCTGGCTCGCTTCCTTCATCTCCTACCATCTCTCTGTCGTTCTCCACTTCCTATCTATTTGGAGAAGGACAGACCGAGATCTCACTGGCCCTCAGTACACCAGCAGAGGACGGCACACGAGACTGGCTCAAACATTTCCACCAATCATGTGTACCTTCTGGATTTTGGTAACTATCCCAATTTACAACTAAGAACATTGAAACATTTCTTATGTTACAATAAAAAGAGAACAAATTTCCGTCTCCGAGCGTTGGAAAAAACTATTTAACACCTGACCTTCGCTTTCAGTTGGCAGCTTCTGCAAACTTGGTATGAGTATCGTGTTCACAAGAACACGCACTTCTGATGGATACATCTGCCTGTGGATTCCTCACCTTATGAATATCCCCTCTGCGCCAGCATTCCAGAAATTTTTCGTAGCTCTCTGCGCTGACGAGGTAGTCACATCGTCATGGCTCCGCACGCGACTCCGCATGACGTCACAGGAGCCATAAGAAGACCACGTCAGCGTGATGTCAGTTCCTTTTTTTCCGCACTACAAGCTAACGGACTTTCTGTGACTCTCCTGTCTTTCAACTGCTACTTTGTTTTGAGACTTTACTTGTTAATGTTTTCGACTATGTCTGTTCCTAGGAAGTCGGGTTTCAAGCCCTGCAAGGAATGTGGAGGTCACATGTCAATTACTGACCCGCATGATGACTGTCTATGGTGCCTTTCTAGTGATCACGACATCGAAGGTTGTTCATCCTGCAGAAAAATGAACCCTAAGGCGCCGAAGGAAAGAGAGGCTAAGCTCTACATGTCCAAGGTGAGAAAGGAGAAAAGAGGTCGTAAAAGATCGAAGTCGAGGTAGTCTACTTTGTCTGGATCCAAGAGAAGGCACAAGAAGAAGAGACATGGGCCTCGACGTCGTTCGTCCAAGTCTCGAGCTTCGAAGTCGCCTTCTCCTGCTCCTCGACGTCGTGCCAAGAATGTTATTTCTCTTTCACCCTCTTAGTCTCCACAGGCTTCGCCGGGCGGGTCTCCTGATTTGGGTACTCCGGTGCAGTGTCCGGCACTGGTTGATTCTCCGGTTTCGGATGGGGATTCGAATCTAGTGGAAGAAGAGTCTCCTGCTGCTCCTGTGGCTCCTCCTGTGACTCCAGCGGATCCAACTCCGGAGACTCCTCGTAAGGAAGTCGAACCGGCGCAGTATCCTTCGTTCCCGGCGTCGGGTTCGGATCCGTCGCACTTCATGAATGCAATGTATGGTATTTTTACCAGAGGCACATGCCCCTCTGGAGCACCTTCGGGTCCCATGGGCCCATTGACATTTAATTTGGGCGTGCCTCAGCATTATCCTCTGGCCCCCTTTATGCCTTGTATGCCGATGGCGCCGTCATGGCAGTTTCTGGCACCGAGGGTGTCGACGCTGTTTGAGAAGTCTCCGGCTCCGTCTGGCGTCCCCTCTTCCAGGGTTCGTTCGACGCGTGTCCCTGTCACGGAGCCTCCTTCAATGCCGTTGTTGGAGCTGTCGACGCCGCGGATGGCGCCGCCGATGCCGCAGCCGAGGTTGCGTTCTAGAAGAGAAGCTCAAAGGCTGATTGAAGAGGAGCAATATCGGGCTGGTGACATAGAGGAAGGTGAAATTTATGAGTCTGAGGACTTATTGGAAGACTTGTGTGAAGCAGGTGGTTTGGATGTCTCTTCAGAAGGGGACTTTGCATTACAGAAGGCTTCTCCTGAATATAAGCCTAATCTTTTAACAGAGGTGCTTCATTCTCCTTCTGTTGTGGTGGAACCTCTTTTACCATTCAATGATGCCCTGACGGAGCCGATATTAGAAGTCTGGAGTAATCCTCTTTCTGCTCCCGCAGTTTCTAGATCTGTTTCTAGAAGATATAGACAGGCACCAGGGGACCCTAATTTTCTTTCTTCTCACCCGTCACCTCAAAGTTTGATAGTTCAAGCTTTTTGTTCAAAACAGTTGGTAGGTTCTTTTCCTCAAGCACCGGCTGATAGAGACTCAAAAAAGCTTGAGCAATCGGCAAAGAAAGATTTTTCGTCTGCCAGTATGGCATTGAAATCCACAAATGCAACTTGTCTATTGGGCAGATATATCCACGCCCTTATGGACTCTGACAAGCAGATTCTCCCTAATCTGTCGGAAGAGGATCGGAGCAATTTAAGTGAGGTCTTGATGGACTCTGAGGTGGCTGCTTGCCAAATAATCCAGTCTGGTCTGGATACTGCAGATTCGGTGGCAGGGTGATGGGTTTGTCTATTTCTACTAGGAGGCATGCATGGTTAAGATCTTAAGGATTTTCACCTGATGTGCAAGCTGCCCTTTTGGATCTTCCCTTTGACGGTTCTAAGCTCTTCGGGGAAAAAGCTGACTTGGCGTTGCAGAGATTTAAGGACAGTAAAGCCACAGCAAAATCCCTGGGTTTACAGTCTGTAAAGAGGGTATGGTTACAGAAGATACCGTGGTTTTGGGAAATCTTCCTTTTGTTCCTGTCAACCTCAGCAACAACAACAGCAGCAAAACCCTCTGTATAAATCCTACAGAGGTAAAGGCAGAGGTCGCCTTCGTGGAGCTGGACGACATCCCTCTTCCTCCTCCTCCTCTACCTCCCCTCCCCCTCCTGGTAGTGCAGTAAAGCAGCCCTAGATCCACCATCTTGGATCATGTGGGTCCTGTGGGAGGTCGGCTTACCCATTTTCTACAAGACTGGAATTAATAATTTCGGACCTTTGGGTTCTAGATCTTGTGGAAAATGGGTACGCCCTTCCCTTCAGGGAATTCCCTCCTCCTTACCCTCCTTGCCAAGGGTTTTGCACGAAGCATCATTTGCTTCTCCTTCAGAAGGAGGTTCTTACCCTGTTACAAAAAGGTGCAATAGAGGTGGTTCCAGAGCAGGAAAGGGGCCAGGAATGCTACTCCCGGTATTTCCTGATTCCCAAGAAAGATGGCAGGCTACGTCCTTTCCTGGACCTCAGAATCTTGAATCTATTTCTCAAGCAGGAGAGGTTCAAGATGCTCACTCTAGCGCAGGTTCCTCAGGCGATGCATCAAGAGGACTGGATGGTGTCCATCGACTTGCAGGATGCGTATTTCCATATCCCAATCCTGAAGTCACACAGGAAGTATCTCCGTTTTACGGTTGGGTCGAAACATTACCAGTTTGCGGTCCTTCCGTTTGGTCTTACTACTGCACCTCGAGTCTTCACCAAGGTGATGGCAGTGGTGGCACCCCATCTCAGAAGGTTTGGTATTCCTTTTTTCCCATACCTGGACAACTGGCTTCTGAAGGCACTCTCCAGAGATGTGTCGTCATCTGCTGGTAACAACCCAGCTGTTGTACAAATTGGGTTTTTCAATAAATGTACCCAAGTCTCACCTGGTGCTCTCACAGCACAACCTGTTCATAGGGGCAGTACTGGATATCACTCTGTGTCGAGCATTCCCTCCACCTCAAAGGATTCTTGACATACAGGAAATGATTCTCTTGTTTTACAATGGAGCGGTTGTTCCAGTTCTGAAGGTTCTTCGCCTGCTCGGTCTGTTCGCTTCCTGCATCCTGTTGGTCAACCATGCACGCTGGCACATGAGGGCTCTCCAGTGGTGTCTCCGCAGGCAGTGGTATCAGCACAACGGAGATCTCAGCGAGTCTGTGAGGATCTCCAGAGGATCTGTCTTGGTGGAGCGTGGAGAGCAATCTGTCTCAAGGAAAGCCTTTCCATCTTCCTCCATCGGTGGCAACAGTGATAAAGGATGCCTCTACCCTAGGGTGGGGAGCACATCTGGGGGATCTGGAGATCAAGGGTCTTTGGTCTCCAGGAGAGAGGTTGTTTCACATCAACCTTTTGGAATTACGGGCGATACGTTTGGCGCTCGAGGCCTTTCTTCCTTTCCTTCGCGGTCAGTCGGTTCTAGTCCTGACGGACAACACTGCTGCGATGTGGTATGTCAACAAGCAGGGAGGAGTAGGGTTGTACCGTCTCTGCAGAGAGGCGTTGCGACTCTGGTCCTGGGCTCAAGTCCATCGGATTTGCTTGATGGCAAATCATCTGGCCGGGGTGCTGAACGTGCGTGTGGACAGTCTCAGTTGGCAGTTCTCCGCCGACCACGAGTGGAGGCTTCAACCAGAGGTAGTCCGACACATCTTCTGGACGTGGGGGACTCCTCGGGTGGACCTGTTTGCCACTCACGAGAACGCGCACTGCCAGTCATTCTGCAGTCTCCTGTTTCCGGGGCAGGGAGCGTTGGGGGAACGCGTTTCAGTTGAGTTGGGGCTCACAACTCCTTTACGCGTTTCCTCCCATACCCTTGATTCCTCGGGTTCTGAGGAAGATTCGCCAAGACCGGGCCCAAGTTATATTGATCGCCCCGGATTGGCCAAGAAGGGTGTGGTACACAGACCTTCTTCACCTCTCGTCATGCCCTCCGCTCCGTCTCCCTCTCAGGGCAGACCTCCTCTCTCAGATGGAGGGGCAAGTTCTACACCCCCACCTCCAGAGCCTGCACCTTCATGCCTGGAGATTGAACGGGCCAACTTGAATGCTTTTTCTCTCCCGCCTGACGTGGTGGACGTTATATTATCGGCCATGCGACACTCCACTAAGTCTGTCTATTCATACAGGTGGTCTAAATTTGTTAAGTGGTGCGGAGAGAAATCTATTGATCCCTTAAAAGCTCATCTATCTGATGTTCTTTGTTTTTCTCTTAATTTGGCACAGCAGGGTTTTGCTGTGGCCACTGTAAAAGGGTATTTGTCGGCTTTGTCAGCCTTCTTTATTTAAGTCTCCTATAGTCTTAAGATTTATAAAGGGGCTGACAAACATGTTTCCTCCCACTCCTTTTATTATGCCCCAGTGGGACTTGAATTTGGTGTTAACTTTTTTAATGGGTTCGTCATTCGAACCGATGCATATTTGTCCTTTAAGACCTTTAACTTTTAAAACGGTCTTCCTGGTAGCATCACCTCGGCCAGGAGGGTGAGTGAATTCCAGTCTTTGAGTTCAAAGCCACCTTTTCTGACCATATATGCTGAAAGGATGGTTCTTAGGACCAGGGCTGCTTTTCTGCCTAAGGTGGTGACTCCCTTCCACCTAGGTCAGTCCATTACCCTTCCGACTTTCTATCCTCCCCCTTCCAAGAAGGAGGAGAGACTTCATTGTTTAGATCCAAAGAGGGCGATTAGCTTCTATTTGGACAGAACAAAGGACTTCCGTCAGGATGACCAGCTCTTTGTTGGATATGCTGGTCGTATGAAGGGCAAGGCGGTGCACAAGCGCACTTTATCACGATGGATCATCTTATGCATCAAGATACGCTACTCCCTGGCTGGTAAGGAGCCTCCTGTAGACATTCCAGCTCATTCCACCAGGTCTAAATCATCTACTTCTGCATTGACTAGAGGTGTTCCTGTTTTGGACATCTGTAAGGCTGCAACTTGGGCCTTTCGCGAAGCATTACTGCTTAGATTCCGAAGTGAGGAGGGATGGCCAATTTGCGCGTTCTGTTTTGCAGGACTTTTTGGTATAGAAGGGTGGACACCCACCTCCGGGAGATGTACTGCTGTGGGATTCTATTCCATCAGAAGAACAAGTTACTTACCTTCGGTAACGCTTTTTCTGGTGAATACAGTATCTGCCTGTGGATTGCTCACAGACCCACCCTCCTTCCCTTTGTCCACCCTTTTATACCATAAAAGCTGAGGTTTTAGTTTTTTGACGTATTATGTGTACTCAAGACTTGTTACCTCTGTTTATTTACTGTTGTCTTGTTTGAATTGCAAGCTTTCTTCTTTCTTTATACACTGGGGTAATTTGTGTGAATTCTGTATACTATGTATACATTGTCTCTATGTCGGTCCGCCCGTTTTCCCTCTGTGGCACGGAAAAAATGGGTGGAACTGACGTCATCACACAGACGTGGTCTTCTTATGGCTCCTGTGACAACATGCAGAGTCGCGTGTGGAGCCATGATGTTGTGACGACCTCGTTGGCGCAGAGAGCTACAAAATATTTCCGGAATGCTAGCGCAGAGGGGATATTCATAAGGTGAGGAATCCACAGGCAGATACTGTATCCACCAGAAAAAGCGTTACCGAAGGTAAGTAACTTGTTCTTCTGCCCTGTATGTACCGGTATATTGATTTTGTTTATAGATATTTTTATAGCGCTATTTACCAGACTGGGCAGGTCCGGCATGAAGGGCCCTGGTAGTGTTTACCTTAGCCCCACCCGCTCGACTCCAGGGTCTTCTCCCTCTTGCCATCACAGTTTCTTCTGTGTCCTAACAGCATCTCTCCCTCCTTTCCATGTTTCTTTTCCCCCTCCCAGTAGTAAAAAAAAATCCGCTATGAAGCGGCCAGTGCTAGCTGCTTCATATTGCTTTTTTTTGTAACTGTTTCATTATCCAACCATTGCACCCCCACCCCTTTATCCAGAAAATCCCCCCAATCCATTACCCACCCTAGTGCCAGAGCCAAAAATAGCTCCCCCAGAGGCGGGACATTTTGACGTGGCCAATGCTTGTTCTGTAATGAGGACTGTCATTCCTTACTATTTCCCAAACACTGATCCCTAGATATAATATGTGGGTCTGGTTATATTACAGTGGAATGCTATGCTGACATGTCATTGTGTCCAAATGAGACCATTTTGCTTTACGCTGGGTGTTGGAAACATATGTAAATTTGTTTGCTTTGCACCACTGTTACATTTACAGACCTGCCAACACCACCATGTGTCACACGATATCAGCTGCTTCACACAGTCACCTAGTGAGGAGCTGATACCACACAGTGGATGAAAAAGTAGGCTGGAAATCACTGCAGAGAGTGGGTTTCCAGCTGAGGGTTATAACCTCTACACAGCGGAAGTCCATTACGGGGTGTAAGACCACCCCTGCGCATCACTAGCAGAATTAGAAACTTTTTTAGGTCTCGCCTACGCAGCGCGCATGCGCTGCTTAGAAGGATTTGATTGATTTGATTTACATTTACAGACTTATAAAGTGCACGTATGCCCGAGGGCATCTTGGCGCTATAACCGACGGGTATACTGACTTTGTAGATTAACTATACTTCTGATAATGATAATTGTTCAAACAAAGTCAATCTTAGTTAAACATTCAACGAATGAACTGGTGTCATGGTTAAAGTTCTTCTAGTGATAGAGAATGGTATGGCACTGATTTCATCTTTGCATTTTGTTGCGTTGCTATTTAACTGTGTATGGTTTGCTTTTTACCATTGTAATATGCAATGCCTAAGAATTGTATAAAGCCTGTGGCTTATAAGTATATTTACATTTGTTGCTTCTTCTCAAAGTTTTTGCCAATTTACAAAACTCACCATTCTGGCTTTACATTCACATCTTTATGACAACATCAACTATTGTGTTGTATTGTGCCTTGACTCAACCTACACCACTTCCACTGAGGTAGGCTTGGCGTGCTCATTCGAGTCAACTCAGAGAGTTGAGGTCGCTTGAGAAGCCATCCTTCTGTTGTGCACTCTGTCCTGATTAATGGGGAGCTCCGGTACTCGACCTTTTATAGTGCTTGGATGCCCTCCACAATCATACTTTTCTTGTCTAGGACTATGGGCCAGATGTACAAAGCTATTTTGTTGCCACAAACCCTACATTTCACTAAATCACACAGCTGTGACTGCCAAATTGCATTTTTTACTAAACACATTTTCTGAGTCAATAAAGCCTTTCGGACTCGCAAAATGGGTTGGCAATTCTTTCTAAATAGAAAATGCGAAAGAACATGAAAGGGGCATTCCCTCCTCATTGCAAGTCGCAAAGGTATGTATCAATGGTTTGAGATCAAACCATTTATCAAATACCAACACTGCAAAGTAGGTGGTAACAGATTAAAACAAGCATTGGCATAGCCAATAGGTCTCGCCTTTGGGACCTTGTAAGTAAAAAATAAAAACTGAAGTGTAAGACTTCACGTTTACATTTACTGCATCCTAAATACGAAGTAAATGTAAATGTGAAGTCTTATACTTACTTACAAGGTCCCAAAAGTGAGACCTATTGGCTAGGCCAATGCTTGGTTTTTTTGGGTGGGTAGAGAGAGAGTATAAGTGCCTCATAAGTAGTGGCCAGAACAAAGACCTGCCCCACTGAGGTCTACCGCCTTTTCTCACCCGGTGAAAAATGTTTAGAGGTTGTCTGATCGGCAGTTATACATTAACCTTCTGAAGCTTTCTGTAATGTAGTGTATTGCATTTTCTCAAGTGAGTACATTTGACACCAAATGCAACGCTTCAAAGTGAAAGTGAAAATGTATTACACCAAATGCAATGACGTTTTCCTCTCTTTCAGGAGCAAAGTTCAAAAAGTATCTTGGCCATTCTGCCCATGTGACCAATGTTCGGTGGTCGCATGATCATCAGTGGATTATTTCCATTGGAGGAGCTGATCATTCTGTCTTCCAGTGGAAATTCATTCCTGACAGAAAACTGAAGGATGCTCTTCATATAGCACCACAAGGTGAGTCACTCTTCAAAGAGTTGGGGGTAACTGCTGTCTTTATATAATCACCTTCTAAACTTTGTCATAAAGTTGGCAGATGTGAAAGTAAATGGTGAAACAGGAAACTATGTAAATATAAAACAAAAATAAGTCTATGTTTTGTTGTTAAATGTAGAATATTGTTCCGTAAGATTAAAGTGACCAATCACATAATGGCATCTAAGATGTTACCAGTAACCATGACTATAACAACATATTACCTGCATGATTTTTTTATGCATTCCTTATTCTTAGAAAGTTTGGCAGACTCCAATAGTGATGAGTCCGATTCAGATCAGTCTGATGTTCCAGAGCTGGACTCTGAAATCGAGCAAGAGACACAGATTACATATCGACGCCAGGTAATTTTTAGTTTTTTTTAGTTTTTACATTGCATACTTGTTTCAGTCCATTGGCTAGATTCTGACTACTATATTATACCACATTTATTTTGTTGAATCTGATCCCATGAGTTGTGTGCAGAAACTATGTAGACTGGATATTTGGATGATGATTGTCAACATGTTTCATGACATGAACCCTGATTTGTTTTTGTAATAGACAGACTCAAAGTTAATCTAGAGCTCCTTTCACTACTCAGAATTAGGTTTCATCTTTTGGAAGTGAAAACTTAGTCAACATTCCAGAGGAAATGTTATATTTTGCAATCTTTACTAGGTAACTGGGCAATATTCTATTCAGGATGTGTATGTGCCCATAGGCCAAATCAATCTTCTCCACGCCATGTTCATAATGTTCAGTGCTTGCCAGTTCGGACATGGCATCAAGTTTGAACAAGAGAGCCCAATTACAAATACGGAACTACACATTTATGTTCGATGACAACCAAATATGTAAAGGTTATAGAAGTAAAACATTCACAATTACAGGAAACATCAGTGAAGTGTGTGCCCCGGCAGTCATGAATGGAGCAGCACTAACCAAATAATAATAATGATAATATCCTGTTTGTGGCTTGGCCTAAACCATGCCAGTGGAAAGAGATCCCAGCTTTAATGACTCTCACAACAAAATCTGATTTTAGCACATGTCTCTGTGAGAGAAGTTGTGGTTTTCCACCAAACCCCAATAATGTGTCTTCCTCACCTTATGTTTGTCTCTCTGCTTATTGGACCAGCAAAGCTCTTTTTTCCAGACCCACAGGGAACATGAGAAGATAATTACTACCTAGCAGTTTAGAAGAAAACTAATTCAACAACGTGTGCTCTATACCTCGCATCACACAAAGTGTCAACTTATGTGGATCTCCTATGTGTATAAATTGTGGAATTGCCATAAATGTTACATTGACATCCCACTTAATCTTTCTTCCCCACCCCTCCCAAACCTTTATTCTTTCTGTGCAGCTTTCATTGGAACTCTTATTTTACTTAGGGAAGAGCACCAATGGGGGAAGAGTAGAAGGTGGTGGGTTGTGCTGTCATCAGGGCGGGCTGCAACCCTGACACAAAGCTGTGGTGGGCTTCTCCGCCCCCACTTGTGCAGCTGTCTCATTTATTTATGCTGGTGGTTTTTTTTTTCTTGGTTTTTTTTGGGCACTGCAAAACCCACATTCATTCCTCTGTCCCTTACCTTCTTTTTAATTATGTAGGGGAGCCCCATGTAGCCAGGGCACACGTCTTACCATCTTGAGGGTGTAAAGAAAGGCTTGAGTTTACCAGCACTGACCCAGTATTGAAGTCCCATTTTGGGACCAAAAGCAAGCATATACTTGACCAGTGACAGTTGAAGCAACTTCGCAGCCAGCACTGTATTTGCTCTAAACTGATGAGTAATGGGTTACTTTAAGCATAGCGACAATGAGAGCTGGTGCAAGCCTTTTTGCATTCTACAGAAGTGTTTCTGATGGATACTTCAAAACAGAGATTCCTCACCTTGGAATACTCCCCCATGTGCCAGACTGGATCCAGAAATCTTTTCTCTGGCATTGCTCCTGCGTGCCTCTTGGTGGTGCTGTGCAGATCTGTATTGACTCCGTACCATCCCAAAAGTGAGGGAACCACATACAAGTGCCATCCCTACTTGCTAACATCAGCTCCTTTCTTTCAGCTTATTAAATTGTGGATCCATAGCTCTGCTCCCAATTTCATCAGCCTTCCGATGATCCAGGAAAAACAGTGTAATGGGGAATGATGTTACTTCCTAAGATGACTGGTTTCAAGCCATGACACGACTGTAGAAAATAGATGTCAGTCACAGACCCGCACAAAAGTGTCTCATTTGCTTGGACTTGAGGCACAACTTGAAGTCGTGAGACAAGGGTGCCCTCATGCACCTGAAGGCAATTTAAGACCAAGAGACAAAGCTGTACTTTGTCAATCACAAGAAGTTGTGGGCCTCACATAGGTCCAACTCCTGCTTCAAGTCAAGGGAGTGGACTCACTCCCACTCCTGAGGCCATTCCCACAAGAGGTCAACTTTGCAGCGAAGTCCCTGGAAAATGGAAGTCCAAACACAAGAATGTAAAGCAGGACTCCGTATTTCTCCAGCACTATGCATACAGAGCGAGTTCCACAATTGATGCTAGTGTGCCCCTATTTTCCTGGGCCATCACAGACTGCAGGTAATTGACACATTAGGGAGGCAAAGCAGCAGATATCTGGCATTCTTCTGGCTCCCTCGGGCTGGCCTTCTGGTCCCAATGGTTACTGGTAGTGGATCCATCCTCAGCACTGCCTAACCCCCTTGGCCCTGTTACTGGCCTTGTCAGAGTCAGGATCCAGTACTTTTTCCAGGGGCGGCGATTCATCATGTCTGACAGATGGGTTCTTCAAATCATTCAGATGGCTATGCCCTACCATTTCATTCTGCTCCAGTAAATATTCCCCCCACATCAGAGCAAATCTCAGAGGAACATCTGTTCATTCTCTTGTGTGAGGTGTGAGTTTTACTTTCCAGAGGAGCTATTAATGGCATTCCTTACTCGGAAATAGGACAGGATTGCTACTCTTGCTATTTCCTGGTCTCTAAGAAGGATTGGGGGCCTTTGGCCAGTTTTAGACCTTTGAACTATGAATGTCTTCCTAGCCCATGTCCTCTCTGCCCTGGACCTGATTGATTGGATGATGTCTTTGGACCTGCATGACACATTTTCCTATATCTGTCCAGCAGTCCCTCAAAAGTTACTTCTTGTTCCAGGTAGGCCAGGAACATTTTCAGTTTATCATGCTTCCCTTCGACCCTATCAAGTCCCTTTGACATGGATGGCACTAGCTAATTCTATTCCTAAAGACTTTGCTGTAAAAATAGCAAGAAATCTACAAAACAGACATTTGAAGTGAGAAGACAGTGTCGTTGGTACTATAGGGTGCTCTGTATTGGAGCTGTTCTTCACCTAAACTTGGGAACTACCTAGAGTTTCTTGCTGCTTTTTGCATAAATTATGCAGCACTCCAAGCCTGAAATGGTGAGTGTGTGTGTATATGTATATATATATATATATATAAGTGTGTATATATATATATATATATGTGTGTATATATATGTGTGTATAGATATGTGTGTATATATAGATATATGCGTGTACTTTTACCAAAGGAAGAATGCCCTGCACACCAAGCATCTTGTTATATATTTTATTTTGTTGTGTCCACCACCACCAACTGTCAGTTGTTAATGGTGGTGGGCGCAACAAAATAGTACACCCATCATTTGAGGATCCGTCTCCTTAAGCCGCTGCACCCATTACGAGTGAGAGTGGAAGCATTGCTGGCGGAAACAGGGAATATTGATATATTCCCAACTATGACTACCTACTGGCGACAGCCAGTAGATAAGATATATATATATATATATATATATATATTACCTACTGGCGGTTGCCAGTAGGTAGTTATAGTTGGGACCAAAGTTTCCATAGGAAAAGTTTTTTGTTTTTTTGCCAATAACTTTGGCGCTGCTTGACGAATTTTGACACAATTTTCACAAAACTTCCCCTTTTTGGTTCAGCTGCTGTGTTTCAGCGAGATCCGTCAAGTGGGGGCAGAGAAAAAAGGGGGGTCCAAAAACTAAAACGCGTTTTCCCCATGTTATATCAATGGGGATTTTTCAGTTTTCAAACATGACTACAGCCCGAACTGCTGAAGGGAATGACATCACATTTGGAAGAAAGCTAGACGTTGGTCCAGAAAGCGTGCTTTTTGTGATTTGTTGTAAGTCCATTCAGTAGTTTTTGAGATATTTAACTTTAAAAACTACAGATATCTGGGACGTGAGTCCTTGCTGTGGACTCGCGGATCCTACTAAAATTTGATTGGCTTTCAACACTTCAACCAGGAAGTGTTGGCAGGCATCTTGGGACTCTGCTTGAAGCCGAGTTCCACAAAAAAAAGTAAAAAATAACGAAAAGGGGGCAGGGTAGGAATAACCTGACCTCCCAGTTAGGGGCGGGGGGGGGGACCTTGCTGAGGTTTAAAAGCATTGCATTTTTTAATTTTGCCACGGATTTATGGGCTCACCTGCGTCTTTTAATAAAAAAAAAAAAAGCCCCTGGGTGGGCCAAGTCCCGGGGGCATGTTTTAAATAAAGGAGGGGGTGCATGGGGCCCCCCCTTCTAGGGTTTAATGTAACCCCAGGGACCACTGCCTCCCTGGGGTTTTTCTATTGTATTATGCGGGGGGTGCCTGCATGGCACCCACGCGCCCCAGGAACAAACTCCTCTCGGTGCTTGTTTATAAATAAATAAATGGGGAGGCCTCTTGGACCCAATCTCAGCCACCACACTGAGGATTTTCAATGAAAAAAATGTGGGGCGTGCTGACCCCCCGCAGCACTGGGGGCCTCCACCTCCCCAGGTCTTTAACTGTTATTAGGTGGTGGCCACATGGACCCCCCAGCTCTGAGGATGCCACCTCCCCAGGGCAACCTCTAACAAAGGAGGGGGGCCTTGTGGCTCCCTCATGGAGCCATAGATGGCCCTGGGGGCGGCCATCCACCAGGGCCCGCTCATGCAATGTCCCGGGGTGCACACTCCCAGGACATTGCCGTTTGCTATGGCTTGGCGGTAGCACCATAGCAAACACAGAAAATGGTCTTGCTTACTAGAAGTGGAGCAGAATTGCTTTACACACAGGGATCTGCATGTTAGCAGCTTGCTATTTATAAAAGCAATGCCGGCTCCTGCAGGAGGTGAGGAGCTGGAAGGGACCTCCTAGGTCTTCAGGCTCCCCCCACGGTCATCAACCATTAGAAAGTGGGTGCGCTGGGTGGGACCAGGGCACCCACACTACAGGCCCGGCACTGGAGGATGAGGTACCTTGGGCCAAAATCAGCCCAGGAGGGTGGCCACACAGCCCCCCCTCCCTTTTTTAAAAACTAACATTTAAAAAAGGGGTCTGGCCCCGGGGGAGGGGTTCCCGGGCCGAATATGGCCTGGGGAGGGGGCCGGGTGGCCTCCCTCGCCATTAAAAAAACCAAAAAGGGCTGGCCCTGGGGGATGGGGTCCCCAGGGATCAAATTGGCCCAAGGAAGGGAGATCACGTGAACCTCCTCACATAAAAAACTAAATAAAATACGACCGCAACCCACCCCCTTTCTCCACTACTCTGCAACCGCCCCTCCTGACACCGTGGCGGTTGGGGTATGATGTCCCCTTGGATGCTGAGGGTCCATGGGGTCCAGGAACCCCTTCTGGTACCTCCAGTGAGTCCCAGACAGCGGCATTGCTGAGAGGACTTGGAGACCATGCCCCCTTTCTGCACCACTCTGCAAACGCACCTCATGGTGCACTTCTGGTTGGGGAATGAATTCCACTTTACTCCTGAGATCCTCAGTACTTAAATGGACTTCTTCCCCCAACCTGTAGTGCGCCAGGAGGCACGCTTGCAGAGTAGTGGAGAAAGGGTGTGTGGCTTCTGACCACCTCTCAGCAATCCTATTGTGTGGGACTTACTGGAGTTAACAGGAGGGGTAGATGGCCCTCAATGAAATCCTTCAGGGCCAACTACCCCTTCTGTTACCTCCAGTAAGTACCACACAGCAGGATTGCTAAGAGGTCTTCGGAAACCACGCCCCTTTCTCCACTTCTCTGCAAATGCGCCTCCTGTAATATGTGCATTGTGGGGGTGCGAGTTATAGTTAGCTAATTTCACTGGTTTTGTACGAGTGAACCAGAGGCTAATTATAATGTCCCTGTAACCTTGTTTTTTTCTGTGAAAATATATATTCTCATTAAAAAAAATGTACAGGGATGTTATAGTTAGGCTCTGGTTTACATGCACAAAACCATAGACATTCAGCAGTTACAGTTATCTGAACAAACTAACTTACGCCCCCACAATACACTGCTTATGACCTCACATATTACATCACTCATGACATGGTCAGTGACATCAGTGATGACATCACTCATGACATCTCAAAATATATCACTGATGACATCACTCATTACATCATCCAGTGATTGTGAGTGTTTTATAAATGTTTGAGTTTTAAACATATATACTAAGGTACTGCAAAAGTTAAATTAGCGTACTTTGTGTACTACTAATGAGTGATTCTATTTCTAACATATGTGAGTGGTTGTGTGACTATTTGTTTCTGTGTGTCAGTGGCTGTATGGATGTGTGAGTGGCTGTGTGGGTGAATAAGTGGGTATGTGAGTAGATGTATGGGTGAGTGGCTGTATTGGTGAGTGGATTGATGTGTGAATAACTGCATGGGTGTGTGAGTGGCTGTGTGGCGGAGTGACTGGGATTGTAAGTGGCTGTATAGGTGAGTGAGTGGCTGTTTGAGTGGGTGTTTGGTTGACTGAGTGGGTATGTGAATGGCTGTATTGGACAGTGAGTGTCTGTTTGAGTGGACATAGGGGTGAGTAGACATACGAGTGATGGTATTGATGTGTTTATGGGTATGTAAGTTGTGTGGGTGTGTGAGTGGGTCTGTTGAGAGACTGCATGGGTGAGTGAGTGTGTGTGTGATTCGCTGTATGGGTGAATAAGTGAGTGTGTGAGTAGCTGTATAAATGATTGGCTGAGTGATTGTATGGGTGAGTGAGTGGCTGTGTGAGTAGGTATGTGGGTGAATGAGTGGATTTGTGAGTGGCTCTATGGATGTGCGAGTGGTTCTGTGGATCATGTCATCAGTGATGCCATTTGAGATGTCATTAGTGATGTCATCAATGATGTCACTGGCAAGTCAGGAGTGATTTATGATGTGAAGTCATAAGCAGTGCATTGCGAGGGAGGAAGTTATAGTTAGCTCACGTAATGAATTTCTATGGTTTTGTGCATTTACAATCTGAGCCTAGCTATAAAGTCAGAGTGGGTCTGTGAGTGAGCAAGTGAGTGTCCGAGTCTGAGTGGGTATGTGAGTTTGAGTGAGTCTGAGAGTGGGTGTGGAAGTGTCTGTGTGGGTCTGTGAGTGTCTGTGTGCCTGGGTGTGTGGGTGACTGTATAGGTGTATGAGTGGCTATGTGAGTGTCTAAGTGTAAAATCTCAGCAGATTTATAAATCTCGGCACAGGAGCTCGTAAACCCACTTAACAATCTGATGTTAAAGCATTGCATTTATACTTTACCGTGTAGAAAATACTAAATTACAACCCAAACACTCCCTAATGAGCAATATTTCTATGCCACTCTGCTTTTCAGATTTACATTCTACTCTTTTTTTGTTCCCTTACTCCCAACACTTTTGGCTCAGTTTCCATGGTAACCATGTTTAGAACACGGACTGCTAGCACTAGGTCAAAGGTTTGTAACCCTTACTGTGAGCATCTTACTACCTTTAAATTGAACTGTAGCAGGCGTTGTTGACAGTTTAGAATTATAAGCATATCCCAAACAGCATAACTTTTATTTTTCCAGAGTGAATCACCAAAGTAATTACTTTTTTCTCAAACTAACTATCTACTTTTAGCTACCTGCATATTAACAGCATACATTCAAATATGTTTTTTTTTAATTTAGCTGCTGTCCTCCATTTTAACTGCCTTTCATTTTCAAAACTAGATCATTCAGCTACAGCCTTCTCATGTGTGCTACTCCACTTTCCTCCAAAATGGTTAGAGTGTGGATTGGGGCCTTAGTTTTGTCTCTTGGCAGAGAGAGTGGTAGAAAGAGTCGCATTGACAGGGAATTGGGTTTACCTAATGTAGACAGTGCTTGGTTTGGCCTGAGCGGATTAAAGTGGCATAATTGTCAACTTTGGTAGAAAGCATTGTGGATTGACCTAGGCACACTTACTGGGGTTGGACTGGAAATCCTAATGAAGGCTATCTTTGGTCAAATAATGGTACTTTTCCCTGATACTGCCTTGGTGTTCTCCAACATTTGCCAAAGGCAGAATTGGAAGTGGGCAATCAAATTCTGTCCACAGATAGACACATCCAGGAAACATGACAATAAAACTGTTTCTGCATTCCTCAGAGACCACAACATGGGCTCCATATACCACAACAATTGATGACGTTCATTTCACAGAGAAATGCAACAGGGTGTTCTTCAACAACTTGAAGGGCTGCATCATGGTTTATGTGTAGTTATCATCTACACATCATAAACCCAAAGGCTCTTTTTAGAGCCAACCTTTTTCCCAATCACTGGTTCATTTTCTTTTTAAATCCTTCTTTTGAAATGTTTACTCGACTCCACAGATCCATTGTGGATCCACAAAGCAAAAGCTATATTCAATACAAAGCAGCACATTTGTGTGGATGTCTGAGTGTGTGTGCCTGTGTGGGTCTGTATGTGTCTGTGGATCTGTGAATGAGTGTGTGGGTTTGAGAGTGGGTCTATGAGAGTCAGTGTGGATCTGTAAGTGGGTGTGTGACTGCCCATATAGGTCTGTGAGTGGGTCTGTGAGTGCCTGCATATGTGTGTGTGCAAGTGTCTGTAAAAATCTATAAGTGGGTGTGTAAGTGGATGCATGGGCTTGTACATTTGTTAACGAATACCTGCATAGGCTTGTAACTGGGTGTGTGAGTACCTGCACTGATCTATGAGTGGGTCTCTGAGTACCAGCGTGGTTCTGTGAGTGGATGTAGGAGTGCCTGCATGGCTCTCTCAGTTGGTCTGTGACTGCCTGTATGCTTCTATGAGTGGGTGTGTGAGTGCCTGTGTTAGTATACGAGTGGCTGTGTGGATTTCCGGGTGGGTGTGTGGGTCTTTGAGCGTGTGGTTGGGTGAGTGAGTGTGGGTGGGTCGGAGTGTCTGACTGGATCTGCGAGTGGGTTTCTGAGTGTCTGTATGGGTGTGCGAGCGCCTGTGTATGTGAGTGCCTGTGTGAATCTGAGTGGGTGTGTGTGTGTCTGTGTGGGTCTATAAGTGGGTGTGTGAGGATTTGAGTGGATCTGAGTGGGTATATGAGTTCCTGTGTTGGTCCGTCACTGGGTATGTGCATGTCTGAGTGGGCCTGTAAGTGTGTGTGTGTGTGTCTCAGTGGGTGCGTGAGTGGGTGTGTGAGTGTCTGTTGGTCTGTGAGATGGTGTGTGAGTATCTGTGTGGGTCTTTGAGTGGCTGTGTGTTTCTGTGGGTCTGAGTGTGTGAATGAGTGCCTGTGTGGGTCGGCGATTGGGTTTGTGAGTGCCTGTGTGAGTCTGTGAGTGGGTGTGTGAGTGCCTACATGGGTATGTGAGTGGATGTGTGAGTGTCTAAATAGATCTGTGAGTGGGTGTATGAGTGTCTGAGTGGGTCTGTTAGTTGGCATGTCAGTGTGAGTTTGTGTGGGTCTCTGAGTCAGTACATGAGTGTCTGAGTGGGTGTGTGAGTGTCTGAGGGGATATGTGAGTGAGTGTATGAGTATCTGTGTGGGTGTGTGAGTTGGTGTGTGTGTCTGAGTAGGTCTGTGAGTGTGTGTGTGTGTGTCTGTGAGTTTGTGTGTGGGTCTGAGAGTGGGTGTGTGGGTCTGTGAGTATGTGGCTGGGTCTATGGATGGGTGTGTGAGTTACTGTTTGGATCTGTCACTGGATGTGTGAGTTTCTGAGTGGGTGTGTGAGTGTCTGTGTGGGACTGTGAGTGGGTGTGTGAGTGTGTGGGTCTGTGAGTGGGTGTGAGAGTGTCTGAGTATATGTGTGTGTATGTGGGTGTCTGAGTGGGTGTGTGAGTATCTGAGTGGGTCAGTAAGTGTATGAGTGTGTGTGGGGGGGTTTGTGAGTTGGTGTTTGTGTGTCTGAGTGGGTCTGTGAGTGTCTGTGAGTTTCTGTGTGGGGTCTAAGAGGTCTGTGTGTGTGTGTGTCTTAAAGCAGGTGTGAGTGCCTGAGTATGTAGCTGGTTTGTGAGTTCCTATTTGGATCTGTCTCTGGATGTGTGAGCTTCTCAGTGGGTCTGTGAGTTGGAGTGCAAGTGTCTGTGTGGGTCTATGAGTGGGTGTGTGAGTGTCTGTGGGTCTGTGAGTAGGTGTAGAAGTATCTACATTTATTATCCATGAGGGGGTATGTGAGTGCTTGAGTGGATCTGTGAGTGGTTGTGAGAGTGTCTGAGTGGGTCTGTAAGTTGGTATGTAAGTGTGTGGGTCTGAGAGTGACTGTGTGAGTGTCTGTGAGTGGGTACCTACATGGGTATGTGAGTGGGTCTGCGAGTGGGTGTGTCAATGCCTGCATAGGCCTGTGAGTGGGCCTGTGAGTGCCTACATGGATATGTGAGTAGGTCTGTAAGTGCCTGTGGGGATGTTTGAATAGAATGCATGGGTCTGTGAGTGGGTGCAGACTGCCTGTACAGTTCTGTAAAAAAAGGTGTGAGATTACCTGTGTAGGTGTCTGAGTGGGTCTAAAAGTTTTTTTTTTCTTCAGAGTATGTCAAGGTTCGCAAATCCATCAATGATTTACACAGGGGACCGCTCTGAGACTTGGGGATCTGTGGATTCCCAATGTGGGGAAAAAAACTGATCTAACTCAATTTCGTACCCAACATAAGTCCTTCTGACACCCCTCTAACACACCCATGGGGTCAGGGTGCCCCTACCCTGACCCCTTTAAACATTTTGAAGTTTCATTTTAATACCCCGGGACCATTCCCCAATACTTTAAATGGCAGCCGCAACCTCCCAGTCAGGTTGTGGTCAGCCAATCGTGGCATTTCTGGTGTCACAGGCCTTCATGGATCCACCAGGTGGGGTTCCGAGGAGTTTCTGAGTCACCAGACATACAATTTTGGTTTTCCTTTAATAACTCCATAAGTACTAAATGGATTTACACAAATTACCTCTCTGCCAAATTTTGTGTGATTCCATCCAGTAGTATGGGCTGTACTCGTGTTCAAAATACCTATGGGAAATAGGAAAAGTAAATTTTTTGACCTCCCTTTTTCTTGTTCCCCCATGACGAATCACTCCGAAACTTTCCACGCAGAACTACACATACCGTGCCACTTTTTTGGGAACATTTCTTGATGATTCGTCAAACGGCACCAAAGTCATATGCAAGACAAAAAAAACAACTTTTCCTATACAAACTGGGTCCTAACTATACCTACCAGGGCCGCCAGTAGGCAATATATATGTGTGTGTGTATCTAAATATTTTCTGAAAAAGCCAACGATTGCAGGGACGTTATAGTTAGGTTCAGATTTTACACACACAAAACCATAGGAATTCTGTAGGTATAGGTAATCTCAAGTAACTATAACTTGTGCCCTAAGGTAACTAGAACTTGCACCCAAACAATGCACAGTTTTCCTTAGCAAGATTTTACGACAAATGTTGCACTGATATCAATGATGTCATAGAAGATGTCATGAGTGATATAATAAGTGGGGTACTTAGCAGTGAATGGCGAGGGCTCAAGTTAGTTACCTTAAGGCATGAGTTATAGTTACTTGGGATAACTCTAGCTATTACTGCTGAATTTCGATGGTTTGTGTATGTAAAATCTGGACCTAACTATAATGTTCCTGCATATACACATATATATTACCTATTGGCGGTTGTCAGTTGGTAGTTAGGTAGTTATAGTTGGCAGCTAGTTTCCATAAGAAAAGCATTTTTTCACTTGCTTATAACTTTGGCATCATTTTTTTTAAAGGTAGACATTTACAGTGTTTATTACATGCTATTACATTGCCTCTATTGGGTGTGTGTTACAATATACACAGTTATGTAATACCGATCTGAGTGTGGTGGCTTCATGAACATATTATTTATGAGAACTTTGTAGGGTTATGTGAGGCTCCCATGTTCATCTTTGCTGCTCTGTGCGGAGATATGATCTCAGATAATGTCCGATCAAGGTACCTGGCCTAGCGTCTGTGCATTAGTCTACTAACTTGGGAGGCGGGCAATAATGTGTGGGGCAAAGAAAAATTAAACCGGTGGTGGTGTAAAATAACTGGAGCAACCCCCCGATCCCCAACTCAATAAGCCTGCTCATTTCCTGCAGTCTGGGATTTGGAAGCGTGTGTTCACATATTTACAGGGAGTGTCTCTCAGGCATGTCCACTCGCGTCTACATCAGAGGCATCATGCTCCCTCTGAGTCGCCCTCTCTGTCATTACTGAGGTTTAGCGTGTCCGTGGTGGTGTCGCGCTCCCCCTGGAAGTCTTTTATGATCGTGTCCCAGTTTGCCCGCGATTGGAATCTTGCGGAGGCCCAATGTATCTTTCCGGTATAGTGCTACGCTTTACACTTTTGCCCATACCTGCAGTGAGCACCATCAGGCCAGCACCGGAAGGGGCTTAGTGGATTTCCACCTCTTCTTGAGCATCCGTTTCGCTACTACCATTCCTAAGTCGATAAAATGGGAAGTCACTCTGTGGTATTTACTCCTGCGGTAGAGATGTAGGATACAGGTCTCCCACTCGATAGGGAGTGTGTGCTCCGTGCATAGAGTCAGGGCCTCCACTATTGCTCTCCAATATCCTTGAAGGTGTGGGCAGCTCCAAAACATGTGCAGCATGTCCACGTCCACAAGACACAAGACAGTAGAGTGGGAAGACGGCAACCATGCGGGTAAAATATTTGTTCATCTTGACCAGCATAAGGTACTCTCTCTGCTTAATGTAGTACTGTATCAGCCTGAAACACATGTTCCTAGGAAAGTATGTTGGGCTCTCCAGTGCAGCATCCCACTCCGTGTCCATAAATGATTGGTGCAGGTCCTCTTCCCACCGCTGTCTCAGTGGCGGTAACGCCATCACGGTGTGGTGTTAGAGGTAGGCTGCAAACCACTTCGTGAGATGTCTGACCTGCCCCATAATGTGCAGGTATTGGTTTGTTCGGTCAGTCAGAGGTTCAGTTGCCATGTCACCCCACTGACTAGTCAGGGCCGCTAGTATCGAGCGATGTAACAAATTGTCCTGGGTTCAACCCATCTTCACAAAAACAAAGATTTTGTCAATGTACGCATTTGCACTTTGTCACATATTTTGGGATATGTGAAATGTTTTTTTTAATAAAGCACAATATATTTGAATATAAGGTTTATACTTAGGTTTTAAATGTATTAATTATTATTACTTCCCAGCAACCTTAATTCTATTTGTTATTTCCCTCTTTTATGTATATTGAAGATTACATTTTACGTATAGTGCTGCATATCACATAATTCTTCCACTGGGTTTGCCGAGTTACCATATGCAGGGTAATCTTTGTTTTCGTGTTTTACAGACCCGTCCCTTTTCTAAGTACTAGGGTAACTCCTGTATGTTGTTGAGATTCAACATATCTTCAGCCATCAGTGTGGCATATGGCATTAAGATGCTCTCCCTGTACAGGTCCCCCAAGTAATTGATCCCCGCCACCCTTATTGGCATGATTCCGCCATGGTGGTGACTATGCGTCTTGTGGGTGTGCCCAGTAACGGCAGAGCGGGTGCATATGGCCTCCCATTTTGGGTAATATACAAGCACCTACGGTAGCAGCGATACGTTGTGCCGAGCAGCAGTGGTGTCGGTGGCTTCCCCTTTATGCAGGGATGGAATAAATTGATATGGGTATTGAGGGACCAAGGTGGGGCAATGGTGACCATGTCGGTAAGTAGCAGCCCGCCAGCCACCAAGCCTCCCATTGAAATTGTTAGGTAGTGGTAAGCCGCCCTGGTTGGAGGGCAGGTATAGTTTTTTGATCGCTACTCGGCAGCGAGTATTCCCCCATAGGAAGTCCCTAATGGTGCTCTCCAGGGCACGAAAGAAGGGTGGAGATGTATAGGGGCAAATTGGTCAAGTAATATAGAAGTCTTGGCAAAAATACCATTTGAATGAGCGCCATCCGGCCCATAACTGTCGGTGGGAGTGTGCCCCAGAAAGACATCTGGGACCTGATGGATGTTACCGCCCTAACCAGGTTGCCCCCCACGAGGTCTGTATGTTGGCAATAAATTCCTACTCCTAAATAACGGAAGGGCTCAAGTCGCCATTCAATACGAACTCCACTGAGCTCATATTTTGGGTACGGACATGTACGATCAAAAGGGTAGAGGCAGGATTTCGCTGCGTTCACTTTTAGCCCTGACAGGGCAGCAAAGTCTCCTAAGGTGTGCACCAGCGAGGGGGGGGCACCCGCCTGATTTCCCTGACATATATAAGCAGGCCGTATGTGTATATTGAGATCGTATGCACCCCGTCCCCCAGCCGAATGCCCCAGTCCATACCCTTCTGTGAGATAGCTTCCGTCAGCAGCTCTATAACTAATGAAAATAGTAATGGGGATAATGGGCATCCCTGCCGGGTTACTCACCCTACCTTTATCGGACTAGAGATGTAAAGCTCTAAACGCATTTGTGTTGTCAGTTCCCTGTGTAGTAGTTTAACTATGCGAGTGAAAGTCCTGCCGAGCCCATAGCAGGGTTTTGTAGCAAATAAATATTCCAATTCCAGGTAATCAAAGGCCTTCTTGAGATCCAGTATCAAACATCCCGAGTAGGGCCATCGATCGGTCGAGTATCTGGCTACTCTAAAAAATCGCCTCAGGTTTAAGGAGGTATTACGTACAGGTACAAACCCATTTTGATCGGCATGGATCAGGGTTGGAATCAGGGGCGCCAGCCGCTCAGCTAGGATTTTCGCCAAAATTTTATAGTCGACGTTTAGTAGCGTCAGAGCCCAATATGAAGCTAATTGAGTGGGGTCTCCATTTGGTTTTTGCAGCGTGACCAGGCACGCTTTGCGGAGTGACGAAGGGAGGTTTGACTCTTCCAGGGCCGCAGTATATAAAGTATGTAGCCGTGGAGCCAGAGTTGTGACATAGGCCTTATAGTATTCAGCAGGCAGCCCATCGGGCCCAGGGGTTTTGTCTGTCACTAGTGTCGCGATGGCTGCACCGACCTCGTCTAAAGCAATTGGTGCATTTAGCTCCTCACGTTGTTCCGACGTGATCACGGGCAGTTTTGCCGAATAGGAAAGTATCCAGCTGCACTTTGTCATGCCGAACTGTTGGCTCATACAGCGCTGCATAATGTCGCGTCATAGCAGCGTGGGTTTTATGCTGTGTATATAGCATGTGCCCTGCGATTGTACGCAGAGCGTGTATGGGGTGTCGAGGCTGCCCCTGATGCAGCAGCCATGCAAACGGCCCGACCTGTTCTGTCTGATGTTGCATGTGTAATTCAGACATCGAAGCCTCTCCAGCAGTTCAATGTGCATTCTGCATTCAGTCGTTGTGTGTTACCTGGTCATGTCACCGCCCCTGTCTCATGACGCAGGAGCTCGCACTCGAACCTGCTAACGGCATCACTTAAGTGTTTGCGGATGTTCCATGTGAGCAGAGACTATGCCCCCTGATGATGACTTTAAAAGCATCCCACTCTGTTAGGGTGCTCCTTGTTGAACCCTCAGTCTCAAAATACTCCGCTGACACGATCCCCAGTGATGAATGGAAAATGGAGTCCTCTAATGCACCAGGGTGGAGGTGCCAAGTGAAGATAGGCGGTGGTTTTGCATTTCACTGGAGCTGCATGTACTGAAGGTTGTGATCAGAATGTGTGCTCCCTAGGTATTCGACCAGCCCAGCCTAGGGAAGTAGTGAAGACGACCCCACCATACGGTCTAATCTAACGTGTAGTTCATGCACAGGGAGTAGGAGTATATGCCTGTTTCAGGATTGCGAGCGCTCCATATGTTCATCAGTGACCAATGGGTTAACCAGGCAGTCAACGTCTGCGCATTCAACAGGGCTGTAGTGCATGTCAGGGGTGGGAATGATCTGTCCAGAGTAACGTCAAGCACAGAGTTGAAGTTGCCTCAGATCAACCAAGGGATCCCCCTCCATTGGGATAGAATATTGGTCATGAGGCTTGATCAGTGTTAGGTGCATACACTGAACCTACCAGGATGCTGTGACCATTTAATCTACCCTTCGTAAGCACATAACAACCTCCCTAATCCACATTCATCTCCTCTACTACGTATGGAGCCCCTGCTTTAACCAATCCCAGTGCCCCCTGGCCTGGGTTGAATAGTTAGTACTAAACACTTGCCCCCGCCAGTGCCGACGGAGGTGTTCAGCCTCCACTTAAGTCAAATGAGTTTCTTGTAGGAGCGCTATACTAGTGATCTTCGCTGCAGGTATGAGTATATAGAATAGTTGCGAGCCAGTGTGTGTATTCCTCTCACATTCCATGTTACAATATTTGCTTGCGTCATGGTGAAAGCTTGTTACTGATCGCCGTGTTCCTGTAATACATGCTGGTAGAAGCACTGGACCCTGCTAGTTAAGGAGTTGTGTAGGATAACTAATTAGTCATATATCTCCCCACGTCCAATCATATGATATCTTCTGAGGTCTGTTGCTTGACAATGGGTAGGTCCAGCAAATTGGGACCCCCGGTCCATGCAGGAGTGGAGTCCTCCTCATGTTGAGACTTGGTTGACTCCACATCTTGGTCTGAGGTCTGGTTCAGGTCACCGATTACTGCCGCTACATTGAGAGCTTCTCTCGTTTCCTATATGATTTGCTCTAGGTTGGTGACAGCTTCTGCCCCGACGGTGACTTTTCTTAACAGCACTTTCTCCGGCAACAGGTCTTTTAGCCAATTTTCAACATAAGCCATCGGGTCCTGGTACTCCTTGCCCTCTGGAAGGCCCACCACTCTCACATTGTTCCGACGTGAACGTCCTTCCGCATCATCTAGCCTGTCTTCCAGGGTTTTCACCTTGTCCTACAGGTTTTGCAGCGCAGTTGCGTTTGCGTGAGTTGTTGGCTGTATTTTGGCCAGAGCGTGTTCATTGGTGAGGACTTTTGCTTGCCAGCTTACGGTGCTCTGCTCGTAGGAGTGTGAAGTTTGACTTTGTCAATTTTCGATTCCAGTGACGTGCTTGCGTGGTCGAGTGCGGCTCCTATCTTCTCAACAGCTTCCAGTACTGTGTCCAGTTTAGTGGCGTGCGCCAGGTGTGATGTCTTGTGATCTAGGTTGGCTTCTGCATGTGAGGTTTCATTTGTCATGGGCCACACCGCTGCATCTCGGGGATGTGTCCACAGGTGACCCAGGGACAACTTCTGGGCCAAGGGCATGTAGCTGCCCATGATGGCGAGTCGTTCGCTCCCGATCCCTATCTCGCTCAGCTGCCGGGTAACCCACTGGTCCTGTATCCAGGGGACACCCCTTCGTCTCTGAGTTTCTGAGGGTCGGGGAGGAGGGGAGGCCTCCCAACCTCCACACCTCCCCAGGTTCTGTGCTCTTGTTGGTAGTTGCCCGGCGCAGTGTGTGCGGGACCCGGCTGCTCCCTAAGGGGCTCCGACACCATCTTTCACCCTGCGTGGTGTCACTCAACGTATCTTGTTTCAGTCACTGGGGCGGTTACTCAAGCTCACCAGCACGGTGGGCGCCGTCGGGTGTTGTGTTGTTGCACCAGTGTGATACCACTGGTGAATTAGGAGCGAGCCAATTCGGCACAGGATCACTTTGTTCTAGATGCCCGCTGCTAGGCAGTTCGCTCCCTGACCCGCTTCTCTCAGTGCTCCTAGTCTAAGAATTAGCTTCTTCACTCGGGCATGTAGCTGCCATACCCGAGCACCAGGGGTATGCAAGCTCTGCTCCTTTTTAGTGCCTCATGCCCACAGCGCATCAGCAGTCCTGGATCCAGCACCATGGGAGGGTGCACAAGCCTGTCCCAGCCACTCTCTGCAGCTCCCGGGCACACTCAGCACCACCGCTCATGCACACGCTCTGGCCACTACTGTTTCGGAGATGCAGCATGTCTGGTCCTAGGCCCGATCCGACCTACGGACCCACCCCAGCGTCTCCTGATCCAGGTAGCTTGGCGTTCACGTGGGGCTCACTTTTCTCCCTTGGCCTCACCTCAGATTTGTGTTGTCGTAGTAGTCCCTCACCGTCTGCCGGCTGTTGCTTCTCTCCTCCTAGCTCACGTGGCTATGCGCAGGCCACGCGCCCAAGATCGCCGATGCTGCCCTCCGTTCTCAAGGGTGTGAGGCTGTCATTGAGTCTGTGGACTCCAGGGTCATAATTTCATCAAGTGTGTGCGCTTTCTGCCTCGTCCTCATCTCCTCCATTCGGCGCTGTCTCTGAGCAAGCCAGTGTCGCTCCGGCCTCCAGGTCAGGCCACACACTCTGCTAGACTGCGCACAGCCAGACCCGGCCAAGCCCAGCTGCTCCGCCCCAGACCTCCACATGCGAACGCTTCCCCATGTCCACTGCTGGCTGTTCTCTTAGCTCCACTTCATACACTGCATTTCAGAGGCGCTCTTGGTTGGGAGTAACCCCATTCTCGATGGCAGCTAGATTGGCAGCAGTTGCCGAGGATTGTGCAGGATAAAAGGGGTGAGGATCAAGGTTAGGATGCTAGCCACTCCCTCTTATAAACTTGGTACCATTTGACGAATCATCACGTAGTAAAAAAAGTTGCCACATGTGTGTTTGCTATGCAATTTTCCATGGTGTTTTAGGTTTTAGCATTGAGTTGGCGTATAGGGTGGTAAGAGTATTTTTAGGGGTGGGTAAGGGTATAGGGTGGTAAGGATATTTTTAGGGTTTAGAGTGAGTGGGGTTGAAGTATACAGTGGTAAGAATGCTTTTAGGGTTTAGCTGTGGGTAGAGGAATAGGTATAGTGTGTCAAGTGTATTTTTACAATTTAGGGGTGGGTAGCAATATAGGGTGGTTAGGGTATTTTTAAAGTTTAAGGTGGTTAGGGGCATTGGGTGGCAAGGATAGTTTTTAGGGTTTACGGCTGGGTAGAGGTACAGGGTGGTAAGGGTATTTTTATGGTTTAGGGGTGAGTAGGGGTAAAGAGTAGTAAGGTCCTTTGTAGGGTGTAGAGCGTAGGTGGGGGTTTAAGGTGGTAAAGGTATTTTTAGGGTTGGGTAGTGCAATAGGTTGGTATAGGGATTTGCAGGATTTAAGGTTGGATTGGAGTATAGGGTGGTAAGGGTATTTTTAGGGTTATGGGGTGGATAGGGATCTAGGATGGTAAGGGTATTTTTCAGAGTTATAAGTGGGTAGAGGTATAGGATAGTAAGGTTAAACAAGCATTGGCATAGCCAATAGGTCTCGCCTTTGGGACCTTATAAGTGTTTAGCCATGCAACAGTTGATGTTGTTGCACCAAGGATATTGTGCTGCATAACTAAATACTTATAAGGTCCCAAAGGCGAGACCTATTGGCTATGCCAATGCTTGTTAAATTTCTGATGTCTGTTGTATTTTTTGACCTATCACTTTCGAATCCTGAACGCCACCCGTGCACTTTGCTAAACACCTTTTTAACCTTTGCTTATTTTTAACTCTGTTTGAGCGCTCTTAGCTATGTGCAATATTTCTATACAATTTTATGGTTAGGTTGCTCAGCCAGCCTGGTTATTTCGTGTATTAGCTATCGTGTTTTGTCTTGTACTTCAAAAGTCTATTTTAGTACTTTAAATATTCCTTAATATATAATCATTTTAAATTTCTGTGTGCTTACAGTTATGTGCAATATTTTTATGTACTTTTATGGCCTATGGCTCTCAAGACTGAATAAAGGTTTTTTGATTTGACACATTAACAAATACAGTATTCCATCATTCAACCCACAAAAAGTGGAATTTGCTAAGAGCCCATAACTCCCATTCGTTAACAATGCTTGTTGTGTTTCAACAGTCAGTGTAAGAGCCCCTGATTTAAAAAAAAAATGCTACGCTTAGCCTGGATCCATTAGAGAGGCCTAAAAGTGATATGGAGTCACAAGGAAGCGAATGCCTGAGCAGATGTTTGCAGCTGTGCGCACATTTAAAGAAATATTTGTCTTCATTGAGACATCTGTACTCAAATGGAAGTTTACACCTCTGGTATGGGAACTGATCATGATTTGTTTCATTCTGTCCCAAGGACTGAATGTTTGGAGTGCCCAGTGCAATTGAATTATTGTTCTTAACTGAGCTTGGCCATGTTATGACATACTTAAGTCATCTTTTATTATACAAATGGCATTATATTATTCAGGGAATACACACACATCTGGCTAACGGATTCTTACCAATATCTACTACCTGTAAAGCCTTTTCTAAACTCGCTCTATCAAGTTGTCTAATCCTTTCAGCTGCTTTTTGCTGAGCAACTTTCCAAAACTCATTATCAACAACATATATAATGCGTTTTACTTTAGGAGCATGTGGTCCCAAAATAAAGTCAGGAATAGCCATGATTTCTCAGTTTTATAATAAATGTTGTTTAACAGCCTGATAGCTGAAGTGTTGTATGCAATGTTGACATCATTTGCCTACGCCATAAATGGTACCTATTAGTATCATAGCGTGGAGCAGGACGGCTAGCTTTGAATCCAGGAGGAAACTATTCATGCATTCATTTGTGTCTGTCGACCATAAGATCCAACCTTCTGGATGGAACATAGATGAATTGAATGTACTATTTTAATCATGCCATTTATTGAGGAAGGATTTCGAATATATTTCATGCTACCAAACCCTAAACATGTAGTTTGTGAACTGTTCTATTTAGAAATATAATTTCCCAGAGTATCATGCATGCTCTGAACATGCCTTCTTTTCCTTGTATTTGCCAAAATTTAGTCCCCCATACACTTTTCAGGCCCACATTTTCTTTCCGATTCTCCTAACCCTGTATGATTAAGATCTTTTGAATTCATCAGAATGAATTGAGTGCTTGTCAATATATGCTTTCATGCCGGCTCGGGTGTCTGCTAGTAATACAAGCATTGGCATAGCCAATAGGTCTCTACGCCTTTGGCACCTTATAAGTGTTTAGCCATGCAACAGTTGATATTGTTGCACCAAGGATATTGTGCTGCATAACTAAATACTTATAAGGTCCCAAAAGCGAGACTTATTGGCTATGCCAATGCTTGTTTCAGATGAAAGGGGATGATATAAAGTGCTATGTGCAGAAACAGAGTTCTGTGTAGAAACAAAATACTCCCAAACTAGTGAGCAGAGATGACTTTTTCCACACAAGACGTAATGGCACACGGTCAAGACATTGAGAGAAAACCAGTGCTGTATAGGGAACACAATTGTTGTGGGAACCCTAATATATTAAGCAATTGTGGACTGGATGACACTCACAAATCACAGGCCGGCCCATATAAATGGCCTGTAAAGCTTATGAAATCTGTCACACTTGCCACATAACTATCAACTGATGCATAAACTACATATTTAAACAAAAAAAAATCTTCTTGCTCAGATAGATCAAAAGTTACTAAAAACACAGCAGCAAGTTTTGGTACTTATCTGTTGCTGATTGGTGTGTTTGGACGTCAAACTGGTACTAATGAGGTACAACATTTGTCCAGATAGTGTTAACATTTATGCAAATGACAAAATAACGAGGTAATGGTATTCCATTAAATTGATTTCAATGAGGTCACATACAATCAGGAAAACCTCTGTGAGCAGGGATGTTAACTAGTGGCATAGCTATTAATGGCGAAGCAGGTGCAGTGGCTCCAGGGGCCCAGATATACGAGGGGGGCAACCAATTGCAACCAGCAGTCAGAAGGTCCGTTGTCCTTGCTTGCACCAGGGCCCAGGTTATCCTAGCTATGCCACAAATGTTGAGTATTAATTACCAGCCATGGTCTTCTATTCAACATCCAAAGCATTGTGGGAATGGTAGTTCTGGTTTATCTTCACATGCAGCCCCTGGTCACATGAAGCCATCCGTTAACATTAGATGAGGGCTAGAGACCAGTCTTCAGGGAGAGGTGTTAAGTCACCAGCAGAAGCCCTTCTTGAGACATCAGTGAACAAAAAAGTCACTGTATGGTAATTTGAATGCAGAAAATAACAAAATTAGCTGAGGATGCAGAGGTTTCCAAGGTTTAGAAGTAGCCATAACTTTGATGGTAAAGTTCGACAAAGAAAGGCTTCTGGCTGCAACTAATTCCTGCCAGCTGCAGGGCACAGCTGGCAGCTGACCAGGCACACAGACCTGGCCAGGGAACAGCAGCTTTCTGTCCCCGCCTCGGCTTCCAATAGTGAACCCTTGTGAACTGACATCCAGCTGAGCTGGGGGGGGCGGGGAGTGGGAGGGAGCGCTGGAATCTATTTCCAGATGTTTCTGAGAATGATGGAGGAGTAAAAATATCAGACCAAGCGACTGAGGGCATTTGATTTAGTTTTGTGCTGGGTAACAGTGTTTTAGTGTGCGCATATAGCGCTAAAAAGTATTGGCTCTTTATCAGTGACCACCGAATAATTAACTGAGACGAGGATGAAAGCGGAGCCTGAAAGCTCTTGACTGGCCCCTCTTACCGCAGGGTATTAAGACACAGCGGGAGACAGAGACTGGCGGGGGGGGGGGGGAGAGAGGGAGAGTAAAAAAGAGAAAGAGAAGAAGGAGAGGGGAGTGAGAGTGGTAGGATGATAAGTGAGTGTGACAAAAAGACAACACACAGGGAAGCGAAGGAATGAAGAGACTCTGAAAGAAAGAAAATAGGGGGATGGGCTAAGAGGTACACCAAGCAAGGAATGCTTAGGAGAGACAGAGGAAACAAGGGCGAGCACGAAGTGCAGAGGAGGGAGGGAGCAAGCGGTGCTAAGGAGGATGAAAATTGCGGAAGAAAGAAATGGGAGCCAAAAAGGAGAGGGGGGAGATGGAGAAATGGATGAGTGCAAGAAGTGCTGAGGAGAGGGAGGCAAGGGGCCCACCAAGCCCTCCGGGACAGAACCGCAGAAGGAACAGGAAACTCTGAAAAAACGAGGAATGTTAAAGCTGCCATCCTGGCATGGGGAGGGTGGGGGGGGTCGGAGGGTGTGTGAGAAGAGGACTGCCTTTTGCCACCTGTTCTCTGCAGCCGATAAAATCCAACTTCGAACCCCCAAAAAACTACTGAATGAACATGGTGCCCTGATCCTTTCTGGAAGGCTGAACATGGAGCACTGATTATCAGTACATGAGACTCTGAAACTCCATATACGCCTGGGCGCCCCTGTGGTCGTCCCTGCGAGCCTGGGGCCCACCCGTACTCTGCGCGTGGAGCCACAGGCCAGCTCCCCTCACCAGGCCTCACATTGCTGCTCAAGAACGTTTGCCTATTTTAGTAGAAGAAGGACGTTTAATCAGAAAGGGTAAGGGAGAGAGAAATAAGATTAAAGAGACGGAAAAACAACAGGGACAGAGAGAAACCGAATGGGACTCAGAGAAAGATGTAAAAAGAATAGAAAGAGAAACAAGCAGAAGCCTACGCAATGAGAGCCCATGGGCACCATCTAGCGACACAACAACGGGAGAGGCTGACTGCTTGCTGCAGAGACGGGCTAGCGCTGGAGCAGAAGTGCAATTAGGCGGGTCTGCCTACGAAAAGATGCCGGCCCAGAGCACATCTAAAGAAACTAAACCAGGAGCGATGATGCACGCTGCTGAATGTAATGAAGCGCGCGCGTGAAAGCTCATTAGAAAGAAAAAGAAAACAAGCATTGGCCACGCGGCAGTAAAAGTAACGCCGCGCAGCCGTAAAAGCGAAAGTCATCGCGATCGCTCTGAAAGCAAAAGTCATCGCGATGACGTGCTAAAGCATGAGTTCTCAAAGTGTTGCTGAAGGCTAGCGCTAGGCCAGCCAGCAGCACTGTGAAAACTCACCTCCAAAATGTCTCTCCGAGCCAGCGCATGCGCTGGGCTCAGTGAGACCTAAAAATGGAGTACAAATAATTTTTAAAAGGGGAGTTTTGGTGGTCTCCCCAATAAAGATTTTTTTTAAATTTTAAATATTTGGAAAAAAAGGAGGGAGGTGTTGATGAGTCACTCCCATAAAAATAATCTTCATTTAAATTGTGTTAAACCTTCGCACACTGTCCAACAGAACTCTTCTCAGAGGCAAACAAGTAATTCCTTAGAGAATCAACATTAGGTGCTGTGTTTAACAACCAAGAACAGCTACATAAGAAAACATAATATCCCCACCAATTAATCAAAACACTTGAAGGTCTACCGTTGGCTGTCAGCCTTTCAGTTTGTCAATGTATGTTTTGACATGGTTTTTTGAAAACTTTATTGTTGGTCGAGCTACCAGTCCCTAAACAATAGGAAGAAAATTTCTAAAGTAAAAATATAGTTTGTTCTTAAAATACACACATTACCATATTACTCCCTGGCACTGGGGGAAAGTACTTTGTGTGCAGTTGTGCTCCTTGCAAAAGCGCAGTGAAGTAAGCCAAGGTCTGAAGTGGGCTGACCTATTCCTCTATGTTTTATGCTGTTGTGGGTGGAAGAAAATGTAAATGAAGCTAAAAGAGCCGCTATCAATAATATATTTGTATATTTTTAATAAAAAGGTCTTTGCTGATGCTAGACCAAAAAAGGGTTTTTTAATACAAGGCATAAAATAAAAATAGGGACAGGATGTTCAGTAGATGAAAATGTATGATTGAAAAATTAAAAATCTTCATAGCGAATATGAAGCAATACAAATAAACTGTCACAGTTGCAACAAAGATCAGTAGTTCTATAATGCAGAAGTTTATATCAGTATCGATACTATACAATAGCTGTGTAACAAGATTAGTCAGTAGTCATCAAGCCAAGGGTGTTCACAGAGGCCAGAAAGGCAGTGGAAAAGTGTTTTCTCATTGAAGCAGGCTGTCTTTCTATTGGGTTTTGTATGTGTTCTGACATGAACGCAGCCACTTCTGCAGGTTCCAGAATTTTCATACAGTTGTATTTTTACATTTAGACTTTTCAGATACTTCATAATTCCTGAGAAGAGTTGTTGGAAGATTCCTTCCACTGCAACCATTTCCTTCCTTCAGCTTGATTTATGTTCACGAGTTCCTTTTGATGAAGGTTCGCTTGGGTTAGCAGACTTCGCTGGTTTCAGAATTCCACAGGTTCTAAAGACACTCTGGCTACTTCAGCTATCCAATTTCTTCAGCATACAGCTTCTATCCCAGCTGAGGTTTACTGAATTGTCCCAATTCAGGAAGGTCATGGAACATAGTTATGCCAGAGCAGCTAATTCAGTGCTTCTCCAAGTTCATGCCAAAAGCTAGAGCAGCTAATTCAGTGCTTCTCTAAAAAATAGTATGCTGCCTCCTTGCTTCCAACAGGAGGAGATGTGTGAATTTGTACAATGTGCTTGCCTCTCTGTAATTTTAAAATGGCATCCGAGGCGATTCAGACAACAGGGAGTCCTACTCCGTGCACTCTATTCTGAATCTCTTGCTCACCCAATTAAACTTTCCTGTCGGCTCTCTCAAAAATACTCAATGTGCCCAAAGTGTCTTTCAGTGTCCTCCTTTGTCTTCTTAACTAACCAGTTTTCTCAGCATAGAGGAGCATCATTTTCAGCTCACCTGCCTACTGACCTCTATCAAAGCACCAGATCAGAACCTCTTCTACCTGGTCCTTTACCAGGATTTTCATGTTGCTCTCCACTGCCCCCCCCCCCCGCCCTACTGGTCTACAATGTCTTGGTTCAGCTTGGGTCATCAGTCCATGTAGATTTTCTTATATTTGCCAACATGGAACAGGAACTTGTAGATTGAGAGGCAGAACAGATTTTCCTGCCTCCACATCCCATTTCTTGCTTCAGGCATCAATCAGGAAATGGGCTGCTCCCCCTTACAGAGCACCAGTAACTGCAGAGAAGGACAGCCTGGACATGTTTTAACTGTCCATCAATTTGAGAGGAAAATGGCAAATTGGGGGTTTTTGAAGTACCAATAAGAAACCAATTAGATAGTGACTCTGGCAAAGCATTCTGAGTTACCCCATGGCCTACTTTCTTGTAATTCAATAGCTCAATGCACCACTGAATGTATCCCAATGAGTTTCCTCCTCTCATCCAAAACCAGCCTCCACCTTTCAGTTTTGCCAAGTTCCTTTCAAATGCATTCTAACCTCATATGGGATTCTGTCCATGAAATCAATGTATAGCACAGAAGTACCTTAGAGTCTGTTGAATCCTGATCTTAGATAGAGTCAAGTGCTAACAGAGACTTTCAGATTCTCCAATGACAGATTTACATCCCCTTGTCATCTTGTGTCTGTTCCCCAGGGCATGGTAAAATGATCTTGTCGTCCCTGTGCTGGCAGAGACTGTGTTGTGGGTGGTAAATAGTGTGTTCCTTCTTTCCAAAGCAAAATGCTTCATCAATTCATTAAGCCACTTTAATAGTTCCAATGCAAGTAATAATCCCTATTTCGTATTTTGTAACATAAATATTTTGTGTCCAGTTAAACAAGAGATCTGACCTATTCATGCTACCCCACCTATAGAATCAGAATATGGTTTCATCAGCTGCCACCAGTAGCTTAAGTCCTACCAAACTGTATGACAGCTATATGAGGATGAACAAATAAGTTTTCTTTTCTTCAACAGCCTCATATTGGTCCAGTTGCAGTCAAACAGCACAACCTTTCCATTTACTCTAGTCTTACAATGAACACACTATTCATCTTCGTACTCTCCTTGTCCTTTAGTTTGAACCTAGCGCCACAAATTCTGTATATGCTTAGATAAGCAAGTGATGCACTAAGAAGAAATAAACTTCACAGTTTTAAGCAGAGGAGAAGGCCATGAAACTATTTGATCAAATATGTGCCAGAGTAGAAGTAACCTCTATGTAGGTTCAAGTAAAAAAGCATAGCGGATCATATCGGGCAAGAGGTGTCTGTGAAGTTGTATTTTCAAATTACGTGTCCCACTTGCTTACCGCAAAAAGGAAGACACGGGAAGCTTGCAGTGTAGCAACTATCCTGGATTTTTTAAAAGGCTGCGACAAATAATCCAGAAGCAGCATGGTAAGTTAAAGAACAAGGAAGCACATACCATAGAACTCCTGGAACAGTTTCTCCCTCAGGAACATTGTCAATAAGTGAGGAGACTTAAAAAATCTACCCATGAAACTAGTACTATGCTGTCTCTTGCCTCTGCGTTTCTCAGATTTCACATGTGTTGCATTTATTGGAAAATTATAATGTGCAAGCCTAGCTTGAAAAGCATTAAAATGCTGTGTATCATTTGGAAAATGTATGATTGACGTTCATATACCAAATAAGTGATGGATTCTGTTTTGTTTTAGCCAATAGTTGAAATCAGTCTGAGTGTTCCTTAAAGAGATGCATTTCCAATTCAGTTGTAATGCAGATGACAAAAAAGTGGATCTGATCTGCTGTGGAATATTATGCCATTGTCTAGATGCAGAGCTTTAGTAGGATTGTTTTCAGTACTTTCTGTTTTTAAACTTCCTGATCTCCAATCTGGCTATCTCATAGCTTCATGTTTTACAATGGCCTGTTTTTCAGACACAGAGAAAGATATTTATTGGTTGTTACTGCCTTAGAGATGACAAATTTGATATTTAACATGATGTGGGTATTTAATTATGGCGGAGTCATATAGACATGTTGCTTAGAAATGTGATCATTCTATTGGTGCCATGGAACATGCTGCTTCAAAATGTACATTTGAGTGTACAATTTTATCTTTTGAAACAGTGACTACAAAGAAGGCTGTACAACTTTTTCTGATGTGGGTTTTGCAGGATTAGTTGATGCTCATGATGAATCTATGCATCTGAGTTTGTTTGGAGCTGTTGATAATTAGAAGAAACTCTGTCTTTGAGGTTTTCAGCTTCAGTTAGGAACCCAAAAATTACTTTTGAATAAAGGCAAGGCAAGCTGGCTGAAGATGTTTATGGAGAGCTTTGTTAACGTTTTAGTACATTTTGATCTTGTGGTTAGCTAGGAATTCTTCAAAATCCTTCATGCATCACCAGGGAGAGGACATATATATGAAATATTTTGGTATACTCTGTATGCTACTAGTGACCGCTGGCATAAGGAGGTGTTCTTCTGAATGAATTGAAGCACTATGAGAGGTTATAGAAGGTATATTGTAAGGTGGTGTTGTGTTGTCAGATTCCATGCATGTTGGTACAATATTAATCATGCTGCATCAATTCCATGCTGCATCATGTACTAAAGCCTCATTGATAGGCATGTAGAATTTGGTATTGATATGATTCTGCAAATGAAGGTTAATTCTTATATTTATTATCTTTCACAAGAAAGACTGATGTATGGTGGACTGGTAATAGGAGATAGTGTCAAGGTTAGCCTATGCGAGTGAGTGATTATGATAAGCAACAATGTGAGTACCATTTCTAAGTCATGAGTGATAGGATGTCATTTTCACAAGTGGTTGCTAGGAGGCATTGAGGATATCTGTTTGAGTGCTTGAAGGTGATCCACTTAAGTTTGTTATGTGAATCAGCTGCAGCAGTAGTAGTTGAATGCTCAGTGTTGGTGATGTGGAGTGTGATTTTGTTGATCCTTTTTTCAGTGAGGAATTGTTTGATGGTATTTCATTTGCCCAGATGAGTGAGATGTAGGATTGAAACAGTGTTCAAAGAGTGCCCGGCTTTTGGTTCCTTCTTTGGTGAAGGATGAGTAATGGATTAGTAACTTTGGTTGAGGTTTTATTGTGAGAAACATTGTGATTTTAGTCTCTTAAAGGCATCTTGGGGTGCAGCATTTCTTTTCTTGGTTGCTGGTTTGCTGTTTGTTGACTTCTTAGTGGGAAAAGGTTTAAGTTTCATAATATATGGTTTGAGTTTTATGTTGTGTTTCAGGGTGTAGTTGAATATGTCTCAAATGGACTTGGACTTAGCTGGGGTTTGGTTGTGGGTGCAAAAGCTATGAGGTCCTTAAAGGTTCAGTACTGTTGTATATTTGGCTTTACTTTGCTGAGGTAGGGAAATGGATGTGGTTTGATGAATAAGGATGAATATAGTGTTGGTGTTAGATAGTCACTTTCCAACATCCATATCTTCATTCTTTTGTGCTTTTCCTTGTAAAGGTTTACAAAGAAGATCTACCTCAGCTCAAAGAGCAGTGCAAAGAAAAGCATCGGAATGCAACCTTGAAGAGGAGAGAAGCTGCCCCACTAAATAGCATCCGGTTGCACTTTGTCCATGGGTAAGAAAGTGTTTTATTTACTTACTATTATGAACATTTTTAAAGCATAGGGGTAGTCAGAGAGAGAAAGAGACACTGTGTGCGTGTGTGTGTGTGCACATGCTTGTAACTAGACATTGCCAAATTGTATGGTGTCACCATCAAGGAATGTCTGAATCTAAGAAACTGAGCCACTCTGGCCTGGTCAAAAGACTGTCAACTCTCATAAAGAACATTAAACATTTTTCTGAAAAACCAATACTAAGAGCATAATGTCTGTGATGCATGAAAAACCATAACTGTTATGGCATTTTATCTGTGTACTAATGGGGTACAGTGTATCCCGGCTTAATATGAATTACTTGTGATGTAGCATTAAATTAATCATTTTGAGTTGGTGGAGTGGAATCCCCACAACAATTCAGCAGGGTTTCCTCTGTACCAAACTTGGAGTATGTCTGCCTCATTTATGGTGGATAAATCACCTGGTTTATAGCAGTGGAGCCTCAAATGGCTCTTTTTCGACGTCCTAATAATAGAAAGAAACCAATGGGTGGAACCTGATTACAGAGCTCATGAAGGCATTATGAAACCTTCTTTCATCTCTGTGAATTGGAAACTGATATCTTTTTTAATAGGGTCAGCATGGTGTAAGAATAGATGGAAAAACATAGTCCAGATTCAATTTACTGTCATCTACCCTATGGCAGAACTTAGAAGAACGTTGTGTGGTGCACCCTGTCAGTACATAACAAGGATTTCCTGCAGAAATTGAAAATATGGGATATGGTTGAAATCAAATGACATAGCATGAAAACAAGGTTTGCGGGAGCGGGGTCAAAACAACATGGATTGCTGCTTAACAAAGCACCTTACCTTCTCTGCAACCACCACTCTAGACGAGTTGGGATCTTACAACACAGTGGGCAATGATTTCTCACCATGTGAAGAGAAGGCTACAGCCTCCTCTGACTTGTTAGTCTTGTGGTCCTCCTGCCAGGATCTAAATGACCCATTTTGTTCTGCAGGCATCAATAATTCTATGTGCAATACTTAAGCTTGCACATTGAGAAAAAGGATTCCCTTATGAAACATGTTTAAAGTGTCAGGTAGCTGTGAAACCCTCTGTGTAATTATTCTCCAACCATTGAGGACTTCAGCTCCAAAAGTTGGCATCTGCTGCTCGTAATACACATCACTCTTGGAGTTGTTAAATAGATAGTTTTATTTTTGTAGAATGCATGTCTGTCTGCATATCTTTTCACTAATCTATTTCTGACAAATTACATTTGTAACAGTAAATTGGCGGAAATTACATTGGATAAGTCCTACTTGCTTTGATAACCATCAGAAGTTAAAAAAAAAGTCTAGATTTGGTTCACTGAAGGCCCTCTGTTCCCAGCCTTTGCCAGCTTCTATTGTAGGTCCACAAGAAGCCTTACTATTACAACTTTCAGCTCGATAAAACACAACAAAAAGATCACTAAAACTTAGAAAGATCTCACCCAAGAACTCAGAACAGCTAAACAAGACAGCAAACAGTTGGAGAGGAAATGGCGTTTCAGCAAGGACCCCTCCAACAGGGCAGTCTTCAAGACTTCCCTCAACCACTGCCACGCCTGCTGTGGGCAATAAAGAAGACAGCCCTTGCTGCACGAATCAAAACCAGCACCAACAACACCAAGGAACTTTACAACTTTGTTATGGAATTCTCCAACCCGGCTGCCAGCGAAAACAACATCGCACCCTCACAGGAGCTGTGTGACAACCTCCCCCCACTCTTTTCCATGACAAGAACGCAACCATATACATAATTGTACCTCAAATCAACTGAAAGAAACACTTTACTACTCATTTCATCATTTCATACTCAATACCAGAAACCATCTACGAGGTTTATGACACGGTTTGCATATGGGCAATTTCTGCATACTCGTAGAAATTGCAAATGTTGCAAGTATTACTTCTGTGAGACAGTTATTTTGGCTCAAAGACTACTGGTGAGGGGTTACCCAAAACATTTGATATCGAAATCCTTGAAACATACATGGTACTGCCCCAAAGGCCCTTTGCTCACTCCCAAAGATAAAAGATCAAATAAGCCAATACCTTTTCTATCCTATTTTTGTCCTATAGGCAATATGAGAAGTCAAATAATTAAAAAGAATTGGAATATACTTTGATTTCATGATCTCTTCTTTTTTGATCCCCCTCATTTTCCATATAAAAGGGGACATAATTTGGGTGACCACCTGGTACATGCCGTGACGTGGACTCAAAGACACATCTAATACCCATTCTATCACTGAGACCTGGGGTTTACGCCGTTATTCGGTCATTACAAATGTCAGAACTGCTCAGTTTGGCCAGAGATTTTAAACATGGTACAATAGCTTATTCGTTAAAACAATTTATTAACTGCAGATCTACTAATGTGGTATATACCCATTTGGTGCCTCTTGAACATTGGGCAAACTGCCCATATGAATAAGACTCGCATTATCCAAGACCTGCATCCGTTGTGGCACTGAGAACGCTCCCCCTTGTTAAACATTTCTCTATCCATAAACACTCTGAAAAGGATTTTGGTCTGGCAAGTTATTGAACAACCATGGCTGCCAATTAGTGGTGGTATCCTGTCTCATTTGCTCACCTGTTGTGAATGCAGTTGGATATCTAAATATGATAAATGTGTATTGAGTCCACTGTCATTGATTATCATACGGTGGCTTTCTTTCAAAAGAAATAGCCATAGACAAACATGCTTAAAAGACAAGCTTCAGTCCGTGTTTTGTTTCTGCATCTTTCCAATTCTGTGTGTTTGTAAGCTGTGACTGTGAGCATGTTAAATGCTGGTGGTTCTGAAAGCTCGGCTCAGAAAGGATAACAGACTTCTCCTAAAACCAGCTCCCTTTTGTTTGATTCCTATTATGGGCTCATCTTATTTCAATTCAAAATATGTTCCATTGTATTGTATTGTATCATAGACTTGTATGGCGCAGACTGTCACCCTACGGGTATCCTGGCACTTCGACTTAACAGGTGACACCAGCAAAACAGAAATCCTATCTGCAAAGTAGAGAGCTCGTTTTACTCATTCCTAGGGAAGAGCCAGGTCTTTAAGCTTTTTCTGTAGAGAAGTAGGGAATTAGATTGTCTAATACTCTGGGGCAGATCATTCCAGAGGCGAGAAGCTGCTACTCCAAATGCTCTGCCTCCCATCCTGGTCTTCTTAAATCTGGTAGCAGTTACCAGATTTGCACTGGAAGAACGAAGGTTTCTCCCAGGATTATACCAGGTGAGTTTCTCCTGCAGAGGTACTGGGCCCAGACCATTTACTGCCTGAAGACAGTACAGAGAGACTTAAACTGAATTCTCTCCTTAATGGGTAGCCAATGAAGGTACATTAGAGCCAGCGTCATTGAGGATCTACGCTGCCTTTTTAACACCAGTTTTGCTGCTATAGACTGGACTCTCTGTGCAATTTCTGTAGTACTGATTGTGGTGCTCCCAGGTACAGAGAATTGCAGTAGTCCAGTCAGGGCCGGCTTTAGGGCGGTGCGACCTGTGCCACCGCACCGGGTGCTGGCTTCCTGGGGGCGCTGTGTTTGAAAGTTTATTATGCTTTTGAAGCACCTGCTGCAGTGTTTCTTTCCCCCGGCAATTACCAGGCCTCACATAAATGTCAAGATAACTCGTGTGATTAATTATCTTCCTGGAGAGAGATCAGCATTTTCTATAGTTGAGGTTTTGACTTAGGTGAAGTTAGTGCAGGGGTTATTATGCCTGCTGCAAAGAACGTGTACCAAGTAGATTACAGAGTGCGTATGATGTAAACAGATCAGCAGGTTGCTGCTTTCAAAAGAGGCCTCCTTTTGTTACTTACAATTTATAACTTAAAGTCCTAATATAGAATAGTGAGCTATTAACTTTCATCCTAGAACTGCATATACACTGCAAAGTATACATTATTAGAACATTGATTAATGTTGCAAGAAGGGTTAATTTGGCTAGAAATCGATTCTTATTATTTAAGAAAACTCCCAACTATGCTGTTTCTTTTTCGACTGAGTTTGTGCTTCTCCACACCAAGCACTCTTAAACTATACTGCCTACCAGTATGGATGACATGTGACTCCTACACTTTTAGTCCTTTGGCTTATGTAACATTTCCTACACACTGATTTACACGCGTATGATTGATTGTCTCTGTGTAATGTGCGTGTGATGCAAAGTGCTCGGACACCCTACACTGGTATGAGTGGCGCTATATAACTAATTCAATGCATCTGAGAGAGTGGTTATGGAGACTTGGTCACTGTTAAAGGGTGATAGTGAGAGAATCCGTGGTGGAGGTGGTCATTGGGTGGGGGGGGTGCCAACAAACATTGTCGCACAGGGCGCCACCAGCACTAAAGCCGGCCCTGAGTCCAGTCGGCTCAAAATTATACTCCTCACTACAAGAGGTCTGGTGGCACTAGGCAGTAGTGGGAGAATCTGGTGAAGTGCTCTTAGCAAGGAGAAGCTGATACTAACCATTTTATTGGCTTGTGACTCCATTTGGAGGCTGTCCTCTATTGAGACCCCTAGGTTACACACTATTTTAACTGGAACCAGTGGTTTGTCCTTAGGAGTGAGTCTGAACTCCAGCGGCAGGTACCAAGACATTTTGGCCGTGGAGCAGTACACAACCTCAGTTTTTTCTCCATTAAATTGTAGGGAGTTTATCCTAAGCCAGTTGGAGGTCTGTTGCATACACTCCTGGAAAGTGTTTATAGTCACTGCTTGATTCCCTGATATTTGTAATGATATATGTAACCAGGGGAACTCAATGGACTGACGTTGCCATGCATACCAGCAAAGCCGTTTTAAACCTATAATGTTGAAGAAAGATTTGATGCATGTATGAGGAATTTTTGGACATGTCTGTCAAGCACCATGTGAGGAAAGCACATACACTACCATTTGGTTAACATACACGACATACAACTGACGTAATCCATTTGGGCATATTTTCCTTTGGACGCATTTTATTGTTAAGCTGTGTTGCACTTTGGCACCGTCATGGTTCACAAAACAATAGAATATAAAAATTGCTGAGGCCAGTGGCACTATACAGGTCAAAGAAAGACTTTAAATTGTTTATAAACTAAAAATGTGCTAATTAGCCTCTGGATTTTTGGATGGATGGATGGTAAATCTTTATATAGTGTGTTATGAGTATGTTATGAGTAGATGGTAAATGGATGGATGATGGGTATGTGTGTGGAATACGGGTGGGTTGAGTGAATCGGTGTTGATTGCATGTTTAAAGGATGGATGTTCCAGTCTATCAATCAATCACTGATCTTTATTTGACCAAATTAATGATCATAAAAGTAAACATAATAAATACAGAGTTCATAGTTATAGCAGAAATAAAACAAGAAAAATACAATCATTCAAATCTTAAAATAAAAAGCACAGCAAACAAAGCACCTCATTTATAATTTGAACGTTTTACAACGCATAATTTTTCTTTAGCTTCATAGCTGCAATAATGTAACTAAGTACAGTGCAACAAATTTCTGGGACAGCCAAGGATTGCAGGTAACCCAGGCCTTCTTTAAACAATGTAACGTGCTTGGGCAAAATAATTAGACGTAAAAACCAAACTCTTAACGAGCGGTACAAAGTGCAAAACAACATAAAGTGCCTGTAGATTGGGTAGAGACAGCATCACAAGGGCAATGAGAAAGCGAAGCAACACAGAAACCAGTCAGGCGGAAGGCAACTAAATGATGGACCAAATTTAATCGTAGCCCTCAAGTAAAATCAATGCTCTGAATTAAAAGACCATGTTAAATACATTTTTGTGTTTGGGGCAGTCGTGGCCAGCATGGCTTGCGGGTGGGCGTGGGTTGCAAGGGGAGTCACTGAGGGGATCGTGCGCGCGGGATGAGGGGTCAGAATTTTACATTTAAAAAAAGTTCTTACCTCGACTTGGGTCCCGCGACTTCTGTGCTCCTGCTCTCCTGTCTGACAGGAATAGGAAGCAGGCAGCCAGGCTCCCTCCCCTGACCAATCACAATGCTGCAATGCAGCATTGTGATTGGTCTGAGAGCTGTGACATGGGGCTCAGCCAGGGGCAGGAGGGGTGGGCATGTTCTCCATGCAGGCTGCAATGCAGCCTGTATGAAGAAGGGGAAAGTGCGCAAGACTGGTTTGGGCGGTCCTAGAGGGACGACCAAACAGTCACTGCGCAGTTAGGAGTGGGCAAACAATTCCTCCCCTGCCCGGAGAGTAGAGCGGCCCCGCCCACCCCTCCACCACAAAGCAGCAGGACATGAAACATAAAATGACAATAACTCTAAGTTATTGTCATTTTATGTTTCTTACTGCTTAAAAGCAGTTGGAGGACACTCCTCCGCCATAGCGGAGGAGCCTCCCCTGGTCTGGAGTATTAAAAGTTTGCATATAACTAGTAATTAAACTTGATCTGAGATACTTTTCAATTCTGATCTGTTCTCTTTGGGAAGCAAAGATCTCTTTAACCCTCTCTTTAGTCTGGGTGCCTATACCTTCGGGAGAATTGAAGCGTACCCTCAGGCCTAGATTATGGAAGGCATTTTTAACATAAGCCAGTCATGGAATAGCAGACATATTATCAAGATTTGAACAATCCTTTAAAACTTCCCTCGAAAAGCCAGCCCTAGCAGTGCTCCATAACTTCACCCTAAGTAGTAATGGAGCTATACCAATAAAATCCTCCAGAAATCCCAGTTCCAATTCTGCATGTGTAACAAAACTTGGAATAGATTAGGGTAACGCTAAGAGTCTACATAGAAACTTGTTTTCTGCTGCCTGTAACTTCCCTACGGCAGTGTATCTCAATACTCCTGCCCCATAAACACCAAGTGATAAGCACTTCTTTCTATAGAACTGAATCATCTCCTTGATTGGTTTATGCCATAACTTTTTTAGCAAACCTGGTTATTATTTCACAGGCAGCCCCCATCTTTTGTGTTCTCTGGCCAATTAGTCCCTCCCGAGAACCTTTAGCATCAAGCAGAAGACCCAGGTAATTAAAAGAAAATACTTTTTCTATCGGTGTCCCTCCAATGTCAAAACCTTTAGACATAGTTGATTCGGGCTACAGGTCATTATAAACGATTTTTGGTGATTCACTAAGGTTTAATTTAATCATAAGACCGTTACAACCATTTAAAAGACTTTGGAAGCCATTTGCTGTTAATGCTAAAAGAACTGCATTGTCCGCGTACAAAAGAACTGGGACTGCACGAGTACCAATTTGCAGGGTATCTTTACAACAGTCCTCTAAAAGGGCATCAAGGGAGTTAATATGCAATAAAAACAGGAAAGGAGTCAAAATAATTCCCTGCCTCACTCCTCTACGGACCCTTATTAGTTTTGTATAGTCCCCTCATTGCGTATAGCACACTTTGGTGGTTGTATCCCAATGCAGACACCTAACAAGGTCCAACAAAGTGGAATCCACACCCGCCTGTTCCTTTAAATCCCATAATTTCATCCTATCTACTAGGTAAAGGCACAGTAGAGGTCCGTGAATGTCATATGAAGGGCACCTTCCCTGGCCTTGAGATATTTCCCCCAGGTAAGGTTTAGATTAGGAGCCTGCTCTACAATCTCTAGACTTGGTCGAAAATCATATTAAAATGGTGAGGAAAATGAGGTAGTCTCTGCCCAATCTGCCAACTTTTCCAATATGACTTGCCCAAGAAACATGAAGGGTAGGTGCTAACATTTCTCAACCGTCTGCAACCTCCACTGATCCAATCAAACGGCACACCAGCTGGCCAGAGAGAAAAAAATATTTCCCCTCCTGACGAACATTGCCATGGGTAGAGAAACAAAGCAGTTTGGCCACAGTTGCGACAGGCAAGATTAAAGAGGAAGATTGCTGTTCTTGGTGGTGTACTCAGCATTTGTTGCCACCATATCCTCTTGAGCGGAAAAAGGGCTGGATTGGCTGCTGAAAAGGTTGTGAGGGCTGTCCAAATCCATTTGTGTCCATGGCACATCCAACACAATCCATGAAGTCAAGACCAGCTCTCAAAATGTATTTGGCTGCATCTTGAATCATCTGAGTACACGTTTCAGAATTCATAAGGGATGGCTAACAAGCTTTTTTTAATTATGTCCCAAAGGGCATGCGTGTACTGTCCCAGCAGTCAAGCGGCGTTCAGGGACTGTAAGGCCAATCTGGCCTATAAAAAAGATTTTTTTCTGGAAACTGTTGATGTGTTTGATTGCCTGTCTGCAGGGGCAGTAGGAAATGGATATGGATTCACCTTAGTAGTAGATCCCTGAGCTATTAAGCTCTCTGGAATCGAATTCGGGTTCAGAAAGGCGGATGGCTGGAGGTGGGATCTATGACGCCTAGCTACAGGGTTGTTTACAGGTGGGGCTAAACACAGCTTAGACCAGCTCACATCAACGATTCCATCAGGACCTTGTGAAAAGCCAGCCAGTGCTTTGATATCATATGCCTAGGCTGTAATATCTCTGTTAAAGAGTTTGTCTTTGTTTGCATTGTGAGCAACTGTAATTCAAGTACGTCTGCTGCTCTGTGCACTACGTCCATGAAGGGGGAATTCTCCTCTGCAGGGGCCCGTTGGAGAGTCCAGCTCTATTACAGGGGAAGTGTTGAGTCAAGTTGCATTCTGAGAGGAGTAGTAGGTTATCTACCCACCTTATCCTTGTTCATCCTTCAGGGCAGTTAATTCTGGTCTAGCTTTCTCTGAATTTAGTAAAGTTGTGAATAGACACCTTCTGAATGCAGTCTTCTAGTGAAAGCTTTGTAAGCTTAGCTCTAATGTTTCAGCATAGGTGTGCATTTGGTTACCAACTCTACCTCCCTAGTCTGGTTTTGAAGTACCTCAGGTTCCAGGTTTTTAATTTCTTCTTCTACTTTTGTAAGCTCTCGGTAGTATATCTTGTGCTCCACTGACTATTTTGATACATTTGCTTGAATCTCTACTTGAAAGGCCTCCCTCTTGCATGCTCAGTGTTCTCCTGACCCATCATTATCTCTATTGTCTCTGCTATGGAACCACAGAAGGTAGGTGCCTGGATCTTGGTTATGAATTTGTCCCATTTAATTTTTAAATGCAGGGATTGTGGTCTGATATAGTTTTACATAGGTATTCTGTATTTATTGAGTTCAGTGTGCTCATGCGTAGTAAACATTTGTTGATTCATATTCTGTACTGTCTGGGTCTGTCTTGCGCCACATATCCCTCTGCACCCAGTGTGTCTGCCAGTCCATAATTGCTTGATCATTTATAGCACGTACAGCTCTTGGCAGTGGAGGGAAGGACCTGTCCAAATGTGTTCTGCTAACATAGTTGAAGTCTCCTACACACAACGCATATCCTTCTCCTAATTCAAACACCTGTCGCGTTACTTTTTGTAGGAAAGTGACTGAAAACTCAATGGGTGCATGGATACATACCATCTCCATTTGTAGGCCATCTAGCAAACATTTTAATTGATTGTATGATTTTATATGGGACCACTGGTTTTATCAACATTAAGATTCCACACGCATAGTAGGGGGAAACGCCTGTGATGAATATTTGTCCTTTCCAGATACGTATGGTCCGTTTTCTGTAACAAAACCACTTGTCCACCTTTCCTTTTTAAGTAAGATAGGATTTTGTAACCATTTTTTGGATAGAAGCCATTCCCCTCGCATTTCAAATCATTAATTTATACCATGTTAGCCGTAGCATGATAGAGTAGAGTAAGCGTTGTCATGTTACTTCCACTTGTTTTACCCAGCTGACATCGGATCTTTTGATTGTCTACTTTAGGAAAACTATTATTGCCCCCAACCCAATAAACTTATCCACCCAACAATAATTAATAACCATCCAACAATTTGGGATAAGTGTTGACACACTGGGCTGCCGAAAGTATTTTCTTTGACATTAGCTGCATGTGCTTGATAATACACGTATATGCTCATCATTGGCAGTTTATGTTAAAGTTTAATATAGCACTAAGAATGTGACACTAATTGACTTGTTCAGCTCGGGGGAGGGGTATGGAACGCTTATATTTGGGTTTTGTCTTCGCCCCTTGATAGAAATCAGTGCATCTGCGCAAGCCTGAATTCCAATCTTTGCATATTTAAGTTTCATGATTTTGCTCAGCTTATATTTTCATATTTTCATCACAGGAGGCAATAGCACAGCATTATTGGCTCTGTTCCTACTGATAGTCTGGCTAGCATGCCCGCCCTGACTGGCATACCCAAAGGTGCTTCGTTTCTGTTGATTCATCAGTGTCTTCGTCTCCTGTGGTCAACATGTGTTCTCCTATGTCACTAACTTTGATGAATGATCCCGTTTCCCATAATGACTTTTCTGTAGCCACTGCTAGTGGATGGTTAGGGCCTTTTTATTGCGAAGGTTGATTTGATGCGGTCTTGGTCACTGTTGTGATCTTCGTGGTCAGGTCTTTGCTCTGTCCATTCCCACATTACAGCAGCAACTGTGAATAAAAATGATTGCTCTCTCCTGTCACTTTACTTTTTTTCTGCTAACAGCAGTATATGTCTAAGTTACAGGTCACATAGTTTCTTTTCAGCTTCTATGAGTGTTCTACCCTGCTGCTGTACGGCTGTATTGAAATCCGGAAATGTCAATATTTTGTCATGGTATATTGTGATGGGTCCCTGTTGTCTGGCTCACTGTAAGGTAATGCCACAATCTCGATAATGGAGCAGCTTTGCTGTGATTGGGCGAGGAGGCGCTCTGAGTGGTGGGTGCAGAACCGCCGCACAGTGCGCTCTCTGTTGCAAAAAACTTTGCCAGGCCAACAGGGGCTACCGCTGTTGGCAGTCAGTTCTCAAGGAATTTTCTGATGCCTGTACCATTTGTATATTCGAGCAGCACACTGTTCTGTTACTTCTCAGAAGGGTCCGCCTTCTTAGACCCCAGCTTAAACTCAAGGTAGCGGACTTTCCCTGTAGTTCTAGTGTTTGGTGTTTGTTCTTTCTATTCAGGGATCAAATCTGATCATTTTTTTCTGTAGAGGTCACTCACTAGTTTAGTTTTCGTTTTTCTGCCCACAGGAGGCCCTTCTCAACATCTACCCTTATGTGTCAATTTGTGTCTCAACTGTAGAGCATGATTCTTTTCTGACTGCCAAGAGACTTTTCATTTGTGTTGTGTTTATGTTTCCTGTGTTATTTCGCCTGGTCTATCATTTTCCAGGTTTATATTGACTACATTTTCCATCCCAGAGGTGGCTGCACTGGTGATATTGTTTTGCCATGCGGTTTGTTGGTGTTTCTAGTGGTTGTTTGCACCTTGTGGTCCACAATCGATGCTGTGGGTAGTGTGGGCCCAGTGTTGCATTCACACTGCTATCTGGAGAGGCTCAACACCTTTGGTTATTGGCAAGAAACACAGAATGGACATCCCAGCAGAACCCATTTCAGTAATGCTGAACCACATGCGATTGCCATGAGCTTGCGAGTGTTAGTGCACCAAGACTGGCAATTAGACGAGAGGTAACAAAATGTGAGTTTCACCTCTGGGGAATACCGCAATGGGATGCATTAGCTACCAATCCCAAAAAACAATGCCTGTTATTCATCAGGAGGTAGCCATGTCCAGTTTAATGGGCGTGGTATTCTCCATGGAATGAAAGACCATTTGTGTACACATTTCCACTGTTTCTGCTAATAACGAGAGTAATCCACAAGCTATAAATGGACCATTGCAAGATGATTTTGGTGACGTCAGCATGGCTCAGACAGCATTGGTTTTCATAGTTATTGATGCTGTTGATAGAAATAACAATCAAGTTTAAGGCAGACACTCAATTTCTGTAGAGGAACAAGAGACACATACTTCACTACAATAGCATTCCAGATAACCAAGGATATTGCAAGCAACCAGAGCTCAAAAGACTCTTAATGAAGACAATTACCAATCAGTTGGACTCAAAAGGCATTTCACTGCGCCAGTTCCTTTCCGACTTGCGCCATCAAGCCACTTCTTAAATATTGTTCATCTTTCCACAGTTTCTGTGCATAGCCACAAAGCAGGTCAAGTCTTTGTTTGCAACGAGACAAGGAATTTTCATTTTTTTATTTTTATTATTTTTCAGGTTGACCGAGATCATAGAAGACTAGACGGCTTCAAAAGTGTCCTTTAGATCAGACACCTGTACCTCCACCCCGATTTTTAGGCTCCAGTTGCTCACCAGTCGGCTTAGATCACCTTCTTTATGATCAATCAATATACAATAGAGTTCATGAATAGTTAATTTGCGACCACTGCCGTATATATGAGAGGACCTCAGTCATCCTTGATAGCTCTATGAGAAACATTGCAGTTGAAATATTCCCGTACGTGCAAGTACTTAAAAAAGGCCCTATAAGGCAAGTCATACACAGTTTGCAAGGCAGAAAAAGAGCAAAACCCTTGACCGGCTGTTCTAAGACCTCTGAGAGATCATGACCTGGTAACTACATCATGAAGTATAGTTGGTAGAAAGGGAATCCCCCAGAGAGGTGTCTAATACTGCAATGATGGGATCTTGAAGACCAAACTGATTAGAGCCCAGATTCTACAACCTTCTGTAACAAGCTACCCTCTTAAAGCGTACCCTCTTAAAGTAATTGGGATCAGTTTGTCTGGCCAATAGGAACTTCCAGTCCTTCCCCATCACAATCTGATAAGCAACGATGTTACAATCAGGCTGACCATCTACAAGGAGACATCGGAGGAGACAAGTAATTTTCTGCATTTTTACACCAGTGACTAAATCATCATCTTCATCCTGGGAGCTTTGCATAGTTCTGTCAGCTCTAATTAGAGCTCCGTTTAAACTGATTAGCAAAGCATCAATGAAACGTAACTTCAGTGTGTGTGTATGTGCATGCGTGTGTGTGTGTGTGTGCACACGAAGACCCATTTAGTGAATTTTCCGAATATCTTAAATGTATCTTATTTAGAAAACGACAACAACCCACCATACATGCCTACTTAAAGGTAAAGTGATTTTCGATGGAAAAGAAGCATTAACCAATAAGTGCTTTAAAAAGTACCCATTGAGTGTCCTTTTCAATAGAGTATGAATGAAGCCCACCTACCTCATCCACAACCAGCCTTCCACCTGGCCCACCTTTAACTTCCTTAGCTTAGAAGGACCCCTGCTCTGCTTACAACTACCCTGTCAAGAAATCCTGCCTACACCACTGTGAACATCCATTTATGCAACTGCAAAACCTGGTGAAATCCTTGTCCCTGCGATGAACATTACGCAACTCAATATTCTGAAATGACGATCGCTCCATTTTACTACATATTTTGAAAACCTTGATGGACCTCATACAACTATGTGAAACAAAACATTCAGACCTGTAAACTTTATAGAGCATGGTACAATTGCCATATTCAAATTTTCGTACATTTTGCAACATAAGGACATTAGATTCCACTGAGGGAAAACATGTTTTAAATGAGAAAACGCATTTCAGAGAAAACCTTGGAATCTGAAAAAAATTATGTGTTTGCGAAGTCTAGCGCGTGACAGGTGAGATAAATGAAGCGTAGTAATAGTTATAGTGCCGGGAATGGGTTCCCAAGGCTTGCTTAGCAGAGTGAATCATTGCCTAATTAGGGTCGCTTGATTGCAGTAATTATCCAGTTGGATTCTTGCCATGATACCACACATCATTTTACCTGTTGTGCATTCGTCTCATTGCAGGTACAGAGGCTACGACTGTAGGAGTAATCTCTTTTATACCCAGACGGGGGAGATTGTGTACCATGTGGCTGCAGTGGGCGTGGTCTACAACCGACAGCAGAACACACAGAGGTTCTATCTGGGACATGATGACGACATTCTCTGCCTTGCAATACACCCTTTGAAAGATTATGTGGCAACAGGACAGGTAGGTGGCTGTAGACGTGAACTTCTGGAGATTGATGTGAATGTAGAGACAGTGATGTACATTTAGAGACCATCTTTACGAACTTGATGTTGTAGTTGGAGGGCAGGGTCATCACAGAAGCCTCTGGAGCCAATCAAGAACAAGGTAAGTGCGTTGTTCGATGTTGGGCCCTTAGGTTGCAGTAACAGCTTGTAGATGCCATCAGGGTTCCATTCTGCCTCCAACTGTGTCTAAATCCCACCTTTCAATCCATATCACATAGCAGCTTTCTGTTACATCATTCACTCACAGTATTTCAAACACCCCTTCACACAAACATGAAATAGCTACATACAGGATAGTACACACCTCCCTTTCTTACAAAAAACAAAACAAAGAGCAGCCCTTCAATGGAATATAAAGTGCCGGGACCAGGGCCAGACTGGGAACAGAAACCGGTCCTGGCAAACTGCTCAGCAAGCCACCCCCCCCTATGGTGAGGGGGAGTGCAGCCGAGCAGTTTGCGAGGGCGGTTTCGGCCGATTTTGTTACCAGGGGCTGATATTGCCGACCCCCGGTAACAAAACCGGCCCCCCAGGAGCCCAAAACTGGCCCCCGGCCTACCGTGGAAACGCCCGGTGCCCGCTATGGCCAGTCCAGCACTGGCAGGGACAGTCATTCACAATTACTCATTCTCCAACATGCCTAACATACACATTCACCCAGCAGCGTGTTAAGCCCTCCGAAACCGATGCAGATGCAGAACGACAACAAATAGCAGTCATAGAGACTCTGAAATGGGTCAAAATATGAGGTTCCCCACACCTCATTTAAAACAAAGAAACAAGATGGCAACTAGGTTGTGGAACATGGAACCCCAGGACTTCCTCCGGCAAATGGTTTCCTCATCCTCCATAAGTTTACACATTCAAGGGGCAAAACAAAACAAAACCAGAAAGTTCAACCATACATTACCTTAACTCAAAAGTCCCTTGATCGGACTCCAACACTAAATTTGTCCTCACAGCAACATTCAAAGACAATGTTCCCAGACATCCACATCCCACTACTGAAGCAGGTGACAAACACAACTCTCACACATTCTTCTGCAGCCAATATATATATCCTTGCAAGGACAACACACTGCAGCACACACTCATAGTCAAAAGTGTAGGCCAGCACTCCAACACACCCATCACCCTGTCACACTAACTGGCCAGACCAACATGATCATGGGTCAGGCCAAAGAAAGGACTTAAGTAGCATCCAGTACCATGCGCTCTGGAAAATGTTTCAGAAAAAGTCAGGATGTCTTACAAAAACAACAATGAAGGACTCTAGTAAACGAAGGCTGAAAAATTATTGACACAGAAGTACTCACCTACAACACAGTAGAGTTATATTAAAGACTTTCATTCAAACACAACACTGACTTCTCCATTAGAAGCAAACTTATTGACACACACCACAAAACAATAACAAACATACTCCGTTCTGTACAATGCACCTTTCAAATCTACCGTTCATACAGAATGATTACTGATGCAAAACATTTGGAAATCACCAACAATACTCAATACTCAACAAAAACTTGTGGCTACCTCCCTCAACATTAAGGGATACTTAACTATCCCCCAGGGTACTTCCTCTTGCAACATGGTACTTCTCCTCCTACATCGCACCCATGGGGTACTCCCCAATGCAACTTTTCACTAGAGGGTACTACTCTTCCCCAACATAAACGCAATGGGTTTCTCTTCTATGCAACTTCTCATGTCTTGGTACTACACTTCTTCTTTATTGGATCTTTTTCAGATTCATATGCTTGAATCGTCCCCCGTTGTCGAGGTGGGGTTCCCTCGATTCATTCTTTAGCAGTAGAAGTAGTATACATAGCTTGCAATGGCAAAAGACATTGACTTTAATAGATATCTACATACTTTAAAAAGAACCAAACTCCAGCCAATCAGGCGATAGCACTCCTTTAGAGCAGTCTCAGCAGAGGCATCTTCCTTCAGATTCTCTGCCGCACATCGTGTGAAAGGGAGTCTCTGTGAGATCTGCTCAGTTCTTCAGCTTATATCCAGATTTGGTTTATACAGCTTACTTCTGCTGTTGCACTTTTCTACACCTGGCATTAACATGTCAGAATCTTTGAACTGACTATTTAGACCTTGTGGGACCTGTGAAAAGAAGAGGCTGCACTCAGAAGACCTCATAAGGAGTGTATCTACTACCTTCATCCTACCCACAAGGTAAAGGACTGTTCGATCTGTAGAATCTTTTTTTCTAAAACTTTTAAGGATAGAGAGGGGAAGGGAGGCTGTTATTATGGCTCCAGAAACTGAAGACTAAAACAGTTTTTTCTGAGGAAGAGGACAGTGAGGATTCTGTTTGCTCACAAGAGAAGTCAAGGAAAAGGAAGCGGTCATGCCAAGGATCACCGGAGGTGCACAGAAAGACCTTAAAAAAGCCACACCATGAGTCTTGGCTTTACACCCTGCCGAATCCTCTTCACAGTCAGTCATAACAAAGTCAAAGCTGTCAATGAAAGTCTTGTCAAAGACAACACCACCGTCAAATACACTGCCAACAGTTGTGTCGTTGACGGCAGTGTCTACTACCTCTGCCCCTTCGACAACGACCGCGTCGACGACGACCGTATTATCGACTACCAACATTCCGATACCATCAATGATGGTACCATCCGCGAAGACTTTGTTGACAAGACCGATGGCACAATCAATGGCAAAAACGCAGTCGTCGACTAAGAAAACTCACATCGGAACCGGCGAAGACCTATTCGACTATACCATAGAAGACACTGTTGATGATGGAAAAACCAATACAGGACATTTTGCACCCAGAACATACCTCACCTAGCAAGGTGTACCCCTTGCCTCCAATCCAGGAGTCTGACGAGGATGATGATGGACCTTTTGGTACAGCTCATAGTCCCTCGGAGCTTAATGTCAAGTATCAGAACAAAGAGGATGAAGGGGACTATTATGAACAAATCTATCAAAGCAGCAATATATAGCGAAGCCAGGGCAATTTGTGGAGCAGGTTCACCATTTTGCTCCTCCTCCACTGCCTGAGGCCACGATTCAGGTTCCAGTAGCCCTGGTACAAGATCTACAGGGCATGTTGCAGGACTATTCTAAATAGTTTCCTACACCTGCAGGGACAACATCGTCACCTATTTGTCCACAACCTCCTGCACCAAGGTCACCCAAACCTATTCGATCAACTGCCTCTCTGAAAATGACCCCATTATCAAATATTGCCATGCCTCCCGACCCATGTTCCTCGGATGATGATAGGGAGGATGGTGGAATTCCTGAAACTCAATCTCTGGCGAATGAATTGGAAGATTACCTCATCCCAACACCTTACCCTCCAGTACCACACTGATGGATTCCCAACCTGATGTTATTGGTGGCTTTCATACCCTTATGAGAGAGCAGCCAAGCATTTCCAGCTTCTAATCACAAGAACAAAAATGAGATTGTTTCCTATATGATTTTAAAGAACAATATAGGAAAACTGCTAGAGCAATCCATATTGTAGAACATATCTGGGAGGAAGGACTCAAAATTATGAAAACTCCTGCTACAGTCACAGCTGTTCTGCCAAGAATCGATAAGTACCAAGCTCCTGAAGACTTGCCGACATGTCTGGTTGGCTAGCTGAAACCGCACTCTGTAATTATACAGGCTGCCCTTCACCGATGGAAAAAAGCCTTCCACTCCAATTTCAACTCCACTTGACAAGGAGGGAAGATGCCTTAACAACATTGGTAAGCGGTTCTCAACTATGTTGGGCACGACTGTACATGCAGCGAATTCGCTGGCAATCTTAGGCAGATATGATGGTCATATGTGGTCGGACATCTCCACGTATCTTGATTCATGCCGGAAGGCAAGAAAGCAGAAGCAAAGAAGATTCTGCAGGTCGGCGAAATTTCTGCATTGGAAATCATAGATTGTGTAATGAACATAGCTTCAATATGATTCCACCAGCTCGCAGGATCAGTAGTCCTCAGATGCCAGGGTTGGTTAAAGGCCCTCACATTTTGTCCTGAGGTATAAACTAAGACTTTATAAATGTCATATGATGGCAACACTTTGTATGGCAAGCACATTGATGACACCTTACAAGCAGTAAAGGCTGACACTGACAACGCTTGATCTTTGGGCACCTTGCAGTACTGTAAAACACCTTTTAGAGGGGCCCACGGAAGAGATGCTTATTCATATCACGGAGGATACCAGAGGTATCAGTCATATCAACCTATTCAGCAGCCCTTTCGTTCTATCTACCAGCAGCACCAACCATATCGGACACTGCCAGTGGCAGCTTACTTCAAGCATCCACCAAGGAGGAAGCAGCCAACATCAGCAAGAGATACTGACAGGAAGCAGTGACGTTATTCTCGAGACACTCTACTGGCACTAAGATCAAAACCCCCACTATAACTCCATGCCTCCGTCACAACCCTAAACAAAGTGGTCGAATTAAACCCCACTTAGGAAGTAATCCAGATCAGACAGGAACAACTAATTGAAGGCAAAGGAAGGGTTCTGGCCCCAACGACCCTAACGTCTGCTGTATACTAATAAACACAAGATCTCTGGTGAAACACCAGCTAGATTTTTATGATCTTGTCTGAACCCAGAACGCTGACATGACATTTGTGACAAAAACTTGGGTAGACGCTAGCTCCGACCCAGGTATCGTGGCAGCCTCCCCCCTGGATTTGCCGTATATCGATTGGATAGACAGAAAAAAAAAAAGGAGGGGGACTGGCGGTATTCTATCGCAGTCACTTCAAAAAAGATTCCAACCACTATAGGTTTTGAGGCTTTAGCCTTCTCGGTACGACCACCCGACTCATCAGCAATAAAGGGGATGTTAGTATATCGTCCGCCAGGAGTAAGGAGTAGCTTTATTGATAAACTCAGTATGGTGATAGAATCTCTGATTAACAATGAGAACTTCACAATACTGAGAGATTTCAATTTCCATCTGGAAAAAAAACTAACCCTCAAAAACGCATCGATGCCATGGACGCCTTTGGACTCTCCCTCATAACCAAAGGTCCAACACACAGGGCAGGTCACATGCTGGATGGCATTTTCTCTAATAATGAGGCCATCAACTTACTGCCACCTTTTCCAGTGACATGGTCTGACCACTGGGCGGTTAAATGGCTAATAAAGATCGAGAAAACCATTAAACACAGGCACCCTATTCAACAATCCAAGGGCAGAGCCTGGCATAAAATACACTCAGCTGACCTAGAAGATGCAACTACCTCCAACCCCTGCCAATTAGGGGATAATTTGGAAAAAAAATTTAAAACTTTCCACACTGGTTAAACACTGCATTTGACACGGTAGCACCAATTACACATAAAGCACAACAGCAACAAAAACGTCCCAGCCCTGGTACAATGAGAATCTCAGGCTATCAAGGCAGGACTGTCGCAGACGAGAACAAAATGGAGGAAAAACTATGAGGCAGAGGAAAAGATCCTCTATAAAGCTAAACTAGCAAAACACAAAGAGGACATCCTAGCAGCAAAGACCACCTATTACTCAGAGCATATCAAAGCCGCCTGCAATACAAATAAAACTCTCTTCTCTGTAATAAAAGAACTGGTTACACCAACTAGCATATGTCACGCGGGTACAAATCAAGACTTTTGTGACACGCTAGCAACCTTTTTTCAAGAGAAAGTAGTTAATATTTACAATATATTTGCAGCAAAAACAAGCATTTGCAATAAAATAGGTCTCGCATTTATGAGAGTTTGAGCTATTGGCATTGTAAATGACAATGCCTTTTATTTATGTTTTGATCTTTAAAACATCAATAAAAGTCATTGTCATTTAAAATGCCAATAACTTAAACTCGCTTAAATGCGATACCTATTGCTTTGCAAATGCTAGTTAAATACTGTGCTTCATAGGACCCGGAGCAGGATTATGATAAGGCCTGATGTAGGATCATCTGTCTCCAACAATCCTACCCCAAGTCATACTCACTGCTTGAAAGACCGGCAGCGAAGCCCACCCCAGCTAGACTTCCCTTCCTCTGAATCCCTTCCATCAAACTTTCAGCTCTGTCCTTGTCAAACATGTAAACTCTGATCAGCTGTCAAACTCATTGGAGTCTACATTAGAGATATCAGGTATCACCTACTCCTAGGCCTCCGAACCAGAGGCATAGCAAGGGTGCCAAGATACCTAATGCAACAAGGAAACTGACTACCCCAAGCTCCTTGTTATGTTTAAACAGATCCGGAGCCGGTGCAACTGCACCTACTGCACAATCGATAGCTTTGACCCGTCTCCGACCACGTGAAATAAATTCACCTGAAGCTGTTCGTTGTGAGTCATTCATGCGGCTAGTGGGAAAAACCTAGCTTTACCTCTTTCAGTAACTTGCACATTACATCATCAGTCCGTCATGCACCTGACGAGTGAGCCATATTTAGCTATGGGGGGGGAGGGGGTGGGGGGGGCTGTCTTTAATATGCTTCATAGATCCCAGCAGATGAGGGGGGGGTGGGCAGAGTACACATCACGGCGCCTCGCACGGACAGAAACAGGTCAGATCCAGGACAGGCTGTAACTCACCGGCTGATGGAATATCTGCACGGGCGGCGACGGGCTGTGAGCCCCCAATTAGTGATGATAGAGACTGCTCTACCCCGTCCACGCAAACGACATGATTCCGTCCAAAAGTTTCTTTTGTTACCGGATAAAAATATGCATTTAATTCAAGGTCTCCCAAAAAAGCAGGAACTGTGACACAAACATCACGTGCAATGCCATAATTGTTGCTATGGCTGCAGCTTGTACACAGGACTGGAGAGGAACACATTCTATTATCACAAAAGCTACACAAAAACAAAAGGCCTCAGTCTGCATCCGAGAGTCAGTGAGCACCGGGTCCTACCGAGAGCTGGGTTCTGATTATACGTTTTTTAACTGATGAACTTCTAATTTGTATGTAATTCCACACACATTTAGTAAATGTTTATGATTCTGCTGGCACTCCTGGCTATGCACACGCACACAAGCCATTGGATCACCATTCGGCTACGATTTTGTGACTTTGGAATTTAAATTACGCAAGTGAACGCACAGCTACTAATCGGAATAAGCTGTCGCCACGCCATTGTGCGAATGAAAAAAAAAAAGTGCTCACCCAGTAATTAAAAGACACTGTGTAACGCCGCAAGCCAAATGGAGACAGGGCGGTAACAAGGAGGGACTAAGAAGCCTCATTTACAATCGAAAGCCTGCGTTTAGCATGGACGATGACACAAGCCAATGGGTACAAGGGGCGGGGCTTAAACTCAACTTCTGAAATATCCAGATTACAAGAAGCCTCGCAGAGCGAGCAGCGCATGCGCGCTACAACGCAGGTCTGCGAGACCTAAAAAGCACTATGAAGCGGCAACGCAGGCCGTGACATAGAGCTATTTTTTTCTGACTTCTGGTGGGGGTAGGCTCCATAGACAACGGGATGGAGGGTGGTAAGGAGCAATAGGATGGTAAAAAAAAAAAAAGTCCTATGACATTTCCAGAAATTGCCGTGTCATAGCGCTATTTTTTTCTTATAGCGGTGGGTGTGGGGCAAAACAGCAGGTGGTGGGAGAGAAGAAGCCACACAGACTATGGAAGGGTGGTGGTGGTGGGATAAAAGCAACATGAACACCTGTGGGGCAGAATCAGTATGGAAAGCAGAAATAAAATAGTACCTAAAGCACAGTGAGCAGTGGAAGGAAAACAGAAGGACACTAATAAAAGTAAATCAATCAGTACATGGTTGCTGCTTCAAACTGTTGAACAGGAAGTGCCATCTGCAGGAGCTGGTCAAATAGGAAGTAACGAATAAGAGTGATAATGAAGCCAATCTATGATAAGTACTGGGCGGTCTCCAAGCCCCTTACAGTACACAATAACCCTCGCAGCGACAGTGCACACACTATTGGCAGGCGAGACATAAAAATGATAAAACAGGCAAAACATCCCTCAAAAGAAATTAAAAAGTGTGAACAAAATTAGAATCCATATTTATGACTGCAGCTTCCCAGCCCATTGGTATCTTTTGAAGGCCCTATATGTCACTCTGCCTCAGCCAAAAAGCATTTGAGGCAAAAGCATTCTCTTATTTCTTCATAACTTTTGTACAGAACCACATGCTGCCTTTTGACCACCAGGTGAATTTACAACGATTAAGACACAGTGAGAGGGGCAATGTTTTTCTTGATTCCTAGGGCAACATCCAATAAATGTTAAATACTCCACAGGCCAGCACCAACAAGACAACATATTCAATTTAAAATCTTGCAGACATTTTAAAATTTAGCAGCACTGATCCTCAATTTAAAACACTAAATAAACGTATTTTTAAATATGATTTTTCTATTACAAAAACAAGCATTCACATTTAATTCAAGAAACTAGAACAACTTATTTTTCAGGAAGATTTACCCATCACAAAAGAAATATATATATATTTTTAAAATTCAAAAAGATACATGTACTTTGCATCTGCCAATACCTCCTTTAAAGATTGATATTATATATCTCACACAATTAAAACCATCAACTATAGACAGACAATCTAAGATTTGGTGTAATATATACTGTACATTTGATTAATATTAAGCCCTCAAGAGAATGTAAACACAAAATAAAAAAGACTAATTGCAACTCTAAGCATAACTTATGCAACAACACCACAAAACACCCAGCTTTGAAATGAGTATTTCAAGAATGTTAGTTGGTTTAGAAAGGCTTTCACCACCTCCCACTTCTGTCACAAAGTTGAACATAGAGATGCTGCCAGGAATGCAAGAGCCACAAGCCAGCGTGAAATACTTGTGGACAGTGATTCTGTTCATAACAAAACGCCCCCGCAGTACTTCTAGAATCGTGGAGCTATAACATTTGCATCCTAACAATGCACTACGCGCTGACCAAAGATAGCAATGTTCATAGAGACCGGCTCGTTTACAGAAGTCATACTGCGTTGCTTCAATGAGCAATTCATTCAAACGTGGGCTGGGTAAACATGCAACAAGTTCAGGATGATGTCTCATGTGCATCACTCTGTTCCATACTGTTTTGTAAATATGACCACGCTCTCTAATTACAAGACAGATGATCATGTCCCCAGGCAGTGAATAGAGAGGTTGGTCAACAGTGACACACCCAGCCGGGTGTGTCTTGGCTGCTAATACCCTGTCATCTGCTGATTCCTGGCATACTTCTAGCGACAGAACAAAATGATAAAATAATATTTTTTAAAAGACTAATAAATATACCAGGAATATCTATACTGACGGCAGATTGCAGTCTGTTCGCCCCTGGCTATGTCTTTTTCCTAGACGCTGGGGAGATTATAGTAGAAACATTTGACTGGTCAAGGTGATGTGGTAATCTCAATAAAGTGCCACAGGCCAACTCTCTGACGGATTTTCCTACATGTGGCCATCTCGCACCAGCCGGAAGTTTTCACAGAACACAAAGCGCCTAGGGGAACAATCTCAAAAATATTGAGTCAGAAGAAACGTGACAGCATTATGCAATGAATCGCCTCGCCAAATACTTTGCATTTTCTGTTACATAATTCTTACTAGCAAAGACTAAATAACACACACCTAGGACAGGCACAAAAACATTCACCCGGAAAACAGACGTGGTTTTCTGATCTCTAAACAAGAGGTCGGTCACTAAAACCAGACGTAACAAAGCTAACCGGATACCACGCTATTTCGCCAAAAACATTCTTCAGTCCACTCCTGCATTGAGAATGTGCGAAGCCCAGACCTGCAGATGTGTGCTCGCTCTGAGAGTGTGCACAGTGTTTGTAAACATGATCCCCACGCACTTTCAATCGGCGTCGTTTTCAAGGCAGACGTAACGTAACCAGTTTAGACGGCAGGTGCCAATGAGTGCAGACTGCGCGCGCCGTATCACGCATGGCCGAGCTCACGACAAAGGGAAAACGTGATGGGGTGGCTACATGTTGCAAAAGAGACAGAGAGATGTCGGCCAGCCTAGCTAGTTCACATCAGAGGAATGCTGCTTCGAAAGCAAACGGAAGAACATACTCGTAAAGTTGGAAAGTCTGCATGATTTGGCATTACATGTAAAGTGGTAAAGATGGCATTTCCCAACTTACACTTTCAAGAAAGACAAGCCCGGCGGTCGGCGGAGCGTGGCGCGCGCGTGCTTGGCGGCGTGTGCGTCTGCGCTTCTCAGAAGCGCGTCCACAGACCCCGATCGCTGCGCGTGCCCCGGTCTGTCTCCCTTGAGAGGCATCTTGGCAACAATAGTTCTCGTTGGCGGCAGCGCTTCACGCTGCAACGCCAGCGAGACCTAAACAGGAGCTAATCACCAGGATGAACTAGCTCAAATTGACCTAGAGGGCAGAATCAGCTTCTCCACCTTTAAGACCCCCTTGGAGAAACAACTCATAGACCTAATTCCACTCATTAAATCAGGTGCACCACAAGATCCATGCCCGCCTAGTATCATGCACATGATACCTGTGACATAATACCTGGGACAAATCCTTAACAATATGTTTACCAAAGGGCTTTTTTCCCCTGCCAGTGGAAACTTGCCTCATTCCTTCCACTTCTAAAAAAAGAACAAAAAAAGAAAAAAAGATAATCTGGACATTGCGGAACCCAGCAACTATCGCCCCCATATCGAGACTCCCTTTCGCTGCTAAACTGGCAGAGAAAATAATGAACCAACAGATCTCATAGATACATAGAGGTTAATTCGTTACTGGATGACACCCAACATGGATTTAGGAAAAATTGTAGTACCGAATCAGCACTAATTGTAGCAACGGAAGAAATACGAGAAACTCTTGCTGGGGGGGGGGGGGGCGGCTCTGATTCTGCTTGATCTCTCTGCGGCCTTTGATGCGGTCAGACCCGAGATCTTAGTAGACCGGCTCCAGAGCCTGGGGATAACAGATACACCAATAGATCTCCTGAAATCGTTTCTGACAAATCGACAACAAAATGTGGCCTTGGGCAATTTTGTTTCTAGGCAGTTTTCTCTCCTGTGCGGAGTTCCACATGGATCAGCACTGAGCCCAACACTTTTTAACCTTTGTTACGCCACTTGCGTCAATCATCAAAAATGCCGGTTTCAGCTTGACATCATATGCGGATGATACCCAAATTGTGTTGTCACTGACTAATGGTGATAACAACACAGTTGAGGCATTTAGCCTATGTATGAGCAAGGTAAGCAACTGGATGGAATGCAATTGCCTGAAGATGAATGCCTCAAAGACCGAGGTAATCATCTTTGGTAATAAACCCTCTCTCTGGACACCGGACTGGTGGCCACCTGAGCTGGGCTCACTTCCTACACACTGAACTAAGGTTAAGAACCTGGGAGTAATGTTAGACAATGAACTGAAATTCAAAGAGCAAGTTAATAAAATTGCATCCGCATCCTTTTTCTCCATAAGCCTAATAAGAAAAATCGAAAAATACCTAGCCCCAGAAATTTTAAAAACAGTGACCATGGCTATGGTCTTTACGAGGATTGATTACTGTAACAGCCTTATGAATAGACTCCAGATGTAGAAAAATGCTGCTGCCCGTTTCATATTTAAAATCCCCAAATTGGAATCCGCAAGAGAAGCCATTAGACGACTGCACTGGTTGCCAGTCAGACAACGTTGCAAATTCAAAACCCTCTGCCTGGCATTTAAATCTCTGCACGGACTCGGGCATGACCAGTTTATGAGAAACCTTAAATGGTACATACCGGCAAGAGCACTCCGCTAAGGCTCCGCCAGGAACATGGAACATGGCCACCTTGGGGTAGAGGGGGAGGAGTTTTTACAGGAACACTGCAACGCTCTGGAATATTTTGCCTTTGACTTTAATAACAGCTCCTCCCCTACTCAGCTTCAGAAAAGACTTAAAGACCTGGCTTTTCACACAGGATGTATAAAAGCACCTTTTCACCCCCTTGCTTTACCCGTAGTGGCTATTTCTGTTACCCTAGATCAGACTCTATAGCACCAAGACGCCCCCGGGCATGAGCTGCGCTTCATAAATTATATTTACATTACATTAAGATATAATAATGCCAGTTAAGCCCCCTACAGCACACCATTCTGTTGGAGCAAAAATGTCAAAATATTCCCATCAGTGGCATAAGATCACAAAGAAACAAATGGGTCTTGGACCTCACCACATATGGCCATGGCAATATTTTGGAACTCACCCAAATACCGCCTACCACTCCACCAAAACTAGTGCCTCTATCTCATCTTCATCTTCTCCGGAAGGAAGCGTTAGCAATGCTAAGCAAGGGTGCCATAGAAAAGGTTCCACATTCTCAAAAAGGAATGGGCTTCTATTATCATTTTTTCCTGGTCATAAAGAAATCAAGAGAAAAGTACCCCTTTCTAGACCTAAGATACCTGAGAAAGCAATCTTTCCGTATGATCACCCTTCAAAAAATCCTGCACCTCCTCAATCACGGAGAATTCATGATAAGCCTAGATTTGCAGGGTTCCTATTTCCATATCCCTGTCAGTCCGAAGCTTCGCAAATTTCTTAGATTCACGGTAGCCAGAACTCACAACCAATTTAAAGTACTCCCATTTGGTCTCAGGTCTGCTCCACAGATTTTGATGAAGAGTCTCGTCCCAGTGGTAGCCTACTTAAAACAAAAAGTCTTTCAGGTTTCCCTGTATGTCGACGACTGGCTCATATCAGCATCATCTGCTCGTCAAAAGTCAAAGGATACATTAACCTGTTTGCATACGTTGTAATCTTTAGGCCTAACAGTCAATTACCAAAAGTCTCTCCTTTGTTAGTCAACAAAGATAAATTTCCTGGGTACATTGTAAGACAAAAGAAACTCATGACGATGGCACAGAATTTATCAAAAAGAAAGTAAGTTTCTGTTCGCTTTCTCAAATCACTTCTCTGCATGATGTCCTCACCCATTTTACTAGTACCTTGTGCCCATCTACAGATTAGACCTTTTCAGGAGGGATTAGACGCACAATGGGTGCAGACAAATGGTTCACTCAACGACTGCATCAAACTCACGCCATTCATGCTAACAGCTCTTCCTTGGTGGATAAACTCCGACAATCTCTCGTGAGGGCTCACATTCTTGTCCCAGATCCCCAAATATGTAATTACAACGGACGCTCCTCGAGAAAGCTAGGGGACATTTGCAGGATGCCCAAATTAATGGAAACTTCCTGGAACTCAGAGCAATTACCTCCTCGTTAGTCTTCCTCACCACATGACTAACGAAGTGAGCTTCAGCTTCACACCAGAACCCTCCAAAGCAAAAGTTAGCCTCCCATGCCTCCCATCCCTTCCCAATATGGCCGACCCATACACTTCATGACCACTATAAGAGGTGGGCCGGGCCAACCCCAAAGCCTGTTTTTTTTAGTTATGTGGACGTCTCTCCAGATGTGTCAGGTAAGTGGTGCCTGCAATAGCAGGTATATGGGTCTTGGGTTGGAGGTCCTGCTCTAGCGGACCCTAGGATCTTGGACTCTTTTTTTTCCCCCCTTTCCCCCGGTGTGTTTGTATTGAGCCGGTTCAGCTCTGCTTTAGCGGGCCGAGGGTTTCCAGGGGGGTATGCCGGGGTACTGTTTGGGATGGGGGCCGGCGCTCCCTTGCCTCCTCTGTTTTTTTATGTGTCTGTTTCTTCCATTCATATTGTAGGCATTTGTGATTTATGTTCCTTTCCTCTGTGCCTGGTTGTCACCGCCCGCCTGCCTTTCATGGCACTGAGGCGGGAGGTGGCTGTGCGTGTTGTTTTGCCACCCACCTGCCCCTCGTGGCGTTGCGGCTGGCGCCAGCTCGGCTTTCTTTTTCCCTTTCAAAGGGAGTCTGGCCGTCAGCACCGTGTGTTGCGTGCTGGCAGGGGAACCTTTCGTGCTGCATGTTCCGCTTGTAGCTGTTTGTGTAACGCGGTTAAATGTTCCCCGCTAGCGCCACCTGCCCTTAATGCGCTGGAACAGGCGGCGGCTGTGTGTTTCCTACCTTTGGTGTTGGGCCGCCACTGGTTTCCCTGCTCATGATGCTCTCGCCTCCCGCCTGCACTTCAAAGCTCTACGGCGGGCGGCGGTGCTGCGCAGCTCTTGCAGTCTTCGCAGCGTGGGGCTCTCTCTGCTCGGTGGTGGGCGGATCCTGTGGAACAAGCACATACTGATCCCGGAGGCGGGGTCAGTATGTGCTTGTTCCCGCGCAGGTGTTGCCGGTCAGTTTCATACGGCTGGCCCGCCTTTTCCTGCCTGCTTTTAGGGGCCACTGTTTCCTTCTCCTGTTGTGGTCTCCAGTGGGCTGCTGCTGTCCTTTGTGGAAGTGTTCCTGCGCTTTTTCTGTCCTGCTCGTGGAGCATGAGGATGCCCCTGTGGGGAAGGGCTCGGCCTCCCAGGTTCCTGCTGAGTCAGTCTCCCTTCAGTCCATTCAGGCTGCGGTGGCGGCTGCTTTTGCGCAGCGCTCTGGTGGGCAGGGTCTCTCTTCTCCTAAGCGTCCTCGCTTGGACCCCGCTCCGGTTTCTGATGCTGAGGGGGAGGAGGAGGATCTCCGGGGGCCCTATGTCCAGGGTCAAGAGTTGCGCGATGTGCTCCTGCACATCAAACAAAACTTGGCTTTCCTGCTCCGGCAACTGAGGAGCTCTCGGAGGACTTCTTCTTACAATACCAGCGTAAAGAACCAGAGTCTCTGCCTCTTCATTCCTCCATTAAGAAGGTGTTGGAGGGGGAGTGGATGGAGATTGACAAGCAGGCCTTCCCGAGGTACCTGGCGAAGCGCTACACCATCCAGGACTTTGCCAAGGATTTCCCTCCCTCTGTGAAGGTGGACTCTCTGATGGCGGGGCTTTCCTCGCAGGGTTCCATTATTTCCGAGGAGGCCTCTCCCTCGGACCCTGTTGACAGGCGGGTGGAGGCCGCGGCCAAACGGGCTTACTCGGCGGCCAATTTTTCCATTTGTGCCTCTGCCTACCTGTCTTACATGGTGCAGTCCAGAATTTCCAGTCCTTGGCGGAGCTGTTGGACCAAGCGGCGGATGTGGTTCCTACCCTGGTTCTAATGGAGCAGCAGACTCGGCTCCTGTCGGACATCTCCTTCGACACCTTGGGGGCCTGCTATGCAGGCCCGGCGGCAGATCTGGTTGCACAACTGGAAGGCGGAGGCTGCCCAGAAGGCTTTACTGATGAAGATCCCCTTTTCCGGGCCGAAGCTCTTTGGGTCTTCCCTTGAGGACATGGTCAAGAAATCGGCTGAGGACCGGAAGCTGCTGGCTCCCCTCAGGTCTCCCAGGGCCCGCTTTCTGGTTCTCAAGAGGGCGTTTTCCACCTCGTCCACGCCCAGGGGTGGGGCGCCCTTTCGAGGTAGAAGTCGCGGCCGGGGCACCCCCTTCTTCTCCAAATCCCGTTCTTAGCCTGCTGCTTCCACCTCTGCGCCCAAGTCCTGACTGTCTTCTGGCCGGGTGGGTTCCCGGTGGGCGGCCGGCTCCACCACTTCCTTCTGGCATGGGAGTCCTCTGTCTCGGACCTTTGGGCTCTTCGGATTGTGAGGGAGGGTCTCTCCATCTCCTTCAGTTCCCCTCCTCCAGATGCCTTCCGCGCTACCCCGCTGCCTTCCTCTCCGGTCAAACGGGTGGCCTTGCTCGCTGGCATCCAGGACCTGCTCGTGAAGGGGACAATCTGGCCTTTTCCTCCGTCTCAGAGGGGTTTCGGCATCTATTCCATCCTGTTCCTGGTAAGGAAGGTGTCTGGGAATTTTCGGCCTGTCTTGGACTTATAGCGGGTGAATTCTTTCATTCCTCACACTAAGTTCAAGATGCTTTCTCTGCAGGAGATTCTGCCGCTGCTGGTCCAGGGGGAGGTGGTGGCTTCTCTGGACCTGTTGGATGCCTACCTCCATGTTCCGGTCCACCTGTCTTCTCAGCCTTTTCTCCGGTTCTGCGTGGGGGCCTGCCACTACCAGTTCCAGGTACTTCCTTTTGGTTTATCGTCTGCCTGAGGGTGTTCACCAAGATTCTGGTGCCCTTGGTGGGCATTCTTCACCAGGAGGGGATTAGGGTTGTTCCATACCTGGATGACTGGTTAATTTCTGCTTCTTCGTTTTCAAAGGGGAGGCTGCACGTCCAGAGGGTCTGTAAAGTCCTTTCTGCCCACGGTTTCCTGATCAACCTACAGAAGTCCCACTTAGATCCCACCCAGGACTTGGTCTTCATTGGGGGCCGTTTGGACTTGCTCCTGGGGAAGGTGTTCTTACCCCTGGAATGCCGCAACGTCTTGTGGCGGGATCTGGGTGCTCTTCTGGGGCGGGACTGTGCTCCTGTGAGTCTGTGGTTGAGGGTGCAGGGGTTAATGTCTGCCACCATCAATGTTCTGCCCTGGGCTCGCCTCCACCTGTACCCCTTGGTCAATCACCTCCTGTCTCTCTGGGACCCCTGCTCCGAGAACTACGAAGTTTTGGTTCGGGTCCGACCTGGGCTGGTGGCTTGTGGCGTCCCACCTCTTGGAGGGTCTTCCCTTTCTGGTCTCCCCGTCCCGGGTGGTCACGACCGATGCCAGTCACCTCGGCTGGGGGGCGACCTTGGGGTCCTGGTCGGTTCAGGGTCAATGGGTTCCTCTTCTGCCCCACTGCTCCTACAACTATTGCGAGATGAAGGCGGTCCTGCTGGCTTGCCGGGAATTTGCTCCCTCTTTCCGGGGTCATCATGTCTTGGTACGGACAGACAACCAGGTGGTGAGGTGTTACATCAACCACCAGGGGGGTTGCTGGGTGCGCTCCCTGTGGTTGCTGTCCCGAGAACTGTTGTCCTGGGCGGAGGGGGCGGTCTTGTCTCTCAGGGCAGTCTATCTCCCAGGGTCGGAGAATGTGGTGGCAGACCATCTCAGTCGGGTGTTCACTCCGTTGACTGCCCTCTCCCTGACACCTTTGGTCTTTCGGCGTCTGGTGGACTGGTTTGGCCTTCCCCAGGTGGACCTGTTCGTGGAGTTGGACAATACCCTCCTGCCTTGCTTCTGCGCTCTCCAACCGTGACCGGGGGTTTGGAGGGTGGATGCTCTGTCTTTTCCTTGGCCTCGGGTCTCCTTTATGCCTTTCCCCCTTTTCCTTTGATTCCTTGGGTCCTCTGCAAGATCCGCTTGGACCGGGCCCTGGTACTCTTGGTGGTTCCCGGTTGGGTTCACCACTCCTGGTATCCTCTCCTGGGCGAGCTGGCGGTTCGTGACTGTTGGCCGATTCCGGATCACCCGTTCCCCTTGCGGGGGCCTCCTCTCCCCGAGGCGGTGATGCGCTGGCTCCATCTGCAGGCTTGGCTGTTGAGCGGGTGACCTTGTTGGCCCAGTGGTGTTCCCCGGGGGTGGTTGCTTTGGTGCAGGGTTCCCAGAGGTCTTCGATCTGGCTGTCCTATTCCTGTCACTGGTCCTCCTTTTCCCGTTGATGCGGCCTGCTGGGTTCTGACCCGGTGTCTGTGGAGCCCATGAGGGTTCTGGATTTCCTGGCGGAGGGTTTTTACCTGGGGTTGGCTACCTCGACTCTGAGGGCTCAGTGGGCTGCCCTGCGGGTCTTGAGCAGTCCAGACCTGGACCGGCTGGATTCTTTGGTGGCTCACTTGCTACGGAGCTTTTCTCTGCGGCTGCCTCGGGCTGTGTGCCTGGCTCCTCCTTGGGATCTTTCCTGGGTCCTGCGGGCTCTGCAGGGTCCCCCCTTTGAGCCCCTTTAGTCGGTGGATCCAAAATTCCTCACCTTCAAGGTGGTTTTCTTGGTCACCATTGTCTCGACTGGCCGCATGGGTGAGCTGGGATCCTTCCTACCGTCTCCTCCCTTCTTGAGGGTCTTGCCGGACTGGCTGGTCCTGCGCCATGATCCCCGCTTTCTGCCTAAGATTCCCTCCCTGGCTAACCGCTCTTGTGAGGTGTCTTCCTTTTCCCCGGCGGTGGGTGTCCCCCTGTCCTTGCTGGATGTCCGTCGTGCGGTGGAGATTTACGTAGCCAGCACCTCCTCTTTTTGTCAGTGTGACAGTTTGTTTGTGACCTTTGGTCTGGTGCGTTCTGGTCACAAGCCTTCTGTGTCTACTCTGAGTCGCTGGCTGAAGCTGGCTATCCTGCTGGCATACGATTCCCAGGGTTCTAACCTCCCAGGGGTTGTCCAGGGTCATTCCACCCGGAGTGTCTCTGTGTCTTGGGCCTCTTTTAATGGTGTGTCCACTGAGGAGATCTGCCGGGCGGCAACGTGGTCATCTCCCCACATGTTTATGGAACACTACCGGATGGTCCTGGGTGGCTCTCCTCCTGGGGATTTTGCGGGAGCTGTTCTGAGTGCAGGTTCTGCTGTCCCTTGATTTGTCCCATGATTGAACTGTTTGTTTATTCTGTTTCTTTACACGATGGATTAAAGTTGTTTTGGTTACCTAGTTTCCGCCTTGGTGGTGGTTTCTTGTGTACCATGAAGCCTTTTTGGCTTGGGTATGTGCTCACTTTGTTAGTCATGTGGCGAGGAAGACTAACGAGGAGGTAATGCCCCGGTTACTTACCGGTAATCTTCATTACTCCGAGTTAGTCTTCCTCGCCACATGAGTTCCCGTCCCTCCCTCCCTGTCTGGCTATCAGGCTTCATATTTTGGCTTGGTAGTTTTAGGCTTTGGGCCGGCCCGCCTCTTATAGTGGTCATGGAGTGTATGGGTCAGCCATATTGGGAAGGGATGGGAGGCATGGGAGGCTAACTTTTGCTTTGGAGGGTTCTGGTGTGGAGTTGAAGCTCACTTTGTTAGTCATGTTGCGAGGAAGACTAACTCGGAGTAAAGAAGATTACCGGTAAGTAACCGGGGCATTCCACTTGCCGTCCAAGCTTTCGTGACAAGAATAAAAGGATCTTTGGTGTTGATACGAACAGGCAACACAACAAGTAAGAACTGTCTCAGCAAACAAGGAGGCACAAGATCGCATATTCTTTCACAAGAGGCGCAAGAAATATGGAGATGAGCCTTAGCACATCAAGTAACACTGAGTAGAACATTTGCTAGGAGTTCCCAATAAGTTGGCAGACATTCTAAGCAGAGCTGCCTTGAACCCATTCTAAATGCAGTCTTCCAACAATGGGGCAAACCAGAGCTAGATCTCTTTGCATCTCAAGAGAACCGGAAATGAAGGTTTTAGAAAAGCAGGAACTCTCAAGAAGATTTGTGGGTGACTGCGTTTTCGATCAGATGGTCAGGGATCTTTGCGTACTCTTTTTCCCCAATCCCTCTCATTCCCAGACTCCTCAGAAAGATGAAGAGAGAGGCATGCCACTTAGTAGTGATTGCTCCATGGTGGCCTAGGCAGCACTGGTTCACAGAACTTCTGCTATCAGAGGAGAATTACATTCTGCTGAGCCCTAAAAGGATTTGCTGCCAATGAGCCGCAAGCAGGTCCTTCATCATAACCCGACTTCGCTGCACTTATCGGCCTGGCTACCATGAGCTTCAACATTTAGATATCCCAGAGGATTGCAGATATATCCTTGCAAGAGCCAGAGCTGACACTGCTAACAGACCAATAAGACATTTTCTGAAAGCTTTTTCTGATGGATACATCTGCCAGTGGATTCCTCACCTTGTGAAAATCCCCTGCGCCAGCAACATTTGGAAACTTTTGTAGCTCTCCACGCGGACGAGGACGACATCACAGAAGCACGGCTCTGCTCGCGGCTCCGCTGACGTCACTGGATCCATAAGAGGACCTCGTCGGCGTGATGACGTCAGTTCCCTTTTTTCCGCGCCGTCGGCTCGAACGGTTTTCTGGGACTGTCCGTAGCTTTGGCTAGTTACTTTGTGTTTCTGCTGGTGTTTCTCTTTCTTCTTGCTTCTTGTTCAAAGATGTCGATGAAGAAGTCCGGATTTAAGCTGTGCAGAGAGTGCGGTAAGCCCATCACGGATCCGCACGAGGACTGTGTCTGGTGCCTGTCGGATCACGACGTCGAGGGATGCTCTTGTTGCCGGAAAATGAGTACTAAGGCCTTAAAAGAAAGAGAAGCTAAGTTGTTTATAGCAAGGATGGAAAAAGAGAAGAGAGGTCGAAGACGCTCCAGATCGAGGTCAAGGTCGAGGTCGAGATCGGCGTTGAAGTTGACGTCGGGACATGCTTCTAAGTCCATGAAGCATAAAAAGAAGAAGAGGCATGGTTCTTGACACCGTTCGGATAAGGAAGCGGCTCCGAGATCGACTTTGCCTACTCAACGTCGTAAGGACTATATTTCTCACTCTCCTGTCTCCAATCCTGCTTCTCCTGTTTGCCTGACCTCACCTGCAGCTTCACCGGAGCACTCTCTGGCTCCATCTCCGACGCTGGCAGGTTCTCCGGCTACAGTTGAAGAAGCTCCGGCTCCTGATGAGTCTTCGACTCCGCTGGCTCCACTGTCGGCGCCGATTGGCTCGAGTCTGGTTATGCCTCAATCTGAGCCCTATCCCCCCTTTCCAGGCCTGGGACAAGACCCATCGCATTATTTGAATGCAATGTATGGCGTCTTCACGAGAGCGATGTACCCCTCTGGAGCACCTTCGGGTCCCATGGGTCCAATGGCTTTTAATCTGGGGGCTCCTCAAGCCTACGCTCAGGCTCCATTTATGCCTTTTTCCCCCAGCGACTCCGTCTTGGCATTTCCTGGCACCGAGGACATCGACGCCGCTTCCATCTTGTCCAGGCTCCAGCTCAACCTCGTTCGACTCCGGCTGCTCCTCCGGCTGCTCCTCCGGATCCATGTTCGACGCCGGCTCCGGCGCCTTCAGGGTCGGTTGCGGCACCGCCGACGCCGGTCTTGAGGATTAGGTCCAGGCGAGAAGCTCAAAGAGTCCTGGAGGAGCAAAGGTACCAGGTGGAAGAGATGGAAGAGGGTGAGCTCATGGAGTCTGATGACTTGTTTGAGGAATTGATGGAGGCTAGTGGCTTAGATTTGTCACCAGAGTGGGAGATTACTCCTCCAGCCGATACTCCCTCTAAAGATGTGGCTCCCTACCACACGGTCATTAGGAAAGCAGTCGAGCTTTTGGATTTACAGCTGCCAACTGCTAAATTCAAGCCTAACATCTTTACTGATATCTTACATTCTCCCTCCACTGTGACAGAGCCTTTACTACCTTTTAATGAGGCCATCACTGAACCAGTCATGGAGGTATGGCGAAAGCCCTTTTCAGCTCCTGCGGTTTCTAAAACTGTGGCTAGAAGGTACAGGGCGGCTCCGGGTGATCCAGACTTTCTTACTTCCCATCCTTCTCCAGAAAGTCTGGTGGTTCAGGCTGCTTGCTCTAAGAGGTCTTCTGGTGCCTTTCCACAGGTCCCTAGTGACAGGGATGCTAAAAAACTCGACCAGTCAGCCAAGGAAGATTTCTCCTCCGCGAGTATGGCCTTAAAGTCAACAAATGCCACCTGTCTCTTGGGCCGTTATATCCATGCTCTCATGGATTCCGCTAAACAACTGGCCCCTAAGTTATCAGAGGAGGACAGGCAGAACTTTAATGAAGTGCTGTCAGACACTCAGGCGGCTGCGTGTCAGGTTATCCAGAGTGGCCTGGACACTGCGGACTCTTTCGCCAGAATTATGGGCTCCTCAGTCGCCACAAGGAGAAGTGTGTGGCTGAAATCATCTGAGTTCTCCCCTGATGTGCAGGCAACACTTCTGGACCTGCCTTTTGACGGTTCTGGGCTGTTTGGTAAAAAGGCTGATGCGGCATTGGAGAGATTCAAAGAAAGCAAAACCACGGCCAAATCTCTGGGTCTGCAGACTCAGCCTAGGGGTTCTTATAGGCGATACAGAGGCTTTGGGAGGTCGTCCTTTCGGATCTTCAGGCAGCCCCAGCAGCAGCAGCAACAGAATACTCTGTATAAGAGCTACAGGGGCAGAATCAGAGGTCGTGCTCGAGGTCGGCAGCTCTCCTCCTCCTCTTCCTCCCTCCCTCCCACCACTGCAAAGCAGCCCTAGATCCACCATTCTGGATCATGTTGGTCCTGTGGGGGGCCGGCTTACCCATTTTCTACAAGATTGGGAATCGGTCACTACAGACCTTTGGGTTCTAGATCTTGTAGAAAATTGGTACGCTCTTCCCTTTCGGGAATTCCCTCCGAATTACCCTCCTTGCCAAGGTGCTTGATCGGAGGACCACCTTCTTCGCCTGCAGGAGAAAGTCCTTACGTTGCTAAAAAAAAGGTGCGATAGAGGTGGTTCCAAAGCAGGAGAGAGGTCAGGTATGCTACTCCCGGTATTTCCTGATTCTGAAAAAGGATGGCAGGCTACGTCCAATACTGGACCTCAGGATCTTGAACCTTTTTCTGAAGCAAGAGAAGTTCAAGATGCTCACCCTTGCGCAGGTTCTTCAAGCGCTGCAACCGGAGGCTTGGATGGTGTCGATCGACTTGAAGGATGCGTATTTCCACATCCCCATCCTGAATTCGCACAGGAAGTATCTCCGTTTTACGGTAGGGTCGTGACATTATCAGTTTGCGGTCCTTCCGTTTGGTCTTACTACTGCACCTTGAGTCTTCACCAAGGTGATGGCAGTGGTGGCAGCCTATCTCAGAAGATCGGGGATTCCAGTTTTTCACTATCTGGACGACTGGCTGATCAAAGCGGAGTCCCCAGAAAAGGTGCTTCATCATCTGCAAGTTACAACCCAGCTGTTGTACAAATTGGGTTTCTCGATAAACGTGCCCAAATCTCACCTGGTGCCCTCTCAGCGCAACCTGTTCATAGGGGCGGTACTGGACACTACTGTGTGTCGAGCATTCCCACCTCCACAAAGGATTCTCGACATACAGGAAATGATTCCTTTGTTTTACAATGGAGCGGTCCTTCCAGCCCTGAAGGTCCTTCATCTGCTCGGTCTGTTTGCTTCCTGCATTCTGTTGGTCAACCATGCACGCTGGCACATGAGGGCGCTCCAGTGGTGCCTCCGCAGGCAGGGTATGAGCACAACGGAGATCTCAGGGAGTCTGTGAGGATCTCCAGAGAAGCTGCAGTGGATCTATCTTGGCGGAGCGTGGAGGGCAATCTGTCTCAAGGAAAGCCCTTCCATCTACCTCCATCGGTGGCCACAGTGATAACGGATGCATCCACTTTAGGGTGGGGTGCGCATCTGGGGGATCTGGAGATCAAGGGTCTTTGGTCTCCGGAGGAAAGGTTGCTTCACATCAACCTTTTGGAATTGCGGGCGATACATTTGGCACTCAAGGCCTTCCTCCCTTCGCGGTCAGTCGGTTCAAGTCCTCACCGACAACACTACCGCAATGTGGTATGTCAACAAGCAGGGAGGAGTGGGGTCGCATTGTCTCTGCAGAGAGGCTCTGCGTCTCTGGTCCTGGGTTCAGGATCATCAGATTTGTCTGATGGCAAATCTGGCCGGGGTTCTGATCTTGCGTGCAGACAGTCTTAGTCGGCAATTCTCTGCCGACCACGAGTGGAGGCTCCATCCGGAGGTGGTTCGTCACCTCTTTCGGACGTGGGGAACTCCTCGGGTGGACCTGTTTGCCACTCGCGAGAACGCTCACTGCCTGTCATTCTGCAGTCTCCAGTATCCAATGCAGGGAGCTTTGGGGGACGCGTTTCAGTTGAGATGGGACTCGCATCTCCTTTACGTGTTTTCTCCCATACCCTCGATTCCTCGGGTTCTGAGGAAGATTCGCCAAGACCGGGCCCAAGTCATATTGATTGCCCCGGACTGGCCAAGAAGGGTGTGGTACACAGATCTTCTCCACCTCTCCTCGTGCCCTCCGCTCGGTCTCCCTCTCAGGGCAGACCTCCTCTCACAGTCGGAGGGGCAGGTTCTACACCCCCACCTCCAGAGCATACACCTTCATACCTGGAGATTGAACGGGGCAACCTGAATTCTTTTTCTCTCCCGTCTGACGTGGTGGACGTAATTTTGTCTGCCAGACGTCATTCCACCAAGTCTATCTATTCCTATAGGTGGTCTAAATTTGTCCTTTGGTGCGGAGAGAAGTCTATTGACCCTTTGAGGGCTCGTTTATCCAACATACTTCAGTTTGCTCTTTCTCTTGCTCAGCAAGGCTTTGCTGTAGCTACTGTAAAGGGATATTTATCGGCTTTGTCGGCATTCCTTTGCTTGCCGGATCAGCCGTCCTTGTTTAAGTCACCTATTGTATTACTATTCCTTAAGGGCCTTACCGACAAATTTCCGCCTACTCCTTTCATTGTGCCTCAATGGGACTTAAATCTTGTCTTAACTTACCTGATGGGTTCTCTTTTCGAGCCCTTGCACAAATGTCCGTTAAGGCTGTTGTCTTTCAAAACAGTTTTTCTCATTGCTATTACCTCGGCAAGGAGGGTAAGTTAGCTTCAAGCTCTGAGTTCAAAACCCCCGTTCTTGACCATTCATGCTGAAAGAATGGTACTCAGGACCAGGGCTGCTTTTCTGCCTAAGGTGGTAACTCCTTTCCATCTGGGGCAGTCCATTACCCTTACTACCTTCTATCTTCCCCCTCACTCTTCCAAGGAGGAGAGTGGCTTCACCGCTTGGACCCTAAAAGGGCGGTGAGCTTTTACCTCGATAGGACTAAAGACTTTCGAGTGGACGAACAGCTCTTCGTGGGATTTGTTGGCTGCAGGAAAGGCAGAGCGGTGCACAAGCGCAACCTTTCCAGATGGATTATCTTGTGCATCAAGATTTGTTACTCTTTGACCGGTAAGGAACCTCCAGAGGGTATAAGGGCTCATTCTACCAGGGCAAAGTCTTCTACATCTGCCTTATCTAGAGGTGTTCCTGTGGAGGACATTTGTAGAGCGGCAACTTGGGCCTCCCTCCACACTTTCGCGAAGCATTACTGCTTGGACTCCGAGGTGAGGAGGGACGGACACTTTGCTCATTCCGTCCTTCAGGACTTTCTGGTATAGAAGGGTGGACACCCTCCTCCAGGAGTGGGACTGCTGTGGGAATCTTTTTACAAGGTGAGGAATCCACTGGCAGATGTATCCATCAAAAGAACAAGTTACTTACCTTCGGTGATGCTTTTTCTGGTGGATACAGTATCTGCCTGTAATTCCTCACTGACCCACCCGCCTCCTCGTTGTCCACCCTTGTATACCTACAATACTGATGATGATGTTTCAAATTTTATTTGTTACTGTCAAAGGCAGTGTGTTATTTCTTTTGCCTTCCTGTATTATCTCCACACTGTGTGTGTTGTTTTGTATATTATGTACTGTGTATACTGTATATAAATTGCTGTCAGTCCGTCCGTGGGCCCCGAAGGCACGAAAAAAAGGGCGGAACTGACGTCATCACGCCGACGAGGTCCTCTTATGGATCCAGTGACTTCAGCGGAGCCGCGAGCGGAGCCGTGCTTCTGTGACGTCGTCCTCATTGGCGTGGAGAGCTACAAAAGTTTCCGAATGTTCCACCAGAAAAAGCGTTACCGAAGGTAAGTAACTTGTTCATTCAGAGTTTTCCCTCCAATAAAGTTGCCTCCACCAACCTGGCAACTTAGCACAGTACTGTCACAGCTAATGAAGAGCCCTTTTAAGCCTATTCGTAGGGCAGAACTCAAATTCTTAACATGGAAATTTGCCTTACTTTTATCTCTGATTTCCGCTAGAAGAGTGGGTGAGCTCCAGGCGCTCAAAATAAAGGAACCTTTCTTACAATTTAAGAATAATACTTTCATTCTCAGAACGAATCCCAAGTTCATATCTAAAGTTCCAACAGATTGGCATCTCAATTAACCTATTGTACTTAACAATTTTTTTCTGAATCCACAGACACCTGCAGAAAGAACTCTGCATGCCCTAGATGTAAAGAGATGCTTGGAGTTCCATTTATATTGTACAAAGCACTTATGAACTACAGCTTAGTTTTTCATTGCATAGGGAAACCATAACAAGGGAGGCCTGGTTTCCAAGGCACGCATAGCAAGATGGATTTCAACAACTATTCAGTTCTGTCATTCTGAAGCTGTTAGGCCTTTGAGGTAAAAGACTAAAGCGCACTCGACAAGAGAAGTCTGTACAACTGCAGCCCTGTTCGCTGGAGTGCCTATTGAGAGTATATGATGTGCAGCAACTTGGAAAAACAGGCATATGTTCACCAAACATTGCCTGGATTTGTCGCCGCGCAGTGATGCAGCAACTTGAAAAAACAGGCACATGTTCACCAAATATTGCCTGGATTTGTCACAGTGCAGTGATTACTACACCATCTTTTCCAATAAAGTGAACCTTGTAACATGATATATGTATGTTCATACCCACCCTCCGCTATTGTGATACATAACCTAATTTTACAATATATATATGTTGGACTTGGCCCTTTTTGGCTAAAGTTCCCTAAACTTTTTGCTTTCCCCCTAGACCTTTTTTCTGACATGGTGTTGCCAACTTAGATGCTTTGGGCACTGTCACTGCTGATCAGTGTCAAAGTGCAAGTGCTCCCTGTATAAAGTGTAATGGTAATTGGTTGTCCATAATTGGTATATTTGTCTTACTAGTAGAGTCCCTAGAAAAGTGCACTATGTGTGCCAGGGCTGGTAATACAAATGCTGCTAGTGGGCCTGCAGCACTAATTGTGCCACCCACACCAGTAGCCTTAAAGAGAGATCTCAGGCCTGCCACTGCAGTGCCTGCGTGCAGTTTGTTAAACTGCCTTGTTGTTCTGACAAGTACACCCACTTGCCAGGCCTTACCCTTCCCTTTTCATGCACATCAGACACCCCTATGGTAGGCCCAAGGTACACCCCTGGGCAGGGTGCAGTGTATGTGAAAGGTAGGACATGTACTAAGGTGTGTACCATGTCCTGACAGTGAAATACTCTCCATTTCGTTTTTCACTGTTGCAAGGCCATCTTGCCCATAGAAGAGAATGGGGGAGGCTGTGTAATATGTTTCCAGCCTATCTTCCCATAGGCTTAAGATGGAGAGGTGAAGTTTAGTGTGCCTGAACTCAAAATTTAATAACACATCTTTTTCTGAAGGTGGTTTTTGCATTGTGTGTTTAGAAACTCCACTTTCAGAAGTGGCTGTTTTTTTTGTTCTAACAATTCTGTATGTCTCTGCCTGGTTGTGGATTGACTGTCTGGATTTGAATGTGATAGGATCTGGGAAATGTCCTGACCCAGGTGTGTAGGTGAGAAGGCAACAGGCTGACCTGCATCTGGAGTGTAGGGGGGAGGAGTAGCCCCTGGAGGTGAAGAGGCCTGGGCTGCCACCATAGAACAATGACTCCATCTCCTGCTGAGTGATTGAAGATCCAGACCCCCACTATCAAAGGAAGAAGGTTTCACTGGCAGGGAGACACCCAGAATTGGTTTAGACAGGGGTCAGTGCCCCCCTGAACACAAAGACTTCAAAGACATTTAGGGGTATAACTATGAGAGCTAAAACCCCTGAACATTGGACTGATCAAGACTGAAAAGGATTGAAACTACTTCGTGGTCAAGAGGAACCTCTGCCAAGGAAGAAACAGCTGAAGAGACTGAAGGAAAGGACTGACCCTTGCTGTGTGTTCTGGGGTTGGCCTGCAGTTTGCTGATTTAACCAAGGAGAGGCTAAGGGGCTTTGCTGTGTGCTGTGTCCCCCTGCTTGAAAGGACTTTGCTGTGTGCTGTGTCCTGAAGTAACTTGTCCCCAAGGGCCCGAGGAGAGCTGGCTCCCTGTTGTGAAAACTCAGGAACATAAAAATTTCCAGGTGTGTGTGCTTTTTGCAGCCTGAGACCTTTGTGAGGATTGCCCTGTGATAGAGTTCACCCGGAGCTCAAGTGAGTCTCAGCGATGCTGTGTGTATGTGCTTCGTGCAGCCTGAGACCTTCGTGAGGATTGCCCTTTGATCGTGTGGACCCGGAGCTCAAGTGAGTCTCAGCAACGCTGTGTGCGTGTGCCCTGTTGCAGCCTGAGACCTTCATGAGGAATTGCCCCCTGACTGTATCCTGGAGCAGTCTTGTTCTCTGCTTCAGTCGAGCAGCGTGAACAGAGCTGCTGCGATCATCATTGCCATCGTCCCAGACCGGCATCCCCGGAGGAGCTGTGCCGCCGGCCCGAGCCTGCCTTTGCCAAGGAGGGACCTTGAACCATCCCAGTTGGAGGGGGGGGGGGGGGGGGGGCACGAGGAGAGGAGAGTGAGATCGCACCCCCAAGTAACGCTCAGCGAAAGTGCGTGTGTCGCCGCCAAGAGAGGGGTGCGGGATCCGAGAAAAACGCTCTCTGCCCTTCCCATCTTTGCAGCGTGAACCTCCGCTCAAGTCCGTATCGCTGCCCGTACTTGCTGAGGAGTGGCAGTACCAGGGCTGGAGTGTGGAGCTGCACTTTGTTTTCCATCAGAACAGTGTTGGGGGCATAATTTGGCAGTAGCTGACCGCGAGTCAGTAAGAATGGCATAGAGACCGTCCAGAGCACCGCGATCGGTGATGAAGTATCTTATTTTTGCATTACGAACTGCCTGATGCATTACGAAGTGCATTATTTTTGCATTATGAACTGCCTGATTGTTGCATTACGAAGTGCATTAATTTCGCATTATGAACTGCCTGATTGGTGCATTACGAATTGCCTGATTCTTGCATTACGAACTGCATAGCATTGCATTAGGACTGCATTAGATCATTGAGAATGGCTCATTAATACTGCAAGAACCTTCCAGTGCTTGCTGTCCTAATAACTGGCAAGGTGAAATATTACAAATACGCATATGTTGGATTTTTATCATGTTGTCTCATCGTATATCTTTTTATATAAACATATACTTGTTTTTAATGAAACGCGTGTGGAGTCCATTTGTGGTGTCCTCATTGGGTTACTGAGAGTGTGGTTGCAAATACTTTACACATTTGACTTGGAGATAAGCCTGGCTGCTCGTGCCAAGCTACCGAGGGGGTGAGCGGGGGCTATCTGAGAAGGTGTCCTTCCTTTCCCTTACGTAGAAGCAAGGGTCCCTATTTGGCCTAAGGTACCTACCTCAGCCAACTAGAGACCCCCCAGTTCTAACAATATATATATATATATATATATATATATATATATATATATATATAACTTCTAACTATTCTGATTCAAGTATGTGAATCTATGAAAGATCCAATACTGGAGTGAAACGTTGTTATACACCTGTAACTCTCGTTCTCCAGTATTGGTATCTATCATAGATTCACTTGCAAAACACCCTCCTCCCCTTAGAGGCTCTCCTACTTGTGCAGTGGTGACTATTTCCCACTAGTGCTTGAACATCTGAGGGAAGATGCCTCTGCTGGGAGTGTTCTAAAGGGTACTATGCCTGATTGGCTGGAGTTTGGTTCTATATAAATATTGCAGATTTGCTATTAAAGTCAATGTTTTTTGCCATTGTAAGCTATGTATACTACTACTTATGCCTTAGAATTTACTTTGGGACTCCTACTTTGACAAAAGGGATGATTCAAGCATATGAATTGATGGAAGATACCAATACTGGAGAATGAGAGTCACAGGTGAGTAACACATTTTTCCCCACCTTCACTTACTATGGGGTACTCCCCCATACAACCTTTAGTGACAGGGTACTGCTCTTTCCCCAGTTTGTATCAAGACACACACACATGTACAACACTTTCATACCTTACAGTCAGGTGCTACTCGTCCCCACATCTGCAACACTTAAGCATGCACACCCAATGCGTATATACACAACAGTTCAGATATGTATATTCCCCAAATGGCTACCTAGACTCCATATAGAACTGAAAGTAAATGCTAACACAGTACTCTCAAAACAACCTACACTTTAGACTATTTAAACTTTCCAGGCTATTTTGCAGCACAAAGCATTAACACGCCACAATCGGAACATAAACTGCAGTTCCAAAACAACAGAAGTCAACTTAGACAGAAACATACTGACCTAACATATGCATTACCCATAAGATGTATATGGCACATGTCAATAAGCAAGAATCACCAACCAAACTGTTTCCAATGTAACAAACCTCTCAGTAACTGGAAAACAAGGCACATTTCTTAACCAAAGCACATAAACAATATGAACTTCATAAATGCCAAATATTCGCACCAATGAGTTTACTGAAAATCATATTTTACGATCGCAGTTAGACAAATGCAACGCAGGCGATGTTTCACCTTTCCATGACTTTAGAATCCGTAGTTATTTTTTAGTTGTAATAATTGTATCCTTTGCATGGCAAAAAACAAACTGAAAGAAGAGGTCACAGCAAGTGCGCAACCTGCACCAATATTGACAAACTCTTAAGGGAAGTACATTGCATCATCGATAATATAGCATATAGATCACGAATCATCCATATTGTCTCAGTACAAAAGTAACAATACACAGTTCCTGTGCCATCCCCATAAATCGCCAGGATCTGTGTCCTGGGCAAGACCCGGAACATCATCCATCGACCCTAACCCATAATACTCCATCCAGTGTCCCCAGATCGTATGCAATTTATGGGGGCGACAAGGTATGTTGTTGAACAACACAGTCTCCTTTCTAACACCAGTGTCAATGGAAATAGTCTTACTTGTCTTTCTAAATTAACAAGTCAGTCTTGGGTAGTCTTTCTTCAGCATTGTCCCAATCAGGCATCAGCTTTCTACCCTCCTTTATGGTGCCAAAGTATCCATATCCAGCTATGGCGACGGAAGACTGAGAGGGCCCACTAGCACTGTGTTGGAGGGGTGTATGCGCGCACTCACTTGATATTGGTTATGCCACTGTGCAGATTTTGCTGCCGTGCCAACCTTCTTCCTGCCCACTCTACTACCTTTGCTCTCTTCCTGTGGTATGTTCCCCTCTTCCTTCTACCCTTGTAAGTCCTTTTCACATGCTGATCCTCGGTACAGCGGAAGTATGAGGCTTTATTGATGTTTATGGAAATGTATCACTCTGCATACCCTGTATCGCTACTGATGGGTATTGTGGTGTGTTCTTTTTGTTGAAAACGCAATAAAAAGAATACATATCCAGTGCTGCCACTGCAACACCAAGGTCTGGAACCCAAGATATTGGTGATGCACCCACAAGCAAGTTGCACCGCTATGTCCCCAAACACCACACCTGCTTCTTGCAGCACCGACAGACTTCCTTCAGAGCTGGTGCTGCACATTGTCACAAGACTTTTGTCCAATGCAATAACCACAGCTCTAGCAAAAGTCATGTCATCTCTGCACAAACTTTGCTGGATGCCATAAAATGTAAGGAATGCACAAAGAACTCTGGAAAGGCATGGACTAGCCTCTGCCACGGTCAGCTTAATTGAGAAATCATACTTTGCACTCACCAACTCTGTTACATATGTCACCATTGAATGTATTACTGCCTGAAGCTCCATGAGCCATTTTAGAGTTATGCTAGTAAAGGAGATTTCCTGATGCCCACTGTCTGTACAGCACTGTCTCCCCAGTGCTGTCCATAAAACACTGTATCTGTAGTATTGTCTTTAAGCTTAGGACTATACACTAGGACATATTGCCTCAGTTTATAACTCGTCTCAGCTGACTTCTGGTCCTTGAAATGCCATTTACTGGGCTCCTCCTACCCAGCAGCCTGAGCTGCCATCTGTTGCCGGTGGATTTGAGGGTGGGTGGCCCCAAACTAGTCCTCCAGGGTCACAGGGTTGTCTTTCTTCTCACAACATACCTCCTTCCATACCAGAAATGGCTCCCCGGTGCCCCCAGAGTCTTGTTGCATTTTCACAGCGCTCCTAAACAACTCCTCAATTAAATGTTATAGTTGGACAGCAGTGTCTTCATACAAGACTATGGAGACATTCAAGTACGAGGCAAGTTCTTTATTTCATGTTAGGCCCTTAGGTTACAGAAACAGCAGATAGGTCTTGCCAGGGCTTCATTCTCCCTCCAGTTGTCTGTATCTCCTAGCTTACACTCTGCACCTCCCATCAACTTTCTATTACATCATTCATTCCTAGAATCCCAGACACTAGCTCAGATGTAAAAGAGGCAAATGCAGGTTACTACACTTGGGTAATATGCACAATAAATTGAATGCCCAGGATGTGTCCTGACTTTAAACTATATATAATAAGCCTTTTACACACTTTAAGGGTCAATTACATTGTAAAGTTAAAATATAAAACATTTAAGTAAGTTACTTTATCACTTAAAATATTGTGCAGCAATATTCTAACTTCTCTTGGATTGAAGCTGGGTGGTTATGCACACAAGCAAACACAAGGAAAATGTAAGTATTTAAGTGTTTGTACAGCCTTGCCACAGTTTCTGATGTACATGATCACTTAAAGTTCTGCTTAGTTTTATTCTTAAACTTGCTTTTGTGAATTGGACTCTGGGAGCACAATGGACTCTGAGGAAAGCTGCCCCAGATGAACACCTTGTTCTGGCTATGACCGGTGCCTTTGAACATTTTAGGACAAAGAGCACACAAAGGGATCTCCTTGTCAGACTAATCCATGCTAATGACTTGGCCTCAGTGAGAGAAGGGGAGGAAGGCACCCTTATCAATCTATTTTTGCACAGTAGTTCAACACAACTCCTTGATCTTGTTTCTCACACACCTCATGGGTTTGCATAACAAAGCAGGTTATTAAATCTCCTCACAAGATATAAAGAATATTTTGAGAGCTAGCTGTGCATTCGTAATGGTCCCTGAGATAGGGGTAGACTGCAGCAGCAACAGTGCAGTGTCAATCATGCTTCTCTTGAAGGCAGTGGTACTCAAGGTATGCTTCGAAGCAGCTGGGACTTAGTTATCGAGCCGAATAAGGGAAGTTCTAAGGATGAATGGTAGTCTTCTTCCTTCTTCATTCAGTTTACAGCACAACATGTCTTTGTCCTCAGTGTTCAAGCCTGGTCCCAAATTTGTTGGTGGACAATCAAGTTTCCTGACCATTGCCCAATATTTTCTTTGGGCTGGTGAACTGTGCTTTCACTTGAAGTCCAATGTAACCTTAAATTTTGGATTGACAGAGCCTGTTCATAACCTCAGACAGTGGCAATTTGTACCAGACAAACTAGTCATTTAGAACTTACGCAACACAAGTCTTAAGTGCATGTTCTTCAGATACAGTTCAGGTCATCCCATACTATAATGTCCGTTGCCTTTGAATCCATGATGATGACCGGTATCCCAAAATGGTCCAAGATAATGTGTATCTCCTGCAGACTATTGCTGGGGCTCCAGCTCGGATTCCAGACATGACCATAACATGCAGGGATTAGCAGATCACACATCTCTTTTTTGAGGTGCAAGGAGTGGCATTGCCCATATCAGGTGACTGCAATGGCATGACGAGAGGCGTGGATAGGAAAGGGCAGCATTGACACATACAGTTGGAATATGGGGCTACAGGTAGAAGTAAAATCTATGGCAGTCTCAAAGATAGCTCACAAATATGAGTCTGGGTGCATTCAGCCTGGGTGCGTTGGCACCTCCTGTTATCACAAGCAATCTGCACTGTGGAAGAATCAGGAGTCTCAGTTAATGGCAGGCTATGCAGCTATACCAGGGAGAACCAATAGTCTGCTTCCCAACTTAGAGTGTGAGTCAAAAAGCCCTGAAAAGCACGACTATTAATCAACTGCCACCTACTGTTCTACGTGGCCAGGACATGAGGTTGATTGTTCTATGTGAAAAGGTGGAACTCTGAGTGAACACACCCCCCCCCCAAAATTCAAGTTCTCCGGCATTGGATCTATCATATATTCACATGTTTGACTCATTCCCGGTCATCAGGCTGGGAATCCCCTGTAATCCTAAATAGCAGTAAACAGTGTTAAAATGGCCAGCGGCCTCAACAACTGGGTTTGTGTACTAGAACATCACCTTTTTAAGCACCCCAAACTTTAGCCAGTAAGATGCAAGACTTAGCTCACTTATTCCCGCTAGAGGCCACCATAGCTCAGAATTCTACCACACGTCATGTGTGAGGGAATCGCCAAGAATAGCTGTTCTGTAAACCCTCAGTGAACTTAACCTGTTACCCCGATATTTAGGTTCCAGAGTACAGTGAGTTGTTTTTAGGGTAAATACATTTTTCTGGGCAAAGAAGACCCTTTTTTTCTATGTCACCATGACTCACAGAGAGGAAAAAACTCTTTATTCAAACGCTGTTCTACCTGAGGACATAAAAAGATTTAAACTGATGATCCATATAACCAAAGCATTTTCTGCCTTTATCATACTCACAGGGCTTCGTACTGTGAGATTTGTAAAATATTTCCTTCTAAAACTCTGAAGGTCAGGGAGCTTTATAGCTGTGGAAAGTAATAAGAAATAAATTCCTTCTATGGGGAATACTGCCTCATCTGGAGGATTGATTCTTTGAAAAGTACCCCACCAAGCACATCCACGAAGACAGAGCAAAATATGAGACATTTAGTGTTTGCTGAATTAGACTCGCTTCATAAAGGGCCCACAGCAACCTTTTTGTAGAAAAAATATGAAGTTTATTCAGAAAAACACTGCAGGAAATAAAGCATGCATGCACAAAAACTGCAAACAAATATCTTTCCTATGAGGAACATTCATTGTTAAAGAAGTAACAGCCATCAGCGTCGACGGAAACTCCATCGTTGACAGCTTCCATGGAAAAAAATCTCTTCGACTTCAATCCCGTTGATGACAACAGCATCGTTGACTTTGACACCATCAACAACTACTACACCGCTGACCACTGTTCCAAGAATGTCACGCCTTCTGCTGTTGACGTCATTACCATCAACCTTGACATCCTCAACGTCGATGATGATACTTTCGACATCGAAAACGATACACATGATATCTATAATGATGGCGTTGATGAAGACACCTTTAATATCAATGAATATACAATCGACAACACCATCGACAACAACATTGTTGGCAACAACTTTTTCTGCAACTACTTTTTCACCAGTAAAGGTGAGAGCAAGTCAAACTTACCAAATACTAGACTCAAATCTAGGGGAAAATGTCAGCGACCACACCTCAGACTGCCTACAGTCCTACACAGTTGAATGTACGCTACGTCCCGGACTTTATGGATGTAATGGATGAGGAGGAACCTTACCAAGAGTATGAGTGTCAAGAAGACTTTACACCAGACAATCCACACTCCTATGTACCTTCTTGTTACATTACAGAGACAGAAGTCTTACAGGTGCTTGAGGATTTTGTTTTATCTACGCCACAGCAAATTAATGACACTTCCTAGAGATTTTCTCAGCACCCTATGGTTTCATCTATGCATATTCCACCCATGGTGCCAGCTTTATATACTCTACCGCCTCCTCCGCCACCTCCTCTGCCATCTATGCCTTCTCGGATAACTACACCTGAACCACCTTCTACACCTCCAAAGAAACCATTTACTTGATTTAACAAACCACTTGTCCCACCAACTCCTAAGCACATTGGAGAGGAAGTCTTGTCTGAATGTGTATTCAGATGGGGATGAGGAGGAAGGGGAACATCGCCAAGACATGATGGGGGTAATTATGAATAGGAGGACTACATCACACCCAAAGAGGATGATAACCCACCCAATAAGCCAGATTCGCCCTCAGATGTTACAGCTGCCTTTCATGCGCTAATGGAGAGACCAGCTAAAAAGTTTAATTTACTGATTACTTCAATAGAACAACAATTATTCGTTTATGACTTCAAGGAACAGCCATGCAAGAACATGAAATCCATACCCATACTGAATTTTGTCTGGTTGGAAGGACTAAAACGAATAAAGATGTCAGCTACAGTCCCAGTAGTAATGCCACAACTGGAGAAGCAGATACAGCCCCAGCCTGGAAAATATGATGGCATTTGTCACACCAAGAGTCACCTACCTGAATTCCCAGGACTTTAGCAGAAGCGAAGATCTTCCACCACTTCCCCTTGAGGGTTAATCATTAGTATCAGAAGAGATGACTGATACCAGTGACTATCCCTCCATTCACTAACTCAGCCGTCAAAGGTTCAAGCAGCACTGACAGACACAGGCCACCAATTAGACCAATCTATTGCCAATCTTGTCTCTTCATATTTGCAGATAGACCACCAGCGGCCCAGACCATCACTGGCCCATCCATCAGCCAGGAATAATGTAATCCTAGCGAGAAACCTGGGGAATAACACCACTGGAGCTGGTCTTGTAAAGCCGGAGCCCACTGTGAGCATTGCCTTCCCCAACAAGACATTAGAATGTATTCCACATTTTGTTTCGAAATATTTCAAATAGGAGCAAGATCTTAAAATTGCTCAGATCACATACGCCTCCCTACGTCCATATGCAGAGGCCCAAACTCATGCAGCTCTGTTATTATGGACCCAGGTGCAGGGCATGTAGTGCCCCACTTCAGTGTAGGAGCAGGGTGGTGTGCCCCGCTGTGTTGCCTCCTGGATGCGGGTTGGGTCTCAAGATGTAACTTGGTGTCCAACCTAGTTACAAAAGGGAGGGGTTTGATATGGTCATTGAAGACCTGGTTATTTTGTTGTTGTTTATTGATTTGGGGTTTTTGACAATAATGTGAACTGACAATATTTTGCTGCTACTGCTTAAATGCCTTGTGTTGTTCGTTTAAGCTTATGTAGTGTTTCATGGTTTAGTGTGGACCCAATGAGTTCCAAAGGCTTTTATTTCGATGCCAATGATGTGTTTTTAGTGTGCAATGCACCACTTCTACTTTTTCTGTTATATTGCACATTACCTCTAGGCTATATTGTTTTCTTATATGGACCGACCTCCTCATCACACTCCTATTGCTACCATTTCTCCTTTCTTGGGATTAGGATCCTGGCATACAGTGTAAGGGTAGGATACACCAGGGTGCTAGGGGCAAGTTTCACCGCTTATTCCTTTTTTATGTGTACAAATCTGTGAATAAATGCAGAGTTCACCCTTATCTGCGCTATCCTACTGTATGATAAACTAACTGCAAATTTGACAGGTTTCATTTGGATTTAGCCATCCCCATCCCCCTAGGAAGGGAGAGTGTCGCAAGGAGTCTCAAATACTGTACTCATTATTTCTTTCCTTTCATCTCATTTTCGGCCGAAAGGACGCAGGTCACCCAGCACCTACCAGCTCTTTTCCCTCTTCTTGCTTGTGAAGGCTTTACAAGTGTAATGAAAGGTCTCAGATCTCCCCTGGACCAAGGCACTTTCTCAGGGAGAGAATATCAGTTCCAAACTTATGGAATATAACCTATACACAGCACTTCCTAAGGTGGGCAAACTCTCAACACTCCCCCAAAGGCAAGGCAAGAAAATGATACCTCATGAGGCTCCTCTAGACCAAGGTAACACACACAACACTTCTCTAGAGCGAGATCTACTTTGCTCATCACTTGCCAGGAGTAGAACAACTTCCTATAACACAATTACCTACGAGAAGGGAATTCACCCCTCCTTCTACAACAGAATACTTGGCCAAGAAGAGTCCACACCTCCTGCTACAAGGAAAAGATGGCTTCAAACATATGGAATATATATAAATTTATTAACACAATACTTCAATCACGGGCAGGCCGAATATATATTGATCATGGCAGACTCTCACACATCAAATAACCGATTGAAATACACAATCAAAGCAAATATATATGTAGAAATATATATGTATGGATACAAGAATCAGAAAATAAGAAGGAATGGAAAGAATCAGTAAAGAATCAAGAGACAGTTAGTAGCAGAGACACTTCACCTACTGCTTCATCATTTCACCCCATTTCCCTCAAGGGGAGTCCATTGCTTGAACCGGGTGAAAGCTCAGAGGTGACACCAGCCCCCACTCTTCCGTGACAACACGTCTGCTCCACGGCGTGAACTTCCACCAGGCCAGTGTAGGCTCCCCTTTTTAATACAAATTCAAACACAACAAAGCTTCTAGCAAGCCTCGACCCCTCGTTCTCATGAGAGCCCGTAGCAGCCTGCTCCAAGGCCACTGCATCGGTTGATCAGGCCTTTGCTATGGCTCCGAGACAGACCATGTACATTCCTCTGATAAGAACCAGTTCTCTCTAGTCAGTAAAGTGCGAAAAACAGGAGAAGAGCAAAACATGCCCTCCCCTCCTCTACAGCTTCGTGCAAGCACAGAAAATGGCTTCAGTCATGAAAATGGAGTTAGTTAAGCCATGCACACAAAGGCCCAAAGCAAGATGCAATTGAAAAGCAAGATGACATGAGAACATGTCAAAGGCAAAAGTCAGCACTGCCATAAAGCAAGGTAAAGTCAGAAAACAGAATGACATTAGACCACGTCAAAGCCAATAGGTCAAAGTCATAATTCACCTAACCCAAATAACATTATACACTTAATCCCTCAGTATCCAACATTGAGCACATGTGTGCACCATCACCCACAACACTGCACTGCGACATCCCACACCTTCTATTCTTGGCAAGACTATTCTACTAAAAGACAGCAAGATTACAAGACAAAAGAGAGGCAGGCATATGCAAAACCATCCTACATTAAGGCTAGGATAACATGACACACTAAAATCAGTTAACATGGTGGTGGTTGAGGGTCATCATAGAGTGTCAGACCACAAAAGTGACTCATTCACTACAACAAGTGAACTAGTGGCAAATGAATTGTGCACGCATTTGCTGCTTCGAATGAACAAACCGCTGCTGGCTGATGGAATATGAGGTGCTTCTGAATGTGATGTTTGCCCCCCACCATATTACCTGGGGATAAGCATGAAAACTAGTTTCACCGACACCCCATTGTCTCCTTGTGTCTAGAATGAGTGAACAGTTTGTAACGGAACAAGGGCAGTTATTATGCTACTAAAAACAAAGGGTTGCCTCCTGAGTACAGAAGACCGGAACAACAGCAAACTTGCCCTGCCGATAAATTCCCCTAGCTGCCAACAATGTAGAATGGACTTTGCGACAAGCGAAAACCTCCTCGCCAAAGAACAGTTTGGGTTCCGGAAAGAACACTCAACCAATCACCAACTCCTCAGAGTTGTGGACATCATCAGCCATGGATTCAACATCAACAAGTCTACTGGAGTAGTCTTTCTGGATGTAGCCAAAGCATTCGACCGAGTATGGCATGAGGGACAGCTGTACAAACTTATCAAGCTCAAGTTTCCACGCTACCTGGTTAAACTGCTGTCTAGCTACTTGTCAAAACAGACCTTTCACGTGGCGGTACGAGAAGAATGCTCAACATCACGCCCAATTCTTGCTGGAGTGCCTCCGGGATCAATCCTAGGACCATTCCTCTTTAACATATTCACAAACGACATCCCCACGGACCTAAAGAAGACTGATCTTGCTCTTTACGCCGATGATGTTGCAGTCATCTCTCAATCCTTCAGCAAAAAGGAAGTGGCTAAGAACCTTGCGACATCACTCATCAGACTTTCCGAATGGTACAGGGACTGGCAGATCACCCTGAACACATGCAAAACCACAGCAACATTATTCACCAGGAAGCTGAACAGGGAACACCCACAGATCTTCCTCAATGGGGAAGAGATCAAATGGGAAACAGCAGCTCCTACCTGGGGGTGACTCTGGACTCTAAACTCAGCTGGAGAAACCACATAGAGAAGACCTGCCAGAAAGCAGCAACAAAACTGGCTCCATTATACCCACTCCTGAAGACCAAGTCGATGCCCATGCAGAGCAAGGTGCGAGCAATCACCGCAATAATTCGACCAACTATGACGTACGCTTCACCAGTTTGGAGTGGCTGCCACCTGCCGCATCGGAAAGAACTACAGAGACTTCAGAGCAGGTCCCTACGGATGGCAGCAGGTGCTCCTGTCTTCACAAGAACAGCAGACCTCCACAGAGACCTAGGCGTTGAGATGTTGGACGACCATCTCCGCAAACTCAACAGGACATTCTACAAAGGACTGGATCAAAAAGAAAACCCACTGATCAGGAAACTTGCAGACATTTCTACAAACCCATTTGACCACTACCCGCAGCCCATTGAAGCGCTAACCATGTGAAACTGAAACAGCAACACAGCATCCAAAAACTCATCACTGCCTGAGTGGAAACCGCCCCAGCAGGCACCCAAAACTCATCACTGTCAGAAGGCAACTGCCGCGGCAGCCATCAAAAGCTCATCACCGCCAGAAGACATTTGTCAGACGAATACAAGACTCTGCTATAAAACTTGCTGACACTTCCGCAAACCAAATTGACCGCAAACCGCGGCCTATCACAGTGCTGACCTTGTGATCCAACCTCAACTGTGACAACGCGTCACACACCTTAAGACAACCTAAACAGCAACTAAAAAAACTCAAAATGAATGTGGAGTAATGAGGCTACCGCCTCGGTATCCAAAAACTCACCACTGTCAGAAGGCATCTGACAGACGAAAACAAGACACAGACCAATGTAGAAAAAGGCGGCAAGAGAAAATCAATGCACCACCTGTTCTTATCTCCAGGCTTGAAGTACACAACCTTCAGGAGACGATGGGAAATTAATTGGTGGAATTAAAGAGACATCCACGAGAATCAAGGATGCCAGAACTGAATGTTGAAAATGAATTTTCCCAATTAATAGATTAGGCGCTTGCCACAGGTGACTTTGAGCTTTTAATGCATGAGGGTACACTGTACAATATGTTCAAGGCTGCTAATTGTGACTTGGGAACTGCACAACAAGCCCTATACAATCTTACTCGCCAGTGCTCATAATAAGATATTGGGGTTCCCTCCTAAGTGACACATAGCCTTCCCTGGCCTCAGAGATTCGATGATCCTTATCTTCAACCAATAACTGCCGTGCGCTTAATAACATCCTTTTGGAGATGGCTGATAAAATAAAGAGAATGGCGTAGATACAAGTATAATTTGTTGAAGGTATTATGAGAAGAGGATAGGAGTAATGAAGAGGACGAGAATGAGACAGAAAAACCTAGTTCTCAACAAATGGTTGACAGAACAGAAGCAAATCAATGTGCTGAACTTTTAGATCAGTTGACTGATGAACAATTTAAAATTTTGGAGTGCCCCCATTCGCAGGTTCCCGGGGCAAGATGATGGAAATGCTGAGTCTTGCAAGCGGTCGGGCAGAGGAGGATTCATGTCCTTCTATGTTCTCCATGGGCCATAAACTCGAAGATCAGGGGCATTGGTACAAGATAGCATCATAGACCAGAATATACTCGATAAATATAACGCGCCTTCTGATTTGTTTCATTTTACTTCCAGCTAGGTGTACTCTTGAGGTTCAGATAAAATACTATATCCCCTCCAGCAGTCCAAATGCAAATGTTTAGGAAATGTTTACATGCCTTAATGGCCGAGGACTTTGTTTACAAATACAAAAATGAATACCTCCTGGTACGTTGCGGTGTGGGAAAATAAGAAAGTGAGCAAACATCTTTGGAGTGTTCTCCACCCACTTTCTCGCTAGATACCTTATTAGACAGGTAGAGTGAGGAACTGGATGTACAACCGTTGCAGAGCTTGTGTGATGTACAAGACAGAGGGACAAGATAGAAAAGATGGATTCATAGGTAAATCTTTTACGGATTTGAAATTAAAGGAGCAGTGAGAGTGGAACAGGAGTACAACCTACTGAGCAGCCTTTCTGCAAAGTACGTTACAAACGCTTTTATAGGACGTGTTAGTGGACTTGAACTTCCGCTTTTAGCCTGCTCTTGCACTTTTAGCTCCCCACAAAGTCTGGGCCCTGTGCCAAGAGCAAAGCCGCATGTTTTGATAACATCCTGTGACTGCAGACAGGACAAAGACACAGGATAGTGTAGTTGGTTTAGCACGTGTTCTTCTTAGTGGAAAATGCAAAGGAATGAACAAACCAACTGTATATGAATAAAGGTATTTGAATCTTCTTAGAATTTATAGTTTGTGTAATGTTCATAAACCCTGGACGCAGGGATGTATAAACATATTTACGTATATAACAATGAGTTTAGTGCCAAAGTGTTGTTTTTTCCTCCCATGTTATTTCTTAGGTACCAGAACGTGGAAGAGGAGATATGTTTTTTTCCTGTACATGTTTATCTATGTTTAGTTTCATGTTGTGCTTGTTGTCAGCTGATACCCCCTTCAGTGCAAGGGGGAACACATAGAGTACGGACCAGGGTCCCAGAGGGATGGCATGTCAATGTCCCTCACTCCTACCAACCACCTCATAGAGTACCCAGCAGCAGATAGAAAAAATACTTTTTTTTAAAGTGACAGATCGAAATGCAATGTGTTACTGTTACAAAGTCATCCTGTGCCCTCGGCACCCCCCAACTTTTTGCTGATTGATGTGCTGGTGGTAACTGACTCTGACTGATTCTGGGCTCTGCCTAACCAGGCCCAGGGTCAGTGCTGTGCTGAAAGAAACACATTAGACTACAGTTAAAATACCTACATACACTAGGGTACTCAGTGGTATGGTGGGGTACCCCTGTGATTAGCATGACCTAACCTACAAGCCCCTAGTATATAATAGGGCAGGGCGATTGAAACTACCTAGAAGTGCATGGCAGTTTAAAGGCCAGCAGCTCTTTTTGCACTTACATGTGTGCACTGCTGAAGCCTGAGGTCAGTTTAAAAGCAGCACTGGGTGCCAGGACTGCTTTTAAAAAGTAAATTGTGCCCAAACTCGACTTTGGTGTTTGGGGCACTTAGAAATGGATAACCTACAATGTTTTGGCATATTAGGGACCACCAGGGTCTCCCCTAGGTATCCCAGGGGTGGGGGGTCAGTATAAAATGAAGAACTATCCTTGCTAGGTGAGCGTGACTGTGGGCATTAAGCTTATAATTGAGACATTTAACAATTAGTCGTGAAAGTTATTTTAGAACTGATGCTGATACCTCTCATAAGTCCCTGATTTAATATAGTTTTCCCTCATTCTTAGTGTGGTGTAGAGTTTGGTGGAGGTTACAAATATTTTCCAGATATGAGGCTAGGGATTGACACAATTCACCCACTCACTCTAAGAATTATTTCCCTTACATAATCTGTTGCTGTGACGGAGATTCTTATACCTGATAAATTTTATTTTCAGGTTTCTTCCTTCACCTCCTTATGCACTATAATTAGGAAAGCATATGTTACAACTGTTGCGTCAAGCAGTTATCAGATAAATTGTATTTCTATTCACCATTTGATGATATGTTTTAAGACGTTATGTCCTTCCAAAGTTGATGCATTTATGAACGGGGGAGAGGGCTTGCTCTCATCAGAAACCTGTATTAGTTTTCCTGATTTGAAAATGATTTCGATGAATATGCCCCCTGGTAACGTTTCCACCTTCCTTGCTGTTCCTCTGATCAACTGCCACAGCCATCAAGTGTGAGAGGCAGACCTTCCGGATGCCTGGCCATCACACCAAGCAAGCGCCCCACCACTGAAATATCGACAAGGACTGGGGGGGGGGGGGATGGGAGGACACTGACCTCATCCCCTTCATCACCTGCAGTCCATTACGATGGGCACCAACAGTTATCTGTGCTACTGTACTGCTCATGGTGCCTGAGGAGTTCACAAGAAGATAACAAATACCTTGAAATATGACCATTTCATGATAATACAGTGTTACAAACTTCCACGTTTAGGAATAGCATTAGGAAAAGTTCATATTGGATATAGACATAGACCAGTAAAGTAGCCCCAAAGGAGTACTGAATTTCTAGGTGAATGCAAAAGAAAGGTTTCTTACCAAAAGTTCACACCAAACAGGTTGCTAACGAATAACTAGGTTTCGGAAGACACAAATATCCCAAGTGTAATTGATAGCAATATATCGGGTGTATACCAAAGACTGACCAAGCGGCACCAAAGATAGTACTGCACATCGATAGTAATTGTTAACTAAGGTAGAATAGCCCCATATGCCAGATATAACATTTAATAGGGAGGAGGGTATGCCGAGTTGTACACCAGACCTGCTGTTCCTACATACCGGACAACAGTAATAACATCAACAAAGCAAAAGGCAACATCAGAAAGGTACAGATATAAGCACACAGGTGATATGTGGGGGTCAGTGGGATCATGGTTTAAGGGCTCTGGTATGTGGTTTTTGGAAGCACTTATAATAGGGGAGTTAGGCCTGATAACTGTGTGTGTTTTAATACAGGTATGCCCAGCATGCATAAATATACTGCTAAATAGCTGCTGGAACAATATCACTCCCCTTCACATCCCAGTAGCTCAGAGAAAATAAAGAGAATGTACACTAAAGATACGAGACAGGAGAGGAGGGAGGCAAATTACCAATGGAGGAACATGTATAATATGCATCATTGATTATCACAGGGCGGAAGGTGAAAGCCTGTTTTTCTGTGTTGCCTGGAATCAATTTTGTTTGCTTGGTTCTCTGATATTCAATGATGATAACACCTGTAGAATGTGCACAGCAAATACTTGACCATTGGTAAAATAATGTACTCTGCTAAAGTAAATATCTTCTAACACAACACAACGCAAAGCTTGCTCAAAGTCTTCACGGTGACTTCCATGATAGCCCACCAACAAGGCACCGTTAGGCCTTGTGCGCACCCCTTATATGGATGAGATAAAGTGTCTACCTCTGATTGGTTACCGCATTACTTAGGCTTGGAAATACTCTACTGTCACAATATGGACATGTGGGGGTGCACCACCCTGCATCATGCAGGTAGCCCACACAATTAGCTTCTTCTCATTGCCTCTGTACCTAATAATTGAGTAACCTGGACTGTCTGCTGATGGACATGTGATGTATTAGACACACACAACAATATCCCAATTGACCTGAATTTCTTCTTCTATGTCTTTCAGTGCTATATATTCTGACACAAAAACCATACACAATTTACATATATATTTAGGAAAAACCTTTCTTTTTATTTTTTATTTTTCAATTTACTGGATGTTACCAATAAATACTTTAGTCGCATATTTAACAATAATTTCACAATGCTTGACATATATTTTCTTAGACTCCTTATATATAACACATAGTGATAGAAATCCTATACATTTAAAAATAAAATAATTTGATCCCCCATCCAACAATGCACTCACTCATACATTCAGCAAACACCACCTCTCATACCATCCATACAAACCAAGATCCAGCCACTACACACATACACAGAGAATAATACAATGGGAAAAGATGTTCTATTTCAGCCGTTGCAGTGTTGTGAGCTGGAATTACTTCTAAACAATGGTCCACGTATGTTTTGGTGTGGAAATTACTTTCAACTAAACACCTTCTTCAGGACCACACAAAATGAGACTACTTCAAAAGGTGGTCCGCGTGGGAAATCTATAAACGAATATGTGGAATTTGCTTTCAGAACCCTAAAAAATGGTTTCTTTATATTAGAAATTAACATGCCGTTATTGAGGTCCATTGCGTGAGTGTTGATTGAGATTCATGCTGTGCATCTGTTAGCTAAGTCCCAACATAAAGTATACAAAAGGGAAAAATGAAGAGGAAGAAAGACACAAGTGTATGCATCCTGTTGTATAGCACCAGTGTAAGAACAAAAGGCCTCTACTAACTTGCAATACGTTGTGAGGAAGAGTCCTCAATTCATGCAGTTTCGAAAAGAATAAATGTGTAAGAATTTGCGAAATAAATAATAGATCCAACTAAAATCTAAGGCATAGACCCAACCATATGCTTGCATGCAATTCCACTGCTCATGTTATGTATTTATCACTACCATCTTACTTCTGATTTTGCAGAAGCACATTCACACTGCTGCCCAAGCTCATAAGGATGGCTGGTAGTGTAGAATTCCAATGTCCTGTTTTTATGAATTGCTTCTCCACTCTATAAAGACGTTTCTATCTGTCACAAATGGCTCCCATGGATCCTACTTTTCAGGGAGCAAGCAGAAGCCTTAACACTGATGTTCTTATCTTAAAAGGTCTGTCACAAGAATGCATGACTGGGGAGTATTACCTTATGTTGTCTTTTCTTATTGTGGATTACATTTCCCCGGTGTAATCTTCACAAAAAGAGCTGCCCTACACACAAGGCATGAAAAAAACAATGAAGCTGCTAGGTGGTCTGGTGCGGTTTTAATTTATACGGATAAGATACATAAACAAGCATTTGCAATGCAACAGGTCTCGCATTTACGCGAGTTTGAGCTATTGGCATTGTAAATGACAATGCCTTTTATTTATGTTTTCGTTTTTTTTAAACATAAATAAAACGCATTGCCATTTACAATGCTAATAGCTTAAACTTGTGTAAATGCGAGACCTATTGCATTGCAAATGCTTGTTTTATTTATTTCTTAGCAGAATATGATTTAGGGTAAACATAATAATGAGTTTGCCTTTTGTCTTGGAAAATGGAGGATTTGGGAGTGTTCATTTCAGTTGGACATTATAAACCATCTTCAACAGTTAACCTTCTTCAGCAGGTTATCAGGTTTCTAGGGTGAGCATCAGCAGCAGATCTCTCCCAGGAGAGCGGCAAAGTCTGAGTATATCCGGGAACAGAAGCCTTTACATTTATTCTACAGCAGTCATAGAATACCCCTGTTGCTCGCACAGTGTTCTTTGCGCACTACACAAGAGGGGAGGAGGGAAGATCTGTTTGAAGGAAACAACCGTAGGTTGGAAAAAGTGCTGGGTCTTTGCTAAGCTTGCTTGGTTGTAAAATAGCATGCAGATGGGAAGATTCTCTGGTAAACAAGCATTGGCAATGCCAATTGCTCTGGCTTTTGGTTAGGGCAATTGTTTGGTAATATTTGGACCAGTTTGTGCATGTTGCCCCCAGCTGTCCTAGAAAGAAAATCTCATAAAAGGATCATTTTTGGCTAAACATTACAGAAGCTGGAAGTAGGGTTTCTTTGCTCAACAGATTGCATTAGCAGATTTAAGGAGTACCTTTAAAGAAGAGTGTTATGAAACAGAGTCAGATACGGTCACCTTCAAAGGCATACACATACAAATATTGCATAGTAGATATCTTTTACAACGTGCCAGCGTTTCTGTTGCACCTTCGAGAAAGTCTGTACCATGGAAGTATTTACGTTGCAAACAAAAAATGCCATAAATCCAGAACGTGTTAAGGGGCAATCAGTGAATACACCTCTCTCTTTATGAATGTGGATGCCTTGCAACAGAACACACATTTCAAACAAAAAAAGCTATAAACGAGCATTTAAAATGTTGTTGTTGTTTCAGCAAAGTAAATTAGTTAAACAACACTGATTGGCTCTCAATTACAAGGTCCGAGTCACGATACATTTGTAGTCTAATAAACAAGACTACTCCGTTCCCCATCACCAAAACCTAATGGAAATGTCACCATCCACGAAACGCCATGGCCTTGCTGGACAACTCTTCCACCCAATGGCAAAGAATGAAAACTGTGTGGAAGGCAATGGCTGAACAAGGTTAAACCGTAGCCCACTCTGTCGGTGCATCGTTTTTGTGCGTGTCTTTGAAGAATGGATGGCAGGTCTTCCGGACAGCTAACGCTTTTTATAGTCAGACTTCATAGAAGCACACGTGTCTGCAGGTTCTTGATTTTACAGATGATGGCTTTTGATGGATATTTTTTCTCCTCTTCAGATTATCCACAGTGTCTTCACAAATACTTACTGATGCGGGAATAATTCTCCTAGAGTCCGGTGCAGTGTTGTGCACGTGTGTTTGGCAATCAGTCAAGTTGCCGATAAAGCTTTCTCTGTGTCTTTACATTTAAAGCATTAACTGGCTTGAAGTAGGGACGTCAGCAAAATATGCGCACAGTAGCCCCGTCTAAGCGCGTGATCACGTTTTAGGAGGACTGCTTTCAAATCAGGTCTTATAAAAGTGGAACCACCCTTCCCCTAGACGTGCTGAAGACATGTCAGCTCTAGAAAGCAGGTTCGCTCACTTAGAAAACAAGCGCGCGGCAGCAGGGGAGGGGGCCTGCGTGATTCCCTTGTGGGAGCGTGCGACCATATGGTGCCGTGTGCTCCTGCAAGAAAATCGCCAGACGTGCACGCGTTGCCATTGCAAGCAATGCAACGCGTGCACGTCTTTGCAGGGAAAGCTGTGTCGATGGCATTAGGTCTCTCTCCTATGCAGCGCATGCGCGCTGCGTAGGCGAGACCTAAAAAGGGGGGATGCAGCACCCACCGGTGATCTCTCACCCGATCAGGTAAATGACTGTGCAAAGAGATCTAATGGAGTGTCTTAGCACAAGACTGATAGGCTACTTCTCGGGCGGCAGCCATATAACTAATGTGTCTGGATGCAGTTCGCGGATAAGCTGTTCCTAAGCTACTGCAAATCCGAGCGTACACAGAAGGGGATACTACAAGTATGAAATACCTCCCTGCTACCAATTATGCGGGAAGTCCAAATATAAATCTGTAACCTACAGAAAAGAAAAAAAATGCTGCCCGAGGGCCGGTATCAAATTACCAGGAATCTGATGCAGAGCAAGGTTTTACTGTGGAGAAGTTCTTCTGAAAAAGTTGAGCTGGCACATGAACTCCTGGAGTGCATCAGCGGTAAGGTTGCTAAACAACTGCCATAGCCAGATGTATTTGAAGAATACCGAGCTTCACCTGTTTCCAATTGACAGTAGATCTCGTAAGCTGGCAATTGTTCCCTGCCATAGAGTCTGGGTTAAGTGCGAGCCATCTTGAAGTTATCGCTATGTCATAAAAGTTCAAATCTTCTACTGGAAGGGTGAAAAATGATGCAATGCTCTCACATTAATACATGGCATCAAAATGGGGTTATATGCATGTCTACTTCCCTGGAGTCATGATGTCCTCACCCCTATCTAAACTAGTCGGATGGCTCAACTATCCTGATCTAAACGGATGAAAGAGGATGCGGCTGGAAACATCTTTGTATTGTCATCACATACTCCTGATGATAGATAAACATTACTTGGGACATAGTGGAGTTTTATGTGGGGCTATCTGTATCCCCCCCCCCCTCTGCTGAGACAGATATTTGTAGATCTAGCGATATGCTATTAAGGAGAGCTGCCCGGTTGCCTATCAGTGATTGGGCGGATCTGGAACGATGTGATGCATCAACCGGTGGCACACCCAGGTTGGCAGAGCGGAGACGTGTGGGTTCAGGCTGGACTCTCTGTCGTGTGTTAAGCTGGGCGGATGCCTGGAAGACATGCCATTCAGAGGGTACACATAATATTCAACGGTCCACAGCTCCTTATCTAGATTGGACTACTTTTTGGTCCCCATTAGCTTCATCCATAGAGTGTCCGAGATGGACACATTGGCCAGAGGGTTGTCTGACCACTCCCTGGTGGCCATCAGGCTCCATGTGGGGCTGGAGAGGCCTGCCTTCCGTTGGTGCCTATCACCACGGTACCTGGTGAATCTAACATACAAAATATTGCTTACTTCTTCCATAGAATAATACTTCACCCTTAATACTCCTACAGTGGCTTCTACGACAATATTATGGGAGGCCTTAAAGCTGACCCTCCGTGATGTACGCATTAGCTATTGCACGGGAGAGTGTAGATGTAGAGCCCGCAACCTAGTAGACCTTGAGGCACAGATGCTGACGTTGGAAGAGTAAGGTGGCCAAGTGGACGGCAGAGGTGTGCCGCGCCAGCTGGGCTTAGCTCAGCAGCAGTACCAACAGTTACTACTTGACTATGTCAAGCAGGCATTGCAGGCTGCACAGAGCCTCATATACCAGTGGGGTGACAAATTGAGTAGGATGTTGCATCGGCTGTGCCAGACCACTTGCAGTGCTTCTCTGGTACGCATGGAAACAGTTATCGGGCCCCCGAGGGTGGCCTAGAGCTTTGCTGCCCACTTCTGAGAAGTGTATGCTCGAAGGGAGACAATGGCTATTTATCAAATTGTTTAATTAGTTGATGCCCAGCCTCCACAGTCCCTGGCCGACACAGCACGGGCCCAGTTGGATGAGGTGATTACTGAGGAGGAGCTCTCTTCAGCCCTGGTGGCGCTGCAGATGGGGAGGGCTCCAGGTCTTAATGGATTCCCAAACAAATTCTTTAAAGCATTTATGCTGCAACTGGGGAGACACCTCTCGGGGGGTGATCCACTCTGCACTCAGGGGATCATTGCTCCTGCTGGCCTGGAGACATACCGCTATTGTAGTCTTTCTTAAGCCAGGCCGCCTGCTGGGGAAACCACTCTTTGTACCACCCAATCTGCCTACTAAACATGGAGGTGAAACTCTTGGCCAAATCTTTGGCCAATAGGCTGATTTTCACATTTTCACATGCCTGATCTGGCCCACCCTAGCCAAGTGGGCATCATGCCCAAACAGGCCACAATATCAGACCAGTATATAATGCTTTGTCCCTGGCACAGTGCTTGGGGAGGCCACTGACAGCAGACATAGATAAAGAGTTTGATTCCGTCAGTTGGGAGTATCTGTTCGTCTTTCTTAAAAGATTGGATTTGGGTCCCATGATTACTATATACAGACCATTCCAAGACAGTTAGGGTCGCAAGTGCGGTTTCAGACCCATTCCAGATCCGCAGGGGTGCTCATTATCCCTACTATTATTTGTACTGGCCATGGAACCTCTGGCTGCATGGGTCAGGGACGACCCCCAAGTGCAAAGCTTCAAGTAGACTGCGGAGCTGCCTGATAGGATAACTCTCTGTGTGAGCTATGTCCTATTCTTCCATGCATCTTACGAATTATGCAAATCTCTGGGCTGTACATGAACACTGTGATACTCCTAGTGTTCCCCATTGGTGATCGTGCTTACACCAGGAAGTGGGCATTAGGGCTGACACTAGCCCTCGGGGTTCAAATATTTAGGGGTATATATCTCTCCAGACCCAGAATTGTAATGGAACCATAATCCAGCCTATGTGCTAACGCGTGTCAAAGAACAAGTGGAGGTCTGGTTCTTGTTGCCATTGTCCTCGTTGCGTAGATCAACAATCTTCAGAATGGACTCCTTGCCTTGGCTGTTGTGTCATCTCCAGAACTACCCTTATGCTATCCCCCAGTCATGGTTTCAACAGATCAATGCAGTCTTGGGTGGATTCCTGGGGGGCTCACACAATGCCTTTTGGACATACTTCCAGTCCATCTATTGTGGAGGCATTGTCGCTGCAGACATATACTTATACTACTCCGCCTCTCATCTCTTGATTATAGATGATTGGTGGCATGCCCCTCAAGGAAACCCAGCATATGCGGTTGAAAGATGGGTGATAGGTTCTGCCTCCCTGCTGGACTACCTGTATAGTGGGAAAAGGGTAGGGTCCCTCCCACCGGTAACACAAGTAGTCATAGATGTATGGAGATGCTTCCTCCGGAAGATGTGGTGGTGGGGGAAATTGACAGAGTGGACGTCTCTGTGGCAAGGCAGTGTGCTAAAACAGGTGACTCGGTTAGAAGGCTTCCAGAAATGGGATATTATTGGAATCTCCACGCTCTGAGTTTTTTTGTAGGGCCCTGTGTTGAAATCATTTCAGGAGATGCAAAGAGAATATCAACTACACCGCAGCCAATTCTATCAGTAACTGCAATTCCATCACGCTCTTTCCTCATTTCTCCGGGACCTTTACAGGACTACCAGAGTTTAGTCTATTACTGGGCAAGCTCCTCTTGGGAGACCTGGGTGCTCACAAGATCACAAAGATATACCAGTCCTTAGTCACGAACAGCTTAAACACATTACATGCACTCAGGGTGGTGTGGGAAGCAGATATTGACACACTATATGCCAATGATTGGTGAGAGGCTCTGGGGGTTTCCCCTAGCAGCGGTGATATCAGCCAGCCTACGCTTGATTGAGCTAGAATATCTACTTAGAGCTTACTACAAGAGACATTGCAAATGGCACATGGTTATGGTCAACTCACCCACGTGCCTCTGCTGTAAAGCAGACGATGTTATCTTTCTTCACACAGTGTGAAGCTGTATGGCGTTGACTCGTTTTTAGTGGGGGGTGACATCTTGCCTCGGGGAGGTCCTCTCCTGGGTTATTCCGCTGGGTCCCAAGCTGATCCTTCCTCATAGCACAGAGGGCATGGGGGGATAGATATAAACTACAGCTGCTGTTCCTGGGGCTCACATTGGTGAAAAGTAACGTAGCCAGAGTGTGGAATGCAAACACTTCTCCATCCATCAGACATGGAAAAAGGGGATGGACTATTGTATGGGTCTCGAGGTAGTGGTGTATGAGGCAAGGGGAAGCCCCCAAAAACACACCAAAATTTAGCAACGGATTCCGACTATAGGGGGATAGTCCTTGCCCCAGTTCTTTCTACTGACTCCCTGCTCGATGCGGAAATGCACAACTATAGCGCCAAGGGACTGATGTACATATCTAATGTTGTATCTGGTCAAGGGCATTCATAGTGTCATGTTATTGTTCAAGGGGGTTCCTATTAAAATCTCCTGTGTATGTTTGTGGGCCGCATAGGCTGTGATTTAGTGCCAAAACATTATAAAATTTGTTGTGAAAAATAATTTGCTTGGATCTTTGGAGGACTTCAGTTACATCAACACAACCCACTTGAAAGCAATATAATTCAAGACCAACCAAATCTGAGAAGAAGAGACAGTACAATGACTATCTGGTCTTCCCCGGAGATAGCCAACCATATTTGGCAGCTCAAGGAACCATTTCTATCTTGGGGCATTGAGATGTTGTAACTGCTTCCACCCTGCTATCCAAGCCCATTGTCACCAAGTACTCAAAATCACAACGTGCCAAACTTAGGGATTATGAGAAGAACTATCAAAGAGAGTGTCAAAGGTATTGATATGACCTATTGGAAGTTATTGTTAAAACAGAGGGCCTCTACTGTGAAGTAAGCTCCTAACTACAGCCAATCTACAGAGAGAGATCATTTGCTAGATCTATCCAGCTGATCGCTCATGCATGAAATACCTGTGGGAAACAAAAAGCAGGCAATCCAGTATTTTAGCAACAGTCCCAGTCATAACTCTGGCGAAAGGACTAGTGTGGCACCTGGAACTATTATAATCCTATGTGATGACCTCGACCCAGCACAAGGATCTGGGGGCCATATGCTCATATTGTCTCCCTTTCAGCAAGTGCAACAGATTTTTCCTACTCAGAGTAAACAGGAAGCAGATGTAACGCCCGCTCCCACAAAGGAGGGTGTTCCTGCCAACTAATCAGTTAATCTTTTTGACTCAACTCCTGTCTTCTGTGGCCGTGCTAATACCACTAGTGTGATCTATAAACTATCAATCCTTTATTGGAATGTGGCGTGCATAAGGGGAGAAATTGAGAACCAGACATGGTCCTACTTTGTGGGTAATTTTGCTATAATCTCTACTCCGGAGAACTGGACGGTGCTGCTTGCACATATTAACCGTTTTAAAACATTTAATCTGGCAACTTCTCCATCACACTCTGGCCGCCCCGGAGGGACTTGGTGACATACGTTTCCACCATGGTCAGGGCCAAATCGTTCCTTTACAAGGCCGACACACCATTCTATCAGATACTCGTCCTCGAATTTGTGGCTGGCTCATGGTTGGGTATCGTAAACTTGTATAATAATATTGCTAAAGCTGAGAGAGGACGTGTTGTGATTAAACTAGATTTTGACCTGGATTCTCTCAAACCAAAAGGAGGCAAAGAGTTGGGCCTGTTGTGGGGTAGGGGTGATTTTAATGTTCATCTTTACTCCCTTATGCATCAGGATGCCTGTGGCGTCATGGATGTAGATTGGGACCCCATGATCCATTTATCTCATGATATGCTTGGTAACAACTTAAATCATCTGATGATGAATTTCAATATGGGCTTTGCAAATTAGTATAGTAACATGAATGATGCCTTCCTTAACACATTTGTGGGTAAGGGTGAGGGTTCAAGTATAGATTGGATATTCTCCAGCATTGTATCTTTTATAGATTCACATGTTTGAATCTTCCCTGTCGTCATGGTGGGAATCCAACGGTAACAGTAATAATAATAGGGGCTAAAGCATTAGCATTAACTCCATTTAAAAACAATAGTATTTAGTAACCCATTTATTTTGTTTTAAAACTTCCAAACTTCAAGCCAGTCAGAGCTGAGACCCTGGAGTACTCATCCCCTGCAGAGCCACCATACCTCAGATTTCTAACCGCATGTCATGTGTTAGGGAGTCTACCTGCGCTCTGCTCAGCCACAGTGTTTCTCTGTTACCCTTTGGACCTTCTACTTCCAGATATCACTTCATCTCATACCAGCATCAGAGGTACAGTTTAGGAGTGTATTTTGGCAGTGTTTCTCACAGAATGTCAGAGTCTAAAAAAGGATCCTTATAAGGAATGCCTGTATTGTCTCTATCCAGACCATAATAGAGAATGTATGTACTGCCATACGTTTTCCGCAAAAACCCTTAAGGACAGAGGGTAGATTACTTTTATGGCTCCAGAGGAAGAAGGCAGCATCTGACTCAGGCTCTGAGTGTGTGGAGAAAGCTCTCTCCTCTTCCAGGAAAAGAAAAGAGGGAGAATCCTCCTCTGCACACAGGGACATTAAAAGTTCCAAGTCTCAGGGTAAAGAGACAGTTGAGGAGAAAAGATCCAAAAAAGACGAGGCTGGCCCTTCCACCTCTCTTGAGAGATCTGGTCCAGCGCCTCTGTCTGCTCCTTACACCTCTAAAGACCCTTCTATGCCAACAGACCATCCATCGCGGCACTGTCACCAAAAATGTACCTGCCTATAGCTAAGGCCGCAGTTTCAGGCACACCGTCAGGGCCGGACTGGGAACCAAACCGGCCCTGGCAAACTGCTCGGCCTGCTCCCCCTCCAGGGTGAAGGGGGTGCGGCTGAGCTGTTTTCTAGGGCTGGTTTATGCCGATTTTGTTACTGGGTGTCGATATTCCCAATCCCCAGTAACGAAAACGGCCCCCAGATGTCCAAAACCGGCCCCCACCCTGGCGGCCCACCGGGGAAATGCCCGGTGCCCGCTGTGGCCTGTCCAGCTCTGCACACAGTCAATGGTCTCGTCGGCAACTGCTATCACGATGATGATCAAGACATCGACAGCAACATCGAGCAAGGAAGTGTTTTTTTTTTTTTTTTTTGAAAAACCTTTATTTTAGATCAGTGACACAGCTATTCAGCCGACATCCCGGAGGTACGGCAGCTTTAGAGATTCAACACATGCTTGCGTCCACATATCACTGACAGGAGAGCCAAAGGTTCTATTTTGCATAAACATAAATACAACCCTAAACACAAGCAAGGCGAAAGGTACTGTAAACACCAAGAGAGGTTCCCATCAGGGGGGACGAGCCCCATCACGTCCAACAGGCACAGATCTATAGTAAGGGAAAGGAGGGAAAGGCAGAGACTCTAGAAACAATCACATATCAGCGGGAAAGTCAAAGCCGGAAAAGGACTAAGGGGAAAGCTGCTCCTCGGGCGGATCCGGGTCGGGGTCGGGGGGCAGGCATATGCCCCCTCTGTACTGGTTCCATGGCTCCTCGAACGACTTTATCTTACCCTTAACCAAAAGGTCTTCAACCCTGGATATGCCGATCAAATCCCATTTCTCGAACCCTTTTGTGCGCCAAAGCTTCCCCAGAATCTCGGAGTCAAACAGAGGGGTGGCAAGGGTAAGCTTACCCCTCCAGCCCAGCGAGTCCGTCGCCACCTTCCACACATGGACGGCCACTCTGGTGGGCCCCGTGAGGGTGAGGTCCGACGATTTCGAATACAACGCTCTGTGGTAATTGCCCCCACGGAGCAACCAGCGGTCCATGGCGAAGCCAGGGCTAAGCGCCGGACCATAGACACCATGGTTAATCGCGCTCAACTGGGTGGCCCAGTAATAACGTCGAATGTCTGGAAGCGCGATACCACCGTCGTACCACGGAAGCGTCAACTTAGCGACTGCGATACACGGACGCCCGTCCCATAGAGCGCGCGCTGGTGGCTTTCGATCTCACGGAAATAGCTGGCCGGGACCAGGTCGAGAGTATTCTGCAGGGCATAGAGGAAACGGGGAAGGGACATCATTTTAAACAGTGCAGCGCGGCCAAGGAGGGAGAGCGGCAATCGCCGCCAGCCCGCCACATCCCGCCGCAGGCGCGCCAAGGGAGGGAGCAAGTTCTTCTCGTAGCGCAAGATGGGGTCGGTGGAAATATAGATCCCCAAATACAAAAAGCCCTGCTGGGCTATCTGGATCGAACAGTTACGCGGAACAGGCGGGACATCCCCACACAGGACATACAAGTGTGACTTCCCCCAATTAATGACTAGGCCTGAGTTTCTACCGAAAGATGTCAAGACGTCACAAACCACTATCAGAGATTTCTTAGGCGAGGCAAGATATAACAGAATGTCGTCAGCGTAGAGCGAAATACGGTCTTCGTGGTCAGGCGACCAGCGAAGCCCACGTATATCCGGGTGCCACCGTATCCACGTCGCCAACGGCTCAAGAGCAAGGGCAAACAGCAACGGCGACAGGGGGCAACCCTGCCGGGTGCCTCTCCCGAGCTCGAAAGGTGCCGACGCCCGCCCGTTCACCACGACGCTTGCAAGAGGCCCCTTATAGAGCAGCCTCACCCACCCCACGAATCCAGGCCCGAAGCCGAATTTGGCCAGCACCGCCCACAAGTATGCCCACTCTACCGTGTCAAAGGCCATCGTGGCGTCGAGGGACGCCACAATAGCCGGCTCTCGTATCGTACCCGCCCTGGCAATCACTCCGTGGAGGCGTCTAAGGTTTAGTGCAGTGTTACGGTGCGGGATAAAGCCCGACTGATCCGGGTGGATCAAGTCGCCAAGTACCCGGACCAGGCGGTTCACGAGAATCTTGGCAAAGATTTTCGGCTCGGCGTTGAGGAGCGAGATCGGCCGATAGGAACCACACCTATCCCGGGGCTTTCCGTCTTTATGTATTACCACGATCGTCGCCAGCCGTTGATCGAGCGGAAGAAACCCGTTCCTCCGCGCCTCCACGAACATGGCGGTCAAGTGAGGAGCAAACTTATCTGGACAAAGCTTGTACAGCTCTATCGGCAGACCATTTGGGCCCGAAGCCTTGCCGGAGCGCAACGCACGGATAGCACCTGCCACTTCGTCTATAGTGATATCACCATCGAGGTCCTCCCTATCAATGGCGGAAAGGCAGGGCAGAGCGATGTCACGCAGAAGATCACACGAGTCCTCAGTCGGTCTATCCGAGACCGAGGCGTATACCGTACGAAAATAGTCTGAGAAACACCGGACTATACCGTCGGGATCAGTGACAACCTCTCCCCCATCCGTCAACAACTCCGGCACCACACGATTAACACGCTCCTTTTTGTCCAGCCATGCCAGCAATTTCCCGGCCTTATCACCAACATCATACAACCGCCCCTGCTGCTCCCTGTGAAGGGTCTTGGCGGCACTTGTCACCAGATCCCTATACTCCAATTGCTTCAGGCTCAAATTGTGCAGCGTGGACGTCTCAACATCCCCCTCCAAGGCCAACTCTAAAGCCGCTATCTCGTCCTCCACTTGTATCACCTCGGCGTCTCTCCGCCGCTTAGCGGCCACTACCAGGGACAAGGCTTCTCCTCTCAGTACAGCTTTAGAAGCTTCCCACAAGGACACCGCGGAGTCAACTGAGCCCTGGTTTTCTCGAAAATAGTGGTCAACTGTCTTCAGCAACGCGCTGCGCAGCTTGGGGTCCCGAAAGTACCAGGGGTTAACGGGAGCCACCCTGCCCCCCGCCACCCGGCCTATGTCCAGACGTGCCCACACCGGTGAATGATCTGATATGCCCCGTGCCATGTGCCTAACCTCAGTTACCAAAGAGGCGTGTGCCGCCAGAGTGAGCAGATAATCAATCCGGGAGAGACTCCCGTGGGCCCCGGAGTGGAAGGTGTATTGTCGCTGAGTGGGGTGCCGCAGCCTCCAACAATCTACCAGGCCAAAAGTATCAATAAAGTCGGGACGCCACTTCTGAGCCCCCCCGGTGTCTCTGGGCGGGTACCCATCTAGCATTCCAGAACCAACCGCATTGAAGTCCCCTCCAATCACTAGCATCCCTTCGGGGAGTTCCAACAAGGCCTTGCCCAGATCAGCAAACGTGGAGGCCTGCAAGGCAGGAGGGACATAAACAGAAACCAAAACCAACGTTCTGCCCTCCCACCTCCCCGACACGGCCACAAAGCGCCCCCTATCAGCAGCAATGGTGGAGTCAACCTCAAATGGTAGGGAAGCTCTGACAAGTATGCCCGCACCCCTAGATCCCGAGGAAAATCCCGAGTGAGCAATGAATTTGTAGCCCTTTCTGTTAAGTGCATAACACATATTCCCTATAAGGTGGGTCTCCTGCAGGAGGACCACATCTGGCAAGGTCCATTTCAGAAATTGCAGGACTATCCCCCGTTTTATACGGTCCCCTAAGCCATTAACATTCCAGCTTAGTACGCTTAAGCCCCTATCCCCCATCCCTGAACACAAAGAGACCTCCCCCCCCCCCCAGAGAACCACAATCGGACAATTCTGACAGTCATTGCTACGCCTTGCAAGAAAAAACAACAACCCCAAACAACAACCCAAACATCCTGAAACCCCCCCCACCCTGCACCCCTGCGTCAGCTTACAAAGCCCCCCCAACTTGCAGTGTGCCTGTCGCCCTACCAGAAACAAATCTACAATAAGCACCCCAAGGGAGGAAAGAGCCCCTATCTTCCCCCCGCCGCCCTCCCATTACTGCAATAAGGTGCGAGTCACTGTCCAGGGCTGAATCGAAGCAGGCCAGCACCGAAGGTATCACTTCTGTCCATCCCGGTCGCCTTCCACCCCATCCACGCTGTCCCGGCCGGGCTGTCGCCGAGGGAGTGCATCCAGCCAGTCCCCTGCCATGTTCGGCGATTCGAAGAAGAAAGTCCGATCCTCATATACCACACGCAGCTTAGCGGGGAAAAGCATGGCATACTTCAGGTCCATATCCCTAAGCCGCCGCTTCACCCCCAGGAAACTTTGCCTCTGTTTCTGCACCATCTGGGTGAAATCAGGGTAAAAGCTCACAGAGGCATTTTGAAAAGGCACCGGGCCTGTCACCCTCGATGCTTGCAGGATAGCGTCCCGATCTCGAAAGTGGAAGATCCGGGCGACAATCGGCCGCGGGGGGGCTCCCACCTTAGGCCGTCCGCCAGGCACTCGGTGCGCCCGCTCCACCGCGAAAAACTTGCCGAGGCCCTTTGGCGCAAGATGATTCACCACCAGGTCCTCGACGAGGAGGTCCACGGAGAGCTCCTCCGAAGTTTCCGGGACCCCAATAATGCGCACATTATTGCGCCGGGCCCGACCTTCAAAGTCCTCGAGCCAGCGAGCGGAGAGGTCATTCGCGGTTCGTAGCTTGCGGACCTCAGCCTGGAGTTCCGAGACATCGTCCGCGAGGCCAGTAGTCTTGAGGTCCAGGGACTTGACCCGCTCGTTGGTTTTTCCCAGGTCCGCGCGAATCAAGTTGACATCAACCAAAATCATGTCCACCTTGTGCGCCAGGGTCTCGAACTGTCGCCCAATCGAAGATTGCATCCCATCTATCGCCCCCTTAATATCCTGCAATGATAACTCCGAGGCTGGGGATGAATCGGCCTTCTGTGCTTCCAGCGACTGTCCCGATCCACTAGGCGACTCCTTCTGCAGGGCATAGCGATCCATATTGTTGGATTGGATATAGCCTCCCCGCCTGGTAGTCTTAGACTTCGACCTGTCTGCCTCCGATTTGGTCGACATCTCGGACAGCAGGACGGTCAGTCGCAAGAGGACGTCCCTCACTCAGGTAGAGGAGACAGGTACGACTAGGTCTTCAACAGCCAGTCAGGACCGGGTGGAGGTCTTCCAGACAACAGGGGATCTGTATGACGCACTCCCAACCCGGAGCAAACAAAGGGCGAGAAAGCGAAAGTGAAAGTGCCACGGCATCCGTCCGTCAGTTCACACCTCCCAAGGCCGCTGTTGTTCAATTAGTGGCCGGGCATCCTGCCAACGCAAGCCCCTGGCATCCTTCGGAGGTAGGCCGCAATCTTCCGCCGTGCACAACTTCGGTCCCCGGTGGGCGATCTTGGCCCGGACAACGTCAATCGCCCCAGCTGTGACTCGTCTGCAGGATTCCGTGCATGAAAATCAGGATTTAGGACAGGATGATTGCCGGAGGGCGCAAGGGTAGCGGGAGCTCAAGGCTCACGCGGCCATCTTGGTCAAGCGCTAAGCTCCTCCCCAAGTGTTTTTGACTCCGTCTTTGACGGCGATGAGACTGTCCCCAACGCCGAAGATTTCCTTGTGGACCCCTTCACAGTCGACGACTGCCCCCGTGGATGCCCCACTGACGAACACTTCGCAAGCCACCTCATGGACGTTGAAATCAGCTATGTCGTCGACAGTCTTGTTGATGGGCCCGTAAAGGGTCCATCAACTGAGGGAAAAAGTATTTTAAAGTCAAAACCATCGCTTCAGGACTTTTCCAAAATCTCTCCTTTGCCTCCAGCTCGCCTTCTGGATTTCCAGCCTATTTGGCCATGTGCACAGCCCTTCTCTATTGAATGCTTAATGTCAAGAGTCAGATGAAGAGGAAGATGAGGACGACAATCCATTGGGTTACCTACCGGATGACTACTCCTTCGCTGATAGGTGTTCCCCCTCGCCTCAGCGCTTGGATACCTTTCAGGAGCATTACCCTTATGAGGAGCAAAAGGAGGAGCACCATCGCCTCCATCAATCCTCCGTCAATGTCCCTATTTCCTTGGTTACAGTCTTGCGTCTCATGTTGAATGGCGATTATACACGCTTCCCGGATGCCAGCTCAGCTCAACGGCCCATGCCTCCATGAGAAGTCCCTGTCATCGCTTTTGCTCTGTTAAGCACTCCAAGATAGATAAATTAAAAGGTAATGCGTCCGGTTATTTCCATTACGGATAACCTACATGACAGTGATGATCAGCAATTAGAGGAGGGTGGGCTTCATACAGATCCTGATGCTCCTGATGAATGGGACGATTATATTGCCCCAGTGTCACCATCTCCGACCCCGCCAGGAGCTGATTCTCGGCCTGCGGATAGTGGAGGTTTCCACAACCTTCTAGACAGGACTTCCCTATGCCAGTTAAGCAGATAGAGTGCTTTTTGTATGTCTTCAAACTTGGGACACAGCACACCACTCTGGCTTCCCCCCTTATAGACTTCTTGTGGAAGGAAGTGCTCAAACTAATAACGACACAAGCATCCATTCCCGCTGTCGAACCTAAGCTTGACAAAAAATATATGGTCCTTAAAAATTCCCCCACGTGCCTTATTGGCAACCCTCGACCAGATTTGGTCATTATGCAATCTGCACAGAGAAGGGCCAAGAATTCTTCATCGCCATGCACTGTGTCTTCTGACCACCCAAGAAGCTGTCAACCCCTGTCAAAAAAGGGAAAGCTCATTGGCTCTCAGCCTGCGTCACCCTCTTCAACACCAAAGCCAAGCGGCTGCTCAAGCAAAGAGTGAGGGTGCACTGCACCAGAAGCATGGTGTCAAGGTCCCAGATATACTTATGTGGGAGCAGTATGCAATCGCTCGCCACCCGTAGCTTGCTGCAGCAGTCGCATGTGGAACACACGACAGACTGACTCAAGGCAAGAGGGGAGGGAGTTAGGAGGCGGACATCTGGGAGTAGAACCTGTGAAGAGTCATGGTTTCAATTAGTTAATGGCCCTCTGTAGTTGAAATGGACCATTCACTTTTAGTCTTTAAATATATATATATATAAAGGTCCTTTCTGAATTGCTGACCCAAGGTTGTCAACAGCGGAAGACGAACTTTAAACTCACTCAATGTGAAATTGTGGAAGTATTTTTAGGAAATTCATTGACCGCAACTATCGGTCGGCAAAAGAACCAAATAACAGTTAAATACAGAATTTGGCTATGCGTACAACACACAGTGGTAATTCAACAATCTAACACAACATAATCGCCTTCTTAAAGTAGTGCAATACCTAGTCCCTTCAAGCTGAATCTGATCCAGAATTATCAGTTATTCACTCACTTAGATCCAGGGGCGTGAGATTCCCAGGTGGTAAGCATTTTCAATCTTACATCGGACAGCTGTGTCAAATTCGGAAAATTGTCATTTTACATAGTCTTTTTAAACAGTTTTTTTGTTGTTCCTGTTTCAGTTTTATTTCGAAGTTTCCGCCATTAGATCAACTTTTTTGCAGCAGATAATAAACTATTGAAATTTTGGGACAGTCCAATCCAAACATGCTTTCACTCAAGTCTTGTCCGCCCCTTCGGCTAAATCAATAGTCAAGTAATTTTCGGGGGATTTTTTCCCACGCATCATTTTCTCAGAGTCTTTTAGTGAGAAGTCTATGCCCTTTCAATCCAAAGGAGTCTGATGCAGCTGCCAGGTCCAAAAGCTCAATAATTGGCTGCCGGAGTGAGGCGTGAGCTTCTTTAAATAGTCTGAGGCCACACCCGCCTGACTCAGCTCTTGGGCCACGCCCGCTATATTAAACTCCCTGCCCACACCCGCTATCAAAATGGTTACTGAAGCCTTAACGAGGGCAGAATTGGACAAGTCCTGCTCTTACTGTGCCACATTGCCTCAAACGCCCCCATGAACTGGTACAGAACACTCTCTTGCTGGACCTTGGTGTGTGCTTGGGCATTGGCGTGTCCTGTGATTGCTCGCAACCTACCGCCGCTGCCATACTTCCGGCAGAGTGTGACCGACGATGTCGCAAAGTCATGTGATGAGTCGTGGAGGGGTTTGCAAGGTCCTGATACATGGCTACAACTGCTGCATTCTATGCTAGTGCACCCTTGCTGTACAGCTACCGGAAGGAGCAGCCACATGTTCACAAAGCGCTACTAGCTCAATGCGAACACATAAGTCAACACAGCAGTGGGATAGGCACCCTCCGAAACCTGTTTTAATAAAGGTCAGCCTGCTTCCCGCTTATATATTTGTCACAAGCTGATTACTATTCTGATTCAAGCGTGTGAATATATGAAAATTGGAGCATTGCTGTTGTGGCTGCTCGAATATAAGTGGACCTGCGGCAGGACCATGTCCCTTTCTCGTCAAGAGCTGATGGTGGTGATGGGTGTGTACATGTTGGGCTTGGGAGGTCATCTTTGAGAGTGCTGAAGTATTTTCCTGATCACGAACACCTAGCTGGGCCCCTGATTGCCATAGTGGACAGATTGAGCAGGCAGTATCTGGCAGATCACTAGGGATGTCTATATACCGAGGTGGTGCAGGGCATCTTCAAACGGAGTGGGAGCCCTGGGTAGATCATTTCACCAACGTCAAACACCCATTGTCGAGTTTTGTGTGTCCCACAAGAACACTTAGGAGACGCCAAGATCGCTCTCTGTAGGAGACACATTCCAGCTATATTGGAACACAAGACAACTATACCCCTTCTCTCTTTTGCCCCAAGTTCTGAAAAAGATCATGAACGGCCGGGCCCAAGTCATCCTAGTTGCTCGGGATTAGGCCAAGAGAGTGTGGTACCCAGAACTTCTAGACATGAGCAAGTGTCCTCAGATCAGGCTGCCACTTCATGAGGACCTACTGGTTCAGCAGGAGGGCAGGGTCCTCCATCTGAATTTGGGGAGCATACATTACATGCTTTAAGATTGAGCAGTGGTAACTGGCTTTAGACTGCTGCCTGAAGGTATGGATTTCGTCCTTGCCATCAGGAGCTCTTCCACAAAATCCATTTACGCCAGGCGCTGGGTCAAATGAAATGCCTGGTATGTCATTTGCAGGAATGAGCCTTTAGAGGCAAAGCCATTGGACATCCTTTTGTTTGTTTTATGATTGGCCAAGCAAGGCCTTGCAGTGGTCACTGTAGACTGTTATTGGTTAGCTCTTTCAGACTTTCTACGTCTGTAAGACCAACAGTCAATCACCTGTTGTGATGAGATTCATTAAATGATTGATGCAAATGTTCCCTCCCAAACAACTTGAGATGCCACAGTGGGACCTTTACTTGGTCTTGACATTTCTCATGTGTATGCCCTTTGAGCCAATGCATAGCAGCTAGCTATGTCTCCTGTCTTTAAAGACTGTCTTCCTCATTGTGAGTGAACTTCAGACACTTTCAGTGCAACCGCTCCACACTACTTTTTCTCTCAGACAAGTTGGTGAAGTGGACTCAGACTGCCAAAAGTCCTGACTTTGTTCCATGTTGGGCCATCGGTCACTCTATACTAGAGTTCTTTGCTCCCCCTCGCTACTGGAAAGAGGAAGAGATCCTCCATTGGCTGGACCCTAAAAGGGCTTTGAGCTTTTACATTGTTCATATCAAGGGCCTTCAAATGGACAATCGCCTTTTTGTGGAGTTCTCTGTATGAAGAATGGGTAGGTTGTGCAGAAGAGGAAAAGGTCAAGGTAGATTGTCCTTTGCATTAAGATCTGCTACTGACTGACTACAAAGCAGCCTCTGGAAAGGTCTGAGAGTCCATTTTATCAGGGCTAAGGCTACTCCATCTCCATTTTCATGCGGGGTGCCTGCCTTGACATCTACCACGCTGAGACATGGGCTTCAGTACATATTGCACCCACAAATCAAGCAGACATCACTAAAGAACTTCTCCTAAATGAGAAGTTTGTAAGGGCACCAGGAGACGCAAAAGAGCATATAACATTCTTTTTTGTTTCATTTTTTATTTTTTTATTACGATTTTTATTGAAATAAAATCATAAACATACATACACTCACAATTGTCCTTGTCTATAGTCTTTTCTGACAAGGTATCATGCTGTTCAAACATTAAGCATTCAACATAGATTATATACCCTAAAAAGTATATAGGCACTGGAAGGGGGGTGGGGAGGTTAAGAATGGGGACGGGGGATCCTCAACTCGTGTGGTCTTCTGTACTGATGTGTATCTGTTACGCTGGGGATGGTGCTGAATATCTTCACAGTAGTGGCTCATTGGAGGGCTGCAGGGCTACAGCACAAGTCACTAAACCATCCTCCTGTAAACCGGTATTCAATGTATTATTGTACAGCCCTAGCATCTAGGCCAGCGGAAGAGGGGGAAGAGGGCCCCGTTGGTATTGGTTGATGTTCGGGCGATGAAGCCGGGGAGGGCTGTTGTAGATAACAGCTGTAAATATGCCAAATATCTTTGGGTCGTGAGGATGGTGGTTGAAGTGTTGCGTATATTTCAGTTTGCATATCACAGTGGGACATACTTCGGAGCCATGAATCTCTCGAGGGACTGTTTGGTTCCCCAGTGCAATGCTATTTCCCTTTTCTCTAATAGCAGTGCTATGGCGACGAACCTGCAGTGGCATACCTTTAAAACACTGACTATTCCCAACAGGGCAAGTTTTGGAGAGGGGGGGAGCAGTGTGGAAATTCCATCAGAGACTGTCATGTGGACAAAATCTGCTTCTGGGGTCTGGCATTTGGGGCAATTGGATGGCTTGTTGGGGTCGTATTTGGCCAGTTGCTGTGGTGTGATATATGCCCTGTGGACAAATTTAAAGTGAAGGAGCTTATACCTGTGATTGGGAGATACCCTGTGTATTTGTTCATGGCAACAGACCCATTCCCGGTCAGTTAATGAGTGGCCCAGGTCTTCTTCCAATCGCTATCTAACCCCCCTGTCCCGTACCTGCTTCAGTGCCATACATGCCCGGTATAACTTGGTAACCAAATGGTCCCCATCTTTATTGGTTATAAGTAGTGTGAGCGGTGTGAATTCTTGAGGTGGGTATGGAAATGAAGGGGTGGCAGACCGGAACGCCCCAAGAAGTCTGGTCACTACAAATTTGTCCATGTATGTCAGTTCAGAGTGTGCGGATATGTCTGTCATAGTTATTGCTTTCTCATTTGGGAATAGGGAACCAAGGGTATCAAGCTGTAATTTGTTGAGAGTATTTTGTTCCACCATCTCGGATGAGATTGGCAGAAATGGGTTTTGTGGCAATGGGAGATCCGGGGAATACAAAGAACCAGTACCCACCATTTGGCTTAGTCTGCGCCAGGCCCAGCAAGTAGTAGAAAGGGGTTGCATATTGGTTGGATCAATTAGTATTCCTAATGGAGGCTGCTAAGTCGCGTTCGGGCTTCGTGTATGGTATACGTGCATCGGGGTGAAACCAATGGCGGGCAAACTGAACTTGCGCAACTAGATAGTAAAGATGAAAGTCGGCTACTGCAAATCCGCTTCGATCGTAAGGGAGTGCCAATGTGTCCCACGCTATCCGTGGCCTGCGCCCCCCCAAATCAGTCAGGTTAGCAAACCTTGCAGTTGTTTGAAGAAAGCATTTGTAAGTGGGATAGGTATATTGACGAATAAATACAGGAACCGGGATAGGACGTTCATTTTAATAAGGACCTTAAGAACTTCCGACCCATCTCCCTGCTCCCATTTCCAGCGAAGGTCATTGAAAAGGCCGTCAACAAACAACTGACCAGCTTCCTCGAAGAAATCAACATCCTGGACTCGTCCCAGTCCGAAACTGCCCTGATCGCCGCCACCGATGACATCAGAACCCTGCTTGACAACGGAGAAACCGCGGCCCTCATCCTCCTGGACCTGTCAGCCGCCTTTGACACGGTCTGCCACCGCACACTAAGAACACGCCTCCACGACGCCGGAATCCAAGAGAAGGCCTTAGACTGGACCACCTCCTTCCTCGTCGGCAGAACTCAGAGCGTCCGCCCCCCCCCTTCCGCTCCGAAGCCACCGAGATCATCTGCGGCGTCCCCCAAGGCTCATCCCTCAGCCCCACGCTGTTCAACGTATACATGGCACCACTCGCCCATGTAGCACGACGACATGACCTCAACATCATCTCCTACGCCGACGACACCCAGCTGATCCTCTCCCTCACCAAAGACCCCCACACCACCAAAACCAACCTCCACGAAGGAATGCAGGCCATCGCCGACTGGATGAGAAACAGCCGACTGAAGCTGAACTCGGACAAGACGGAGGGTCCTCATCCTCGGACCCACCCCCTCGGCCTGGGACGACTCCTGGTGGCCGCCTGCACTAAGAGCACCCCCCACACCCACCGACCACGCACGCAACCAAGGGGTCATCCTCGACTCCACCCTCTCCATGACAAAGCAGGTTAACGCCGTCTCCTCCTCCTGCTTCAACACCCTCCGCATGCTTCGCAGGATCTTCAAGTGGATCCCCACAGAAACGAGAAGGACTGTCACCCAGGCCCTCGTCAGCAGTAGACTGGACTACGGCAACACACTCTACGCAGGAGCCCCGGCCAAACTCCTGAAACGGCTCCAACGCATCCAGAACGCCTCCGCCCGCCTGATCCTCGACATCCCCTGCCGCAGCCACATCACACCCCACCTGAGAGACCTGCACTGGCTCCCCATCAACAAGAGGATAACCTTCAAGCTCCTCACCCACGCACACAAGGCACTCCACAACACCGGACCAGCGTACCTCAACAACCGACTCTGCCTCTACACCCCCACCCGCCAGCTCCGCTCCACAGACCGCGCCCTCGCCACCATCCCCCACATCCGAAGAGTGACCGCCGGCAGCAGACCATTCTCCCACCTCGCCGCCAAGACATGGAACACCCTCCCCATCCACCTGCGGCAGACTAAAGACCTCCTAACCTTCAGGAGACTTCTCAAGACCTGGCTCTTCGAACAGTAGCAGCATCCCCCCCACCCCCCTCTAGCGCTTTGAGACCCCCACGGGTATGTAGTGCGCTTTATAAATACTATGATTGATTAATTGATTGATTGAAGGGCAATAGGTCCTGCCATGGAGAGTGGTAATTGGATCCATCTCTCGACTCGTGAGCTAAGCTGTGCTATAGCTGGTCCGTAGTTGAGGCATATTACTTGTTCCTTGCTCTTGTGTAAAATGATGCCGAGGTATTTGGTAGTGTCGCCCGCCCATCGAAGGGGAAGCTCTGTCTCCCCCGGGGTAGTGGAATCAGTAATCTGGAACAACTCCGACTTGCCCCAGTTAATTTGTAGCCCAGACATATCGCTGAAACAGCGTATTTCAAGGGTTGCAGGATCTCGTTGGGGTGTCTAATAAAAACAAAAATAATAAGGACTGTCAGGGAAATTTTATAAAACGTTTAAAGAAATTCTTGCACCACAGTTAATCGAGGTATATTCAGAAACATTGGAGAATGGTGTACTCCCCCCTCTATTTGGGAGGCGGCTATCTCCCTTTCGTTAAAACCAGGAAAGGAGCCTAGTAGCTGTGCCTCATAGGAGGCGGGCAATGCCTCGGACGTCCGATGCCCATTTTTAAACTAAACATGATGCATCGTAAGTTTATAGGAACGTATATAACATTTTAGAACATTTCGCAGCTTTTTCCACAGTTTCAATGACACATTAACCGTTGAGCCACATGAAAGTTATCAGGTTCAGGTGGCCTTCGTTCTGTGGTGAAAAGATCCGCACTTCCAGAAATGTGTCTGTCAGGGGAGGAATGTATGGATCTGAGATAGATGCGGCGGGCTTGCCACAGAGCCAGGCAGCATAGGAGTATATGTGCCAGGGACTCCGTTCTATAGTGGCATAGTTGGCACTCTGTGATATCTGTAAGTGCTTTCCAGGTTAGGTATAGTTCTTTTATGGGAAGCGGGTGTAGTCTTGTGGCTAAGATCTGATATAATGCCTGACTCCACACGTCCTGCATGAGATGGCGCTTGGCTGTTTGTAGGATTTGTGGAAGGCACAGAGTTTTTTTAAAGTCCCCGGCAACAAGGGATTCTGTGTCCAGTTTGCGGCAGCAGAAACGCAGTTGCTTTTTTATAGTTGATTTGATGGTGGCGTAGTCAATTATACTCTGGTCCCAATCCTCAGTAGCTAGCTGCAGTAGCTCCTTTGATGCTGAAAGTTAAACGGACCAGGGATTGTTTGGTTTTTGAAAAATGTTTTTTATGACAGCCTTCATAGAATGAGCTGGGGCCATGGTTGACAGGTGGTGGTATTTTGCTAAGGGGACCAGCTCTTCTAATTTTTGCTGGATGAGGTCGAACTCAAGACAGATCAAAGTATTTCTTGGGGAGGCGATATATTTTTTTATATGCGGCGCATTGTATTTTCTCCAGATCCTCCTCTTTCCCGGAAATGCCTGTTGCACATAGTTAAGTGATGGTAGCAGTTTGGCCCGCACTACCCTTCGGATAGCCATAGTTGTTGGGCTGCCTAGCGTGGCATGCAGCTTGCAGAGGGAATGCATGACTATCTTTCCTTTCAGCTGCAATTTTTGTAGATGGATCGAAGGGCGGCCAGTCTCGCTTAGCCAGGCACTTAGGTAGTTGTAGCTTTGCACACAGTCCAGGTTCAAAGTACCCAAGTGCCACTTAATGAGCTTTTTTTTTGGATAGCCTCCGAATATCACAGTTTTAGATTTGCTTGCATTAGCTGTTAGCATGTTTTTGGTGTTGTATTCAGCTAGGGCGATGAGACCATCTGTCTTTCATCAATATAGACCATAACATTTCGGTGAAGGTTACAGTCAACCTATTGCTGCCACTTTTACCCAGAATTGTTCTTCCTGACCAGCTTGGCTTTATTTCTGTTTCTGCATCCTTTTTGCGATGCTTTATCAAATTAACCCTAATGTGGAGGTGGCATCAGTGTTCTAAGATGTCTCAAAAGCCTTTCATTCTATTGAGTGGTCTTTTATGTTGACTATTCTGGAAAGCTTGTGGATGGAACAAACTTCCAGCATGGATCAAACTATTATACGCTCAACCAACTGCCCGGCGAAAGTCAACTGTATATGTTCCCTATATCCGTATCTAGAGGGAAACGAAACAGCGTCCCCCTCTCCCTGATCCTGTTGGCTTTGGCAATAGTGCCTGGGGCAAGTGGACTCTACCAAACAAGAGGGATTCGCTTTGGCAATAGAGCCTTGGCCAGAGGACTGCTCCAAATGAGAGAGATAAGCTTCCGTGACAATGGGTTACTCTTGTTCATGTATGTGGACGACATTTTTATCTTTGTCAAGAATCCTGCCCTTAACCATTCACCAGTGGCTCAGATGTTTCCAATTTGGAAGTCTGTTACGGTTGTACATTAACTGGAACAAATAAGTAATCTTTCCACTAAGACCTGTTACTACGCATTGAGAGATGGAATAACCACTGCAGTGGAGCGAGTCATCAGTTCAACCTGTTTACAAGGTTAATCGAGACCCCGAAGCTGGTGAAAGAGAGCACTATGGTGTCGCCTGTGGGAAAAAAATGTAATCAAAAAATTGCTTGGCATGTTGACTGTCGGTTAGACTTATCACTACCTTTGGCTGTTAGAGGAGCTCTAGTAAAAATGGTGGTCCTGCCAGACGGCGGTACCTTTTTTCAACATTCCTTTTCCAGTGACCAAGCGATTCTTCACGTCACCTTAGTCTCTTAGGGCCGGATCAGCATGGTTCGGAACGAACCCTTGTGTCAAATGGGATATGCTAGGACCGAAGAATGAGAGGGGAGGCTTTTCAAACAACTGTTCATTTCCTTTTCGTGTTTTGTTTTACAGTTTTGTAGCTGCGTTTGAAATAGAATAAATAATTAAAGAAAGAAATAACGCATTTCCGAGTGCGCCTTACAGGAAATTTTCAAGCCTACCCGAGGACAGTGCATTTTCTTTAGAATCTGTGGGAAGCTGCCCTTCCCAGCTCTCTTAGCAGCCACCAGAGAATTGACTGCCAGCTCGATCCAGGGACCTCGCATTCTGCTCCGTGCCATGGCAGAATCTACTATCACGAGTGGCATTTTATTCATCTGCCAAGCACCAGCTGGCCCTGAAGAATTCCCGCTGCAATGCCGCCAGAACTCACCAGGCTTTCCCGTTCCCCAGATCTGTTAGTTAACACAGCGCATGCGCACAGTGCCCTAAATGCAGTAATACTAATGTGAGCACGCACACATTCAACATCGGCGAGCAGCAAGCATTCTGTGACCGCTTCGGATTTGCGTAGTCTTTCTTCTTCACAGAATCAGACTGCACGATCCTTCATTCTGGCAGCATCAGCCATGTACAGTCCGCTTTCTACCTGCACAGGCTCATTCCTCGGTGGTTTGATTGCTTTCTGTGTCAATGTCTATCTTATAACGGTCATTGGAGGCTTCTGCACAATATTAGGCTATGTATCACGTGACTGTTTACCACCTCACTGTAACTACATCGAAAGCACCTTGACGCTTTTCCTGTCTTTCTTAATCGTAGGTTATGCAACAAGGATATTGAAAGTATGAACTATAATTATGTTTAGAACCTCACATACAGCCTCCAGGAAGCACTCTTCGCATTATGGTTCACTCGTGGACTTTGAAAGTGGTGGGCACCAGCACTCACTTTTGGAGACCAGGACTTTTTTCATCATCAGGCTTTGACCCAGAGCAAGAGAAAGGCAGAAAGGAGAGGCATTTAAAGAGTGACAGAGGGAGAAAACGGGGCTGACCAATGTATCGCAAGAGTGAGGCAAAGAGACAGGAAGTTTAGGGTGGTGGAAGAGAGGGGCAAAAGATCTGCCGCCTTGAATGTAATGAAGTATTGTTGGCCAAACGTGAAGATCTGAGCGGGGGGGACGGCTTGTAACACATAAGGAACTGGCAGGGGAGAACTCTACACATTCAACATCCTTAGACTGATATATGGTATCCATATCGACCAATTTCTGACATATGGTGCTAATATGGCAGCTGCTTGCCAAACATGGAATTGCAAGACCAGAGAAGCAACTAGACTTGAGCTCCAACATGTGTTACTAAAGCAAGGCAATGGGAAGACATTGTGGATACGCTGTATCTTACACTTCCTTATATGACATCATTCGAACTGACTGCAGCCAGGGATCGTTGGACAGTAGACCAAGGTAGTAAACTACCGGATGAAAATGGGCCTTAGGACCGGACCACACTGCCAAAGTATCCCATTCTGAGATGATACCGTTTAAGTGCATGCGCCACAGGATATAACCTGACCTAATTGGTGTCTGCCCTGACTTTTGTCATATGACCTGGGTCTGCCCAGTCCTGCAGGAATATTGGGGTGCTGCTACGGATAATGTCTCGACAATGACCAGAAAATCAGGTGTTCCTATGTCCGAGGCCTGCCTCCTAAGAATAATGCCCAGACCCTAAAAGGATACATAGATTTGCCCTTTTATAGACCTAACTGTCCTAAAAAAAAACAATACATGTGCATGACCAAGAAGTCTATCCAGGCTCCTATATTTTCCATCTGATTAGTCGAGATGTTAATATGGACTGAGATGAAAATACCATGCTTGTGACACTACAGAGGTGGTTAGCATGAACTGCTGCGCCTCAAAACAAGGAACACAATCTTCTTGAGTTAGCTAAAGTAAATTCTGACGACCGTTTGAGGTGTCACGGGAGCCATAAAAGGCCTAAACCGGGTTATAATCAAATGCAGAGTGCTAATACCCCCACATCGCAGATGCACGGGAGGTGACAATCTATACTGGATACCCAGTTATACCCTGTGGCCTCCCCCGGCTCCGCATCCTTTCCAAGATCGCTTATTCGGCGTCAAAGATGCCCACCACGTGACACCTCACCACATTAGTCATGCGGAGCTTCAGTAGCAGAAAGATGGGAAGAATGACGTGTGCTCCGTGAATCGTGATCATGAGTAGGTGATATATAATGATTCGAGTTATTGACCTATGTTGACACTTGCTGTTGTAGTTCTTATTATGAAAAGGTAAACCATTGATACCCAAAGTGTAACAGATGTGGATGGCAGTGCTCTGATATAGGTATATCATTGTCCTAGGAGTTAACTGAGAATGATGAACAGATTTAGGGACATCCAGACACAACGGCGTGTGTGTTCAGCAACCCTGGCACTCGGCCGCGCCGGTGCTCCACTAGTTCAACCGGTCTGTCCATGCCCCGCAGTCGACTGTGCGTGTTTGAAGGCAGTTCCCGCATGCGCACTGACAGGACTGTCTTTTACTCTTCCTGTCTGCGTAAAGTGCACCACTGCCAAAACAAACACTATCCCAGATATTCAAGAGCTGAACTTAAAATAATAATGCACCCCCTCCTTGAATATTTGGGGAGTATTCCAGTTCCCTGGCTGCAGTCAGTGCCCCTCCTGTGAGTTTCATGGGATGCATCGAAATGCAGACACTTCCAGGGGACATGGTCAGACTGGGGAACTTGGATGGTTATTACACTGGCAGTGAGATGCAAAGAAAACGTTTGCACCACTGCATTTATCTTGTAAAACGTCAACACTGATCCTAGCCTCGGAGATACCGAGCTGTGCTCTTCAGTAACAAGATGGAGAGTCTCGTACCTGTGCCTGCCTGAGGGGGAACATTTGTGAAAGGCCGTCCGGCTGATGGAAGCCCCCGGTCCGCCTTTCACGGTGCAAATGGAAACTTGGCCTGCATTTGGCAGGGGCAAAGATCCCACTCTAGATGGCTATAGTGAGTGATGCCTACCAGCGGGGAGATGTCTGTGGGTTCCATGGGTCCCGCTTGCCCATCTTTGTGGGCACCCACGGGAGTGCACCGACTGTACCAACCCAGTGTGGTGCATAGTTAGGCAGCCCCTGGCAGCTCCTTAGCCTCTGTGCCCACATCTGTAATATGGCGAAGATGCAGAGGTAAAGTGTTTCCTCATATACAAGGGCCATGCTCCAGTCAAGTGAAGGAACACATCATTGAGATTGCACCGGCTCTACATCTGCGCTGGTGCGATCTGATCTGTATTACCTAACGGGCCACGCAAGTTTCAGAGGCCACATCTGTAATTCCAAAGTGCCCCAGGAGGTGCAGTAAGCGGGCACACCTGCCCTTTGCACCCCTGGAGCACTTAGTGTAATATGACCCTTCGCACCTCATTACAAACAGGGCAAAATGTCACTGTTTGTATTGTGGCGCATCTTTAAAAAATTGCGCCAGCTGCAGACAAGCACAGTGAACCCTTTTGCCCCCAGTATAACAGTGAGTTTGTGCCGGCCCTGGTGGAAGCGCATTAGTGAAACTCAAACCATCCACTTTTCCCTGTGCAGGTGGCAACTCAGCCTACATTTGAAAGAAGCGCAGAGATCCATCTGCAAGCGGGTGCAGTGAATGACTGCATCCGTCTGCAGGGAGATGTCTTGGGAGTGAAATCCCTGAGATCCCCATTCCCACTTTCAAGGCCCTCTCAGAGACACACTGACTGTGCAATAGTCTGGTGATACACAAAGTCAGTGCACCGTCCAATAGTTCCTTTGACTCTGCGCCTGCCTTTGTAATGTGGCGCGAGTGCAGAGGCAAAGTGTTTCCTCATTTGTGTGGGAGCACTAACTCATGCAAAGGATGGAACACCCCTTTGAGATGGCACCACAGCTTCAGGTAGTGCTGGCCAATCTGTAATATAGTCGAGCCAGGCCTACATTTACTAAGGGTTTACACTTATAGTATGGCCTGCTGTGGGAAGGGTTCATTGTCCTCCGGTTCCGAGGGTGCTAGAATCATGTTAAGGAGACTTCTTGTAGCTGCAGTTGAGTGGGGTGCAGCAGATGGGTGTAAACAGATGGAGATCCGCTTGATGTATATCATCTTCCGATAGTTGGACCGGTGCCCATGTTTGAGAATAGCCAGGTCTCTACTACTCTTTAGAATTCAAGGTGATCATTGGATGGCCCTTGTTCTTTATGGGAGCAAGTTTCAAAGCCTGGCAGTCCATCTGGGAAAGAGGTATTGCCAGTGTAAGGCTTTCCGAAGGTAGAGATGCTCAGGATGGCCTAGATTGCTGAAGGCCTCATTGAATCCACATGAGCAAAGTTTGGGTGATCAGTCCACTACCAGGGGCAGAGTCGTACTCTGAACTTTTAGCAACCTATAATCAACAAGCATTGGCAAAGCCAATAGGTCTCTCCTATGACAGCTATTGGCTTTGGCAATATTTTATAGCCATGCTGTACAGCAGTGCAGATGTTTTGCAGTGTGACTAAAACTCATTTTAAAAAGCATAATGAAGCAGTCAGGGCTAATGCACTTTTATTTTTTAAGTGCATGAGCGATGGATCCATCATAGTCCCATTCTTTATTATTATTTTTAGCTGCTGTACAGCAAGGCATTGCCAAAGTCAGCAATTCCCATGCTTTACAGCAGGAACAAAAGACCATGTCAGAGCCCATAGCCTCAAAGGCGAAACCTATCGGCTTTGCCAATGCTTGTTAGATCTTGGCACAACACCCCTGTGATTCTGAAAAAATCAGTTGACTTCCTCCTGTGTGAAAAAAATATATAATTTGACAAAAAATCCTAGCACATTAAGAAAGCAATTGCACCAATGTCCATGTCTTAGTGAAAATACATTTGGAAGCAGATAACATCTGTTTTCACAATTAAAGCAGATAACATCTGTTGTCAATTCATTACGACCCCAACCACACCCCACCCCACACCCCGGAGATAAATACAGTAAGTTATTACAGTAATGGGAAAAAAAAAGCAAAGCGAAAGGCACCATCTCCTTTGTACAATCCTTGTTAGCATTAAATAGACTTAAGACCACACGCATAAATACTAATTCTTTCAAGAGTGGCCTTAATATAACAGACACCGAACAGCTAAATACAAAATCTGTACAAATATTTGTAGTGACAGTGCAAGTTACAAAAAAGCATCAGATGAAGATGGAGAAGAGTTTAAAATACCCAATCCTAGGTAAGATTTAAACACTTAGAGAAAAAAAAAAAACAAGATATTACACTATCCAACACAATTATTTTTAAAAATCCTTAATGTTTTTCTAACTAAACCACGTATTTAGTTGGTCCCAAATCTCTAAGCCTTTTTTCTTTGCCAAGATGCCGTTCTTAGCATAGATGGCCTTTTCTAGATTACAAGTCGCTACCAGTCTAGCCAACCATTGGGAAAACAGAGGGGGATTTGGGTCTAATCAGGCAGAAGCTATACATAACCTAAGAATAGTCATGGCTACGAATATAAGTGTACCCTCATTCTTTCTGTTAATCGAGTCCTGTACACCTAGCAGAATAGTAGCTGGCGTTAACTGGATATCTTGTAATAGAATCCTACTTAAAAATTGTTCTATTTTATCAATAAGTGGTTTAAATTTCAAACAGGTAGCGAACAGGTGAACTGAGTCAGCACTAAACTCCGAACATCTAGGACAGAGTGTTCCTTTACCTGTGCCCCATTTAGCAATTCTACTAGGTGTAATGTATAGGAAAAAGACAGTCTTATAGAATTGCGCCTGCAGCTTGGCTGACAACCGGTCGCTCTGAGCAAAGCTTAGAGCGAGACAAAATGTATTACAAGGGACATCCAGTTTCTGTTGCCATTTCTTGTCTATTTTGTCCAGATCATCAGACATTCGGCTATTGAGCGCCGAGTAGATGTGCCCAATACGAGGTACCCCAGAACCCTGCAACTTTTCGATTAAATCTATTTTGGCAAACCCCACCAGCCTTACATGACAGGAAATTCTTTATAGCAGTATAGTTAAAGGCCTGGTTCTTACTCAACTTGAATTGTGTTTCCAAGTCATTAAATGACCGGACTCCTTCCAAAGTAAGAAAGTCTCCAAGTTTTGAGATTCCTGCCTTATACCAATTCTGAAGATATGTTTTCCCTCATATAGCTGGTAAGTTAGGATTGTTGCATATGGGAGTGTAATAGTTTAATCTGCCTAATCCAAGGAGTCTACGTACGTTAGAAAATACCCGGTATGCACTTAGCAGGGTCTTGAATCTAACCCGCTTATAATAGCCAAATTCGAGTTGCCGCCAGAAGCATCCCTGTGCCTCCTCTCCAAGTAGAAAAGTGAAGGGAGATGGAAGTCCTGAGGAAGCCATGTCTGGATGTTCATGTAATAATTCTACACAGTATTGTAATACCGTAGCCCAATAGTAGAGTCTTAAATTGGGGAGTGCCAAACCTCCTCTGTCACGAGGAAGAGAAAGCAGCTTAAAAGCCCTCCTAGACTGAGAATAGGCCCAGATGAATTGGGAGAAGAGTTGTTCACATTTTTGAAACATTAGATTGTTAAACTCTAGAGGAATAGCCCTAAAATAATAGAGCAATTTGGGGAAAAAAAAAAAATTCAGAACGTTACAATGCCCTACTATGGTCAAATGAAGATTATTGATCCGGTTAAGTGATCTCTTTGTTTCTGCAGCTAGCGGGATCAGATTTTCTGTTACAATGGAATCTATATCGGCAACAATGGTAACCCCCAAGTATTTAGCTTTGAGTACCAACCGGCTATCTTCCCACTTTATTCTTTCATTTAGAATAATCTGCGTTTTTTCCCTATTAAGTGCATAACCGGATACTCTCCCAAACTCTTGAGCCTCATGTTCCAGAGCTTTAATAGCTGCTTCCGGGTCAGGAGTCACTATAGCTAGATCATCGGCATAAGCCATGATCTTGGTTTCTACACCGAACCGGCTCACAGCCTGAATATCCTAATTGATTTCTATTTTCTTAATAAAGAGATCAATATAGAAGGCAAAAAGTAGTGGGGAACAAGGACACCCCTGTCTCGTCCCACATGATATACTGATTGGCTCTGATAATTTCCCATTTATCGAGATTCTGGCTGTGGGATCTAGGTAAAGAGCTTGAATAGCTTGGATTGCCTTGGGACCAAAATGCATCCACCTCATGACACCCCAAAGATATTCCCAGGAGACCCGATTAAACGCTTTTTCAGCATCAAGTAATGAGATCGGGTCTCCTGACACTTGGGCTGCATCAAATAGGGTGATGGTGTGCCGAATGTGTTCTACCGTACTCTTTTTAGGAATAAACCCATGTTGCCACTTTGAGACCAGAGGTTCAATTTTAGTAGATATTCTAGATGCGAAAATTTTAGAATATACCTTTGAATCGCAATTAATTAAAGTGATAGTTCTGTATGAGCCCATCTCTACAGTAGGCTTATTCTTTTTCGGAAAGATCACTATTTTCACTGTAGACCAAGACGCTGGTGGAGAAACTCCATTAAAGATTGAAATTACCAAATCTGTAAAGAGTTCTTTTATTTCAGGGGAGAATATTTTATAAAACTCAACTGGGATACCATCAACGCCAGTCGCATTACCATCCGGCAAACTTGCCAACGCCAAAGCGATTTCTACCCACGTTGGGGGATGTTCCAATTGAGTGTAATCTTCCTCTCTAAGTTGGGATAATGATATATCATTGAGATATTTAGAAATCTCCCTATCTCTAATGTCTGAGAGTCAGGTATTCTTTTCGGTATAGAGATTGTTATAAAATTCTCGAAATGCCCCCTGTATCTTGACCTGGTCATCAGTTATCATTCCATTTACAGTTTGGATCAAGAGAATTGCATTAGTAGAAGCCTGTTGTCTGGTCCTAATTGCTAGCTGTGGCCAATGAGTTCGCTGCACTCGTATATTTTCTCGTGGACCGATGCCCATTTTGCAGCTGTTCTTTCTGAGAAAATAGACCCAATAGCGGCTTTAACAGCTACTACTTCCATCTGTTCCGCTTCAGTTTCCGCCCCCAGCTGAAACACTTGCATTAGTTTCTCTTCTGCTTTTTTCATTTTGTCTTGTAAGTCTAATACCAGTTTTATTTCCTTCCTATTTTTCCTAATGGAAAACCCCAATGTCTCTCCTCGAATACCTGCTTTTAGGCTATCCCACACAGTTGCAATTGAGGCAGACCCAATATTAAACTTGAGGAACTCTTGAATCCAGCCCGCATGTATGATCTATATCCTTCATCATACAGCAATGTTTTTTCGAAGCTCCAGTTAGAGACTTCACCTCTCAACCCCAGCCTTTCAATATTTAATATTAGAGGATTATGATCTGACATGAATCGCGGAACGGTGTCGATGGAACAATCACGCATCGGTGAAGAAGAGCTTAGAAAGTAATCCAGCCTTGCAAAAGATAGATATGGGGATGAAAAATAGGTAAAATCCTCTTTATTAAATTTTAAATTGGCCCATACATCATCCAAACCATGAATTTGCATTAAATTTAGCATGGCTTTGTACACTCTAGGTTTCCGTCCTCTATACTTCCACTGATCTTTGGCCGTCCAATTACTGAGTAGATTGATGTTGAAGTCGCCACAGACAATGATTGGAAGAGGTCAGTGAGCCAGTTCCCCTGTAAGCCAGTCTATTACCCCAGGGTCATCTGAGTTACTCCCATAAATGGAGCATATAGTAAAGGCCGATTTAAGAGGTAAACGACATTCAGCTATAACCCATCTCCCTAGGGGGGTCAGAATTCATTTGGAAAATTTTCAATGAGAGCTTCTTTTCAGCCATAATCCCTACTCCTTCTACACGTGCCCCTTGGGACGTTCCCCCAATGACTTTATACCCCAGTGAGTACAGAAGATGTTGCTGCAATCCCTCAATATGTGTTTCTTGGAGGCAGACTATGACGGCCTCCAACAAACGTAGTCCCTGTGCAACTTTTTGTCTTTTCATAGCGTCATTTAGACCACAGATATTAACAGAAACTATTCTAAGATTACTCATCATGTTCTAACCAGATTGTGCATCAGTAGATATCTTTTATAAGTGTTGAGATAAAAATCAAAACACCCCATTGACCCGACATTAGGAAACAACCCATGCTGATCCTACACCTCATTGTTCCGTGTGAAAAAACTAGATCTAAATATGAACAAGTACGAACACCCAATAACATTTTTTTTCCTTTTTTCCTCCCTTTTTCTCTCGATGTACATTTTTCTGTTTTTTAAATTCCTTTTGTTTCCCCTTTCTTTTTCCTCCTTTCCCTTTGTAAGCGCATCCCTTATTTATCCTCCCCCTTACATCCTGCTTCCAAGGACCATTTGAGCATGAACCACAATTTATGAGAAAAAAGTAAATAAATATAATCATTCCTCCCATTACTGTGTCGTTATCTCCCACCCCACCCACCCTCCCTCCCCCCACCCCACCCTCCCTCCCCCCACCCCCAAAATAAGCAGTCAGGGAAACTCTGAGTGATGGTCATCACGTGTGATCCCCTGCCACCCAACCATCCCGGACTTGTTCTAATAAGTTAGAAAAGAAGTAAGGGAAATCACAGCCTATAAATAATTTAATTCCTACCTAAGGTACCCTTCCCACCACCAAAAAAGCCTGCCAATACCCTTTTATCACTGCTCACTTGTGGCGCTCAGTTGCTACCACATTATAGGCTGTAGTTAATAGATTGATAGTGATTTTAAGAAAATATCCTTGATCAGCAAAATAAGGAAAGTGATGCAGCTTAACTCGGCCCTTTCCCTTTCCCTTTGATTTCTTTCAGGAATTCCCCAGCTTTAATCTCTGACAAAAAAATCTGGGAGGAGCCATTTATGATCACTTTCAACCTTGCCGGGTTCATTAAGAACACCTGGGCACCTTGCTGTTGGAAAGGGGCAATACGTTGGTGAAGACGCCACCTCCGCTCCACTGTAACATGACAAAAATCATGTTTTGCAAAAAACAATACTCCATTTGACCCCTTCATGGAGTATTGGTGGGCCTGATCATACACTAGCTGACTAAGGAGTAAGTTTCCAAAGAAAACCAAAAAAGCTCTGGATTTTTCATCACTAAAGCTGTTGCCGTTCCGCTGTAGCTTACGGTTGAAAGGGAAACGGTGTGCCCTTTGGACCTCTTGATCCCAGTTCCAGTTAGCACAATCCGGAAAAGAGTCTCGCAAAAGTTTGACAATATATCATCTTGGATCATCCCCCTCGAGCCCTTCAGGGATCCCCAGAAGGCGTAGATTGTTACGACGTTGTCGGTTTTCCTGTTCCTCTTACTTTACCATTACGTCAGTCAGGCAGGCGGCTTCAGAAGTATTCTGTTCTTTTAGGGAGGTTATTTCAGTTTGTAAATTTTCTGTGCGGCCTTCCACCATGGCCATACGATCACCAATATTAGTACATATCTTATTTATCTTCTGCATTCCACCCTGTAGTTTTTTGGCGGCCCCTCTACCAAGGCGGCTATCCAAGCGAACCTCATCGTGGAATTGTTCTATGGAGGACATTATGGAGGTTAATGAGGGTTCTGCTGCTTGTATCGGTGCTGATTTTGTAATCTCACAATGTATGCTCTTGGTTGTTTTGTCATCTGGAGGATAAAGCAACTGGGAGTCCGAATAGTCCCAACTAAGATGACTGCGTCTTTTAGCATTGTTACAAGCTTTTTTCTGCCGCTGAACAGTTCCGGTACTAAAGGAGGGGTCAGACTCGTTGAATTTGCAGGAGCTGTCACTGTCTGAGCTAAATGCACCGTCTTCTGTTAAAGAGCCATTAGATACTAAGTAGAAGTGCTCTCCAGTAATTTCTGGAGTCTGAGGGGCCGAAGTCAAGACCTGGGCACCGCAATTGTCTCCCAAGCTTACCTCCACAGGACCCACCTCAAACTCGGGAGTAGAGTCAGAAGACCCAGAGGCCAGAGGGATCGCCAGCCCAGGCTTAGCGGTAGAATTACTAGTTCCCAAAGGAGAGACCAAGACAGAATATATGTCTTCGTTAAGTTTTTTAGAGCCACCCTGGTGACTGGGTAAAACCACATCTGTTTTGACCCCGTCAATTTGGGTTGGGATACCAACAGTCACCTGAGGATCGCCTGATTTTACTGAACACCCCTTCAATGATGATGCTGTTAAAGAGGCAGGCAGGAGAGTAGGCATAGTAGGCATCTTAATAGCAGGGAAATGTTTAGCTATAGAGGGCAGGAGACCGAGATCTGCACCCCGCCCTCCTTCATATTTCCTCCGCCCCCTGTTCTCCCCACCGTCTTCTTCAATCCACCAGTTTCCCGTTTACCTTTCCGGAAGGTTTCTGCTCTCTCGGCGTCTCTGTAAGCTGTGCTTCCCCGAGCCGCCTTCGTTTTTACACTCCTCACTCCTCGGGTCAGCATCTGTCTTCTGCTGCGCTGAGACACTGCTCTCAGCACAGCCAAGATCACACTGCTCGAAAAATAGGCACCTGGATCAGACGAGGCCTCCGCTGCAGAGTAAGCCGCATTCCAGATAGAAAGCCAAATCGCCGCTCTGCTGCCACATGTCTTTCCACACGGCATCCGAAACCACACTCTGGAAGAGCAGGACACCAGCATCACGAAGATCCGGTGCAGACAGTGGATTACCGATGTCCGGCAGGGCGTGGCTGGATGGAAAGAGCTCACACTAGCGCCATCTTGCTCCCAAACCACTCCACATAAACATCCATTTCAAAGGCGAAAAGGCTTCTTTGAAGTGCGTGTGATCCAGTAAAACATAGCTATAAATGGCAAGAGGTTTAACAAGAACGACGGGGAAGAAGAAAATTAAATCTCAGCGCTGTCAGTTGAAGGCCAGCAATCAGTTCTTGGTACATGCTCCAGTCGAAAGAAGAGGAAGTGAAGCCAGCATGTGCTAGCCAATTATAAGGCAGGAAATAAGCGTGACAATTAAGCCAACCAGTGGCATAATGAAACTAGAGCATCCCCCTGCAAAGTGCACGCAAGGTAGCCTCCCAAGCTCTGGACACAGTTTGGAGCATTCAGGACAGGGACCTGCCAGTACCGGAGGGGGCCCCTGTAGCTTGGGCCCCCCCTCCCCCCACACCGTGGGGGCTGCGGGAGTTTTTGTTACGCCACTGAAGCCAACAAATGTTAACCAATGGGTGGGCTCTTAGACCTTTGTTGTATACAATATCTCTCGCAAGTGAGATGCATGCAATGCATGCGCCGTCGCGGAAGATACCTAAAAATGATCAAACCAGCCCTGCCTAGCATCGTGCTCTTTCTTTTCTTCCTCTCTTCTCACTACCTCGCCTTCCATCTTCTCTCTCCCTTCTCTCTCTATCGCCTCTATCATGTCCTCTCTCTTTTCATCATCTTGCTCCCTCCCTTGTCCATAGATAGCTTGGTGGACAATGCAGAGAGCCTTTCATGAGATTATACCGCTAGTTACTGGCAGCATTGCATTGCTCGCAAGGTTCTTATCCCAGTGAGTTAATTTAAGAGATTGCATTTGCTCATATGCATCCATTCACGTACCTGATCGTGTGTGTTGAAAAAAGTTAAAAAACAGAAAGTTATAGATTGAAATGTTTTCTTCATATTGCAAATTTGTTCCTTCAAAAAGTGTATCTTTTCTAAACAACCATATTCAAACGCTATTTATGTATTCTAATGAGTTCAATCGGAACACATATAATTGTGATCTCTTCCAAATTCCAAGGTTTAACTTCAATTAGAAATTTCAGCCTGAGTTGTGCTTGAGATGGTATTCATAGAAACAAAACAACTTTCTAATGCATTGCAGTTTACAGCTAGCATGTGGAACGACCATTCCATCTCCTTTTCGCTTTTTTTACCTTTTAGGTTGGACGCGATTGCACAGTCCATATATGGGACACTGAGACCATCAAACCACTGTCGGTCTTAAAGGGCTACCACCATTTTGGAGTGTGTGCAGTAGACTTCTCAGGTAGGTGCTCTTTCTAGACCTTCCTCCTCAGTACAGGTGACTTTGCTTTGAGGTCAACGGTGATTTTTCTAGGGGCCGGAAACTGTGCTGTAAACTTGTACTAGTATTGAGCCGAATAGAATCTGCTGGCGAACATCATCCAAGCACTGTCACAACAGACAGTTGATAACGTGACCTTTAATTACAAGGGTCAACGTGACCTTTAATTACAAGGGTCGAAATGACACCACGAGTACAATTATTTTATTTCCTTATACCCCCCGAACAAAAGTAATATTCGTTTGTGATGTTACATGCAGACAAGCACACGTGCACTGGTGCTTGCACACACGGGCCTCCGTATTGACACATCTTCCTGACCTGCCTAACGCAGATTTTTCTGTCTGAATCTAGGGAATGCCAGAAGACGTTTGTGTGCACAGCGGCGTAATGTAGGCACCTTAGGCGCTGAAGGACCACCAGCACTTCCAGGGTCCCCCATTCAGCATTGACCAATGACTATCTGCAGGGCACAAGTCCTAAAAACGAAGTGGGGGGTATTAACAAGTTGGGCAGTATGCTCGTGACATCATGGAGCATGATATCACAGCGTGTGACGTCACGGCTCAACATCACAAAAAGCGGCGTAACAACCCATGACCTTATAGGACGTAACATTACAAGAAGTGACGTCAGGTCATAATACCTCACACATATGTTTAGCAGGTTTATCATGAGTATATTTGAGCACAATACAAGATTTAACATATTTGATTTTGCGTCGGGCTGGGCCAAAAAAGTGATACAAACTTGACGCAAAATCTGGGCCTCAACGTATTAATTTATTTTAGAGAAACTCTTCTGCAAAGAAATTGACAACAGGAAGAAATGCGGCAGTAAATCCTTTCTGCTTAGTTGGTTGTAAAATCTGCATTTTAAAATATCCTTCGGGGTTAAGGCACCTGCTGAACAGATCTTTGAGTGCCCATTAAATCTCAGGGATCATTAATAATGGTCATATAACTCTGGAGGTTAACGCTTTTGCTGGAGAGATCTGTGTTTTATCTAGTACCAGTTTTGACTCAAAGTAGTATTGAGGGTTAATATGTCTCCTGCAAATCACATCATCTAACAGGAAGATTAGATTTTTATGTAGCTAGGTGAGTTACTAATTTTAACACAGACATCCTTTTGTTACTTGTAGTTATAAATTGTAATCCTTCTAATATCGCATAATTTGCAATGAAGGACATTTGACTCCTACACCTTGTAGCCCTCACTCTCTTATATTCCACATCTTGTACATTAATTTACACCCTTATATATGATTTATTGTCAATGTATAATGTGTACGTGTGATGTAAGCGCCCTGACTCCCTGCATTGTGATGAGTAGCACTATAAAAGAAATGAAACAAAATAGTGGTATTTAAATTATTTGTGTAAATAGTGGGACAGACCAACACATCTGACATTTTTACAGTGCGTGCATATCTCTTATATACAGGGACTGAACAAAGTCAGCACCATGCTTCTCCTACATACTTGTGGAGTAATAAGCTGTGTGCCTTTGTTTTTCTCCACCATTGCATTTGCATCTAGGTGTGAGATTGCTTCCAGCCAGGATACTCTAACAAAAGGTCTGATGGTCCCTTAACTTCAGCCTTTATTTTGTGCCCATCTTGAATTTAAATAACCAAACCCCCTCACTGACTGCATGTTGCTGCTCGGAAGGAAAGCAGACAACATGCAGGTGCTGCTGAATTTGTCCCGGTGTAGGGATATTACACCTGGAAAGTGCAGCCTCTTCTTGCCACAGATCCCACAAGGTCTGAAAATACCTATTATTGCTTGAATCTGACATTTTAGCTTGTCAGTTCAGAATAACCAATAAAGAAATTCAAAGAAATACCTTCATATAACTAGGTTCTGACAGAAAATCATGGATAATTAAGCAGGGCTCAGGGAGACTCCCTTCACACGACGTGCAGTAGACGATATGAAGGAGTGAAGCCTCTCTGGGGAGTGTTGTCACCTTATTGGCTGAAGTTTGGTTCTTTTGTAATGATGTAGGTAAGTTAATAAAGTGAATGTCTTTTTTAGCCGTTATGTACTATGTATGACCTACCTTGCTTTTGAATGTACTGCGGGACTCCCACTTTGACGGCGGGACATAATTCAAGCATGTGAATCTATGAAAGATGCCACAAATGGAGAAACCACAATTACAGGTAAGTAACTTATTTTCATATATTTAAGTGCTATCACTGACCAGATCATCAAGACCAATCTCCCATAGTGTGTGGTGCAGGAATCTTACTTACATGTTTGTAAAGCGTAAACTATCGCCTCTAGGCAATGTCTATAACACAGGAGAAATGAAACTGCAATGAGTTAGCAGGAAGGTTAGGTCTTTAAGGCTTCCTAGAAAAGGAAAACTCCGCTAGCTGCCATAGATAAAATGGGAGCTTCGTCCAAAGTAATGAGCCCAGCAATCTGATAGACCTGTCTCCACAGCGTGCTTTTGTGAAACACAGCTTAATAACTAAGTAGACAGAGCCTGACCAAAGGGGTCTGAGAAAATGTAGGAAATGATTCTCAGCTGGAAATCACAGACTAGTCTGATGGAAGGCCCTACATACAAAGCAAAGTCTTGAACTGAATCCTTTGTGGAATAGGGAGCCAGTGTAATGACCTCCCAGGTGCAGAGATATACATATGTGCATAGACCATGCACCAGACTTACCAGCATGTTCTGATTTCTCGGAAGCTTTCTCAACTGGCTATGTGGCAGGCCTAGATAGATACAGTAACAATAATGCAAGCCGTATAAAATCATGGCACTTATTACAAAGGGGTGTTTGTCATGTAGAAAGAAAGGACGTACCTTTCTGAGCGCCGCGAGAGTTGAAATACAGGTTGGCCACACCTGCTGAATTTGAAGGTCAAACGATTTCCTGTTCTAACCAGTCTCCTACGTTTTTTACGAAGACAACAGGAATAGCAGCACTTCTTCTTCCAGACTGATTGATCTCCTCCAACCAGCAAGATCCCAGTCTTATCCCATTGACTTGTAAGACGTTCTCCACAGTGGTTCTTTCGTATGTTCATATTCTTGAATCATTCCCGGTCATCAAGCTGGGAGTCCCTCATAACTTTAAAACAGAAGTAAATAGTGGGGGGCGCTAGGTGGCGCGCGACCAAGATGGCCGCACACCAGTGAGGCTCCTGCCCTACTGAGCGAGAAACTATCCTTACACCCCATCCTTGGCTACATCTAAGCTCTGGTTTCTGCACCACGACAAGCCGCAATCACCACTGCTCACGGCGGTACCGATTCAGGACGAGGAAGACCGACCATGACGATCTTGCGGACTGGTGGGGATCTCTGCGGATGGCTGTCCCTCCGACCTCGTGGGGATGGACGGCTGTGATAACCAGGCAAGCCCGGAGTCGCGTGGGCCCTGCGGGCGGAGATACCTCGCTGGCCTGTCATACTACGATCCCGCTGCAACCACACTGTGCTCCTCTGAGACGGGTGCCTCAGCCGGACTCCTCGCCCAAAGACATTATGCAATCTAATACCTGGCCCGGGAGAATTTCACTGAGCAGCCGCTGAGCGCCGACTGGACGTTGCCGATGTACGTGAGTACACAGCTGGCGGCGCGTTAAGGAAGTCCCTGAATTGATCACGGTGAAGAGGTGTGGGGGGGTCCCCTCTGTTTGTGACGCAATACATCAGCTGGCTTCACGGAATCTATCGGGGGTCGGGCGCGCCGCTCCCTGCTCGAGTGTAGCTGCCATAGCCCGGGGTGATCTGCCGCCATTTTAAATGCCGGACGCCGCGAGAACCAGCATACAATACCGCACAGGTGAATGCCGGTGGGTGGCCTTGCCGGGCATAGCTGTGTGCAGTGGGGACCCGGCGGGGCTCCCCCTTCTGTGATTACATACAACGTCCCCACCAGAGTGATTGCCTCGCAAATACCTATGAAGAGAACGCTGCGTGACAGACATTTTGGGTGAGCTGAGGGCCCCTCTGACGCTGCTGACGGCTGGCTATGGCATTCCTGACAACTGCGGATTGAGGCTGCGGATCCTGACCGTCTCCAGTGTGTCGGATGGTGACTCCATGCACAGCCACCGATTCACACCGTGACATACCGCCCTATAGCACCACCGGCACACGTGAAGAGCGGGCACACAGCAAATGTTGGGCCGAGGCCTGGAACAACAAAGGAACCGGACAGCTCAGCAGTACAGTTGCGGGGACTGGAGGGACCGGTGCGCCTCACGCACTGAGCGCCTGTGCCGCTCTGCGGGCTTGTGCCCTGGGCTCTCTAGCGAAGGACCGGGTGGGTCAGCCTCTAGATACATCTCGACGTCTAGGGAGTAACGGCAGATTGTACATATCGTCATTGCATCTGGGGGCGCCCCTTTCGGTCTCAGCATGGGACGCACTGACACCAAACAGACGAAATTGCCCTTTGAAACGCGCAAAACACCCAGGTCCAACTCGGCGGACCACGCAGTCTCAGATAGCATGGATACTCAGGAGGAAGATTGGAAGGCGCTCCTGCTAGGCATGAAACAACGCCTCACAACCATCACAGAGAAAATAGATACCATGAATGCACGTATGGACTCAGTTGTTAATAAACTTGATCACCACGAACAACGAATCAAAGAAGCGGAAAGTAGAGTGTCCGACCTGGAGGATGGCGCTACGGCAACCAAAGAACATGTTTCACAGATGGATAAACTGCTCAAAATAATTGCAGATAAGAACGAGGATTCAGAAGCCCGATCCCGAAGAAACAATGTGCGCATCCTGGGCTTGGCGGAATCGACCAATACGGGCCGCATGGAAGACTTCATTGAAAAATTGGTCGTGGAACTGTTCGGTCGCGACTTCTTCTCTGCCCACCTCACGGTGGAGAGAGTGCACAGATCCCTGGCTGCCCGCCCACCCCCTGGAGCACCACCTCGCCCAGTGATATCACGCCTTTTAAACTACCGGGATAGGGACATGGTGTTGCGCCTTGCCCGAGAAAATAAACAGGTACACTATGAAAACACCACACTGTCATTTTTCCCGGACTTCACGTAAACCGTGCAAGATGCAAGACGCAAATTCGCTGCCGTGAAGAAAAAACTGCAGGCGCAATCGATTCCCTACGCTATGATGTACCCGGCGAAACTAAAAATCACACACCAGGGGAGGCAACACTTCTTTCAAAACCCACAACAAGCGGAGGACTTCCTTAAGCGTAATCGTCGCGGCGCATCTTCTGGAACGGGCACGCGAGAACGATCCAGATCCCAGTCTCCCCTATCAAACCCAGACTAAGGCGAGCAACTGTTACCGAACAAGTGTGATCAGCATTGGTGACCTGAATCCGAGGAGCTGCTCTACATTGCTGATGTATTAATTTTTCTATAGCATTATTATCTGTCTCGCCCGGACTCTCACCTCCCTCCTGCCACGGCTGCCCGCGGATGCAGCGGTGTAGCGGGTAGGTGCAACAGCGGAGGAGAGTGGGTATGGTGTGAGCCCATAGTGACTTTCCCACGAGGGCGTTCCCACAAATCTCCTACAAGAAGGGACAGTACTGGTTGGACTGATGGTTCTTAATAGCGGGAAGGTACATATGCCCGGCGAGTTGGGGATGCCGGAGTGGGTGGGGAGAGGGTGTTTTATGTTCAATGCAATGTTATCTACCCAGTTGGTCAGCAGGGGCAAAATAGTACTCCGTCGTAATCACGATAGACGAAGGCATGACTGATGTCACATAGGACATTAACAATCTAAATGTATTATCATGCACTATACGGGGTCTGAATAACTCTAGGAAAAAGAGGCAGGTACTTGGCTACTTAGACCGACATCACATCACAGTCGCAGTGTTACAAGAAACACATTTGCATGCGGAACTTATCCCTCAATTCGCTGCGAAATGGGCATCCTATCGGTATTTTGCATCATACTCCGGTTACTCTCGGGGAGTGGCCATTCTCATCAAACGAGGAGTAAGGTTCGGACCCAATGGGTCAAAAGTGGATAATAACGGGAGGTACTGTCTGGTATGGGGGAAGCTCAACTCATATGACGTGACATTTGCGAATTATTATGGCCCTAACACTGACGATCCACAAACTTTGCTCTTACTATGGATTAAAATTCAAACGATAGGCACCACCTATGTTATCTGGGGGGGAGATTTTAATACAGTGGTGCAGCCACAGATGGATAGATCTCGAGTCTCCCCAATGCATTTCACGAACACGCACCGAGTACTAAAAGACATACTAGACAACAACTACCTACTTGACACATGGCGGTATAAACACCCTATACAGCGGGAGGGCATGCACCACTCGGCGGTTCACGCGTCATGGGCTCGACTTGACTACCTGATCGTGTCGGTTGGGATAGCGCACTGGCTCGTAAATGTTACCCATCTAGCTCGCACATATTCAGATCATTCCCCCGTGGTGATGGAACTACAGCCCCCGATAAGCCACACCCCGTGCAACAATTGGCATCTCAATCCCCTGCATCTCCAAGACACTGTTTTTCGGACGGAAATCGAGCGGGAAATTAAGGAATTTTTTGAACGGAATGTACTTTCTTTCTCCAGCCTTACTACTGTCTGGGAAGCATATAAGGTCACGGCCAGGGGATGGTGTATCTCAAAGGGGGGGGGGGGGGCATACTCAAAACGTAGGGACCTTCATAGGTTGGAAGGGGAACTTAAAGCACTAGAAGCAGAGCTTCAGGCACACCCGAATGATGGGACATACCGAGCTAAACTGAGGGAAACTCTCACAGAATACGAGGAAACCGCGAGCAGGGAAAGCAACTTCCGAGGGAAACCATACCTGACCAGGGTTTATGGAGAAGGCGATCGTCCAGGGAAGGTATTAGCACGCATGATTAGACCCCCCTATGTTTTCAAACTATGTCACGGAAATATAAGATGCGCAGGGTACCATACATAGAAACCTCTCTGATCAACTCGATATGTTCAGGGACTATTATAAAACACTATACCTCACACAGGGGCGGTCCGCTAGATTTGCCACAGTACTTCAAGGATATGGCATTGGCATGGCTAGGTCCTAATCAACAAAAATTTCTACATTTGGAATTGTATTTGGACGAGATTACTGAGGCAATAATGCATATGAAATCAGGGCGGCCCCGGGTTCCGATGGCTTGCCAATAGAGTTTTATAAAGCCTACGCGCCAATTTTAGCACCCATCTTAAAATAATTTTTCTATGCAGCATTAGAGGAGGGAAGCCTGCCGAGAACCATGCGGGAGGCTCAAATATCTTCGCTACTAAAACCTGGCAAATCCCCACTACATTGCGAATTGTACCGACCCCTATCTTTACTGAACTGTGATACTAAAATCCTAGCAAAGGTTTTAGCGATCCGCCTCAGTCTCCTGATGGAACGATTAGTGTTGCCGGATCAGGCGGGATTTATCCTAAATCGTGCCACGTCCCACAACCTCAGAACACTTTTAGCAGTACTACAAGACATAGACCCCAATTGCTCGGCGATGGCGGTCTTTCTTGACGCCACCAAGGCGTTTGATTCAGTGGAGTGCGATTACCTGATAGGAACTCTGAGTTACATGGGGATGCCCTTTACTCTCTTGAACTGGGTTAAACTGCTGTACACGCGGCCGATAGCCACAGTCCTGCTGAATGGCGCACGTTCTTCTCATTTTACCGTTTTACCGTTTCCAGAGGCACAAGGCAGGGGTGTCCGCTTGCCCCAGTTTTATTTGCTTTAGCCATCGAACCCTTGGCAGCGAAGCTATGACAGCACCACAATGAGAGATCTCTGATCTCTCCTGCTAGACAATTGCTAATCTCCCTCTATGAGGATGATATGACCCTATATATCAAAAAGCCTCAAGAGAATCTTAATCTAGTGTTGAGGGAGATAACCAAATTCGGCGCCATTTCTGGAATACAAATAAATTGGACTAAATCTGCAGTATTCCCCCTCACACATAACACCCAACCACACCAATTGGACTATCCCCTGGTTTGGGAGAGTGACGAGTTAAAATACCCAGGGGTACCTATAACCAGGGATAAGGACGCACTGATGCGGGCAAATTATGGCGTAGCTATTGACAAGACAACAGACAACATCACCAAATGGATTCGACTACCACTGTCAATGGCAGTGAGGATATCTCTTATTAAGATGATCCTACTACCTAAGTTCTTGTTTCTCTTCATCAACATTCCATACCATCCCGGGTGGTCTTTCTTTAACACACAAAAGACACAGCTTATAAGACTTATATGGGGCAGAAAGCAAGCGCGGCTCAGCCTAACCACACTGATGTTGCCGTACCAACAGGGGGGATACGATGTTCCCAATTTTGAGTACTATTACTATTGTGCACAGGTACATTTCGCAATTTACTGGTTTCACCCGCCTCCCTTCATGCCTCATCTGGCGGTGGAAGATGGCTATATGTCCCAGACGCCTCCAGAGGGCTACCTCTTCACTAGGGTGAAGGAGCGAGAGCGGGACCCCTCCACGGTGGATTGTACTCTTGCTGCGTGGAGACATATTGCGCGCAGGTTAGGTGCCCCCATGATGTATTCCCCTAGAATGCACCTGCTACGTAACCCCTTATTGCAAGTCACATATGAGGGGATCTGCCGCAAACTACTTGATGGTTTGCATTACACCGCCTGGATCTATATGTAGGGGGACAATTTCGCTCTAAGACACAGTTCTTTGGCGCACAGGTGCCCACAACCATGGACACCTTTATGTATATTCGACTTAGACAAAGTGTAAAAGCGGTAACCCCTGCATTTCCTGATGTGCCAGATATCCTCGCACCCCTCCATGACCTATTACAGGCGGAAGCCCCACAATATGTCACATCACTCTTATATAAACACATACAGAATGCGCCACCTCCCCAGACTCTAACGGCCAGACGGGAATGGGACAACGATCTAGATATACCACTTACAGACAAGCAATGGGAATTTAGTTGCAAGCAGACCGAGGCGGTCACAGGTAATAGTAGACTACGCCTCATACACTTTAAGTTTCTGCATAAACTCCTACTGCGGGAACGTGACAACTGTGCAAGGTGTGGAAGGCAGGGAGCGGATTTCATACATTTAGAGTGGAGCTGCCCTCAGGTGGCTACCTACTGGACACAGGTTTTTGAAGGGATGTCGACAATGATAGGAGCTCAAATATCCCCGGACCCACTCATGGCTCTTCTAGGGCTCACTCAGGACATAAAAACAGTGCATAGGAAATATTTGGCAATGGGTTTGTTCCTAGCGAAACGTCAGGTAGCATGCAAATGGGGACGTGGGCGTCCTCCCAAGTTCAAGGACTGGATAAATACAATGTCCACGTGGCAAGATCACATGAACTATTATGCTGAACTATTACCCATAAAATCGCTGCCGAAAGACATTTGGGGACCACTGACTGCCTAGCTGCTGGGGAACGAAGCGATTCAGGGAGAGGGCCAGGGGGGAAGAGGGGGGAACCGGGAAGGGGGTTAGTACTAGAGCCCACTCGAGGTCCTCACAAACAGAATCTGAGGCATTATCGAATTGCAATGAAAATGTGGCAAATGAGTAGCGATGCTGCATAGTGGGGCGGGTGAGATTTTAGGGTCCTGCCATAGTCGAAGGAGGCTAAAACCACCCTCCTAGTTTATACAGTAAGTGTGATGTCTGCATATCGCATAACCTAATGACCCCGTAGTCTACGGAATGCAACGCTCTTTATATACTATACTCATGTGCTACCCTATGATCGCTGGGGGGAGGTTCTATACATGTTAGATAAGGGGGGATGTTGATCCTATGCAATAAATATGTACGGGAAGGTGTACGAAACTAGCGTACCATTAATGTACCTGAATTGTTGATTGACATTACACTGATGTACAGTGCAAGTTTTCAATAAAGGTTTTTGGAAATGTGTAAAAAAAAAAACAAGTAAATAGTGTTAAAATGGCCATAGGCCTCAACAGTATGTGTTTGGTAGCATTTTAAGCACCCCAAATATCAGCCAATGAGATGGAAGTGCTGAGCTCTCCCACTGCCCCCAGCCATCCTAGTTCGGATTTCATAGCACAAGTGTGAGGAATACATATGATAGCGTGAGCCTCTAACTGAGCAGGAGAGAGGGTCACATACGACAATAGCAAAAAGAATGACACTGGGGAACAGGAGTGACAGGTCGGTAACTCATTTCTTGTCCAGCATTGGCTCTTTAATCTATTCACGTGCCCGAATTAGAAGAGCAACCAGTACATAACATTTGAATAGGACAGGAAGAAGGCTCGTCTTCACTGAAGCTGGTTTGGGAGAACTGCTGTCCCCAGTGCTGAATTGGCCTCTGCGTCCATATCCAGGCATTAGTGCTCCATGACCTTGAGCAGATTTTCCACATGGCTGCTCAATATTTCTCTTGTGGATGCACTTTGGCATAAAGTGGTGCCGTTGTCATCATGCCTCTAGTGGAGTGCGTCCTCACTCTACCCGGGAGTGGAACCTTCGTCTTGTTGTGGCAGAAAGAGATGCAGGCTGACCGCTAATGTGCTATGCCCTGTTTGGACAATGGTCAGCCTTTTCTAGGCTGGCTGAAATATACGAACAGTTGGGCTGAAGCACACAAGTCTTTTGTCCATGTAAAATCGAATGCACCTGCTGACATCCGGGGACTGCAAAGATGTTTCTGCTGACAATGTTGTATTAGGGCAAACGAAACGAAGGATAATCTGTAGGCACTTTAAGCATAAACTTCAGGTTGATCCATAGGATAACTTTGTCTTTAAAGCAAAGACAATCTCTGTATGCATTGTATGTGGTAGGAGTCTTCGACACACAGAGCTGAAACCTAGTTCAGTGTCCTAGATGCATTTTGACTGTCTCCTTGACCTCTAATTTGGAGATCTCTGAGAAATCAGGAAGAACGGGTGACGTGAAATCACTTTTCTATGGTCTTGCTTCAATAAGTCTTCACCATAGCAAAACTGTGATGCCTACAAGGTGAGTGCCCAGGCACAGTAAATCCTTCATTGATCAGCTTCATTTATAAGATTGAGTCACTACTCTGTGTACATTACCCCCCTGATTGAAACACGCTTGTGGTTCCCATTGATGGGTTTGCCTTAATAGATCAGATTACGGAGCTAGCCTGAGTGAAAATCCAATGAATTATCAGACTCTGACTTGGGTAAGTCATTCTGATTCTCAAACATACTCCGCTTTATTGCGTATTTTCTTTAAACTTCTATATTAGTTTTCCATTTATGTTCTTTGATTAAGTCTTGCAGGGATTTGCGCAGAAATGCCGTGACTTTGAGGGGCCGATATCATCCATCCTGGTGCATTAGGCAGAGTCACAGGTGTTACGGACACAACACATTGGTTTGGATGGCATAGCCCGATTGGTACTGTTTAATGTCAATATCCGCATATACACATTTCTTCATCATACTCCGCCTTTCAGCGTTACTGACAAAGAGCAAATACAGATACAACAGGATAAAGAGTGAAGTATCTTTATTCTTGTTCAGTTGAGGCTGTCAATTTCTCGTGGTCGACTGCATATGCGTGTTTCGCCCCTCAGTGGCGAGAAGGCCTGGGCCTTTTTCAAGGGGAGATTACGAGCATGGTTCAGTAGCTAAATATTGGTCTGTCTTTGATGTTGCTGTATTTGTGTCTTATTCCATGAAGCCCGAAGTCGTTGAAAAGCATCAATAAACCTTGGAGATGCCAGGGAGACTGTCTCTCGGAGTCCGAGCAGTATGGTACACTTCTTATGAATACATCTATCTGTAAATGTCTCCCCAGCGCCCCATGCCAGCATGGGAGAGCTATTAGAGGAAACTTTACTTATCCAAACATGCACCAGGTATATTCAAAGGGTGTGCAATCTGCAGGTAGAGACTGTATCCACCAGAAAAAGTGTTACCATAGGTAAAAACCTTGTTCCATGCGCTCAGAACTGTATTCAGATTTTTGCACAAATTCTGAATATGGCTCTGACTGTAGTAGGTCACGAGTTTATCCAAACCAATCCTATTCCGTTTCTGTCACCCATCTCACCTCATTCCAAGCACCGGAGTGGCTTTTTCTGTAACCTGTTTCCTCATTTTACAATGGTGTCAGCTGCGTGTCTGGCAGGCCCTTACTCCTGGGAGATGGACTCTTAGGTGGTGACAGTCCACTTCCTTGCTTCAGACACAGGTTATTTTGTGACTCGGCTGACACGCTAGGGCTGGATACACTGTTGATGTGGATCCTGCTCATGCAGTTGACTTGATACAGGAAAATGTAATAGTTTCTGTTCTACCCTTCCAATGTGGAGGTCTCATTAGCGGTTTGCAGCCCTTGGCTTGGACAATTTTTTGTAACCTTTGTGAAGTCTGGTTGCCATCAGTAGATATTTAGCACCTCAGCAGCTGCTTTACATGTTTTCTGCATCAGTCCCGGCTCCAGCTTCCACCCTTTTTATCTTCAGTTCAGCAGCTTCTCATGATAACTTTCACGTTGTACAGTTTATTTCCTCAGAGGCCTGCGTAGTTAATTTTTCACCATTGTGCACTCATGCTCTGTAGTTCATCTATGACTTTTCAGTGGTGTGGTCATATGGTATGGCAATGCTTTTGCACCTATTGTGACTAGAAAGCTTTATGCAGCCTCTGGTTTTGCATGTTCTCAGGGCTGTCATCAAACTCCCTCATTTTCCTTCTGACTGCCTTGGGGTTCAGGTCTTTGAAGGCTCAGAGTCAGTCACTGATTGCCACCTTCCAGGGGTGTGAATGTGTTGTTGCTGTTATTGAGATAACTTCACTAATGTGTCCGGATTTTATCAGGGTCCAGTACGTAAAGTGATGTTTCAGCTTTTTGTAGTCTCCTGTCCTGTGGTTTCTACTTACCTATTGAAAGAACACATTTACTGGTTTGCTGATCACTGGTGTCTGTACTATTAAAGAGCTGAGGTGTAGTTTGTACCTAGACATGTAAATCAGTCTTGACCCTGTTAGAATGGGAACAGTCGAGCCACAAACTGCTAGGTCTTGCCTGAATGGACCACTAGCAACCCAGGACCGATTTCGCCCTAGTTAGGGCTCATTAACCAGGTACCAGTGGCTGAGATTAATTCAAGCATTCCATCCATCAGTTTTTTGTATAATATACTATGGGTGGCAGCACGAGAATATATATTTTTTTACACCGTCCCTGGCCTTCCATTAACACTTGGGTTTAGTGCCAGCTTTCTGGTGTGTGGTGAGATCACATAAACTCTAATGACACTTTGCCTAAGTTCTCATATCCTTCACCATACAGATAAATGATTGGGTTATCCATTTGTCATGCAGTGGAGATGGTACACTCGAAGGTCCAGTGAAGCTCATGTATGAGTCCATCAATTCCTGGGTCTTTGAAACAGAGAAGGTTGAACAGGAGTTGGAGTTTGGGTTGGATTGGTAAAGCGGGCACCAGGTTACGTGCCAACCTTCAGGTCCAGCTATCGGCCAGTGTTTTGGTTCTTCTGTGCCCGTTCAGCCAGCACTGACAGCCCAGAGGGGCCTGAGCAGCCATGCAAGAACCCTGCAGCAGGGGCAGGTGGGTCCCTGTCACCACCTTCTCTCCTGTCAATGGCTGGCAGTGTCCTTCCTCTACTCACCACCAGGCTGGCCCATTTTAACATGAGGAAGGTTTGGGCGGCCTAAGGGAATACTGATATGTGTGTATTAAGGCATGGAGGGAATGATTAAACTTTTACGTCTCCTTCAGGAGAACGCAAAGGCTGCTACTACCTTCCCCTCGAGGTCTCCAGCGAGGGCTGATCGGCCTTGGTGGTGTGGACCATTCAAATAAATGAGGTGGAATTGCCCTGCCCATCAGAGGTCACCACTGTCCTCTGCCGCACCCCTGTGATGTCGAGCTCAAACATTAGCCTATGGTTGGTGGGGGAGGGGGCTGAGCCTGTGAGGAAAACCTGATGTTTCCTTACAAGCATCCTTTCAAAACCTTTGTCCTCCTGCTCCAGCAGGTGCATTAGCCAGTTACGCCAAGACTGGAAACTACGATCTGCATTTTACATACAGATATCAGTGGTGACCCGCATGCTGACATCCTTAGCTACTTTATTTGGATTGGATTTTCTAATTTGCAGTTGATCTGTTTCACCAAGAAAGTACTACCGGCAACATGCATATGATCCTGAATGTCCCTCTGTGATGTGCCAGAGGGATGTCACATACTGCTGTTGTTAAAGTACTTTCCAAGTAAGGTAGCTCAGTATTCGCTCAGGAGATCAGCTCTTTAGTCGCCCCCACTGTCTGTGCATAAACTGCAGCTTCCATTAATGTACAATTACTCAGCTGGTTAATGCACCTGTTGGAGATATGTGATCTCGAGAAAGTGCTTTGTAGTAGGGTCGGTCTAATAAAAAAGAGCAAATTAATTTCAGCCTCCGCTCCTGAATCCTTCCTATAATGGGAGGGTCTGCAGGATATTGTGATCAACCCTGAGAGCACTGGTGGACCTATGGCAAGTTTATTATTAGTAGCCAACAGTAAATCTAGGTAGAATCATCTACGTCAATTGAAAAAAGCTGCTCAGGAAATGGATCCATCTGCCAACTTCAATTGATTTTAGTCTGTTTTAGATACTCTAAATGTATTTTTCTTATCTGGTTGCTGTGAGGTGTGTGTGTGTATTCGCGATCTTCACTTATTTAGACTATAAATAATTCCAGCACTAGGGACTGCTAAGGAGCTGTTGGTGGTGCTGAAAGTCTCCAGGGTGACATTGTCCCATTCCCTCGTTTGTAGGTGTCTGCCTGAAGAGACCTCCAGTACTTAATGACTAACATTGCGCCCTAAACCCTACCTGTTGAGACCACCTATAGCGTTTATGGACTAGCATTGGCATTTATGCTGAACCTGGAGTGGTCACTACTATAATATTGTAATCTATAGTGTGTAGGCCATCTCTTCGGTTAGAGTGCTTAACATTGCCGTGCGCACTCTGCCTGAAGAAACCGCCTACACTGACTATAGGTTAACATTGTCTCGTAAGCTAAGAGTGTGCTATTTCTTTAAATGGGCCGTCCAGGCTTTAGGAGTGTGAGCAGTGCGTAGAATATACGTTTTCACTCATTTTAAAACGCTCCGTAAGTGAAGGGCGTCTCTGCCAAAGCTCGCTTCTTCACTGGCCCTTTGCCAGCAGGTATTAACCCATATTAACGCTAATACCTCATAAGAGAGCTCACAGGCAGACGGGGTGAGTACGCAGTGTCTGAGGCGAGCACCAGCTGTCGCTTACTCAGAGCTGGCACGCGACCGTTCTCTCGGGCACCGGTGCAGCGTCGGACTGCGGGTTAGTTAGCACTGTGTTTACTCACAAATACGACCATTAATGCTCTGAAAATAGCTTGCAAACAAACAGCTCAGAGGAGCAGCTAACACCCGCGTGTCTGAATGGAATCATGCAGCAGGTTCAATAACCGATTCTACTTTCAATTACGCTGAGTAATCCAGGTTTAATTAATGACAGGGTTTCTTCTTGTCTTTACCGTGCTGCATGGTACTTCTCCATGGTGCTGAATTAAACCTGGAGCTGCGCAGTACTGTTATCGCGGGAGCACCTGCTGCCCTTCTTTTGTAGTTTGGTTTACCATAAATCACCGATGATAAAGCGAACGCCAAATGAGGGCATGAGGTGCTCCCGCGAGAACAGCACTATACCGTTCTAGGTTTGTTTAGCACCAGGGAAAGGTACCCAGTCACACATGTTAAGAAAAAGCAGCAACTCCTACGGGCTTCACTAAAAATACCCAGAGTTTATTGGTCACTATATATCAATCAGTGACACTTGTAAAGCGCGCTACATACCCGTAGGGTCTCAAGGCGCTGGGGGGGGGGGGGGGGAGGGGGGGGTGCCGCTACTGCTCGAACAGCCAGGTCTTCAGCTTCTTCCTGAAGGAGAGGTGGTCTTGGGTCAGGCGCAGGTACATTAAAACAGTTAAACATCATGGTGACAGACAATGTGACAATGACCAACTTGTGCAGCATTTTTCATATCCGAGTCCAGTTCTTAGTTTGTAAAACGATAGTTGCCAGATCTCAATTTTTCTTAGGACCCTAGACCTCACGGCTGTTGAATATCATGATTAACCAATACTAAGGCTACTTAATCTTGACTCCCCTTAATGTTTCTTCCACCACCCTACACTTCATGTCTCTTTTTCTCACTCTTGCTGGGTCTTTTTCAGCCATGCTATACTCCTTTGCCACTGTTTTCCTGTTTGCCTCCTCCTTTCTCCCTTTTCTGCCTTTCTCTCTCGTACTTTGAGTCCAAGTCTAATGAAAAAAAAAAGCTCTGCTAACCAAAAACGAGAGCCACTGCCCTCCACCTGCAACCTCCGGCATAAATTAAGCACTGCTAGAGTCTAACTTGGGAGGCCATCCTCAAAGGTACTGGAGTTAGAAATGTTAGACATGTACCTGTGTAGACGTTGCTAGAATTACGCCGTGCCCCCGTCTTTATAGCCTTCCAGAAATTTTGAAAATTTTACATGTCCTGACATTTTTTCAGGCCTTTTCCCCTGTTGAATTTCAGCAGTTTCGACCTGCCGGAATATATTGGAGGGGAACTGCTGGGGTGCGATAATTATCACATGCCATAATTGCAATCGTGAGTAAGCTCTTTTTTGCACAGCACCACTGGACTTTTCTGAATTCGCAGTAAGTCACAAATGCATAATTTGTGGAGTTCAGCAATAGCAAATATGCGTGGGTTTTACTAGGGCATTTAGTCTTCAAAATCAATTATGCCATATTAGCGCAGATGACAAAATTGTGGTAGAAGCACTTTCTATGGTGCACTGTTCATTTGACGACAGATATCAAACTCAGGACTCTATGGAAAGGGTAAAAGCTATATATTTGGTAATTCTTCATGACCTATTGAATATATTGGGCGAATCCAGATCTCTCTTGCCCTGACTGGCTGGCCAGTAACACTCATGATTGTCCGAGTGTTGGCAATTTGTTTCTAAAACATAAGTCCCTTCAGTATCTCTCAAGCAGGAACATATCCGTACCAAGACTTGATGCCCATCTTTATTCTTCTCAGTAATACTAAGTATGGGGTGCCAGATATCTATGGCTTTTGTATAGTGTCCGGGTAACAGAGGCAATAAACCAGACACAGTACACTTTGGAAACATAAAAAGCAACTACAAGCGAAATGCTAGCGAGGCTACCTGCATGTTGATCACAAATATCACTCCTGGATGTATGGTAACATATTATAACCATATATATTTAACATTTACACCTCCAAAAGTTTCGACTGCAGGGCGCCAGGACTCCCTCACCCTGATTGGCTGGCTTGGAGAGTGTGCTGAACACAATGTTGGTCAGATTTTCAGCATTTCGTTCCAAAACACGGTAACTCCCTCCAGTCTCCCTCATGCGATAACATATCCCTGCCAAGACTTGACCCGTAACTTGGCTCCTCTTGGTCTTCGTATGCTAGTGTCCAAGACATATATGGGTTGTCTGTTAGTCAAAGGGCGCCCAAAAGTAATAAACCGAGTGCTTTGCATTTGGAAGTTTGAAAAGCAGCTGCAAGCAAAACTACAGTTTAGCATACCTATCTTTTAGACAAAGATATGCCTCTGGACTGTATGAAAACATACATCCGCCATATATTTTTATATCTCCAATTCTCAATGCATATATGGTTGAGTGCCAGACTGCCCTCTCCCTATCTGGCTTTCTGGGACTCTGAACTGAACATGATATTTGTCAGATTTCCAAATTTGTATTCCCTGGAACAGAGAAGTTTCCTGCAATTGTAAACATAATGCTCCAAATGCTTGACCCAAATAGGTGTACTGCTAGGAATTCTGAGTGTGGGGTTATTAGACATGGGTAGGTTTTCATGTGTTTGATCAGGAATATACACACTAGACACCAGGGAATGTTTTTGATGGGGGAGATTCCGCAAGTTATGTGTCAAATATTTAGGCATACAGTAGGCCTTCAGAGGAAGATACTAATTCCATACGTTTCTGAAAACTAGAGACCCAGGAGAACCCACAGTAATATGTCTTGCAGTAATCCGAATATGTTTTATTACCCAGAATCACCTGCAGATGTCAAACTTTTTGAAAAACGCAGCTAAATGGTGAAAGCCCTACCATCCAATATTTCCACAATCTTCCCGATAAAAACAGTACCACATGTTTTAGAGAACAGGTTATGGCTCAACACTCCTGTCCTGTTAAGTGATACCGCTTATCACGGGGTAGCCCACTCTTGAGGTTTGGACCAACTGCTCCTCCCTTATGTCAAATATGTAGGTAAATGATGAGTGTTTCTTCCCAATGGTCATTCACTTTAAATGCTTCCACAGACAATTCTGTTATATAAACAAAGGACAGATATCGTCTTATTCTTCATGTGATTCCATTTTTTTATTTTCCTTAATTCTTCCTCAAGTCATCCTTTGGATTGCATCCTTGATTTACATCACATTCTATATTCAGACTTCATTGCATACGTTATACCATCATTTTGTTAAGTTATATCACACTCCATTGTATGATTTGCGTTTTGGCATTTCTGAGAACAGCCGACAGGTATTTTGTCCCCTTAGAGGCTATATAGCCTGGGGCTTTCTCAAGGCACATAGGTACACTGGTTAAATTATCCAAGTAAGTATGATCCGTCACAGGCTTAAACCCCTCTTCAGTCGATTGATCGAGCAAGCCTCAGAAAAACATACAAACTTCTCACTAGACCCATAAACGGAGGAAGGAGGGGGAAAATCCATCATCAACACTAGAGGGCAAACATCAGTCCTGATTTAGAGTTTGGTGGACCGGGTAGTTCGCTGCAAAAAAGGCAGAGAACCCTGTCCCGCACCCGAAGGGAAAATAAGAAAATTGACTCCCACATCCTGGCAGAAACACCCCAGGCTGTTAGGGTCATTAGTTTGTTGTGTTACTGAAAGACTCCCACTTTGGGAGTTTCTTTCTGCAAAACAAATACATTTTCTGAGTGGATGAATGAAACATGGTGGCAGCTCAGTAAACATTCACGGCCTTCAGAGGAGTCACTGTGGTGACTGCTCCTCTAGAGACAAAGATCTTCGCTGCAAGAGGGTTAAGATCTATGAACAAGGCAGAAGAAGGAAAAGTGGCCTAAAGGAAGGAAGAGCTATAAGGGTATGCAGCGCAGACAGGGATATGAGAGCTGGTCCTTGGAATAGGATCAGTTGGCCATTTTTAGCAGAACCAAGATATGGCAGTGGTTGAAAACCTGCCATACAGAGCTCTCTGGGCAGGAAACAGAGGGCTTGTTACCAGCTGGCTAGAGGGCAGGGTACATAGTGATAGGTGAATTTTCACTTCTTTGTAGGATTAGAAACACCCCTACAGCCCCAGAGAGGTATGTAGCACAAGAATACTGCATGTGGGGGACTTCAGAAGGGGTTGGAAGTCCGCAGAAACTTTCATGTCCCTCAGAAAGGGACCCCATATCTGATCAAAAATGGCCAGTTGGACATAGATTTTGATATTTCACTTGCTCACAGGAAGCAGTTTGCAACAGTTCTTTCATTTATTCAAGGTCAAGGGTACTCATCAATAGTGATGTGTTGCCTCCAGTAGCAGAGGATGTAAAGCTTAGCCGGAGCCAATGAAGTTGCTGGTTATTTGCACCTCTGATGTGGTAAGTCCGGTAGGTCCAACATGTCATGCAGCATGCCAAGCTGTGCTGATAATGGTGGATGATATTGTCACCCAAAACACATTTGTTATTGTTCCAACTTTGGGCAATGCCACAAACGTACATTAGATCACATCCCAGCTGGGCACATGGCCAGTATTCCAAATGGTTTTACAGTCCTGCTCTACAAGTGTATATGGACTCCAGCAGGAAATATTCAGTTGGCTAAACAAAAAAATACGTGAGGCTAGCTTTCCTTACGAGTTTGCCATGAGTTTTTGGTATCCAAGAGCAGTCCTCTTCAGAATAATCTTGGCCTAGCATAGTCTGCTAATAGCGTTTAGTGTCCCGAACGGTATATTGTGATAAAGTGTGCAGTCCAGAGACCACCCACTTATATTTGCACCATGTCACAAGGTACTGTTGGATCAGTGAGTCTGGTAAGTGTGTGTTGACCAAGAGCGACCCCATTTGCCCCAATAAGCAGTTCATCAGCTGCCGGTGTTGCGTTTGCTAGGAGGCATTTAATGCATATTTAGCTCTCAACATATCAAATGTTTTGGCACTCCTCTGGTGAATAGCTTGGTCAACATTGGTGGGACACTTGGATTCCCACCTCATTGAGTGAATCGATTTATTGTCAATTTTGATGCCCACATATGTCACAGAGGCACTCCAGCATTGAGATTTGGGCCAATGTCCAGTCACTTGTGCACCCATTGGCAGCTTCAAACATAGGGTTGCTCCTGCACACTGATGGGGGGGGGGGGGGCAGAAGCATAGATTGGGTTAATGCCCTTTACATGATATAATGCACCTCTTTCCAGTCATACATAGAGCTGAGGTGGTGAGTTGCCTGGGAAGGTGAGCAGGTATGCTTTCTGTGACAGATTACGTGGTAGGTAGTACATGTGGGGAAGATGCTATCCAACCAATGCTGTGTGAGCTTGGAGCTGACATGACTTGAGTTGTCGACAGGAACCATGCCAGACAAACAATTTTATGATCACATCTATTCTCCCCAGTATTTGTTTGTGTATCAGTAGGTGCAACATGCTGAAGATAAAATTAAGTCATGAAGAAATATTCATTTTGACTACTTAGACCCTGGCCTAGTGAGAGCATGTGATATAATTGAGGGTCTTGACTATGAGAGGTATCAGATTGTTTTGAACTATCCTATCAAGACCTGATTTAAGAAGGGCACCCCAGTATTTAAGACTCTGCAGTGCCCACATGACCAGGCTGGCTCTCGTGGTGAATTCAGACATGGGCAATGCTTCACATTTACTCCAATTGCTCTTGTAGCTGGAAATTATAGAGAAGGGTGCAATCAATGACATCAGGGCATTGAGGGACTCTTCCACAAACAGGAAGGATTTCACCAGCCTTTACCATGTAGGGATGCTCTCAATGGCTTCAGTGTGATAAAACTGTGATGGTTCCATCTCCAGTATGAACAGCAATTCACCTGGGCTGACGGGTCCTGATATAGCCATTTTTCCATTGAAATAAAGTAGTGACCCAGCCCTGCACTCTCCATTGTTCAAAAGAGTTAACCCCACTTCTTACGGTCAAAGGCTGTCTCAACATCCAGGGAGACAGCTACCGTCTTGTCAAGATAATCTTGAGTTTGCCATAGTAGGAAAGCCAACGATCGAAGGTAATTAGGAGATGATCAACTGGATTCAAAGCCCCCTGGGAGTTCTGAACCAAGGAAGGTACTACCTCATGAAGTCTGGTGGTTATAATTTTGATGTTAATTAGAGAAATATGTTGGTTGCTACTGCGGTCGAGATCTTCCCCTCTTTTTTATACAGGTGATAATGCCTTTACAGGAAAAGTGATTCATTGGACCTCTGGACTTTGATTCCCTGGGCGCTGTATGCAACATGGGGGCAAGGTGTTCCCTACCAGTTTTATAAAATTTGCATGAAAACCCATCTTCCCCAGGGGATATACAAGCAGAAACCGCTGCTATTGTATATGTTACCTTTTCAATGGTAACCTCACCCTGCAAGAGCTTTCGCCTCCCGGCGGAGAAAGCGCAGGTTGACCCATCTCAGAGATTCTTTCTCAGCGTCCGCCGTATCAGACATCTGAAGCGTACAGTGTGTTATAGTACAAGGCAAAGGCCTCCGAAATCTCAAGTGGGTATGTCACAAGTGTCATGTAAAGTCAATATCATTAATTGGTAGTCTCTTGGTTATAGCTGATAAATAGTCTACCAGTCTTCTCATCTGTGCGTAGTAAAATTGACGGAGTCTGGCTAAGGCATGCTCTGTCTGAGCTGTAAAGAAAGAGTTAAGAGCATATCTCTCAGATATTAGCCAGTTCTGAGGAATAGGCATTGCACTGTCTAGTGAGGTCCCTAAGTGGTCCCTCCTGCTTCACCTTTTTAGCAACCAAACATTTCTTACCTCTGACTCAGTCTGCCATTGTAAGGCCCCTCAAGGTCGCCTTAACGGTGGCCTATAGCAATTGTGCTGACCATAGCAACGCTTCATTATCCTACTTATAAACTTGAACTGGTGCCTTATTTGGCCCTTCTATCTCCGAGATTTCTTTATTTTGTGCCCTTCTTTAACTACAGCGAGAGAGCTGAGGTATATGGCCCAGTTCTGGGCCAGTGTGAATTATTGTGTGGTCAGATAGACTGCCTTCCAGTATATTGCAGTGGAGTGAGACAAAAAAGAGAATCGACCCGGGATGGTGTGCTGTGGGTGATAGAGAGGGACCTATAGTCCCACTCTTTTAAATGTAGAAAGTGCCAGAGATCAGCAAGGGCATGATCTGATAGGATCTCACATCAGGGCACAGTCACTGCCTTTGCACTTTGGCCCGTTTTATCCAGGAGGGCATCAAGAATCAAAGTCCAGTCTCCACCAGAGTTAATCTAGAGGAGCCAAATTCTTTGCAGATACAGCACATACATCAGGTGAGCACCGTTTTGCACACGTTTGGCGGTTGCATGATACTATATCGATAAAAACAATATAGACATGCACAAATATTGCCCAAAAAATATCGAAAACATAAATATTGTGACCCTATATTTAAACAGTGAACACGCAAGTATCAAAGTAGTCCTTGGGTAGAGACTTACAGAGAAGCAGTGCCACTCCACATTTTCTAGAACTGTGCATAGTGCTATCACCCCAGAGTTCAGCTACTGCTAATACACATGCCCACCCAGTCACACTTAGTTTAACTGATTAAGTGTTAAATAAATGGGTTTCATTAGCAGAGCGTTATCCGTGGCCTTGAAGTTCAAGTAATATAGTACTTCTAACACTTATGTAAAATGAAATGCCACTAAAGTTAAGAAAGCATAGTATCCGATAGAGACATCTAGCCGCATATTTCTTAACTTTTGAATTCTCCCCAGGCGCCAGTTTTTCAGAAGTACCTCTGCACGCTGGGGGACGGTGCCGTACGGCTCCGCAATGATGCCGACTCTGGACATGACATCAGTGGAGCCATATAATTCCCCTCTGGCCGCAGACGTCCGTTTCTTCTTTTCTGCTCTGTAACGCGGATCCGGAGAAGCAGTTCCTCAGGTCGATTTTTTTCTTGACCAGCTTCGACACTTTGTGTTGGTGGGACAGTGTGCCTTTATCTCAGGTCCACAGGTTTCAAACCTTGTGGGTCTTGTAGCAGGCATATGTCTGTGATGGACCCGCATACAATTTGTATGTGGTGTTTAGGCGAGCACCACAGCGCCGAAGATTGTGGCTCCTGCCAGAAACTAAAACCAAAGTTATTAAAGAAGCGACGTTTGAAGTTGATGGCGGCGTGTGTTTCATATCCTCGGAGGCCTCCCAACCTCGATTTTCGTCGTCTCAGGAAAAGCGGGGACGATCTGGGAGCCAAAGTTGGTCTAAAGGATGTCGTTCTCTTGGGAAGTCAAAAGGAATAGGGCGGTTGAAGTCGCATTCTCGGACTTCACCGCATGGGGACTCCATCTCCAATAGCTCCTCCCGCTCCACGGTTGAGGAGGCCGTACGCGACTCCGCACCGTGTCTCCTTGTGTTTCCGGGAGCCAGTGCGTCAATGGCTCAGATGAAGGAATTTTATAATTCCTTGCACCTCATCTTTGGGACCTAATTTCCCTCTCGAGCACCTTTAGGCCCCAAGGAGGTGAGTGGGGTGCCGTCAGAGGGTTTGCCCTCGGTGACGGTTGAGCCGTTAGAGTCGAGGGGTCAGCGCCAGTCGACACCGGCTGGTGCCGCTTTGCGCAGGTCCACAGTCCTTCGGGATCTCAACCTACGATGCTTGACTTCAATCAGCCGAATCTGATACTGACATCAGCAGCGTCAGTCGAAGTTGCTTCTCTTCCAATGTGTAGGCGTCATACGACGTCGGATGTGTAGTCGATTATTCAGACTGAGGGGGATAGGCAGGTTTTGATTCCTTCTCAGGAAGAGGTTGTGCAAAGACAGCCTGTGTCGATCGAGGCAGGGCCCTTTCAGCTCTTTCATAGATTTGTGTGCCTCAGATAGAGGAGAGCTGGGTGTCTGTCTGCTCTGGGAGAGGCTAGTGGCCTGGATTCTTCTCCAACGTCAGTGTTGTTTTCTCCCTCTGGTCTTGCCACGGAGGCAAGTTCCTCCTTTGCAGACATGCTAAGGAAAGTGGCTGCAGTTTTAAACTTGTCACTTCCTATGGTGCAAAGGTCCACAGACCCTTTGATCGAGGTCCTTTTTCAGGGACAGACAGAGGAAGAACCTGTTCTTCTGTTTGGGGATGCCCTTTTTGATGTCCCGAGATATTGCACGTAGACACCAGCCTGCACCTGGTGACCCAGTTTGTCATCATAGACACCCTGCTACCTGTAGCTTGGTGACTCAGGTTGCGACTTCTTCGCGACATGTAGATTCTGTTCCTAAGATGCCAGTGGGTAATGAGTCTGAGACTCGCAATGAATGTGGTAAACAAATCTTTGCTTCGGCAAGCTCAGCCTTGAGATCCACCAATACATCTTGTGAGTTGGGGCGATATTCCCATGCTTTATGGGATTTGCTACAGAATTTGGTACCATCTCTTCCTTATAACATCCGCTCGGAGATTGGTGATTTGATAAAAGATGGTCAGCAGGCTGCTAGGCTTATCATAAGGTGTGGTACAGACATCACGGACTCTGTAGGTCGCGCTATGGCATTGGCAGTGGCATGAAGGCATAGGGCTCAGTTGGCAACTTTGGGTTTCCCAGAGGCTGTCCAGTCGACTTTGGTCGACATGTCATTTGATGATGCCCATCTTTTTGGGAGTCAAGCTGATGCAACGTTAAGACAGAGGTCCTCAGAGTCATAGCTTTTGGTTGTTTGTTACTAGTGTAACTTGTCGTTATACTTGAGATGTTGGCCTTTTCTTTCATAGCAAGTTTCCATGTCTGTTGTTGATTTGACCACTTGGTGTCCTGCGAGAGCAGATGTTTTATTCTCAGTACCAATTGTTCCCTTATTTAGGCTGGTATTGATTTAGATGACCGAGTGAGGTTTCCCTTTGTCCCTTGGCCTCTGAGGATAAGCGTTGTGCCAAAGAGATTATTGTTAAGAGATGTGTTTTCTTGTATGGAAGATTTTCTGACGCAAGCTTCTTTGAAGCAGTTCAGTATGCTAAAATGTGCATGGTTTCAACCTATCTTTGTCTCTCATAGGGACATGTAGGTATTCCAGTGGTAAGTCTGGTATATAGGTATATATAGATAGATATATATTGTCTTTACTCGTTAGAGTAATCAGCGTAGTATGTCCTCACTATTCTTGTGGTGTGCATATTTATTATGGTGATATCAGGGCCTTCGTTTTGTATTCTCATTAATACATGTTCTTGTTGTTCATCCTTCATTAAAGTCCTCTTGGACAATGTGTTTTTATGGTGTAGGTTGTTTGCTCCTTATGAACGGACTGCATATCTACATTTTATTATTTGTGCTTCACCTTTTGGAAAATTATGAGAGTAAACTCAGAGTTTATGGTGTTTTCTTTGGAATACACAAGTTACCTGCCTTCTCCTCTGTGGAGTGGATAGGTAATTCATTTGTTCATTCCTAGAACATATGGGGTGAACTCTGTATCTTACGCTGTGTGATGGGTAGTGTTAGAAACAATCTGATGGAGACTCTAGCTGCAGTTTCCTTACCTGTTTTTGATCATACAATTTATGGTGGAGTTTTTAGGCTTTCTAAGAAGCTGCGCTTGTTATTCTCCCACAATGCTTTTTGCATCTGTCCGGAGCTTATAAACTATCTGCCTTTTTCAGTTTGTATCCATTTTCACTGTGTTTACAAGTCCTTGGGAAATCATGGCTGTTACTTCTTGAGGTGGATTTGTGATCAAATTGTGTTTCGTATCACAAGTGTTATTTGTGCTTGTTGCTAACAAGGATTCATTTGATATATTCTCTCCTTTTAATGTTTAATTTTTTCCTTATTTAATATTTTGATACTGCACTAATGGGTGCATTCGCTTTTCTTCTTTCGGTTGCCATTGTATTTCGAGCATGCCCATGGCTCAGAGTCATGGTCAGACTTTCGGACCATGACACTGGAGGCCATGTAGGCGCAAGCTTTGTAGCTACTTGCGGTCCTGCAGTAAATGTGGGCCCGCGATGCTCTATGTGTTGTAAGACCACTCTGAGTCTATTGTGAGGCAATTATATATATATTATGCATATGTCCAGGTGATACATCTTTGTGGGAATTGTTTTTACAACTGGCATCAATGAGGAATATCAATATTAAATTCAAACCTATTAGGGTCATTTTAGTCTCTTTACAGTGCATTATGCAAACTTCGAGTGGTCATTTTGGTCAAACAAAATTCTCAATTCCATGAAGGTATTATTGTTCATCTGTTTTTTTTGGTGTTTATTGATCGTGGTATAATATAATGAGTTCTGAGACTCCTTCTTTTGGATTTTATCAGGACAGTTCTCTGATATTTCTTTATTCTTGTGAAGAATGTGTATTACATAACTTTTGTCTTGCACTCAGCCCTTTTAGTCAATGAGTTTTCTTTCCTCTTGGGGGATAGAGGTTAATGTCTGAAAACTGACAGATGGTTCTTGAGGGGTTTTCCCCTTTTCCTTCAAGGGCCGTTTCACCTGGGCCTGTAGGGTTGTTTATTATTTATATGTTTGGTGACTGTGATCATGGATTCTATCAAGAGCCAAGCTCTTGTTCTGCTATTCCTACGTACATTTAGTTGGTTATTAGTTATTACCAACTGGTTCTCTTTGAGAACTTTTGTAGGATTGGTTTGTAGACCCTCCTCCAGGGGGGTATAGCTATGATGTTTAATTCAAAAGTTAAGAAATCTGTGGCTAGATGTTTCTATCAGATGTAAAAGTTACTTACCTTTGGTAACATAATATCTGGTAGAGACACAGTCTAGCTACAGATTTATTAACTCCCCACTCTGCAAATGTCTTATGAGGTAAGGGTTATACCCTTTTTCAGTACTGGTTTTATATACCGGAGATCACTATCTCAATTTATGTTGGGACTCAACAGACCACATGGCCTGGCCACATAGATTTTGTTTAGATGTTGCCATACTGTCTATTTCCAAATGTGTGTGTTTCTTTGAAAGACTTTGTTTGGTGTCATTATACCTCGTATTGGCACTATCAATATGTCACGTGATGGAATGATTCGACAACCAGCTTGGTGTTGATTTTATAGGTTTCTTTTGCTATTATCCTGCCACTCATTGCCACTGATATATGGGCTATGGAGTGTAAGGTTTTCTTCCCTTGCATGGTGGTTATTCTCCAGTGTGCAGGGTTTCACTTAGCCCTGTGCTTAGTTGATTCTTTAGGATTTTTTTCTTTAAATTCCATGGTGGGTATTAACATACCATTTGATGTTTCTCCTTTATTAATGTTTCAAAGATTTTTGAACGTTTTGGCACACTGTTTTCACAACCATTTTCTATAGTGGCTCTGCATTCTGGTGCAGAAGGTTTCACAGAAGAAACTGATGTCTGCGCGCCGGAGGGGACTTATATGCAGATTGCGGATGTGGCTCTCTACATCCCTTTTTGACGCATCCACCATGTGGCCAGTTCCAGCCACGGCCAACGTCCAGTAATGCAGCAGGTGGGCACATTCCTGGGTTAGCACCACTGTTGGCAGATCAGTTGCAGTACTCAGTAGGATCAACAGGGTCACCTGTGATCCGCAGCCCAGTCAGACATCTCAGCTCCTGGTAGTAAAATGAAATGGCAATGTCATACCCCTCACTATGCCAGTCATCTTCCTGGACTCCATGACTCATGCAGATGCTGTGTTAGTTGCTGGTGCCAGCATGCCTAGCCTGAACCCTATGTTTCCGTAATGACGATGATTCAGTACAGATATTTTCCCACCTGCTAGGAGAAGTTTCAGAGAGCGGCCATGTCATAAATATCAAACCCTGTCTCTGGTAAACCCTCTTTGTATTTTTGAGCTAAGAAAATCCCAGCTGCGTCTAATTCCTTGGTGAAGCATTGCCATACAGCTACTTCATCTAACAATGCTTTTCTTGGATAGCTACGTATTGGGAGATGAAGGAGCTATGTGAAATGGAACCAGGAAATGTGGGTTGGTAGGGTAGGGACTAGGAGAAAAACTAGACCATCCCCTTCCAATCCCTACCACTTAGTTCCTGCAGGATGAAGAGGACACTTTGAATATTGACTTATGTGGATACCGTTTGATGGTGTATGAGCATGTGTGTGTATATATCGTATGTGTATATATCTATCTATATATCTATCTATCGAATATATATCTTCCTCTGTATTTCTCTTGTTAAGAAACCCGCAGCCTCCTGACCAAAGGGCGTGTCGTCTTGGCATACCGCACGAGAGAGGGTTAGTTTGTAAATCACCAAACATCTTTTCATAGGATGACGACGCCAAGTGTGGATGTTTCTTTTTGGATCTTTAATTGTCGGCCACCTTTGTACGCATTTCGCCTGCGCAGCAGGCTTGCTCACCAATGGCGAGGCACAATTACCCGCCAACATTTAATTTTTTTTAATGCATGTCACGTGAAAACTAATGTGTAGCCAATACTGAAGACAGACTCGTAGTTTACATAGCCTTGCTCAAATTCATTTGTTAATCGTAATGATTAATCTTTACAAATCGAGGACCCAATTTGTGCAAAGCGGTACTTATTAATTCATCATGCATGTATTTTTCAATAAGAAATGCATACTGTACAAATTGTGTTCCACTTAAATATTCTTTTCAGTAAAATAATTTTTTCAGTGAAACTATTTTTCGGAAAAATATTGGAGTACAAACCATGATTGTAATCGTAACATTCCAAATTTTATAAGCTATATTTCTTATGCATTCCCAACACATATTTGGAACATTATTTAGAACATTATAATTCATTATAGTTCCTAATCGGGAAATGGAAGTAGATGTTCAACTATATGCATTATTCATTCTGATGGATACTTCTGCCTGTGGATTCCTCACCTTTTGAATACCCCCTGCGCCAGCATTCCGCGGGAAAATTCTTTCCTTGCTCTCCCACGTCGACGAGGATGTAACAATGGACCGGCTCCGCTCGCGGCACCTTATGACGTCATCGGAGCCACAAAAGGACCTCGTCGGCGTGCTGACGTCCGTTCCCTTTTTTCCGCACCGTCGACGCTCAACGTTTTTTTTTTCAGGGCTCTCCATTTTCATCGTGGAAAACTTTGTATCTCGTAGTTTGTCAGAATGGCTACTTCTAGGAAAACTGGATTCAAACCCTGCAGAGAGTGTGGTGGACACATGTCTATCATGGATCCACATGATGTCTGCCTGTGGTGTTTATCCTCGGACCACGACGTCGAGGAATGCAGGAGCTGCAGGAAAATGAATCCTAAGGCTATCAAAGAACGTGAAGCCAAATTGTTTATGGCGAAAGCCAAGAAGGAAAAGAGAGGTAGGAAGAGGCAAAGTCTTCGTCTTCTCACACTTCGAGGTCAAAGAAGCACAAAAAATCAAAGAGGAGACATACAGACTCTTTTAAGCAGCGCTCCCGCTTGCTTCCTGCTATTAAATATTTTAATTCCTAACTGCACGATCGCGCCGCGCTTTTACTGGACTAGCGCTGCTTTCTTACCTGCTGCATTTCTGGGCTGATAATTCTCCCTAGGTCCTGACACTGCACATAAATTGTTTGTCACCCCGCATTTTGCGGGAATTAGGGACTTCCAGGCCATACATCCTCCACGTCGCGGCGATTCAAGGCCGCCATCTTGGGTGGGGGGAGATCAGGGCCTGACACTTTCGGGCGCCATCTTTGGTGTGGCCCTAGTGGTCTACGCAGACTCCCGCGTTTGGAGGAGTCTATATAACTCGGTGCCGCTCTGTAGGCAAGTAAACTCTTTTAAGCAGCGCTCACGCTTGCTTCCTGCTATTAATTATTTTAATTCCTAACTGCACGATCGCACCGATTAGATGTGCTAAAGCTAAATTCCTAGAGGACTCTCTATTGTCGGCGGCGAACAAATCTCAGGCGCTGTTTAAAATTGTTAAAGACCTATCGCGTCCTGCCTGTATTGCAAACGATGTCCCTGTATCTCAATCTTTGTGCGACTCGTTGGCACAGGTCTTCGAGGAGAAGATTGCCACCATTTTGAGCAACCTTGCTATTTTGTCAAGCTCAGGCACCCAGTCTTTGCCCACTCCTACCTTGACATCTGTCATGGAGGGAGATGTTGGTTTAGCATGCCTGAATAGTTTCCCGGTTCCATCTTTCGAGGAATTTAGTGCACTGGCTAATAGCGTCTCCTCGGGCTCGCCCCTTGATCCACTTCCTCACAAATTTTGGAAGCTATATCGGGAAGAACTCTTTCCGCCATTATTTGCGACCTGCTGTCAATCCCTCAGGTCGGCACGAGTACCGGATTGCTGGAAGTTGGCAGTGGTGTCTCCACTTCTTAAGAAGGAAACTTTGGATCCTTCTTGCCCTTCCAATTACAGGCCCATTTCCCTTCTCCCTTTTCCAATCAAAATCTTGGAGAAATGGGCTACAAAACATCTTTCCAGCTGTCTGGAGACCAATGCATGCCTGGATGTGGCCCAATTTGGTTTTAGACCAGCCCATGGGACAGAGTCAGCACTGGTGACTGTGCTAGATGACCTCAGGACGCGTGCCGACCGCGGACGGGCAGCCTTTTTAGTGCTGCTCGACATGTCGGCCGCGTTCGACACGGTCAGCCACACGATCCTGATCAGGAGGTTGGAGGAAGTGGGGGTGACTGGCTTGGCCCTTGATTGGCTGGTGTCTTATCTGGATAACAGACACCAGGTAGTGGCCCTGCCACCGTTCAAATCCACCATCAGAAGGGTTGGGCAGGGTGTGCCTCAGGGGTCAGCCATCAGTCCTATCCTTTTCAATCTTTACCTCCGCCCCCTGATCAAGCTGATAAAATCTTTTGGCATCGCAGTCACCAACTTTGCGGACGACACCCAACTTATCTTCTCGTTTGAGGGTAAGGAGGCGTTGTCGCAAGAGGTCTTCCACCGTTGCATGACCTCTACGGCAGATTGGTTATGTCACAACTCCCTACAATTCAACAGTTCCAAAACTGAGGTTTTACATTGTTCAATAGACCGTACTCCCAGGCCTCTTCCGTCGGACTTTTGGCCCCCTTCCTTCCAGGGCACTAGTGCACCGGCAGATTGTGTGCGGAATTTGGGAGTATTTTTCGGTTCCAATCTTCAATTGGATGTATCCGTTAACAAAACAGTGGCAACGTGCATGGCTTTGCTTCGCACGCTGAGGAAGATACTACCACTGCTCCCAGCACAGGCTAGACCAGAGGTAGTGCGGAGTACCATCTTAAGTAGACTTGACTACTGTAACGCACTACATCTGGGAGCCCCGGTGACTCTGGTGGGAAAATTGCAGCGCGTGCAGAATTTTGCTGCTAAATTGGCCCTGTCACGCCGGCGTGCTGATTCCTCTATCATTGTGCTCAGGGACCTCCACTGGCTGCCAGTCCCTCAGCGGATCGAATTTAAAGCCCTCTGCATAGTTTTTAGGGCCCTTCATGACCAAGGTCCCATCCCTTTGCAGAACATGTTCTCGTGGTACACTCCGTCTAGATCTCTCCGCTCTGCCACAGCCTGCTTGGTGGTAGTCCCTAAAATCCTGAGGACTCGGTTGGGAGGCCGGTCTTTCAGGTTCTCAGCAGCAACTTTGTGGAACTCTTTACCGCTGGCTTTGAGGAGTGTGGGAGATCTTCCTTCTTTTAAGAAAGCTTTGAAAACACATCTCTTCCCAAGAGTGGCGTAAATCATACAGTGGTTGATAACATCGTGCAGGTTCCATCAAAAGTCTAAGCGCCAGGATGCCCGTTGGGTGACAGTTAATGCGCTATACAAGTATACCTATACATACCTATACATACCTCTCGACATCGTTCTTCGAAGGCCATTGTCTTGAGATCGAGATCGAGGTCGCCGACTCCAGCTGAGCGACCTCGCAGAAGGGACTTTATCTCTCCTACTCCTTCTCCTCTGGCGATGCCAGTACCATATCCGGCTGCGGCGTCGCAGATTTCAGAGGCTTCTTGCCTTCATGAAGAATCACCTGCTCCAGCGACGTCTCCGGCCCCAGGAGGGTCCTCTCCAGGCTGTGTGGCTTCACCTGTGCGGGCGCCGACCTCGGCTCCGCAGGCTCCAGTGCGTCCTCAGGTGACTCCCCTACAGGAAGGTATGGATTCATATCCTTTTCCTGCTCCTGGGGCTGACTCTTTGCATTTTCTCAATGCGATGTTTGGTTTATTTGCAAGAGCCTCGACTCCATCCGGTGCGCCTTCTGGCCCCGTGGGTCCTCTGGCTTTCAACCTGGGTGTGCCTCAGTTCTATCCCCAGGCACTTTTCATGCCCTTTATGCTCTCGACTCCGGTTGGCATTTCCCGGCGCCGAGATAGTCTACCCCGGCTCCCCGGACTCCTTCAGCTGCTGAGTCTGCTGCACCTCGGATTCGATCGACGTTGAGGTTCGATGTCGAGGCTCGTCCATCGACACCGCTGGTGTCTTCCCCGGCGCCGCGTGTGGCTCCGCTGACGCCGTTGCCTAAGCAACGCTCCAGGAGAGAAACTCAGAGATTGCTTGAGGAGGAGGAGTATTTGCAAGAACAGGAGGAAGGAGAAATTGTGGACTCTGTGGATGAGTTTGAAGGCCTTCAGGAAGCTAGTGGCCTAGATACTTATGCTGAGTATGACTTACCATCTGCAAGTGGTTGTGTTGGGCAGGATGTTGCACCTTATCATGTTGTCATAAAGAAGGCAGCTGATTTATTGGGCCTTAAACTTCCCTCTGCTGAGGTTAAGTCTAACATACTGACGGAAGTTTTGAATACTTCTTCATCTACCTCTGAGCCCCTACTTCCATTCACAGAGGCTTTAACAGATCCAATTCTGGAGGTGTGGCAGAAGCTTTTGTCTGTTCCGGCTGTATCTCGTTCTATTTCGAGAAGATACAATCCTGCCCCTGGGCATCCTGCTTTTTTGTCATCACATCCGACACCGGAGAGTCTAGTTTTCCAAGCTTCTTGCTCAAAACAGTCTTCTGGTGCTTTTCCTGCCATTTTGGGTGATAGGGACTCAAAAAAGACAGAGCAAGCTGCGAAGAAAGTGTTTTCATTATCGAGTATGGCTCTAAAGTCAACTAATGCGACTTGCCTTCTTGGACGATATATACATGCATTGATGGACTCGGTTGTTGCTCCTAAGTTGCCTGAGGAGGATCGTGCCAACTTCTTGGGAAGTCCTTTCGGATTCACAGGCCGCAGCACGTCAAGTGATTCAGTCAGGCATGGACACTGCTAACTCTGTGGCTCGTATTATGGGGTCTTCTGTAGCTACAAGGAGACAGGCATGGCTCAAGTCTTCAGGGTTTTCGGCTGATGTACAGGCGAACTTGTTGGATTTTCCCATTTGATGGGTCAAGGCTGTTTGGTTCTAAGGCGGACTCAGCCTTGGAACGTTTCACAGATAGTAGAGACACCGCAAGATCTTTAGGCCTCCAGGTACAGTCTAGAGGTTATGGATACAAGAGATATCGGGGCTTTGGAAGATCTGCTTCCTTTCGTGGCTGCCAACAATTTCAGCAGAGCCATCAACAGCAAAATCCCTTGTACAAATCATACAGAGGGAAGAATAAGAGAGGTCTCAGGGGTGCAAATCGTCAACAAGCCTCTTCCTCTTCCTCTACCTCCCCTCCTGCCACCGTTGGTACATCAGGAAAGCAGTTCTAGATTCCCCATCTTATAACATGTTGGTCCAGTTGGACGTCGGGTGTCACACTTTCTACAAGATTGGAGACTGATCACATCAGATTGTTGGGCCTTGAATCTTGTAGAGAATGGGTACGCCCTCCCAGTTTTGGAATCTCCTCCTCCTTACCCTCCTCGCCAAGGTGGTTGTTCAGAAGACCACTTGTTGCTTTTGCAGCAGGAGGTTCTCACTTTACTCCAAAAAGGTGCGATAGAGGTGGTTCCGGAGCAGGAAAGGGGTCAGGGTTGTTACTCCCGATATTTCCCGATCCCCAAAAAAGATGGTTGCTTGAGACCAATCTTGGACCTCAGGATTTTGAACCTTTACCTCAGACAGGAAAAGTTCAAAATGTTGACCTTGGCTCAGGTTCTCCTTGACCTGCAACAGGAAGACTGGATGGTGTCCATCGATCTGCAGGATGCGTATTTTCATCTTCCCATCTTGAAGTCGCATCGGAAGTATCTACGGTTCACGGAGGGATCACAACATTACCAGCTTGCGGTTCTTCCGTTCGGTCTTACTTCCGCGCCTCGAGTCTTTACAAAGTTGATGGCGGTGGTAGCGGCTCATCTCAGAAGGTCAGGGGTTCCTGTTTTTCCCTACCTGGACGACTGGCTGTTGAAAGCGGAGTCTCCAGAGTTGGTTTCGCGCCTCTTGCAAGTGACAACTCATTTGTTGTTCAAATTGGGTTTTTCAATAAATGTACCAAATCTCACCTGGTGCCTTCTCAGCGCAGCCTGTTCATAGGGGCAATACTGGACACTTCTGTGTGCCAAGCATACCCACCTCCGCAGAGGATTCTCGTCATACAGGAAATGATTCATTTGTTTCACGATGGAGCGGTTGTTCCAGTCCTAAAGGTTCTTCGACTGTTCGGTCTGTTTGCTTCCTGCATTCTGTTGGTCAACCATGCACGCTGGCACATGAGGGCACTCCAGTGGTGCCTCCGCAGGCAGTGGTATCAGCACAACGTAGATCTTGGGGAGAGCATCAGAATCTCAAGAGAAGCTGCAATGGAGCTGTCTTGGTGGAGTGTGCAGGGCAACCTGTCTCAAGGGAAGCCCTTTCAGCCTCCTCCGCCGGTGGCCACAGTGATCACGGATGCCTCCACTCTAGGGTGGGGTGCTCATCTGGGGGATCTGGAGGTCAAAGGCCTTTGGTCTCCAGAGGAAAGGTTGCTTCACATCAACCTTCTGGAATTACGGGCGATACGTTTGGCATTGAAGGCTTTTCTCCCTTCCGTTCGCGGTCAGTAGGTTCAGGTCCTGACGGACAACACTACCACAATGTGCTACATCAATAAACAGGGAGGTGTAGGGTCGGATCGCATCTGTCGAAAGGCTCTGCGGCTCTGGTTCTGGGCTCAGGGCCAATGGATTTGTGTGCTTGCAAATCATCTGGCCGGTGTGTTGAATGTTCGTGCGGACAGTCTCAGTTGGCGTTACTCGGCCGATCACGAGTGGCAGCTTCATCCGGAAGTGGTTCATCGCATATTTCAGATGTGGGGATCTCCTCGGTTGGACCTCCTTTGCTACTTGCGAGAACGCGCACTGCCCGTTATTTTGCAGTCTCCAGTATCCGATGCAGGGAGCTTTGGGGGATGCGTTTCAGATAGATTGGAGCTTACAACTCCTTTACGCCTTTCCTCCCATCTCTTGATTCCTCGGGTTCTGAAGAAGATTCGCCAAAACCGGGCCCAAGTTATATTGATCACCCCGGATTGGCCAAGAAGGGTGTGGTACACAGACTTACTTCACCTCTCGTCGCACCCTCCGCTCCATCTCCCTCTCAGGGCAGACCTCCTCTCGCAGTCGCAGGGGCAGGTTCTACACCCCCACCTCCAGAGCCTGCACCTTCATGCCTGGAGATTGAACGGGGCAACCTGAGTTCTTTCTCTCTCCCGGCGGATGTAATGGATGTTATTTTATCATCCAGGCGACACTCCACTAAGTCTGTTTACTCTTCCAGGTGGTCCAGGTTTGTTAAGTGGTGCGGAGAGAGATACATTGACCCTTTGAAGGCCCGCTTTTCTAATATTTTGGAGTTTTCTCTTTCTTTAGCACAGCTGTAGCCACTGTTAAGGGCTATTTATTGGCTTTGTTGGCCTTTTTATGTTTGCCGGACCAGCCGTCTTTAAGTCCCCCATTGTAATGAGGTTCATTAAGGGCCTTACAAATAAGTTTCCTCCCACACCTTTCATTATGTCTCAGTGGGATTTGAATCTAGTACTCACTTTTTTAATGGGTTCTCCGTTTGAGCCTCTTCATACTTGCCCGTTGAGACTTCTTTCTTTTAAAATGGTTTTCTTGATTGCCATTACCTCGGCTAGAAGGGTAAGTGAGCTTCAAGCTCTTAGTTTGAAACCTCCTTTCCTGACCATTCATGCGGACAAGTTGGTTCTAAGGACCAGGGCTGCTTTCCTTCCCAAGATGGTTACTCCTTTTCATATGGGACAATCCATCACTTTACCCACATTTTATCCTCCCCCTCACCCTTCCAAGGAGGAAGAGAGACTGCACCGGTTGGACCCTTAAAGGGCTGTCAGCTTTTATTTGGATCGGACTAGAGATCTGAGGCTGGACGATCAGCTCTTTGTGGGCTATGTTGGGAAAATGAAAGGCAAGGCAGTGCACAAGAGGACGCTTTCCAGATGGATTATCTTGTGCATCAAGATTTGCTACGCCCTGGCCAAGAAGGAACCGCCTGAAGGTATCGGAGCTCATTCCACCAGAGCTAAGTCTACTTCTGCTTTGGCTAGAGGTGTTCTTGTTCTTGATATCTGTAAGGCAGCAACTTAGGCCTCCCTCCACACCTTTGCAAAGCATTACTGCTTGGACTCTGAGGTTAGGAGGGTTGGCCATTTTGCTCGCTCTGTTTTGCAGGATTTTTTGGTCTAGTCAGGTGGACACCCTCCTCCGGGTGGGGTACGGCTTTGGGAATCTATTCAAAAGGTGAGGAATCCACAGGCAGAAGTATCCATCAGAAGAACAAGTTACTTACCTTCGGTAACGCTTTTTCTGGTGGTTACAATATCTGCCTGTGGATTCCTCACGCTCCCACCTGCCTCCCCGTTGTCCACCTGTTTCTACCAAAAAATATTTTATTTTGATATGTCTTAATCATGTTTATATTTTAATAATGAGAAATGCTTATTCTGTTGCTATTTCTCTATACTTTTACTGATTATGCTCTTGTGAATTTATATACATGTATATATTTGGTATGCTATGTTTGCATTTCAAAATGTGTCGGTCCGCCCGTTTGCCTCGGTGGCATGGAAAAAATGGGTGGAACTGACGTCAGCACGCGGACGAGGTCCTTTTGTGGCTCTGATGCCGTCATACGGTGCCACGAGAAGTGCCGGTCCATTGTGACGTCCTCGTCGACGTGGGAGAGCTAGGAAAGAATTTTCCCACGGAATACTGGCGCAGGGGGTATTCAAAAGGTGATATTGTATCCACCAGAAAAAGCGTTACCGAAGGTAAGTAACCTGTTGTTCTGATGTATCCCCAACATTTCCCTTCACGTTACACATATCACTTGATGTCCGATCGAATTCCATTTGCAACTATACCCTCCGTTGGGGATCGGCTGATTCCCAACGAGGACCGGAGGCTTTCTTTGATCGTTGCCGCACATGAATGTGTGGCTTCTGCCCATGCTGGCGTGACAGCGACAATTTCGCTTTTACAGCAAAGTTTTGGGTGGTGTGGGTTATTTCAGCAGGCCCGTAAATTTGTTCTTTCTTGTGACATTTGTCAACAAATAAAACCTTCTACTATTTCATGCTAACCACATACTCAACTTTCCATTTCAAATCAGCCATTTGGTTTTATTTACCTTGATCACTGCGGTCCTTTAACATCTGACACTGTTTTTAAATATATTTTGGTTGCAGTGGATTCTTGCACTAGATTCCTTTGGGTTTGGCCACAACGCAATGCTGATGCTCAAACTCTTATAAAAGATTTGCGTGTCTTCGTAGAGACATTTGCCTGTGGCACCTTCCATTCTCACCACGGTCTGGCTTTTGCCTTTAAGGCTTACCATGATGCCATGAAGTCTTTGGGGGTGCAGGTGCAATTCTCGTCTCCATATCAGCCTGGGGGCAATTCTGTTGTGGAGCGCATGAACCGTGACTTAAAGCAATCTTTGACAGCTGGAGTATTAGGTACTGGCAGGGGCTGGTTGACTCCTCTTTATGCAGTCCAACATGCAGTTAATAATCTCCCTGGAAGATCTCTGGGTGGGCGGAACCCATACAAATTGCTCTTTGGCATTAAAATGTTTGTGCCTGACCTTGATGTTCTAGACATTGTGGCGGCTGCCGCAACGTTGGACGTAGATAACCATTGTGCTATGTTACAGGATCTACAAAAGACTCGTGAGACACTGGCGAAAGACCATTTGCCTTCATCCACAGATGCAGTGGTGCTGATTCCCGTTACAGGCTGGCCTCCTAAAGTTGGAGATCTGATCCAAGAAAAGGTGTAAAACAAAAAAGAATTTGGTCCTTCATACCGTGCACCAGTTCCAGTCCTTGGATTGAAGGGTACCTTTACTGTGATTTTACCTCCGCTGCCTGGTTGTAAGGAGAATCAATTTATTTCCATCGAACATGTCAAGTTACACTATATGGCCAATACTCAGTCTGACCACAAGCATTCCTCGACAGGATGTTTCCATTCTTCCAATTACTTCTGTCTCCCCGATAACTCCACAACAACATGAAGCAGAGATGGAGACTTCAATTGACTTGTTGCCTGTTTTACCCTCCACGTCTACCACTGTGACAAACGAGTATGCCACCCCACTGGTCGATATTATAGTTGGCATTACTTAAAGTCCAATCCATTCAGCTTCCAATGAAGAGCAATCTCCATTATTTCGTCTAAGGTCCAGTGGTTACTATATGGACAGAGATAACTTTTCTTGTGATTCATCTTCTTCCTCTAAAGCAGAGCCACCAGCATGTGTTTGTGTTTTCATCTCCTGCTTTAAAAGAACTTACCTTGTTCCCCATTGGATATACATCTGGTTGGTGCTGGTGCCTACGATGGTGTTTCTCTTCATGTGGATTGGTTTCGTGACAGATTTTTACTTACTGATAAATGGCCATTACTTACCTGAACACTCTGCTGTAGACTTGGTCTGGCCCCCACACTTCGCCTCATAAAATGAAAGGGGATCAGGCCCTAGTTATTATTTCAGCATTCCCAATTGTTGATGGTATTGTTTGGGATAAGGTACCATTCAAAGTCTATGATCCTACGGAAACTTTACAAATTCCATGAGTATTTCAAGTTTCTTTGGGTGATGTTATTATGCCCGGAATACACTCCGATGACTGGGATATCAACGCAGTTTACCCACTGTTTTTAGACTTAAAATATTATACTGCGTTTGAAACTGAAGGATTGTATTTAAATTCTGCAAATTATGCAGATTTATTCTGTTACCAACATTATGGTTATCATTTCTTACACAAATCCAAAACTCTGAGACCACCTTTTCATTGGGAACATTGCCCGAAACCATTCCTGGGGAGTTCACTAACACAGAAAAGTAGATTTGTATGTTTTCCTGGTTATATTCTTGCTGACTCAGCCATATTATTCCAAATTGAATTTGCCTACACACACAAAATTCATGCTGACCCATACTAGATTGGTATATTCTTCATCCTTCATAACCTACTTCTCTTTAAAAGGTTATGATTATTCGAAGGACATTATTGATTTAAAAATCAATATGGGGTACCAAAGACTGGCAGGTGCAGGGAACTGAATCTTTACATTGTGCATGTTTAATACCATCTCAGCTGAGTTTTATTAATCAGACTGTTCAACAATCTACATGTTTTGGTCTGGCCACTGCTAAAAATGTCAATACACCCACAATTCCGTCATTGCCTGCCTATGACACATGGCAGACACATACCAACTATACACTTGAGGAATTGAATGTAATGTTTCAAAATGGTACTCTTAACGCGTCGAATATTGATCCTTTGGGATGAGTAGTGTGGCCCACTAATACCAATGCTGGTCAGTTATGCTTTTCTAATGCCTCCAGAGGGTTTACGCTCAGTAGACCTGATCCTCATTTTCTTCATTCCTGTACAGTTATTTCATATTCAGTAGGTAAATTGTGTCAACAATGGTTAGAACATTCCACACTGTCATCTGTGAAACACCTTTCACTCGTGTCAAGTGACATTGATCTGGCTGATTTCCTTTTAGGTCCGAAATCCCCTCGCACTAAATATTTTGCATATGCTGCATATAATGAATTTTGGGAACTGTCCCAGATGGTAGCTGCGGTACACTTACGGCAAACTGATCAAGATAATTTGGAAACATTTCTTGCCGTGGTTGATAACAGTATTAACACCTTGTCTTCTCGTATATATCGTGCCATCTGTAATTGACATTTTTGAGAATGAAGTGTCAGTATTATATCATGGTCAAAATCAGTTGCACTTTGTTATACAATTTGGTTGGACATTGCAAACGCTGAAAAGTGGGAAAGTGCCATGGGATTATTTGAATGCTTCCGCCCTGTTTTTGCCGTTTAACTTGACAGATAAACAGAAGCTTATGTCAATGAAGGACGTAACATATACAATATTAAACATTGAGAAACTAGAACCGATGCCATTCTCAGTAGCAGAAACTGATTCTGCACTTGGTTATTTCATTGCCCATCTCACTATTCCAGTTTACAGCATGCATGAAACATTATCCAGTAGGTAGATATGAACCCCTTTGAAGTAGCTTTATTCATGAATTATGGTCCTTGCCTTTCACATTTCGCTGTCAACGACGGGCAGATAAAGAGGTATTCCTTTCAGGGCACTCTCTAGTCTGTAAATAAGTGAAACTACAAGGTGCTTGCAATATTTCAGCCCCTAATTTGGCTTATTTTGTTAAAAGGGACACCGGTCCCGACAATTCTTCCCACACTGACTCTGCACTCGAACGGCAGTTATCTTATTCTAAATAACCACAAATTATGCTGCTTACGGTCAGGCATCCCGTATATAGTAACAGTTTCACAACGTGTTACATGTTGCAGCAATTTTCTCTTTCCACCCCCACATGGGATTGTAGATAGTTCGCTGTGGCCTTCCATTCCAACTTTGAAAACAGATTTCAATAAGCTTGGCAGACTCAAAGTGCTGTTTCAACAAGACGTTGCTCTCACACCAGCTCATGAGACCTTCGAATTGCAGGTGGGGAGAACATCAAGTGAGATTCAGTCACCGCTGAACATAAATCTCCCCATACACTTTAGAGAATTAATTCACCAAATATTTAATGTGTCTGATACCGAGAGCCTGACCCACTTTTTTAAACTTGTGGGATCCGGCCGTGTCACCTCCTTTCAGACTACTTTTTGGAGTAATCCCTGCTTTTATTCATTCTATTTTTTCCAGTACCTTTGGAGGGTTTCCCGTGAACGTATGCATCAACTTTTTGGTTTAATGCTGTTTGAAGCTCTTATCGACTATTGGCTGACCTTCCATTTTGCCTACTTCACATGCGTGCAACCTATGTTCTACTGCCTACGGTGCCTCTTTTGATGGGCCCTGGATTTCTGCCTCTCCAATACATCACACACTGCCCTGGATTATGAACTGTTGATAGGTCCTTTGATGGCCCATGACCAGGACTGTTCCGTAGGTAGGCGCTTTGTGTATGATTCTACACTTGGAGTGCCAGCAGGCTTGAGTACCTGTGCTTGTGCACAGCGCCTCTTGGATCGGAGTTGCATCTAATTTAATTACCCTGAAATGCTTCTGGCAGCTTCTGGATATAAGGAGCATGTCTGCTTATTCAACGTACTTAATTGGATGGCATACCGCTTTACAATGGAAGGTTCTGACGGCCTGTTGGAGCTAATGGCATTCCACTTTTCCCGTGATATTTTTGATTACGGGAAACCACTGTAAATGAGACCTGGGAAAACATCACAAAGGCCTTTTATTTTTTATCCCCCTTCTGTTTGAAAAGGCTCCCTTGAGCCATTGAGCTGACGAGCTTTTGGAGATGCACCTGTGCGCTTGTGAGAGGTACTGAGACCTGAAAGGATTGCGGCAGCTTGCTCAGCAACCCCAGATAAATTTAGTTTTTTTATCTCTACTGATGAAGGATAATATCCAGTGAAACGTGTCTAGAGATTGACAGCCCTAACCTGCACCATCTTTGGTGAAAAGCTTCAGCAACAACTCAAGAGAGCATTTAAAATGAACTGCATTTACCAAATGCTAAAGGATGAACTGCGCTGGGAGGTGAAGCAGTGTGCTCCCATCCCCCTTCCTTTTATTTTTTTATATTCGTTTATTTTTTTCTTTTTTCTTTGTGTACCATTCGTTCAGCTTGGAACATTTACAACTATTTGGCCTTTAATCATCCTGCTTAGGCTCTGCTTACCTTTGAGTTCTGTTTACCTCTGAGCTACTGACCTGACAAAGCGGAGGTTGTCTCGTGGCCCAAGGGGACATTGTTGTCTTCACTAAGTTAGCTTGAGCTCTGTAGACAGTACGCAGTTTTGCACACGTTACTACAAGGTTTTATTTTTGCAAAGACTATGGGCCAGATGTAAGAAGCCCTTTTCCCGTTTGCAAACAGGCCGATTATGAGAATCGGCCCGTTTGTGAACGGGAAAAAGCCTTTTGGGATATATCATCCCAAAAGGCCCTGGCAAAATAGGGAATCGCAAAATTTGCGATTACATTTAAGGAATCGCATATTGCGATTCCTTAAATGTAATGCAAGAAGCACCCAAGTTGTGTGATTTTTCCATGAGAAATCGCAAATTACCACCAACTTCCAGTTGGTAGTAACTTGCGATTTCTTTGAAAAATGCACTTGTTAGCATTTTTCAAAGGGCCATATGGCGCACATACATGCCCATATGTGCATGCATATATATTTCAGGGGTGCTACAGGGGTGTTCTTTTGACAGCCTTGCACACTTGAAATTGCATTTGCAATTTGTGAGTACTCAATTCGCAAATTTCAAATGTCTTCTCATTAATTCCTATGGGCCTCTAGGCTCATAGGAATGAATGGGAAGGTTTTCCTTAATTGCAAATTGCAATTCGAGATTCGCAACTAAGGAATATTTAGGAATCGCAAGTATTATTGCGATTCCTAACTACATAGCATTTTGCGAGTCCTTAATAGCGATTCTCTAAAAATCGCTATTAAGGACTCGCAAACTGCTACAATGATACATCTGCCCCATGGTTCGTACTTTTCACATGAGAACTGTCTGCTGTGTGCATTCTTTGCCAATATCTGGGATTTAGTCTGAGCATTGTGAGCAAGGTCGATAAACAGAGCCCCTTCACCCAGACAAAACATTTCAATGCAGCTGTTGTTTGGAAATCGTACTTCGGTATTATTGGGTTACATGCATGGGGCACCCACTTGGAAAGGGACCTTTCCAGGGAGAAGAGCGAGACAGCACCTATGATGTAGAACTGCCATCTATAGTCTATGGTATGGGGTCTGCAGACAAAACCCAGAGATCTTCTAATATATAATAATACTGCTTCTTAGCAAGGGGAGGGAGGTTAGGCTCTGTTGTCTGTTCACGATGATATCTCCCTTCATGATTTATGGACAAGCAGCTATGCTGACTGTATTTGTATTATGCATTTTCCTGCTTGTTGTGGCACGTATACTGCATGTTAGAGCATGTTAGTTCAAATAAATATTTTAAACTGGTTTGTGTCTCTGTCAGATCTTATTGTGGACAGGTACAAGATTGTGAGCGAAAGGGTGAGTCGAGAGTGTTGTGTTCTGAGGTATCTAATCACTTGTTTTTCTGTTTGTGAGTAGGGGGGCAAGTGAGACACTATAGCTAGTCGTTCCTGGGCTCATGGGTACCAAGGTAGTAGGATGACTCGGTTCCTACGCACTGAGGTCCCATAATCCTATGCATAGTTCTGCTCTTAGGCAGAATCCCTGCAACTATGGTACACAGCAGCAGGTAATCAGCCCAGGCCAGCCATTATTCAGGAAGATTGCGCGGTCCCTTCCAATGGCAGTAAAACTCCTTGTGCTCAACAGATTCCTCTGGCAGTGTGCACCACGCAGTTGCATAATGTCTGGTCCCACGTCCCCACAAGTGTATCTCTGCCCTGCTGAAGTATGGCACCAATATTATACTGTAGTGTGCCTTTGACGTAGGAGGGGGTTCAGAGGGTTTCCTTTGAACCTCACGTGTCTCCCTTAAATTTCAGTGCTGTCTGCCAAGAGGCCATGGAATACCGATCTTAATCTTTAGTGCGGCCATGATCTGGCTTCCCAGAGGCCAAGTGTCAAAACCTTTCCCTCCAAGTCTATCCAGCCAGTCCCATGGCAGAGGCCCTTCATTACAATTGCATGCCCAGTGTTTATACCTGTTGCTGGGGAATGCACAGCTGTGCTCCCCCAGCTTCCAGTGTGGACTGGAGTCAAACTAAAAGGCACACAAAGAGATTTAGAGCAGAGAAATGCCCACTTTCTAGAAGTGGCATTTCTAAGCTATTAGTGACAAAGCCACCTTTACCACAGAAGAGTGTTTGTCATTGTGAATCCAATGATAGGAAACATTATGAGGCTGCTTCACTGCAAGCCATTATTGTAGGCTGAAGTAATTTCAGCCATTCCCCCATGTTAATCTATGGGAGGAGTAAACCTTATAGGTCGTGAAAGCACACATGGGTATTCTTCACTACCTGGACAGGGAACACATATTTGTACCTGCCCTGCCTTTCACGTACCACTTGCTTCACCCCGCAAGACTTACCCTAGGGGTGCTCTAGGGGTAGTGAAAGGTCCCCTCAGGAGTCGCAAGAGGTTTAGAAAGGCCAACCTGAACATATGTGCAAGTGCGCACACACAGGCTTGCAATGGCAGGCTTGAGACATGTTTAAAATATAATAGGTGCAAGTGCGCACACAGAGGACTGCAATGACAGTCTTGGGACATATTTAAAAACATCCGATAAGCACCACTTCCTAACATGCATAGGATGGGCGTGCACGCACTTTCACACTGCATTTACAGTGGGAAAGTGCCAAAATCCCTAAGGCCACTAAAAGAGAATCAGAAAAACCCAGGAGGAAAAAGCAAGATATTAAGCGAAACACTACTTTGAGTATCAGGTCTAACACTAGGGACTTGTAGATAGTTTGAATCCCCCTTGCCTTATTGTATTCTAGGGACTTACAGGGTCTGTCATTGACAATTGTAATTATACCTAATTACCATATACCTTTTTAATCAGAGCATTGGCCTGGGCCTTGTTAGCGGAGCCTAGGGCACAGTCATAGTCCATTACCACCAGTATCAGTCAAAAAATGGGGGTGATCAGGGCAAAAAGGGATTACTTTCTCACGCTACTGCACTCTACTCTATGTGAGGGCGCAAGTTATAGTTACTTTAAGGGATGAGTGGTTTTGTTTAAAACAGTACATTATAACTGATATTTTCACTTAAGTATGACATCCCTTTAGTCAGTGAATATATTACCTACTGGTATTGGCCAGTAGGTAGTTATAGTTAGGACTTAGCTTCCACAGGAAAAGCTTTTTTTGTTTTGCCAATACCTTTGGCGCTGTTTGACAAATCCTCAAGAAATTTTCAAAACTAGTTTGCCACTCACTTCAGCTGTTACACCTCTTCGGGGACAAATCAAGTTAAATTAATGCAGGAGGGCCCGCCAACTCCACGGCGCAAAACATATCAAATTAATGTGGGGGCCCACACAGCCCTCCTGCAGTCCCGAGGACCACCACCTTCTAGAGGCTGAAATAAATTGACGCTGCACTCCCCCCCCCCCCCCCATGTGGAGCCATTTATGGCCCCGGGGACCACCACCTGCCTGCTACCTCCCTAGGTGCCCAGCCTCAGGAGGTACCTATTTGTTTTTGCTTGGTTTGATCTCAAAAGAAAACATAACTCCGCTTTCTGCAAGCCGGAGCTGTCAAAAAGCTCCAGGTTGCAGATAGCAGAGTTTTCATCTGTTTCCCTGCATGCAAATATGTGTGCAGGGAAACAGAGGAAAACATTGCTCCCGTGAGCAGGAGGGGGGCACAATTTATAGTTTACTTCAGGCACGAGTTATAGTATCTTGATATAACTTTAACAATAACAGGTGAATTTCTGCGGTTTTGTGTGTGTACATTTTTAACCTAACTGTAACGTCCCTGCAACCTTTTTTTTCTATCTATGTGCTGGAACAGTTGTTGCGTTTATTTTTATTTTACATTATTTCCATACTGAGGAACATTTGCACATAAAATATTGTTTAGCGTGATGCCAATTGTAAATGACAACACCAAGCGCTAAAAGCAAATTTAATTGATTTTTCCAAATTTCATAAGTAGAAAATTACCTTTTTGATGTTTCTTCCTTCCCCAGCTGATGGCAAGCGCTTGGCTTCTGTTGGGATAGATGACAATCACACCATTGTTCTCTGGGACTGGAAGAAAGGAGAGAAACTCTCTGCTGTCAGGTAAAAGATGACCTATGTATGAGATCATATCAGTTTCAAAGTGGTACAATAGTAAAAAAAATATTTGAAGACTTGCACATGATGCATTTGCAGATTCACAAAGTTTCTGAATATTTGATGCATGAGATATGTTTTTATGGATACTTCAAACTGCACATTCCTCACCTTGCGACTTCTCTGCTGCCGGTTTGGATATGGAAAATGTTCTGCAATCGCTCTTGAATGCAGGCAGATGGTGCCATTAGCCTTCGCATGATTCTGTCCCACCTGCTGGTAATAGGACATGGAGCATCATATAGGTGACCCTGTGTTCTGCTTAGTTCTTTATTTTACACATCCTTCAATGAGGCTCAATAGCTCCACTCCTACCTTTTCAGGTTAATTTAGAGTTTTCCAATCTCTACCAACTGACAGAGTGCAGGAATGTCTCCCCTTAAAACAACAGGGTTTAAAACATGCCGTACTTGCAAGCAGATGTCCGTTTCTGATATTTCTGCACTAAACATGACTCCTAGTTCTATGATAAATGCTCCTTCATATACCTGAAGGCTTTCAAGGCGCAGGAAGCCAAATTCTACTTTCAAGAACACAAAAAGTGTGGCAGGCATGTATAAAGTTGCATGCCTATTCCTGGTCTCATTCCCACTTGCTTTCTTTAGGTAAGTACTGGACAAAGTAAAAAAGCAAGTCAAAACGCAATTACCAGAAGTCGCAGTGAGACTTTTTGCCTCCGTGACATTCACATTCCCAGGAAAAGTCCCACAGTTGGAGCTCAAAGGGCCTGATCCCGGCGTCAAAATCAGATTTGCATCCAGTTCTCATTCTGGAGCTGATGCTCTCTGAATTTCTGAGCCCACTGTCAACTCAGCAGACGTTTGTGGCCATGCTGCCTCTTTGCAAAATTATCCCGGGTCCCAGGGGAGCTCTTTCAGATCTGTACAGATTAGTAATGGTGACCAGTTGATCTTCTGGCAGTGGTTCTTTCCCCAGTGCAGATGACCCAATTCAGCCTCAACCTGTACCACATCCGACACTCTTGGGCTTTGGCCTCCTTGCCGGTGAGTTCTGCACCGGCACCGGTTCCATCAACTTTAGTTCCACTTCCCACTCCACAGATCCGGAGCTGACATCAGTAAGATGGGGCTCCATGGCACACTATGAAATAACCAATGCACAGCCTCCCTTTGAGAATGACTATCCTCCAGTTCACCTGCCTTAATAGCAGTAGTCCAGGAAGATGGAGACCATCTTCAGATCTGGCCCCGATATTGTTTAAGGACTGGAACTTGCTCCTCATAAAGAGGATCTTTATATAAAGAGAATGTTGCTGAGGAGGCAGATTATTTGCTTCCCCCTCTTTTACTGATGCTGGCCTATATCTTGACCTCCAAAATGCCAGTGGTCTAAACATATTGTCTGAAACTAAAGTAAAATATACGTTTGGAGCCCCAACTGAAAAAAGTGCCTCATTTACGATGGTATGCATAAAGCTGCAGATGTGCTGGTTGCCTACTTTGGTGATTAAAGCCAGTCTTTTAAGAGAGATCGTGCAACCTAGGTTTTCAGATTTGAAGCCTTTGTTCCCATTCTACAATGCCCCAACTGAGTCCCTCATAGGAGTCTGGTCCAGACCTTGCTCGCCGCCACCAGTATGCTTCCCCTTTGCTTGGTGCCATAGGCCTTTGCTTCTTTGCTGTTGATCTGACCTTGTTACTGCAGCATCTAACTCCTGAAAGCCTATTGTTTAGGTGTTTACAGTAGTAATTTCAATACGAAAGCATTCCCAACTGCACCACTGGACAAGGAAGTAGAAGAAAATTAATTCCATGTGCAAGAAAATATTGTCTTCAGCTTGCCTGGTGTGCCAATCCTTTAAAACATTTTGTCTCCTGGGTCACTATACCCGGGCCCTTCTTAGATATGGTGAGTGAAATCTTTCCTGTCCGACTAGAGGACTTCTGGAACACCATTGCCCAAGCTGTTCAAGACAGCCAGGACATGGTGAGGCACTGTTGATCTGGACTGTGTTGCCTAGGCTGTCAGCACCAGTGCCATAATCCGATGTCGTGGTTGGATATATGCAAACAGGCTTTCTGGAGATGGCCAAGATTCTCTAGGCCTAGATCCTTTGAAGGGGCTAGGCTGCTGTGTGAAAAGGTGGATTCCACGCTGCAGCGCATCTAGGATAGTAGATCTATGATTCATTCCCCAGTTCTACCACCAATTTTGAAAATTCTGTGGTTACATGAGGAGCTGCACCTACCACCAGAGGCATCCTTTGCAGTCTGTACAACAGCCAACCCAATGATTTTTTTTCTTTAAGGGCAGAGGACGTGGTGGGGGCTGAGGTTACCCACAAGTATGCTGATTTTCTTTTTTTCTACCTGTCGCGGTAAAGTCGCTTTAGCTCATCCTTAAACTGTCATCTGAGACCTTCCGGCTGGTGTGCAATTACGTCCAGTTAGTAGCATGCATCGTATTGTTCTAATTGGATGCACCCTTCCATAGTGAACTTGGCTACCCCAACCTACCCACAATATGTCCGCAGCATCATGCTGTTATGCTTTTCAGTGAGATTCAGATGTTGCTGGCCAAGGGCGCCATGGAGGTGGTGCCTTATGTTGGGAGGTGTATAGGATGTTATTTCTTCCTTGTCCCAAACAAGTGCAGGTGACTGAGGAAGGTCTTGTACCTCAGACTCTTCGTTGCATTCCTTAGGAATGAGAAGTTCAAAATGTTGATACTGACCCATGTCCTGTTGGCCTTGGACCCAGAGGTTTGAATGATATTCTTGTACTTGCAGAACAACTACTTCCTTGTGCTGATCCTGCAGTCCCATTGGCAATACCTCAATTTTGTGGTCTGGCTAGAGCTTTTTCAATACATTGTTCTGAACTTCACTTCCCCCCGTACATCCAGCGTTTGCAAAGATCATGATCACTGCCCATTTTTATTGATCATTGATGCACTTATTCTTGTTTCTTGATTACTAGCTACTGATGGAAAGCTTTCTTCTGCTAAGCTGTAACCAGAACGGTGATCTTTTCTTTGCTTCTCACCCTGTGGTTCTCGATCAAAAAATATAAATCCCATCATCAGCACGTGCAGAGAATTCCGTTTATAGAAGCTAACCTGGACACTGTGATGTTAAAGGCTCAATGAATCTGGAACATGATCATGATATTTCAGGAGTGGGCATTTATTCTGGTATCACTTATTCTGAGGCTTTTTGGGATTGGTGCCTTGTGTATTTTGCTGGTGCCTAATGCTGATTGACACATGTGGACCGTTCATTGGAACTTTTGCCTTCAATGGGCTTCGCAACTGGTGTGCCTCTTTCCGCTGCATTTTTGACAATGCTGCACAGGATCGGCAGTGGTGAATGGTGGATGTCCACCTGTGGCAGGCTACTTTATGTACCCACCAAGAGCTCACAGGGTGATCAACGAACCTCTTTGCTCTAGGGACCATCTAGTGATGTGAAGATTTGGCCACCAATAGAACAGTGTTTTCACATCAGGTTTATGGAGTTGAGAACCATCCATCTGGGCTTTAAGGCTCTTCTGCCCTCCATCAGGAGCAGGTCAGTCCATGTCCTGACAGACAACTTGACTGCTATTTGGTACTGGAAGCAGGGTGGTGTAGCGTCCAATGTTCTCTGTCTGCAGGCCCTCAGACTGTTGAGATGGCTGGGACCTCATGAGATCTCCCTGATGGTCAGTCAACTTGCCGTTTCCCACAGCATCAGGGCAGGCATACTCACCAGGCATCATCTAGCCGACCTTGAGTGGCATCTGTATTATGAAATGGCAGATGGCATTTTCAACTAGTGTGGTTTGCCCATGGAAGATTTCTTTTGCTAGCTCTGAGAATGCTAAATGTGCAACCTTTTCACTTATAGTGTTTCCACCTTGAGGATTCATATGGGAGGCAATGCTTTGTGAATGCGGCCCAGAACTCCTTTACATGTTTCACCATTTACCCATGATTTCACGGGTCCTGTAGTATGTCATACGTGACCAGGCTTACCTCATTGTGAAAGCCTTGGCTTGGGCTCTTATGATCTGCTACTTTGAACTCGTGAAAATCAGAATATGCCCTTTGCTTCGACTTCCTCTATGGGAGGAACTGCTGAAGTTGCAGCAAGTCATATTCCTGCAACCAAACTTCCATAATTTACACCTTTATGTGTGGCAATTGAGCAGCGTCAACTGAGAAGTTTGGAACTTCCGCTGAAAGTAGTACGTCATTTTGTCGGCTCTCTGTTTGAATTCAGTTATTCTTGCCATTTCTCTAAATTTGTTACTTGGTGTGAGGAGGGACCGTCTACAGGTTAATCTGTCCGATGCCGTTCTGTTCGTTTTTTCATTGGCCAAGCAAGGTTTTCCTTTATGAACTGTACAAGGCTACTTATCTCTTTTGGCCTTTTTGTTTTGCCTGATCAGCCCTCTTTGTCTTTTTTTAAAAAGGGTTATCACATTTTTCTCCTGCCCCTTTCATTGTGCCACATTGGGATCTGAATTTGGTCCTTGTTTTTCTGATTTGTTCTCCCTTCGTAACTCTGCACAGGTGTACCTTGAGGCTCTTGACTCTGAAAACTGTATATTCCAGTTTCCTCTTATTGCTGTATTTCCTGAGTAATTGGTGCTTTGGACACATGCTTCCTTTATTTCGAAAGGGGGTTTTCCTTGTCATGTGGTGCCGTCTTTCACACTTCCCATGTTCTTCTCTTCACTGCATCCCATTAAGGAGGAGGAGAGGGTGCAACAGTTGGATACTACCCAGCACTTAGTTTTAAATTGATAGGATTGAGGAGTTACTGGGTGATGATTCAGTTTTCTCTTGATTTTCCAGTGAGAAGAAAGGAAAAGTGGCCCAAACGCAGACCATGTGGAGCTAGATTGTCCTTTGCATCAAGCTGTATTACACCTTGGCCAAAAAGAATCCTCCGAAAGTGCTTTCGGGCTTATTCCACCAAGGCTGCTACTACAGTCCTGGCTTAGGTTGTTACTGTGATGGATATTTGCTAAGCCTCCAGGTGGGCATTTATCCATACTTATGTCAGGCACTAGTGTATCAACTCTCAGGTCTGCAGAGATGGTCATTTTGCCTATTTGGTCCAGTAGGACTTCCTGATGCAAAGCCCACTCCTCAAACCTACCTCATAGAGGGGGCATTACTTCAGTATCGATTCACAAGGTGAGTAATCTGAGGTGTGAAGATCTGTCAGTCCCGAGTTACTTACCTGCAGTTAATGCTCCATCTGGTGGATACTCTAGAAGCAGATACTTCACCGCCCACCATCCTCCATGCTCCGTGGAATGGATTTTAAGGAGATAAGGTTCCAAGTTAGATGATGCATACTATCGGCAGCCTCAATATGTCAGTGATTCACAATGACTGGGGACATGGATAATCTCCTGGTAAAAACGGACTTCAGCACAGGGGGAAGGCCATATTCTGCTCCATGTCGTCGTGTAAGGAGGCAGGATGGAGTCGAATCGGAGATTAATGCCACCACCTGCTGGAGCGCAGGAGTGATTACAGAAACTTTTCCGGATCCATTCTGACACCTGGGGAGATTCACAAAATGATAAATCTACGGTTAGACAAAGTATCCACCAAGAAGAGCAATATGGGAAGTAAGTAACTTGATAGATTTACATTTGATTGACTTCCATGCATAAGTTAAACAAGCCATAATATGCACACTTACTGAAACCGTCTTGTAGTTATTATTTCTTTTCAGCACTAACTTTACAGCGCATGTGGTTCTGAACTCGAAAGGGCAGGCATAAGTTGTGGCTTGTCTTTGTATTACATTGTCTAAAAACTAGAGGTAAAAAACTAAATTCAACAGATGCAAGAAAGAATATGTAAAATAGAATTATGTAAATGAACGTGGAAACGTAAGCAAAACTGCCCCTCATTACAAAATAAAGTGCCAACATAAATCAATAAATGGCAAAGAACATGTAAAAATGTTGACAAAGTAGTTTGATAGATCTTGATTTATTTTTTTCCCCAAAATATTTTTTACATCATTAGATCGCAATTCAGAAATTTGATACCATTCCCCTTTCATTTGAAAGCATCCTTGTCGAGTAGTTTAGATTCATCAGCCAAGATATTGTAAACATGGCTACTCCAGTACCAGCTCAGGTTAATGTGATGTCTGTCACTAAATGAGATTATGTGAAGTTAAATTGCTATGAAAGAAAGTGCAGTTGCCAGGCAAGCAAAGCTCTAAAATTATTCTTTAGAAGGTACCGACAGGTGCAAGGATTAGCAATTGGAAGATAAGTACAGTAAAAACTTCCAGTTAATGGGAAAAATAAAATGGAGCAATATAGAAAATAAGGTAAACTGTTTTTAATAAAAGCCAGTGGGGTCAATAGTCTTTTAAAATCAGTATATAGTAAATGTTAGCATATTGAGAAAATCTTTGAAGTATTGCTTTGAGTCATTTTAGCAGGATTAGGATAAAAACGCATGAATGCAAATGGTTGGCCTGGTGATAGTCCTTTTAGTTGTAGGAAAACAGTTTTCTGCATTGTAGGATCCTCGCTGATAGTCATAAAATATTCCTGTGTATTTGTGTGGATTCTGGAACACTTTTTCTTCAATTATTGAACGTCAATCTTTAAATGGAGGTAACCACTTCAATGTCCATAAAATTAGTTATCTGCATTAAAAAACATCTAATCAATATAATGTTACCACATTACAACATCTGAGAAGAGGCATCCTTGAGTTTGATTCTAAAATGCCTATTGAGCACATACAGAGAAATAAGAATGTAAGAAAAAAGGAGCCTATTCGGTCGAGTTCACAGAAAATACACTGTTACTTTAAGGAGCCAGCAGCTTCCCTTCCCAACATGCACTGTACTGCTTGCCTCACAGCCTCAGTTTTTTTTAACGGATTAAATGTCTTTTTATGGTCCTGAGAAAAATCAATAAAAAGCAGACCTGTCATGTTTTTTAATGGAGTTAACTAATTCCATTTACATTGAACTGATTACCTCCATCTAAAGATTGACTTTCAATAATTGAAAAAATGTGTTTCGGTATTCCCACAAATATACAGGAATATTCTATGTTTATGACTTGAGTGAGGATACCTATGATGCAGAACTAAGAATACAAGTAGGTAACTTTTCCATCCGCAATCTTCAGAGAAATTTTGAAGCTCAACCTCAATCAGTGATGTTATTTCACGACTAAATTCAGCCAGGTTTTCATAGGTCACATGAAGTCAGGAGGTTTGAAGCATAGATGCTACAAGTGGAGGATAGGCAACTCTTGCGGACGTGGTGGGTGCTAAGCCATTGGAGGAGCTTGAGGGATTCCTTACATCTGATAGAGACTTCTAGCTGCAGATTCCTTACCTTTGAATTTCCCAGGCATCAGGCTGGATCTAGAAACTTATGCTGAGCAATACCCCTTGCTCGTGAAGTCAGGTGGCTCCATTCAACTTCGGGTGACCTTGTCGGCATTGTTATGACGTCGCAGTAATGATATAGGAACCACCCAGGCGCGCGGATGTCTGTTCTTTTCTTTCTGCACCAGTTAAGCGCCGATCCAGTAAGAGCTACCCCTCTGTCACTTTTTGGCAGGTTTTTTCTCAACTTGTGTCGACATTTTTGAGTTTTTCGACTTCAGGTGCGAGGGATGTCTTTGAGGAAGACAGATTTCAAGCCGTGCTGAACTTGTTCAGGCATGATGTTGGTCACTGATATCCACCGCGTATGTCTTTGGTGTCTCGAGCATGACCACGACATGAAGTAGTGTTAGGAGTGTCAGGCAATGACTCTGCAGACCTTGAGGGAGCGGGTGATGAAGTTACTCATAGCCTGGCAGTCAACACCATCAAGCGAGACTCCGAGGAGGTCAAGGTCCCGATTGAAGAAGAGGAGGTCACTGGACCACTCACAGAGCCCTAAGTCCTCTTTCTCCCAATCGAGGTCCTCGGGACACTCTGGGAAGAGGCATAAGGAGAAGAAGAAGTTCAAGCAGACTTCATCCTTACCTCGACTGGCGTCCATCGTCGAGAGAGGTAAGGAGCACTGACGCTCTAGGCATTATTTCGCGGAGCCAGAGTCGACTTCGCGTCTCCCCCCTTTCCGGGTGCCGGAGCGACTCCCGCTCAAATAAGAGTTTTACGAGGCCATGCACTGCATATTTGAGCGGAAGACCCCGCCGCTGAGCCTTTGGGCCCCACGGAGTTAGAAGGGGCCCCATTGGGTTTGACACCGTCGGTTCTGGCCATGACGCCAGTTGGGCCCCGGGGATCCGATCCCAGATCTCGCTCGATGCCGGTCACGCCAACGCGACCTTCCCCAGTGTCGAATCCGAAGTCTGTGCCTTCGACGCCACCGATGCCCATCAGTGGCGCAAGCCCCATCCTCATTCCCGACGACACGGAGCTGGAATGTCGTCGATCAAAGCTGATTTAGACTTCTGAGAGGTTCTATGTTGTCACCTGGGCCCTCTGAGGATGTGCTAGGCTCAGGAGAGGATTGGGAGGGGTCTAGGGACCCTCTTGAAACCCAGGAAGTCTCTGAGGAGAATTTGGACTGGTATGGGGAACTTGGGGAGGCCAATGGACTGGATACTTTTTCAGATACTGGCATGTTCTCTCCACCTACGGTGGCTATGGAGGAGGGAGCATTCTATGCCATGGTGGTTAAGAGGGCAGCTAAGGTCCTTGGACTGGAGCTGCCCTTGGTGCAGGTCAGGACTAATCTCCTGACTGAGGTGCTTCAACCTGGGGCTTCCACTTCTGAATCCCTGTTGCCCTTTAATGAGGCACTTACAGATGTCCTTCTAGGAACATGGTCCAAACCTAGCACAGGGGCTCCTGTGAATAGGACGATTGCATGCCGCCATCACCCAGCTTCGGGCGACCCAAAATTCCTCAGCCAACACCCCACCCCAGAGAGTTTGGTGGTGCAGGCCTCTACGTCCCAAGGCGCATTACCTTCTAAGAGGTTGGATTCATTCGGGCAGAAGTTGTTTTCTTCCTCCAGCCTGGCATTGCGGTTGGTGAATACAGAGTGCTTATTGGGCCATTTCTCTCATCCCCTTTAGGAGACAGTTGCGCACGTGCTGCCACAAGTTCCGGAGGAGGCCCGGTCTGTGCTCTCCCAAGCTGTCAAGGATGGGAGAGACGCAGCAAATTTCACCATATGGTATGGCCTAGATACGACCGTTTTGCTGGGCAGATCGATTTCAACGACAGTGGCCTGGAGGCGCCACACCTGGCTTCGTACAACTGGCATTTCGGGCGATGTCCAAGCTAATTTAATGGACATGCCCTTTGATAGAACCTGCATTTCTGGGGGAAAGGCAGACTCGGCCCTGGTCAGGTTCAAGGGCTCTTGAGCTATGGCCAGGTTCTTAGGCCACTCCTCCACCCCCGTGGCCAGTCTTCCTTTCGCCCCTTTAGTGGCAACAGAAGGTGTTTCCAGCCGCTTCAGCCATATCCCAGTCACCGTCCCTCACAGACTACCCAAGCCATGCGTGGACGCGGTGCATTCTGATCTCGGAATGGAGGCCAGAAGTCGCCAACCACACTGCCCCCAGCAGCTACGGCCTCCAAGCAATCTTAGGCTGATTCTGCAGGACCACACTACTCCAGTTGGTGGGAGAATTCATCATCATCTCCACCACTGGAGATCCATAGCATTGGACACATGGATCTTGCAGATAGTCCAGGCGGGCTATTCCCTATCTTTTTTCTTTTCCATCTCCTCTTCTGCCAAATCAGGAACGGCTGACGGAGGATCATTTAAAGTTGTTCCAAGAGGAAGTTACGGCTCTCTTGGCCAAGGGAGCTATAGAAAGGGTCCCAGTTTCAGTAGTAGGCTGTGGCTGTCATTCCTGCTTCTTTCTGATTCTGAAGAAGAACAAGGGGCTACGGCCCATTTTAGATCTTTAGACCGGCAATCTCTTCCTCAAAAAGGAGAAATTCAAGATGCTCACTCTGGCTCAGGTCTTGTCTGCCCTAGACCAAGAAGACTGGATGGTAGCATAGGACCTGCAGGACAATATTTTCATATTCCCCATCCTGCCGGGCCACAGGTGTTACCTGTGGTTCAAGGTAGGCTGCTAGCACTTTCAGTTTACTGTGCTCCCCTTCAGCATTACCGGTGCCCCTCGGTCTTCACCAAGGTGATGGCGAGGGTTGCAGCTCATGTGCGCAGGTTAGGGGTGTCAGTCTTCCCCTACCTCGACGACTCGCTGTTAAAGGTGTCCTCGCCCCCGGCTGTCATCTTCCACCTTCAGACTACGGTGAACCTTCTGCATTCGCTGGAGTCCTCTATAAACGTGCCGAAGTCACACCTGAGTCCTCAGATGCTCCCTTTCATCGGAGCTGTTTGGGACACAATGCAGTTTTTGGGTTTCTCCTCCCAAACAGCAAGTCCAGGATATTCAGGCTATGATTCCGATATTTCAGCCTGAATTCCGGTGAGACTGACTGTGAGGCTGTTGGGCCTCATGGCCACCTGCATCCTGTTGGTAAGACACGCCAGATGGCGTATGCGGGCTCTGCAGTGGGGCTTGAAGTTCAAATGGGCACAGTATTGTGGAAACCCCACCGACGTGGTTCAGATCTCGGAAGGAACTGCAAAAGATCTGCAGTGGTGGTTAACAAACCGCGATTGGGTCAACAGAAAACCCCTCTCCCTTTCCCAACCGGATCTCACATTCATGACCGATGCGTCACTTTTGGGATGGGGCGGCCACCTGGGAGAGTTAGAGATCAGGGGACACTGGTCTCTGGCAGAGATGGGGCTTCACATAAACTTATAGGAGATCTGAGTGATTCAGTTGGCATTGAAGGCATTCCTTTCCTCTGTCAAGGAGAAATTAGTGCAGGTGTTCACAGGCAAAATCACCACCATGTGGTACTGCAACAAGGAGGGCGGGGTCGTGGCCGCTTTGTCGAGAGGCCCTGCATCTCTGGACATGGCTGGAACAGCAGGGTATAATCCTGGTGGTTCAACACCTGGCAGATTCTCTGAATGCCAGGGCGGACAAACTCAGACATCGATGCCTAGCAGATCATGAGTGGCATCTCCAGTCAGAAGTGGCGATAGGTATATTTCAGCAGTGGGGAGAACCTTGGGTAGATTTGTTCGCCTCCAAAGAGAACGCACATTGTAAGCGGTACTACGCCCTGGAGTTTCCAAGGCGGCTCTCGGTCGGCGACGCTTTTCAACGCGAGTGGAGCTCAGGCCTACTGTACGCTTTTCCGCCCATACCACTCCTGCCCAGGGTTCTGAAGAAGATCTGGAATGACTGGGCCCAAGTCATTCTTGTGGCTTTGGACTGGGCGAGGAGAGTCTGGTATCCAGAGCTACTGAGAATGAGTATCGATCCTCCGATCAGGCTGCCCCTTCGGGAGGATCCTCTGTTGCAGCGGCAGGGGAGCGTTCCCCACCCGAACCTGCTAACTCTGCACCTCCATGCGTGGAGTTTGAGCGGCGAAAGTTGATAGCTTTTGACCTTCCTCACGAGTTCTGTAACGTTATTCAGTCGGCCAAGCGGCCCTCCACTAAGACGGTATACGACTGCCTTTGGCAGAGATTTGTATTATACTGTACAGACAGGTCCATTGACCCTCTTTCTGCTTCTCTTTCTACTGTCCTTTTATTCATTCTAACCCTTGACCAGCACAGCTCTGCCTTGGGAACTCTCAAGGGTTACCTTTCTGCTCTGTCTGCTTTTTGTGCGGCTGCCAGACCAGCACTCTCTCTCTCTTCAAGTCTCCTATTGTAAATAGATTTCTAAAAGGGCTGGCTCACTTGTTTCCACGCATACCCTTTGTTATGCCACAGTAGGACCTTAATTTGGTCCTTACCTATCTCTTTTTGATCCATTGCACAATGGTACCCTCCGGCTGTTGACCATCTAAACAGCCTTCTTAGTGGCGATTACATCTGCCCAGAGGGTGAGTGAGTTGCAAGCATTATCTTGTTCACCTCTTTATCTTATGTCCTTTCCGGACAAGGTCGTACTTCGCACCAGGGCATCCTTTTTGTCAAAGGTTGTGACCCCATTTCATGTGGTTCAATCCATCACTTTGCCCAGCTTCTTTGCTTCCCCGCATCCCTCTATGGAAGAGGAGCCTCTCCACCGACTGGACCCAAAAAGAGTGTTGTCGTTCTACCTTGACCGCACAAAAGAGTTCCGGGTGGATGACCAACTCTTTGTGGGGTACTTGGAATTGAAGAAGGAAAGGGCGGTGTAGAAAAAGACAATCTCTCACTGGGTTGTTCTTTGCATCAAGATCTGTTGGCAAAGAAGCAGTCCCCTGAGGGATTAAGAGCCCATTCCACCAGGGGAAGGGCTGCAATTACGGCCTTCGCTCGGGGAGTCCCAGTCCAAGGCATCTGTCAGGCAGAGCCTTGAGCTCCTTTGCACAAGTTTGCAAAACATTACTGCCTTGATGGCCAAGTGTGCAGGGACAGACATTTATCCCGTTCAGTCCTGCAAGACTTCTTAGTTTAGGATGTGAGTCCTCAAACCACCGCTGGGATGGTATGGCTCGTGTATCGGATTTAAAGGTAAGGAATATGCAGCTAGAAGTCTCTATCATATGAACAAGGTACTTACCTTCTGGAACGCATTATCTGGTAGAGACTCTATCTAGCTGCAGATTCCTTGCAGCCCCACCCATGCTGCACCACTTTGTGGACTGATATTGTAGGGCTAAGGTTGTTCCCCTTTTCAGGACCCTAGTTTTGCACACAACTACATCAGTTACTTCGTGGCTCTGCCCTTCTGGCGTGGAAAACACTAAAAGTATTAACGTCCGCGCACCTGGGTGGCGCCTATATAGGCACCACAATATCACAACTGACACTAACATCGCCAACGACGTCACACAGAACCTAATGGAGCCACCTGACGTTGTGCGCAAGGGGTATTGCTCAGCAAAAGTTCCGGATCCAGCCTGAAGCATGGGAAATTCGAAGGTAAGGAATCTGCAGCTAGATAGTCTCTACCAGATAATGCATTACCGAAGGTAAGTAACCTCTTCATCTGTTCTCCCTTTGCAACTTTTTCAGAATTTGAATGTCTTCAACCAGTGAAGAATGACTGCAGAGAATGATCTCTTTTGGAAAGGATGCCTTTGGGAGCTAAGCTAAATTGAAACATGCATTTCAATGTCAAGTTGCAGGACTTGCGACGTAGGTCAAGGTCGGCTAGACCCATGTCATATTTTCCTGATACCCCGTCCTCCACCGACTATGCACGAGTTCCTTTTAGACTCAAGATATTACGTTTTATCTTATGGAAAAAGTCTGACTATCTTGCATCAGCCTGCCTGGATCTACGTAGGATACCCTTGGAATAGCCATAGTCATTCTCCCATCCCCGGTGTTCTGCATGTATGTTTGCTAGTGTCAGCACCTCCTAATTTGGCAGCTGACTTCCCAGGCTTTAAAAATGTAGTAATGGGAGGGCATGGCCAAGATGGCGCACGGGTAAGACGTGTTCTCCATCGTCTTCCCCGCTCCCGGGCGCCCAAATCTGCCCCCATCAGAGCTTTGCGGTCCTCTTTAAAGCGGACTTAAGCATAAAATAACCTCTAACCCCACACCGCAACCCTGAAGAATGGAGGCTTGACTTCGACTCAGCTGGTGGCCAGCGCGGCCGAGCGACCGAGTTGCAGGCCTCGTGGTCGGGTCCTGCTGGAGGTGAGGTGGACGGCGGCGAAGCGGAGAGTTGCTCGCCGGACTCGCAGCAAGCCTAGAGGGTGCGGAGAGTGGCACACCAATCACACCAGGTGAAGGACAGGCGGCGGACGAAACGATTCAGGCAGCACCCGCACATAGAAGATTACGGCTGGGCTCCGGGGAGCAAAAAGCAGAGCGAGGCCTGGCGGGCCGGGAGGCGCAGTGTCACGAGCCAAGAACTGGTGACGCGCTGTTCGCATTACCGCAAACTCCTCTTCCACCACACGGACTCTGCTTGAACTACACTCCCCATAATGCTCAGAGGAGCACGCCCCACGTGACCCGCGTTACGCTCGGCAGAGCGGATATAGCCCAACGCGTCCAGAGAGCGGTGCCGATGATTCCTGGTTGTTCTTCGACTCTCCGCAGAACCTTCAACCCTGTACTGCTGCCTCGGCCCTCTGCTGAACCTTCGCACTTCAGTCCACAGACACCTTCGCTCCTGCGCCGACGTCCGCTCCAGGATTTCTGGGCTCTGGAAGACGGCGCCTGAGAACCTCCGCCCACGACAGTCCGGGCTGCCGGAAGCTGCTCAAGCGCTCCTCTGCCCACGGAGTTCCGGGTTCAGAGTCGCAGCGCGAACAGGTGCGCTCCTCTGCCCACGGAGTTCTCGGTTCAGAGTCGCAGCGCGAACAGGCGCGCTCCTCTGCCCACGGAGTTCCGGGTACAGAGTCGCAGCGCCCGCCTCCGTTCACTGCTCGTGAGTACTGGGTAGGGGAGTGGTCGCCTTTTGCCTTCAGGGAGGCATCTTCTTTTGTTTACTCATATGACCCTGCTATTGAGTGCGCTCTGGAGCAATAAGCACTGGTAGGAAGTGCTGTCCTTTGCTCCTAGAGGTACTGTGCACCATTTCCTGAGGGACCTGTGGCTAGGTCTCGCCCTAGCTTCAAGACCGTCATCCAGTGCCCTCTCTTAACTGGATTACGGGTATTCCCCTGGCCTAGTGCCTTTCACTCCAAGGTGGTGGAGGAGGTGGCAGGTGAGAGAGACACAGGAGAGAGAATTGGGTATCAGGACAGGGGTGTAAAAAGTTATAGTTCATCTTATGGTGTGCTTGTGTCTTTCCAGGTCCCTCTCCCAGCTGTTCCTCCCCTTCCTTCCCTCGCTCACCTATCTCCCGAGTCCGTGTGTGTAATACGTTTTCCAGACTGGGGGCAGATGAGAGGTGGACCCCTATAGAGCATCAGCGCCATCCTGAGGAGAGAACACCCCGGCCATCGTGACACGCAGTGCCGAGGAGAGGCCATGCTGGTGCTGTCCGTTGGGGCTCCAAGCAGGTACATAGCCTGTGCCATCGGCCAGATAATCGACTGGCGTGGTTGGGAGCCTATGGGGAGTGTGGCTGAGGGAGCCTGGGCCTGGGGGCCGCGCACCGACACTGAGGGCCTGAGGTTCTCACTGGACATCGGCCAGACCTCTCGGCAGGCGCCCGAGACCTAGCGTCTGAGGGAGAGGCGTAGCGACGTGTGGGCCGGTGACGCTGACTCTGTGTGAAGCGGGGGCCCTCCTGGAGCTGCACTGGGACCGCCTGAGACCCTGGTGTACTATTCACGGAGAGCGGGGAACACCGATGGGGCCGGAGTGAGGCTGGGAGTGATACAGCCATGCTCGCCGCTAGTGAGGAGGCGCTGCTGGAGGGACGAGAAGCCAGGCTAGTGAGAGAGGTAGGCCCATGGAAGTGGGGCTTGGCGGCTGGGGACATGGGCCAAACTTGTTGGCTGGCATGCTTCCTTGGCAAGGGACGTGCCGAGAGTGGTGCCTGACTCCCGCCTACCAAAGAAGACTCCGGGGCCGGGTTGACCGCAGCTCGCGACGTAGGAGAGTCCCTGGGCCGGCAACCGTAAAACAGCAAAAGCAGCGAGGGGCCAGCCGGGGGCAGAACCCCACGACAAAAAGAGGCAGTGGCCTGACTCAGCGGCAAGTGCCCCGCTGTTTCAGGAGCAAGCCCACCGGAAGACGGGGACTTGGTGGCAGGTTTTTGAGAGAGAAAGGGGCTCCAGAAGCTGAGTGGAGTGGTGGGGGCCCATGACCACTGAAGGGACAGGTATAAGGCCTCTGCTACTAGTGGACGGAGCGCCTAGCTGTGGGAGTCGAGGAGAGACCTGGCAGGCCGGAGAGGAGAGCGGCCGGAGGGTGCCCGAACATCTGACAGATAAGGGAGGGCTGAGGTGTGCCCCCTCGCTGAGAGCTCGGCCAGATTTTCGGCTGGCGCTGCTTTCGTGAGTCCGGGCAGCTTGGGGGCCTTGTCGGGCCAGAGCGGGCCTGAGGAGTTGGAACCAGTAGACTACACACGGACGTTAGGAGCCTGCTGGGGCTTGCCTGGCCAGACGAAACATAGGCTGGAGGCAGCGAGTGGCACCCGAGGTGGCGCAGAGAGGCCGAGCTGTGGTCCTTAACGGGAGCTGTTGGAGCGCCGGAGGGCAAGGTTATCCCTGGAAAGCCATTGGAGGGTTCGCTGGAGCTTTCCGACCACAATGCAGTCCCGTCCCGGAGTGGGAAAGCTGCGGGATCTTCCCACATCAGACGGTCTGTCTTACGGGGCACCTACACTGTGGGAACAGCAGCGGAGCTGCGGTCAGGGGCACCCTGGAGTCCCGTTTGCCTAGCGCTGATTCTTTGAGGACAGAGGCAGGGGCGGCGGGCCCACTTCCAGGGGGTATAAAGGGACTCAATCACAACTAACACTAGAGCCCTCCAGATATGCAAGACTTGGCGGTCTACAAGACTGCGCCCCGGTACCAGACACCTGTGGGATCGGAGACGGTCCCCACCTGTGATCGGAACGAGCCCTCGTGCCGGGATCCAGACTGGACGGGGCCATAATGACGATGCAGCGAACCAAGCAAGACCAACCATTAAAAGACATGCTCACTAAACCCACACCGACGAGCCCGGATGCTGCAGGGGTGGAGGCACCGATTACACAGGCTTTACTGGAGGCGCTATTCAACACCCTCCGCGATGACTTCCAAACCCTGAAGAGCGAGGTGGCGGGGGAAATGAGAGAGATCCGCAGGGAAGTGGACACTTTGGGAGACCGGGTGACGGCGATCGAAGATCAAGAACACACGAGGGACGAAGAAGTGACGCAACTCCAGCAGGAAGTGATCCACTTGAAGGATCAAGAAATCGATCTCCAGGCCCATGTGGAGGACCTCGAAAACCGCTCCAGGCGGAATACCATTCGGATATGGGGGGTTCCGTCAGACGCAGAAGGGTCAGACATGGTCCCCTACCTGCAGACCCTGTTCCGGGAGATGCTGGGGAGCCGGAGGACGTGGAAATCCGTATTGATAGAGCCCACAGGGTCGGTCTGCGAAGGACCGCCGCCTGATATTCTTGCCTTCTTGCCAGACTACCCGCTAAAATAGCGTATTCTACGAGCGGCCAGAGCGAAGCAACCACTCCAACACCTGGGCCACTCTATAGCGTTGTATCAGGACCTGGCTGCCATAACATTGCAGAAAAGGCGAGATATCCGAGAAGTGCCCTCCCATTTGCGTGACAAGGGTGTGGTATATTCCTGGGGACATCCCTTTCATATCAACTTTAAGTGGGAGGGCAAGTTGCCACAGATCCGATCACTCCAGGAGACCCGCAAGCTGTTGGGTCTGCCACTTCACAGCCCTGAAGACAAGCCTACATCGAGTCCGCGACCACCCCGAGAAGGATGGCAGAGAGTCGCTCGAGACATCCATCGGGTTCTCCGCGGGGGCCTGACCCCGAGACGATTGCGCAGGAGAGGTGGGATGCGCTGGAATCAGTGCTCAAGGACACAGCATCGAACAATATTTCTTGATCAACGCAGGGCCTGATGCCGATCAACCTGCGGATGGGGTGGGTGTGGGGCCTGGGGGCAAGGGGCAGGAGGACGCCTTTGGAGTCACCTTATGCTCTTGTTCACCTGTTTTTTCAGATGCGTGTGACCAACCCTAGCGGGCTCTGGACATTGGTGGAGAAATGGGGTGATTCTGTTGGGGTTAGGGAGGGGGGGGAACTGGTGTGCTGTTTGGGATCTCACGCAAGGGCAGGTGGCGTAGAGGGAGGGCGGGGAATACGGTGCGGAGAGGGGACACGAGTTGGCAGCGTAGCGCGGCCCATGGCCATATGAAGCGGCTTATGCTGAAACATGTGCTATGACGCCTTCAGAGTTGCATGTCCTCATGCTTAAAGTGCGAGGCCTAAACAGTCCTAATAAGCGGCGCTCAATATTGTCATATCTTGAAAACACGGGGCGGATATTTGCCTCATACAGGAGACTCGCCTTCTCCGAAAAGATTGGCATAGAATGAGGTCCTGAGCGTTCCCTCAGCAGTTTTTCTCTTCTACTCAGGACAAGAAAGCAGGGCTGGTCTTATTGGCGGCTAAACTCTTTACCGGGAAGGTGGGGCACAAGTTTGCGGAAATTAAGGGGCGGCTGCTAGCCTATAAATTGTGGATGGGGGGCTTACTGCTGGTGGTGGGGGTGATTTATGCTCCCAACACTGGTCAAGAGACGTTTCTCAAGGCAGCCCTGTCTGATGTCCTTGGGGCTCAAGGGAGGTGGGTACTTGTTGGAGGCGATCTAAATTTAGTCGTGGATACGTCAGCGAATAGGTCTAGCCACAGATATGCCCAGACCGGGGCAATTTCTGCGCACAGGTGCCGGTGGTTACAGAATCAAGGGCTCATCAATATTTGGCAGGCGGCTCACCCCCACACCTCGCAATTCTCCTATTATTCTCATGCATACCACACTTATGCCCGGTTGGATCATTTGTTGGGCACAGCAGAACTGAATGCACTGGTACGGGAGGTTAGCATAATGCCAGCGGCCTTGTCTGATCATGATGCATTCCAAGTAACTCTGCAGGTGCTGAACATAGGTAGGAACACAGGGGCTTGGAGACTGAGGGAGGGCTTGTTACATAAACCGACAGTGAGGGAGCAGATCCTCAAATGCATCACAGACTTCCTCGCAACCAATGACTCCCCCGAGGTCTCTAGTGCTACTTTGTGGGGGGGCTCTTAAAGCCGTGGTGAGGGGGGGAACTGATCGCAATCTCTTCCACTGAAAATAAAGAGCGTAGGTCTAAACGCGAGCTGCTCACTGCCCAAAGTTCTAGAGCTAGAGAGGGTACATAGCAGGACCGGGGCGCCTAGGGTCTGGCGTCAGCTGAAGGCGGCGCACGCACAATTGGCAGGACTCGAGTCTGCACCACTTAGGCTTAAGCACTCCTACTACATAGGTGGCGACAGGACAGGGCGTCTGCTGGCGAATAAGCTACGGGTCCGCACTTTGAACACTAAAGTGCAATCTCTCACGTATGACTCGGGGGCAGTGGTCGAAGGCGACGAGGAAAGAGCCCGGGTGTTTCAAACATTCTATGCGGAGCTGTACCGCAGGGAGACCCCTTCACCCTCCCAGGTCGATGCCTATCTCCAGGAGGCACACGTTACTGTCCTGGGTACCACGCAGGCCGAACTGTTAGAGGCACCCATACCCATAGAAGAGGTGATAAGTGCGATATCCCGTTTTAGGCCTTTGAAGGAGCCGGGACACAACGGGTTTTCGGCGGGGTTTTATAAAACATTCTGCACGGTGTTGGCCCCAATACTCACAAAACTTTTTAACTCATTTACGGGTCCGGGTTCGATTCCCTCAGATATGCTGGCAGCTTCTATAGTTGTACTGCCTAAACCGGGCAAGGACAAGTCCATTTGCGGCTCTTACCGACCAGTGTCATGCTTAATGTGGATCTGAAGGTGTTCACGGGCATTTTGGCGGCTAGGCTGGGTCCTCTCATGCCGGGGAATATAGAACCTGGCCAATCAGGCTTTATTCAGAACTGGCAAGGCAGTGACAATACCAAACACCTTTTCCATCTCATCGACAAGGCTCACCGCACAGATATGGATGCCCTACTATTGTCGGTGGACGCCGAAAAGGCATTCGACCGGGATTTTCAGATAAAACCCTAATTCACTTTGGTCTGGCGGTTTCGGGCCTTGGTGGTGAGCTGCTACAATAAGCCTACGGCGACTGTTCGGGTGAATGGGGTGACGCCATCCCCATTCGTGATACAGAGAGGAACGTGCCAGGGGTGCCCGCTGTCCCCCTTCTTTTTACCCTCTATGTCGAGCCGCTGGCTCAGAAGGTCAGGAAGAACCCGGATATATTGGGGGGCAAAGACACACAATAAGTCTTTATACGGATGATATCGCATCCCTTGAATCACCCACACGTTTGGTCCCGGCGTTCCTGTGGGAATTGAAGGACTTTGGCCGGGTCTCAGGTTTTCAGGTTAATGTAGGAAAATCCACGATTCTGTGGCTGAACCAAGCAGGGCAGTTGCTGGCGTCGGACGGGAGTAAGTATGAGGGTATGCAGGCACGAACCTCTATCCCCTACTTAGGCACTGAATTGGCACCGTCAGTGTCTCAAACGGTCAAGCTTAACTATGCCAAGCTCATCTCTAATGTCACGGAAGAACTGCACCAGTGGAAGCAGCATGGGTTCTCCCTTCTGGGCAGGGTGGCGGCAATAAAGATGTCCATTCTCCTCAAAGCATTATATCTTTTTCAAACCATTGCGGCATGGCCACCACCAGGCACTCTCCAGTCGCTGCAGCAATTGCTCCAGAAATTTGTGTGGGCAGGAGCAAGGCCTCGATTGAAGAGTAAATGGGCTACCTACGACCTGACGAAGGGGGATTGGGGATACCGAATCTCTTGGAGTTTTTCCGGGCTGCACAGCTTCGATATCTCATGGAGTTGAACAGATCCGAATCGGAGAAAAGATGGTTGTTTCAGGATAAAGCGCTGGCCAAATTATCGCTTTGGAAGGCCTCCTTTCTCAAAAGAGAAGATGGACCTCCAAATCTCAAGGGTTCCCCCATTACGCATGCAGTGCTGAGAGTATGGGACGGGGTTGCCGTCAAAAAGGGATTGTCCTCTTTTCCCTCGCCTTTGCCCCCATTCTAGATAATTAAGATTTTTACCCGGGAGCGGACGAAAGGGCGTTTTCACGATGGAGGGAGGCGGAATGCAAAGCAGCTGGGCACTTTTTTGATTTAGATGGGATTCTCTCCTTTCCAGACCTGTGAGCGGAATATGGTCTTCCAGAGACTGAGAGGTTCCACTACTTGCAACTTCGGCACTGGTTACTTAACGCAGAGGTGAGGCCGAAGGTCTCTCGGAAATTAACAAAATTCGAGAAATGGCTCTACACAAAGAACACAGATAAGAAAATGATCTCTGAGTTGTACGAGGTGCTACGCCCTCAGGCCCCAAAGAAACATACGGCAGGGCAGAGGAGATGTGCGGGTGAACTAGGTAGAGAACTCACGGCGAAGGAGTGGTGAGACATCTACTACCGAGCCGTCCACACCGCGTGAAATATAGCGTGCAAAGAGACGGCAGTTGAAGTCGCTATGTACTGGTATCTGACCCCGGTCCGACTGCATAGGGGTAGCCCTGAGCGCTGTCCACTCTGCTGGCGGGGATGTGGTGCAGACAGTATGTTGCTTCATTTGCTGTGGCAGTGCAGGGAATTGACAAGCTATTGTTCTGCAATTCTGGATGATGTGGATCGCCAATTTGACACGCAGATATCGCGCTTACTGGAGTATGTGGTGTTGGTCTTGCCTAACTCGCTGACGTAGCCCCTCAGATCCCAGAGAGGGAAACTAATGGAGTTGGCATTGGGGGCGGCTCTCCAAAACATCTTATCGCATTGGGGAACGAAGGTAAAACCGACCTATGTTGAGTGGCTACATAGGATGTGGTTCATCCTGGATATGGAACACATACAGGCCTCTCTTAGCAACTCAATAGGAAGCTTTAACAAAATCTGGCAGTCGCTGCTCTCACTCTTGTCATCCGAAATGAATGAAATCACATGCCCCAGATACCTGCGTCTTCTCCGCCTCACGGGCCCCACGTCACCTACTTAGAGACGCTGTCCTGCATTAAAGAGAGGGGCTCCCATAGGGGTCCAGTCCGTAGCTTCCAAGCACACCAGTTCGAGGTGGGAGAGGGGGGGGAGGGGTTACCTTTCTTTCTCTCACTTTTCGTTTTTTTTTCACATTGCTTATTATATGGCATTATGGTTTACAAGCTGGAGCAGGACTCTGAAATACTAGAGACATTGCAGACTTACCAATGGGTCCAGCGGGGAGCGCGCTAGAGGCGCCTAAGTAATGCATGTCTAGGCTGAACAGGTACTAACTGTAGCACCGTTTGAAGAGCATATTGTGCAGATTCCTGAAACTGTGTGTTATTATTGCTGAATGCCAATAAAAACTAAGTTAAACCTAAAAATGTAGTAATCTCTGAATCCTAAATTGCTTCCTCTATTATGACTACATGTTGTGTTACATTTTTAATTTCAATTTATCTACTAAAGCCTTACCTTTTTACCTGATATTGGTATTTATGTTTGCCAAAGCTTGGCGAAGTATTCTATGTGCCCCTTGCCTCTAGACGTTTAGATTAACAGAACCTCTGTTATGGTTGTCTGCTTCTTGATTACAAAGTTTTAATTTTCGTTTTCTTTTGCAAAATTTTCTAGAGGTTTTTGCAGCTGAATGGTACATTTTTATCCCTTTTTAATCAAATGTATTTTGTAATCTATAATTACTGAGAATTCAATAATTACTATTCATAATGTTGTAGATTAGCTTCCATATCTTTAACTTCTTCTTCATTCAAATCCATCTTTCGTAGTATGTGTTGAGTCTATCTTTAAAGGTCTGGTCATCCTTTGTTTACATGATTTCAGTATGAAGTGATTGTTAAACAAGCTTTGATTGTTGTTTAAAAGGTTTCTGGACTTGTAGCCAGTGGTCCATATGGATCACCGAATAAGTATTAAACTCAACAATGCGACAACATTTCAAAAAACAAACTGTCTTTCAGAGGAAGCAAGGAGAAGATATTTGTGGTGAAGATTAACCCCTATATGCCAGACAAACTCATCACAGCTGGAATAAAGCACATGAGATTCTGGCGACGAGCAGGTATGAAGGAAATCCGATTTTGTTTTGGAAGCATAGCACTTTTAGTATTTGCACCCAACCATGAAGCCCCTGTAAAAGTCAAATATGACCGTGTTTCCTGCCGTGCTGTGTTGATGTATGGAGTTCACATCATAGGAAGGTATGGAAAATTGACTGGCATGGAGCCTACAAGCACGACAATTATGATAACATTTATGGGAACCCTAAAATGAAAATTTCCAAGATAAATGATTTGGCATCTTAAAGTTTATTTAGATAGTTTAGTAAGCACCTACATTACCAGGAGACGGTGAGATTGATGTGGGTTATAAAGCTGTCTTACAGCCACAGGTCCAGTGCTCTTGGGATGCTCAGCCATTTAAAAGGATATTTTTCCCAGCTTTTGTCAAAGATCAGCAGGTTGAGTTGTGCCCCTAAATCAAGTTCTCCTTGATCCTTTTGATTTTGGGTGCCAATCATATCTTGTTTTCCTGCTTCTCTGGTTTTTGGTTTACACCTACTGCTGGTAAGCTTTTGCTGACAGTCATGGCAATGACCCTAGTAAACTGCTGCAAAACTTTGTAATGAATTGTCTAAGCCCAGTCTGGTTTGGCAGTGTTTAGTGTTTTAAGGACATCTGGCTATACTGTTGGCCGGATAGAATCAGTGTTCTTGTGAAGTCCAATTGAAAATGTAATGCATTCCTAAAAATCATCAGCTGAAGGAATCTCTATTTCATTATAGCATTAACTTATGCTGAGAAAAATAGGTCTGTTTCAAAACAGATATTTCACATTTTGTGGTAATGTCGGATTTGCTCTCAGGACATGAGACTATGCTTACAGTTGAGTGACTGTGTTCCTGATTTATTTCCTCCCACATCTCAAAGGAATTCCATTGTTTATCTTTCGAGCACAAATGATTCCCTTTCATCCAGAAGTAGGTGTACTGGAGCCTTTCAGGTGTTGTCTTATGTGTTTTTGGGTTGTTTCCCAGTTGTAGGTGAGTTTAAGTTCTGCTCTCTCACTACAGACGGAACGCAAAATATTATTTGTTACTGCAAAAAAGGGTCTTTATGACCCAAACTGGTGGTCTGCGTCCCCTCGAAACAGGAACACCTGAAATTCCAGCTGTATCCCAGCATTATTGGGCCTCATTCATGAGGTGTTGCATGAACCCACTATGGAAGTTACAGTTAAATTATGAATTATGGGCACAGACTGTTTGCGTGCAACCGTTTTGGCCTGGAGACTCCCCAAGGGTTGAAACGCAAGCAATGGGGTGATAGAAGGGTAAGTTGTTATGGCTAAGACCACTTTAAAGGCATCCCTATTTTTTGAAATCTTGCTTTCAAATAGTATGGCCGGCCTTTGAAATGTGGAGAAGCCGCCTCCATGGACATATTTTTGAGGTGTGTCCTCTTATATTAAACACTGTATCTACTTTTAAAGTTCCCATTTTCCAGAGCAAACCAGTACTCATACGATCAGAAGAAATGCACTTCTTGTGGCTTTCCAAAATCATTGTTTGTTGAAAGCTTTGTCAGAAACTGGAACTCCTTTCACCTGTGATGTTTTCAGAAACTTCTTTGCTTAAAGCCTGGATGGCCAATGCTGTGTTCACTCCTGCCTCCTTATTATATACTCAGGTGTTGTACAAAGAGAAAGAAAGTGCAAGCAGTGACCCTCAAACGAGGGACCTTGCTAGGAGGGGGATTTGGCTTGAGGCTCGAGCTTATAAGGGTGGTTCCCAGACTTAGACTTGTGTGAATTTTATGCCAGTTGATAATCGAGGATTATGATGAGGTTCCTCACTGGAAGGGGCCTGAACCTCTAAGAGGGCTTAGTCCAAGAGACAAAGGCATAAAAGTAAAATAAAGCTGCCTTTGTAGTGATTCCAGTACCCCAAGGCTGAGCAATTTCTTTAAACACCCAACCTCTTTCCCCTTGTTAAGAGTAAGTTTTCTATTGATTTCTGGTGAGGCACCAAACCCACTGTTTTTTGCTGTTATTTGAACTTCTTGCATATTTCTTGCAACTGATCTCTGTAATGAATTGTTTGCTTTTTTTCTATTGTAATCAGAATTGCTCCCCTACGTCACATTGATTTTGGATGCTTTTTTATGCATGTTGAACATCGATTTTATATTTCTTTCTGTAGCTATCTGCTAGTTCACTGTGTTAACTTGCTTTTCGATTCTGTGTTTTTTATGAAGATCTAAGTAATGTTGTTTATTTGCATATCTGTCTATGCTACATATTTTATTTCATGTCCCCGGAGATTTGGTGCTGTGTATTTCTTCTCCTCTAAAGAGCACACATCTTATTTTTGAAGGGTAGAATGATTGCAGGTCTACCTTGTGCTTTCAAATGAATTCACCCAACGTTGTGCAATTTGTCAGGCAGACCTGATGTCATAGAAACTCGGTGACACTGTCCTGGATTGATTTAATTGAAAAAAGAGATGTGCTTCCTTACATCATGTAAGCTCTTGTATTCAACTAGTTGTACTGCTTATTAGCTAGCTGCACTCTCCTATCTCGGTTATTTTCTGACTCCTAATTGACAAAGTAAAATTTCTTGTCATACATGTTATGCTCTGTTTGGTTTACTGCCCTACGGTCGCTGATGGGAGGGTGGGGGGCAGGGGGAGGGGAGGAGAAATGCATAAAACGAAACCTGAAGAGCAGACCGGAACATCCCAGATAGATGCAACCAGGAAGGGGCTTTATGAGCAGAACTGTCTTTCTAATAAAGCTGGTATCTAAAAGCACAGAGCAATTTTACATTGTGAGTGTACTGGCATAGGCCTCTGACAAGCTGATAGAGATGGAGGAAGGAGATTTATGTCGGGAGACCCTACAATCATCAATACATATTCTGATATAGTCCTGTGCTCTAGAGCCTCGAATTCACATCCTCTTTCCCCATCAACTGGTTCCAGGACCTCACATCTTCTCTATTTACTTCCTATTTTGTCCAGGCATTCTCCTAGAACTTGGTAACATCAAGGCACTCTTTTAGACCAATTACTTGCATAGGATTACTAGTAGGGTAATGTAAAGAACTATTATGCCTTCATTAGGAGTTCTTGTCATGAACTATCATTAAATCCCTGGTGCCATAAAACTTAATAATTATTAATTCCCAAAGGTGAAAACAACCAACCATGTGAAAGGTCACTCAACCAACTTCTATAGGTAACAAAAAAAAAAATTGCATTAAGTCGCAATTATTTTTCCTACAAGAATGACCTGTTCTTACAAATATCCGGTACTTCAATGGGTGCTACTTTTGCACCGAGCCTGGCCTGCATTTATGTGGGCCAGTTTGAAGAACATTATTTCATCATCCATCAAATCCCTTCCAGAGGCATATCAGTCTCTGGAAGCGGTATATTGATGATATCCTTTGTATATGGACAGGAACCCGGAGTCATCTTGTTGAATTCTTGGAATGGTTAAATAACTGTGATGACTGTTTAAAATTCACGTGGAGTATGAGTACCGAAATGGTGACTTATTTGGATTTGGACATCAGGGTTACTGATAACAGGTTAAGTTCTAGTGTTCATCAGAAACCCACAAACAAAAATTCACTGTTACACTATCAATCGTTTCATCCCAGAGCATTGAGGGATAATCTCCCTGTAGGACAGTTTCTGCGTTACCGTAGGAACTGCTCTTCGACTGCTGACTTTCTGCAACAGTCTGAGAGCCTTACTGAGAAATTGGTCCAGCGGGCGTATCCGAGAAAAATTGTCAATAGAGCTCGAAAGAGAGCTCACAATACCCCTCGGGAGGCGTTACTGGAAAGGAATACAAAAGAGGGAGATGACTGTTTACCTATAGTGTTGACTTTTGATCCTTTGGCAACGAAAATCCGCCAGGCCTTTAGGAAGCATTGGTCCTTGCTCTCTACCAACGAGTATCAAATGCCTGCACCCCGTTTTGCATTTCAAAGAGCACAGAACCTCAAAGACAGGCTTGTCCATACGAGGCCCTCGTTACAAGTAATAAATACCTCCATTCCGTCAGGGCACTACCCATGTGGTGGATGCTCAGTTTGTGAACTTACTGAGAAGACAACAAGTGTCCAGTTGCAAAATGGACGAACTTGGTACTTGAACAAGTTCAGTAATTGCAACTCGATCAAAATTATTTACAGATTAACTTGTCCATGTGGGCTTCATTACATCGGCCTCACAACAAGAAAAATTAAAGTGAGGATACAAGAGCATCTCAGTACCATCAAGAATGGGAAACTGACTACGAGGTTGGTCCAACACTATAAAGATAGCCAACATAATTATAAGGCAGTGAGATGGGTGGTGCTGGTAAAAGTGTTGGGTGATACAAATCAGATTGAGAGAACACTTGCATTGAAAGAGGCACGTTGGATTTACTCAGAAAAAGTGGATCAAATTGGTCTAAATGATCAAATTGAATGGAATAAGATCTCTAGGTAAAGAATGAGATTTTGTCACGTTGCTCTTTTTCATGTGTTGATCATCTTTTTGTTCACATTAAGACAGCTAAGTGCATTCAGGCTGTTCTTACTTTATTCTTATTTCTCCTTCCCTATGTATTTTTAAGGTATGACATCCTTGAGAAACTAATTTCATCTGTTTGTGAAATGGAAAAAGTAATTTGTAATAAAAAGGTAATCTTTGAGTCTGACAACACGCTTTTTTACAACACATCTGTACTGTGTCCTCTAAATTAAATAGACCTGTCTGAAATGAATAGTGATGATGTCTGAATGGAGGTGTTTTTATGAATGTTCTGTATATGGCAGTACGAGTGTATTTTAGATTCAACATGCTGAGTAACCTTATAAATGATTGATACAAGATTTGCCATTCCAAGATGGCCGCCTTGTTGGCCCGTTGAAAGTGGTGTCTGGTCGATCCAGGTGTACAGCCTCGTTTTCGAACCAAACACGGAAGACTGTGGTACACGTTGCCGGTTTAAATGACGGCCGCGTATCATTGTGCTTCGATCCTGGAACGAGTGGCAGTGCAGTCTAGGAACTCCTACGGTGAGAGTAGATTATTGAGATCAGTGTCGGCATTAAGGTAATGGCAAGCGCATTTTGTATAAAGGACTCCATGATACGCATTTGAAATTCGTGTATATTGCCGGATAACTATACAGCGATAAGGAGTTATCGTGAAGGGGCAGGCAGTGAACAATGCTAACTTTGTGGGTGCTTTTTATGAGAACGAGCATTACATAGCCCGTTTGATTTATGGTTGATAGAGGTAGATGATTTTTAGTATAACACGTGAATCCACTCATTTGGTGTATTTGTTTCTCCAGATAAAGGTGCAAGCAACGGATGTGCTTATAATTGGGATAAGAAGTGTAACTAACACTGATTCCCTGAACTAATTGAGAGCTGGTATGCGGGACCGTGGCTCTCATTAGGTAATTGACATCGAGGACCTTTTGGTCGGTGTTTTTATGCCAGTATATTTGTCTCTGAGGTCTGAAGTGTGGTATAGGTGTTGTCTTTCATGAACTTACCAGCCATGTTTCTTTTTTATGTTTTTTGCATATTTGCAGTCACTCTTTTTCAAATAGAGAAAGTCCAGGGAAGTGAATGCAGACCCTTGATGCCCTGATGAATTTGCTGCAAATTTGATAAGGCAATGAAACATGTTGGCCATTCCTGAATGTGGTTACGTGACATGACCGTGTTTTTAACCTTGGGATGACTCACGAAATGGAATAAAGAAATTGGAATTGTATACGTGAGCCAGACCTAATTTTACTTTAAGACTTCACAGGTCTTTTTGGGTTTTGGGCTGCTTAAAAATCTCTTAAACCCCCCCCCTTTTTTCACTTTCCTTAATGGGACACGTAATTATTTTCATGAGAAAGATATCGATGATGATAAAACCGTGAGCAAACTGGTGAGAATCTGCCATCAGCTCCTCTGGTGTTGCGCATGTGAGATGCTTTCTCATTTCTTCACACTTTTTATTTTTGTTTTGTTACCTATAGAAGTTGGTTGAGTGACCTTTCACATGGTTGGTTGTTTTCACCTTTGGGATTTAATAATTCTTAAGTTTTATGGCACCAGGGATTTAATGATAGTTCATGGCAAGAACTACTAATGAAGGCGTAATAGTTCTTTACATTACCCTACTAGTAATCCTATGCAAGTAATTGGTCTAAAAGAGTGCCTTGATGTTACCAGGTCTGTTTTTTCGTAATACAGATTGAGTGGAGGGTGGCCTGGTATATATTTTCCCTCTTTAACTCCCAATTTGAATATATTCTCCTAGAACTTGCCTTCATTGATTAGTGTCTTGAGCTGTGAGTCCTGGGAGACATAAAGCAGTAAACATGGTGACATCAGAGGTGGCAGGGTGCTGCTTTTCCAGGGATATATATTGGGCAGGATAGGACGTTGAGCTAGAGTGAGTAGTGTTTTGTTAATACATCTTAGCTGGGTTTGAGTGAGAGCTTCACTTGCATCTGAAGGTATGTGTGAGTGACATTTACACATATGAGGAGCAAATAGATGGATGGTGAAGGAAAGGCAGAGTGGTGGTTACAAAACAGACAAAACACTAAAAGCCAATCTAGGGAAAGGACTCAGGCACTGAACACACAATCTAAAGAAACATTACAGCTCCCCTATGGGGACATGTGAGAAATTGGAGAGATCATAGGATATGATGGAACTTTTGAAAAAACAGAGGCCTACGCTGAGCGCTGCAGGAAAAAGGAGTGGTTCCTGGAAATAAATGGGTCTCCTAATTATCATTATTCTACCTAGATAAGTTTAGGGCATCAGAACCATAGTGTTCTTTTAAACTCAGTTTGTGCATCAGAAATTGATGAGAGTAGTTACTGTTGTTAGATGGCAGGAGTTGTGAGCATGAAGTGGCAGAGGATAAAGCTCCACATAACATTTATTTGATGCACTTTTGTCTCCTTTTTTTGCATTCAGGAGGAGGACTGGTCGGACGGAAAGGATGCATTGGTTCTGGGGGCAAATGTGACACTATGATGTGTGCTGTGTATGGCTGGACCGAGGAGATGTCCTTCTCTGGGACCGCAACAGGAGACATTTGCATCTGGAGGGATTTGTTTCTTATTAAAACTGTTAAAGCACATGACGGCCCCGTTTTCAGCATGCATGCCTTAGAGAAAGTAAGTATCTAGCAGTGGGTCTTCAAGCTGACAGGTGTAAAAGCCAGGTATCATGGCAGTGTGCACTACCAATATGCTGGGCAGGTGAATGATCAGCTTAACAATGTTTTTATGTATTATCTTTCCTATAGGCTACCAGTATCCTATTACTGCTTCAAGAACAATTCTCCAAAGTAATGTATTCTTCTTGTTTGCTGGGGATGGGGTCCACAATTAAGAAAGCTGGATATCGCCATTGGAGAGCTGCTCTCCTAGAAAGAGATAACATTAACCTGCCTTGGAAAAAATCTCATTAGCATCTTGATCTGGTCATTGAGGTCTAAATGTGGCAATTGGTTTCAGTTGATATGCATTGTCTTGTGTTAGTAATAGTCCTGTGCCCAAAAACCAAAATAGCTCAGTTCTCCAAAAACCTGTAGACCACAAGACGATAAAGTGGAATATATTTAGAACTGGTTAAGTTTAATTTCCACTGGGGCGTTTCACGTTTATTTACTCTTATAACTTTTTTATTGGGGTGTTTTCAATCCTGGAAAGACTTTTCACTGAAAATGATTCTACTGTAGAAAACATCATCTGAAGAAAATCATTATGATGAATACTAGTGATGAACATATGTACAATGTGAAAAATGTAATACCTAACAAGTTGTCCATATTACTAATAAAGAATTTGTATGTGTGGATCAACACACAAATTGTGAAGGAAAATTATGCTGGCTTTAGAGTGTAATGCAAGTCCCCTTTTTGTTTCAGGGGAAAGGAATTAGAAATAGGGCTTAATACCACTTAGCGACTGAAGGAAAACAGTGCCACACGAAGATCAACACTGAATTAGAGCATAGGAATCATTGTTCCAGGCCAGGGGAAATGCAAGATGAGGGAATAGTGGGAGGAGGTAGTGTTATCCTCCCACACTTTTAAAAACACAAAGTGTAAGAAAACATTAGAAATCTCTTTTGACACATACTGTTGGTAAAATGGACTTGGGTACAAATTGAGTATTCGCTAAAAGTACATAAATCCCATATCTTTTCAGTACAACAACAATCATCATCCACCACCATTCCCATCCCCTGTATATGTCTGTTAAGCCCTCCAAAAAGTAATTCAAGTGTAGCCTTATGTTGACGCCTTCAAACCTAATTTGTTAATCTTACAACGCTTTTCCTTGTTTTATTCATTACTAATTGCTACCAAAGGTGGCTTCCACCTGCCTTTAAAGGCTGGGGAGTGAGAGGGAAAAAAGAGAAGCAGGGAGCAGTACTTTGTGTGAGGATGTGCGTAGGGATACAATTCTTGAGTAATTGGCCTTGTGGGATCAGGACTCCACCTCCACAGGGAGTGATTCCCATCTTGTCAAGAGACAGCAACTTCAAGGAAGTCGACCTTAGAATATTTTATTTTTAGATATGTGTTTTCAGCACTTTGAGTTTGCTGTGCCTCTTGGAACAATGATGGGATTTCATGGGGACAGTGATGTGGTCAGAGCCTAAGATGTGGTAAGGATTGGAGTTCTGAGCCCATTGCTGTATGGAGATGTTTTTCTGTGCTATCCCCACCTGCATGGTGTTACAGTAGTGAAGAGCAGACTAAATTAATGGACCCCTCTGAGAAAGGACTAGGGTGCAGTTGGTAGCACACCATTTTTATGACAGTGTTGACTTGATGAATGGAGGAGAGACCCACATGAAACTTGATTCCACCATTGCAGATATTTGCTCTGGGTGTCAGTTGGAACTAATACATGTAGATCTTTTAAAATTAAATGCGGTGGTGGCCGCTCTGATGGTTTAATGGACCCCACCCATATTTCATAACCTAAAGGAACATCAGTTGGCATGGATCAAGTACTGTAAGTGTCTCAGTGTGCTGGGAACTAGTTGGTGTTTACCAGGGTGCTCCTTGACCTTAAAGTGTGTCTGTTTAAAATTCATGGATGTGTTATGGAGTTCCCGCTGATCAGTAGGATCTGCACATTTGTGGACAACATAAACTTTGTGTGAGGTGCCTAGACTGATTCCATGCACCCCCGTAGTATATGTTGGCCTGGAGACCAGGTAGCTCACAGTGCCACTTTAAGCCCCCCCGCCTAAACTGGGAGCAAATGGTTTCTAGCAACCACTAAACATGACAACCCTGTCCGTCCCCTAAGGGATCATAGTAACAGATCTAGAAACTCTTTTGCTCCGTCACTCGTGCTCTCTTGTTCTCAGAGAAGTATACAGAATAAACAACGGGACCTTCTTCAATATATTTATTGAACCAACATTATTCTTGTATAGAATGCATGTGCTACGATAATCAGTAGACAGAAGCATATGAAAGTGATTACAAGCACCAAAATAGTAAATAGCAGGTATAGTTCCTCCATGGTGCTAAGAACAGTGTATATATGCAGGCATATAAAACAAGGTGGTAATCATGCGTATTCCTACTATGCAATCCCTACCCTACGTGCGTCTAGCGTATGTGTGTGTGCATAGCCAAGACCCCCCCCCCCACAGGATGATTCAACCGCATTTCCTGGCGGGACAGAATGTAGGACCCCGTCTTGGTCACAAAATGAACACTCCTCACAGAGATGTTAGGCAGCTGCTTGGTGAAGCCTCAGCATGCAGGGACCTCTCGATGTCATCAGAAGTGTCTCCTCTGGCCACTCCCTGGAAATGCTTATTTATTTATAATGAAAAGCATTCTTGTGATGTAATTACAGATTAGTATTGTTATGGATTGCAGATAGCCCTGTCGCCCGATTGATGAAGAAAGTGCGATATTGTACAGTGTGTGTAAAGGCCTTGTACTCAGTGTTCGAGGCATCCTGATAATGTTGCACAAAGCAGTTTCAGAGAATCTAATCCAACATTGTCACACACGCAAATATGTGCAAAAGGTTACAGTCAAATGTTATTTTGCAGCAAGAGGACAATGTAAGAAAATGTGCAGTGTTGCTAAATGGGCCTAACTCAGGCACATAAGTCTGATTGATGAGTAGGGTGCTAATGAGTATATTCTAATGGCAATAGGCATAAACTGTATGTGCAACGTAACCTACTCATTGAGGAACCTGTCTTTGATGTCACTGGCTGGAGAGAAGTAAGAAGCTATGTCCATTAAGCACAAGGACCCTGTCTGAAAATATTTGAATTATGACCGCTCCCACTGCCTTCTGTTGACATTAGGCACTGAAGAAGGATGTTGTGAGTCCCAGTGCTGAATGTGGTAGAGAGATGGAGCACAGTTCTGTGGACCACATTGAGGACTGTTGCAGACAGATTGAGTGGGATCATAGTACATGTAGAGAGATGGTTTCTGATGTGTAGTCGTTCATCTCTTATTGATGATGGTGGATTCTATGCCACTGCACAGAGAAACACCAAGTCATCCAGATCAATGACCCCAAATAGTTTTTACATCATTAGGAAGAAACTGCCTTCCCAGTGAACTCTGCACAAATGGTCTCACTGCTTTTACATGCACATAACTAGTTAATTCTGTCTACGTTAATTAGAAGGATATAACCCAGTCCTAATTACAGGTTATTAATTAGCCATCAAGTCGAAGATGAAGTGAAGAAGCTTAGCCATTCGTGTAATTACAGCTGGCTCTGCAGCTTTTGTTCTGAGCTGGCTGAGGTCAGTGCAGGACAAATCCCTGTATGGATGTTTCCTGGCATTAACAAAATGAAGGAAAGACAATTAAACATTATTCAATAATGTGTTCTGTGCTTTTGAAACAAACAAAGCTTAAAGCAAAATTGAAACATATACTTTTCCTCTTAAAATTGTGTGTTTTTACCATTATTTCAAGAGATTACTGAATAGCAATGCCCATTGTTCATAGTACCTTCCTTATTTAGTCTGTCTAATATCGAGTGTATTTGTTTCTTGCAGGGCTTTGTGACCGGAGGGAAGGACGGAGTTGTCGCCTTGTGGGATGACTCTTTTGAGAGATGCCTCAAAACCTATGCCATTAAGAGAGCGGCATTGGCCCCTGGCTCTAAAGGTGATTGGTTCTTTTTTTATTATAATGTGGTATATTGTAGTCCGGAAGGTATATTTTAATGGAGTATTGAAGGAAAGCCTTGATGCTATTAGGGGCATAGGGCAACAATTATGCTTTGAATTAGTTTTACTACTGAGAGCTGCCATTTCAAAACAAATCACGAAAGACCACATTTTCCATGGAACCTGGCGTAAAAGGCCAACTACAGCTATATTCCCAAATGGTTGCAGAGCCTCTGGATAAATAGCCCATTCTTCCTGCTCTCCATCCGCTAAGCGGTGTTGTCACAACATGAGACTGAGATTCACAGCTTTTATAATGTAGCTTATTATACCTGAACTCTTTCAGAACTAAAATATACTATACAATCTACAATATGGAATAACTAGCAATTAAAGAAGTCTTCTCTGATAATAGGCATGTTGTGGAAAGGGGTCATTGTGTGAACAGACCATCAGAATCTATTGTACCTGACTTTCTTGAAAGGTGCAAATGCCCAGCATCCCAAATGGACTTTATTCCTATCCAGATTCAACGTTCTTATTACCATAAGGCCCAGAAACAGACACAGCCAGGCAAATGCACTTTGACAATAAACTCATGACTAAGACATACCCCCGCCACCTCTCAGTGCATCATTTTTGTGTCAAACAAAGATTCTTCTGATTTTTTTAGAATTGGCAAAGACACACCAAGATATTAAGATTCAGCAAAGGATTTTAAAGGAACCCTACAAGAGGTCATTAGACAGAGGGTTACTAGGTCGAGGAGAAGCTCTTTCTTCCCTGCAAATCTATACAAATTTTCATGAAATATTGCATTGACTGTCCTGTAGCAATACACCCAAGACAGAGGAAGATGTTGTGGATAATCATTTACTATTTTTAGTGGCCATGTCTTATATAATCAATAAAGCAATACATATAGAAATGCACCATTTGTGTGCAAGCAAAGGCTTTGCACACACCTACAGCAGGATTATTGTTACCGCTACCCACTCCGACGACGCCTTGAAGTGTAGTTCCAATATATTTTTATCTTAGATCTTCATCCTTTTCATAGATAGATAACCTTGTTAGTAGTAGTGCATTATGTTACCATAATGGGACATTTTATTCCACTCTAAAAGCTTCCCACTGCAATCGAACTAGCAGGTATTCTCCTAGTACACATCCTCTCTACATGGCTTCCGGGAAAGCATCAGAACTGACAGGGAAACTCATTTGACAGCTCTCTTTTGGAAAGAACTGATGAGAAGAATCATAGCCAGCCCCTCTTAAGTCTACCAGCTATCACCATCAAACTGATGGACAGAAAGAACGTCTGAATCAATTCATTGTGCAAAATTGGAGATGTATTTTGATGAGAAAATCAGAATGTCTAGTACCAATGGAGTGCACTTGCAGAGTTTGTGTACAAAAGCTCACTCCACTCGTATTCAGAACGATTGTCCTTCTTCTGCTCAAATGGATTCCATCTGCAGATGTGGCCCTTTTTGATAAATACTTCTCAAGTTTTCTGAGGGAAAATCCTTCTTCTAAAAACTCATACCGTACACAAAGTTGCATATCAACACCTTCTGCAAGCCAGAGCACGATATAAATGTTTTGCAGATCATAACTGGAGTAAAGCAACTTCATATAAAAAATTGGGCTGCTACAGTTGTCTACAAAACACCTAACAATTCTTGGGTCACATGTAAAGTTCATGCCTCATTTTGTAAATCATTTTTCCATAACAGGGAAGGTGGCAGTTCAGCGGTTCGACTTGAACCCTAAGATTGGTATATCCACCGGTATTTCATGTATCTGCAGATAAGGCCACTACCTCAAGTGTAGTAAGCATTCCTCCAGTCTTGATAGACTGCTCTCCAGAATATGAGTTGGAGAAACTTGTTGATTCACATATACATCAAGATAAACTGCAATATCTAGTAGCGTGGAGGAACTATAATAAATTTGAGAGATCATGAGAACCTTCAGATTTTGCGCATGCTCCTCGACTGGCGAACGTTTTATATGCACTTCACCTAAAAACCTGGTCAGATACTTATTCCTGAGGGAGCTGGAGGCATGTCCTTTAGTGGGGGAGGTTGTGTCAGGATCCATGCCCAGCAAAGACATGAAATCAGGCCTAGTAAGGCCTGAACATTTTGGAGAAAGGGCCAGTGGAAACTAAAGAGACTCTAAAAACCAGACTGCTAACTGATTGGTACACTTAGACACTTACTTCCTGGTTACTGGTATACATCCTTGGTCAGTTTTTAGGGCCAGTGTAGCATGTTGCCTGTCAACTTGTCATCAGTTATTGTGGCTTTCTGCTTCGTACCAGTTTGCACTCATTTATTCATCCCTCATGTATGGTGCTTTTTTTTACCTTCCTAGTTCTCTTACGTCAATTTCCCCTTCAGTTCATCGCTCTTATTGTGTATTTGGTTGTGCTTTATAACCTTGAGTAACCTTCATTCTCTTACCTCCTGGCGGGTCTGATTTGTGGTGGTGTCCTGGGGTTCCCATCTGGTATTTTAGCCTGCTGGGGCTCATAATAGTAACATCAACTACTGTGACTGCAGTCGGTGGTGGTCCGTCCGACATCAGAGTCTGCGGTCCGACCGCCGCATAATAATGTGGTCGGTCGGAGCGCAGTAGGCCTAGGGACCGACCAACGCCGCCGACAGGCTTAAGGAGGCCATCAGAATGTAGGTCCAACTGTAATCCCTACAATGAGGGCAGTGACTACAGAGGCACCGCCGTAGGGTGTCCGACTGCCATTTAAAGGCAGATAGAAAGGGACTAGCCTCTAGCAGGGCCCGGGGGGCGCATATAGTGCCCCCCACACATCCATGCACACGACGCATGGATGTGCACAAAATACATTTGTCAAGTGCGGCTTGTGCTGTGGCCCTTTTCCTGTGCTGCAGCACGAGACGCACTAGAAAACAGCATTTTATGACCGCCTCCATGGCAGTCGTATCCTAATCGGGAGCGCAGAACCGCTGACTCATTGTTGGATGGTGCCTGCATCTAAATGATGGCAGTCAGACGCTTGTCCGACCGTCATCGTAATTAGGCCTACAGAGCGTTGCGTGCCCACAGAATCCGAACTAGAAAAAAGGTGCAGGAGACCGTTACGGAGGCAGAATGGAATAAAGTGTGCATGGAAATCAAAGAGATATAGAGCAATGCATGTTTCAAACTTATTCATAAGAATGTTCATGCTACCTATTTGACCCAAACTAAAATTTGCTAAATGTATCCCCAGTGGTCTTCTAACTGCCCACAGTGCCTAGAAGGGGAAGCCGATGTTATCCATATCACCTGGAGTTGTCTGATTACACAAGTCTTTTGGGAGAATATTGGGTGGAGTGGGGCGCGCTTGGTGCTTCTCCAGTCTAACCACTTTTCTCAGACTCAGAACAAAAAAGGGAAGCTGAACAGAAATGTACAATTTACATTGTTAGGCATGGTTCTGACTAAACAAAGAGTTGCTATACACTGGCTTTTAGCCAGACCTCAGACAATCAATAGTTGGATCAATGATATAGGGGTGGGGGCTACTGCAGAAGAAGTTTTAATGAAAAATGTTAGGAGGGATGAAAAATTAGCAGACCGCTCATGGTATGGGCCGAGAAGATTCAATTGAAGTCAGGCCTGTGTGACTGCAAAGGTAGAATGCATGAGACTTGAGGCATTATTGAATGGGAGGATGGGGACAAATTGAATACAATGGCATAGAGATGGCTTAAAAAAAGTAGAGCCCCCTCGAGATAATGCTGTGATGGGCATGGCTGGGAGACAGGAAACCATTGGAGGTAGTGTCACCTTTGGCGCAGGAAGAACAATCCCTCCTGGCTGATTAACCATATGTAGGCTAGCTTTAGGCGAGGTTTATAGTCCATGAGAAACTCAGATAGGTGGCATTCCTTGCGGGGTTCCTGAAAGGGGGAGTACAGGATGGCGAGTGAGATAACTGGACTAAAAGTGCATGTTTTATTAGTTTTAAATGATTGAGGTTGTTTGTTGGTATGTAATACATTGCAATTGTTTTGCAAAATATGATTGCTAATGTCTTGATGAAAAGGGAAATGTTTCATATATTATGCTTGTATGTAAACACTATTTCATATAAAAATAAAATTGATAAAATATATATGTAAAAAAAGTGCCTAAGTACTGTTTGGACCTATTTGGAAAACTGACAAAGTTTCCATTTTCAATTGATTTTTAACACAACTTAATCATGTAACTTCAGTGGGACATATTTTAATTTCTTTAATCTTTTAAACCCCTCAACAGATTTTATTCATTTCTGTTTTACTTTTCACATTATGATGTTCTCTTTTTACTTAAACTTGGTGTCAAAGATAGGCCAATGGTATTCACGATGATTTCTGAATTCCCCTGTTTTGTTAGAAGGAAACTTAGTCACAGATTGCATCAAGGACTTGACAGCTACCTCCAACAGCCAGCCGGATACATTTCCCACAATTCTGTGCTGTATACAAACTAGAGGCTGTAGATATGGTAGTCAATTTCAATCTTCTCTTGCTCGAAATTCATGTTTGCAGTCATATAGTGTAGGAACTGTATGTAGAGAAGGTTTTGGGTGTGAGGAGGTAGGGGTGTCTCATCGATTTTCTTGGGGGCAACTGCAAGTTTGTATCTTTGTGTTCGCCAATGAGTATTTTTTTTGTTAGGCACGGGGAGATTAAGTGATTTGCCCAGAATCACAGGATGTTGAGCATCATTGCTGAGACTCGAACCTGGCTCCCCAGATTTGAGATCGACCATCCTAGCCCGTTAGGCCACATCCTCTCCCCTTGCCATGATAGCTATGGGTTACGTAGCTCAGAGCCTGTTGATTGGGAACGTTTGTGGAGTTGTCTACAGAAAGAGTCCAGTTTGAGGATTTTTCTTAAGTTTAGCTGCTTATATATGGTGTGAGGATTGTGTTCCCTTGTGGTTTCTAAAGAGAAAGGAGAAACCATTGTTCCAGTGCTTAGGATTGGTGAGGGCAGTATGCAATTGCTGTTTAAAGGTTATTCTTCAAGGAGGTATTTGACCAACTTTGTTTGTAGGTATTCAAGATCATCCCTGTATATTTCTCCGTTGACAATGTAGAGAACATTGAAACATATGAGGCAATTGACAAGAAGCCAATGTAAGTCAAGATGTGGTGTTGTGATGTGGTCGCTAGTGCGAGTGCATATTAATTTTCCTACTGTGCTTTGGACAAGTTGCAGCAATGGACCGAGAAGGATGGCAGCGCAGGGTCAAGGACGTTGAGACACTCAGGTTGAGAAAGCATCAGCAGGATCACATCAAAGATTTATGTGGGGAAGCCAGTGATTTGAACCTTGGCTAAAGTAATGTTGCTTGGTGTTTGATTCCTTAATTATGGAATTGATTTGACACGGAGAGATGCTTTATACGATTGATATTGTTCCATAGCTCATGCACGTGAATCAGAATATTTCGTTGAATGGAGATAGCAGATTGATACATGTGTTGAAAAGCAGGTGGTAATATTGAAACCCTGAGGTACTCCAGGGGTCATTGGGCAGGCTGTTGAGTGGAATGAAGTTAGGGTCTGTGCAGGACTCAACTAAAACAGCCCTAAAGTAGGCTTTGATGTTCAGGGTAAATTCCCAAGTATTTGATATGTCCCAAGTTTTATGGATGTGCCTTTTACCCCCTCTCTCAGTGCTTAATTTGAGCCAATGGTGTCCGGTGTCATGGAACCCAAAGTCCTTTTTATACCACTCGAAGTCTTCGAGACACTCTGGGAAGAGGCACAAGAAAAGGAAAAGGTCCAAGCAGACTTTATCTTCACCTTGGCTGTCGTCCGTCCACTAGAGAGGTAAGGAGCACTGATGCTCTAGGTACGGTTCTATGGTACCAGAGCCAGGGTCGACTTCGCGCCTCCCTCCCTTTCCAGGAGCCGGAGCGACCCCCGCTCAAATAAAATAATTTTATGAGGCCATGCAACACGTATTCGAGCGGGCAGACCCCACTGGTGAGCCCTCGGGCCTCACAGAGTCAGAAGGGGCCCCATCAGGTTCGAGGCCACTGCACCAGTGGGGCCTCATGGATCCCATCCGGGATCCGGGTCGACGCCGGTCGTGCCAACTCAACCTCCTCGGGCGTCAGACCCAAAGTCGGTGCCTTCGGTGCCGCTGGTGCCCACTGGCAGCACCAGCCCCATCCTTATTCATGACACGGAGTGGGAACGACATCGCTCGACGCAGATTCTGGTGCCAATTGAACCCAGTGGTTCTATATTGTCACCTGAGCAATTTGAGGATGTACTAGGCTCGGGAGAGGAAGGGAGGGGGTCTATGAACCCTCTGGAACACCAGGATGACTCTGCGGAGCATTTGGAGTGGTATGGGGAACTTGCGGAAGCCAGTGGACTGAACACTTCTCCAGATACTGGCATGCTCTCTCTGTCAACAGTAGCTATGGAGGAGGGGACATCCTATGCTGTGGTGGTAAAAAGGGCAGCTGAGGTCCTAGGACAAGAACTGCCCTCAGTGCAGGTCAGGACTAATATACTGATGGAAGTGCTTCAACCTGGGGCGTCCACCTACAAACCCCTTTTTGACCTTTAATAAAAGCATTTACTGATGTCATTCTAGGCATGTGGTCTAAGCCTAGCACAGGGGCTCCTGTGAATAGGACAATTGCCTGTCGCCCTCTCACACCACTGGGTGACCCGAAGTTCCTCAGCCAACATCCCACCCCTGAAAGTTTGGTGGTGCAGGCCACTACTTCCCAGGGCACATTCCCTTCCGCCCCTCTGGATAGGGAAAGAGGTTGGATTCATTTGGGAAGAAGATGTTTTCTTCCTCCAGCCTGTCATTGCGGTCGGTGAATACTTCATGCTTATTGGGCCGTTCCTCTCACTCCCTTTGGGAGATGGGTGCGCAAGTGATGCCACAAGTTCTGGAGGAGGCCCGGGCTGTGCTCTCCCAAGCAGTTAAGGACAGGAGAGATTCAGTAAAATTCACCATAAGGGGTGTGCCCTAGATACGACATATTCGCTGGACAGATCGATTTCCTCGACAGTGGCCTTAAGTCGCCACGCCTGGCTTCGAACAACTGGCTTCTTGGACGATGTTGAGGCCAATCTGATGGACATGCCCTATGATGGAACCCGTCTTTTTGGGGAAAAGGCAGATTCGGCCCTGGTGAGGTTCATGGACTCTGGAGTTACGGCCTGATCCTTAGGCCTCTTCTCTAATCCTCATGGCCAGTCTACCTTTCACCCCTTTCGTGGCAACAGAAGAGGATTCCAGCCACATCAACCCTATCCCGGCCACCGTCCTGCGCAGCATTCCCAAGCAGTGCGGGGATGTAGATGCTGTACACTCAACACAGGAATGGAGGCCAGAAGACATTAGCCACCCTTCCCCCGGCAGCTGCAGCCTTCAAGCTCTCCTAGTCTGAATCTGCAAGACCACACTACTCCAGTTGGCGGGAGAATCTCATCATCTCCCCCACTGGAGATCCATAATATCAGATAAGTGGGTCTTGTAGGTCATTCAGAAGGGCTATTCTCTGCCTTTACTTTCTGATCCTCCTCCCATTCTGCAAAATCAGGAACAGCTGATGGAGGATCATCTGAAATTGCTCCATGAGGAACTTACAGCTCTCTTGGCCAAGGGAGCTATAGAAACGGTCCCAGTTTCAGAAGTAGGCAGTGGTTGTTATTCCCGCTACTTTCTGATTCCGCAGAAGAACAAAGGGTTGCAGCCCATTTTAGATCTTCGAACCGTCAATCTCTTCCTCAAGAAGGAGAAGTTCAAGATTCTCACTCTAGCTCAGGTCTTGTTTGCTCTAGAACAAGAAGACTGGATGGTAGCGTTTAAACTGCAGGATGCGAATTTTCACATCCCCATTCTCCCGGGCCACAGGTGTTACCTGTGGTTCAAGGAAGGCCACAAGAACTTTCAGTTTACCGTTCTCCCCTTCGGCTTTACCGTTGCCCCTCAGGTGTTCACCAGTGTGATGGCGGTGGTCCCAGCTCATCTACGCAGGTTAGGGTTGTCGGTCTTCCCCTGCCTCGCCCACTGGCTGTTGAAGGCGTCCTCACCCCAGGCTGTCTTCTTCCACCTTCAGACTATGGTGGACCTCCGGCATTTGCTGGGTGTCTCTATAAACGTGCCAAAGTCACACCTGATTGCGTCTCAGACGTTCCTTTTCATTGGAACTGTTCTGGATACAGGATATTAAGGTTATGATTCCGATGTTTCAGCCTTTATGCTGGATTTCGGTCAGACTGACTCTGAGGCTGTTGGGCATCATGGCCTCCTGCATCTTGTTGGTAAAGCATGCCAGGTACCATATGGAGCTCTGCAGTGGCACCTGAATTTTCAGTGGGCACAGCAACGAGGAAATCTCACGACATGGTCCAGATCTCAGAAGGAACTGCGAGAGATCTGCAGTGATGGTTGATGAACCATGATTGGATCAACAGCGGACCCTCTCCCTTCCCCAACCAGAACTCACAGTTGTGACAGATGCGTCACTTCTGGGATGGGGCGGCCATCTGGGAGAGATGGAGATCAGGGGTCCCTCGTCTCTGGCGGAGTCTGGGCTCCACATAAATGTGTTGGAGCTTTGAGCAATTTGTTTGGCATTGAAAGCATTTCTTCCCTCTGTCAAGGGGAAGCTAGTGCAGGTGTCCACGGACAACACCAGCGCCATGTGGTACTGCAACATGCAGGGTGGGTTGGGGCCGTGGACCCTTTGTCGAGAGGCCCTGCATCTCTGAACATGGCTGGAACAGCAGGGCATAACCCTGGTGGTTCAACACCTGGCAGATTCTCTGAACGCCAGGGTGGACGAACTCAGCAGTTGGTGCCTAGCGGATCATGAATGGCACTCCAGGCAGAGGTGGCACAAGGTCTCTTTCAGCAGTGGGGAGAACCATGGTTAGATTTGTTCGCCTCAGAAAGGAACCCGCAGTGTCAGCAATACTGCGAGCTGAAGTTTCCAAGGCCACTATCGCTCGGCGATGCCTTTTGTTGTGAGTGGAGCTCAGTCCTGCTGTATGCCTTTCCGCCCATACCACTCCTGCCCAGGGTTCTGAAGAAGATCAGGAGCGACAGGGCTCAAGTCATTCTTGCGGCTCCGGACTGGGGAGGAGAGTCTGGTATCCATACTTTCTGAAGCTGAGCATCCATCCTCCGATCAGGCTGCCCCTTCAGGAGGATCTTCTGTCGCAGCAGCAGGGGAAGGTTCTCCACCCGAACCTGCAAACTCTGCGCCTCCATGCGTGGAGATTGAGCGGTGGCAGTTGATGGCTTTTAACCTTCCTCCTGAAGTATGTAACGTTATTTTGGTGGCCAGTCAGCCCTCTACTAAGATTTATTCATTCTGACCCTTGCCCAGCATGGCTCTGCCTTTGGAAATCTCAAGGGTTTCCTTTAGCTCTGTCTGTATTTTTGCAACTGCCAGACCAGCCTTCTCTCTTTCAGTCTCCTAGTGTACATAGATTTCTAAAAGGGCTTTTTCATTTGATTCCACCCACACCCTTTGTTATGCCACAGTGGGACCTTATTTTAGTCCTTACCTACTAAATGTGTGCTCTCTTTGAGCCTTGATGTATTTTCCAGACAAAGTGGTGCTGCACATCCGGGCTTTCTTTTTACCAAACATCGTGCCCCATTCCATCTAGGTCAATCCATCATGTTGCCCACCTTCTTTGTCACCCTGCATGCCTCTAAATAAAAGGAGCATCTCCACTGACAGAACCCAAAAAGAGAGTTGTCGTTCTACCTTGACTGCACAAAAGAGTGCCGGGTGGACGACCAACTCTTTGTGTGGTACGTGGGAGCAAAGAAGGGAAGGGCAGTGCAGAAAAGGACCTTCTCTTGCTGGGTCGTTCTATGCATTAAAATCTGCTATGCCCTGGCAAAGAAGCAGCCCCCTGAGGGATTAAGGGCCCATTCCACCAGGGGAAAGGCTGCGATTATGGCCTTGACTCGGGGTGTCCCAGTCTTGGACATCTGTCAGACAGCAATGTGGGCATCTTTGCATATATTTGCAAAACACTACTGCCTGGACAGTCAGTTCCACAGGGACAGGCATTTTGCACCCTCCGTCCTGCAGGACTACCTAGTTTGAGGTATTGGTCCACAGCCCACCGCTGGGATGGTATGGCTTGGGTATCTAATTCAAAGATAAGGGATATGCAGCTAGAAGTCTCTATCATATGAACAAGTTACTTACCTTCTGTAACGCATTATCTGGTAGAGACTCTATCTAGTTGCAGATTCCTTACAGCCCCACCCATGTCTCCCCACTTTGCAGACAAATATTGTAGGGCTCGGGTTATTCCCCTTTTCAGGGCCCTGGTTTTTCACACGCCTACATCAGTTACTTTGTGGTTCTGCGCTTCTGGCATAGAAAAAATGAAAAGTACTGACGTCCAAGTCCCTGGGTGGCGCCTATATATGTACCGCAATGTCATTATCAACGACAACATCATCACAGGGAACTGAATTGAGCCACCCGATGGCACACACAAGGGGTATTGCTCAGCAAACGTTTCCAGATCCTGTCTGACGTCTGGGAAATTCAATGGTGAGGAATCTGCAGCTAGATAGTGTCTCTACCAGATAATGCGTTACCGAAGGTAAGTAACCTGTTCGTCAGCACCACTATAATGCCTGAGAGGCTTTTGCACTTTGTATATACTGCTGCCTGTTTTGGATACAACCATCAAAAAGGGGTAATTTTGAGGATCTAATGGTGGTGCAACCTTTTTGCCTGTATGTAAACAGTCCCGATGGCTATTCCCTCTGGCAGTTTGCCACATGTTCCCAATTTACCTGTGAGAATCTTTCGTACCATCCATGTTTTAGTAACCGATTAGTGGGCATGCAATGACCTGCATTTGAGTTGGAATCACTGGCTCTTGATCTGCTTTACAGCCTGGTCTCTTTCACATGGAGAGCGAAATGTTTAAAATCATTAAGGTCTTATTTATATTTTCTGATGACATTACAATTATAAATAAAGGAAGGTACCCTGTAAATGCTGGTCTCCAAAAATGACGTCAAAACATACTAGAAATTACATAATTGATGGGGGGGGGGCTGTCGCAGTGTATTTTTGACAATTTTTAAGAAATTGAGATGCCACGTCGAGCTTTAGGGTACTGTATCTGCATATGATTGTGATTGTTGTCGTTTCCCAGCATAATCTACTATTAGTCCTAGTCAATTTACCAGCGAAATGGCATACCATAAAGATAAAGACACGAAAGCTAACCTAAAAAGAACATGACAAGACCTTCCCGTCCCTGGATCACTGGTAAAGGATAAACTAGACAACTCATCAACATTAGGAGCAATCTTAAGGAAACTCAGCATGGTCCACACTATTGCTCACGATATTGGGCACGTTCACCCATTGAAATCTTAGAAACATAGATAACTAAAACTTTAAAGACTGAGGGCCCAATTTATATTTTGATTGAGAATGTACTCTGTCACAACTGCTACAAAGTACCATCTCAACCAAACTGAATGTCTACCTAATTAATTTAGAGTCGAATGGACTTATTTAAACCTTCAGCCAATTCACAGGGTATATCTGCTCAGCTGAGGCGGAGCTCCCTTGTCACTTTAGACGTCTCTGAAAAATGTGAGTAGGGCTTTCTGAAAAAGCACAATTGAACTACCCAGATTGTAACTGTTAATATAAGAACCAAGCCAACATTGGGCGCCATGTCGTATAGTTCCTAGGAATCCCCAGGACCTGCATGTTTTGGATGACCTAAACTGGGGGCTTGGTGGCCAAACTGCTTCGGACACCCCCATAGGATATGTCAGCCGTTAGACCAGCAAGCTCTACAGTGTCACTACCATCTGCCTGTATCTTACAATGGTGCAGGTAGTTTCTGGAAAACACTGATTATGATAACCTTGATTCCACAGGGATGGTAGAAAACAGTACAGTATTTTTCGATCAGTCACTCGCGCGTACTTCTTCTCAGAAAGTACACAAGAGGAAAATCAGGACGTTTCAATAAGTATTTATTGGTCTAGCAATAATCTTGTGTAAAACATATTTGCTGCGCACTTATTCTCAGAAAGTACACAAGAGGACAATCAGGACGAATAAGTATTTATTGGTCTAGCAATAATCTTGTGTAAAACATATTTGCTGAGACATTCAGAAGACAGAAGCATACAAAAGAAATCGCAAGTACTAATATAGTAAACAGTAGATACATTTCCACCATAGTGCTAAAAAGATGAACATTTACAGTTCAGATAAACCAATAGCATTTGCATACTCATATAATGCGCGCCATACGTAATTTGCTTAAATGTCCCTAACCTAGATATGTAGGTGTAGCATGTAGATGAGTATAGGTATTTATAAATGTAGCCAAGAATCCCCCAGGGAAGAACCAAACCCCTCGCCTGATGGTAGAGAATGAAGGACCCCTTCTCTGCTTCAAGGATAACACCCCGCTAGGAATGTCAGACCACTGTGTGCCAAAGATTCAGCATGCAGGACCCTGCGTCAGCGTGGAAGGAATTCTCCTCTAATTTACAGGGTGGAATAAGGGTCTTGTATACTAGAGTGGTCACTCCAGGGTTTCTTCTAGAATCAATATGTTTTGAAAACAATCATAAATGTTTTTCCAGACAAATGCGATCATGCACAGCGGGTTGTTGGCCAAGGATGAAAAACGTGGTGACCCTTATACAGAATAATTATGCATTGCCTGAGGGCTTGTTTATGTATGTCAGGTACAGGGATTATGATAGAATACTAAGAGCCAGGTGTCGAAGAGACGGGAGCAAGCTACTAGGGAAAAGGTCACCTGTTTGAGGACCGTTATTGTCGTGTGGATGGGACAATCTATGTAAAAAGTATACATGACCGGACTAGCCTAAAGGACATGACAGTACCTTCAGTATGTGGATAGCAGACTACTCCATCCAACGGTCCAAAGGAGTAATGACCATCAGAGATTTTGACATTTTTTCACCCAACATATTTAGAGTGGATTGACAAATGACAAGTTTTCACTGTCTGTCACCACCAGGTAAAATCTGGCAGTAAGTAAAAGTGAAAATTGTAAAATGACCTCCACACCATGAGTTAAAACTACCGTGGCGAGGGTGGTCATTGATTTTTTTTAATATTAAAAAACAAAATAATTATTTGGGCTTTTGTTTTTGAAAATGGAAAAAATATTGAAAGTTTGATGTATGGTTCTGTCATGTTGGTAGACCTGTCGGTCAAACTTTCAATGCAGTTACAGGAACTACTGTTATGACGGTTCCTGGAAATGTAAGTGATGTGTTGTCGCCAGCAGACATCTCTAAATTTGTTGGGCAGAGTACCCTTGCCATAACAGGAGTAAGGTACTCCTCCATGGCAACAGTACATACACCGTCCGCCAAACTCTAAATCAGGCCTTATGTTTAATACTTTGAGATAGAAAAAGTGTATCAGATTCCGACTTTCAGGTATAAAAATATGTTATCTCCTAGATCATTGTGTTTTTTTAGCAGTTACGTCATCAACATTCAGAAGCCATTCTTGCTCTTATGAGAAAAGTCAGTCATCATTAGGCAAGGCTCCAAACTATTTATATCACAAGAGACTACACCAAAGGCACAGTGATTACAAGGAAAAGTTTTCTATCCCTGAGGAACACGCTCACAGGAAAGCTATATAACACTCCTTTGTTGGTCCCTCTAAAATTAAAATAATTTTCAAAGGACAGTCAATGATTTTTACGAAACTGATTTACAAACTCTTATTGATTAATAATTCTGAATTCAACATGGACACTGATCCGGACCCAAGTCAATGACCACCGTGCTAGCATCCGCGCAAGTATGACTGTATCTAGAACACTTGCAGTAACTTGTTTGTTATATTCAAATGTAGTTTTACATGGTTTTGGCGTAGATCAAATACTAACATGCTCAACATTCATATTGTATAATAACCACACTAAAAATCAATCTGCATTACACATCCTCATGCGCAACCATTCTTCAGGCTTCCTTCTCATTTCAAATATTCAAATTGCTAAGATCCACACACTCATGCACAGATCACACAATCACTATATCGCTAAAGCTACTAAGAGCTCACATCTCATTTAGGTTGTGTTTTGATTTTAAACATTAAGAATTTTATAGGTTAGTACATTGTGCACTGACATATACTTTTACAAATGTTTTTTATACTATTATTGCAGTTGTAGTTTTGCTACAAAGTTCCACATTCTCTTATGGGTATTTAGAGTTTGATTAGGATAATGTTTGTGCCTAAAGTAAACTATAAACACTAACGTGTAATAAGTTGCTCCAATCGTGTTGTGGGCTCCCCTTCTTGCATTGGATCCTACACAGTCTTGTAGGGTGGGTGGTGAGAGGAATAGGGGGGCTTTATTATCCCTCTGGATCTTCATTATTCTCAACTATGGGGACTATTGCCGCCACCTATGATTATATCTCCCCGTCCCGTTGCTCTGTTTTCTATACTTTATTTTCTCTTTCCCTTTTCTATTCTTCTATTTTCATACTGTTTCCAGATGGTCTTCTCTACTATACAGTAGGATAGAGTCTGTCATTCTTTCCGGCATTCGACATCCATTAGGAGTTCTGACATGTCAAGGCTTTCTATGACCCCCCCCCCCCCTCCCCCAAGACCACCTTAAAGAGTGTGTGCGTTAATACTAAAGGCTTACACCATTCTGTCAAGAGGAGAAAAATCACAGATTACAGCAATATCTAAAAAGAGGATGTGATTTTTCTGCAAAAAATGCAAGTAGGCTAAAGCGAACACTTATCTCTCCGAATAGGATGGGTCAACGATATATCATGTTCCGATGCCTTAACGAAAAAGAATGCCATGGTTACACTAATTTGAAAAGATTGGGCCTTTCTATAATTTCTACGAAACAAGATGAGGAGGGCAGATTGCTACTTACTAGACTTATAACTAATGACAGTGATCTGTATACAATAAACATATATAGAGAACAACTTTATCTTTTTCTCTACCCCGTCAGGTTTGTTCTCACATTGACTATTCACTATTCAACACTACAATATTACAGTAAGTAATAGATTTGTTAATTGAACCAATAATTGTCTCTGACAATGCAGCTATTTCAGTAGCCATCCATGATTAATCTACCCCACCTAAAAATACTTTGCCGTATGAATACTAAATTTGTGAAAAAGAAGACAGGCGTTCAAGATCCGCAAAGTGAAATTGCTTTTTTCTTTAGGGAAAATACTGATTGGATTTACTTCTCAGTGCCATTATGGGAAGCCTTTAAATGTTTTATCAGGGGCCAGATAATGTGTTGTATAGGCAGGAAAAATAAAGAAATAAAAGAAATACTGGAACGTCTCTCCCAATCAATCAAAACAAAAGAACTAAGTTACAAACATACAAAGACTTCCTACCACTTACAAGAAATTAAAAAATGAAAATATGAACATTATACAATTATCAGTGAAAGGGCATACTTATGGTTTCATGCACAAAAAGCAAACAGTTTTTACCTCAATAGGACTGGAAAATCCCTTGCCGCCTTAAAAAAGAATTGCAAGTTAGTCACAAATATTAAAGATAGTGATTGGTCTATCAGATCTACCACCAAAGACATTCTGGGAGGTCTTTAAAAAATATTGTGCCTCCCTATACGAACCGGATAGTGCTGTTTCCAAAGTGGAATGCTCTGAATTTTTACACAGACTTCCTTTTAAAGACATGACTGTGGTAGACAAAATGAAATTGAATAGACCATTGGAAAATATTATGTTTTGGAGGCAATTAAGATTATTCCCAAAATGCGGGGCTATTGGCCCAGATGGTTTCCAGATTCACTTTTATAAAGCATTCACCAGTACTATCATTGAACCCCCTAGGAGTTACCCTTAACCATTTTGTATCCTAATTTAAAGTAACTAGCACAGGTGTGGCACGTTACAATGATGGTTATACGTAAAGTTGAGAAAGATCAATCAGATCCTAAACATTATAGACCAGTATCTTCATCAAATATGGAAGCAAGCATTTTCACAAAGGTTCTAGCCAAATGATTGAAGGCATAAATCACCAAATTGATTCATAATTGCTAAAAAGAATTTGTTAAGGATAGACTAGCCACTGATGACTTATGCACTTTCTGCCACATAATCACATCAAGTGCTCGTCTCTCTCCTCTACTGCAACAACCATAGCGTTAAATGCTGAAAAAGCCTTCAACCAAGTATCATTGCCATTCCTAGAGGCAGAATTAATGAATCACTGTATTGGTGATATAAATGTTAAAATGGCCATGTTAATCTGACTGCAAAAATTGGAATAAACGGTGCTCTGTCAGGAACCTTTACACTGAGTCAGGGTAGACACCAGGGATGCGCCATGCCAATGCATTTGTTTCTTTTTGCCATTGACTCACTCATACAACTTCTAAATACCTCGCACAATATTAAAGGCTTTTGTTTTATCGCAGTCTTGTTTAAAACTGCAGAATATGCTGATGATATTTTATTATTCAGAGCACACAGAAGTCTCAATCCCTGCAATTATAGATATAATTAATCAGTTCTCTAAAGCAGTGGTTCTTAACCTTTTGACTTCTGTGGACGCCCACTTCATCATTACTGGAATCTGGGCACCCCCATTGAAATATGATTGGAATCTGGGGACCCCCACTGAGTCATTACTGGAAGCAGAGGACCTAGGCTTAGGCAATTTTGATGATTTGAACCTTAAAACAGTGCACAAAAATACAGATACACACACACACAAATGATGAAATATTTTATTTAATTCACAAACATATTTTTGTGGGGAGGGCGGGCTTTTCTAATTTCAACTTAGGCCACCCATTGTCCATTCTGTTTGCTGCATTTGCAGTGCTCTCACAAATCAACCTGAGGACAGCAAGTTAATTTTTAGCCTTGAGTTTCAATTTCATTCACATTTACGGAAAAAAATCAAAATATTCAACTTTAGTTTTTGTTACTTCATATAAACTTTATTAATCTCTTAATAATTATTTTCTAAAGCAGTCACAGAGCCTCAGGTATTCCTGGGCCGCAAGTTAGGAACCACTGCTGTAAAGTAGCTGGGTATAGTCTAAACAAAGATAAGACAGACGTTTTACATTTAAATCTTCTTTACCTTCATTCACACATAAATAACTCTGGACTTCTCTGGGAACCTAATTACATTACGTAGGAGTTTTGTTTCTGTAATGATCGGTATGACCTAGTAAACTACAATGAACAAACACAATTGGAAAAATTAAAGCTCTTTTGACCTCTTGGTCCCCAAGTACATACTGTGGTGGGGCAATGTCCTATTTTGATACTGCACATTCCAAAACAAGTAATATTAGATGCAATTAAAGCATTTTAGAAAGTGGGAAGAAAAATTCCAGTTCCAATATCTAAATCAATATTTGTCTCTCTTTGGAATAATAAAAACAATGAATTCATTCAATTCCTCATCTCTGGGTCCAAAATAGGCACCTAAAGGGATCTGTCTAAACATATATAACTTTATAGCTCTTCACGTTCACTTTGATTTTCAGAGCTTCAATCAAAATACATCCCTAAAACATGGTTTTATGTGTTCTTGAACAAAAAGGCAAACATTTCCACACTAGGTCCTCTCAAAGAGCCAGACATATTTTACCAACTTATACTTTAGTGTTCATCAGGTCATTTGACATCAAAGATTTACAAATTCATGAATATTTATGCATCAAAATTCCACCCCTAATTCGAGCTGAATGGGCTAAGCAATTTACTAGATTAGACAAAGAATCTTCGCCAGATGCAACTTGGAATTTAAGCTGCAATGAGGTTTTACGTCATAAAATCGGGCACTCTTTAATTCAAACAAAAGTATTCTTGATGCCTCCTGTATACTGTACCCCAGTCTGATTTTAACATTTCACTTTACAGACACAGACAAGTGCTCAAAGTATAAAGCTACATGTGGAGATCCAGAACATATGTTCTTTGTTTTTTCACATATTAAACCATATTGGGATGGAATTACGTACAAACTCAAAAAAATAGTCAAATCCACTACTGAACTAGATTTTCTAACTGTTTTCTTTGGTCCATGGCTAATCCATGTTCTTACATGATCTTATTTTTACCATGGCAATCAAAATCATTCTTGGAGAAGGGCAATCAGCCAACTGTATCTCCTCCAATTCTTGGTGGGCCTGAGTCACTTATATCAGAAGGTTTAAAGATCCCAAGATTCCCTCTCAGGTAACCCCAAGATTTATCAGAACATCTAGCGTTCTCTTGATGATTTTATCACAAACATTCCTCTGAGATAGGATGGTCAATGCGGGTCAATTAGTACTGCTTACATGATTAGTGCAGAGATACATCAGCAGGATAAACCACCTGGCTCCTGTCCTCTTCAAGATTTATTTTTTTCTTTGCAGTATAATTCTCTCCTTCAGATGCATTAATTACTCTAACCTATTTCCAACTTGGATCTCAACTTTTATTCAATGGTTACTTATTCTACACTTACTTTTATCGCACTATATACTTATATACCAGAGACCTAGGTAATCTTTTAGATGCCATCCATGTTACTGGGATGTATCTGTTGACCATCCCATTGTTAACATGATGTGTACAAAAAGTCTCCAGCACATAATTGAATATTTGTATTTGCACCATTGTTGAAGTATTGTCTGTATGCGTGGGCATTGTCTACCAACTGTGAGCAGAGGTGACCAAACCCGCTCTCTGTAACAATGATGCTTGGGACTCAAATTTGACGTACGGTGACCCCTCCAACTACAAGCATTGACGTGCATGAACTGGCACCACCGGCACTACCACTAAATGTGGCATTACTTAATTGGTAATTGGTGTTCATGACTTACTGATATTTGGTGAGATCATTCAAATTAAAATCAGACTGGTCCAAAATCTAACTTTTGTTTTTGGGTACTACAGTCCAGATGAGTAAGTATTCTTTTATTCATTCATCCTCAGTGCCACCCTTGCACTAAATTAGGAGAGGCTTTTGACTGAATATAATTCTCCTGATTGCTTCATGGAACAGTAATTCTAATCATCATGGCATTACACCAACAGGTTCCAATCGGACCACAAATCTTGCCTTGTAGCCCATCGTATGATCCAGGTAATGTTCCTGTGCTCTGTCTAGCCCTTCAAGTTACCACTCTACCATTCATTTTTCTAATCGGGTTATTTATTAATTCACGCTTATGTGTCCCATACATCAACATATACAAATGTAAACTCAATACTGCAAACAAGTTTGAAACACTATTGACACTACTGCACACAAACTTACCTGACTTAAATAAACTGCTTGCAAAAGGGGTTAAAGTTGTGTGCTGTAAAGAAAACCTATTGAGAAGTTTTTATCTATGCACATAATGGCCACCTGTTCACTTGTATGTATTTTCTCATTGGGATACACTGCACCTGTGTCTTTCCGTTTATCTCCTCAAAAGTGTATATATTCAGTGTGACATTGCAAATAACAGTTTCTTGTTTGTGGTCATCGCTAGTGCATATTAAAATATTTTTATTAGCCTCTACTGCAATCGTGTTCTCTTTACATTCATTGTATGCATTGAATTGTCTCAATGTAAAATAAGCTGATTTAATGAGTTCAAGGTGAACTACAGTTTTTTCATATAAACTCATTTAAGGAATAGCAACAGTATCCTATCATGCCTTTTAGGTGACAGTTGAGCTAGTTCTTTTTTCTGGCTTATGCTAACAGGATCCTAGAGCAATGAGCTCAACCCTTTATAAGTTTGTTTACTTTGGAAATCTTTCCAAACATTTTGAAAACACCTTTGCTCGAATTCTCCACAGACAGCACTTCATTTTCTTTCTTCTGACTAAAAAAGTATTTTTTTCATTCACAAAATGCCATCCCTGTTTTTGAAGTGTGTGGAAGAGATAAAGCTTAAACACATCCTTGCACAATCTGTATTGTGTGTCTTCCTGAATCTCATCAACCCGACTTCTGTGAATTCTGTTAAGACTTTAGGAGGACTCTAAAGGACAAGGAGAAGATAAGACTACATAGCCTTAAAGAGAACCAGTACTTTGTGGTACTACACAAGTTGGGCTGACCGACAGACCAATGAGCCTCATATCACCCATTCTCTCTTAATGACCGATCTGTCTTATAAACACAGAGATCAAACTTTGTCACGGTTCTGGCTAAGAGGGTCCTCCAAATGCTGACGCATCTGGTTTATCCAGATCAATGTGGCTTTATCCTACATAATGATATGAGACACTGCATACACATAATTCACATAGCCCTTGCACATTCTCAATCCTTGCAATGTTCCAGTGCCTTGCTGCTTATCGATTAGAAAAAAGCCATTGATTGTTTGGACTGGACATTCCTTGAAGTGGTCCTGCTGAAACTGGAGTTTGGTCCTAGGTTCATGTCAGATGTCCGAACCACAAGCCCAGGTTCGAGTGAATGAGCCCTCTTCCCTCAGTTTCCGATTTGCAAAGGCACCAGACAGGGTTGCCCCTTTTCGCCCCTCTTGTTTGCTCTGGCCATAGAACCACTAGCGGTGTGGCTTCGGTGTGACGCCAAGGTCTGGGGCTCTGACTAGGGTGTGGTGATGGAGAAAAAGATGTTGCACAAACTAAGGCTCTGGCTTAGTTCTACAAGGTTTGACTTCCGCACCCATAGGTGCCTGAACTTTGTTCAGCATACCAACGCTTTAGCGTGAAAGTCCAAATAGTTGTATCCCGACACAACCCCTCTCAAAATACCTGTTGATGTAGTGTCCATGCTTTCTGGACTACTAACAGTTCCTCAAAAGGGATCAGGGATGCAGTGGTAATTCAAATCTAATGTACTTTAGAATATCACACACAAAAGTACTGCACTTAGAGAAGATTTATATATCTTTAAAGTATTAATTTCAACAGCCTTATCCTGTTTGTTAGCACATAAGTAATAACCACACAGAATTTTATTAAAAGCACTAATGCTCGCCACTAAGAGCGAGAATAATATGAACATTTCCAACATGGTTGGAAGGTCATGGAGCAACCGAACACCCTAAAGACTATGGCTCTGCTCTCTGCTATGAGAGCATGGAGTAGTTACCTTACATAGTTAACTTGCATTTAGAGTTTCTTGGGATTCATCACACTGCATACCTGTTCACAACTTAGAAAACTGTGGTTATACAAAATATATTTTTTTCAGTCTCATCCATCCGTTACAGGGCCTTGCCTCATTGTTGAGGCTTATGGGGAAGCATCCGGTCTCTTAGTTTTTTGGTCCAAATCCTTCCTGGTCCCCTTGAGAGGCAACAGCACTGACGAGAATTAGCAGCCATGTCTGCTGATATGTTGTCTCAGTTTTCAATACTTAGAAATATATATTGACCTAGAGCGTGGATTGACCTGGAGCTCTAACCTGTGACCACTACTGCTCAAAGCTTTGAATGATCTAGACAGGTGGTCAAAGTAACCACTTCTCATTCTAGACAATGTTGCCCTGTTCACAATGATGGTCCTCCATGAGTGCTGGATGTGCTACAGAACTTCCTATTGCTTAATCGGCAGTGCTGGGTCCTCAAACTGACATCCAGAATACGTGCATTCTTATGGCACCAATCCACTTGAATAGCTTTCGGTAAATGTATGCTGTCCATATTTGATGGTGAGCTGGCCATGGCAGATGTACGTCTCTATTATTGAGTGGCACAAACCCTAGATTCTCAATGACTGGCTGAATGGTGGGTGTGAGGATCCCGCTTTCCAAGGGGAAGTGGCACTGCTTGGTCAAGACAATATCTTGTAACTTCTCTATGGCACACCTATCTCATTGGCCCTCCAGGAGGTTATCAGGTGCTCCGGCTGGCATGAAGGTCCGCTCTGTCGTGGGTTGGATGGGACCGAGAGTTAACACTAGAGACACCTCTTTTAGAGAGGCCAATGGATAGCACATTCTGTGCGACTCGAGACGTTTGATGGTTGGGACCTTATCGGAATATTGAAAGTGAGGGATGTATGGGGATGGGCACAAATTAAGTCCTTCCAAGAACGCCAAGCAGAATTTGATTTATAAAATTCCTAGTTCTCGTCTTATCTACAATTGTGCCATGCTCTCTCATGCCACTAGGAGTCTCTCTCTGATTTTCCCAAACATAGTCCACTGGAGGCAATGGTACTTATGGGTCCCTTAGGGAAGGGTGGAATGTTTCAGGTATATAAATCACTGGTTATCAATTCCCCATATTTCATTTTTGTTCCAAGGGTACGCTGGGAAGGGTGGCTAGGCCAATAGATGATTGTGACTGGAAAGATGCTTGTTTGGCCCCACATTCCTTTGTAATTTTAGTGAAATTGCACCGTATTCAACTTAAATACCTCCCTCTTACCTACTCTATTCACCAGCAGCAGGTTAATGGGGATTTCTTCCATATGGTGTGAAGACTACCCAGGTATATTGAGGTATTGGCAAAGAATTTTCACCACTCTGTCAGGATTTCTTGGCAGATTGAGAGACCTTTTGCCACAACTTCCTCCTTTAGGGATCACTGAAGATCTGGGAGGTGCCCATGGTGATTGCAACCTGGTACGGATTGGAAATGTTATTGTGAAATGAGATATTGCCAGGCACTGTAAACCTGCAGGTGCCCGAAACGGAAAGAGCCCATCTATGAAGCAAGAGGATGTCTTCGGAAGCATGTCAAAATCTGGGTAAAATGGTGGGCTTATTTATGGCCTGGGTTAGGTGGTACTGGAAATTATAACGTATATTGCTTGTGTAAGCATAAGCAGCTGTATTGTGAATCCCTGTGTGCAGTGTATTGCTTTATTTTATTTTGTTAAAAAAAAAAAGATTTGATACATAAAAAGAGGACCAGCGAAGGTAAGAAGAGAAGTAGAGACAACCTGAGGGACATGGAGAGGGTACCCTGTCTACCTGTGCTCCCTCTCCCTTTTACGAGGGTCCTGCACGTGTGTTCCAGGGAAAGATCACAAAGGAAGAAAAGAAGATGAACCCTGTCAACGTCAAGAACCATAACATTGAAGGTACTCCCTGTTCGCCGTTGAAAACTGGTCTGACTTCAAGAAGAGATACATTGAGAAGGAGTATGTCAACAGAAAGGATAAGGAAGTCGCTATCACTGACTGTCTAATGTTGAAGAACAGTCAACATCAAAGGACTCCTTTTGAAGCAGACGATTTAATTTTTCTACAGAATGGATCTGCAAGCCGAAAAAGAGGAAGGTTCCACATACGCCTGATTATGAATTACTCTTCAGCAGTGACCCTTTCATCCACTTCCTCTCAGTCACCTGAGCATGGAGTGTCATCACTTCCTCCACAGTCTGTGATACCTGCAGTGTGTTCTCTGCCTACTGATCCAGCTCCACCCATGGCTGCTGCGCCTGTGATGCCCCATCCAGCTGTTCCACAGTCACCTAAGGTTCTTGTAATGTCTAGTAGAATTCTAAGATTGTCTCGAAGAAGATCCATAACACCCAGATGTTCTAGAAATATGCATTGCAGATTGCAGGTGCAACCAATGTTACAATCACTCTAGATCCCATCACTCTAGATCCTCCCGCCGTTACAAGTCTATAAGGCAGTCAAGATATTGAGTATGTTCCAGGTCTTTTCATGCTTTCTTGGGCAATTCATCTTCAATTCATAGGTATTCTACAACTTTATTGGACTCTCCAACTGCAAAGGTTTTACCAATCAACATAAACACTTTCAACTAAGTATTGATGAGAGTGGCTAAGAGGCATAATATCCCTATTCCTATGTCAAACTCGAAGTCTTAAGTCTTCGTGTGACTTCAAGAGTTTGTGTGACTGTACAGCTGCTTATCCCTTACTTCTCCTCAGCCCAAATCTCTTTACAACAGGTTGTACCAACAACATATGGCTCAGGCCCTTTAGTTGGCTTGGCAGTACCATCAACAACCTCAGCAACAAAGATCCATTCACTCTTTAAACCCACAAAAGGAGAATGTGCTCAGCAGGCAGCAGCTGCTACTGGAAAACCAGCCAAACGATGACTCTCTTCTTCCCACTATTCACTCTAACACTCTGATGGTTGAAGCATCAGCAACTATCTGGACAGGTGAAAGAAAATTACATCCAAGACATGGGTGTGCAATTTTATACAGAAAAGCATTCAAGCTATCACCACTATCCATTTCTCCAAAGAAAGTGACTCAATATAATGAGTTGCTTTATTTATTAAGTCCGCACCCTTCTGATCAAAGAATCAGTGGAGCTGGTCTTCCCATCCCAGAAGGAAAGAGAGTTTACTCCTGTTACTTTCTGGTTTAAAAGAAAAGACCGAAAATTGAATACTACTCTTTTCTAGATCTCAGAGGTACCTGCATATTCATAAAGCAGGATAAACTTTGAATGTTTATACTTCACCCGGTTTAACCACAGCTACATCAAGGAAATTAAATGTGTGCCATAGTTCTATAAGATGGTTTTCACATTCCCATTATTAGGAAGCATCAAAAATTTAAAAGACTGCTTATATTGAACACCAATTATTAGTACAGAGTTCTACCTTTTGGCCTTAAGTCAGCACCACAAACATTTTCAAAGTGCATGTTGGTGGTCGTGACCATCTCAGAAAAAAGAAGATCTTTGTCTATCCCTACCTAGACGACTGGCTCATAAAAGCAGTAACACATCAAGACGTCCAGCATTAATACAGCTTAACACCTTTAGTACTTGAGTGACCTTTCTACAAATGAACCCGTTTGAACGGTGCCTTTAAGACCAATTGTTTTAGCTTTTAAGCAATTGGGAAGACAAGTTGACGATCTCACAGGCTGTAATCAAATCCTTTCCTTGTTGATGCCGATCCTCAAACCTCTTGAAGGGTGTTCCCTTCCAAATTGAAAATCAAATTCAAACAATAGTGGCAAATACTTCACTACTGGTTTGAGGAGCCTACATGGATGTCCTGCAGGTCCAAAGACGTTGGCTGAAGAAAGAGAGTACCTACTGTAGAAATCTGCTGGAACTAAGGGTGGCCCATCTTGTCCTCTAGTCCTTTCTTCCAAGCTTTGGAGCTTCTTCCATGCTTGCGCAAATAGACAGTACAATAATAATGGACTACATCAAAAAGCAGGTACACACAAGATCCAGTGTTCTCTCACTAGAGGCACAACCAATTTGAACATGGCTGATTGTTAGGAACCTGTACGCCACAGCAGTTCACCTGCAAGGCATCCAAAAAAGCAGAAGCAGATTCTCTTAGTAGATTAATACAAGAGATTCACATGTGTGTTAAAACAAAGAGGTTCTTCACCACATCTTCTGCGAATGGGGCTTTTCAGATATCTATTTATTCACAAATGCACACAACAACAAATGCCTAAATTACGTATCTAGTTTCTTCCTATGGAGAGACACATTTGTGATCAACTAGTCAATTAAATTTTCCTACGTGTTTCCTCCAACTTCACTGATTTCTACAATGCTCGTCAAATTGAAGAGAGACAAAGCGAGGATGATAGTCATCACCCCAGAGGGGCCGTGGCAGTGGTGGTACACTGACTTTCTACTACTATCCTGCACCCCACCCTACCATAATTAAGCTTAGCCGTCTGGCTCTTGAACTCTTGGAATATGGTCCGTAGCAGAGGAGTCCATGAATATCCCGAGAGAAGCCAGATGACCTTCCACAGAACATCTTATAAGTTTAAATGCAAGTAGTCCTGTATCTGTTGCCAGCAGAAAAAATATTAACCTACCAGATGTCAAGAAGAAACAGTACTTCCATACTAGCAATAGCACATTGTAGCTGCACTTTTCTTCTAAGGTACGCCTAGCAGCCATAACGACTTGTAGGTAAAATTCTTCACTAGCCTCTTTATTCAAGATCCCTTGTCTATTTAGAAGGTTTATCCTCCCTTCAGACTTTCTCCTTCCTAGGAGCTGAATATAGTTTCTTCAAAACTAACGTGTCTGGTGTTTGAACCCATTCATTAGGGTTTTCTTCAGCACCTTTCCAGCAATACTCAATCAATCAATCAATCATAGCATTTGTATAGCGCGCTACTCACCCGGAAGGGTCTCAAGGCGCTGGGGGAGAGGGGTCTGTTACTGCTCGAAGAGCCAGGTCTTGAGTTGCTTCCTGAAGGAGAGATGACCCTGGGTCAGCCGAAGGTGGATGGGGAGGGAGTTCCAAGTCTTGGCTGCCAGGTAGGAGAAGGATCTTCCTCCGGCGGTGGCTCTGCGGATGCGTGGTACGGCGGCGAGGGCGAGGCTGGTCGATCGTAGCTGGCGGGTGGGCGTGTAGAAGGTCAGGCGGTTGTTGAGGTTGTGGAGAGCCTTGTGTGCGTGGGTGAGGAGCCTGAATGTGATCCTCTTGCTGACGGGCAGCCAGTGCAGGTCTCTCAGGTGGCCGGAGATGTGGCTGTGTCGGGGTATGTCCAGGACGAGTCGTGCGGAGGCGTTCTGGATGCGTTGGAGTCTTTTCTGAAGTTTTGGCTGTGGTTCCGGTGTAGAGGGTTTTCCCGTAGCCCAGTCGGCTGGTGACGAGTGCCTGGGTGACCGTCCTCCTGATCTTACGGAGCATGCACAGGGTGTTGAAGCATGATGATGAGACGGCGTTGACTTGTCTGGTCATCGAGAGGGAGGAGTCCAGGATGAAGCCCAGATTGCGTGCGTGGTCCATTGGCTTGGGAGTGGTGCCCAGGGCAGGGGGCCACCAGGAGTCGTCCCAGGCGGAGGGCGATGATCCCAGGATGAGGACTTCCGTCTTGTCTGAGTTCAGTTTCAGGCGGCTGTTCTTCATCCATTCGGCGACGTCTTTCAACCCTTCCTAGAGGCTGGTTCTGGCGGGTGCGGGGTCGTTGGTGAGGGAGAGGATCAGCTGGGTGTCGTCGGCGTCTAGTGGTCATTATTTCATCCTGAAAGGTTAGTGAGCTTCAAGCCATCTGTTGTACTAACCTACCAGAGGCAGCAGTTAGTAGGGAAATCTCCATATTTACAGATGGTTCTACCTGGCAATGCAAGCATTGGTAGTTCCCTTAGTATTGTGTTAGCCAGATCATACAGTAGGCTCACTTCTTATCAGCAGACCCGCAAAGTAATATAAAACTGTTGTCTGTGAACACCTACAGTTTGGCTACTGCCCTTAACCCAGTCTTATCAAGCGGTTTACCCATTAACTGGTCTTCTCTTCCTTTATGAAGCATGAAGATTTTTTTGGAGGAATTTTTGACACTAGGCCAATATCCGATTCAAATCTCAGCAGTCACATTTAAATAGCATTGCGACGTGAATCTCAACAGAGTTTTATTTACTGAACAATTTGCATCTCAAATATATGTAACAGACTTCAAGGTATTTAGAAAATGTTGTAAATATAGTCACAGAATAGAAATAAATACATTTTTGGGCAGCAGTGATAGTCTCCAGATAGAATTAAATACATACTTGGTCATCAAACACAATCAGCTGATAGAGACATCTAGCCGCAGATTCCTTACCTTAGAATTTTCCCCAGGCACCAGACTGGATCTGGAAAATAATTTCTGCAATACTTCTGCCCGTCAGTAGAGGGCATCGCACATCTCCGTAGTGACAACAACCATCAGATGTGATGTCGATGAAGTCCATATATAGCCCCTCCCGACACGCTGACGTCAGTTTCTTCTTTATCGCGCTTTCAACACTGCTCCGATAAGCGGTTCCTCAGGCTGTTTTTAGGCCTACCTTGATGTTTTCACAGAACAGTGTGCTTTTAAACAATCCTCTGGGTTAGTCTTGTGGGTTCTGTGGTTGACAAATGTCTGCCACGGACCCTCACTCTATTTCTATTTGGTGCCTGTGGGGACACCATGACTCCCAGGAGTGTGACTCCTGTCGCCAACTTTGCCCATAGGTGCTGAGGGAATGTCGAATGAAGCTCCTAGTGGCACTGATGGCAGCAGTCTTCCAAGGCTTCCTGTCAATCTTGGTCTCCTTCATGCTCCACAAACCGCCCAGGGCCTGTTCCAGGAGCCGTTCCTTTGGACGTCACTCTGCATCGATGTCCTGAGGTAAGTCAGGATGCATGCAGTCAAAGTTGCGGCAGCATCCGACTTTGTCGCATAAAGCCTTCTCCCAAACTTCGGTTGAAGAGTCGGTGCACAAATCTACCCCATGCCTCCCTATCTTCCCTGGAGCCAGGGCAAATTTCTGACCCAGATGCGAGAATATTACAATTCTCTTCATACTATCTTTGGGTCTTCACCTTCCCCTGGAGCGCCCTTGGGCCTCAAGGAGGTGCGAGGAGCAGTGACTGTCCACCCCAGCGAATTTGCCTCGGCCTCAGTTCGGCCTTCAGTTTTCAAATCTCTTTTGATGCCGGTGCACAGCCCTTCAGGGTTACCACCTTCGGTGAGTGGGTCCTATTATGCAACTCCGACAATGGCGCCGTCGGTGCCACACCATTTCTCCTCTCAGACGGACGTCACAACTTCGGCGCCGGATGGCATCAGATGTGGCGCCAGTGGAGCTGCCTGTCTCAGACACCTTTCCTCAGCTCTTTGTGGATCCCCCTCCTGTTTTTTCTTCTGTGGAACATGATTTTGGAGGTGAGGGAGAGGAATTGGGGTTTCTCCACTCCCCTCCCAACCTCCTCTAGAGGACAGCTGGCTCCCTGAGTTGGGTGAAGCTAGTGGCTTGGATTCCTCCCCAGCCTCTAGCCTCCTTTCCCCTCCAGGCCTTGCTACAGAGACAAGCTCCACTCTGGCTGACATCCTCAGGCGAGTTTCTGTGGTTTTGGATTTGCCACTTCCTTCTGTGGAGATGACGACTGATCCCTTACTTGGCATCCTCCATCAGGGCCACACGGGATAGAGCCAGTGCTTCCTTATAGTGAAGCTCCATTTGACATTTTGTTGGGGGCTTGGGCTAAACCTGATTCGGTGTTCCCAGTGGATTGCTCTATTTCTCACAGACACCTGTCTTCTCCGGCATCCTATTCATTACAGTTTTGTGGTACATGCCGCTTCAGCTACCCAAAATCTCAACTCTCTTCCTACTGTCCCTCCAGACAGAGAGACCAGAAGACTAGACACTTGTGGCAGGCATATTTTCTCCTCCACTCCATACTTCTTGCATTTCGGATGCTTCTACCATAAATTGTGGGATTAATTGGCACATCTGCTGCACTCCCTTCCGGATGAGACCCGGAACGATCTTGTACTATTAGTACGGGATGGGCAACAAGCAGCTAAATGATTTATTCAATGTGGTATGGGTACCACTGACTCCATAGGTCAGGCTGTGTCTTCTTCAGTGGCACTACGTTGGCATGCCTGGTTGTGCACCTCAGGGTTTGCGGAGGCTGTTCAAGCCACCTTGATTGACATGCCCTTTGATGGTGCCCGTCTATTCGGCACCCATGCCGACTCTGTATTACAGTGGTTTTGGGACAGTCATGGTGGTTCAGTCTTTTAATTCTGTTTACTCTGTACGTCTACCTTCCCAGCGGACTTGTTTTCCTGGCTCCCGTAGACTTAGTCAGGGTATAGTTTTCTTTCTTTCCATTGAGCCATTGACAGGCTTCTGGTTTCCATTTCATTTTAACCATTCTACTTTCAGGTGGCACCTGGTGAGGGGTTCCTGCCTTCAGCAGATGTTATTTTCTCTTCCGAACCATCAAAGATGGATTGTAGTTTCAGCTCTCCGAGCAATTTCTTGTTTTATGGCAATGAATGGATGTTAATCCCTGATGGAATAGGGGTTTTTCTTCTTTGCAGGATTCATGCAAGTAATCATTATGGTAAATTGCTCGTTTTGGGCGGATGCACTATTGCATTGGTCCTTGTGGGACATCTTCTGTATGTCACATAGGTGTTCTTTTGGTAGACTTATGGTATTTTAGTTCTTCTTATAGGGGATTTTCTATTGTAACACTGGAAAGATTGTGCATGCAACTTTTCGCCTTGCACTTATGCTCTACTGGGGTGCATCTCTCGTCCAAGCTCCCTTCGTTCCATGGAGTTTCCTACCTTTTGATTATGGTGATATACAATGTTTCCTGACACACTCTTCTTTTCCTACCAGACTTTTGGGACGCGTAGATAGTCCCTTCTCTATGGTAGCTTGTTTCCTATCAGTGTGTCTTGCACTGCTTTAACGGGCAGCTGTTGATATTTCGGATGGGATGACCTTGCCCCTCCCTTCTTGGGCACCTGTGATGCTTGTTTGTTAAAAAAAAAAAAAACAGGAACATTATACTCAAATGTAATACAATGCTATATTTTAATATAGTAAGTTATATTTATATATCAGTTCATACGTGAACATTCAACAATGTTTTTTCCTCTCTTTTTTCTTCTACTGGTGTGTTTTCAGAGTGTGGCAGTTGCTCTGACTCCCCTGTGAGTCCATCATTTCAAGGGCCTTCTCTCTAGTTCCACCACCCTTGGTCTCTTTGGCTGCTTCATCTTGTCTCTTCTTGTTACCACACCACTCTTCGAGGTCAGCTATCACTCATGGCCTTTGCCTGCCTACCTCCTTATTCTTCAGCCCTCACCATATACTCCATGTTCTGTAGGGTGGATGTTGTTTAACTCTTTTAGTGAGAGTCTTTGTCCCTTGGCTTTTTTCTCTTAGAGTGGTTCGTCAGGAGCTTGGTTCCTCTTTTCGAACACTCTTTTTTTCATGGTTTTCTTTTGTTCCTACATGCAACATACTTTTGCATCCAGCCCATTCAGGGTTGGTTATACCAGTCCTTTGATTTCGTACTCTATCTTCTTGAGAGTTCCTTTCTCTTGTCGTATCTTCACTTCCATTTGGAAGCTGTAGAGTAGTTTTTTCTTCATATACGGTGGTATTTTGAAGGCTTTTTGCATTCTCCATATGTGGTATTCTGCAGGATTTTCTTCCGATAGATTTATACTTCCTGCAATTTTTTCTGTTCCCGGTCTCTTGTATGTTCTGTACCCGTTTGGGTTCAGCTTTTCATAAATGCTATTATTTTCACTTCTGCTTCTTAGGTACTTTGTCCTTGTTTGATGATGTATCTTCTATTTTCTCCGATACCCCAGCCAGGTCCTCCTCTGACTGATTCACTATTGGATGATTCGGAAGCATTCCTATTCTAATCTTCCCGGTATTAGCATTTCATGAACATGGATGCATGTCTTGAATTCTCTCTAGTGAGGTTTTTCAACCTGCAGTCTTCCTTCTCGACATAACCGTTGGTCTGTTGCTTCTCCACCAGTCGGTTGGCCTTGTTTTCCTGTGTCAGCTGACTTCCTTTTCCTTCTGTGTTTTTTGCTTCTCATACTTATCTTTTCTTTTCTAGTTGCGTGGCTCTTTTCAGCCTAGTTCTCTTGTTGTTTCTGACATTGTAATGTCATCAATGGGTCCCTGCCAATTTGTATATATTTTACAATTACGAGTGTACTATTTTTTCTTCCACGTATGAATATCTTATGGGTGCTTCCAGGGGTGCTACCTCTGTCTCTGGTAGTTTCTTTGTCTAGACAGCTGTTGTATTTGTTACTCCATGCTCCTCTTTGTGCATGGGTTATGTTTTCCCTTCTTTCTGTTTCTACAAAAGAGTTTGGCTATGACAAGGTTTTCCTATGGCAAGGAGCTATGGCTCAGTAGCTTTGCCTTCTGTCCTGGATTTCCTTCCTCGCAGCTGATCCTGTTTGGGGTTCTGTCGTACATGTACACTCATTTTAGGTTGAGGTGGCACATTTCTCTTCCTCTGCCAGGAGTACAGCTTTTTCTATGTCTGTTTTCATTACCTGTGGTTCCTACCACCAGTTTTTGGCTGCAGAGTAATTTCCTGCTAGCTTTCCTGCCTAAGAGCGGCCGGTCTCTTTTGTCTTCTTATGCTCCAGCTGGACAACAGCTAGTTCTACTTAGGGATTTGATTTTGATCTAATCAGTTCGCAGGCTCTCCTCCAGGGATAATTTTGCTTTGGTATCCAATTCTAAGGTAAGGAATCTAAAGCTAGATGTCATTATCAGATGAACAAGTTACTACATTCCGTAACATCTTATGTGATAGAGACAGGAGCTAGCAGCAGATTCCTTATCGACGCTCCCATTCTCCCCGTTTTGCGAACTGATTTATTCCTACCTACAATATCCTGCTTGATATTCAGATATTCTTCCTGCTTGATATTCAGATACTCCTTTTTGCTTATACGTCTGTATTGACAGAGAGAGATGTCTTTATTGTCAAACTGTTTCCATGGCCAGTTTCTGTAAGTGGCTTAGCTTTTTTAGTGCAGAATGTTGTCACTGAAGAAACTTACGTCAGTGCACCAGGTGGGGCTATATTTGAACTCTGTGGATGTGACATCCGATGGTTGACATCACTATGGAATCACGCAATGCCCTCTAAATGCAAAGAGGTACTGCGGAAAACTTTTCCAGATCCAGTCTAGACCCTGGGGAGAATTCTAAGGTAAGGAATATGCTGCTAGATCCTGTCTCTACCACATAAGGCACTACCGAAGGTAAGTAACTTGTTCATTTAGTTCTTTAAAAAATCACACTTGGATCACAAGGAATATATTGCTACTAGCCTATTTTCCTAATGCCAACTAATGTATGGGAACACCTCGATATGCTGCATGCACCAAATAGGCGTACATCTGGGGTGAAATCCGTTGTCTCAATTCTACATTGGGCTGTCTAAATTATCCATAATGTAGTTTGGAAAAATGTGTCATTGCATAGCATATGCCCCATATATAGTTCCTTTTTCGTGGTTGGTAGTCTAAAGGCAGCAAGCAATGCACTGTGTCAGGATTGTGTAAGTTGTTAGTTTCTGGTACCTCATTTCTTAGACCATAGGCTAAAAATTAGACTCACACAGTCTCTCTAACCTTGACACCACTGAATCTTTATGTCTCCAACTTTATTACTGCGTCATATCAATGCTCAGCTGTGTCAGTCTCCGGCCTCTTTAGTGAAGGTTACTGTTTTTGACTCCAACTTTTCTTTTGAGAGCTTGTTTAAAGCCCTTGCTACTCTTTTTGTGAGTAAAGGTATTCTAATTCATGTCCTGTGCTTTCTACCTTTCTTCTCTAGATTCACATCTGACCTTAATTTGACTCCAGAGAGCACATCTGCTGAAAATGGTGTTCCTTTCTTTTTTCTTTTTTTTCTAGAGTTTTATATAGCGCAAACTAGACCCGAGACATCGGGCATCAGAGCGCTTTACATGAGTACCAGTTTTGTTACACAAGAATACATTCAATTTTGTTAGGCACGGAGAGATTAAGTGATTTGCCCAGAATCACGGGATGTGGAGCGTTGTTGCCGAGACCCAAACCGGGTTCCGCAGCTTCGAGGACGACCACTCTAGCCGTAAGGCTACATCCTCTCCCCATTCTCTTTCTATTACTAGTTAATTTTGTAATCAGAATGTTTATATCACCCTCCCATTCTTCTTTTAACAGAGTAGGAATGGATTTATTAATCACTCCTCGTAAGACTGTTACTGATCATTCATCATTTGCATAATCTTTGTGTGTGAGAGATCACTTCCGTAACACACCTTAGAGTAAATCTGTCTATATCTTTAGAGGGCGATGTCTTTAAGAACTTGACAAACTATTTCAGGCAACGATGGGTATAGCTGTAACAAAATCACACTTTTACTTTTGTTTGTACATCTCCATGGCTTGGTCTAAGTAGGTGCTTCAGCCACTTTCAGGTCATCCAAAAATATCTCTCCCGTTATTTTCCAGTCTTCAAAATCTTTCTTACACCATAATTCTCCACGTTATTTCTATGTCATCAGTGCCTGAGTTTGTAGTCGGCTGCAGTAAATCCTACCTTTGTCACCACCTGCCGCTACTCATGCGTTTTTGATGGTCATGGAAGCAGTACCAAGTTAAGAAATCTGTGTAGTATTCCAAATAGGCACAAAACAAATGTGTGGCCTGAGATTTGACACTCAAATAGTCCATGTATTTGTGTTTCCTCAGTATGTTTAAAATGGTAATAGCATCCAATAATAGCCTTGCTGTGAACCAGCAAAAGCTATCCCTCGTAGTTGAGATATTGAGAGTGGACTAGTTTAGGGTATTGCTTTGAATGCGTATTTGACATGCTGCCATAGATTTGAGATTACGTGAAAATTAATGCAGTTTTACCTAAACTATGCCACCATCTGATCATTCAAAATGTTATGCAATGTATAGCGTATTCATCGACTTGAACTTGCAATAAAGTTATTTACTGAATTTTGGTAAAAATGTTTCCAGCAGTTGCGAGGATGAGATATGTGTTGAAAAGCATAGAACAAGGTACCAGAACGCTTCTAGATTTCAGGATATCCACTCTAGGCACATTTATAAATAATATGTCTGTATTTGTTGCCTTTACTGACTCATTGTTTCTCCTGAAAATCTTGGACAGTTCTTTCCCTTATAGCAAAGCTATTTTAGGTAGCCATTCTTTGTCCGATTGGGCATTTTTACAGTGGATGATGCACTAGCATCATCTCTGATAGGATTGGTTTGCTAATTTATCAGCCACTTGGTTAAACACCTGGGCACTAAAGGAACTGGCCAAATGTGATAGCATATTAGACTCAACAGTCTTGTCTAGTCTGCTTGGTGGTTACATTTCAGGAACATTGGGCCAAATAAAGTGAATAAGATCCAGATCGGCAAACATGTATAGCCTGTTTCTTTTATGTTGCCCGTGGCAGTTGTATTTTATAGTTGACTTCAATTTAGACTGACTTTACATTGATTCATCCTATAGGTCTAAAGTAGCCCTTGTCACTTTTTGTCATGTCTCTTCGACCATAAAGAGGTGAGTAAAACTCAAGCCAGCTGCTTTAATTAAGATTAAGTTTTATATAGACCTTTGTGTTTTTATGTGTTCTAATGACTAATCATATACTTTATGGTGTATGTTATTGAAAGACGAAATAGACTGGAGATGTTGTAAAATGATCATTTTGCAATTATGTTTATGAATCGAACACAATAAAGAGTTTTAACTGTAACCTGCTAGTGGGTCACAGTGGTTCAATGTTTGCTGGGCAGAGGGGGTTGGAACCCACTCAAAGATGTGCTGAATGAAAAATCAGAGCATATTTTTTTCAGGATACCAAAAATGTTGGAACATAAAACATATCTTACTTTGGGCTGGAGCCATACCTACAACACACCTTACTCTGCCCCTCAAAAACAGAGGCCCTCAAGACCCAGGCATCCATTTCACTGGTTTTACAGCTAGTGATCCTTTTCATGTTAAGATTGAGAATGGTATTTTGGAAGGCTGAATACATTAACCACACTTTTTATACTGAGTAACATATTCACAACCTTTAGTAAAGAAAATGCTTGCCTGATTTAATTGCCTTTTATGATCATCTCTTTCATCCTACAATGCAGGTCTCCTCTTAGAAGATAACCCTTCTATTCGTGCCATATCGCTGGGACATGGGCATATTTTAGTGGGCACCAAAAATGGCGAGATATTGGAAGTGGACAAAAGTGGCCCAATTACCCTGCTGGTTCAGGTAACTCTTGTCAGCGTTTTGTTTTATTTTAGCAGAAAATGTATGTTTCAAACATTTTCATAAAGCACTCTGTTTCTTCTTGGTTACCTTATATCGATGGGAAAAGATGTGAAGTAATGCAACATTTTGTTAGGGGGCTGCACTCCAGATGGGTGGGTAATTAATAGTATTCTTCTAACTGTACCCCTAGTTTGTGGAGAATTCAGATAGAGAGGCAAGCTTGAATAGTGTTGCTTTTAAAGGTTTCCTGAAATGTATTTAAGCAGGTTAGGATCTCCGATTTGGGCTGAGAGCATTAAAGAGTCCAGGTCCTTGCATGGCCACTAATCTTCCTCTATGTTTCATCCTCCTGAAGGATCGTTTGTTGATCTTATGGGTAGACAATGAGCGAACGGCTCTGGATAGGCCTAAGTAAGTGCCATTTTCAGTTGACAACCAAAGTGTATGCCCCAGTAAGCTTTAAACATGTTGGGCATGACCTTGAATTTCTTCTTGGTATCAACAGGGAGCCTGCAGAGTGTGCTACGTTTGTGTTGGGTGTGGTCCCACTTAGGAACGTTAAAGTCTGGTTTTGATGTCTTTGAGGCCTGAGAATGAGTTGTTTTGGGAGGCTGAACTAGACGATGCTACAGTAATCAAGATGTACCAGGAGGAGGTTTCTTGTCATTGTGAACTCCATTCTGTAGTCTGTGTGGAAGAGTGGGAGTATTTACAAAGGAGGAGAGGGTGATGCTTATTTACACTCTTTCACGCAGCATTGACATGGGAAATTAAAAAGGTCAGGGGAGGCCGCGCCCCAAGATGTTGGAGCCAGTTGAATGTAAACCAGTTAGGTCAATAGTGTGAAACTTCTGTTGTATTTTGTGTACTCAAGGCTGTGCATAACCATACAGTTACACTAAGGAATATAGCAGGATTGTGCTGTATTGTACAATAATTATTCAATCATTTTAAGGAACCAGGAGGATATATATTAGTTTTGTGACCACTGGCTTTTGTCAGTAGCACTTGGAATGATTTTGCAGGCCTTGCCAATAAAGGCAATACAATTTCCCTGGTGTTCTCTGTGCAGGCCTCCAACACAGTGGACTAGGCAAGCATGGGGCACACATTAATGCTCTAGGAGCATTGATGGAATCGACCAGGGTTCCATCAGACATTGAAGATGATGTTAAGTTGCAACAATAAAATTGTGTTTTCTTCTCCTGGTATAACACATAAATAATCAGTGCCAGATTTTATTCAAGCTGTTTGTTGGACCCCCTCAGAATATGTTCAAAATAGGTTCAACAATTCAAAAATGGTTGAGATATTGTGTTTTTATATCTTGATAATTAATCTTTGCTTTACCAAACACATTTATGTAATTGGCCATTAGAAAGAGATTGTTAATTTGCTTTAAAAGAAAAAATCCCAGACCCTATTTGGAATTCGCATGTAATCATGTTTTGGCTTTCCCACTTGAGGAGCACATCGAATTTAAGACATTGTAACGTTCATAGCTGTGGAAAGCATTGGATTTCACTACTTGAAGAGACCAGAAACAGCCATGCCCCTCACCAAGTTCTAAGTTTTGATTCTTCCTCAAGGTAGTTTGCCTTTGAAAACTTTTTTCACACGTGTTAATGGAGCAGTATGATTCTGATGGGCATAATACTGTGGCATAATCAACCTCTATCCTTTTGAAGCATACTTTGTAGGTTCAATAAGCTCTCAATAACTTTATGTTCCAACAGCCAATTTGGCTTTGTTGAGACCTGGTCAAAGTGTTGATAGCTGGATCCAATTGCATATATTTGTACTACTGGTTTTATGTTTTGTTTCTCATTTATTGTTCTGTGGTATTTTTATGTACTGGTGGTTCATGCAGTGCTCACTAGGGAACCATGTGCTGACATTGGATCATATGAAACTCAGTGCACAAAAGCAAACTGTGTTTTGATATGTGCACCTTTCAGTTTACATATTATTTGATTCTTTGCAGGGTCACATGGAAGGAGAGGTATGGGGTCTTGCTACGCATCCACATTTGCCAATTTGTGCCACCGTAAGCGATGACAAGACGCTAAGGATTTGGGACTTGTCTCCCAGCCACTGCATGCTAGCAGTTCGTAAGCTCAAGAAAGGTAAAAAACCAAAACCGCAACCGTTGTATGCTTTGCCATTTCCCTTTCTGTTCCCCCCCCCCTCACTGATTGCCTTCTTAAAGCCTGTGACAGTCTGTTGATGGGGCTGTTTTCATCCACTTGTCTGGCACTTACTGGATAGATTCTTTGTAGGGAGAATAAAATATATACTTATTAATTGTACATGTAGTTTTAACTGACCCTTGCATCTTTATATATTGGTTAGGTTATTTCTCTAATAATGCCAAGCAACCTTTCCATGTGTGACTGGGTTTCATCACCGCTGGGCAAAATCGACTCATTCTGTGAATAATTTTGCTTTGCTGTACTGGTTTTCCAGCATTGGATCTTATATATACTTACATGCTTGTCAGGCTGGGTACTCTTGGTTCCATGATGTTATTAGCAGTTGTTTTACTGATTTAACTAGTTCTGAGAAGTTCCATAGACTCCATGCTGTGTATCCACCTCCTTATGTGACCTGCCAGTCACTTTGAACTGTGAGGTGGTGGTACAAAAACCCCCACCTCTCCCTTCAAGGCTTAGTCTCCCTGATTTTTCCACCCAACGTTTATGTGAGGCATCCTCTGTTCCTAAATTCAACACTTTTTGACAATTTCCATCTATATTTAGAGTGTAACTTTTGTGTGAGGTAGTGCATGCTGGCATTTTCCTCTTCACTTTTGACTGAGTCTGAAGATGGCTATGAAAAAGACAAACCAGTGCCTGTTCAAAAAGTGTGCTGCTTATTGAAAAAAACAAATGTATGTGATGTACAAGCACACCATATGTACAGGTAACCTTCATCACATCTATGACCCCAAAAAATGCAACATTTGTTTCACATTTCCAAAAAAGACTCTTAATGAACATGACAGGCAAGTGGCTCTCACTTTGAAGGGAGAAGACATTGCTGCAACTCCAGTGCCATCCAAAAAGAGGACACTGGATTTCCAGTCTGGTCGACCCAAAGAGGAAAACAGCTCACCATCAAACTAGCAACCAACAGAGCCTGCTGCTAAGGCCCTCTGTCACCTGTGCAACCCTTAATCTCAGAAAATAAACAGGGGGAAACGGTAAGACCTATGGGCACAAAAGACATTTCAGAGCCCAGAAAGCATGGGACAAAAACTGATAGGATGGCTGTTTTCCCTCCTCCCCCTGAGCTTCTAGCCCCCCGCACAAATGTGGTTTCTTCTAGTATGTAAACAAAAAAATGGTCGGCCACTCATCGCGTAAGAACTCATCAAAAACAGTTTGCCGACTACGAAGCAGTTTCTGAATAAACAGCAGATGGGTGGGTTGACGACAGACAGGGTGTCAATGATCATGAAGCTGCCAATGAATAAAAGTCCCCTGCCCGCTGTATAAAATCAACCTTCGACTGTGGAAATTTGCTGTTGTCATGATAAAAGTATTCTTACTGTAGTTGCACTCCCAGTAGTCATCTTTGTAGATGTATGGCAATGCAAGGTGTCACACAGCACAAGAAATATACAGGGATAAAGTACACATGAAATATCTGGAGAATATGGAATACAGATGTAAGTAAAGATGTATGGACAGATTACATTGCATTCCACAGTCTTGACGTCCTTCATGCTCCATCTTTGTTGCATTGCCTCATTTGGAGCAGTATAGCTTCCTTATAAAAAATGGAGGCATTGTAGTATTTCCAAGTCAAGCATGGCAGACACAATATATAAACACCTCAAACAAGTACCTTTTTGCCTGGCACTTGTCTTGTTGATTTCCTTGGATCTTGTACCATTTTGCACCAACTTAGCTCCATGGACACATTTGTTATTTTTGGATGCTCCCTTTGGTCCTCCTTGTGCTTATCCTTTGAGTTCTCCAGGCTGTTCTGTATGCTTCAGTTCCTGAAACCCAGCTGCTTCATGTTGTACTATCTCCTCTAGGTCCGCTGCTGAAGTTCTTTTACTTTTTTACATAAGAGTTACGGAAGAATGACTAAACATGTGAAGTGAAAAAGGAATTTCTTCAGTGGGAGACTAAATTGAGGGTAGAACTGTTAGGAATGGCCAAGACTTAATACAAGATTACAACATTTCAAGCGGGTGGTTTGTACCACAGAGATCCCTCCTAGCTACAGTGAAGAGATTCTAGGAAACGAAAGAAAGTGACCCTCCGCCCCGAGTTTATAATACATTGATTAATCCTAGATCTATCTAAATTGTTATAAGAATGTCTGAGATAAATAGCAAACAGGAAGATTGGAGCAAGATACTTAAAGCAACTCTAAATGTTCTCGAATTTAAATTCAGTTTTGTGTATAGAACCTACATCATGCTCAGTAAAATAAACACATTTATGATAGATAAAGCCGCACAATGTCCCAGATGTAGTTAAATAAGTGCAGGATTCTTCCATATAGTCTGGGACTACAAATTCTAAATGAAGTTCAGGGAAGTTAAATAGTGTAGGCGCAGGAGACTCTGTGCTGGGATTAAGCCTGATCTCTAAGAATAAAAACACCACTGATAGATTTGCAGATTCGTCTTTCGCCTTAGTGAAATAGTGATGGGTTGGCAAAGATATCAAGTCTGGATCAGACAGCCACAAATTGGCTACATATGGAAACAAGAGGAGGCCTGAGAAACCTGGACCTGGCCAGAGTGTAGGATCAAAGACCCCTTCGGGTAATTGTTTGCGCTTTACAAATACTGGACATTTAAATACTATTTGATTTTAAAACACCTGAAGATCATCATGAATAATGAACACCAGAGGACTAACTAGAGACACTAGAAAGATGGAAAACACGTAAGACAACAGAGTTCATCCGTCCGCACATAAAAGGATGAAATGAAGGGGGTTTACTTTCACATTTACAAACTAGAACATTGACCTTCTTGAATCGAAAAGGCAGACTTCATGTCGAACACGATACATAGATAGCTACCTGCTACTGAAACTTAAGATTGCAGTATAAAGTTAAAGTTAGACTTGAAGGACAAATAAACAGAGATGTATTCAGCAAGGAATAAAACCCTGTATTAGGAAACAAAATTCAAAATATGTAAGATTTTTCTGTGCACAGCCTTCGCACCATGAATTCAGAACGGGGCACTTGCTCATTAAAGATGAGCGGGGCCTCCAAACAAACATGTCTTCAGAACCCCCTTAAATTTTACCAGTTATGTATGCGTTTCTTTAAGTGTGTACTTTGCTCGGTTTCAGGCGGCCGATGTTGTGCTTTTTCTCCGGATGGCAAGGCTTTGGCAGTGGGGCTGAACGACGGAAGTTTCTTGATAGTGAATGCTGACACCCTTGAGGATTTGGTCTCATTTCATCACAGAAAGGATGTTATTTCTGACATACGGTTTTCACCTGGTAAGTACAGTGATTTGTGCAACTTGAACATACTTTTATCACTGTTTTATAAAAATTTAAGTAGGTTTTTAGCCTAAAATTATGACAATCCTAATAAGCAAATCATAGTTCGTCCCTCTGATATCTAGAGTCTGCCAGTGTGGTAGCTTTAACATTGCAAACAAATTCTGATAAGGTATCTTGTTGTAGTTTTCATGGAGCTGGTGGACTTTTTGATATGTGGTCATCAAAACTTAGTTTAAATTTGAACAATAAAAAATCTGAAATAATTCCTGTTTGGAGACCATTGTACAACAGGTGGTGGCTGCATTCCACAAGTTTTCAGTCAACAGCTGCTCATATCAGCAGAACCAGCTTCACAGTTGGTAGAAAAGGGTGCCATTCTGGTAAAGTCAAAATAAGCATCAAGATAACTCTGGTATAAATTGCTAAATGAATGCTGTGACCTTTGGGCGTAAAATGACTGTGCCTTTCAGCAGTGGGACAGAGGCTCACTGATGGACCAGCTATATTTTGATGCCTCTGTATATCATTTTATAGTTCTCTTGACACCTTGACAAGCACGTTGTCCCTTCATGAAAGAGCAAAGTACATTCTAAGAATCTTGTCTAAACTATACTATGTAACTGTTACAGGAAATGTGCATCAGTAACTGTGGAATCAAATATGGTCAAAGTTTGAAGACAAAACATATAAAAATGATTCTTGAAAAAGGTAGAAAAAAATGAGGACTGATTTAAGAAGGTTTAACTGGGTGTTAGGAATTATAATACGGTCATGCAGCTTTGCCAAAGGAACGTCAGAGGTTTGACTAGTTAATATTTATTAGTAGACCTGCACCATTGCCTGTAACTACTGAGATCCGCCTGACCTGCTCATCCTATCACGAGAGCAGCTTCCTGCGATACAATGACTGATTGCCACATTCATTCATTCGTTCGTTCATGGTGACTCATAGTGCAGACTCTGCATTGTCAAAATGTGTTTAGCTTTGAAACAAAAATTTAACATTAGAAAACAAGTTATGACTAAACATTTCAGTAAAATGAAAAAAACATACATCAGGCAGATTGGATGAGTGTTTGCAGTACCAGCCTACTTGACCTTGGTCTACAAGTACAATCTCAGATTCTGCTTAAAACAGTAAAAAGAAGTGATGTGTCAAAGGGTTGGAGAAGATCATTTCTTCGTTGGATGCCAGCCACCTTCAATATGTATACAGCAAACTTTGCACATTTCAATTTAGAGCACAGTTTTGGATCACAAGAGAAATGCTAAATTGTTGCAGGTTGGTAATATTGCAATCAATCTTTCAAGGAGTCAGGAGCCAAGCCATTTAATGTTTTCTAGATGATGCATGCTTTCAAAAGAGAATCAGGGGTATGGCTTGGCTGTGAGGCTGAGGATGTGGAGATCAGCTCTCCGCGCCAGCTGCCCCTCTCTGAGAAAGAAAGCTATGGCTCCAGCCCTGCTGGTGCTGCTGCAACACAAACGTGACGACACCACTTCCAAAGTTGAAGCAACCCTGGGTAGGAAAGGAGGCCGCGTCAAGGAAGTGGCCTGGACAAGGAATGTAGTCCAGCATTCAAAATGGCACCCTGGCCATAGTTGAAAGAGGAACCGTGCACCTGGGCGGATCCTTGCCAGAGTGGGGACCCACCGAGAAGGGGCAGAAAGTAAAACACATGGTAACTACTGAGAGATGGAGAGACTGTGGAGCTTGTCTGACAGTAAGAGTGGGAAGTAGGACCTTACCCATCAATGCACCCATATTGCAGTCAGGCTGTGATAAGGAAGCAAAACAGTGCAACCGGATGCTTCTATGGCCTGCAACGAAAACACCAGCACTAACTGAAGGTGAGAGCACAGCATGCACAGTTAATCTGCCCTAACGCCACATAATATCAAATAAAACAGCAGAATACGTAGTGGGTTATCTCCTCCTATTATAAACCACATAAAGGAACGCTGGGGGTCATAATAGTACATTGCAAAACAGACTTGCTTAAGACGCAGTTAAGGAAGTTGGTGCTATAATGTATCCAGGGAGGAAAGGTTCCAATACAAGGAAGCAAACCAGAAAACATAATGTTGAATAAAGGAGACTCAATACTAACCTCTAATTAGAGATAGTACTCCAAGGGAACAAGACTGAGTGCAAACCTTAACAGTGGGTGATACAGAGGTGATCTTTCCTGACGAATAATAAGAAATTCCAAACATGTAGGCACTGCGAGGTGAATACAGTATAGCACTTAGAAGGAGATGTCACAAAAGGGAGAAGTGACTGAACTCTTAGTAAGTCCCCCAACTTGGCAATTGCAAAGCTCAACCAGAATGTTAAAATGTCAGGAAGAAGGAGAACAAAATTCTGGCAGTGGTAAAGGAGAGGAACTTGTGCCAGAGAGTGAAAATGAAGGCCAGGGCACCAATAGTTGTGTGAAGCAAATCTCCATGTCCCTCTAACAGGAAATAGCATCAGTGAAAACATCTGCAGCTAGGAATCATGGACATCCGAAGAGATGTGACATATCTGGGTGAAAGTCAACACACTGGAGGAAAATGCAGATTAAACAATCCTAGATATGGTACAGCACAGAGCTTGCGTGCTTGCATTGGAGGAGCTTGCCTTATTTTACAGTTGAAGCAGGGAGGCTTAGAAAATCGCTCAAGGGAGCAGAGTGCAAAAATATCAAAGGCTATGCACAGGGTCTTTTTGTTGCCATAATGGACATATCTAGCAGCTCTACCTTACGATTGGACTGCGTGCCCAGAACAGTAGAGCCAACCACTTGCTAACTGACATTTTAGCGAGGTTCACCAAACTATGAAGGCAAAGAACCTCTAAAGTCCAAACTAATGAAAAATGGTGATCTCTCCGAACGGTGTTCAAATGCAAATCTACCAAAGTATTCAGATTAATAACAGACTTTCTCAGGAGCATGACATAACAATACTGCGGAGGGTACCAATTCAGACTTTTATTTACTTGGTAAGGCACTCAGCACACAATCAAGTCAATCAAGGAGGCATTCAAGAATCTGGGAATCTCGAAAGACGAAAAAACTCCTGAAGAAGACCCAAAATAGCAGAGCACCAGATGTGTGTCACAATGTGGCAGAACACCAATAAAGAGGTCCCCAGCAAAAGTACTCCAGGCAGAGAGCATTGAAGCCCTACGACAAACCTGCTGTGTAACACTTGATCAAGAGGAGGACTTGGCATATTGGGAGTCTGAGAATTAGCAAAGAATTTTGAAACGTGTCAATATGAAAAGTTGTTTTGGAAAGAAACAGTGGACAAGTTTGATATTCTATATCGTTGAGTGGATAGATGCAAAGCTGGGAAACGAGGGTGGTGGGCGACAGGGACAGTCACCGGGTGAAAACACCACTACAACTACACTAATTGATGCATGCAGAGGAGGAGAGTACAAAAGATATATGCCCCTTAGGCTCTATGCACCACATAATAGGGTGATAGATGCATCAGACAATGTTTAGAAAGGAAGGGAGAGATGATGGGTTGAATTCAAGCATATGGTTCGTTGCAATTTTGGACAACCAAGTAGTTTCAACAAGGATTACAGTTGGTTGGGAATGATAAATTAAAAAGGGAACGGTGGAATCAAGTTGAAGGGGAGGATTCCAACTGTGTATAGGGAAGGAAACTGTCTTATGAGGGACAAATTAGAGGGAAAAGCTCTGCCTTGGGACGTTCCCCAACAAATAAATTATAGGGATTGTGGCCTATACATTTACTACTTCTAACACATGAGACTGAATAATCCTGCTAAATGGCTAGTAATCACACAGGATTTGTAAAAGGAAGCTACGGATGTTGCAAAAACATGTTGCTATTATACAACTCTCATGGCCATGAAAATCCAGAGCCCTTGATATTAGGATCTGTGGTTTATCATCAACAAGCACCTTTTGTGTGTTTCATTATGGGCAACTTGGGCAAACCAAAAATTAAACACGATTGATGTAGTAGTCTGTATCTGCCATCGGCATCTGTGTGTCAATTTTGAAGAGTTTATGACCCATATTATAGATATTGCACAGCTTTGAGCACTTTGCTATTTTGATGGGAATGTAATGGATTTGTTTATGATTTAATTACATTTGGTTATTTCTTGATAATCTGTTACAGGTACTGGAAAATACTTGGCGGTGGCCTCCTATGACAGCTTTGTTGACATTTACAGTGTGATGAGCAGTAAACGAGTGGGTATCTGCAAAGGAGCCTTTAGCTATGTGACACACTTAGACTGGGACAAGAGAGGTAAGTCATCCACACTGGAGTTCTGAAAGGTAATTACCAATCCAAAATTGGATTTCTTTTTCAGAAATCCCTTAGTCTATTTCAAGAATATCAATCTATCAACTCTAAATAGGAGAAAATTGTAATACTGCGAAAACCACAAAGTGAACATAACCAGTTCATCCTGGATGGAAATGACTTTTCTCCTGCTGTCCTACTTTTATTAGTGCACTATAGATAGGACCCATCTTAAAGGTTGACGTGATGCTACACTTTTGCCTAACCCCATTTCTCCAGTACGGCACTTTTGCATGCCCATTCCTCCAGTACGGAAAATAAGAGCAGGGACAGGCGGCATTTTGTTATCAGCGAGGAAGGGAGTTGTGTAAAGAAGTTGATGTCACTTACTGTTTTTCTAAATGCAATCTCTTTTTTCAACTTGACTTGCAGAGGCAATGGAGTACACATACCACCAACATGAAGGTCCCCTGCCTAATTTAAATGTGGGCAGACCTTCGGTTTGGCTACGGTGGTGAAAACTGTGACCGCCAAAGCCAAACCTTGCTGGCTGTTCAATGGAGTAAGGGGAGTCTGAGAAATGGCTAGATCAATCAATCTGGATTTGTCTAGCGCGGCTAATCATGTGTCAGGGTATCCAGGCACTCAGAGTGCTGCTGCACGGGAATCAGTTGAGAAGCTAGTTCTTGAGTCCTTTTCTGAATTCCAGCAGAGAGAATGAGGTCTGTAGGTGAAATGGTAGCTCGTTCCAGGACTTTGCAGTGAGGTAGGAGGAGGAGTGTCCTTCACTGTTACTGCAGAAGATCGGGGGTGTGATCGAGGTAGAGGGAGGTGGAGTGCAGGTGTCTGGACAGAAGGTGGAAGTTCAGTCGGTGCTTGGTGTACGCTGGTCCCTGGCTGTGGAGGGCTTTGAAGGTGTGGATCAGCATCTTGAACTGGCAACTCTTCTTAATGTGGAGTCAGTAGGGCTTCTTGAGGTGGGGGTGATGTGGGTCCATTTCAAGTGGTCGAGGATGAGTCTGGCTGCTTAGTTCTGTATAGCTTGCAGTCTCTTGAGGAGGTGCAAGGTGATTCATATGTAGACTGCGTATCCATAATCAAGTCGGCTGGGGACCAGGGCTTGTGTGACATTGCATCTGGTGTCAATGGGGAGTCATTTGAACATCTTGCTGAAGGTGCAAAGGTTGAGGAAGCAGGTGGAGGATACTACATTGGTCTGTCTTTTCATTGTGAGCTCACTGTCCAGGATGATGCCAAGTATGCGGGTGTGGTCAGATGGAGTGGGTGAGGGTCCTAGTTTGAGAGGCCACCAGGCATCGTTCAATGGTTCCAATCAGGATGGGTGGACATGTAGCTATTTGTTTACCGTAAGTCACCACCAGGAAAACCCTGGCAGTGAAGGAGAGTAAAAACCAAATAATACTCCTCCCCTCACCCCCCCACCATGGGAGATGACTTTCATGGTGAGGGGAGCCTTACTTTTTTATTTCAAAAAAGAAAATCCCTTTCAGGATTTTCTTTTTGAAAATAAAACTGTTTGGTGCAGGGTTGTGTCATACTGAGGCAAACCTGCACCAAACAGCAAGCTGCACTGACAGGAACCCCCGGGCGTCAGTTCCTGACAGTGCTTTATAAAGACCACCTGCTTGACGGACACTTTTAAATTTGACAGGCGGTCCCTCCTACATGGGAATGGAGTAATTTACTCCACCCTCATGGTGGGACGTCAGTCTATACATACATCTGGCCCATAGTCTTTTGATTTCATATTGAACATTTATTTAAAAGGAGTTATTGGCATGCTAAAAGGAAAATAGCATTTTAGGCTAGAGTTACCATTTATTAGTGGTGGTGTTTCAAGCCTCCTTTTTGTGGCTTTTATCTTGGCTTTGTGCACTTACAACACACAGAGAAAATGTAGGACACATAACTAAAGTAGGCTGAACAGTTGTCCCTGTTCCGGTTTGTGAGAATGTCCACCCTGAGATACTTTGTCTGGTGGTGGAAGAAGGAAGGAGCGCAGGATGAGTGTAGAACCATGCTCCTCTGCAAAAGCTGTACAATACAATTAAGCGTGAGGTAACACCTCCCCATATTCACTGTAACCACATGGAAAATCAGAGGACACCCATTAATCTCTGACATAGCCAAGCAAAATGCTAGAATGGCCAAGGAGCACCACTGTACTCGCCACTTCATAGTTTAGTAGAAGATGAGTACAACTTGAAGCAAATTCTGCATGTCTCCCACTAGTATGCTCTGGCATCTGTATGTAGTCAGACTAACCCTGACTTTTCTGCATAGCAACCTTAAGTATTTCAACAGGTTTTCTGCGCTGCAACCAGACTGTTGTTCCAATTCATAAGTCTTTGTCAATCATGATGCACCTTTATTGCCTCATCTTAAGAGGTGGAAACCATTAGTCCTTTGAGGGTAACAGACGAATAATAGAGGCTGGCGCAGACCAGGATGCCATTCAACGCTACTTTATTGGCTTTTTAGCTCTGACATGTTTCACAATGTCTTTACCAGGTGTAAAATCAGAAATCAATTGAACAAATTATCTTAAGTAGACAATCCTTGTGAACATTGTATAGGGAAATAAAAAGGCTAATGCAACTTTTGTGTCCTTATATGTTTTGTAATAAATATTCATGTGTAGGTGAAATAACAAAGAAACATACACATTTACATCGGCGCTTCTTAGAAGAGGTGCTGTGATGACCTATCCTTATGCGTGTGTTCTTTGCGCAGGTAAACTCTTACAGATAAACACCGGTGCGAAGGAACAGCTGTTCTTTGAGGCTCCTCGTGGAAAGAAGCAAAACATTCCAAGTCCAGAGGTAAGAAGACAAGCTAGTATAATGGCTGCATGACCACAATACGACAACTGAGTGAAACATTCAGTTTTATTCTCACTTTCTAATTATTTGCAGTTTGCCTTGTTTCAGCTGCAAATATGATGTGTGTCTCTTGTTATTGCATAAACAACATAGGTTTTGAAGCCTTTAATTCCCCTAATACGTCAATCAATGGCACTATTAGGCACTATTATGGTAAGAGGTGTGCACTGCAAGTACTAAACTGTAACCGAAGTAAATGCATATTTCAATATGTATTGTGCGGTGTGTTGGCCGTAGTCTCTGGCCCATATCATTGTATATAGCAGATGATGCATCATAGTATTGTCCTATTCTGTTCAACAGGAAGCACGAGTGAGCTTCAGGAATTAACTCCACCCCAGGGGAAGGCTCTGCCCCCCCTCCCCGAGTCCCCATGTCCCCACTTAATTAGGACTTCGGACCTTGGGATGCCGCGGTGTCAGCAGTGCTACCCAAAACAAGCATTTACAATGCAATGGTCTCGGCATTGTTAAAGTTAGAGCTATTGGCATTGCTCATGACATTATTTTTTGTTTATGATTTTGTTTTTAAAACATTTAAAGAAATGGCATTGTTATTTACAATGTCAATAGCTTAATCTCTCTCAAATGCGAGACCTATTGCATTTGCACCCACACACAGAGCAACACACACACAAAGCCACCCACACACACAGAGCCACCCACACAGAGCTATTCACATAGAGCAACCCACACACAAATAGAGCCACCCACACAGAGCCACCTACACACAGTTACTCACACAGCCACCCACACATAGAGCCACCTACAAAAAAAGCCACGCACACCCCTGCAGCAAACACATTAACCCACTGAGCTGACGAACCAGGATTTGATTCTGGACCCTTTAGAATACACAGGGAACAACGCAGCAGGCTCACTATACTGTTTTAGAAGGAAAGGAAGCTGTGTATACACATTCGACTCTGCAGCAAATGCATGAACCTGCTGGGATACAGCTGTGTGAGTGTGACCAGGGTGCAATCATGTGACCCTGACACTCATCCATGCCTAGGTGAGTTATTCTGCCCGCTTATCTTGTTAACAAGGACGTTCCACACTGGCCTGTGTGAAGCAAAGGGAAAAGGTGACCAGGGCCAGTCCGGGAGGGTACACAGGTCACCGTTTCCTTTGGGCACTGTACATGCAGGCAGCGGGTGGTGAGAATTTTGGAAGTGTGAGGAGCCACCATACCAGTGCGACAATACAGGTCGAGGCAGGCTCATAAATCAATTTTGAGCACCAACATTTATATCTATAGATTTACAAAAGCATGTGATAATGGTGCTTCAGCGACTGACTCTCATGGGTACAGTTAATAACATGAAGGAAAGCCAGAAAAAGAGCCAGTGACATCAACTTCTGACCTCCTGCGGTGTGGGCGGTAGAGGCAGTGACATCCAGCTCTAGAGAGTGGACAAGATTTTGGTGGAGCACGGGACTGCTCACATCTGCTGCTTAATCGGCCACACACAATTTTAGCAGAGGCAACAAGAGTGCTTAGAGAGAAGTGTTAGAAGCAGCTGCTTCTAACGTCAGAAACGTCAAGTCTGATAACCTGTCTCTAGCCTTATGATGTATAAAACTTTATCTAGGATCACCTTAACTTTCCATGCACTGCAAAGATGACACCGGGTGTATTATACTGGCCCCGAACTGCACCGCCTGAAAGTACGCAATTGGTACATAATATGGTGGCAAAGTGATAACATTTATACCCTGAAACACTGGCACCGATCACTGCCATTCCTTCCTTCCGGCGTCACTGGCAGGGAGCATACCCCAAGCTGAGCACGGGGAGAGTTCCCTTAGGATCTGTTCTTTATTTGCAGGTTGCATACAAATTCTTCATACAATAACATTCATGACGCACTGCACCCTTAATATAGAATAAGAAACGCTTTGCAATATCACACTACTATTAAAAACAAGATGAGGGGAAAAACAATGAACACATCCCGTTCCAACCTTTACAAAGTTACACGCACATAGTCTGTGCCTTTATATATGGATTTATAATTTCGACTGGCATTCAGTTACAACAAATACTGGTTATACAAGGCACAGACAACGGGTGGGGGACGAGGGTAAACAAAGCCCATACAACGGGAGGGGGTAAACAAGGCACAGACAACGGGTGGGGGGCGGGGGTAAACAAGGCACAGACAACGGGTGGGGGGGCGGGGGTAAACAAGGCACAGACAACGGGTGGGGGGGTGGGGGTAAACAAGGCACAGACAACGGGTGGGGGGGTGGGGGTAAACAAGGCACAGACAACGGGTGGGGGAGGGGGTAAAAAAGGCACAGACAACTGGAGGGGGAAGGGGGTAAACAAGGCACAGACAATGGGTGGGGGGAGGGGGTAAACAAGGCACAGACAATGGGAGGGGGTAAACAAGGCACAGACAACGGGTGGGGGAGGAGGTAAACAAGGCACAGTCAACGGGTGGGGAAGGGGGTAAACAAGGCACAGACAATGGGTGGGGGGAGGGGGTAAACAAGGCACAGACAACGGGTGGGGGGAGGAGGTAAACAAGGCACAGACTACGGGTGGGGGGGTGAGGGTAAACAAGGCACAGAAAAGGGGGCAGGGGTAAAGAAGGCACAGACTACGGGTGGGGGGGGGCGGGGGTACACAAGGCACAGACTACGGGTGGTGGGGTGGGGGTACACAAGGCACAGACAAACATGAGCAAGAACAGACTTTTTTTGCCAAAGGAATGACTGACATTCAGTCAAACATTTTAGATGACAACTCGGAAGTTTGTATTACCAATTATAAATGAAAACGATTAAAGTACTAAAACACAGCTTCACAGAGATGCACTCTGTAATAAAGTCCGAGTGACTTTTAGGGGTTGAATAAACTCTGGAACAATGAGCAGTGCCAGCGCTGACGAAATGCATTGCTCTTTAATTTCGTTGCTGTAAACAAGGGTCAGGAGTTAAGATTCCCTCAGAATCCAACCCAGACAAGTTCTGACGAGGGCTCTTCACAACATGGCGGCCGTTGTTTGTGACAATCCCCGCCGCTGTCCCGGGCGGGCTGAGTGTAGGGACTGGGGTGCAGAGCTGGGGTGTCCCCTGGCGTATCTGAACCCCGTCTGGGGAGTTAAGTCCCACAAGAAACGGGACAGCGCTGATGGGAAAGGCGCAGGGACGTGAAGCCTGGTGGCTACCATGGTGTGCGCATCCGATGTCTAACTACAGATATTGCTCTGGGACGCACCCCCTAATGTCCCTGATCCACTCTAGCCCCTGACCCTATCACCGGGGAATGCCCGCCACCTCCGACCCGTACTCACAAGGGCCCCGCGCTGCTCCTATTTAGGCAGGGACGCTGCATGGCCCGGATTCCCCTCTCTGTACTCCCTCTCCGGGGCTCCCTATTCGAGCATTCACGGGCCCTCGGGTCCATCAACAACGGACCTCGGGATCCGCTCTGCCCTTCTCGGATCGCCCCTTGAATGTTCCCAGCAAAGCCTTCCACTACGGGCGACTCCTCGGCGCAACTCCGACTATGTCATCAACCTGCACGGTCCAAAAAGTACCAAAGCATGGGCACCCAAAACGGGCTTGGGAGGAGCAGGAGTCACTGAAAGAGTCGGGCAAAGTAATTCGGTATTTGCCCCAATGAAGCGTGCTTCAGAGGGGAACCTACTTCTCAGAGATTAACTTTGAAGCTTGTACCAGGCTATGTTAACGCATGCAAAAAGCCAAAGATAGTGTACCAAAACACACCATCCGTTATGGACAGGCCCGTGACAAATACTGGAGAACCATAGTCTGTTAAAGCATTTAATACCAACCTGTGGCATTTCAAAAACAGATAGTATTAAATAAAATCTCTTGAAGCACCAGTAACGGACAAACATCGCAGCAAGAAACACGAACAAGCGCAGCCTTTGCTAGCCGAGACCTAATAAACACGAGAACGTCCCTGTAAAAAAAAAACACGCCCACCAGTGTAAAAAGAGAAAGAAGCGAAAAAACACACCCCCGAATCTGAAAAAGACGGGGCTTGAATTGACAGACAAAGCTCTTCTCCAATGGCTGACCAGCATTTAAGAGGCCAGCCAATGGAGAAGAGGGGCGGGTTCAAGTCCCACTACTAGAAAACATAAAATCTCGACAGCGAGACTGCGCAAGCGCAGCCTTCGCTAGCCGAGACCTACAAATAATGGACTGAATGCTGAATAAATCATACATTCACCCCCAGTCAAGAGATCCGGGTTAAATGCATCGTTCTTTTGCTCAACATGCCACCCCAGTTTAGACCTGGCCATATGCAAATCAGTCTTGACCCTGTTCCTCATGGGAACAGTCCCACCAGTACTGCCAAGCTAGGACCTCCCTGGACCGGAAACAAGCATCCTGGGAGTGCAGCAGGACTCTTATTTAGTGACGCCTGTTACTGGCCTCAACTGATCTGCTTGTGTGAGCGACAGTTTACGTGGAATGGGTGTGTTGGCCGTCGCTCACACCTCAAACCCACTAAGAAGAACTGCCTCTGATATGCCAAAATCAAGGACCACGCTCTGGTGTAACGGCGAGTAAGGGTGCTCTGCCAAGTGCAATGAAAGAGGGGGTTAGCGAATGGTCTTTGTTATAGCTCTTAGAGGTGGCAGATATGGAGTGTGAAGCGCTATATGCAAACTAATAAACATAATTGGATGCAAGGTCAGAGAAAAGTGGACCACTGAAGTATTAGACATGGTGAATGGCTGCAGGGGCGCAAAGAATAAAAGAAAGGGCCGCAGTGCTTCCGAGGATGAGCTGAAAGGCCTGCAGTAATGTGTGAGAAAGAGATAGTGTTGCAGAGGAGTAAGCCACAGTGATGCAGTGGTGCACAGCCTAATGAGTGTGGTGGGAGCTGTGCAGCGCGCAAGGGAAAAGGCCACAGAAGTGAAAATCACGGGACAGAGTCGCAGCGGAGGTGGTATGATGGAAATGGATGGCAGTGTCATGAGGGTGGTGGGGGTCCAAGGGGCAATGCCCAAGAATAATGGGCTGCTGTGGTGCAAATGTACACAGAAAAGGCTAAAAGAAAAAGTCTCCGGGTGGTGAACAACACTAAGGAAGCAGGGAAATTGATATAGTGGCCCAGAACATATCTTCAGCATATCGACTATCTAGGGGTGTATTATGATCAGAAGCAAGCCATATATACAAAACGAGCCCTTAACTAAATATTAATTATCACAGTTACAGATGCATTGTATTGCCTTGGAACTAACATATACCTCAAGAAGTGGACCGGTGTACTCACGCCTGGGTACCTGGTGAGGCGTTTACCACGAGGAACGAACAAACTGAAAGTTCTTGCATCGGACATTGCACTGAGATTCAGCCCTGACTTTCTTCCTTCACCAGAGGCCAAACCAGAGTTAAATGCTCTGGAAATATGTTTCCGCATGGGAAGTGGCTTTTGGGGGGGTTGAAGTGGTGAAGCTGGGGTTAGGGAAGTCACAGAGATCTAGTTGGGCAGGTTGAGGGGAGCTCTAGTGCTTAGAAGGGGGCTAGCAGTAGCGTGGGAGGTTAAAGGGACACCATTAACAGCCAGTGGAGCCTTGCCATGTTCATCCGGGGCCAATAGAAAAATGGGAAGGCCAGGCGAAGCTCTTGTGCCCTCAGCCTGGATACAACATTTCTCGCCTGCTTTTTGAAAGATTAGCCCTTGCAGGAGTTTACCTAACCCCAGCGAGCGCAGAAACATGCTTTCAGGCCACAGCGTTTAAATAAATTAACAGAGACGTTCAATAAAAGGATGGAGAGACAAGCTGAACTTTAAACATAGGACTTATCTGGTGTGACTGACGATTTAAAACACTTTAGATATACTGTGTTTGCTCTGAATAAATAATACATTGGTCGGGTGGTGCAGCGAAGTAGTTTCACTTCCACCACCATTGGGTGGGAGGGGCAGTTATCCAGTGTCACAAAATATGTGTTTGCATGCTCTGTGTAACAGTGTACCAGGTTTAAAAAAAGAACAAGTATCACAGGAGTGAAGAGGACGTGGCGCAGCGGCCAGAGTCCGGTTCGAGTCTCAGCGGTTTAACATCCTGTGATTCTGCGCTAATCACTTAGTCTCTCCTGGTGATAAGTTGCTATCTAAAGCTACTGCAAGACGAAAAAGGCAAAACGTTATGGAAAAAAATAGTTCCACCAAAGCGGATGTTAACAGTATTTCGGCTACGGGAAACTGATGAGAGAAGTAGAGGAGGAATCCGCATTGGTAAATGCAGGAAAATGTTACAGCCAATAGAAATGGAGGAAAAGTTAAGTGGCAAGCTTAGGAGCCTATGAAAAGCCAGGAAAGAGAGAGGGTGGGATGTAAGCTCCTTTTAGGTTTATATTGAAAACATTTGATTTCACAAGCACAGTGCAAGAGCTGTGCAGGTGAAACCTAATGAACCAGATTGAAGCGCAGCCTAGTAAAAAGAAATCTTGGCCAGGCACCAGCTACAGGAGTCAAATATTCCACTGGTACAGGTGTAACATTTAATGGCAGATGGGAAACACCAAGTTGAAATGCTGGTCTCTCCTCAAATCATGCCTTCTGGTGTGCATTATTAATAGCATCCTTTCACCATAGCAAATAATTGTGCGGAAGTACTGCCTGGCAATATATAAAAATCTTGAGTTCCCAGTTTGTTACAGACTCTTTTAATGAACGTCAATCATGTGATATCTAGGGTGTGGTCCAAAATTAGGCAATCAGAAATAATGTGCCTGGTAAGTTTAGCTTTGGGGTTGCTGCATACCCGCAGCCATAGAATATTGATGATATCTTCCACATATCTTAGGCCAACTTTAGCATGGCGTAATATAGAGAATGCAGATTGAGGTTGGGCCAAAAGTGTACAAAGAAATGTGTTTTCCACTTTATGAACCTGTTGTACTTTGGCGTCCCCCCTTGCACCAGCACCATAGTACCGGTTGCAATAGATTTACTGCTATTAATATGCAAGATCTCCTTCACTGGTTCATGGCCAAGCCTTGTAGAAAAGCAGAAAGCTGAATCAATAGTTTTCTGAAATTGAAGGGGCCTGAATTGTAATAAAAATGTCCAGTTTTTGCTGCATCTATCTGTTTATCCAGATAACTGAAGTGTTGGACTTAGGCCACTTCCACCCCTGCTTGACTACATTTGTTGGACTTGTCGTTCTTCAGGTCACGTTTTGTGCTGAAAAATGTTGTCAAATTCGTTTTCAGCCCTAAATTACTCATAAAGGTGCACAAAGCATTGAGAAGAATTTGCAGCCCACTTGCTGGTCCCAGCAGTAGAACCGCATCGTCTGCATATAGAAGGACTAGGACCAAACTGGAACCCACTTTGGGCAAGACCTTTCCCACTGTGCAGAGGAAACTTTCCAGGCCATTAATGTAAAGCACAAATAGGAACAGAGTTATAACAGCTGTGGCATGCAGGCCAGACTGGGAACCCAAAGCAGCCCTAGCAAAGTTTGTCAGATCAGCCCCCATACGGTGCATAGCGAGCAAGTACAGCGAGCAAGCCTGACCACTACAATTTGGGTTGGGGGGGGTGGGGGATTGTCCCCCCCCCCAAAAAACAATTCCCCCCCAAAAAATATATTTCGGGACTAAATGGCAAAAATTTTGCTTTTTACAAAACATTTTTCATTATATATCCAATTGTATTAATTTTCAAGCATAGTAAATGATGACCTTACAGTGCACCAGGATACGGAAATCTTTATTGGGGCTCTTCAATTATTCCCTCAATATCAACCTCCAACAGTGGCTCTCATATCTTCAGAGCCCCTCTCACATGTATTTTTATTTACTTTATGGGGCATCTCTTACTAGTGTAGGGTGTTGGAGTGTTTTACATCACATAGAGAGACAATGAATCATATGTGTTTAAATAAGTGTCTTGAAAATGTTACATAAGACAAAGGGGACTACAAGGTGTAGATTCACATGTCATCCATACCTGTAGACTTGGTCTGGGGAAACACAAACTCAGGATTCAGAATGTAATACAGTGGTTAGGGTTGACTAATAAGAATTTGTTTCTACCCAAACAAACCCTTTGTAGCAAAATTAGAAAAATGAAAGATTGGGGGAAAAGCTTAACTTTCTAACTTATATTATGATTGCAATTTATAAACTGCACAGTAACAAAACAAATCTCTGTGACAAATTCAGTAACCCACTGAGCTATGTACATAAAATACTGTTCTGTGATCTGCATAGTACACACTCTTTGCCACTAGACAAAACTCCAATCGACAGGTACATAAATCACCAGCGTTAACTTGCCACTTTTATTGTTGCCTGAAAACTGTTGGGTATACAAGGAACTCTGCAGCACTTTTAAAATAACTGCACTGCTACATAACTGGCCCCCAGTAATAAACACGGCCCCCCACCCTTCCAGACTCCAGAGGAAACGCCTGCTGTCTGGTACGGCTAGTCAGGCCTTGTTGGAAAACCCCCAAAGTTGAATTTTGACACATTTGTTAAGCATAAAAATTACACTTTTCTACTGAGAGGGAAATGTTTGTAAAAACAGTTAGTGAAATGTTGAACTTTGTTTTTGTCACTCATAAATAGAAGAGAAACACGTTTAAAGATGGTGTTCAGATGTTCTGGTTTTAAGAAAAGCATGTTTTGCTTAGTTAAAAAACACTTTGTGGTGGCCGGTCAGGGGGCCTATGAGGAGCTGTCTCCATTTAGCTCCAGACACGCTCCAGCATCCTGGAACCCATGTAGTGGAGGTGTGTGGCATCTCAACCGATAAGAGACATCCCCTGATGGTCTAGCCACCCTAGAACCAGAAGTTCCACTGGTGAAGGTCACATGCTACCAGGAAAGTTTTGGTGTTAACCTGCAGGTGGGGGCTGAGGAAAATGAGGAGGTGGGGTCCCAAAATACAATTTCCCCATGCAATTTCCATAGAGGATTTTGAACAGCGCATCAGCCCAAATGGCTGCCCAGAATTATACCAAATTTGGCAGAAAGCTAGCTCTTCACCCAGAAAGTGTGCTTTTGTGATTTGGATTAATTCTGGTCTGTAGTGTTTGAGAAATTAAAAATGCATAAATATCTAGACGTTGGGTTGAAATTGGAAAATGTAAGCCTCTTGATTGGCAGAGAGGTCTTATTGGGAGGAAGGGCTCTGATTGGCTGGCTACAACATGAACAGAAATGTTACATAGGCCAGTACAGGACTCTGGGACGCTGAATCATATCCTGACAATGTTTTAAATAAAGGGTATAAGGGGGCCTGTTGGTGCCAAAACAATTTTTTAAAATTGAGTGGTCCTACTGAACCAGGCAAAATATATATATTTTTTTATGCAGGCAGCCACATTTTGTTTTTTAATACCCACGAGGTGGGTCAAGGCCTGTGGTCAGCACGTCTACAGTTTAATTTAGTTATAGGGAGGGGTCTTGAATGGTGCTCCTCCTCCCCAAGCTGACTTATGGCCCTGCTGATCCCATTCTTGAGAGCCTGAAGCAATGCTGCCCTTGGCCATCATTTATTATTCACTGCTCCCACCAAGGAGACCCCCATACTTCCCTTGCTGAGCTAATCTGCCTATGTTTTCCTGCTTTGCAGTGCCTCAGTCTGGGCAGAGGTACCACCAACATGTTACACAAGGGTTGTGGGGGGCTGCAGAAAGAGCAGCAGCATGACCCCCAGAAAAGTTTGTCATGTTTTTAAGCATTCCCAGAGCTGCTGCTTTGGATCTGAGGGGTTACAGGGACCCCATGTAGTTGATCTTATCACTGTGTTATGTGGTCTGAAGAGTGTAAAACAAAGACTTTAACACATGTTTAAAATTGTTGTTAATGCCAGTAGGCTTGTCTTCATATAATGATGTAGTGGCCTCTTGACAAAGCCAATAGGCTTACCTTGTACATTGATGTGGTCACTCCTTGACAAATTAAATAGCTTTACTGTCATATAATGATGTGGTGACCCCTTTACAATGCCAGTAGGGTTGCCTTGTATATTGGTATGGTCACCTCTTGCCAAAGCCAATAGGCCTGCGTTTTATATTGATGTGGTGACCCCCTGATAGGCCTACTCGCTATTGCGAGTGTGATTTTATCACGGCAAGCTATTTTTAGGGCCTACTGGATTTTACTGGTGAGAGAGGTGGAGATGGTAAAGAAGAGATGTTCTATTCATTCAGAGAGTCAATGAACAATAAAGATGGCTTTAAATGTTGTTTTTATCTTACATTTGTTGTGCATTCAAAGACAGAGGTCAAATGTCACCTTATGTCCTCATACAAATTTCTGCTTATTTCATCCTGGAATTTACTTTTTTTTCTCTGACTGCAAAGTTTTTTGTGAAGTGAACTGTCTGACAAGAGAGTGTGAAATGAAAGTTTTTTTCCCCACCGAACATTTAACCCCCTAATGCAGCTTTCAGCCAATGGCCGACGGCCACACTCCCTCCCCAGTGCGGATGTGGGGGATTGGTTGACACTGGGGAGGGTTAGTTTTTTTCCATCATGCTGCTTGGGAAGAGCTGATTCTCATGGGAAAGGTAACGGAAAGGGGATAATCTCCCCTTTTAAATGGTAGCTCTGCCTAGTGGATCCCTGCTTGGAGATCGCCACCGGAGAGCGATCCCTAAACAGGGATTCACTGGTCAGAGGTACCATTGGAAAGGTGGAGCAGCCCCTTGGGCAAGTGCTTGGGCTCCCCTAGGGGCACATTTAAAATTTAATTCTTGGGAAGATGAGTGCAATTACCCGCGATCTGGTCCCCCACTGGGGGGAGGGGACAGAAAGCCCACTAGATACCAGGGATGTTTTTCATAAAAAAATATAATGGGGGAGGGATGCCCAGCATGGGCATAGCTGTGCCCCCATTCCGAGTAAATGGGCAACAGTCTTTCTACCCCCGGGGGGCAAATGGGGGTAATTACCCCCGATCTTCCATGGGAGGAGGAGGTAGGAAGCCTACTGGACACTAGGGACTGGATTCATGCAACAACAATTTGGGGTAGTGCCCCCTGCCCCCAGTCATGAGCCCATGCTCCCCTCACCACAGGGCCAAATAGTCTTTCTGCCCCTCCCGGGAGATGGATAGGATATTCATCCCACAATCTGCCACCCGCCCCTGGGGGGCAGAATCAGCCCTAGACACCAGGGATTTTAAAGCAAACAAAAGGATGGTGTCGGCTTGCCCTGCATCAAACTGTACTCTTGCACCAGGGGGTCAATAGTGTCTTTCTGCCCCCCGGGGAAGATAGGAGGCTTGTTCCAATCAGGATGATACCCCAAACTTGACCCGGGGGGCAGAAATACACCGGACACCAGAGATTTTGCCTTTGGGGCAAAAGAAAGTATGCAGTTATTTCACTCTGGCATTGCCGCACCCCACCTCAAAAGGGACAAACCTGTCTTCCCCTCGCCCCCGGGGCAGACAGGAGGTGTACCCCCAATTTGCCCCTGAGGGGGCAGAAAGCCCACTGTACGGCAGGAATATATATATTTTTGATAAAATACTGTAGTAGGTCTTGCCTATCCAAACATCAGGCCCCACCCTCACCCCTAAAACCTCAACAGTCTTTATACTCCCCTGCGGACTAAAGCATCCCTTCCCAATGGCAAGCAAGAGGACATTTGATTATTTTGGTTGTTGTTTTTACATATTGGCCATAAGAGTGTGGCTAACTCCCAATATCGTCCCGCTTGCAGTGGTGGATGGCTGCACTTTTTGGGCTTGGGTAGTTTGCAACTTGGAAAACCTAACACGCCCAGACAGCTCTGAAAACTAGGCATCCATGGTAGTCCTGGGTGGTGTGCTTTCCATGCAGTACACAACATTTTCTTACCCAGAATGCTCTGCAACACAAACTTTGACTAAAAACACACATTTTTCTCACATTTCTGTGAGGAAAACGTCTGGAATCTGTGGGTAGCAACACATTTCCTACCACACAACATTCTCCCAAGTCTCCCGATAAAAATGGAATCTTACTTGTGTGGGTGGGCCAAGAGACCTTGACACAAAAGGGCCCTAAAGTGCTGTGTGGAGAGATCAGCAATAGGAGCAGTTGTGGGATTTAGGGCCGTGCTTGGCTGCCAGCCAAGGAAACTTAGTAACCACAACCATTTTCGAAAACTAGACAACCAGGGGATTCAAGGGTGGTATGCCTAGTGTGAGTCCCACAAGGTTTGCCTACCCACAGTGTAATGCAAACCTCAGACTTTGCCTGAAATTGTGCATTTTCCTTATATTTCTGTGATGGAAACTTACGGAATCTGTGGGAATCCACACAATTCCTACCACAAAGCATTGCGTGACTTGTGCAGATACAAATGCTGTGTCACAAGTGCGGTTGGAAGTAGTGCCAGCGACAGGAATAGATCAAACCAAGATCAATGGGAGGCCCCTCACAAGGGCTTTTATTGAACTTGATTTGATATGTTCCTGACAATTGCACTAGGCCCAGCCATACACGTGGTGCAGCGTTTTTGTATGGGCACAAGTGAGGTAAAGTTGTGTGTGAAGTATTTTGTGGATTCCAAAAGTTTCCATCACAGAAATGTAAGGAAAATGTGGGATTTCAGGCAAAGTTTGAGGTTTGCCAGGCATTTTGGGTAAGAAAACCTCATTAGATCTATGCAAAGCACACCACCCTAGTTGTCTAGTTCTCAAAATGTGCAGGTTTGGTAGGTTTCCCTAGGTGCCACCTGAGCTATGGCCCAAAATCCACAGTTACCCACTTTGCAAAAAAGGGTCAGTTTTAAGTAGAAAAATGTGATGTATCCATGTTGCATTTTGGGCCATTTCCCGTCGTGGGCACTAGGCCTACCCACACAAGTGAAGGAAGTGACCCGATTAAGGCCACCCGGGTCACTCTCGACCTCCTCTAGCCTTCCAAGAATGAAGAGTCGACGCAGTAGAGAATACAAGCAAACTAATTTATTAACATAGTACACTGCAGTGGAGTCCAATCAGACCAGCATCCTATGGTGGCTGACGAGGGACTGCCTTTCCCCAGCATAAAGGTAACAGTTCTACAGTTCTACAACTGGGCAGCGACACGCCCACTCTGTAACTTTCCACAGGGAGACAGCTTAAACAAAGGGGCACACAAAGATGAGCTAAGAGTCTGAGACCGGGCACACACTATCTCTCTGGCAAGGTCATTCAGTCTGTACTTGCAGCTGGACTAGTGGGAGCAAACCTCTAGCTAAGGGAAAGGTATGCACTAATGAGTAAGTTTCAGCATTGGAGAAACAAAACTTACCAGGGACCATTTCTCATAAATGAGCATGGAACAGTTTTGAATGTACCATAACATGGTGTCTTCGAGAACTAAAATGGTGGCACAGATGTCAACCTAACTAACACAACCTCTGCATCTAGTGATCGCATTTTACACACAATATGCAAGTATTAGCTGTATGAATGCTAACATAATATTAAGCAAAACACACAAATAAAGTAGCAGAATTTCGTTCAATTCTATCACAAGTGAGGTACCATTGGAAGACATGTGGGAGCATAGATTAGTCAAACATTTGTTTTTTCCAATTTGATTTGGCTGCATTTGTGCCTTCCAAATGCAAGCCAGTGTGTAAGAAAGAATACATTCTGAAAAATACCCTCTAAATCGTATGCTAGTACGAGTACCTACAGCTTCAGAGATGTACAAATAACCCCTGCTCCTAAAGTCCATAACTTGTGCCCATTTCAGAAATACATAGGCTTCATTGATACCCATTTTTCACCATGTGTATTGGTCTATACTCGGTACACAATGAAACCATAGTGTGATGCAGCTGAGTTTTTGGCTCTGGGTACCTTGGGTTCTTGGAAAACCTACAAACTAGGGGTGGGCAGAATTTGCGTAGTCACGCTACGCGAAGCTACACGAAACGGTAAAAAATCTCCGCGAGCATGCAAAAGTTCCGCGAACCTGCAGAATTGCTTGTTCCGCCTGTTCGCAATGCTTTTTTCTTGTTCGCGAATGCTGTTTGCGTGTTCTGGGAGAAATATCTCGCAAACGCGCATTTTGAAAGCACGAAGAAGCAAAAAATTCCGCGAAGTCACGGATTGCAGAATGTTTCCGCGTTCTCCGCAAAATGCGAAATTACCCAAATTCCGTGAGCGGAACGGAATTTACCGCCCAGGCCTACTACAAACCCTATATATCACTGCAACCAGAAGGGCCTAGTGGACGTAATGGTATATTGCTTTTGCGAATCGGCCATCGTGACAAAATATAGCAGATAAAAATGTTGTCACAAATGGCCTTTTTTCCTACTCATTTTCAATATTATTTGGGAAAACCTTGTGGGATTTACACATATGACTCCTTGCTGAATTCGGAATTTTGTCTACATTTCAAAAATCGATAGCTTTCCTGGATCACCCATGGGTTTCACACTGGTTTCCACCACAAACTAGAATTAGGTTAAGAGTAAAAAAAGTAGTAATAATGGGCTTACCTCTTCAAAAAAAATGCCAAAACTCTGGTTAAAAAAAAAAAAGGTTTTTTATTTAGTTCTACAAGTTCCTGAAAGCTTGGAGGATGGCGACTTTAGCACAACAAAGCATTTGTTTGTTATGGAGGCCAGCAGTTAAGGGGTTAAATAGCTTGTAAATGAGCCGTACAAATATTAAATACAAATAGTGGTTAGGAAAGCACATTGTTGTGGTAGTTCTGAAGTGTGATGGAAACAAAGATTTTAACAGGACCAAACCAATCAGAAAACTTTATTTGGTGATGTGCAAATGATAAATATTTGCTGAAACCTGTTTCCACACTGTTAGACCTGTCAGCCCTTTGGGTGGTCCCTCCTCATCATTATTTATTTTGTCCCACTTCTGCCTCAAACCCTGTTATAATTTTTCCTTTTTGGGAACCATCAGACTTGTTAGTGTTGATGCAGGGTCAGGGAGCCATTTTCCCTACCCCTGGAACTTCTGTCTGAGGGCCTGAGACACAAAATGGTGGCCACCCATTGTCACCTGTGACATAACCAGAACTCACTGGAGGTTTCTAGAACCTTCTGGAACATTCTAGAATCCTGTGATAGTGAGAGGCAGTTTAGAATGTTGGGAGGCCATCTCAGAGTGGCAGTTGGCATCTGACTGGAGAGGAGAGAGGACCAGAGATAGAAGGAGGTCGGAGTAAGGCAGCAGGGGTGGAAACCAGTGCTTGGAGTGGGGTCCAGAAACCCACCCTTGATGCTAGTCCCTACTGACCAAGCCCAGCCTAAAGCCCTGTGTGGGACCAAGACCAGAAGAACCATCTTAAGGATCTGAACATTTGGAACAGGCCTTAAAGAGGAAGAACAGCAAGCTCCTGACCTGTTCGGCGGTGTCCTCCTGGAGTCCTGACGTCGAGAAGCCTGGAGACCTGGGGCCTGAGGTAGAGAAGCGGCGCTGACAGAAAGCAGACGTTGTACCCGGAGCCGTCAGAGGTCGAGAGAGGGCGCCGACGGAGGTCGTGGAGAGGCACCGGAGGTCGAGTAGGAAGTCACCTGAGGTCGAGGTGAGGCGTCGACGGGGGAGTGAAGTCCGCCCTCCGGAGTCGCCGGAAACTGAGGTGAAGCGCGCCGGAGGTCGGGAGTGGAGATCGCACTCCGGAGACACCCGGAAGCGGGGAAACCGTGTCCCTGCGACGCCGGAAGGCGACATCGAGCCGAGGCCGCCCAGCGACATCGATCCGGAGCCGCCTCACGGCGTCGACACGGCGCCAAGCGGAGCCGATAGTCGTGGAAGGGACAGTAAGTGGTAGAGGGGGCGTCTAAGGCCCCGTGGAGCCCTAAAGACCATCCTAGGGGCTAGAGGGGTGTTAGGACCAGCCTGGGAGTGCCAGGGGTGAACTGAGACTGGTGCAGTGACCTCCGTGAGGGGCTGTGTAGTTTGGAGGGCCAGATCTTTAGGTTACCCTCGTTCTGCCTCAGCTTAAGCCCCAGCCTTGACCAATCTAGGTGGAACACCCCCATGCCACCCAAATGACCACAAGCTGTGTATGGGCAAAGTAAGACCAAGTTACCTCATGAAAGTGATCTGATCTGTAATTGTCATTGATTGCTTTACCTTAATTATTGAAGGTGCTTTATTTATTGTCTTCCACTAATTTATTCTTGCACTGTATTTATTGTCTGACTATATTTATTTGCCGTCTATATTTATTGCACATCTATTTATTCTTTGCTTAATGATGACCTGAACCTATTTGTTGAAATTCCGAAGTAGCAATGTTTATTTGACCTGCTCTTTTGAAGGAAAATCCTATTGTATTGTATTTATGATGTGAAGCCTGCAACTAAGAGATAATAAGATAAAGACATATATATTTTCATCTTGTCTTCCATAATTTTTACGGTGTAGCGTCGTTTTTGGAACGGATGAACGCATGGTTAATGTGAGGGTGTGACGTACGCTTAACACGGTGCCTGCCCCCCAACCGCTCAAGCCAAGCTACCACTGTGCTGGGAACCTGGTGACCGCTAACCCGGTTGCCCGGTTTCCAACATAAAATTGGTGTTCAGTGGTGGGATAGAGCTGTGCTTGCGTCTACTCGACAATACCTTTGGGTAGTCCATAGGCCTACACGGGGAGTTTTCTCCAAGCGGACTTCCTAATTTTGAGTTTTGTTTTTTCCAAATTTACTTCTGGTGGTGGGAGGAGGTATTACAAAAGGTACCCCCCCTGCATAGCTTCTGTAAGCAACTGTCTTCTATCCTGAGTGGGCAAAATGGAGTTTGTGTTGGAGGATGTGGAAACTTACACTGTGGCCCAACTCAGAGAGTTTTGTCAGCGAGAGGGGGTGTATTGTCCCCAAGGTGCAAAGAAGGGTGAGCTCCAGACCAGCTTGAGGGCTTGGGGGGAGGCACGACGAGAACGTAAGGTTGAGAAGGAGGACAGGGATGGAGAGACTGACAGCGAGGGGGCTGGTTTGTACCAACCTGAGGTGGGGAACCTATTAGCGGGGCCCAGAACACTTTCAAGGAAGGGCAGCAGTGTCTCTAGCAGCGGCTTATCAGAAGCAGAATTAACTGACCGGAGGGAGAAAAGACAGCTCACATGGGAGTTGGCGAAGCTGGAGAAAGAAAAGGAGGAACAGAGGATGGCTCACGAGTTGAGGCTCAGCGAGATAGATCTCCAGATCCTACGGGTCGGGGCACACACTGTTCCTAATGGTGGCAGCGAAGACAGAGAAATCACCAGGGAACCCAAACCCTATCTGCCAAAAGACATAGTAGCCAGCTATAGTGCGGGAGATGACATCGCCAAGTGGCTAGCGGCCTATGAGGTCTCTTTAAGAGCCCATGGGGTTCCAGAGAAATATTGGGGAGGGGGATTGTATAAATACATGCCTCCAGCTGGCAGGGATACATTATTGGCCCTGGAGCAGGATGAGCAGACCCACTACCCCACCATGAAAGTGGCGCTCGTGAGGAAGTTTGGACTAACACCCGAGAAGTACAGACAGAAGTTCCAGGGTAGCCACAAACTGGGCACACAGAATTGGGTGGATTTCCTGGACTATGCAAAGAAGGCATTAGAGGGTTGGATACAGGGCAGCGAGGTGAGGGACTACGAGGGGTTGTTTGATTTGATGTTGAAGGAACACCTGCTCGAAAAATGTTTCCCCGAACTGCGTCAACACCTGGTGGATAGCAAGCTGACCAATCCCCGGAAGCTTGCTGAGGAGGCGGACATTTGGGCTAGTACCCGGGTGTCCACAAGGGGGACTGGAGGGGACTCTCAAAAGACCGGCAAGGGCGCCCCCCAGAAGAAAGAGGGAGGGGAAAAGAAAACGGAGTTCTCTAAAGGCCCCCAAAATAGTTTCCAAGGGAAGGGAACGGGATTCACCCCTAGGGCTAACCCACCTAGAAACCCTAATCCTGGCCAGAGTCAGCAGCCAAGGGTTGTCCATTGCTTCGAGTGCGGTGGTGTCGGACACTATAAGGGAGATGTGAAGTGCCCGAAAAGACCACCCCCTCCCATCGGAGGAAAGGCCCCCGGAGTAGCTAGTGTAGTGCTCGGGGAGGAGATGCCTTTAGATAAGGGAAGGGAGTGGGCGGGTGTCACTTTAGTGTTCCTGGGAGAACGGGAGATGGTTCCTAAGATCCAGGTGCCCGCAAATACCACAAAGTATGGGCAGTGGGTCACCATCGACGGCCAAAGAGGGGAGTCTCTGAGAGACACAGGAGCCAGTATGACTATGGTACGTAGCCAACTGGTGTCTCCAGAGCAGGTGATTCCCAATGTACTCCACCCTGCCACGATGGCTGACGGCAGAATGGGCCACTATCCGGTGGCCGGGGTTCCATTTGAATGGGAAGGGGTTGCAGGTTTGCTTCGAGTTGCCGTAAGCCCTGCCGTGCCAGTCGATTGTCTGCTGGGGAATGACATGGAGCATAATGCTTGGAAGGAGGTGGAATACCGGACTCATGCTGAGATGCTGGGTACACCTGACTGGGCCTGTGTCAGCACAGGGTCTGCGACTACCCGGAGGGGGAGTTCGTTTAGGCTGGAGCCTGGAACAAAGGCACAGCCGGCTGCCGACCAAGGGAAGAACCGAGGACAGGAGGAGCCTGCCTAGGCATCCGCGCCCCGTGTGACGGATAGGCCACTGGAGGTGGTGGACCAGGAGTCCGTGGAGGGGGATGTTACCGAACTGGAGAACCTACCCATCCCGGCCGAGTGGCACGTGGAGGGAGGGCCGACCAGGGAGGAATTCTGCAAGGGCCAGAGGGAGTGTCCTACCCTTGAGGGACTGAGGCGACAGGCCGAAGCCCAGGCAGCAGGGAACGTTGAGGGGAACTACAACATTTACTGGGAGGATGGCCTCCTCTACAGTGAACCCAAGGCACCCATGCACGGATCGTCACGGGCCTTGGTTGTCCCTCAACGTTATCGAGCCTTTCTCCTGGAATTGGCTCATGAGATCCCCTTGGCAGGACACCTGGGGCAAGACAAGACCTTTGCCCGGCTTGTCCCACACTTTTATTGGCCTCGAATGAAAGTGTTGTCCGACACCTACTGCCGGACGTGTGTGTCTTGTCAAGCCAGTGGGAAAACAGGGGTGAAGCTGAAAGCTCCCCTGGAACCACTTCCTGTCGTTAGCACCCCCTTTGAAAGGGTGGGCATCGACATTGTGGGTCCGTTAGATCCGCCTACTACAGCTGGTCACAGGTTTATACTGGTTCTGGTGGATCATGCTACACGGTACCCAGAGGCTATACCTCTGAGGACCATTACTGCACCTGTTGTGGCTAGGGCCCTGATGGGAATCTTTACCCGAGTGGGTTTTCCCAAGGAAGTTGTGTCTGACAGGGGGACCAACTTCATGTCAGCATACATGCGGGCCATGTGGAAGGAGTGTGGAGTGACCTACCGGTTCACCACTCCTTACCATCCCCAGACCAATGGTCTGGTGGAGAGGTTCAATAAAACCTTGAAAGGCATGATCAGAAGTCTGCCTGAAAGCCTGCGGAGGAAATGGGACGTCCTCCTACCCTGTCTATTGTTTTCTTACAGGGAAGTGCCACAGAAGGGAGTGGGCTTCAGCCCCTTCGAGCTTTTGTATGGGCACCCTGTGCGTGGACCTCTCGGCCTGGTGAGAGATGGATGGGAAAGAACTCCCAGAAAGCTTCCCCAGGACGTGGTGAGCTACATGCTGGCCTTCCGGAGCCAAATGGCTAAGTTGTGGAAGCAAGCTTCTGACAACTTGGAAGCCAGCCAAGCAGTGATGAAGGTGTGGTATGACCACAATGCTCATCCGGTGGAATTGGAGCCTGGCCAGAAGGTGTGGGTGATCGAACCAGGAGAGCTTAGCGCCCTCCAGGATCGCTGGTCAGGACCCTTTGAGGTGTTGGAGAAGAAGGGTAAGGCTACCTACTTGGTGGATCTGAAGACCCCTCGCCAGCCCCTACGAGTGCTGCATGCCAACCGCCTCAAACCCCACCATGAGAGGCCCGAAGTCATATTGCTGATGGTGACTGACGGAGCAGAGGACGAGGAAAGCGAGCCTCTCCCCGACTTATTTGCGTCTCAAGAGAAGGATGGGTTAGTGGAGAGAGTGATTCTCTCCCCGTCCCTAACTCCTGAACAGCAGGAGGACTGCCGCCAGGTCCTGGGGCAGTACTCTTCGTTGTTCTCCCTTGTTCCGGGTAGGACTCACCTGTGCGTCCATGACGTGGACACAGGAGACAGCCCACCTGTGAAGTCAAAGATCTACCGGATGACAGACAAGGTGAAGGCCAGCATTCACAGTGAAGTCACTAAGATGCTGGAGCTAGGAGTGATTGAACCTTCCAGCAGCCCCTGGTGCAGTCCGGTGGTATTAGTACCAAAAGCTGCACCACCGGGTGCCCAACCGGAACTGAGGTTCTGTGTGGACTACCGGGGACTGAACTCAGTAACCAAGACTGATGCTCATCCGATTCCGAGGGCGGATGAACTGATTGACCGGCTGGGAGCTGCCCAATATCTGAGTACCTTTGACCTTACTTCCGGGTACTGGCAGATCTCTCTGACTGATGGAGCTAAGGAAAGGTCAGCCTTCTCCACGCCCAAGGGCCACTACCAGTTCTGCGTGATGCCCTTTGGGCTCAAGAACGCACCTGCCACGTTTCAGCGTCTGGTGAATCAGATCCTCGCTGGAATGGAGAGTTTCTCTGCTGCTTATCTGGACGACATTGCCGTCTTCAGTAACAGCTGGGAGGATCACTTGCGTCACCTGCAAGCTGTTCTCCAGGCCCTGAAGCAAGCTGGTTTAACGATTAAGGCCAGTAAATGCCAGATCGGGCAGGGGTCGGTAGTGTACCTTGGACACTTGGTGGGTAGGGGAGCGGTGCAACCCCTCCAGGCGAAAATCGAGGCCATCATGGCCTGGGAACCCCCCAAGACTCAGAATGAGGTCCGAGCTTTTCTGGGCCTCACCGGATATTACCGCCGCTTCGTGAAGGGGTATGGTACCATTGTGGCCCCCCTCACGGAGCTCACGTCCAAGAAGCAACCTCGACGGGTAGTCTGGACGGAGGCTTGTCAGCAGGCCTTTGTGAAACTGAAGCAAGCCATGTGCGAGGCCCCGGTCTTAAGGGCCCCAGACTTTTCCAAGGAGTTCATTGTCCAGACGGATGCATCGGAACATGGCATTGGGGCAGTGTTATCGCAACTCAATGAAGAGGGTCTGGATCAACCCGTGGTCTTCCTATCCCGGAGACTACTTCCCAGGGAACAGAAGTGGAGTGCAATAGAGCGTGAAGCCTTTGCAGTGGTATGGGCTCTGAAGAAGTTGCGGCCATACCGGATTGGCTCGCACTTCCTAGTTCAGACCGATCACAGACTCCTTTGGTGGCTGATGCAGATGAAGGGGGAGAATCCCAAGTTGCTAAGGTGGTCTATCTCCCTACAGGGAATGGACTTTCAGGTGGAACATCGGCCTGGAGTGGACCACGCCAATGCAGACGGTCTCTCAAGGTATTTCCGCCTTAGTGATGAGAACTCCCAAGGGGTTGGGTAGCTCTCCCCACTTTCAGCTGGGGGGGACGCGCGTTAGACCTGTCAGCCCTTTGGGTGGTCCCTCCTCATCATTATTTATTTTGTCCCACTTCTGCCTCAAACCCTGTTATAATTTTTCCTTTTTGGGAACCACCAGACTTGTTAGTGTTGATGCAGGGTCAGGGAGCCATTTTCCCTACCCCTGGAACTTCTGTCTGAGGGCCTGAGACACAAAATGGTGGCCACCCATTGTCACCTGTGACATAACCAGAACTCACTGGAGGTTTCTAGAACCTTCTGGAACATTCTAGAATCCTGTGATAGTGGGAGGCAGTTTAGAATGTTGGGAGGCCATCTCAGAGTGGCAGTTGGCATCTGACTGGAGAGGAGAGAGGACCAGAGATAGAAGGAGGTCGGAGTAAGGCAGCAGGGGTGGAAACCAGTGCTTGGAGTGGGGTCCAGAAACCCACCCTTGATGCTAGTCCCTACTGACCAAGCCCAGCCTAAAGCCCTGTGTGGGACCAAGACCAGAAGAACCATCTTAAGGATCTGAACATTTGGAACAGGCCTTAAAGAGGAAGAACAGCAAGCTCCTGACCTGTTCGGCGGTGTCCTCCTGGAGTCCTGACGTCGAGAAGCCTGGAGACCTGGGGCCTGAGGTAGAGAAGCGGCACTGACAGAAAGCAGACGTTGTACCCGGAGCCGTCAGAGGTCGAGAGAGGGCGCCGACGGAGGTCGTGGAGAGGCACCGGAGGTCGAGTAGGAAGTCACCTGAGGTCGAGGTGAGGCGTCGACGGGGGAGTGAAGTCCGCCCTCCGGAGTCGCCGGAAACTGAGGTGAAGCGCGCCGGAGGTCGGGAGTGGAGATCGCACTCCGGAGACACCCGGAAGCGGGGAGACCGTGTCCCTGCGACGCCGGAAGGCGACATCGAGCCGAGGCCGCCCAGCGACATCGATCCGGAGCCGCCTCACGGCGTCGACACGGCGCCAAGCGGAGCCGATAGTCGTGGAAGGGACAGTAAGTGGTAGAGGGGGCGTCTAAGGCCCCGTGGAGCCCTAAAGACCATCCTAGGGGCTAGAGGGGTGTTAGGACCAGCCTGGGAGTGCCAGGGGTGAACTGAGACTGGTGCAGTGACCTCCATGAGGGGCTGTGTAGTTTGGAGGGCCAGATCTTTAGGTACCCTTGTTCTGCCTCAGCTTAAGCCCCAGCCTTGACCAATCTAGGTTGAACACCCCCATGCCACCCAAATGACCACAAGCTGTGTATGGGCAAAGTAAGACCAAGTTACCTCATGAAAGTGATCTGATCTGTAATTGTCATTGATTGCTTTACCTTAATTATTGAAGGTGCTTTATTTATTGTCTTCCACTAATTTATTCTTGCACTGTATTTATTGTCTGACTATATTTATTTGCCGTCTATATTTATTGCACATCTATTTATTCTTTGCTTAATGATGACCTGAACCTATTTGTTGAAATTCCGAAGTAGCATTGTTTATTTGACCTGCTCTTTTGAAGGAAAATCCTATTGTATTGTATTTATGATGTGAAGCCTGCAACTAAGAGAAAATAAGATAAAGACATATATATTTTCATCTTGTCTTCCATAATTTTTACGGTGTAGTGTCGTTTTTGGAACGGATGAACGCATGGTTATTGTGAGGGTGTGACGTACGCTTAACACGGTGCCTGCCCCCCAACCGCTCGAGCCAAGCTACCACTGTGCTGGGATCCTGGTGACCGCTAACCCGGTTGCCCGGTTTCCAACACACACACTTACCGTTCGTACGCTATAAAGTTTTGTCTGTAAAACTGCATGTCAGTGGGAAAGTTTATGACCATTTCAGTGGATAACGTGCTCTCTGTAAATGACAATGTAGTTTTTCATTATGCTTTAGTGATATATGTATTTAAAGGGAGAGTTTTGAAACATGAACTGAGAAACATTCCTGGCCCCACCCTGATGATATTGCTATTAGAGAACTAAGCGGCAGGTCAGGGATCATGTGTACCCTATATGTGGGCTAGATTATTATTGTACATGAAGCAAACGTTTAGTCTATTTAATAAAACAAGATTTTGTACAGCAGACATTCTGAACTCACATATTTGAAGGTGCTCTCACATGTGAGAATGAAGAAAGAGGCAACTCTGTGAAAAAAACATATTTGAATGGATCACACAATTCGAGACCAGTTTATGGGTCAAGTGTATTACAGTTAGGTCAAGTAGATTATTCAAGTCACTAGACCAGCATGTCTGGTAACATTTTTATATTTTTTTCGATGCCTGGTTGAGAAAGCCAGTACCCTCATACATTATTTAAAATGACACCCATTTATACTGTGATGACCACTCTCAGTGGCTTGCCATGCAAGGGGGGTGAGGGTTGGATGCCCCCAGTGTGTTTGGGAGCAGGGCTTGTCCACCACAGGCCAGTCACAATATAGTAAGGTATGGTAGTGAGATCATACCTCTCCAAAATGTAATCTTTTATATATTTACATACTTGAATCCTTCCCCGTTGTCTGGCTGGGAATTCCTTGTATATTAAAATAGCAATATAAAGTGTAATATATATACAGCGTAAAATGACCATTGTACTTATAGTAACAAGTCTACCTCATTTCTCAGCACCGAAACTTCAGCCAATGAGGTGGAAGCTTCAGCGTCCTACATTCCCCTAGAAGCCACCATAGCTCAGAAATCTACCACATTTCATAGTCAGGGAGTACCCTGGCAGAGTTCTGCTCTGACCTTTCAGTGAACCTTAAATGTGTTACTTTCTTGATCTGCCATGGATTTGAACCACTAAAGTATACAAAAAAGTGATGGATGGAAATGCTTGTATTAATCTCAGCCACTAGTAATTACTCGGGCCGCATCCCAATCCAACGTTATTTTGTGCACCATGTCACCTCAGTTTGGGCCCAGCTATATCCAAATCAGTCCTGACCCTGCTCCAGTCAGATCAATCCAGCTGGAACTGCCAAGTCAGGCCCTCACTGAACCAGGGAACAAGCAACCCGGGGCCAGTTTTGCCATAGTTATGGGCTCATCAGCCCAGTACAGCTTTGTTCCAGTGACACAGTGTGCATGGGACCCACTTCCCACTTAGAGCGACACACTAACCTATACAAAAAAGTGATGGCTTTAATGCTTGAATTAACCTCAGCCACTGTTAATTACTCGCGCTGTGTTAGGAATTGGGGTTTCTGGTTGGCAGAGGTATGCACCCTGTCCAAGCAGGCCCCACAATCCTAATCAGGGTAGGTCACAACACAACCTAAATTATCCTGTGCTCACATTGTTGTAGCTTGGCACAATGCAGTGAGGCTTAATTTGAGAGGCAATGTGTAAAGTATTTGTGCAACACTTCATACAACAACATAGTGGAAACACCACAAAAAGACTCCAGAGCAGGTTAGAAAAGTAGATTATGATTTTATAAATAAAGATAAATAAAAAAATTAAATGTGTAGAAGTAGAGTTATGAATTGTTAAAGAATAAATGTCAAAATAGCACATGGATGGTGGATGATTCATTAAAGTCACAATGCCAGTTTTCCATTCTATATAGCAGCCTTTCTTACATTAACCTCTTTTTCCTTTCTTTAAAAAAGGTTTTTGAAAGAAAAGATGTTTATAGTCCCCTTTTATTAAATTAGTGCAGGTTTCTACTGAAAAGCTCTACATGTTTGTGTTTATGTATATATGTGTCTGTGTGTGTGTGTATATATATATTATTCAATAAACAAAATGGTAAAACCTTTCTTATAGTTAGGAAAACTTTTTTTATTCTTTCTATATAAACCAAACTTAAAATACACCAACATTACAAATTCTTAAGTTATAGTTACACCTTAAATTGATCATTAATGCACCACTTTTAACTTTACGTAACTTTATTAATTCTTATCAAACTAATTAGTTAAAATCCCTAGTTCACAGAAAGAGGGCATAATCATGCTTAGACTAGGTCATGCGTCAGACTGTAGTTTGTATTTCACACAAATTAAGTTATAGGCATGAAATAACATGTTTTGCCTGGGACTATTTATTTTAAACCACCGCTGTTTGTGCACTAACGTGCAGCACTATCAGCTTAAAGTGAGGGAAAGGGGCTAGCCAACTCATCCAGCTAGAATATAAGAGGAGAGAGAAACCTCCTCCAATGCTAAGGAATGTACATGGTAGGTGAAATCTAGATCAGCATATCCTCATTTTGTAATTATTATAAATTTCACACCAGATTCTACTTGGATGGTTAATAATGAGGATACTTCCAGACTTGAAAAGAACGCTCTGTATCATGAATGACAAGCCACTCAATATTTTTGTTTTCAGGTGGAAAAGATTGCATGGGCTTCATGGACCAGTGTGCTGGGCTCCTACTGTGAAGGGATCTGGCCAGTGATTGGAGAAGTGACTGACGTGTCCGCATCTTGCCTCACCAATGATAATAAAGTATTGGCAACAGGGGATGATTTTGGTTTCGTGAAGCTGTTTCAATACCCTGTGAAAGTAAGAACATTTTTATCTTTAGATTGTGTTCATTTTCTTGACCACATTTGTCCATCTCAGCTGGCTTTTTAGAGGCATTGGCCTGGTTGAGATCTCAGTTCAGGGTTACCTATCTTTTGCATCTTGCAGTAGTATGCTGCTCGAACATCACACAGATGAATGAATGGGAGGCTGCAGTTAAAGTCAAAAGCAAATAAAGTCTGTCCAAGCAGAAGGGCAGGGTCCCATGAAAGTATAGCAATGCTAGACTGGGTTGGCTCTCCTCTGTGCCCCTATGAAGTAAACAGTGGGCCTCTAAGTTGATCTGACAAGAAAGGCCTCCACTGTATCAATTGAGAACTGCAAGACCGCTCTAAAGGAGGCTGTCCTCTCCACCACTTCCACTTCCACCCCACAACCATTTAATTTATTTTTACTGTACTTGATTTTCGTTTTGTGCTACGTAGCTCTCTTGTCGAAAGGACTCTTCCTTTCACTGGCCACTGAAGTTGGTTTGCTCTCTCTTTTCCCAGAGAACTTCAAGGGTTGTTGAATTGATTGTGATAGGTCTGCCTTTCAAGCTGCTATCTGATCTCTGTTGGCCTTTAAATGAAGACTGCTAATTAGGATCTTTTATCTAGTCAGATTTGGTGTCCATAACTAAAACGTCTTCAGGTCTTACATAACGTGTTTTAGAGTTGCCAAGATACTGGTTTTTCAAATCCCTCTAGTGGAATGATAGTACTGTCATGAGTATAGCTGCACTTCCATTTGATCACTCACGCTCATTGATGGCATGGGGCTTCTGGCAGAGGGGATGGAATTTATCCTAGCGTTTTAGGTCAGGCGCCTAAACTGCACTATTATCCACATTTACAAGTTATGCTAGCACAGTCCTACTGGTCCATAACCCTCTAAATCCACTTTCTGGAACTGAGATCGCCTCCCCTTTGAGTTCTTAAGGTTGTATTGTTGCCCTTGTACTCCAAGCTTACCCTGTGGCCATCTCGCTGTAGCGAGATGATTATTCTCTTTATCTGCCTGCCATCCAATACTGCCATCCAAAGTCCTTGATTATTGCCGTCATCCCCTTGCAAACTATCGTAATGTAAATGACTATTGGTCATCACTTTTTATGCCATATAATGATAACGTCCTTGAATGTACATTGTATGACACCATTACTTTATCACCAAAGGAACAGATATCACCCTTATTCCAGATTCTCATCTGTCCCCCATTGGAGTCAGAAAAGATTAAGCACCAGTAGGTAGATTATGTACATAGTAGCACCACACACATTACTACTGACTCGACAAATACTCTTTTCAGTGGCTAAGACATGCAGAGTAGATGTCCTTATCAGGAAAAACCTTCTATACAAACGTCTTAAGACTTGAGCTGATTCATAAGGCTGTATTTTTTTTAATTTTGAAGTCTGTGGGATTGATCTTTTCTGAATGTATGTTTGTTTTATCAGTGATCATAGTGGAACAGGATTATTCAAATTGTTGCCTAATAAAGTATTATTTTAAGCTTTTTTTAAGCTTTTGCAATACAGCTGGAAACTGAATTTTGATCCTGCATGCATCATACCAAAATGAAATAATTCTCTCCAAGTACTGTATTCTGATCCTGAGATGAATGTTAATGTAGATGTTCATTTATTTCACATTTGTCTCTGTAGTTTACTACCTACTGATGTCCAACATGCTCTTTATTTCTACACGAAGGAGCTACTTTATAGTTCAGCTTGTTTAGCCCGTGTGGTGCATTTCACTGTGTCTGCATGTGTTATTTTTATTTTACAGCTTTATTTCTACAGAATTTTATCATCTTGATTCATAAGTGCATCCACTGTCTTGTACTGGAGGACTGGTATGAGGTGGTTTTCCTTGCATGTGTCTTTCCAGGCTGCTCTCCAGACACAGCCTTTATGTGGGTTGATACCCTCACAGCAGGGTAGTCTCCTGCTTTGAGCACCCAAAACAGGGGCTCAAAGAGGTCTGAGGTTTCTGCACCAAGCTATCATCAGTCCAGCTGATAGTGTGATCATGGAAGACTAAATGCTGAGCCTCACCTTAAGGGGCCACCCTTCACCTTGTACAGTAGAATCTGCACTCCCAACCCTCACGCCTACCATCTAACAAAGGGCAGTATGTCAAACTCTAGTCACTAGCCCCTTTGTTACAAAGCTTTCACTACATTTCTAAAGGGAGCCAAGTAACTATCCGCCTCACCTCAGTGTCTGGATCGTCACACTCTAGCCACAGAAATGCAGTCAATATGCTTTCACTATCTGGGGAATCTATATTCACTCTCCACCTTTCACCATGCCAAACCAAAAGCACCCAACTGGATCCCACGTTGCTTTTAAGCACACCTAACTCCTATTAATTTAATCTACCTCTAAGAACTAGAGTAAATGTCTTGCCAGTGTCTCCAATAAGAGGTAATACAATCCACATCATGGTGGCGTGATATTTTAATGGATTCTCAAATAGAACCCTCTAATTAAGGATCTGCTCTAGTTTAACACAATCAGTCAAGCAATAATTAATTTCACGTTGGTTCAAAAAATAACTGAATGATTGTCACATCATCATCTGCTTATCTGTTTAATAAATTCATGTATACATCCACCAGAACTAGAGAGTGGCAACAATTAGAAGGACAATACGGTGTTAACTTTTACTGGCCGTAAAATGGCCTATCATAGCCTGCTAATATTAGCATTTGGCCATTGCTACTTAGATTGTTAGATTAAGATCTAGCATAATATAGTAATAAGTTTTGCCCTTTTTTCTCAAAAGTATTTTTGACAAAATGTAATGATTCTATATTGTCCAGAATGCAAGCTTTGCAACAAATGTGTGAAATATGGGGGGGAAATGTTGTGGGGCATGAAAGTAATGTAATGTGAGATGTAAACGGACTATTTGAGCATCTGGGACTCCTTAAATTAGTTGAGGATAAGTTTGTATCCACATGTATATCTTGTTTTGCGAATAAGAGTCTACCCCTTCTGGTTGTGTAGGCATTGTATTGTTTGAAGTATTGAGTAGCTTATTTGGTTTACCACGTCATGGACATTTCGCATATTAGCAATTAACCTGGTGGTTTTTAAAAAGGCTAAGAGACACGAGAAAGTTTTCTACGCTCTTTCAAGAGATCAATACGGCAGCCTAGGTTGTTACAGTTGAAGCCTAGTTGACTTTGGAGACGGCTAGATTAAAATAATAACCGGGTTTAAAAAAAAAAAAGTAACCAGGAATTCAAATGCTTTACATTCTCTCTTCCTTAAGCAGAATTAAAATGGATGCAATAGTACAGCATGTTTGGAATGGGTTGTAGTCCAGGTGAACTTCATAAAATTAACCCTACTATGACATCGTAAGATGTATAAAAACTAAAGAGCTAGGACTGCTTATGATCTGCGCATATGCTAGTCGTGTTCTAACTCACCCAAAAAAAGTATTTTGGTGTTTTGTATAGCTGGTTCTGCATGCTCATTGTGTAACCTGATGGCAGTCTTTCATTTTAATAAACTACATACATTCAGATGCATTTGCTTGATATATCCTTGAAAAGTAGAAAAAACACACAAAAGTTCAGTAACACTGGTGGTGTGTAGTATTATCCAATCTGAGCTTACAGAACCCAGTGGGGTGTGGATATTAAGCAGAGATATTTATATATGGTCACCTGGTATTTCCCTACAACAATAAAGAAGCAGTACTAGTGATCCAAGAATTTTGTAGAGAACTGATCCATTTTACTCTTGGACTTCGATGTGACATTGCTGTAAAGAAATACATTAACCCTGATGAAGGCCTCTCTAAGGATGAAACGCGTTGGCCGGGCTGTTTCTTTGATGTATTGAAGAATAATAAAGAGAATTGTTTTGAGACTTCATACCGCAACTCCCATGTTGTTTTGATATTGGAGAATAGTACATTGATATTGACACTATTGAACTATGTATACAGGAGGAGAGAACAAACAAAGAGAACAAAACTTTGCAATACAATTGTTGGATTATCTTGCAGGGGATTTCCATGAATAGTCATAAGCATTTGAATAGTCCCACCCACGTGCCGGGATGCCCGGAACACTTCTTTGGATATATCTTCTTAAGTGGATATTTTTTGCCTTTCTTCAGGAAGGCCTGCAAAGACACTTTAGAGATAGAGAAGACATTAATGCAGCCTAGGCTACAAAGGCCCCAACTTCATCTTGAAGTGAAAAAGAAGCCAGTATGCTATGTTTTGTGCAATTTTTTATGATGTTTAACACACAGAAAAGCCCCTTCACAAAACTCTTTTTTCATGATCGAGATGAAAGTATGGGACAGAGTAGTCCCCATAGGCTGCCATTATATGTCTTAACTAGACACTGTGCCTTTAAGAAAACTCCAGAGACCACCAGTATCCCATGATGCACAGCGAGTGGCAGTTACTTCAGTTCTTTTTTTCCCAGCTCCTGGTATCAGGACCCTGGAGCATTGAGCTCTACCAAATTTGTTTTTTTTCATCAAATCTCTTCAGAAATTTACTTCGAAGTGTTTCACTCGACGTCTTTGGTCTGTCTCTACCTTTTCCTGCCTTTTTCTGACAGGAATTACCACAGTTTCTTTAAAAAATGTCATCTCTTTTTGATAAGTGCCCAGACTGTGGAAGGAAAAATGCCAAATCTGACCCTCATAGAATGTGCATTATTTGATTACCTGCTACTCACGTTCCTGAGTCCTGTTCCATCTGTAAAACCTTTTCCAGGCATACACTGCATGATAGGGAGAGGATTCGACTTCAAGGAACAGAAGAATGAAGAAAACAGCAGGTTCAGTCATCAGGTGGGACTTCAGGGTGAGGAGAGGGTCAGTCCTCTACCAGGGCCCTATCTTTAGCCTCTGGGGGGCTACTCAGCAGAAGAAGGGCTGAAAAACGGCGTAGTTCCCAGTCGATGTTGAAGGCTACGACGTCAAGTGGAGCAGCGGTGACCTGTTTGCCGTCGACCCAGAGCTCTGGGTTGATTCGACGTGCAACATCGAGGATAAAATCTTTGACGGTGGTGGCTACACCAATGGTGAGAACTCGTTTGGCGGCGAGAAGCCTACCACAGACGGTAACAAGATCACCAAGAATGTCGCATCACTCGACTTCTACCCATCACGGTCGATTGACGTCGACACATCATTGACGATCGATGCCGACACATCACCGCCGATTGGCATTGACTCATCGCCGTCGATCGAAGTTGCCACGCCGCAGTCGATCGACATTGAGAAGACAATGTCATTCGACGATGAGAAGACAATGTCATTCGACATCGAGAAAAACCTGTCAATCACAGGCTCTGTCTACTTGAAGAAGTCTGCAGTCGACGTCGGGAGGAAGTTCTCATTTGAGACGACATCTAAGGTCGCCGTCGACTAGTAGATTGACGTCGAGGGGGCAAGAAGGTTCTCCTGTGGAATCGGTGGCTCCCCTGAAGGCTTGGAAAAGCAGGAGACTAATCTACTTGTCGGATTCAGAGTATTCTCATACATACTCTCCGTCTAGGACCATATCACCTGCTCAGTCTCCTCCTCATTGTCCAGTTAATCAACCTAGACCGCCTACATTGCCTCCGCCTCCTCAGCCGACTACACCTCCTCCTCCAACTGCTCCTCCTTCTCCTCGGCCATGAAGGCCGAGGTCCAGGTCCAGGTCTCATACGAGGGATCATTCTCGTCGACCTAGACGTTCCTCTACTCGTTCCCACCGCCGATATCATGGTGGAAGGTCTCGTTCTAGGCACACCAGGGACACTTCCTCTACATGTACAGGAAGATATTTACCTACTTTGTCTGACTCTCCTCCTCAAAGGATTTCACCAATTGACAATATCTCTACTTTTCAGGAAGTCTTGGTTCGAGGAGCTTCAAAATTGAACATTCCAATGTCCATTCCTACGCCATCAACTTCTGTGCTATTCGAGACTTTACAACAAAGACAAGCATCTCGTCTTCTGCTCCCTTTGGTGCCAGGCCACTTGGAACCGGTGATGGAACTTTTTTTTAACACCCTCTTCTATTAAGCCAGCTCCATCCAGGCTGCAAAAGAAGTATCGCCCTCCGGAACAGGATGCCACATGTCTAAGGGCGGACCCACCCCCAGACTTCGTCATTGTGGTAGCTGCTAAAAAACAACATACTACGGCTCCAACATCCACAGTTCCACCCGATAAAGAAAGCCGTAAAATAGATTCAGTGGGAAGAAAAGTGTGCAACACAGCAGCGACCTCCATGAAAGCCGCTAGTGCCACAGCGGTTTTAGGTAGATATGACCGAGCACTATGGGAGTTGCTCCAACAATTTGCTGAACATCTACCTAGAGATAAAAGGGAAGATTTTAATGAGGTACTAATGGAAGGACTTATGGTTTCTAACCAAGAAATTAGCGCTGCTGCAGACACATCGCTTCTAGCATGCATGGATATTGTCATGGAGTGGCACTCAGATGGCATTCATTGCTTCGCTTGACTTTTTTGAAGCCTGAAACGCATCAGCGTATCCTGAATCTTCCGTTCTCCAGCACTACACTCTTCGGATCTCGTGCAGATGAGGTGATGGCACGCATGAGAGTGGAAATGGAAACATTAAACGCGGTGTTTCTCGAGAGGCCCATGGATCAGCGAAGATGTTTCCGTCCTTTCTCACGACGATATTCAACCCAGAGGGTTCAAGCCCCTTGTTGGTATCAGGGTCAAGGCGTCTGGTACACAGAAATCATATCAATGATCCTACCAAGCTCATCAAAAAAGACAACCGAGGGGAAGGTCAGGACAACAACCTTCACAAGGAGGCAAGATGCCTACTGGCTCCAAGCCCTGAATCCTGTCTTCCCCCTCTTCCGTTACCCACTACGGTAGGGGGAAGCATGCAACATTTCTTGGCAGAGTGGCAAAGTATCACACAAGACAATTGGGCTCGGACTATTGTGACTATTGTGCTGTCGAGAAACGTACACAGTTTTCCATACATCTAAAGTGGTTATGCGGACTCATCCGAAATTCCTCCCTAAGGTTATTTCGAATTTTCATGGTTGTGATCACAAAAACTTCAGATATCCTCCTCAATAAATGTGCTGTTGTCTTACCTTCTGTGTAAGAGCATATGCAGTTATAACATGTTGCTTACCTAAAGAAGGTGATATCCTTTGTGCTAGATGGTAGTTTTGCCTCAATGGCTACCAGATAGGATTTGTGCATTTGCAAAATATTGATTGCTGTGCTTTACTGCCCTCTGTGCTGATGGAGATGTCTAAAATTAATTTTGTTGGCCAGTGAGTGGGTTTAAACTTGATGGATCCATAGAATTCTCTTACATTTTAGTAAATATGTGCACATTCTTGTTTACTTCTATTGAACTCAATAATATGGAAAAGGGCTAAATTAGGAGTTTGGCATTGCAGGTGGTACTGTACGTCTGCCATAAACATTGATCTACTTCAAATATTTTCTTGTTCTCTTAGTTGTGCCAATAATCTGAACATAAATGATGTAATTACAAAGTAGTTGTGGATTAAAATAAATTGGATGCTTTTGTTTCCCCATTTGTCTTGCTGCTCAAAGTGGATGTTTGTGTAGTGGGATTCTATGTCCATAATTTCTACAATTGTTCCTTTTGAAGTGGGCGATGTCGATTATGTTTTGTTTCAGTCTGTGGCTTCTATTAAGTAGTTTGTTCACCTTTGGTGCACTTAATTTATTTTGGGGGAGGCATGTAACTGGAGTCGAGTTTTGGGTCTTGGTGATTCCCGGTGCTGGTTTGTATACTTGTTAGTAGGGTTTTCCGGTACTTTGGTGTGTACATTTCACCTGCAATTTATGCGTGCTTCTTGAAGTTAGTCAGTGCTATTCATTAGGACTATTGCTTCTTTGTAGATCTCTTTTATAGACCTGTTATTTAGAATACATTACATATACCTACAGACCTTAATTCAACAGCACCCTGAAGACTTAGTGCACGCTACTTGCACTTCCTCGTGCATTTGGTAGATCTTTGCGCGTGTTAGCGCTTTTACTTTTTAAAACTACCTGTTTTGCCTATTTTGTTTTATTTATGTTGTTAGCCCCTGGTTTTATTGTATGCCCCTCACACGCACTGTAAATTGGAGACTCACCGCATTTTGTGGGTCCTCGTCCTCATAGCTCGTTTTGGCGGCCATCTTAGGTGAGTGGGACGCCTGACGGCGCCTATTCGCATTACGGTCTAGACGTCACTCCGACGCTCGACCTCTATTTAAGGGGTCATTCCCCGCGCAGCGGATACGCGCAGTGGATCGCCGTACTTTCGCCGGAGTTTCCGCCTGAGTTTAGCCCGTCTGTGCCCGTCCGTGCCAGACCGGGCCAAAAGGGGCCATGACTCCCACGAGTAATGCAAATGGTTTATTATCGTACTCAGGTGAGGTGTTGGAATCCTTGCGGTCTATTCCCCGTAAACTCTGCACTATTTGCTCTCTTCCCACTCATAATTATTATTGTGCAGGTTGCAGTTTTACCACTGGCCGAATGTCCCTTTGTAATGTCATACGCCGCTCTCAACCTCGTGGCAGACGGAGGAGACCATTGACATACGCAAAGAAGTCGACACTCCTTTTTTGGAGTATTAACTGCCGTTCCCTCTGCAAACATAAGTATTACATACACGATTTCATTACTGAGGAGCAGCCTGATGCGTTGTTCCTCACGGAAACCTGGCTCCAGGACTGCTCTGGTCCTGATGTGGCCATTGCTGTCCCTAGTAATTATGTAATTGTGAGACTGGACAGAAGTTCGGGAAAGGGGGGGGGGGGAATTGCCATAATTTTTAAATCTTCCTATACGTGTAAGTTTGCAGCCCTTCCGATACCTGGAAGTGAGACTGCTCTTTTCGAATTGGTCATTAATCCTCAACTTACTTTATCTGGCCTTTTAATTTATCGCCCCCCTGGAAATGCCCTTCCCTGGACATCCTCACTAGCGAACATCATTTCCCCCTTACTGCTTAAGGCTGCCAATTTTACCATTCTTGGTGACATTAATTTGCATCTTGAAGACTCGCAGTGTACCATCAGTAAACGTTTATCTGATCTGGAAGCCCTTAATCTCTCCTTGCTTAATGTTGGCCCAACTCACTCCGCTGGACATCAACTGGACCCTATTCTATCCAATCTCCCCTTTGATTGTTCTCGGAGTGCTTGTCCTTTGGAGTGGTCTGACCACTTCGCTGTTCCCTTTTCTCTACTTCACATTAAGAACCAGGAAACCAATGTTTTTGACAAAGGTGTACCAATTTATCGTTGGGATAAACTTAATATTGATATACTAAATCAACACCTTTTAAACACCTGCCCTGATGAAGGTGAGGTTTCTGTTCCAGAACTGAACACTGCTGTTTCGCATTGGCTTGCTAACGCCGTCACCACCCTTTTACCGCCGACCTTAAAACAGTCTAGGCCTCATCGTTCCCCGGCACCTTGGTTCTCTGCTGATCTAAAGGTCTTGCGGGTTAAATGCAAAGCCTTAGAGCGTAAATGGAGGCATACATATTCAGTCTCTCAGAAGACTGTATACAAAGAGGCATTAAAAGAATATCATTCCAAATGTAAATCTGCGAGAGCTGCCTACACTGTGGAAACAGTCACACGAGCTCAGAACTGCCCTCGTACTCTTTTTTCTGTCATTAAAAAACTGACAGGTGCAGACACTACTCCTATCCCTCCAGCATTAGATGAGGCCCAATGTAATTCTATCGCAAAAATTTTTATTGCCAAAGTTGAGCGCATATATGATTCTATGAGCCCTCCTTTGAATGTAGCTGCATCTCATTTGGGACAGAGTGCTAGGACTGAACTGCCTTCCCCTTTGGCGCAGTTGACGCACTGGCAACCTTTTGATGACGCTTCGTTATTTACTTGTTTAAACAGCATATGATCCGGCTTACCTCTTGACCCTATACCCGCCAAAATTCTTAAGCAGTTTGATCTTGAATCCCGGCGAGTTCTCATGAGGCTTTTAAATGCCTCTTTACTTGAGTCCAATGTGCCACAGGACTGGATGCACGCAATGGTTGTCCCCCTCTTAAAAAAAGCTGGAGCCGATATGTCTCACCTTGATAATTTTAGACCAATATCTTTGTTGCCTATACTCTCTAAAGTGCTGGAAAGGCATGTTAACACTCAATTATATCACCTCGTGGAATCTTCGGGATTTCTACATCCATCCCAGTCTGGCTTTCGCGCCCACTATTCCACAGAAACCACTCTCCTGGGAGTAACCGAAAGTCTGAGACACGCTATCGATCGCGGGGAAACCTCTGCGCTCATCCTTCTGGATTTGAGCGCGGCTTTCGATACCGTGTCCCACTCCATTCTTTTGGACTCTGTGTTCCCTAGGAATAGATGGCCCTGCGTTGGCTTGGATTGCCTCCTTTTTAAGTGAGCGCACTTTCCAAGTCTTCTCCGCGAAAGCCACTTCTTCCACGTGTTCTTCGGCGTATGGTGTCCCCCAGGGGTCTATACTGAGCCCCTTGCTGTTCAACATATACGTTAGACCCCTGGCTTCTATTGCTGAGGACGCAGGGCTAACTATTTTTTCATACGCCGACGACACTCAGATTGTCTTCTCCCTTTCCAGCTGCGAGAGTAATGACATATCGGTTCTGAAAGTCGGGTTGTCACGTATAGCGGAGTGGATGCAAAGCCATCTTCTAAAACTAAACGGTGACAAAACCGAAATTCTTATCCTAGGAAAACATAAGGATTTATGGGGCTCTCAACATTGGCCTGAGGAAATGGGATCTCTTCCCCAGCCATCTTCTGCGGTCCGTAATCTGGGCTTTATCATTGACGACCAACTCTCCATGCGACAGCAGGCCACTAAGGTGGCCGCCATTTGCTTTGCCCTCTTGCGACGGCTCCAGAAGATTCTCTGGATGCTGCCTTCGTCCACCAGACGAACCGTTGTCCAGGCGTTAGTTACATCTCGCCTGGACTACGGAAATGTCCTTTATCTTGGTGCTGATGTGGCCACTGTTAACAGACTTCAGGTGGTCCAAAATTCAGCGGCCAGACTTCTTTGTAACATTCCGAGAAGACAATCGGCCACTCAGGTGTTGCGTGACCTACACTGGCTTCGGATCCCTAGTCGTATTAACTTCAAAGCCTTATGCTATCTTTTTAAAATCAAGCAAGGCTCTGCACCAAGATATCTACAAAGTTTGGTCCACTCTTATAAGCCTAGTCGCACTCTCAGATCCTCAGCCAATTGCGATTTTGTTATTCCTCGTTTTAAGCTTACAAGAATGGGGGGACCGGCTTTTTCACATCTTGCCCCCAAATATTTGAACACCCTACCCATTTCTTTAAAAATGGAAACAAATTATTTTGCTTTCAGAAAAAAGTTGAAAACTATACTTTTTCAATGATCTGTGCCGCTTTGAGGATTTAAGGTGTTGTCTCTTATATGGTCTGCTTTCTTCTTGAGTCTATCCCTTGCGCCGGGAAACCCATTGAGGGTAGCTGTTGCGCGTTATAAATTTCAATAAATAAATAAATAAAATACTTAGGGCCTCATGTAGGTAAATAAATTTTACCGGTTCTTAAATACCGAGCCGTACCGAATCGGTAAATTAGAATCGGTAAGTTATATGTAGGTAAAAATTCGGTAACAGTTACCGATTCGGTAACATTCGGTAAATACGAATCGGAATTCACCGATTCGGTAAATACCGAGGTGATAATTACCGATTCGGAAAATACCGAGGTGGTATCTACCGAATCGGAAAATACCGAGGTGGTATCTACCGAATCGGAAAATACCGAATCGGTACGTACGGATTCGGTAAATAACATCACATGACTTGACGAAACAGCTAATCCTGTGCAACGACAGCCCACCCAACCAGGAACTGCCCACACCCAGGCAGGTGTACACAATTAGCCGAAGTGGCCACACCCAGGCAGGTGTACATAATTAGCCGACCCTGGAGAGGCTTGGAGTGCAGAGGAGAGGCAGGGAGCAGTTGCATGTGCGAGCGGGAAACGAACAGCATGTCCAGCCAGAGAACACAGAAAGACGGAGGGGAAAGGAGGAGGAAGCTCAAATTCAGCCCCAAGGAACTCCAGGTGCTGGTGGAGGAGGTGGTGAAGCAGCACCAGAAGCTGTTTGGGAGGCAATCCCTGCAAGTGCCTGAGGCCGAAAAGCGCAACATATGGCTGGCCATCCAGGCGCAGGTCAATGCTGTGGGAGTGACCCACAGGGACATTGAGGTCCTCAAAAAGCGCTGGTATGACCTGAGGATTGTGACCAAGAGGAAGATGGGCGACATCCAGAAGGAGGCCAGCCAGACCGGAGGTGGAACCAACAGGGCACCTGCCCTCACCGAACTGGAGGAGCTGGTGGCGGCCACACTCGAGCAAGAGAGCGTCGTGGGTCTTGGGGACGCCGACAGCTCTGCCAGAGCCGCAACACACCAAGGTAAGACGAAAGCACAGCAATGTAGCCTCCCCTACCCCTATCCCACATCCCCCATTGTGAAACGAGAATCACACTGCAGTCCACACGTGTCAGTGCAGACAGGCAATGCATTCCGGGAGATGTAGTCAGGGCAACACTAACCATGACGTAAATGTCACAGGGCAACAAGGCATGTCACGCACTCGAGGCACAAGGAGACAGAGGACAGATTGGAATGTGAAATGATTTATTGTGACGCTTGCAATGCAGCCCTTCGGGGACACTGAGCCAATGTTGTTTTTCTGTCCACAGATGTGACATCATGCAGTACAGGGCATGCTGCAGGGGAGACGGCACACCGGCCACAAAAATCACCACTAGCCAGCACGAGTTCAGACCAGGGAGCAGGCCCACTTGCAGCCGCACCACCTACGCAGCCAGCCTCGCCGCACACAGAGCCAGCATCACCTCACCGAGAGCCAGCATCACCACCACCAGAGCCAGCATCGCCACTCATGTTCGATTCACCGGCCACATCTCCGCTTGCAGGTGTGAGAATGAGGAGGCGTCCAGCAGCCAGGCTACGAGCCTTAGACACCTCGTCAGACGACAGCATGGGCCCAGAAGACCGCACCGGGCCCCAGGAAGGGAGCCATCCCACTGTGCCCCACACCTCACAGGCAGCACAGACGGGAGCAAGAGGGCGCCGCAGGTCGCGTGTCCAGAGTCCACCAGCACCCACTGACGGCCATGGTGTCTTCTTGGGGCTCGAGGGCCAAATGTTTAAGCAACAGCGCCTGCAATCAAAGGCAGTTATGTCAGTCCAGAGGCACATGCGGGTGATGAAGACAAGCTTAGTCAACATGGACACAAACATTGGCGGCATGGCTGCGGGCATTCGGGACATGTCCCAGTCAATCCAGCAGTTGTGCAGCAAATTAGATGCTGACATCGAAGCACGGCGCCGGGAACGCCAGAGAAGGGACACTACCAGCAGGGCACTCAACCGTCTGGCAACTGCGACTTCCCTACTTTGCCGGCGCTCTGTGACGATGCAGGAGGGCCTAACACAGTGCTGCAGCGACCTGTCTCGGGGGATGGTGCAGGTGACAAGTGCACTAGGGGTGCTATTGAGTAGTCAGGCGTCGACAACTGCTGCAGGGGATGCTGCGGAGAGCATCGACACCAGCAGCAGCATCACACCCCCCGTCCCCGAAGCACGCAGGAGCAGCAGGCGGCTTGAGGTTGGCTCTAGTGAGGATGCACAGGCCGTGCAATCCACCACTGCAGCGCGTATGCGCAAACATTGATGTGGCCCTGCTTATCCACTTGCCATTGGGTGACGTAACCCTGGACATACTCATTGTATAGATGGCATATTGCCAGATTGGCCTGTTCATGTGTTCATGGCGTGGTGCCACATTAAACTACGTCATGACTTCTCACAACTCGCTGTGTCCCCTCACTTACTCAGAAATAGTTGCATGTGATCTCTGCCCGTCTCTCTCTCCCATCGACTGCAGTTGGCACTCTAGCTGCGCTGCCCTCTGGCTGGCCTGACTCATCCTCGTTGTCCTCAAAATATGTTAGTTCCACATCTGTACCTTTTTTCGTGGCAAGGTTGTGCAGCATTGCACAAGTGGCAATTATCTTGCAGCTGGTGATGGGTTTGTACTGGCGTGCGCCTCCGCTCTTGTGGAGGCAGCGGAACCTGCTCTTCAGTAGTCCAAACGTGCGCTCCACCACATTGCGTGTAGATTTGTGGGCCACGTTGTATCGTCTCTCACTCTGGGTTGCTGGGTGTAGGTAGGGAGTGAGGATGAATGACCGGCATGCATATGCACTGTCGCCTGGATGAGTAAAAGGGAACCATCAGTTACATGCCTCTATACACTCTGATTTGCAGGTTTCAAGGGGCGTCACTGTTACTTACCCAGCAGGTATCCCTCTCCGAATTCGCCGGCACTCAGTCGTGTGTAGATCCCACTATTCTGGAAGATGTAAGAGTCGTGGGTGCTCCCAGGAAACTTTGCAACAATATCTGTGATGATGTTCCCTGCATCACAGATCACCTGCACATTGATGGAGTGGGTGGACTTCCTGTTCCTGTAGATGTGCTCTGTATCAGCTGGTGGACAGATTGGGATGTGTGTACCATCAATACAGCCGATGACATGGGGGAACTGTGCCATGTGATAAAAGTCTGTTTTTGTTTTCTGCAGTGCAGCCTGTGTGTTTGGGAAGCTTATGTAGTGGTGCATTCTCTGCATCATGGCATCCAGGAACTTCCTGAAGAAACGGGACAGGCAACTCTGGGATACACCACCCACCGCAGCTGTCACCACCTGATAACTGCCGGATGCCAGTAGATGTAGGCTGCAGAGCACCTGCACATGTGGTGGTATGGCGTGCGCCCTTCTTGTTGGCTGGTCCAGGAGTGGGTGCAGGTCCCTTATCAGGTCCATGATGGTTTCGGGGTGTAGCCTGTACCTCTCATGTATCTCTGCATCAGTCAGCTGGAATAGTGTGATGCGCTGTCTGTAGATTTGTTCCTCCCGTCGCCACACCCTCAGTCCTGCTGCCTGTAGACGTAGGCGCCTTGCAATGACGTACATGGCGGCCATGTTGTCCACGCTGTTGCATTTTGGGATTGCTTATGTGCATTGTTGATGGTTACCACCTGCTTTCCATCCGTGTTAATTACCGACTCTTATTTACCGATTTTCCTGGATTTCTTAATTACCGACTGCTCCTACATGTCATTTTAAATTTTTACCACTTCATATTTACCACTTCATATTTACCGATTCGTTAATTATGTATTCGGTAAATATGAATCGGTATTTTAGAATTCGGTAACTATGAATCGGTATTTACCGCCTCATATTTACCGAAGAGTGGTTTTTGGACTCCTACATCTCACTTGTCTGAATACCGGTCGGTAACGGCATATTTACCGAAAATCGGCCGTTACCGACCGGTATTTCGCTACCTACATGAGGCCCTTAGAGTGTGGTTCGAATTAGCCACTTGTTCATGATTGGATGGCTTTGTTGTCTATCTCAATTCGCTGAATTTCCTCCCTATTCTTGCAATAGTTTGTTTATTCATTTATTTAGGGGAATTTGTATATAGTGCACTATCACTCCTCTGGAGTCCCTTGACAATTGCTCCTGGAAAAAAATAGTCTAAGAAAAGTAGCAGGTACAGTTACTTGTAAAACATCCAATCTCAGAAGGGTTCTTGTTCAATAGGATTGCTGTTTGAACCCTAAAGGCTCTACCACCCCATCTGCCAGATTTGGTCTGATAAACCACAAAGTTGACTTGTGTGGTAAATAAAAATTCCTTTACCGGGACTGAATTTGATACAGAAACATTATAAAATAGCTCAGTAAAATGAGAGGCAGAATCCGTGATATTAGAGTTTCGGAATGGGCTTTATTCCAATAATCGATTATAATCGGATGCTCCAAGTTCCATCACCACGGGGGTTCAGGAAGTGAAGTACATACTTTATTGACAAGAAGTAACTTTTATAGTACATACATTATAATGAAGTGAATACAGTAGGCGTAACAATTGATAAGGAAAATGACGTTTTGTCTGCGTAACCGAAAATGGGTGTAATAAAGAGTAAAAAGGAACATAATTGGTTGTGATGTCACCTATAGGTGGATCTATAAGATAATACTTGGCATAGATGCGCGCGCAGCAGCATGACGTGTAATTGACGTGTAACTAGGGGGTGACGGGGACTTGACATTTAGCTCTACATGTGGAGACGAAAAGTCTGGGGGGTCAAGTCAACCTAATCCCAAATCATATCTAACATCCTATGTTTAAAGAACTATGTTATCCACAAAAGAAGGACTCTCGGACAGAATCTATTCTATACTGACTGTGCGTGCGTGTACAAGCGTCTAAGTGTCTACACTGAATGCGAGGGGGTAGGAATATTCCATGGTAACCGGGCTATGAATTACTTGCATGAGGACAGGGAAGTCGGGCCCTTTGCTTGGTAACTGGAAGAATGTTTACTTAAACTACTAGGCAGGAATGCATCGGCTGAGGGGGAAGCAGATAATTCGAAGGTGAAATACAGTTCTTGGCAGAGAATAGGCTGATGTCAGGCTTCGTATGCCGCGCAGAGAATGAGACAAAGTTCATGGTCACAGATGCAGGCTCGAACTGGAGCTTTCAGAGGCAGAAAGCAAAAAGAGTTTGATGACAGAATCTGGGCCTACTTGCCTGGACTGTAAAATGGCATAAGTGAACCATATAAAAACCGGTGGCCTTTCATATTTAGGAATGGAATATCCGGCCTATTCATGGCGGATCTGACAGAGGACATGTTGACGGTGGACGCACATGTATTTGCGTCTTCATAACTGGAACTGGAGGGAACATACATGTACTTGTGACATGCTCATGTAACCGTTGGGGTCCAAGATAGGGGACATAACTGACCAGAAAAATCCATATTTCCACATTCCCTCCTTGTCCCCTACTTGCCCTTCAAGAGATATCAATCTTCATCAATCCATTGATCTGTTCATATAGCATCATTTGTTCTTCTTTCTTCTTCCGTGACGAAAGAAATCTTGGTGGTGGAATACACGATGTGGCACACAGACCACAGATCGCTGGTCCACATTGTAGACATAGACAGCAACTGAATAGTAGGAGAAGGCCAATACCTAGGAAGGATAAAACTCTCCATCCCCAGGTTGATATCACACTCCAAAACCAACTGGACCAAGTCCAGGTGCCTGGGTTCTGGTGTATCTGGCTTACAATCTTATGAAGGCGAGTGATGGCTTTATATACAGATGGCGAATTTTCTGGTATGAATACGCAGCAGCTTGATCCGATGACCCTACAAGCTCCGCCCCTATCAGCCAGGATGACGTCAAGGACAAGACGATTTTGAAGCACAACAATCCGCATAGCAGACTGCTCTTCTGTTAAATTGCCTAAGGCGGAAATAGTTTCATTCACTACTGCTTCAAGGGTTCTAGTTAATCTACGTATCAGCTTACTATTAGTAACAGTACCTATATAGGGAAAGATGCCTTTATTAAAATCTACATACTTGTCCCATGCCGTCTCAGTGTAATCGACAATGGGGAGATCTCTCCGTTCTCTGTTGTGTACTAAATGAATATTTCTGTAATAATCAGGAGGAGCTAGGAAAACAGGTGGCAAAAGGAATGCAATGTAGCAGGTACCATCCCAATCTAGAGGTAGACGCATATATGCAGTCTGACCACATACAAAGTAGGAATGGCGATAAGCTCTAAATGAAGATTTGCCTTGATCACTGAATTCTACTGTAGTAGTGCATTTACTATGGCCCATAGGTATGGAACCAACCTTTCTTACACACAATTCACCCTTCGCTGGGAATACTGACATGGTGGGTAAGACTAGTTCAACTTCGGATACGACATTTAGAATCATGAGATTAGGTGTAAAATTACCTAATCCATATACTTCATTTTCTAGATCAGTTCCTGTTCCTTTGGGACGACCCTCCTTGTCAGGGTAACAGACCTTGAGTAGAACTAGGTTCAGGTTTCCCCATACCCAATGATCTTGGTAAACTGCTGTGTCTGAGTTTATGGAATTGATTAAACTGAACCATGCTCCACAGGAGCCATTATGTGTAAATGGATGTGGAAAGAAAGGCAGGACTCCTTCATAATTCTGATAGGGAGGGAGTCGGCCACACACCCAACAATTGGTGGCATTACTAGTCTGATGGGAATGATGTAACATACTAATGAAAGTGTTATTGCGCAGCGCAAGTCTATAAGACAATTCATGCGGAGGTAAGTCACTAAAAGAATGTTCAGCAGCAACATTATAAACATGTCTAGAAATAGGGTAATATATCTGCAACAACATACTTGTAATAATTATTAAAAGACTCAATAAAAACAAAATTAATAATGTCACTATGCAGTGGCTACGCAGTGATTTACAATACGCCTGTCGTTTCAACATTTTTCGGGTATTTTCTCTACTCAGGTCCAAGGGATACATGTCAGAGACAATTCAACCGCTTCACCTTGGAGAGGACTTAAACAATCAAATTGCTCGACTGGTTGGGCCTAAGCTTTAGTTTGTAATTTTCAGATTTGTTCGGTTCAACAAAAGGAAGCTTTGTATCAGTCTGTGAGGGAGTGCAGGGCACAATGTCTATATCCGAGGATAGTCCATGAAATTTCTTGATATGGCTTGAATGAATCCAACCTTTGCGGCCCTCGATCTTCACGGCTGTTCTTGTGGTCAACAGGACCAACTTGGGTGCTTTCCACCTGGGCTCCAGCTGAGTCTTTCGGTCGAAATTCCTCACAAAGACAAGATTACCCGGAACAACGTCATGGGGTTTCACCTCAGTGTTGTCGGGAAAGGCTGCAGCTACCTGTGAACGAGAAGATTGTAGTGCAGACATCAAGGAAGCCAAGTAATCTGTCAGCATATTACAGTCAACATCAGTTATTTTGCGTGGTACAGGCGTCCCCCACATATTTGGTGGTCTGCCGAAGATCACCTCATACGGGGATAGCCCTGTTCGAGAGTGTGCTACCATTCTCATGTAAAAGAGTGCAACGGGTAACGCTACTACCCAGTCGACACCTTTTTCTCTACATATTTTGGACAATCTGATTTTCAGTAGCTGGTTATGTCTTTCTACGAGACCTGCTGCCTCGGGGTGTCGGACACAGTGGAATTTCCACTGATATCCTAACAGAAGTGAAACGTGTTTCATTAATTCGGATGAGAACGGCTGGCCGTTATCTGAGTGAACAGCACGTGGTAAACCGTATCGTGGGAAGAATTCTCGAACCAACTGTTTGGCAGTAGTCGGGGCAGTGTAATCTGAAACCGGGTACGCCTCTGTCCAACGGGACAGAGCGCAAACAACTACGAGAACATATTTGAATCCTCGACATCGTTCCATCTGGATATAGTCCATCTGGAGTACTTCAAAAGGATGATTAGGAGTATGAAATCCACCCTGTTCTACGGGAACGCTTTTTCCTGGGTTGAATTGACAACAGATCATACAGGTACGGACCTTTTGTTTAGCTGCTGCTCGTAAATGTTTATTGAACCAAATGTGTTGAATGCTGTCTAGCATAGCTTTTTCTCCTAGATGTGCTGGACTATGTATAGTGTTAATTATAACTTGGACCATTGAATCAGGAAGGAACCATACAGACTTTTCCTTCATCATCCATCCTTGGTCCGTTTGGATCCCTCCTAATTCAGTCCATTTCTTTATTTCGTCTGGTGTAGCATGTGTCTGTATGTCAATTACGTCAAGAGTAGGATCTTTAACTGTCATACAATGTGTCGGTGTCGGGACTATTGTCTTTGTCATGTCGGGGGTTTGAGTTTGAGCAGTCAGTTTAGCTGTTCTGTCAGCTAGATCATTGCCTTGGGAAATGATATCAGTAACCTTCGTATGGGCCTTACATTTCATAATTGATATTTCAGTGGGTAGATGTATTGCATCTAATAATGTATGAATGAGGGGTCCGTGCTGAATGTGGGCACCGTGGGAAGTTAAATAACCTCTCTCTCGCCACAGCACGCCGAAGTCATGTACAACTCCGAATGCATAACGTGAGTCAGTGTATATGTTGACTTTTTTATTCGTGGCTTGAATACAGGCTTGTGTCAGAGCGATAAGTTCTGCGGCTTGAGCTGACAAAGTGTTTATACGATTAGTTTCAATGACTTCAGTATCTGTGGTGACTGCGTAAGCAGCCACTAACTCTCCTGTACTTGTTCTCATACAAGAACCATCTACATACAATGTTAGGTCTGGATCTGACAATGGGACATCTGTCAAGTCTTGTCTGGGTTTTGTCGTTATAGTAATAACTTCAATACAGTCGTGAGCTAGTGGGTCTGTTCCGATTACAGGTAAAAGTGTGGCAGGATTCAATGTGTTACAGCGTCTGATTTCTATATGTGGCTGAAACAATGTAAGCTCGTACCCTGTAAGTCGCGCTATAGTCAAGTGTTGTGTTTGCGTTCTATTTACAAGAACCTCTACTGCGTGTGGTACTTGAACTGTCAATGGATGTCCTAACACTATGGCATCGCTTTGTCTGATTGCTAAAGCTGTCGCTGCTACTGATTTCAGGCACGCAGGCAAAGCCTGAGCTACGGGATCTAATGTACTAGAAAAATAAGCACATGGTTTGTGTGCTCCTGCTTGTTCCTGTGTGAGTACTGACAAGGCAGTACCTTCGCGTTCTGTAACAAAGAGTGTAAACTGTTTTCTGTAACATGGCGTTGCTAAAACGGGTGCTTGACATAAAGCTTTCTTTAGGCTTTCAAAAGCTTGTGTATGTTCCTGAGTCCAAGGGAGAACAGTCGATGTGGCTGCCTCCTGTGTGGTTAACTGAATGAGTGGTTTTGCTAGAAATGCGTATTGAGGGATCCACTGCCTACAGTATGAAGTGAGGCCTATGAAAGCTCGTACCTCCTTTTGTGTCTTGGGTATTGGCATGTTAGCTATCAACTGAATGCGGTCGGGTGTAAGCTGCCTTCCCTCCTTGGACAGCGAGTGTCCAAGATAAACAACTCGCTGGACACAGAATTGCAGCTTAGAAGGGGACACCTTGTGCCCCTTTTCGGCTAGAAATTGTAAAACTGTCAGTGATGCTTTCTCACATTCCGGTTCGCTCCTAGCGGTGATCAGCAGATCATCGACATATTGAAGCAAGGCAGTGTTAACTGGCATGTGGATACTATCTAGTTCTCGTTTCAGTGCTTGGCTATAGATGCTGGGGCTTTCTGTAAATCCTTGAGGTGCGCGTGAGAATTTAAAGCTACGCCCATTTAAACTAAATCCGAACAAATATTGGCTTTCCGGATCTATTGGGACGCTGAAAAAGGCATTCTTGAGATCAATTACAGTAAAGAATGTTGCTTCGGAATCAATAGCTGTCAATAATGACGAGATATCTGGGACCACAGGAAATTGTGGCACAATACATTTATTTAACTCGCGCAGATCAATAACCAATCGATATACTGGCGGCGCTGTAGGATCTGTTCGTTTAAGAATCGGAATTATCGGTGAATTACATACATTGGAGTCTGTTTCTACAACTACTCCTTGGGCAATAAGCTCGTCAATGATTTGTAGTAAAGCCGCTACAGCATCTGGTGGTAACTTGTATTGTCGCATTCGTGGTAGCACCACTCCTGCCTTTAGTGTGACTCGATATGGTGTAATATTCATGCAACCAACATCAGTAGGGCCTTGTGCCCATAGATGTGTAGGTAAAGTCTGCAGTCGGGGATCCATGTCTCTAGACACATAGTGACCTTTAAAATCACGTAAAAACAACCTTACTCCTTCCGGAGAACAACATATTATGGCTCCTAGGGCTTTCAACGTTTTTATTCCTAACAAGTTTTCTGGACATGATTTAGTAAGCAATAAATCTGTAGTTCGGGTCAGAGGTCCTATCGTAAGTGGAAGAGGCTGTGATACTTCATTAACAATAGGTTTTCCTGAAAAACCAAGGGAAATATTCTGAGAGCCTGAGAGGGGTGCCCCTGGAACTTCACTACGTTTTATAGTTGTTCGACTTGCCCCTGTATCGAGTAAAAATTTTCTATCTTGACCTAATAATTCACTATGTACATAAGGTCCTTCTTGATCTACAGGAATCTCGATAAGGGGTAAGTCAACTTCCCTCTCTAGGCTAGTTCATGCGTAACGTTGATACTCAGGATATTCATACTGTGCAGTCTGATACATTTGTCGTGTTGTTGTCTGTGTGGCAGCAACAGGCAACGGTGGTGCAGCTGGCACAAACTGTATTGGCTGTTGTGCGGCTGGCATGGCCTGTGGATGCTGCGGAGCTCCTTGTTCATTCTGATCTTGTCTTAGTGGCCGTGATCTTTCTTGTGTTTTACCTATGGCGATATTATGTTTTAAAACTGGACTATCGTGTACGTAATGACCTGGCTTTTTACAATAATTGCATGTCCCTTTTACAGGTCCTGCTGAATCGAAATGTGTCATACTCTTTTTATGTCCTTCAGCTGGAACTGTCTGGGAAACTAGCATTTTCATTTTCGTGTCTTTCATGCGTCTGTGTTCATGTTCTTGTTCCTCTCTAATTCTATTGTGGTGGTACTGTAACATTTGTAACATTTGTGTTGGAGTGTTACCTTGCCAAGTACTCTCGAATTTTAATACTCTATTCTTTACTGGGGGCAGGGCATTTTCCACTAATTTTATTACAAACAGATGCGGGTATGATTCGCTACTTGCTTTTATGCCACTATTTATACCAAAACATTTCTCGAATCGGGCATAGTAGTCGCTAGTGTCTTCATCTTGCTTCTGTTTACAGGCTGAAATTGTACCCCAATCTTCCTTTTTCGTAGTTAATAAACGTGGCAGTACCTGTACTAGTAGACCTGGTAGTGCTTTAGTTTTGTCCCCAAGCCCCGAACCTGGACCTCGGGCCCTTTCTTCTGCTTCTAATGCTGACCATTCTATCTTTTGGTCACCTACCTCCCACTCTTTTTCCTTGAGTTTCTCATAAATGCCAGCAGGCATCAACACCTTTAATATTGTCATAATGTCGGGGTAGGTATACTCTCCCATGAGTAACATGTCTTTAATTTCTCGGTGAAAACCCGCTGGGTCTTTGTCATGACTAGGTACTACTTTCTTCATTTCTAACAATTCTATTTTCGATATGGGCGTATATACAAATACACGTTTAAACTGATTGTCCTCGCCTTTTATTGGGTGTACTTCTCGTAAGGGATTCTGTCTATCCAGGTGATACGTGGTTCTTTCCTTGACAGGCAATGAAACATGCTCTGAGCATACAAAAAGAATATACTGCTTTCTTGATACTAGAATTTCTTTAATTAATTTAGTACCTGGACCTCTCCATTTATTCATAAGCAGTTCAGTCAATATGTCAGGTAAGGGACCAGGGTCCGAATGCTGACTCTGATATAGTATAATGAGTTGTTGAATCATATAAATCCCAGCTAACCTCTGCTCATCTGGGGTGAGATTCAAAAATGTGCGTACTACTGTCTCATCACTATATTTTCCGGGACTGTCCACCCAATGGACAGCTGCCCTTGCTAAATCTTGTTCATCCATAGAATCGAGAAAATGATAACCCCTTCGTTCTCGGAGTAGCTTGTCGGCGGTTTGGAACGAATGCTCGTTAGTCCTTATATTAATTATAGGTATTTGGAAATTCCTGTCATTATCTGGACATATTGGACGTATTGAGCCACTATGACATCTAGTCTGATTCCTATTACAAGATCTTCCTCTACCTACATAAGCTATGGTGTCCGACTGTCCTGCGGGCAGTCCTGACCCTTCTTCCTCGCTTTGTTCGAACTCGTCTGTCTCTAATCTCTCCTCGTGTAGGCGTTCTATTTCTTTACGGATCTTTCGGCACATGGCTATTATACAATTTTGCTTATCGTGTCTCCCTTCTGATATATTCTGGCTCCATTTTGTAAGAATTTTCATTGCTTCCGGATCTACCCCCGGTCGGTCTTGATTTCTGATCACACAGTTTATGAGGAAACGTAACAGTTCCCCCTGTATCTCTACTTTCTGGTATTCCATAGCTCTGTTAATACATTCTGGATCTCGCCCTGTTTGAACAAAATGATATATTTTATCTAGATGCGCAGTCATTCCTGGTAGCTTCGCTAAATACCCTGCGGCTCGTCTGATACGTAATGATGCCAGGATCATTTCGTCCTCTTTACCGAGCACCGGGTCATATCTACAATCTATAAGAAGTTCCTTAAGCGTACGATCACTTACGAATTTGGGTGTACGTGAATGCGCTGACTCTTGAAAAATAAGTTTATTTATTCTAGGTGGCGTAGAAAAAATATTGGTAGCACCTCCCGTGGCCCCATCTGGGGCGTCGGGTGTGAAAGGATTCGTCGAACGTGACACAGCAACTATAGGTGTGGACTCAGCTATAGAAGTACCTGTAGGAACAGATGCAGAAACAGATGTGCTTGCCGGAACTTGTGACTCGATTTGTTGCTGTAGGGATACGGGTGCAGGGTCTTGGCGTTGGGCCTCCCTGGTATGCGGTCTATGTGGGGCGGAATTAGCATACTCGGGAGCTGCGTCATCTAAATATGAGGAAAGAAAAACATCTTCTGCGGTTCTAGGATGCCCCTTAGGATGTACCTTGATTGGGAATAATGGGGGTGGCAAGTCTTTCGGTATCTCTGGAGTAGCCTTAGGTAATCCTTCGGCCAGAAGGGGATACATACCATTCATAAGGGCATTTCTTTGTCTGTCTATTTGTTCTGATTTCACTCGGATACCTTCCTCAATTAATAGATTTTCTCGATCTTTGTTTGAACTCTCTTTACTCTTTTCTTCCTGTCTACGTGCTTTTTCTGTACGTCTATGAGATTCTTTACGCCATAACTCGACGGCGTCTTTCTGCGACTGTCTGACTTTCCTTTTCCATAACTCTTCCTCGACTTTCATGATGCACTCTGCATCCCAGGTCCCCGCTGCGGGCCATCTCTGACTTTCTGGTAATCCCTTGGTGTAGTCTACCCATAAATCAAGAAATAATATAGCGTCTAAGCCATGTTTGTGATACATGAAGTGCCCTGGAGTATCCCTAGGAGGAATAGGGACGGCTTCTTCGAGTACCCCTTTTCTAGTAGTGATCTGTCTTAATTTCGAAAAGAGCGGCATATTGACAACTGATCTGATACTTAATCTTGAACACACTTAATACAAAAGCACAATAATGAACAACCATTCATACCACAATATGCAGGACGTTTAACACCTTAAACATTAAAACACTAAACCTTTAACTGAAACAACAATGATGATCGTCTGCATAACTAAATCACCATGCTTAATTCTTAACACTTACTAGATACTTCGGAATACTTGATATACTGCTAAACAGTACAGATACACTGCTAAAACAGTGCAGACCGGATTTGTGTACCCAAACCCGTCTTGACCGGCACAATCTATGTGCACGTCAGAAATGCCTCCCCAGTAATGGTACTCACCGGGTAGCTTCGGAAACGGAAGGCCTCTGTAACTTGAACTTGAACCGGACTGGACTCGACTCGTCTCGTCGGAAACTGGGCTTGACTTCGAACTGGTGGGTCTCTGTATACCTCGGATCTTGCTCTCTCAGCTAGGCTCTGGTCGGGATACTTCGCACTTCTCACCGCCTCGTCTGGGTGTTGATCGCAGTCTCAGTCGCCCCCGCTTGACCGGAGGGAGATACAGGAAATCCTGCTGGTACGCGTAATTGTCCGTCCAGCTGTGGCAGGAGACCGGGCCTGCAACTCACCGCCGGCGCGTGAGATGAGAAAGTGTCCCTGTTCGGGCGCCATCATGTGGTAAATAATTTTTCCTTTACCGGGACTGAATTTGATACAGAAACATTATAAAATAGCTCAGTAAAATGAGAGGCAGAATCCGTGATATTAGAGTTTCGGAATGGGCTTTATTCCAATAATCGATTATAATCGGATGCTCCAAGTTCCATCACCACGGGGGTTCAGGAAGTGAAGTACATACTTTATTGACAAGAAGTAACTTTTATAGTACATACATTATAATGAAGTGAATACAGTAGGCGTAACAATTGATAAGGAAAATGACGTTTTGTCTGCGTAACCGAAAATGGGTGTAATAAAGAGTAAAAAGGAACATAATTGGTTGTGATGTCACCTATAGGTGGATCTATAAGATAATACTTGGCATAGATGCGCGCGCAGCAGCATGACGTGTAATTGACGTGTAACTAGGGGGTGACGGGGACTTGACATTTAGCTCTACATGTGGAGACGAAAAGTCTGGGGGGTCAAGTCAACCTAATCCCAAATCATATCTAACATCCTATGTTTAAAGAACTATGTTATCCACAAAAGAAGGACTCTCGGACAGAATCTATTCTATACTGACTGTGCGTGCGTGTACAAGCGTCTAAGTGTCTACACTGAATGCGAGGGGGTAGGAATATTCCATGGTAACCGGGCTATGAATTACTTGCATGAGGACAGGGAAGTCGGGCCCTTTGCTTGGTAACTGGAAGAATGTTTACTTAAACTACTAGGCAGGAATGCATCGGCTGAGGGGGAAGCAGATAATTCGAAGGTGAAATACAGTTCTTGGCAGAGAATAGGCTGATGTCAGGCTTCGTATGCCGCGCAGAGAATGAGACAAAGTTCATGGTCACAGATGCAGGCTCGAACTGGAGCTTTCAGAGGCAGAAAGCAAAAAGAGTTTGATGACAGAATCTGGGCCTACTTGCCTGGACTGTAAAATGGCATAAGTGAACCATATAAAAACCGGTGGCCTTTCATATTTAGGAATGGAATATCCGGCCTATTCATGGCGGATCTGACAGAGGACATGTTGACGGTGGACGCACATGTATTTGCGTCTTCATAACTGGAACTGGAGGGAACATACATGTACTTGTGACATGCTCATGTAACCGTTGGGGTCCAAGATAGGGGACATAACTGACCAGAAAAATCCATATTTCCACACTTGCCACAATTTTAGTCTCTTGCAGCTACACTAGGAAGTGCAATTGGCAGTGATAAGGGGAGATCGAATGGAATAATTTTAACATAAAAACGGCCTTGATTGGAGTATTATGGATAATTTTTAAAAGTCCAATTGCATTCTTGAGTAAATAGACAGTTTCCATAGTCCCAGCGTGAATTCGACAAAGGTGTTTGCTGCTGTAATTGTTTGAGAGAAAGGACAACATTATGCGTCTGAACATTCTTATCTGGAAGTAGCAGGGCTCGGCACCTTGGAAATGTCACCCTAAGCCTATTCAGTATTTCAGCAAGTGGTAGAAGGTAAATGTTAGATAGCAATGGGGACTTGGCTGATCTTTGGGGAACTCTGCGTCTGAGATGGGTCAGAGGACAGATCACTGATTTGGACCGCGATCCCTCTGAGAGGAAGGACACATACCACTTCAAGGCAGTGCTTTTAATAAAACATGGCTTCGACCGGGAAAGTAAAATTGTGTTGCCAATTGAGTAGAATGCCATGGATCGGTCCATGAGAATGGTTACTCCAGAACCTCCTTGTTCCCCAATAATTCTGTGGCTAAAGTAATCACTATTTCTACAGAGAGAAGCCTGGTTCAAAGCCTGGAGGGTCGAGCCAGCTATAGGTTTCGACAAAATGTAATTTTCCAGGTGTTTAGCTAAACATGGAAGGATAGAGCAAGGCCTAAAGTTTCCAGGGTCTTCAGGATCAAGTTTGCGAGGATAATAGCTTTTTAAAGTTGGTAGAACCTTTCCTAGACAGAATTAATTTGTGCCCTAGAATTAATTGTCTTACCAAGGAGCATTTCAGTCTCATAGCCTTGTGACTGGATGATGTATCCTTCCACTCCTGACATCAGAACTTGCATTGGTATTCAGGGGAGAGACTATTTACTCTCCCAGTCATTTTATATTACTATGACCATTCTGACTTTCTGCTCTGCAGCCAAGTCAAGCAACTGATGCCTATAGCTCTTTTACTCCAAGCGTACCCACTAAGAACCTCTGCCCTAGCTTTCAATAATTAACATTATTGGAAAATATTAATTTTCATAAAAAAGGATGGTGTTTACTTTTCAAATAGTGGGGTCTATTCAGGAACTGATTTTTGTAGTACATGAACTAGTACTACAAAAGTACTACTCATTTACTACAAAATGGTACAAAAGGTCCACAGTCTGCATGTGTAGATTTACCGTTCTAACTGAGGCCCGATGAGTTAAAGCAGTTTGATTATCGCATTGAGTATCTGATAGACTTCTAGCTACAGATCCCTTACCTTTGAATTTCCCAGGCATTAGGCTGGATCTGGAAGCTTGCGTGAGCAGCACCTCTGCGCGCTGTCGGGTGGCTCTATGTAATGTTGTTGGCATCGTTATTGTCCGTTATGACGCTGCAGTTACCTATATTTGTGCCATCCAGTTGTGCACAAGTTAGTTCTTTTCTTTCCGCACCAGTGTAGCGCTGATCCGAATTAGAGATACCCCTCTATCTCTCTTTTTGACAGGTTTTTATCTAGTGATTTGTTTCTGTTTCAAGGTCATGTCACTTAAACCTACAGGGTTTTAACCGTGTAGCTCCTGTCACTGCGTCATTTCGGTAACCGATCCCCACACCATATGCCTTTGGTGCCTCCAGCACGACCATGACAAGAAGTCATGATTGGACTGTCGGCCCATGGCTCCAAAAGCCTTGCGTGCTTTGAAGCACCTTGAGGCCCGGCAGACGACACCGGCCACCGAGACTCCGTTGAGATCCTGATCCCGATCGAAGAAGAGGAGGTTCCAGGATCGCTGCAGGAGCCCCAAGTCCTCTTCCTCTCACTCGAAGGTCTTCAGGACACTCTGGGAAGAGGCACAAGAAGAAGTCCAAGCGGACTTCGTCTTTGCCTCATCTGTCATCCGTCGACAAGAGAGGTAAGGAACACCAACACTCTGGGCACAATTCTACCGAGCCAGGTTTGACTTTGTGCCTCCCCCCATTTCTGGTAGCTGGAGCAACCCCCACTCCAAGAAGAGTTTTATGAGGCCATGCGCTGTATGTTTGTACGGGCTGACCCTTCTGGTGAGCCTTCAAGCCCTGCATGGTCGGGAGGGACCCCATCGGGTTCGATGCCGTCGGCTCCGGCCACTGTGCTGGTGGGGCCTCATGGATCCAATTCCGGATCCAGGTCGACACCGGTCATGCCAACGCGACCTTCCCCGGCATCAGATCTGAAGTTGGTGCCACCGGCAGTGCCAGCCCCATCCTTATACCCGAAAACTCTGAGTCGGATCGGTGTCACTTGATGCCGACTCTGGCACAGATGGAGCCCGGGAGCGTTGCCTGTGCATTTTGAGGAAGTTTTAGGCATGACTGAGGATTGGACCCATATGAGGATCTTGGGGAAGCCAGTGGACTAGACAAATCCCCAGATACTTGTATGCTCTCGCCACCTTGTGTGGTTATGGAGGAGGGAGCTTCTTTAGACATGGTGGTGAAGAGGGCAGCAGAGGTCCTTGGACTAGAGCTGCCCTGTGTGCAGGTCAGGACTCATTTCTTGGCCGAGGTGCTTCAGCCTGGGGCTTCCACCTCTGAACCACTATTGCCCTTTAATGAAGCACTAACAGATGTCCTTCTAGGCACGTGGTCCAAACCTACCACAGGGGCTCCTGTGAATAGGACAATTGCAAACCCAAGTTTCCTCAGCCAACTCCCCCCTCTGAGAACTTGGTGGTTCAGGCTTCGATGTCACATAGCGTGTTCCCTTCCGCTCCCCTGGATAGGGAATCCTAGAGGCTGGACTCACTTGGGAAGAAAATGTTTTCTTCTACCAGCTTGGCATTGTGGTAGGTGAATACTACATGCTTATTGGGCTGTTTACCGCACACCATTTGGGAAATGGTTGCACAAGTGCTGCTACAGGTTCTGGAGAAAGCCTGGGCTGTACTCTCCCAGTTGGTGAAGAATGTGAGAGGTGCAGCGAAATTCACCAACAGGTCAGTTCACTTCATGGCTGTGCGCTTCTGGTGTGGAAAAAAGAAAAGTAGCTGATGTCTGATGCACCTGGGTGAGTCCTATATAGGTGACTGCAACGTCCTAACCGATGCTAACGACGCAGACATCACGCCTAGGAAATTCAAAGGTAAGGAATATGCAGCTAGATATTGTCTCTACCAGTTAATGCGTTACCCAAGGTAAGTAACTTGTTCATTACGTATCCGGTTCATTATCTGTGATATTTGTTCAAACGGTTGAGGCTGAAGTGCTTGAAGACAAATGTATATCCCATCTACAAGTGTCTAGAAGTCTAGTCCTGGAAATAAATGTTATGTTGAACATGAAACAGTGCTAATGCAGTTGTTGTTGGGCAGAAATAACTGAAAAATTACTTTGAAGAATCGTTCAGTCAGAAAATGTTGAAAAGGTTCAGTTTCTCATTTTTGCCTCCAGTTCATCCTGCATTAACATTGTTGGCATAGGGTAAACAAAGAGAAAATAGGTTTAAATTTAAAATACTCACACATTTTTTTTATTTTCCTTGGAAAGCGTGCCATAGGGTCTTGATTCGCAGTGCAAACAGGCCCAATCCTCCGGGTTTCTCTGCCCCTATGTAGGACCCGCTCACCTGTTGACTTGTTAAAACCTTCGGACTGCCTACTGCCCGGCCTCACTCTTCAACGCTCCCTGGATCTTGTACGCAAAGCATTGACATATCATTCTGATTTGGCATTTGGAAGGGATGCCCTAAACACACCCCTCCCAAATGTGGTCGCAAACCAAAAGTGCGATTAGGTAATGTGCTACCAAATGAGTTTTGTACATACCCAAAGCCATTTATGCGGTCTCAAAGAGCCGAATTCTGTGATGTGAACCCTTTGCGAACACAAAATGCTCTAGTATATCTGGCTCTAAGTTTCATAGTTTTTTTTTAAGTGAAGAAAACAAAATGTCCCATTGCCTATTATGGAAACACAGTACAAGAAGAGCATTTTCAGTTTGCAACTTTGTTAGCCCTAATTAATAAATGTGTGGTAGAGAAAACCTTAATTTGCATCCTTTCTTCTGAGGTGCAAAGAGTTTTTATTTGTCATTTTACACTAGTAGAAAGTTTATCCAGTCTGTACCACAGGAGTATCCTATTTCACTAAGAAGACCTTCTAGAAATGTGAGAACTTTCTTTGTTCCTGTGTGTGTGTTAGGTGTGGCGATAGGCAGACCTTTTGTTAGTATTTATCTCCAGAGTCCTGATCCTCCAATTGTTAGGTGAGGATATACCGCAGGGCCGGACCACAAGCAGGTACACACTCCAACAAAATCCAAGTAAGCGTGCTCAGAGATGCATAATAGATGTATTCAAATGTTCCATAAATAATGCAGATAAGTGTCCGCCCTAGACGCGTTTCGATCGCCTCCGCGATCTTGCTCACATAACGTGCTGGTGCCGGACCACCACCTTTAAACATAGTGCGTCCAATCAACAATGTGATCGGTGATAGTGGAGGGTAGACATAAAATCAATACTGAATAGGGAGCACATAGTTAGAAAAAAGCCTTCTTAAAGGTACAGTTTAACTCGGTTTGACATTCAAGTTGTTCACCATAATCGTAATATATTAGTCAAAATAAAATGGTAATTCTGAACACAAATGATTGGATATAAAATATTGTCGTGCCTAGTTAAATAATTGTAACATATGCAAGGGGTACACATTAAGCCCACTGCACATTCTTTAAGATGATATTAGTATTGAGTTTGCCTCTCAAGGCTGAAATAATGGCAAGTGCCTAATCAAAAGAGGATATCTGTACCTAAATGTACATGCTCAAATTTGAAATGCAGTGTTATACCATGAATGCTAAAAATGACTCATTTAATAGGTATCATAATATACATAAAAATGCATTTTTAAATATACAATTGTAACAAAGGCGCCAGGCACTAAAAACAGAAGCTCCCTATAAAAATATCATATACATATGTCATGTACTTATAGGGACTTTCAGACAGCTCTTTCCTTTTATTGGTAGGTTGTAGTGTCATTCACATATTTCTTCCACCAGCTACAGCATGGGTCAGCCCATTTCTGCCATCAGCTAACTTTACTGTGAGTGATAGCATTCAGTGCCGGATTTGGGAAACAAAAGCAGCCCTGGTAAAAGTGTTTGAACCGGCCCTGCTCCCTTCGTCTCCTTGCACAAATAGTATTTTTCCATTCACCTGTTCTCTCTCTCATTCTCTCTTCTCAATTTCTTTGTACCGTCCTCTTCCTTCCCTTCATCTATTTATCTCTTTTGAAGCGTTCTTGTACCTGCTGCAGTTATTCTCGGAGAGCTGGAGGCACCAGTAGAGGGTTTGAGCTTTCAAAACCCGACTATAAGGACTCCAGCTCAAAGGGTAAATTTCCGGTAGAAAAATAGGCCAGCACATCCTCATACAGAGTAGTACCCTTCAGTGTGATAGACTAGTACGACAATATGTTCATTTAGTCAATATTTTTTAATATTTGTGAGGACTTGTTAGCTTCCCAAACAATAAAGTTTAACAAATGCCATAACAAACAAAACAATGTCAAATCCAAAGTACTGGCAGACAACGCTAGACCTATTGACTTTGCCAGTGCTTGTTTATTAATGGAAGCAACCAGTGTTCAAAATCTCTTGGGGTTTCCCTAGCAATGTTGGTCAGAGCTGCAGTTTATACCAATAAAATAGTAAATCAATATCACACCAGTTTCTAAACCATTTCAAATCCTCTGTAAAGAATTACTCTTTTGTAGGAGGACATGTGCAGTAAATTTAGACATGCAAACTGAATATATTAAAGAAGTTCAAAGGTGAGGGATGTGGAAAAAGGAAAAAAATAGATGATTTTCATTCATGATAAACACATAGAAACATGATAAACACAAAGAGAAATAGAAAAGAAATAAAAGGAAGTAGTCCTTGCAATCAGAAGAGTAGTAAATGCATTTAAGAATTTGACAATTTAATCTTTTACTTTTTCAGAGATTCAGGCTATATTACAAGTTATGTTCTCTTCTCACTCTTCAAGGGAAAGTTTGCAAAATTTAAGAGGTATGTGGCACACAGTACACATGTCACCAATGTCCGGTGGACGCACGATGATAGCCTCCTGGCCACAGTGGGAGGGTCGGACACCTCCCTAATGCTGTGGACCCATGAGATGGAAGGACACCGGGAGACCAGACAGTGTGACAGCGAAGAGTCTGACCTCGACTCGGAGGAAGATGGAGGTGAGTGTTAATATCCATTCTTGGTTGGAGAAAATTGTTGCATCTAACAGTGTTTCCAACGACTTGTGCCTGTATCAGAGCTTACCTTGTGTATAATCAGAGGGAAGGCATTTTGCTTTTTATACTGTATGATAGAAGACAGAAGATTAATGATCCTTGATTCCATTGAACTAATTCACCCCAAGCTCCTCGCAGTGTACTGTGCCTTGCCTTATAGCCATTTGATTGTACTGCCTGCTCTGTATGAAATTCCTATACGGCGAATAGTTATAAGGATGATAAGGGCACTCAAGTGTCTTGAGGATTTTGGCGGTAAACCACTTTTCATCAATATAAATCTACAATTATGCCATTAAGTCCTTCTCCCTTCATCGTTCCAGAGAATCCAGTGCAGGTCCCCCCCGAAGCCTTTATGTTGGTGTCTCACCCAACCTTTGTTATCCATCAGAAAAATGCCATCAACACCTAAGGAAAAAGTAGCTACCAAGATCCTCAACACAACCCAGAGAGGAGCAAGAAACAAAGATCCCCCTAAATATCTTCATCTTGTGTCTCATTTGGATGTGGACCACACTAACTCCTCTTAAATCCCTATATCACCTGCAGCTGAGCCTGCACCAGTTTCACCGGTGGATGACACCACTATCTTCAGGGGTGGCTTAAACTTGAATATCTCAGTAGAAGTATTGCAAGCTGAAGGCTTCGTGATCATATAGACACTACAACCAAGGCTTCAGCAGAACTCTCCTGCCTCTGGTCCCTCGGCTGCTCAAGTTTTTAACTCTCGCCACAGTGAAGGTGGCATCTCCACACATGCTCAGACATACAAACCACCACAGCAGGACCTGGAGTTCATAAAGGTAGAACCAAAACCTAATTCGGCCAGCTTCTCATCATTCCTCAGGGGTGACAGTTAGTTCAGTTATTCTTTCTGGCTCCTTCAGTCAGGACCCTGTATTTTCAGCTCTACATTTTTTTGACTTTTCTGTCAAAAGAGTTCTCCTTTTTTGCTGTAACTTCTGTTATTTCGACATTTTACCTCTGTTGAAGTAAGGAGTTGCCTTTTTTTCTAGCAGATTTGGCTTTGTTTCAGTCAAGAGCATGCCTTCTCTTTTTGACCCTTGCCCCTCCTGTGGTAAAAAGAAGGCTAAGATAGATTTTCATTCTGTTTGTATCCTCTGCCTTCCTGAGTCTCATTCCCCTGAGACCTGCCAAGACTGCCAGAATCTGTCAAGACGCACTCTCAAAGAGAGGGAGAGAGAATCTGTCTTTATGGTCTCTTGGAGAAGAAAAAGTCTACTACCTCCAGAGGCAGATCTCCAATGAGGTACAAGAAGAAAAGACCCAGGTCGACTTCCAAAAGTAAGGTTCCGGTCTGTTCTTTATCGGCTTTAGGCTCAGCTTCGAAAATGCCTCTAACGACGAAGAAATCGGCTATGGCAGCTCCTCCATCGACGAAATCACAGTCAAGAGCATCCGAGCATCGATCGTCATTGAAATCTTTGCGGAAACATGAAGGTACGTCTACCCATCGACGTTCGGCTGTGAATCCTCCGTTGCTGTCAACCCGGCGACTGTCAACGTCGAGGAGTCGATCTCCATTGGAGCCGGCTCATCGCCCAACGTCGAGACATTGCTCTCTGTCGTTGCCGTTATCACATTAGATGTAGAACATAGTCCTCCGCTGCCGTCAACAAGGCAGTGGTCAACGTCGTGGACGCGATCAATCACGACAGCGTCCAGAAGAGGTTTGACGTCGAGGCACACTCCTCCATTGCCGTCAACAAGGTGGCGGTCAACGTCGAGGCCTCGGTCAACCACGACGTCTTCCAGAAGAGGTTTGACGTCAAGAAGAATCTGCCCATCACCTTCTCCCCACACGACGTTGAAGCTTTGGTCTCCGTTGGCCAGTGCTCTCCCGATGTCGAAGCACCAGTCTCCGTCGGCGGGGCATCATTTGATGTCGAAACAGAAGTCCCTCTCAACGTCAGCACTTCAAACTCTGGCAGCTACTCGCGCCCCGACGTCGGTGGGTTCTCAAGTCTTGGTAGCTCATAGCCGCTCAACGTCACGGCACTCCCATCTGTCGACGTCCACGCATCGCTTGCCATCGATGAGACACTGCTTAGCGCCGAAGGGTCGCTCTGAGTCTTCACTTTCGGAGGCAGGATCTCCTCCGGTACCGCTCTCGAGGTTGAGAAGCTTTGCTTCTCAGTCCCCAGAAAGGCGAGTACAGAAGAGCACTCCGCAGGCTACTGTTCCTCCTGCACAACGGGAAGAAGGGCAAAGATCTCTTTCCATTCATCTTTTTCCCAGATCGCTCCTTCCAGTACACCACTGTCAGAAAACTACCTCTACACAGATCCAAAAGCCTCTGGACTATTCTATCCCTCTCCACAGATCACCTCTGGCCTGTTGGTGCAGGCAGTGGATCGTTCCCCTACCACTCCTTCCAGGGTTCAACAACGTGACCCGACACCATATCCATCAGGTCAGAGGTCCACTTCACTTTAGCCTGTGAAAGAGGCGTACATCTCCTTCTTTGTCATCCTCCTCTACACACTCTTTGAAGAGTGACTATTCTCCCACACTAACAGACAGTCCACCCTCCCGAATATCACCGGTGGATGACATTAATACTTTTCATGATGTACTGGCAAGAGGAGCGCAAAAATTGGATATTATATTGTCTGCTCCTCGGACATCAACGTCAGTCATTTTTGAAACCCTTCACCAAAGATCAGTGTCAGGACCTCTACTACCTTTGGTTCCGGGCCTTCTACTGCAGGTCATGGATATTTTTCTCACCCTAGCGTCAATCAAATCAGGTCCTGCTAGGATCCTAAAGAAGTACAGACCATCAGAGCAGGATCGTCTTTTCCTCAGGGCAGATCCTCTGCAGGACTCTGTGATCATTGCTGCTGCGAAGCAGACTGACGCAGTAGCCTCTTCTTCAACGGTTCCTCCAGAGAAGGAGAGCAGAGTGCAGGATTCATGAGGGAGGAAGGCATGTGGCTCTGCAGCTGCATCTCTGAAGGTCTCCAGCGCCGGAGCTCCATTGGGGCGCTATGACAGGGCATTGTGGGACTCAGTAGAATGCTTCAAGGACAAACTGCCCCAGGATTTTGGAGAGATCCTCCAGGAGGGAGCTCTTGTGGTGAACCAGATGATTAGTGCAGCAGCAGAAGGAGCATCTCTGGCTGCACACTCTTACTCCCATGGCATCTGCACCAGATGATCCTCCTGGTTGCATCTTACTGCCCTTAAACCGGAGGCCCAGCAGCGCATTTTGAACCTCCCATTTTCAGGGAATTCCCTTTTTGGCTTTCATACAGATGAAGAGATGACCAGGATGAAAACGGAACTGAACACTCTAAACTCGGTGGGTCTAGAGAAGAGGAAGAAATTCTGGTGCTGGTACAGGCCGTACGACCGCAGGCCTTTCCATTAGAGGGTTCAACCCCCTCAGTGTTCTCAGAGACAGTATCACCATCCCAAAACGTGCTTCCAAGGGCGTCGGTCTTCCTGTGGTAGAGATGCACCTTTACAATCCTCCTCCACCACCAAAAACACTGCCAAACAATGAGCAATTGCTTTGTTTGTCGCTGTTACCCACTCCGGTGGGGGGGGGGGGGAGAGAGTATCGCCTACCACGTGCAAGAGTGGCGCAGCATTACAAAAAATCAATGGGTTCTGAATATACTGCAAAATGGATATGCTCTACGTTTCCGCTTTCCACTGCAATCCACTCCTCCGGTGGAAACGAGTTGTCACCAGCTGTCGCCACAACGGCAGGAGGTATCCACTCTCTTACAAAAAGATGCCATAGAAGAAGTTCCTCCCTCACAATGAGGAGGGGATTTACTCCAGATACTTCCTAGTACGAAAGAAAGGCCAAAAAGCAGGCTTCAGGCCTATATTGGATCTTCGCATCCTCAACAAAGCCATCCGAAAAGAGAAATTTCGTATGCTGGCGCTCCATCAAATATATCCTCATCTCCAGCAAGGAGACTGAATGTGCTCGATAGACCTTCAGGATGCGTATTTCCATGTTCCAATCACTTTACGCCACTGGAAGTTCCTATGCTTCATGGTAGGGTCCAAACACTATCAGTACAAAGTCCTACCATTTGGTCTGAAGTCCGCCCCTCGAGTGTTCACCAAGTGCATGGCTGTAGTAGCTGCCACTCTACGTCACCAAGGACTGTTTATCTATCCGTACCTCGACTATTGGCTCCTAAAGAGCTCATCTCCTCAGAGTGTGAAAGACCACTATCAAATCTGTCTGGATTTGCTACAGCGGCTGGGCCTTCAGGTCAATCAGAGGAAATCAGTCCATCAGCCCACTCAAAGAATACATTACCTGGGTGCTACTCTAGACTCCAGCATAGGAAGAGTGTATCCTTCGGAGGAGAGACTATTATTAATCAGGCTGAAATGCAATTGTCTGCTTCAAGCTCTCCAGCCCTCAGTTCGGCAGGTTGCATCGCTCCTAGGGTCGATAGGATAATGTATTTTTCTGGTTCCCAATGCCAGGCTGAGGATGAGGCCTCTGCAGCAGGACCTGGAAGACAAATGGGATCAGAAAACCACTCAATGGGACAACAAGATTCTACTTTCCTATGCTGCGAGGTCATCCATCCCATGGTGGTCCAATTGGAAAAATCTCCTCGTGGGAGTTCCCTTCCACCAACCACCTCCGACACAATCTCTGATTACAGACGCCTCCCTTCAGGGTTGGGGAGCGCATATGGGCCCACTGCAAACTCAGGACAGTGGTCGAGCAGGGAACGGGTATATCACAACAACATGCTGGAGCTATGTGCAGTGCATTTAGCCCTCAAAGCTTTCTACCTGTCCATTCAGTCCCAATCCATATTGGTCCAGACAGACAATACAACTACAATGTACTGTCTAAACAAGCAGGGAGGGACCTGCACTTCGCACCTTTTCCCTGAATTCTCAGGCGATCTGGCATGGGTTCCTGGTCATGCAGCTTTCAACCACAGCAATCCATCTGCCAGGAGAACAAAATACACTAGCAGATTCCCTAAGTCTTCACTTCGAAGATCAGCAAAACTGGCTTCTGCACGACGAAGTGGTGACAGACAATTTTCATCATTGGGGTCAGCCAAGCATCGATCACTTCGGGGACAGTACACACGAAAAGTGCCACGACTTTGCTTCAAATCTTTACCATCCAGGGTCGAAAGGGAATGCTCTTTTGATCAACTGGTCAGGGGACTTAGTGTATGCTTTTCCTCCTCTTCCTCTCATCCCGAAGGTCCCAACCAAGCTCTCACACTCCAGAGCGAGGATGATACTGATAGCACCAGACTGGCCAAGACAGTGGTGGTACCCGGACCTTCTGCATCTCTCAGAGTGTCCACACAGGAGGCTTCCGTATAGACCGGACCTACTGTCCAAGATAAACGGGCAGATCCACCACCCCAACCTTACCTGAACTTAGCAGCATGGCTCCTGAGGTCCTCCAGTATGGACACCTATGTCTTCCTCAGGTCTGCATGAACATCTTGAGAGAGTCTAGAAGGTCTTCCACAAGGCATCCCTATTCTTTTAAATGGAAACGGTTCTATGTGTGGTGTGTGCAAAATGGTTTCCAACCTACCAAAGGGCAAGAGGAGGTAATCTTACCTTATCTCCTACACTTGGCCAAGTCGGGTCTTAAATTTCCTTCCATAAAGGTACACCTTGCTACCATTACGGCATACAGAAAGTCACCTACTTAACCTTTTTTCTTTCAGATTCAGGTGGTTAAGGATTTCCTACTGGGATTAAAGAAAGTTTCCCCCTAGTCCGGCCACCTTCGTCTCCCTGGGAGCTAATCCTGGTTCTTTCCAAGCTCATGGGTCCCCCCCTTTGAGCCAATTCACAAAGCGACCCTTCAGAACCTTACATGGAAAGCTGCCTTTTTGGTGGCAATCACTTCTGCTCATAGAGTGTGCGAGATTCAGGCACTCTGCTCCAAGGAACTGTACACTGTCTTTCACCACAACAGAGTGGTTGTGAGAACTCGCCCCTCCTTGCTTCAGAAGGTGGTGTCGGATTTTCATGTTAATCAAACCATCTCACTGCCTACTTTCTTTCCCAATCCTTTTACTCCCGCTGAGAGGTCTCTTCACGCTTTAGATCTGAAAGAAAAGTTTTAAGATTCTATTTAGACAAGTGCAAGGCTGTTAGAAAGTTTGATTATTTATTTGTAAACTATGGTTCCATCAGAACAGGTTTTCCAGCCTCCAAGCGTTCCATAGCTGCTTGTAAGGCCTTCTGACCTCAAAGACTGACTTTCTGTTTACTATCATTTCAGCTTGTTGCATGAGTGAATTTCAGGCACTGTCGGTGAACCGGTCTATTCCAATTTTATTTCCAAACAAACTGGTGCTGAGCTCTCAGACGGCCTTCTTACCCAAATTTGTGAATCCTTTTAACATTGGGCAACCCATCAACCTCCCAGCATTCCTTGACTTGACAATGAATGTATAACCTCAAATGTTATTTTCTTCTTAAAGAATCTTATCAAATGTCGGAATAACATAGTTTTAGACCATCCTGTTAACAGTGACAGAGTCTCTGTTTAAATGTCATTGAAGACTCAAGCATGAACATTAATGTTCTATTTGTCAAATAGTAGAAGGATCATAGAGCTGAAAATCTAACAATGCACTATATCCCTCATTTTTTTTAACATACCCCGAAATGTGGAAAGTAAATTTATGAGCCAAGTGTCAGTAAATGACTATAACTTTTATGGCTTTCTTTTTTCTCACCATTTAATTTGATAAAAACGCCAAGACGGATTGTTCTAAACATAAGGTACCCAACGTTGATTTGGGAGTATCCCCCAAAGCATCTTAATCTTGCAGACGGGGGCTATCTTTCTTTCCTTCTTGTAGAGCCATAAATCATATAATCTATGATCATTCAAAGCAAAATGATAATAATTGACTACTCTCCACTTCAAGATTGCGGTTTTGCACGTACTTTTTATTGTATTGCTCATATTGGTCTCTTTTTAAAATATATCACTTTTTAATTCATTTGTATCGTACAGAACAAAATGCTCAAATGTTGAATTGTACATATTGAGAGCTAATTTATGAATATGCAAAGAAAAATGACAACAAATCGACTTCTTCCACGCCTAAGATTGCTATTATGCACATATTTCTATTGTATCGCCTATACGAGTCATTTTTAAAAACTGTATTTTCTCTTTTAATTCACATGTTTTTGTATTGTACAAATGTTGAAATGTAAAATTGCACATGCTTTTATGGTTTGAAATTAACTTACCGAATAAAGCTTATTTGATTTGATTTGATTTGACTTGCCTCACCCATGGAAAGATAAGAGGCTCCATTGATCGGACCTGAAAGCGTTTAGATCGATTGTACCAATGATCATTGGGTGGACGATCAGTTTTTGTGGGGTTCTCTTGGCCAAAGAAAGACAACTGTGAAGAACACTCTGCTGAGGTGTATAGTCTTCTGCATTAAGCTCTGCTACACACTGGCCAAAAAGCAGCCTTCAGAAGAACTGAGAGCTTATTCATTCTGGGCTAAGGCTGCTTCCACTGTGTTGATATGAGGATTGCCTGTCCTCGACATCTACGAGGCCGCGATGCAAGTGTGGGTGCACATGTTCACTAAGCACTAATGCCTCTGACAGCCAGGTATGACAGAAAGGACATTTAGCCTGTACAGTCCTGAAGGATTCTTTAGTCTGAGTCCACTCAACGGCCTGGGAGGTACTGCTTTGGTTTCTATTGGAAAGGTGAGAAATCTGTGGCAAATAATATACATCACTTACCTTCAGTAACGCTCTTGCTGGTGGATATTATTATCTAACCACAGATTCCATACCTCCCTCCCTCCTCTACATAATGTAGTGTGACCTCTTTTTAACATCTGAAAGATCCCAAGTTAGAAATCGCCGCACTACAACTGATGATTCTTTCACTCTCCGTGCCTGAGGGCGCGAAGCGAGTCAAGCAAGAAACTGACATCCACGCGCAAGGGTGGGGCTCATATGCGGCTCCACTCCATCATTTCCGGGGTAGTACGGAGCCAGGTCAGAGTTGCATGGCCCTAACTGGTGGTGCACAGGAACGCTGTTTAAAAGTTTCCAGATCCAATCTTAAGTCTGGGGAATATTCTAAAGGTGAGAAATCTATGGTTACATAGAGTATACAAAAGAATGTGCATTACTGAATGAAAGAAACTTGTTCTTAGGGTTCAGGGATGGTTAGCATTAAGGAGTAGTTTGGGGTTTTAAGGTTTCAGAGATGAGAAGCGTTAAAGTGGGTTAAGGAGCATTTAGGGTATCGATACATAAATTAAAGTATGGAATAAAAATGACTCTTGAAGTTCAATATTTTTGGAGATGTCATAGGTAATTTTGTAGGTCAAAATATTCTAACCTTGACAGTTTCAACTCAATTTTAATGCAGTCAACATTTTGAAAGTCGGCTTTATTATATAGAATCAATAACATATCCAGACAATTATCTTTTTTTTTTTTTTACATCCATCCACTCCATCAGAATGTTTTCTTCATTTGTTGGATGTTAGAAGGGTACCGCAAATTTATCTTGACAAAACCAAGACTCTTCTCAAGTCCAGCCAGTAATTTATTAAAGTATGGCCATGTTTAACAAGGTCTGGCCACATGTAAACAATCCATCACCCTCTGGATTGTGCCCTGCCTATACATGTTACCAACTGGCTAGTAAACCATTGCAGGGAAACCAAGGGCCCCTTCTACTAGGGCGGCCTCCACAACTTGGCCTACCAATAGCCCACTATTAGATATATGCAAGGCAGCCACCTGAAAGTCAGTAAATTTCTTCACGAGACATTACTTCCGACTCTGACACAAGTGGTGATTCTAAGGTTAGTCAGGCCACCATAAGAAATCTCTTCTGATGAACAGACCATAAACCAGGACACACTTTACTCTTACCCCTGAGGAATATATCTTTCATCTTTTGTGCCCACTAGCCACCTACAAAGTTTGGGTTTAGCTTGCTACTATATTCTAATATTTATACCTATCAATGAAGAACGTATGATGGTGAAAATGTGATACCTTGTAGACCTGGTTCTGTATAGTAAATCATCATTGAAGAAATAAAGGACCCTCCCGACTCCTCATTTTTGTCTTTGTCATTCGAAACAACAGTTGGTTGATTTAAATCACACCTCCTTCCCTCTCTTAAAAAAGACCTGACTATATGTGGCAGCTGCCAGCACAAAGCATCTTAGTAGTGTAAACCCCTGGAGTCTTAAAGGAACAGGATGTGTTAGAAAGCTACTCAACATTTTGCACTTAGAAGCTGCAATGTAGTCTTGAGATTGGGTATCCGTAGCTTGGTAGTTTACATTTTGAAACAAAACTTATTTTTTATAGACTCCTGAAGGGAGCTGCGCACCATATAGACATGAAATGTGCGCCCTATTTGAGAACACGTTAAAATATATTGATATTAAGTCTTCCCTGGTTCATACACGCAGTGGGGAATTATTCTAACATTTATGACTTTTATGAAGATTACTTACATGCAGAACCAGTTCTACAAGCAAGTAAGTCTTTTTCACTAACACCATTTGTGATCTTTGGCAGATTAGAGGTCTCAATGATCATCAGTGTTTCATCTAAAATAAGCCAGTTCTTAGAGTTCTGCATACCCTAAATATCCAGAGCCTTTTATATTGCTTTTACAGTGGTTGTAAACCTTTCACTCAATGAATAACAGATTAATAAAATCATTAGAAACTATTGAGCTCTGTCAGCCTAGACATTCTTTGAGTTCCCAGCTATCTAGCAGGAGCACACAGAGGCTGAGTTCACGGCAGTGCTAGGACACATTAGTAGATCACGGTCTATGGTTCCATCCACAGAGGAGAACCAGAATGTCCCTGGAAACATCAAAATATATTATAATTAGCGAGTGAGGAGGTCACTAAATGTCACTTCGCTTGGGTTGCCAGAAGGTTTTGCACCTGTAGTACATAGAGGGTGTTACAGGGGGGCGTATCAGGATATAAGACCTAATATAGAGGTTGAGTGGGTACAGAAAATCGTCAAATATGTGAAGGCAGAACTAAATCCCCTGAATGATGATTCTTCTCTGATCAGGAATTTATTGGTTGGCTTGCTTTCTCCATTGGAGGATAGCATGGTAGAACACATTACGTTAGATTCTGCACTGGAGAAAAAAATTCCTGCAACTGGGGATTTAGCATTTCCTCTACAAATAGGAGAATTTTCGGTTGCCTCTCTCCCAACGCTAAATCAGACTCTTGATCTGAAAACTCCTTACTCAAAACGTGTTGCCTTAAGAAGTGTGTGAAACATCCAGTCGTTGATCCTGGCATATCAGGTTATATACTCCATCTCCTATGACGCTCTTAAATTGCAATGTTTTGAAATCAAATACTTTGTTTGTCCATCCAGTGCCTTAATATAATAGTTAATCTGCATATGTCAAGTGTGGGGAGGATGAAACATTTTGGTGTGGAATACAAAGGATACACCTGTGCAGATAAAGCAATTAAAGTGCCAGGATTCCAATTTTAAATGTCTCTTTAGCTCTGACGTGCAAGCCAGGTATGAAGTATTTTGGCCAATCTGGTTTATTCAAATATCAACCATTTGAGTTGTTTGAAACACTGAAATTATAGAAACATGGTGTTCCAGGAGGCAGTGCAGGAACAACTCCATCCCAGAGATCAACTTGCTTGCCGATCTCAGAAATGGCAATCGGTGCCCTGTTTGTCTTTATTTTGGGACTGTGTAACCTTCTTTAGTCTTCACTTCTGTTCTTTCTTGTTCCTCAGGGTATGACAGTGATGTGACGAGAGAGAATGAAATTAATTATACCATTAAAGCCTTATCCTCAAGCATCAGGCCCATGATAGGGATCAAGCCTCACCTGCAACAGAAAGAGCCCTCATTGGATGAAAGGTAACTACAAGTGCACGTCATCCCGGGTCTTTGGACAGCATCAGAAGGCTAACTAGATTTTGTGTAATAAATGCAGCAGGCCCGATTCACAAAACCATGTGTGTAAATCAGACCTGCAAGTACAAATGTCTAGATTTATGATTGCAAAGATTTCACGGCAAGTGACTTTGCAGTTGTAAATTATTTTACTCCTGTGTTACATTGTCCCATGACCATTTGATATTTCCAGAAGTAAATCTCAAGCAAGGGATGGGTAGTTGATGTTCCAAGGCGTAAAACTTTATAAACAGCAACAAGCTATTTGAAAACACGTCTCTGATCCTTTCCTAAAATGGAAGTGCTCAGATATTTACTTTCTCATGGTCAGCAGTAAATCTCTTTTCAGAATGAGAAGGGAAATGGAACACCCCTAAACAAAAACAAAAATCCATGAATAAAGCTGAAAAAAACAATGTCTGCCATTGCATAAAAGTGGTGGCATTTCAGTATGGAAATTGAAATTTTGTGAACAATTGCACTGGTCAAAATGCCAATGCAGAGGCACATCCACGTTCACAAAATGGTTCCTAAATATGCCTGGAAAGGTACGCGTGGAACTGGTCCCTAGAGTAACCTTAAAGTTTTGTGGACAAGAGAAATTTGTAAACTTGCTCTCATGGTTGGAAACTGCAGGTGCAGATTAATAACTTTTGTGTGAGTCGCCGGGCCTGTGATATTTGGTGTTCTTCTATTCTGCTTTATGCACACAATAGTGACTTGATAGTTATGGTTGAGTTGTACTTTCATAAAAGAAAATTTGGATTGCTAATAACTTTGGACCAGTTTGATGAATCTGCACACAATGGAAAATGAAAAGTATTTAGCCAGCTTAGAATTTCTTTGCTAATTTTAATGCAGATTGGTCGTGGTACGCAAAGATTTAGGGGTCGCAGGGGGAAAACATTAGTTTCCCTTTAAAAAATCTATAGGAATTTTTGCTTGTACACAGCAAAAACTGCAGGACAGATTTACACCAAGCATGGATTGACCTACGGCTTGGTGCAACCTTAAATCTGTTTGCGGTTTGTTGTAAATTCGAATTGAAGTCCTTTTGGTCAAATAGAGCTGTCCAATTTCGCTTTGTCTGCCATTATAGGGTTTAAAACCCAGTTGTGCCCCTTCTAAAGAAGTATGGACTTGTATGAAGGCAACGTGAGTACACTCCTCATCAAAGGGAGACAAGGGTTCACTCCAAAGGGTGGTAAATGTTCTGATTAGTAAAAAAGGAAAATAACAATGTATGCCCCATGAACGGGTGCTCCTGCTTTATGAACCTCATGCAAAAAGTCTGCTAGGTCATCAGCGGCTTTGTCCATACCACATTCACTCCAGTGATGTAACCGGGGCAGATGAGAACTGTCTGAGCAAAAAAGCACTGCCTAGGCCTACTTCCTCCAGCAAAGTATGAGGGGGAAATAGAAAATAGGGGACATACGCTCTTACTTGATATGGGGAAATGCTATGTCTTTCCCTCAAAGCATTGAAAAGCAACCCAAGCGGGTATTCAGTCTTGGCAGTATAACGAAGGACGCTCTGGGGAACAGCCCTCCTCCCACAGTGAAGGAAATGCTCTGAGGGGGACAGGGTAGGGCTGGGCCCCGACAAAGCAAAACTAAAAGGACGTTGAACCAAGGCCTTATGGGGCTCTTTATTTCTGTCATCATCAGCAGAAGACAAAAACCTTGCATTAGTGTCTATCACAAGCTAGTGCTGCAACTCAGTGTCACTAGAAGTTCCTTTGTGACACAGGGACCTAGTGACAGGTACCTATTGTTTAGCATTGGTGTTCCTGGGTATAAAGCATTATTTGATTCCCACTGAGTAATTTGTTGCCACATACTTTTAAATTTAACTTGTCAAGTTTTTTTTCTTTTGAATTGCTTTTGGCCCTGGGTAAAAGTGCTATATTAACTGTTGAATACCAGATCCTGCTGATTTTGAATTTGCTTTGTCCCACAAGACCACATTTATGAATTTGTCAAACACAGGATGCAAATTTCGCATGTATTATTTATATAGGCCATGTTCGTGCAATCACAAGTGGCTGAGATTAATTCAAGCATTCCATCATTGACTCTGTTGTTTTTGCAATAGATTTCCTATGTGCAACAGGTATGCCCAGAATGGGGTTCCGTGCTCACTGTCATAAGACTCGAGCTATACCTCACTGATGAGACTGAAGTAAGCTGAACCTTGTCTGGGAATGCTTGTTTATCCAGCATTGGATCTTTCATAGATTTGCATGCTTGAATCATTCCCCGTCGTTGAAGTGGGAGTCCCACAGTACAATAGTAAAGCAGTATGTATAACTATCATAGACTATAATGGCAATAGGCCATCAGTTTAACATCCTAGCTATGTCCTTTTTAAAAGAAGGACCAAATTTGAACTATGACCAATCATGTGCTAGCACCTTGTAGAACCTTCCCTAGAAAGTCTGAGTCCCTCAGATTTCAACTTCATGTCGTGCCTGAAGGGAGTCTCTCTGAGCTCTGCTCAGATTTTCTCTTCTAAAAAGATTTACAACCTTGTTACTTCTACTATGTCTGACAAAAAAGACCTTTTCTTCCCTGCACAAGCTATGGGAAGAAAAGAGTTCCTGTGGATGACCCATATAAGGATTGCCTTCATCCCAAACATGAGGTAAGAGTGCAAGATTTGCTGCACTTTCTCTTCAAAAACTCTCAGGGACAGGGAAGGAAGACTGCTATTGTGGCTTCAGAAATCCAAGAAAGGAACCTAGTCTGAGGACGACAGTGACACCTCTTCCAGGTCCCAGAAGAGAGCTAGGTCACATGAAGGCAGTTCTGACGAGACCAGAAAGAGCTTGAAGACATCTCATCTGGCTAGGCACTCTAAGCAAAAGGAGAAGCAAAAACGTTTCTCCTCCGAGACAGCCTTGTCTGTGTGATACTCGCCTGCGCACTAAGATAGACATTGCTCTCATGATTATTCCTCTGACCAGTTGACGAGGCATAAATCCTCGGCCAAGTCCTTGTTGATGTCACCTTCACTGTTGACACCGAGATCGTCGACGACACAACTACCACGGTCGATGGCGAAGCTTATGAAAACGGCCTCTATCGACACTCCCATTCCGTCGACGAGGATTCAGGCAACAAAGCTCATCTCAACGCTCCTGTCAAAGACAATGCAGTCCACGTTGACTCCAGAGATTATCCCGTCAATGACCATCTTGTCAAAGATAGCTCCGTCTGCGGGACCTCTGATGATGGCATCGTCGACACCATCGTCATCGACGATTAAGATAACAAAAACCAAGGCCTTTCTACACCCTGCAGTTACCTCGCCAAGCAAAGTCTTGCCTCTGCCTCCAACTCACTTATTAGACCTTGAGGAATCTGACAATGACTGTCCTTTTGTAACAGCTCACAGCCCTTTAGAGCTGCATGTCAAATGTCAGGAGGAGGATGAAGATTATGATGATGGATAGTATTTTCAGCAATATTATCTTGTTCCTCAGAGACGCCATGAGCCCTACAGATATTATCCTGAATCACCATCTAAACCGGAGAGTTTTCAAATGCTTGCATCCTTGGTCCAGGACCTTCAGGCTATGCTCACGGACTATAGGTGATGCTTTCCTCAACCTCCTGAGGAGTAAGTTGGAGCACCACTACCTGGTACCTCTCTCCACCAGCCACTCCTGGGATGACACCTTCTCCCCATATACCAGTGTCCCAGAGGAATGATCCATCCTCCTTGGATGATGGCAGAGAGGAGGGTGAAATTCTTGAACCTCAGCCTCCTGTACACAACTGGGATGACTACATCAGACCCACACCATCTCCACCTCCTCAGCAACCTGTTGATTTGCCTCCAGAAGACATCAGATTGTTCCATAACCTAATGGAGAGAGCAGCAACCAGGTTTCACCTCCCTATCTCTGTGAAACAGTCCAACTTTTTCCTCAATGATGTTAAGGAGCAGATGAGGAAGTCGGTCCGGTCTATACCAATAATTGATTACATTTGGCAGGAGGGAATTAAGGTCATAAAAAACTCTCCACAGTAGTGGCTGTCCTCCCTCGTATTGATAAAAAGTACGTGGCCCCTGAGGATTCCCCTTCATGCTTGACAGGACACCCCAAGCCAAACTCTGTCATTTCTCAAAATTCTGCAGTTTGGACAATATTGGAAAGCAGTTTTCCACCATGTCTGCCATCACTGTGTGTGCAGCCAACTTCTTGATGATTCTGGGCCACCATTACCACCAGATGTGGTCAAAAAGTCAGGATAGATAGGTTGGGCATGGCTATTACGCACCTCTCAGGTACTGACCCAAATTAATTTGTGACATTTAAAAGTCTATGGTTTAAATCTTTTTAAAAGCATTTATTTTACTTTTACTTGAGCACTTACTCCAAGCGATATCCGCATATGCTGCATGCCGCTCATTCCGTGTGGATCATTCCCTTGCTCCCCGGTCCGCTGCAGCATTGTAATTGCAGATTGAGTGGAGGGAGCCTGGAGTCCTTCTCCTCGATTGGTGGCAGCCATCTAAGATGGGCGATGGTCTAGTTGTTCTCCCACCCGTATATTTAAACAGACCCTATCCCTGACGTGCAGCGGATAGACAGGTTGGGCACGGCCATTACGTGCCTCTCAGGTACTGTACCAAATAATTTTTTGACATTTAAAAGTCTTCTGTTTTAATCTTTTTGCAAGCATTAGTTTTTACTTTCACTTGGGCACTTACTTCAAGCGATATCAGCATTTGCCGCATGCCGCTCATTCCATGTGGATCATTCTCTTGCTTCCCGTGCAGCAGATGTGCGCAGCGGGTGCGCAGCGGGTGCGCAGCGGGTGCGCCGTCGGCGCGCCAAAGGCAAGCCCATCAGCGCCCGAACGTCGCCAAGACCCTGTATCTTTCCGCCAGAGCAATCTAATCTAGCAATTAGATTTTAAAAACTCTGGCCCTTAGGTCATTTTTGCGTTCCCTTAGTCTCCTCTTCACCTATAGGGACCATTCTCTTGTTCAAAATGTAAATTTGAGGGTACCTCCAATCTAGTATCTACTTCATTAGAAACAATGGCAATTGTACTCTTCCCCCCCCCCCCCCAATACACAGCCTAAGACCTCAAATAGCTCACCTATAGACAGCAGCAACTCTTCAAAGGTACTACTATCAAACTTTTCTATGTTAAACTGTCTCTATTTTAATGCCAGGTCCATCCCGAAACACGCCATAGAAATATGAGATTTACTTACACATCAGCCCCAGGATATATGTTTTAACACGGAAACCTGGCTTCATACCTCCACTCTTCCTTGTGTTCCCACGCACTTCATGACAATTACAAACTGGTCAGATTGGATAGGGAAGTAAGACCGGGACGAGGAGGTGTTTGGGGGCGGAGTAGCCATCATTTTTCAAGATACTCTCAAACTGTGGCTACTTCACACGGTACTCACGAACTGGGCAGGGATAGCAATATTCAAAGTTGAACTCCCCCACGGGTACATCTGGAAAGGAGCCATAGTATATCATCCCCTGGGTCCTAAGAAAGATTTCAGCCTCAAGATAACAGACGTAACAGCTCCCTATGTCATGTTCACACTTAACTTCCTTCTAATTGGAGATTTTAACCACCACTCTGAGTTAGCATCCGATCCAGACCTATTATTTAATCTTAAAATGCTCGATCTCCACTTTATAAAAACAGGCCCTATGCACTTAGCTGGCCATTCTTTAGACCTCCTATTTTCTACTCCCAGCGCATACACATTGACGCACCTGAATCTCTCACCTGGAAATTTTAATCAAATGTAACATCTCTTTAAATCCGTCTCTACAAATTCTAAAACAGGAAAAAAGGTGAGAATAAGAAGCTGGAAGCAGCTGAGTGTAGCAAGGTTTCAAGCCTCTTTTAAACCTCTGATTTGGACAATATACCGGACATTAATGTAGCCTGGGATACGTTTTCAGAGTCCTTTTCTGGTGCACTTGATGTAGTCACCACCTATAGAACCCACCCTACTAAATTGTCCCGACCCAATGCACCCTGGTACATGGCAGAACGAAAAACCCACAAATCAAATTGTAAGAAACTGGAACACACATGGAGGTCTTTGAAAGATGCCCTTCACAGATACCAATACAAAAAAAGCACTAGGTGCATATCATGCAAAAATTAAAACAGCCCAAAGAATTTATACTATATGCAGAATTGAACATGCATTAAACTCCGCTAAAGAGCTATTTAAAGTCTTAAAGGAGCACTATAATCCCCTTGACAGCAACTCAGCCACAATAGCTTCCCAAACACTCTGTGACTCCCTGGCTATCCATTTTGAAACTTAAATAGATAACATTTATCACAGTTTTCTTAACACTACAGTGCCAATATACACAGAACTTAGCAATTCTTCAAGTAACAATTCCCAAGCTCCACTGGAGAGATTTGAACTGATCACGCACACTTAATCACTAGATCTCCTAGCTAAAACTAAATCAGACTCCCCAGTGGACCTATGTCCCCCCCTCATTGATAGCCATGCTATCTACCTCTCTCACACCATTTGTAACACTCTTATGTAACTTATCTTTATCGTCCGCCATGGTGTCTAAGCAATGGAAAGGCGCTTTCGTCACACCTATCTTAAAAAAAACACATACCAACCCCATGAACGTGGGAAACTACCATCCTATTTCTCTCTTACCCTCGATTAGCAAGTTGTTGGAATCTAATGTTAATAGACAACTTTCGTCTTACTTAGAGACACATCTCCTGCTGGTTCTCAATCTGACTTTTGTCCCACTCACAGCACAGAAACCACCCTTGTAGCAATAGTTGACAGTCTCAGCCTTTCCCTGGATGCATGTACGCCAGCAATGCTGGTACCTCTCGATCGTTCAGCGGCATTTGATACTATGTCTCATCCCATACTTATTCAACGTCTTCATGAGATGGGAATTAATGGCACTGGACTGAATTGGCCAACTAACTTTCTCAAGGACAGGACTCAAAATATTACTCTTGGTCCTTTCCAATCTAAGACTCATCCCTGGGCAGGAGAGTGCCTCAGGGTTTGGCCCTGAGCCCCACACTTTTTAATATCTACATCTCTCCCCTAGCTCAATTGGTTAAGTCCTATGACTTTGAAATACTTTCATATGTTGACGAGACACAACTGGTCAACTCCCTCGGCCCAAATATAGAGAATGTCAAACTACGTTTATTACATGAATGTAAAAAATTGCTACGTGGATGTCCCTAAATTTCCTTCAGTTGAATGGGGACAAGATGGAGATTGTATGATTTAGAAAAGTGCAGTCCATTTGGACAAGTGATTGGTGGTTCACAAAGCTCAACTCAGCTCCCTCTCCTAAAAGTACAGTAAAGAATTTAGGTATTCTGACAAACTATCAATGAAAGAGCAGGTGATGGCTACCTGTGACACTTGCTACAGGGTAATGCACATCCTTTAGAGGGTATTCCAGTGGCTCCCACTGCTCTCCCAGAAGACCCTTGTCCAGGCGCTGATAATCAGTCGCCTGGACTATGGAAATGTGCTACTCGTAGCACCTAATGAATCTCTCTGACTGGTTAATAAATAGCTACCGGGCACCCCTTCAGTCGCACTACTCTGTGCCCTTCACTGCCTACCTGTAAAGAAGAGAGCAATTTTTAAACTGCTCTGTCTGACCTATAAACTTGGTTAGGCAAAAGACCTAAATATCTGCAGGATAATCTATTTACTTATCTTCCACAAAGAAACCTCAGATTAAGAAGCCAGTTTCTCCTCACCCACATCATATTCAAACACTAAAATACTGCGTCCTGCCCTTCTTGTATCTTGTAACAAGCTTCCCTTTCATATCACTACATGCACCGAGTTTTCAGGCTTTAAAAGACATCTCAAGACTTAGCTCTTTTAATAGTTGCATCCTAACTGATCTGCTATCCAAGTTCCGAGATGCCCCCTCGGGGAGAGTCGCAGCGATATATCAAGTTTTTGTAACATAACATATCAGCTACATCATTGACTTCACCACAGAGGATAAACAACATGAAGTAATTAGATCTTGCAGGACGGCGAGCAGACCTACTCTGAAATAATATAATGTGCCATAAACATTGCCACCACAAGCTTTCGCCAACAAGCCGGTGCTGATGTTTTAAGGCACCAAGGATGGCTCAAGGCGACTTTGTTCAGATCTGAGGTCCAATCCAAAATATTGGACATGGCCTATGATGGAGACACACTATTTGGCAAGCATATCGATGAAGGTCTTTCCATTATAACGGATACCGATATCGCAAATCCCTCAGCACCATCCAGTACTAGAAACTATCCTTTGAGGAGCGCGTGGGTACGGTTTCCTTTCTTACAGGGGTGGAGCCACGACACAAGTCACAAGTCGCAAGCAGTGACTACAACACCTTCTCACCATGTAGGTGTAAATATCTCCCATCGTCTTCATTATTGGGAGAACATCACCTAAGACAGATGGGTATTAGACCTAGTCACCTATGGCCATACCCTGAAGTTTACAGAGCGACCACCAAACACTTCACCAAGGCAAGCGAACCCCCTTCGTCTTCACTTATTAAGGAAAGAGGCCCTCATGATGCTTACCAAGCGAGCAATAGAGAAGGTTTAATTTGCTCAAAAGGCAAAAGAATTCTACTCCTGTTTCTTTCTTATATGCAAGAAATCAGGGGAGTGGAGACACATTCTAGATCTCAGGAAGCCCAACAAATTCCCACGCAAGCAGTCCTTCCAGATTATAACTCTCTCTAAAACTCTTCACCGTCTCAACAGCAGAGATTTTATGGCATCTCTGGATCTGGAAGATACGCATTCCCACATCCCTATCCATCCCAAACACAGCAAATATCTCTGATTCACAATAGCTGGTACCCATTACCAATTCAAAGCCCTTTCCTTTGGCCTAAAGTCAGCCCCTTGCATATTCATCTATTGCTTGGCCCCAGTAGCAGCTACCCTCTGGAAAGAAGGTCATCAGGTATTCCCTTAACTAGATGAATAGCTGCTAAAAGCTTAAAGTCAAAAAGACAAGCTGCCACAGTTACAACGGGCTGCCTGTCACTGTTTCGCAAGCTGGGTCTCTCATGAATTGGCAAAAGACCTGCACCATTCCCAGCCAGATAGTGACGTTTTTTGGAGCGGACCAAAATACAATCCAGAATAAAGCCTTCCTCTCACCAAGAAAGACAAGTGAGGCTAGTGGACTTGGCTCAAAAGATTTCAAAACGACAGTACGTTTCTGTGAGGATGTTCAGGAAACAGTCTTTGCAATGCGATTTTTACCTTGCAGTGCCTTTACCCCACATTTGTTACCCCGCATTTGTTTAGCACGTATAGGCCTTTACCTCGCATGCCTTTACTACGCATTTAAGTTAAGTATGGGGGAAGTCTACCCCAAAAAAAGATATATATACATAGATATATATATATATATATATATATATATATATATATATATATATATATATATATATATATATATATATATTCACTGAAAAAACCATAGGTTTCACACACGTTATAGTTAGGAATTAGCATTTAAAAAACCTTGCAAATTCAGTGAAAAAACCATAGGTTTCACACATGTTATAGTTAGCTGGAAATTTTACTGATAAAAAACCAATGAAGTTCCCCCGTTATACTTAGTGCAGGCAACTATAACTCACGCGACCGCAGTCCTCTGCTGATGACATATGTGTCTTTATGAAAAAAATTATTTGTAATATATGTATAGCTAAAATTTAATGGAAGAAGGCATGGGCAAATAAGTGTCTAAATACAGTATTAGCATCAGCAGAAGATTGCGGTCGCGTGAGTTATAGTTGCCTGCACTAAGTATAACGGGGGAATTTCATTGGTTTTTTATCAGTAAAATTTCCAGCTAACTATAACATGTGTGAAACCTATGGTTTTTTCACTGAATTTGCAAGGTTTTTTAAATGCTAATTCCTAACTATAACGTGTGTGAAACCTATGGTTTTTTCAGTGAATTTGTACGTTTTTTTAAATGCTAAGTTACTTTACGCCATTCGTGGCGTGCGCGCCCACTTAACGCAGTTCGTTCCGTGCGCGCACGGTGCGCTTCGCGCACCGCGCACCCACTTTACGCAGTTAGTGCCGTGCACGCACGGTGGGCACGCGGTGCGCTACGCGCACCGCGTGCCCACGTTACGCTAGATGGGCCATGTACGCACGATGCGCTTCGCGCACCGTGCACACATGGAGGACATATGATGCGCTTTGTTGTGAAAGGTAATATTTGAATTTTTTAGAGCTGTGTTATGCCATGCACAAATAGGGCCCTTCGGGCACCATTTGCACATGGGGTGGGGAGAGTGTGGATACTTTTTTTTTTTATTAATTTTTACCGTACGCGTACGGTAAGCGTAATCGGCGAAATTATCGACAAATTTAAAATTCTGTTTTTTTCCTTGGGCGATCTTTGAGGACTCCCTCAACATGGCTAGGTGCTTAGGAGCTGTCTAAACAGCCCCTTTACATGTTTTTGGCCTTTGTTTTTTAACCCCCTCTCAGAGTGCGAGAGAGAAAATGGCGGCCGCCACTTCCTGGTTTCTACCGATTCGAATGTTTACTAAGATCTAACAGCCAATCAGAATCGCGCTCGCGCACGTCACCGTACGCGTACGGTAAGCGCACCGTAAGCGCACCGTAAGCTGGCTCAGATATATATATTGATTTAAAGGCTATTTTCTCAGAATCTACTGAACAGTTTTACACGAAACCTAGAAAAGGCACTTCCTTGACCTGTAGACTACCTCTCTGCCAAATTTCAAGGAACTCTGTTCAGCCGTTCGGGCTGTAGCTGTGTCTAAAGGTCCTATGGAAAAATTCATGGGAAAAACGCGTTTTGGGACCCCCCTTTTATCTCAGCCCCCGCTTGACGAATCCCCCCGAGACTTTCAGGGTAGGAGCGGAGCGTAGCGCCCCATTAGTTTTGAAAATTTCGCGAGGATTCGTCGACCGGCGCCAAAGTTATTCAAAATAGAATGTTGCGGTTTTCCTATGGAAACAAGGTCCTAACTATAACTACCTACTGGCGACCGCCAGTAGGTAATATATATATTCAAGGTATTGAATGCACTCCGTGACCGCCGCATATCTTGAAGGCTAAGCATCGCTGCAAACGCAGTCCATGACTGCACGGAGGGACACGATAACTGTATCTACGTCCCAGCCAGAGGCTGGCTTGGGCGTTGGGGGCCATGGAAGGAAAGTTTGTTCTGGCAGTTACACAGTGCTTTCACCAAAACTGCAGTCATCACGTTCTGAACTATTTTCCAGTACCCATAAAGGGATATACGGGGATGATTCCAAATACTTACCTAGTTGGTCTCAGATGTCTGCTGGGAGCTGTAGTTCACCGATGTGGGCTGCAGTGCTAATTGGACTTCTAACAGAAGAACGATAAGGGTTACTTAATGCAGCTTTGAAGAGAGAGACTGTGTTTGCAAGGGCATTTGACAAAGGCATACTCGCCGAAACGTGTCATGCCATTACCGAAATAAACGACTTTTCCTGACTTCCCTGCTGTGTCCCTCGGATGTATTCTTCGTGAAGAGATCACTTCCTGTATATATATATATAAATTACCTTAGTAATGCGTGGTAATGGCATGCGAGGTGAAAGCATATGCGTGCTAAACAAATGCGGGGTAAGATGCATTTTAAAGGGAAGCAATGTTTTAGTAACTTTGTACTTTCATACAACCGGATGTTCAAGACGCTCCTAGGTGTGATTTCTTCCATAATCAACTAAGTCCCGTTGGCTCGTATCAAGATGAGACCGTTGCAAGAGGAATTGCAGCGCCTGGATCCAATCGAAGGGTCTTTCGATGATTTGATATTCATCACTCCAGAAATGAGACACACTGAAGTGATGGTCTCACAAATCACATCTCTCATAAGGCTTCACGTTCCAACCTTTAGTACCCAACTTCATCATAACCACGGATGCTTACATGGAAAGCTGGGGAGGCAACTTACAGGACCATCAGATCCAGGGAAAGTGGTCAACAGCTCAAAGATCTATGCACGTCAACAGCCTAGAACTCGAGGCATTCTTTCTAACCATACTTTCCCAATTAATGAAATGCTTTTGAGCCCATTCATAATGCTGACTTAAAGTTTCTCACGTAGAAAGTTGCACTTTTACTCGATCTCACATCTCCCTGACGGGTTAGTGAGATACAGGTCTTCACCACATAAAAGCCTTATCTTAACTTCACAGATCAGTTCATACTTCTCAGGGTATACGATATATATATATATATATATATATATATATATATATATATATATATATATATATATATATATATATATATATATATATATATTTAAACCAGTCCTGAATTACAAGCATGCGAAGACAGGCGCTGACACCGTGGGACAATGTATCAAAGAAATATTTATTTCAAAAGGACGCCCTGACGCGTTTCGACGGATACAACCGTCTTCTTCACTACATCGGGTCCCTCTATAGTGTTTACTTATATAGTGAAAACGAGGCACAATCCACCATAGTTGTCACAGCAACACTTATCATAGACATAAAAGAAATCTCATATATGTCTGTGCCAAATGGCAATAATTAAAATACAGTGATTAGAAAATTATAATAAAAGAACACTGTGGTTTCAACCTAATGAGAAACAATCAATACATTGTGGCACAATCAAACCATGTATTAGTTTGAACCCGCTTAAGGAACTGTAATGATACACCAGTGTGTAGACGTTATACAGTTAAAGATGTATGCTTGCATGTAAAAATAATTGATTGCAATATGTTACAAATGCTGGTTGACAATTAAACAGTTAATCAAAGATCCAGTGTGCCATATTGATAAAATGTTCGTTATTTGAGCCCAAGTGGGCCGACAAACAAGTGTTCAAAAGGATAAAGAAGAAAATGACAGGTGTGAGTGCCATACAAATTAAAAAGGGGTTATACAAAAAAGAAGGATCCAATATTGCGGATCGAAATTCAGGAGCGAGATACATACACAGCTGGTAGACATTTATAATAATTTTCTAGAGATGTACATTTAACGCTTCGTCAGCGTTCATCCCATTAGGGATCTTGCTGTCCAGAAGTATGATGTATCTGGATTCTAATCTTCTCAGACATAATTGTCTGTTCCCTCCCCTTATGTTTTTAGGAATGCTGTCAATGACAAAATAGGATAGTTCATCTTTTTTGCCATCATGCTGTAGGTTAATATGTCTCGCTACCGGATATGTCTGGTCATCATTAGTGATGGCCCTTAGATGTTGCAATATCCGGACATGTACAGGATGTATCGTACTCCCTACATATGTTTTATTGCAGGTGCAGCGAAGGACATATACTGCAAAGTCTGTTTTGCAAGAAAAACTTCCCCGAATTTCAAAAGGGGTTTTTCTAAAGGGAAGAGAAATAGATCTAGTATTCACACCGTGTTTACAGGCTTTACATTTTGAACACTTCTGAAAGCCTCTCTGTGGTTTAAGCAAGGTACCTCCCTTGGTAAGTGTAGGTGCATTAGTTACCAATTCCTGTTGCATACTTTTTGCTCTTCTGAAAGTTAACTGGGGAAATTTTTGGCAAGTAGATCCTATTGTAGGGTCATCACGCACTAGAGGCCAATGTCTATATAAGATCTTTCTCAGATTCATGTGGTAGGTGTTATAACCAGTAATGAGTCGAGGTGTGTTGTCGACTATCTTGTGTGTCGGTTGGCTATCCTTGAAGATCAAATCTTCCCTTTTGAATTTGTCACATTTCTGTTTGGCTGAACTTAATGTTGTGGTGTTGTAACCCCTATTCTTTAGCCGTTTAAAGAGACTGTCTATGGAGCTATTGAGACTGTCTTGGGTGCTGCAGTTACGTTTCATCCTTAGGCATTCAGCGTAAGGGATGCTGTCAATAAGATTACGTGGATGAAAACTGCTCGCATGAAGGATAGCATTACCTGAAGTAGGTTTCCTAAATGTTCTTGATTGTATATGTTGATTTTCTATATACAATTCCAAGTCTAAAAAGCAAATGGACTCTTTACTGGTGGCACATGTAAAACTCAGGTTGAGAGAGTTTTCATTGATGACGGACACAAAATCAATAGCGCTCTGTTCAGTGCCTTGCCATAAGATGAAAATGTCATCTATATATCTTTTGTATAGAATGACATTGTTCATGAAAATGTTTTCATATATATATATATATATATATATATATATATATATATATATATATCAAAACCAGTCCAAACTTTCACTTCAAGCAGGCGCTGACTCCATGGATTAATTGCCAAAGAAAGATATCTTTATTCCAAAACGACCCAAACGCGTTTCGGCGGTGAAAAAGCCTTGCTCACTGCATCTGGTTCTTTACTTGCATCAACACTATATACATTTTGGGTTGACAGGCAAAGACTGGTTGGTTGTCACAGCAACCGAATCGGAGCAACAGGCATAAAAGAGTTTCTTGCATCTACATTACAGTGTAAAAAAAACGGGAAGGATGCAAGAAGAAAAAACAGGCAATTAAAGTGCAATGCAAACAATTGTTAAATAATGCACAATTGTTAAAAAACAAAATATGAACTGTGACTGATCTGTTTGTGGATACCTGGAAGAAATTGTATATACAACGAGCTGTGACAATATTTACACACCCTTCACAGTGGAAAACATTCCTGTCCCACAATGTAATCACGGTCTTGAAGTTAAAACAGTTTACTGAAAGCTAAGGCGCACAAACATATTGTTAGTAGGTTCTACTCTAAGTGATTTAGCAATGTTGGGTTTGACAGAGAACGGTCATATGGCAAAGGGATAACCGCCGCATTGTATACATCAAGAACATAGCAATCAGTATTGCGTCTAGGTCACTGCAAGTGCACTAGGGTAAGATGTATAGAGGTTGGATTTACCATCCAATGAGGTATCGGTGACCGTTATGGGAGAGGTACGTGAAGTGTTGCCCAATATATATATATTTTTTTTTTTGTTTTTGTTTACAGTACTATAAATATGTATTATTTGTCACCCACCATCCTTCAAGGGTACTTTAATTGCCTACAATACTGCTTGCTATTCCGATTCAGGCATGTGAATCTATAAAAGATCCAATACTGGATAGGAAAATAAGTTACTTGCCTGTAACTGCAGTTATCCAGCATTGGTATATTTTAAAAGTTCATATGCAAAACACCCTCCTCCGCCTATGACTAGGGATGTTATTCCCACTTGTGCTTGAAATTCTGAGGGACTCAGCCTCTCTTGGGAAGGTTTTATTGCCATTATGGCCTATGATAATTATACATACTGCTTTACTATTGTACTGTGGGACTTCCACTTCAACTACGGGAAATGATTTAAGCATGTAAATCTATAAAAGATACCAATACTGGATAACTGCAGTTAGCAGTAAGTAACTTTTTTACATTCCCATCTGGAGGGGGCCTGGCAGTTCGGGTTGCAGTGTTCTTCTTGGAGCACAACCAAGACTGATGTACATAAGGTGGATCTCTGTATCGAATGGCACAGTGAATGAAAACCAGTGGCCTGGACTGCGGCCTTAGTGGCTAAGATTAGTTCAAGCCTTCCTTCCATCACCCTATTGTTTTTGCACTACCATCTCTGGTGGCAGGACAACCGCGTTTAGCATGTAGCTGGAGGGAACACCCTTTTACAATAATTTCCTGGACACCAGCTATGCACAGCTAGCTGACATGGGGATGATGGTGCAAAGTATCCCTTGTTTAAAGTTTGCTGGTCTGTGGTGGAAAGGGGACAGCTCTATCCTAAGACAATACATTTCAGGGTATAGCCAAAAAGGGGACCCTGTGGAATCTGAAGGCAAAGTGTGTTCAAAAGACAACCATCCAGACCTGCAGGCTTGGGACGCAGTGGACTGGGCACAGAGTCCAGATGTTTGCCACATCATAATTTATAGTTTCTATGTTCTTCACATTTCACAGAAATGCTGAATACCAGGAGTCACATATTTTGAGTATTCTATGTACAAGTCATTGTGGTTTGCATTTTGTGATGTTGATTTCCTAACAGGGAAATTATTTTGACTGTATATTAATGCTTCTTTACGCTGAATAAAAATTTGAAACCTGTTCAAAATGTGTCACTTTTCATTATTTGCAGATGTCAGAAATGATATCATCAATGACATCCCCGGTAACCTTAAAGGGATCCGTGTTATTTATATCATATTATATGATTCTTTATACCATGATGTCTATGAACATATGTATTTCCAGGCATTATTGTTGCTGCAGTCATTTAACAGTGCTTAAAGAAAGGAGCTTGGGGCATGATTTTCACTTAAGCACCAACAGCCATAGAGTAGAGCCTACCACATTGATGGAAGTAGGCTTTGTCATCCATCTGGGGCCATATTACGGAAGTGCCCCAGGGGCGCAATGGGTGTTTGCGCCATCTTTGCATGCCCTGGGGCACTTTCGTATTACAGAAGGGGCAGCAAACGCTTGATGCACCCCTTCTGTGAAACTGATAGTGCAGGCACACAAAGTGCCAGCTCTATCATCAGAGGGTGTTCCCTCATTTATATGGGGGTGGGGTCCCATGCAAATGAGGGAATCCCTTTACCTCTGCACCTATGCCGTATTACAGGCATGGGTGCAGAGGCAAAGAAGTTGTTAGAACGCCCCCTGATGGCAGTCCTTTGGAGGGGGGGCAAAAGAGGTCCTATGGATCCCTCGTACATCCCCTTGCAGGCGGGTGCAGTCACTCATTGCATCCGCCGGCAAGGAGATCTCTGCTCCCCCTTAAAATTGCAGGTGGGTTGTCTGTGAAACATGGAGCCCCTTCAAAGCAGCCACTCCGTTTTTCACATGAATATACCCCGTTCCCCCCCCCTTCCAAGGCAGTGCGAGTTCGCGGCTGCCCTGGGGGCAGTGCATTCATCCTAATCAGGCACATTTTCCTTGTTTGCGCCAGGGGCACCTTTTAAAAGTCATAATTGTCTCTGACAGTCCCAGTTTGCCTCCTTGTTTACTCGTGGCAGCCATGTGGGTGATGGGTGCATTTGTTTTTATTTAGGTTTAGAGCTGATACTGTTAAATACATACTGTGTTTCCAGCTTGGATGTCAGCCAAACCTTGCTTCTATTCTGTGCCCATGCGATGACAAAACCAGCCAAACAGTGATACATCTTTTGCTGTTTTGTAAATTTTATGAATTTCATACCAGGCAGTTTTTAATCCCTTGGCTTTGATAAGTTTAGTAAGAGCATCTTATGTTATTTGAAGATCTTTAAAGGGTCAGTTAGTTGAAGGAAATCCTAAAAGTTTTGATTTGCTAGGTTTTGTTCCATTTTACAGATTTTCATTAAACTTAAAATCCAGAACTGATCTTATCATGCTAACCATGCTGTCATAGTTCATGCAGATTTGTCAAACAGTGGCAAGGGTATTTAAAAATGAAAGCATTTCTCCATCTTTACTTTACTGTAGCCCTGGCCCTACTCCAAACTACTTCACATAAGTGAAGGTCACATACAGCTGCGTTGTGTGGGATGGTGCTGGGCACAGGAGCTTGGCCAGGGGCAGGGACATCTAGTCAAGGCCTGCTCCCAGAGGTGACTGTGCCCTTCCCAAGGCTACTACATATGGCCAGATCCCATGTGCAGCTGATTTTGGATGGGATGGGTGCAGGACCTGCCAACAGGCCAGTTACTCTGACAACCACCACTATACCTAGTGTATGGCTGGGCCTTCACCTAACTGCCCCACCCATGCTGCCAACCCCACTGTGCCCAGCATTTGGCCATGAGTGTGTGTGGGTTTGACCGCAAGGCCTGTGGCCAGTCCCCCTTGTAGCATACCAACAAACTCCTACTGCATTAGGGTTAGCTGTGGCGACCAATACGGGTATGTATACACAAAAGGGGGCCCGAGGAGATTTGAAAGACCAGCTAGGGCAAACTTCCTGTATCAAGTAACTCAATACACAGAGAACCCTAAGGTCTTATGAAGAGAGAACGCAAACAAGGAATGACTCAAAAGGATGCATCCCTTTAAAGGACGATTTCCCTCACCCACCAATGGTGGCATGCTTCATCATTCGGAATCCTTCTCGCACCATGAACCCTTGTCATGGTGCGGGCTACAACTCCCTCGCTGCAAAGGAGGAGCTCAGGGATTTTTTTTATATTAGAGGGGTTGTTACTAAAACCCAATGTGAGCTGGCAGGGTGTCGTGATGGGTGCAGTGCAAGTGAATGGGTGAATTAAAACTAGCTACAGGGTTCCCCACATTTAGTTTATTCTGGCTGCCTTGTGCTAGGATTAAAAACAGAAGGTATGACGGCAAACATTAGATTCAGTCGTACTGGACAGTGATCGACATGTTTGAGCCAATGACCTGGTGAGTGTCTTGACTTTCTTCAGGATCTATTATTAGCTACTGCTGTAAAGATAGAAAAATGTGCAAAAGTGACAGAACTAAGCATTGCATCAGTATATTTGGTTGGAATACAGAACCAGTGATCCAAGGAAATCAAGATGCTGGATTCACCGGTGGTACCTGTTGGGGAACATAAACAAAATACCGAGCAGTTTATCAATTTGTAACAATGTAAGACACAGCAGCCCATATTTGTCAATTTGGATTCGCACAGATTTTCAAGACTTCATTATTCATATATGCGTTATGAAAGAATCAAAACTTCCCAAAGACACCCAGTTAAATAATTCTTATAAAGGGTGTTGTGCGATTATAAGGGATACTGTGACACCATGGCAGGTTATCTATGATAGGGACCACTCACCTTCAGTAGTCAGGCACAGCGCCCCATCTGTCCTTGGCTAGATTGCCAATACCGGTAGCCTAGTCTTGAAGTCCAGCCAACACGTGCTGTGCATGAGCTTTGGCAATGTCCATCAAAATTTGCCAAAGAGCCTAGCCTGCACCTACACCCATACCAACTCTGCTCATCAATGAGTACACTGACTCATCATTTGTCTTCAGACCACCCATTACCAATGCATGAATCATCGACAACTTCAAAAATTTGACAGACTCCTCTGAGTCCTTTCGGTTTAACTGCACAATCAGCTGCACAGCCAGCCTATGGTATCATTAGTTTCTTCTCCTTCAGCAATTTCACCACTGTTTTCCATTTTGCCACTTTTTATCACCAGTTTCACTACAACTACCAAATCGACTTTAACAATATGCCTCTTTAGTTCAAGAGGAAGGAGAGAGGCAGGATCATCCAGATTATGGGCACATTGAAGTATTGCTCTGTGTCGATAGAAGACGAGAGAAAGGCTACTCTTGCAGAAGACTTAAATATCCAGTATATGGATTTCAAAGAAGAGTAAGATGAGCCTATTCTTTCACTTTACCCAGGGAGCACAAAGCTCAGCCACCCAGTTTAGCACAACATAAGTTCTGGCAGGGACTCTGGGCACCTCCTTCGTTAAGTATGGTGTAATTCTTATACAGATGTTAAACTCACTGCAGAGCATGATTAATATATTACAAAGGCTACCACCACCTGTCTCAGCCTAAAGCTATGTTATCTCTGCAGATATCAGTCTTACTTCCAAAACCATAGATACCACAGCCTAAGCAAGCGTGTGATAATTTACTTCCTGGACTGTTTGAGAAATTAGCAAGACTGTGTATTAGGTCAACAAAACTTCACAGTATAGAGACTGAGTCTACTAATATCATCTGTAAATTTTGTTTCTTTGGCTATCTTACAGTATCACATCTAAACCCCTAACCTTTCAGAGCTATAGACGTTACTGGTAACCTCGAACATGACCACTCTGATTCCCAAGGAATTTGTGGAAACAGATCTAACCCTTTTCTATGTCACATTTGCATGCTCAAGTTGTTCCAAAGAAAAGACCTGATAATACATTTTCAAATGTTTATTGAAAAGCTCTTATCGTTGTAAATAAAATGTAAACTGTGATTATTAGACTGGTTAAACACATCACTGTTATAAGCATTATAAGAATGGTGAAAAACACAATTCAACCATGTTAATTGTTCCTAACGTTACTAATGTTACTCCTATCTATCATTAGTACATCTAGACTAACAAGAGCATAGCAGGAGTACCCTTCTGTCGCCCCTTTTGGGATTATCTAACCCCATACCTTGACATTATATGTCTGGAAGCCAGCCTCAGTGCATTAACAAATGCACCTGTCTAAGTGTGCAGGGCTGCACACTTCTCTTGCATCGCTATCTTTCTTCTCCGGATGAAGGCCAGGGCCAGCAGGGCTGCATCTCAGTCAAACTCTCAGCATTTTCCATGATAACTTCGGCATGAAGTCCTCTTCACTAGGTGGAGAAGTGTGGCTCAATGGTTAGAGCGTCCGACCTCGATGCAGAGCACTGGTCCGGGACCAGGGTTCGATTCCCGTTGCGGCAGGGTCTCGGGCTATAAATTCCGCGGACCGGATATTCTCGCCTCAGTGCCTATTCTAATCATGGCTCCCACGCTGCAACTCTGGGCAATAGCTTGCTTAATCTCCACAGCGGCCCCACAGCGCTGGGGATGCCTGGCTTCACCCTGGGGATGCCCAGGAGTGGACATTTCACAGGGAAAGCCAGGAAGGGTTCCCTAGCGGTATGAATACAGCACCGGGAGACCCCGGTCCGGGGTAGCTGTGCGCTATATAAGTACTAGTACATTTACATTTACTAATTTCAGCATGGAACCTGTTAAAATATTAAAACACCATCCTTATTGTAGTCTGTCTGAGGTGCAGAACAGCGTTTTTAGTTAGTCTGGGGAGAAAAGTCTCCTACAAGTTCAAAAATATAACAAGTTTATTGTGTTCTAATTGTGTGACCCTGGAACTATTTGTGCAGACTATAAGGTGACAATATCTACCAGGAATAAATACGTGCATAGCGCTTTAATAGGGGAAAACATGTGAAATCCGCCATTAGAAAACGATACTAAGTTAAAAAGGAACGCTAAAATGGAGGCTATATTTAAGCTCTACAACAGGAACAAGCGCTTTTGACAAGTTCATCCTTCACCAAAGAAGGTGTGGTGCAGGGCAGGAGATGATGACTCCAATTCTGCTGGTGATGATAACAGTAAAGATGACAGCCCAAATGATGATGATGATATGGATGGCATAAGCTCACCACCTTTTAGTGACAACTCATATGCCAATACATCTCCCAGAGACCATCCGGATACTCTGAGTAAAAAGCAAAAAGGTAATCAATTCATAATTTCTCATAATGCTAGTTCAGAGCCCGCACAAAGGGATTCTCCTCCACACGATATAGGGAGATTCCATTTATTAAAAGAGATGGCTTTCGAGAGGTTCAACCTCCCTACTTAGTTGAAACATCTTGTTTTCTGTTTAACTTTAAAAAGAAATTGCACTGAAGCTCAAGGTCAATACCAATCGTAGGCCAGCTCTGGGAAGAGGGCCTTTTTATGATGCAGAACCATGCCGTAGGCTTTGTGAATATCTTAGGAATAGGGAAGAAATGTAAGGCTATAGATAGAGTAAATGTTCTCGTAGCAGATGCACAACAACACTCCTTGAATCAACTGTGGCTGGTGTGCCACTACTTTGCCCTGAAGAAGTCCTAGTCAACAGGACGAAACGCGTCGGCTTATGAGAAAAAACACCTTTATTGATTAAACGAAATAATAAAAACAGAAGAACGAAACAACAAGAATCTGTATTGGCAGTGATTCGCTTTTACTATCCCGGTATAATTACGGATCTTGATTCTCTTTCTGTTGACGGATTGTGGTGCTGAACCATATTTGTGGTTGTTCATACTGCTGGTGACCTTTGATCTTGACTCCTGCCATGAAACTATTAACAGGAAAAAGTGGGAATTAGCCCCTCCCTGCCCAGTATATCTACAATTGTAAAGGTTTATACATGTTGCAACCATACTAGTCCAATTCCCAAAGCTCACAAAGGCACCTTTCAGTGCAGAGGCTGTTGTGTTTCTTCACTTTAAATTGCTGAGGTGTGGTAAAACTATTTGACATCCAGCCCATGGGTGTAGCTTTTTAGGTCGAGCCTGGGCAGCGCATGCTGTACTGGACTATGGAATAAAAGCCCCGCCCACTCTCCGCCCATATTTGTGATTGGCTTGTGTCATTGCCCTTTGTAAATGCTGGCTTCTGATTCGTTAATAGGCTTGTTAGTACCGCCTTGTCTTCATTTGTAACCTCCCATGAGGACTGGCCCTTTTACTTCGGTTGTTACACGGTACACCTTCTTTAGTCTGTAAGCACTATTTTCTCTTATAAGTTTCTCCTACTGCAGGCACGACATGATTTCCTGTAACATTCGGCTCGCCGTGCGCGCTTTCACTTTTCGAGCAGCCTGGGACAATGGCGGCCGCTTCTGTGAATAGGTCTCACATGTACAAGAGTTTGAGCTATTGGCATTGTAAATGACAATGCCTTTTATTTATGTGTTAATTAGAAAAACTGATAAATAAAAGGCACTGTCATTTACAATGCCAATGGCTTAAACTCTATCAAATGCTAGACCTATTGCATTGCAAATGCTTGTTAGTGTTGCAAATGCGCAGATTTCAGGGTCACCCGAGCATGAGTTGTGAGGGGGTCCACTGTATCCCAATTGAGGCTGGATTTTATTACCTGCGGGCAAGGGGGTTGTTTATTTTTTTTCCTTGCATTTTCAAAAGCTCATTACAAATCGTGTTACTTATCAGGTGTTAAATTCGGTGCACAAACCAAGGCTTTTCTGGAAGATCCCTTCCTATTCATTAACGTTTTGCAATCCTAACCCGTCACCTGATAGCTTCTGTGACATAAATTAAAAAGAACTTTTAAAAGAACACATGGTTTTATCCTTCATCTGTGGTGAAAATAAGAGGGCTATTGAACACCAGTATAAAAAGATTAAATATAATACTTACTCCATCAATTTTTTATGCGTTATTATAAATATATTATCACAACTGCCATTCCCCTTTTGTTCCCTATTTATTGACCAAATTTGTATTTATTTTCATTACAATTACATTTTGCTTTTTGGCCTGTCAAAAACTGCATTTTTGAATTTAATATATGAAATCAGGACTGCACTAGTCACATATATAATGCATGTCTATGGACCTCGCAGGAGGTCAAAGTGATCATTCAATGCTCAGTCTGCGGCTCCGGGCTATATAAACACTGTATGAGCCTCTTGGGGTTTGTAGACAGACATTATGTACCGCAATTGTAGTCCATAAATCCTGTGTGTTGTGTAACAGAAAAGACTCATTGTGAGACCTTTTAATTACACAGATTTATTGCTGTAAAATATGAAATATTTACTCATGGTACATCTAGAATGGTGTTTACCACATCATAGGTGAGGGGGGGGTGGTAAACATAATAAATCAAGTCATGAGTAACCAGGCATTGTTTTAACTTTTAATTCATAACATTTGTTTCGTTTTTTTTGACCATGTATGTTTTGTCACAAATTTGGGTAGGAAAGCAAACATGGTATTTCAATCAGAAAACTAAGTTTAACAATTAACACAGAAGAGCACCTTTAAGTCACACACTTTTTTCCACGTCATCTATTTCATGTCAGCTGGAAGACCACACAGTTGAGGGCCCAAATACATTACAGTGGCAGCTGCCAACCAAGATGATTAGATCATAAATTCGCCCTTAATCTCTGTACAATGTTTTATTAAGAGTATAATTGTTAATGCACTTTTTCCTGCTGTTTTATCCATGCTTCCCATGAAGGCAGGGGGTGGTCAGGTAAGCAACTAACACTGTTGAATCACATTAATGGAAGAATGAATTGTTAAGGAATGTGCATTTATGGCTGTGCATGAGAGGTTCTCAACCCCAATCCCATCACAGTAGACTAGGCGCAAGTCCATTTGCCATTGGCCTGGGTCATGAAGTATCTATCTCAAAGTGACTTTAAGTACTATTCAAAACACCCAGTACAATAGTATAGAGCTTTCAGATATTCTAAAAGTAACACCTCTAGTTGAAATAGTAAATGGAAGAGGTTTGTCCTTTCAAAAAACGCTGCAGACAGAGCAAATGAACAATGGCAGACAAACAAGCATATGAGAATGACTTTGTATAGCGATAATATATAGCAGCATGTACACCCCCCCCCCCAAACAAAAGTAATTCTCTTTTCTGATGAATGGCAAAAAGCATAAATCATACGTGGAAATTTTGATTACTGACTGAGGAAATACTGGTAAATGTGAGTGAACTAAGCTGCAAGATAACAGAATGTGAATATATTGACATGTATCTACCTTAATGTGTTGCTGAAGAAGTCATGAAATATGTGAGAATGTGGGCGAGCGACACCTGTGGAGTGTTATTGTGGCCTCATTCTGGATAGGAGTGGAATCAGTTTCCTAGGCCAGTGGGACACACCACACATTGTTGGCAACTCCCTGCAGTAATACATAAGTAGCATGTAAGTACTTCAAAGTTAAATGAGCATTCTTATATGATGAATGTCAAATCCATGAAACGTGTCAAAGTTTTCCGTTTTAACTATGTAAGTATGTGAATGTAAAAAAATAATGTAAATGTCAGTAAACTGAACTGCAAATTAAGTGATTTTTTAATTAATAAAAATTCATCCCCGTTCAAGGAGTGAGACTTTGAACCAAACCTATGAAATGTCTGTTCCCGAACACACTAGCTTTGTACTTCGTGAGCATCCCCATTTCATGGAGAGGTCCTTTCATTGCTTTAAGTTTGGATGCAGATTATTTTTGGAGAGAAAAAGCTTTATGATTAAAAAGTGGGGGTCCATGGTAGAAAAGTAATTGAACGGAGAGTACTAGGGACTGACCAGTAAGAACAGCCATGGATTGGTCTTTCTTACCATTCTTTAAAAAAGTATTCTTTAACATTTTATTTTATTTCTACTCCATTGGTCAAACGATTCCTGACCTGTACACAACACAACCCATGCCCAAAGTTTTGGGATTTCTAATTTTAAGCTGTATGTTATAATTGCTTTCCATTTTCACCGGTTAGTACCTCGTTTCAATTCATCTACAGGCTAAAGATACCTACCTTACATCTGCCAATATTTATTTAAGAGTTGAGTCTTGTACTGCAAAATCTATTGAAATCCACATCGTGTTTCAATGGCAGGTGGAAAAAGCAGTGAATATATATACCTATTGGAAATGCTTGTCTTGGTAGATACCTTTACTGTTTTCAGAAACAGTTAGAAGAACATGACAAGAGGTTGCTCCATTTTCTTTTCCAATTTCAGTACATTTCTGACATTGCAAGAGTGACTTCAGTTGCTTCCACATGAGCAGAAAACATACTATCCTATTGGTTTTCTTAGCAACACTCTACCCTGATTGGTGGCTTGATAAAAGAAAGTGCTGACCTGAAGTAGGAATGCATGTATTAGCAGTCTAGGCATTTGTAGTTCTTTGTCACAAGCTAATTGGCTTAAAAAGTACTTCGCTCTTTGTATGCAAATGAACATGGCTTTCAGGCAATTTATATCTGGATCGGCAAACAGGCTCATCCTGTGTGAGGATCCGCAACCTGTTTGGAAAACTTCCGTTCATGAGTTTGTATTCTTTTTGACGTTGATGATATGTCCTGTACTGCGGGACACATTGATTTTGTGACATGGCATAGTCCATCGCATTAGGTAAAAGCATTAAGGCATAATGACTTGCCCATTTCATACCAAAATCTAGGTGTTATACCAGCAAATCACCTCAACAAATGCCAACCTGGTAAAGTAACAATTGCTTTGTGATTTTAATGTTGGTTTCCAATTCCACTACAGTAGCTAGGTTGAATACATTTATCAGTTGGACCATTATGTTTTGCAATTTTTCATTCCTCAGGGACCATAAATGGATTTTTTTCAATCTTTTGCTTTCAGTGCAAATAAAACAAAGTGGAACGCCTTTAGTGCATTTTTCAATTATTGCCAATACTAGTGCATGTAGCTATCAAAAGCAAAATAAATCCATATTTTCCTTTTTCACAGTTCCTACGGCTGTATAGTATCAAGTAAAGAAAATAAAAATATACAATGTTTAAAGCACAGCTTGGTTGTTATCTAAAATATTTTTATCTAATCTAAAAGTTCACAAATATCTAACGCAAAATGTACTCCAAGACAAACAGATCAGTATATAGATCATTGATGTAAAAAACAAATTTCAACTCTTTTAATTGTCAAGTACTATTCTGGAACTGTTTAATTTTATTTGCAGCTCTAATCTTCAAAATAACCTTTTGAGATAATTTGCAGAAAAAAAAAACTTTTAGATAAAAAGGAATTTAAGACTGAAAATGGTACCCATTTTTCACATATCCTATGAGAACTGGTCTTAGGGTCACCAGTACAGTTATGGGACCCTCAATCTCCCATTCAGGGGGTAAAACCTCCAGGTGCATGAACTTGTAAAAAGTCCAAATGGATGACCTATTCACGTCTGGTAGATTTATTACAGTATAGCAGAGTGCTGCTGTCTTGAAACACCACCAAACACACTTCGACCACACTCGGGGTTTATCTGCCTCTAATGACTTAATTCTCATGATGGTCGATAGCCCCTTGCCAAATCCTTTCTGTCGGTGGCTAGATATTTCTTATTCCTGCGTTCCTGGAAATCAGTACCATTGGCTCCATGGCCGTTGCAGCTGTGCTGCTTAGTTTGCCTGGCACAGTTCTTACTAGTATGCTATGCTGAGTTTGTCTGGTACAGTTCTAACTGGTAGGATGTTCTGGGTTGCTTAATTCAGTTCTTAATGTAGCTATAACTTGCACCACAAGTGAGGGTTGGGAGTCCTTTCAGATCACCACTTTGTAATTCTTTTCTAGATCTTCTTTCTGTCATAAAAATATTCAAGAAAATGGGCAAAGCAGAGAGGGAAAGAAATCATAAGAAAGTGACGGCATATTACTGCCACCAGTACAATTAGGATACATTTCTTCTGTTTGAATTTTAGCCTGCTCAACAGACTGAGATTAATAAACCTTTGAGTATTCCTGCAAGTGACCAAAGATTTAACTTGCCTTTTCGTGCCTTCAGAGGACTTCATTTCATCACTTCAAGGGCTCCCTCACATTTATTGCCTACTTTTCTTCAGAATTGTCTAAGCTCCGCATAAATCCGAAGACTCAACTATAAACTCCAAATCTAGTTTCTTTATTGAAACTCAGAGGTTAAGGAACCTTCACTGCAGAAATTCCATATTGATAAAGACCCAATAGGCACCACAACTAGTTTATTTGGGCTGCAATGCTTGACTGAAAACGTTGTCCCTTCTTAGAGATATTCATGACAAAGGTATGGTTTTGACTTTTGATGGGAAAACCATTTTTGCACCTTACACTGACAAGTCCTTGCAGATGGCATATTAACATGCATGTCCATGAACTCTGTTGTCTTCAAGCAGCAATGAAGGTATTCACTATCCTTTGGGGCCTTTACAACTAAAGAAGTTTGAAAAGTGAATCTGGATTTATTATGATTTTGACAAAACACACATTTTGGGGCAAGCACAAGTTTTCTAGCCAGTCTGCCAATTCTGCAGATTTAACCAAAAAGTCTGTATATCTCACTCAGCTCATATCCATGCTATTAACGAGGGAGTATTTTACTTCAAATGGGATAGACTTTCCACTTTCAATTCAAGTGATGTTTCATCATTCAGGACTAATGTGCACTGAAAATAATATGGCAATGTAGTCCCTTAAACATTTGCTGCTAACAGCCACAACTCCAAAGTTAGAGCGGAGGCCTGCTGTAGTCATGGTTGCTGATTCATACTGTTAACTGGACACTTGAATCATTGGCAACACCTTAGTTAAACCTTCTGCATCTATGAGACACTAAGGAAATGGAGACCTACTAAATTTAATGTATGTTTGTTTCATACAGAGAACCAAAAGCAGCTTAAATGAAACATGACACTACAGCCAACTATAGTTGGCAATTGTGACGAACTGCTCCTGCAGCATAATAAAACTGCAGGGAATCCAATAAGCTGAGATCAGCATCAATCATGAAGTTCTTAACTGTGCTTGCAATTAAAATTACTTGAGTAACAAGTGTATGAACAACTGGATCACAAAAACTGTAAAAACACTGAAAAAAAGGATTAAATAAGGAGCTTTGACTCCTTAAGATAGACCCACAAGATCAAGTACAATTGACTGAAGTGAATGAGCTGTGGAACCAATACAAAAAAGCAACATAGCTGGCTAAGAAGCAACATCATGATAGACAAGACAAAAGAGGTAGAGAAGCAGAGCAATGACTCTAATGAAGATAATTCTCTTAATGATCTTCTTAATTCTAGACCTCCTCCAAATACAGCTAGAATGGTGGGGACAAGTCATTCTGGACCTGACATAGGAGAGGGAGGAGATGACACGACATTGCAGGCTCCTATGGCACTGGTACTGAGTGGTCCGACTGAGACAGCAATGGCACCAATTCGTAGTACTAGTAGGGATGCCTAGTCTGTTGCCCAGGCTCAAGTCGATTTACTTTATAGAACTGTAATGGTTGAAGAGCCTCCTAACGCTATTAAAATTGTAATTTTGAAAAAGCAAATTTTGAGAAACGTTACAGTGAAACATTGATTTGAACAGGCTGTTGACATATAATGCTGATTAAATTAGATTTTAAAAAAGAAGAAAAAAAAGAAGTAGCCAGATTTGCAAATGAAGCACATAAGCTAGAGGGAGTTACCTGATGAATGCAAAGTGGATATCAGTAAAATGGATTTGATTCAATTACAAAATTAAAGCAATGGGTTTAATCACTCTAAGATCTCATATACAAAACACAAGGGAGTGGAGTGACTTGATGAAATAAAGGAAGAGATGGAAGAAAGGGACAGTGAGTAAAAAAGTGATGGAAGCAGAAGGTAAATCAAGGGGAACAGCAAGTGACTCTGAAGTTGGTACAGGGATGGTGTTAAAGTTTCCTTTCAGGGACGCACATGGGATTGAATCTTTTGCATGTGCCATGGACAAGGGCAGATCTTTATGCTATAACAAAAAAAAAATCACAAATTGCAAGAGGAACCGGAGGGGGAACAACCTTTACATCGCGGTTAGTACACCTCGATGCAGTTACATCGCAATTGTTACAACGACTGCGATGTTACCACGCCATGCCATTACAACGCAAGTCTTTACATCGACTTGCGCTAGATGGCGTGCTAACATTACAAATAGTGTAGTTTACTATCCCAACACCTTCCTCACTGTTAAGTGGACTGGAGTTGGAATAGTAAATTACGCTTTTCTAATGTTAGCACGCCATCTAGTGCAAGTCTATGTAAAGACTTGCGTTGTAAAGGCATGGCGTGGTAACATCGCAGTCGTTGTAATGACCGCGATGTCGGTACGCGTTGTAAAAACTCGCGTTGTAACATCGTAACATCGTACATCCGAACCGGAGACGTGGTACAAAGTGGTGGACCGGTTGGCAAACATACATGTGTTATGGACTGATTTTAATTCATTATTTGAGATGGTGGTCACTGGAGATTTGTGGACAGTGTTAAGACAGTGGTGCATGGCCAACTGAAGAACCAAAAACGAGTACAAAGTTCCTCAGGTCAAAGAAGCGAAGGTAATGGTTTCAGCAAGAAATGTCGTGTGTCACGGAAAGGGGGAAACCCTTTTGTTGGAACTAGGGCTCTCACACACCCAGCAAGCTAGGTGTCATGCTTCATCATTTGAGCCTGCCCCTTGTCAGGTCGGCGCTGCAATTCCTGACGGGCTCCTAATAATGGGGCTCTTTAGCGGGGATCTTTTGTTTCTGCCGAAGGGTGCTGTGGGGGTAAGGGGCCCTAGACTGTGTAGATGTGGTGTGAGGATAAAATAGGTACTGTTAGTCCACGAAAAAATGTATTTAATAAAGTGGTAAACAGCCTAATTAAAAGAAATGAGAAAAATGAGGTGGGGATAGCTACTAGTGGTTATGACGCTAGTTGTGTATGCCCTACACTCAAAAGGATCAACATGTTTCTTGCCTATAAAGCCAGTAAATGGTCACGGCAATTCGTCAGGATCAAAAAACATAAACTATCTACAACGAAGGTATGTGTGTTTTACATACCAGAGAGGTGCTCGGGAGTAACCTATGGAAAAATAGGAAACAGAAAAAACACATAACAAAATACTGCATGATAAACAATACACACACAACATAATGAGCTGAAATCATCAAGAGTCTCCTGGGGAGTAGCTCCCAGGGGAGGTAATGAAAGGTCACAGATGACGAGACAAACCCAGAGACAGGACTCGGGGCGGAGACAGACAGAGGGGAGGTGCAGAACTCACCTCGTGTACTAGCAAGGCAATCTTGCAGCAGTCTCCGGCGGGTAAAAAGGACTCCCAACGTGGGTCCTGGGGTAAAAAACCGGGAAGAGCGATTATAAAAACCATGAACAGACCAAAACCCTATAATGGCACGATCGTCCCAGCAATCCAAGCGGTAAGTAAAGTGCTGGAAGGTGATGGCAGCCTTATATTTCAAAAGGTACTAACATGAGCGATATGGTGTGCAGCCATGGTAACCCTCATACTCAGGGGCCACGGCGTGTCGCCGCCCAAATGGTCAATGAGGTCAATAACAGTGATGTTACGGAAGACTCATGAGCAAAAAAGGGGAACCGCCGTAGCCCTTGGTAGCGGATGGGTCAGTGCAGGACGTTCTCGCTCGTGGTGTCATTGAAGTCATGGAGGCGCCAACCGCCCCCTAAGTGTAGCAAAACAGGAAGCCAGTGGAGTGCCTTGAGGAGAGGACGGACGTGGTGATGTTTTGGTTGGTGGTAGATAAGGCGAGCTGCCTGATTCTGAATCAGCTGCAATCTGTTGATTTGGTATTGTGGGATGCCAACGTACAGGGCATTGGCGTAGTCGATCCGAGAGATGACTAACGCCAGCAGTGCCAAGGTGAGGGCTTCAGTGGTCAGAAAGTGGGCTATTTTCCGGATCTTCCGGAGCTGAAAAAAACAGGAGGACACAGTGGCACTGACCTGGTGCTTTATTGAGAGGTCTTGGGAGATGTAAACCCCGAGGCTTTTCACTTTGTCAGCAGGGTGGGGGGGAGGGCCGAGGGAAAGGGGCCAGAAGGTGGAATTCCAGGGGTTGGATGGGCCTCTGACAAGAACGAGCTCCGTCTTGTCGGGATTGAGTTTAAGATGGTGAGTGCTCATCCAGTTACTGATATGGCAAAGGGTGGACTGGAAATCTTGAGCCGCTTCGTCCGAGGAGTCGAGATTGAAAACGAGCTGTATGTCATCTGCATAGTTAAATGCAGTGACATTCCTACCGCGGAGGGAGCGGATCAAGGGGGTGAGGTAAAGGTTAAAAAGAAGGGGTGATAGGGATGAACCCTGCGGCACACCGCAGGTGACTCTCGTCCGGTTTGCCGTGAACTGGGAAAGACGGACCGATTGATGGCGGTCCGCAAGGAAGGAACAAACCCAGTTAAGGGCCGTCCCGCTGATGCCTGCCTCTTTGACACGGTCGACTAAGATGGTGTGATCGACCGTGTCAAAGGCCGCTGACAGATCTAAGAGCACCAGGGCTTGACTGATGTTGGAGTCAGCGCCTCTACGAAGTTCCTCCATAACAGAGAGGATAACCGCCTCTGTCGAATGGGCAGGTCTAAACCCAGCTTGCTGGGAATCTAGAAAATTGGAGTCCTCGATGAAGGAGCTGAGGACGCTGGTCACATGCGTCTCAAGTACCTTGCTCAGGTAAGGCAGAAGGGAAATGGGGCGGAAGTTGCCCAAGACCGTGGGGTCGGCGTTGGGTTTTTTTAATATGGGGACCACTTCGGCGTTCTTGAACTGACTGGGGACCACGCCAAGCAGGAGAGAGTTGTTCAGGAGGGCCAATGGAGGGCCAGGGCAGGTCGAAAAAGCGGTCCGGAGAATTGCCGGAGGGCAGCAGTCTCTGGGGGAACCAGATGAGACTTTGTGGAGCAGGGGGAAGAAGTCTTCTTTGGGTATAGGAGGGAGCTGTGTCAGGGAGCGAGAGTTGAGAAAGGGGGCGACCTCTGGGAGGGACATTGCTGGGGCCCCGAGGAGATACTGTTTTTGATTTTACTGATTTTGTCTATGAAAAAATGGTTAAGGGAATCGCAGAGTGCCTGAGAGGGGAGGGGTTTGATGGTCACCCTATCCGGGTGTGAAAGTTCCTCCACAATAGCAAAGATGTCTTTAGATTTTTGCGCGGAGTTGAGAATTTTTGTGGAGAAGTAGGCAGATTTTGCAGCTGATACTGCTTCTTCTGAAGAAGTAGCTAATATATTCAAAGAGATGATTGAGTAGCTGAAGAAGAGAGTCCCTGAAAAAAATATAGATGAAGTGAAAATTCTGAGAAGCACACAGGCCACTACATAGCTGATTGGATGAGTCTGAGAAAGCTGGTGTCCATGGTTTTGTTTCTGCTTTTGACATGGGTTTGTGACCAGATCATAGCAATCATATACATAGAGTGAATTGTGTTGGCAGATAAAGAGAATAAATGAGATCCTCAAGCTCGCAAAGTATAGTAATGATTACTTTGATGCGAAGCAGAAAAATATCCAAGAGAAGTTAATGATTGCTCAGACAAAGCAATTTGAGAGAGGATCCCAAATGGGTTCAAGTATACATTTTATTCAGTCTGGGATGAACCAAATGCACGGTGCAGCGTAGAGAAATTGAGCGAAGCCAATGCAAGGTAGCCGAAGAGAAATGATGAATAATGATGGGATAAACTTAAATGTTTAAGAGATTTAAAGAAACACTGCTTGTCGCATTTGTGAGAATCAGGTCCTGGAAACATGAGTTTTGCCAGAATAGTATTCAAGGGGAAGGTGTTACCCAGTTGCAGAGAAATTTGATAGTACCAACCATCCAAATTCTGAGCAGGGTGTGTAGAATCAGAAATCATTGTGAATGCAAATGCCTTCAGCACCAGTGAAGCAGCAAAATATTAGAAACAAAATGTTATTAAGTTCACAATAACCACAGAATCCATGGTTTCTGAATGACTTGTCAGGTAACCCTTTACAAAGACGTTACCTGAGGGGGGAGGATGAAGGCTCCCTTGGAGCAGTCTTAAAGGTAGACCAAAGTGGCCCATATGTTGACGAAGATGTTAGTGGACATTCCATGAACATTTTTATTGATATGGAGGGCTAGCCCTCTTACCGTTCTTTTTGTGGTAGTCTAAAACCTACCCCTCTTTGGAAGAGACGTTCAAGTTGTAGGGCTTAGTAATTTAAAAAAAATGTTAACCAGGTTACAGAATATGTCCCATTACATTTGGTCAAATAGAGATTTAACACCAGTTCATTTCGTGTGCCTCAAGTCCAGTACATCCATTGGGCAGAAATTTTTTATGCAAAATGAATTGTTATTTATTGCACATCAGATGCTGTTGCGGTTGAAATACAAGATGAGGATTCAGTATTTAAAATAAAATCACAAGATACTAGAGTTCAGTAATTCTCAGATTTAACAAAAGAAGACCTATTTCTGGAGGTAAGACATAATGTCATGGATAAGGTATGGGAATTCATAGGAAAAGAGATAGGATTGATAAAGTGCTGGGCCAGTTAAAATAAAAATGATACCAACTGCCATTTTCCAAAAACTAAACAGTATATGCTTTCAAAAGAAGCAGAGGAAATAATGAAGGTAGTGATTCAAAAATGATTGACCAGGGAATCCTCCAGGAGATACTTGGTAGTCCTTGTAACTCTCCATTGTGATGGGAATAAAGAAACCTAGTAAGGCTCACCCACGCTGATGGTACCATTTGACCAAGAATGCACTGAAGCATTTAGAAAACTGAGAGAGCCTTTGACGTGCACCAGCACTGGGATTACCAGACTATAATTCCACCCCTCTTCTATTCTGCCATGGGAGAGGTGGATGTGCATTATTACTCCTGGCACAGAAGAATGGTGGGTTGCTGCATTCAGTTGCATATCTATTAGCCGTATTGGAGCTAGCAGCTGTAAGTCTCCCAGGATGTTTGAAATCGGTAACAGCTGTCTCTGGTGCCACTGAACAAAGTGAAGAAATAGTGATGGATCATACTTATTTTAATCATATATGTCTCTCAGTTGAATTTTTGTTGACACAAACAAATGGCAGAGTACTTTGCATTATTAAGATGAGACAGTGGTGAAGGAAAATTAAGATGATGAAGCAAGAATAAGTAAAAGTAACAAATGATGGATAGAATGCTGAACAATGTAAACATTCCCCCCCAGTCACAAAGATATGGGTTTAATCCATCGGTCTTTGCTCACCACGCCACCCTAGTTTGGACCCAGCCATATGCAAATCAGTCTTGACCCTGTTTCTCATGGGACACTCAAACCCGAACTGCTAAGGCAGGTCCTCCCAGAACCTAGCATCCTGGGACTGGTTCCGGGGCACCACTCCATATCAGCCAGGTTAGCTTGAATCCAGTGGCTCAGTGAGCAAGGGACCAAGAATCAAGAATAAGTAACATACAAGATGCAGAAAATTTAAAATGCTTCTTTATGAATTCAATCAATTAATCATGGAATTGTAAGAGCACTACTCACCCATGAGGGTCTCAAGGCGTTGAGGGGGTCCGTAGATCGGTTTAGCCGAAGAACCAGGTCATGGGGGTCTTCCTGAAGGTGTTCAGGGAGGGGGCGCGTCTGATGTCTGCCAGTAGCTCATTCCAGGTCTCGGCTGCAATGTGAGAGAAGGATCTTTCACCTGCTCTGGCTCTGTGGATGGGCGGGGATTTGGCCAGTGCAAGGTTGGAAGATCGGAGGTTTCTTTTGGGTACGTGGAAGTTAATTCTGTCGCTGAGGTATTTGGGTCCGTTGTTGTGTAGGCGTGAGTGAGGATTTTGAACGTGACTCTTTTCTCCACGGGGAGCCAGTGGAGACTTCGTATGTGTTGGCTGATGTGTTTGTGTCAGGGGATGCCGAGGACGAGTCTGGCGGCTGTGTTCTCTATTGTCTGGAGTTTGCGGAGTAGGGACTTGTTGATGCCGGAATAGAGTGCATTTCCATGGTCTAGTCTGCTGGTGATGAGTGCGTGGGTGACTGTCTTCCTTGACTTAGGGGGGATCCATTTGAAGGTCTTGTGGAGGATGCGGAGGGTGTTGAAGCAGCCGGAGGTGACGGCGTTGACCTGTCGGTTCATGGTGAGTGATGAGTCGAGTACGATGCCGAGGTTCTTGGCGTGGTCTGAGGGGGTAGGTGGGCTTCCGAGGGTGGTCGGCCACCAGGTGCTGTTCCATGCAGAAGGGGTGGTACCGAGGACGAGCACTTCTGTCTTCTCAGCGTTGAGCAGCTGTTGGTCATCCAGACTTTGACGTCTTGCATTCCTTTCTGGAAGTTAAGTTTGGCAGTGGTGGGGTCTGTGGTGAGGGAGAGGATGAGCTGGGTGTCATCGGCGTAGGATACGATGTTGAGGCCGTGTTGTCGGACGATGACTGTGAGGGGGGCCATGTAGATGTTGAAGAGGGTGGGGCTCAGTGATGAACCCTGTGGGACTCCACAGGTGTTTTTCGTGGGTTCGGAGAGGAAGGTGGGAGTCTGACCCTTTGGCTTCTTCCGGTGAGGAATGATCGGGTCCAGTCCAGGACTGTTCCTTGTATGCCTGCATCGTGTAGTCTGGCGACTAGTGTGCAGTGGGAGACGGTGTCGAAGGCCGCTGATAGGTCGAATAGGATGAGGGCTGCGGAGTGGCCTTGGTCCCGCAGGGTGCGGATGTTGTCTATGGTAGCGAGTAGGGCAGTCTCTGTGCTGTGGTTGCTTCGGAATCCGGATTGGGATGGGTCGAGGACGGCGTTCTCTTCAATGAATCGTGTCAGTTTCCTGTTGACTGTTTTCTCTGCAACTTTGGCTGCGAAGGGAGGAGCGAGATGGGCCGATAGTTCTTGAGGTCAGTGGGGTCAGCTGTGGGTTTCTTGAGCAGGGGTCTGACTTCTGCGTGCTTCCAGTCATCTGGGAAGGTGCCTGTTTTGAAGGTGATGTTGATGGTGAGTTGTAGTTTGGGTGCAATGGCGGCCGTGGCTCTGTGGTTGATGTGCAGGGGGCAGGGGCCGGTGGGGGCCCCAGAGTGGATGCTTTTCATGGTCGAGGTGGTGTCTTCGGCCGTGACACGTGTCCAGTTGGAGATGGTGGGCTGGCTAGTGTTTCTGGGGGGCGGGGGGGCGGGGGGCCGTCTGTGGCGCCTGGTGGATGGTCGATTAAGTTGTCGTAGAGGTTTTTGATCTTGAGGTGGAAATAGGTTCCAAGCTTGTCGCAGCGGTCTTGTGATGGGGTGCTGTCTGTGGCTTCGCTGCTTGGGTTGGTGAATTCTTGAATGACACTGAAAAGTTCCTTGGAGTTAGTGGAGTTGGCCAGGATTTTGTTGTGGGTGAAGTTCAATCTTATTAAATTCAGTCTTCTTTGAGTGAGTTGATAGGCATGCAGGAGGAAGACTCAAATGATGAAAAAAGGAAATGGGATAGATTGAGTTACAAGTAAACTGATCAAGAACTATGTTAATTCTGAGAACAAGTACTTCCTATTAGATGTATTGTTGTATCCAATGGGTAAATACCTGCATACTCAAACGCATGCAGACAGAGACAGCATGATGCCTATTTTTAGAAAATACTGGGAAAATACAGTATTCGGGAATAAAACTGAGGATATATGTGTTCGTGTTTGTGTCAGAGAATAATCAAGGGAAAAGGACAAACAGTGCTGAATCATATCGGTAAATCAGAAGGCCCATTTACAAGACTTTTAAGTAAAGTAGACTTTGTAGAGATGCCACCATGCAAAGGTTTGAAGTACATCTTGGTATTTGTCTGCTTATTCTCAAAATGGATGGACGCCTACCCCATTCAGATATCATATAGCCTTACAAGTTGCTTGACTTTTGTTGAGGGAGTCGATCCTGATTGTGACACTCACTTGAGAATGAGGTTTTGAAAATTATCTGCAAAGCATTCCAAATTAATCAGATGTTCCATTGTAGTATCTACCTTAATTTCCAGGTGTGGTAGAAAGAGCTAATGGTACTCTCAAGAAGAATTTTGCTACCAAAGTGTGTGTTTCAGCTAGTTTAAAGTGGCCTGATACAATTCCTCTTGTCCTAATGTGCACGAGAAGCACCTGTAAAAGAAAAAACTGGTCTATCACACCATGAGGTGATCTTGAGAAGGACTTGCATAAACTCCTTCAGCTGCTTTAGTTTAAACAACTGATAACATTGTACTAGATGACTGCCAAGGTCTGGCTGATATGGTGAAATCTTGCTAACCTGGTGAGTATGGCAACAGAAGCAACTAAGGACATTGCTTGTCATACCCTCAATCCAGGAGTTTGAATAGTGGTCTGGAGGCACATCAGGAGGTATTCCCAGGAAGAGCAATGGTGTGGACCCTACCAAGTGATATTGATGACCAACACAGCGGTAAAGTGTGCTGGAGTGCCGCAGTGGACCCACGTTGCTCAGACGAAAAGAGTGCGAGCGGCAGAAGAACCAGTTGAAAGAACCACTACAACAGCTACAAAGCCACAAAGTGAAGTTAAAACGTAAGCTCAACTGAACCACGGATCCAGAGGGGGTGAGAATTTTAAAACTGATGAAGAAAGACACAGAATCATTAAGTTTACGATCAGTGCAAGCTTTGATGAAGAACCTGAAAAGCCTAAAGTCCAGTTTCAAAGTGAAGAACAGTGAAGGGCTGTTAGTGTGTAAAAGCTCATACCATGAGTGGCAATAAGAAGTAGTAGTCTCTAATCCAAACAATGAGAAATTGTAGTTGAAAATCTCCGTTACTTGAGCCCCCAGAGGAGGGAAGCAGTTTGAAGTAAATCAAGCTGGCAAAGCTGATCAAAGATCAAGTTCAAGTTCTTCAGAGAATGAAGAAGTCCTAACAAAGGCTGTTTGTCTGCATAGTAAAACTGAAGAAAATACTCCAAGGAAAATACCATAAAAGGAAGTATTGTGAACCAGAATTGTTTGAGAGACCATTAGATTCTCAAAGCAGTGGGAGTGAATCGCCTGTTGCCAAGAGTTCCAAATAGAAAATATGCTTCACCTGAATGGGTATATCTAGCCACAGTGTCAGAAGAAGAACCAGAGTTCGAAAGTTACAATCCAGTGAATCAATGTCAGTCAAAATTTGAGAGGGAATCTGCGAGTGAAATTGACACTGTGGCAGTTGATGTAATCTTTCTACGAGCAGAATTTCACAAAATATCAGCAAAGTTAGGTGCAGCAGAGAGCACCCTGGCTGAACCTTCTGATACCATCAATACCCGCAAAACGGAGGTACGCCGCCTATCCACGGAAACTCAACATCTGCATGCAAGGGTGGAGGACTCTGAAGGCAGATCCAGACACAAGAATATCAGCCTAATGGGCCTCCCCTAATAAACAGGAGGTTGAATGCTTCATAGAACACTTCATCAAAATTGCGATTAGCCCGGCAGACTTCTCCGCACAATTTGCCATAGAGCGAGCACATCAAATTCCTGGTGCACTGCCCAGACTGCTAATTGCCCGACCGCTCAATTACAGACATTGGGACATGATTCTCAGAGCAGCCCGCCAATGCAGTTATGGTGTTCCCTGACTATACAAAAGAGGTCAAGGTGCACTGACATATGTTTGACAAGGCCAAAATGTAACTGTCTAAACGTAACATTCAATACATGAGAATGTTTTCAGCAACACTCAAAGTGATCTCTGAGTGCTGAGCATGGTATTTAAGGGGCCCCAGAGGTGATGCAGGAATGGCTGGATGGCTGGCGGCTGAGCGAGGGAGAACTGGTCACTCACCAGTGGGACATCATACCACTACCCACAGATCCAGATCTCCCCCAATCAAAGGGACAAAAAGACATGGAGACCGAGGTGTCTCAGGACGAGATTGGGGGTCATCACACACGACAAGGTTGACAGGGCAGTAAGTCATACACTTGAACTGAAGGAAGCCAGATGTGGATGGAGACCACAAGAGTGGTGCACCATTGTGTGCCTAAACAACATGCCCCTAAACTCCCTGGCATGAAGGGACAGAAACTGTTAAGTCTGTGAATCTTTGTTTACATGTTAAGTTACTGTTCATATTGGGGCGACAGACAACTCAAGCATGGGGGGTAGTTCTAAGCTCATGGCATGAGTTAGGGAGGGGGTGGAGGCATGTTAGGGAGGAGGGAGACCGGTTAGCTGCTTAAGATGCATTGCAGATAGAATTGGAGATGAGGATGGGAGGGACCATGACACTAGTCGAGGGAGGACACACACTAACAGCATGATGTCAGGTGGTACTGTACAAATTAGAATCCCCACATGGAATGTAAATGTCCTGGGAAATAAGGTGAAGTGGGGAGTGGTCATGAAATACCTGCAGAGACAGGAACCCAATCTGATACTGCTCCATGAAACACACCTAGTTGATAATAATTGTGGATTCTTGGGCATGAGAAGAAAGAAGATACCATCCCATTCGGGATTTACATCCGTCTCATGAGGGGTTGGGATAATGGCCCGCAAATCTTTTCCGGTAGCAGTCACATGTACGTGGAATGATTCAGGGGCTGTTATTTTGAAATCACAGGGGAATGGAATGGAGAGAAAATACTGGTGGCACACTCTTTTTCCCACCGTCCCTCCAAACACCAAAGCTTGACAAGGTGGAGAGATGGCTTATACAAAGACTATAGTAATTATGGGAGGAGACTTTAACCTCACAATGCACAAACACCTTGATAGATACTCCCTTATCGCCCAATCGTGCAGGGATGACAAACAACTTATTCAGTTCATTGGGGTACTGGGGTTGGTGGACCTCTGGTAGGAGGCACATCCAGGGGAACAGCAATATACGCATGTGCCCAGGGGCTTACGTTCTGTGTGGTGCCCATGATGCACAAGTCGCACTTCAGAGACACCAGATTCCTCCCAAGGTGTACTTCTGATCATTCCCCCCTGACTACTAGGTTTGTATCTACCATGTCAAGATGTGGGATGACCTGGAGACTGGACCCATGGGAACGCCACACCAGGGAAGCTAAGCATCAAGCGGCCCAGACTACTGAACAATACTTAATGGAAAACAAAGCGTCAGCTGCCTCATCCATGACGACGTGGAAAGCTTACAAGGCCGTCGCTAGGGTACACCTCATTGCGGTTACTGGGGGATGACATAAACTGAGATCTGTAGGATACAGAGTAGCGACTCACTAGGTGGGAAGCTGAAGACCTGCAGGATCCAAGGGAGGGCATTTCGCACATTATAACCAGAGAGTAATATAGACAACTGGCAGCTAGGCCACAGATCCACGGTCACCAACATAAATTGTACAAAGTGGGCAAAAAAACTGTAAACCCCTGGCCTGGCCTAGCTGGCCCACATAGAGACGGGACAGAGATGGGTTTGGAGTGTGTACACAGTATTGGGCAACACAGCTCATGTTGCCACTGATATAGCTGAGACCTGTGTGAACTACTTAGCTTAACTTTGAAGAACTAGGTGCAGTTGGACTGCTGACCAAGTAGGCCAATTTATGAAAGTCTTACCGATCCCACCATTCCCCAGGAAGATAGAGGAAAAAAAGATAGTAACGATGGAAGTGGGAGAGGCTATAAAGCAATTATCAAGTGGAAGAACTCCGGGCGCAAACGGGCTCCAGCCTGTGTTTTTCAAGTGTGTAAGTTGGCACATTTGTTAGCCTCTTACCCAGATGTTTTATGAGGGCCAAAGGGAAGGGTCCCTTCTGTACTGCCAATAGTGTTGATACTCAAAGCTGGGAAACCAGCAGAGGACTGCGCTGCCTATAGATCCATTTCTCTACTGAATACTGAGATGAAAATTCTGGCACTGTTACAGTTCACTCAACTGTATGATGTTGACCAGCTCATAGCCCCAGACCAATCGGAATTCATGCCTCATAGATCGTCAAGTCACAACCTACATGGCCTGTATGGGGTCCTATGCAAGGCATATGGGCTAAGAGCACACACTGTGGTACTTTCATTGGATGCCAAAAAAAGCATGCGTTTCGCTCGATTGGCCGTATCTGATGGCAGTCCTCAGCAAGGTGGGTTGTTGCCTGGAATTCCTATCCTGGGTTCACCTGCTTTATAAAGACCCTGTCGCCAAAATGAGGGTGAACAAACACTTTCACAACGTTTTCCATTAAGCCGGGGGACTAGGGAAGGCTGTCTCCTCTCCACTCTACTGTTTGCACTGGCAATCAAGCTCTCAGCCTGCTGGATACACTGTGATTCACAGATAAAGAGACTGAGATGGAACTTGGACTGGGAGGACGTTAACTCCCTGTTTGCGGATGATATCCTACTGTACCTGGCAGACCCAAAATGACCCCTCCCCAGAATTCTAGACATACTGCGTTTATTTGGGATGTACTCAGTGGCGAATATAAACGGGCAAAAATCAGTGGGTTTTCGCCTAGCAGGCTGGAACTCACCCAAGGCCTGAGACTGTCCAATACAGTGAATACGCAACACGTTCCAGTACCTTGGCATTTATGTCACAAGAGACTGGTCAGAATTTAAGCGGAAAATCTAGACACACTTCTGGGGGAGTACCAGTTGGATTTTGAACATTGGAGGAAGCTCCCATTGTCAATAATGGGGTGAACACATTTCTATTAAATGATTACTCTTCCAAAATTCCTGTAGGTATTACAGAATACGCCACTTGAAGTACAGGACAACTTCATCACAGAGGTGCACATAGTTACCAGAGTTCTCGTGTGGGAAGACGGGGGGTCCACCCAAAACAGCATTAAAATTTCTGGTGCATAGCCCTTATGAGCAGGGAATAGTATTACCAAACCTATGACTGTACTACTGAGCATCTCAATTGGTCGTAATAAATGACTGAGTATTTGCTACACAACAAGAGCCATCAGTTATGGCAGATAAGAGCAAACACTTGCTCTGAGGCTACCTGTGGGCCAAATCTGGTAGATGGAATAGAACTGACAAACGCCCCTGCCACCATGGTAGTCAGGATCTGGCAAAGACAACAGCAGCTACAGGATGAAGGGGCAAATTACACTCAAAACGCCCTGTGGGATTCACTGGCCTTCAGCGAGGTGGACAAACACGTGAGCCTTAACTGGTGGAACAAGATCAGCATCTCCAAACTGGGGGCAGGAAGGCCTGCTGTCCTTTCTGGATACCCAGTCTCAATAAGAGATGCTGATTCCCAATTTTTTTTATATATACGATTAAAACATGCACTAGCCGACCACAAATTACAGTCAGCTGCAGTGATGGAAGAGGTCCTCTCGAATTCATAGTACCGATGGCGCCCAGCCCCAACACACAATACCACAGGTTTACTGCATGCTCCTGAAAAACTGCACACAGCCATTAGCATTAGAAAGAGCGGTGGGAACAAAACTTGGGCAAGATAGATGACAGTGACTGGGCATAGGCATGTAGATACCCAACGGAGGTGGCAATCAAGTCAGGGTTCTGGCTAGTTCAACTTTAAATCCTACATAGAGCATATTACACTACAACCAAACTGGCGCAGATGGGGAAAATAAGAGATGATCGTTGTCTATGGGGATGTAACCTACCAGGATCATTATTATACACTATTTCAGTGTTCCTGCGTCTTGCAGTGTTTTAGGGCTCAATACAACGTAAATTGAGAACTCTCACACAGACAGAGCAACAATTGAATACCTGGGCGGTAATGTTGGGACTTTGGGGCAAACAAACAATACCACGATATACACTGCTATTCTGTAATACTACCGTAATGGTGGTTAAGAGAGACATTGTAAAGATATGGGGCTAGAAGATAGTGCCATCTGTGGTTAACTGGGCCAAGAATATGGATTGGTGCATGTGTGATGAGGAGGCAGTGCATAAGGTCCGTGGGTGCCCGCAAAAATACCCCAAGTTGTGGGGCCCATTGCCGAAAGATCAGAACAGTATTTGGAATTAAGATACGCTGCCATGCTCTTTGTTGTTCTGGCAGGGAAAGAAGAACTATTTGCCTAACCTGGCATCCTTGTGAATGGGATTTGTTAACCTATGCACTGTACTGTGCATGTTGAGCTGCCAACACATGTTCTTTGTTTTCTAAAACCAAATAAAAACATCTCCCAAAAAATGATTAGAAACATGTTATTGTTTTAAAGAAAAATGTTGTTACCGTTACATTTTCGAAGTATCACGATAAATGTGTTTGTCTCAATTAGAAAATGGAGTACAGCAAATGCTGTAACATTGTTGGGTTAGTGATAATGTTAGTCCTGGTGGGACTGTTTTTGTGTTTACTAGCTCCGGTGGAATATGTTTTGCTAAACGTCAAATTAACTACTTTAACAATGAATTAAAGCATGATACATTAGAACATAGAGAATTTAGTTAGTGTGTTTCAAGATAATGCCCATCCTAAAATGGCTCACAAGTATAAAAATAATACGAAGATTAGAGATTGTTCTGTCTACACTTTCGTTCCTACTTCTGCTGGGTAGGGATATGAATGTGTACAGCTTCTGATTTAATACACTCTTTCATGTAATGTGTATGGTGCTATATTTAATAATTACGTTTTTTTCCCACATCTATATGATTGTGACATGTCTTTAGAGCCTTACAAATGAAAGAAGTTAACATGGCTATTAAATATGGCAAATTCTTGAGGGTGATTGCACAAAACAAGCATGAAACTAAAATTACTAAACAGGGTCATGAATGTGTTTTGAGAGCTGAAGAGCAAGATTTTATTACGGAATTTAATGAGGGAGGCGTAAAGATTGTGAGAAATTGGGGAAAAGGAAAGGCTATAATGGAGCAAATAGGAGAAGAGGGAGGATTTCGATTGTTGAATTTACCTTCTTGGTTGAGGTTGGGGCAAGAACGAAGAGGTGAATTATGCATCATAAGGCTTAGTTCTTTGAAAGGATGCAAAGCTCAATATGTAGGAGAAAACATGTATGAAAGAAGTTGTGAAGTAAATGGAAAATATTTGTTAGGTGGACTGTTAATTCTGAGAGGAATCTATTATGTTTGTGGAAAGACTGATTATTTCAATCTGCCGCATAATAGAGTAAGGTCTTGTTATTTAGCATTAGTATTCCTTCAAGTTTACATATGAGTGAAGTGGATAGTGAAATTGGAATGAGAACAGTGAAACTGAGTTTTGGACAAGTAGTTTTAGATATATTAAGTGGTATAATTCCTTCTTTGGTATGTGGCAATGAATGATGTGAAACTCCGTCCTCTATCTACCCTAGTAGATAAGCATTCTGTAGATACATTAGGATCATTGAAGCACGTAAATCTAGAGATGTCTATTTAGGCTCAAGCAGAATCATTCAGCATTAGATATCCTCGTGGCAAAAGAGAGTGAAGTTTGCAAGGTAATAAAGGCCAGGAGATGCTGCACTTACCTAACTGATAATAGTAGGTTATTGACTCTTATATAACTAATACTTTGCAAGAGGTTCAATCTTTTGAAGAGCATGGCTTATGGGAAACTGTAGGTTGCAGGTTTAGTGGGATAGGAAAGGGTTTTAGCAAGGTCTGTGAATGGTTAGATAGTGTGGGATGGAATACTTTGAGACTCATCCTAACCCATGTTATCATTATAATGATTTGTGTAATTAACCTGTTTGTTTTCTTAAAACATTCTGGGTGTCTATTTAAAAAGTGTTGGGGAAAAAGGAGTAGTTAAAAAAGGAAGCGGCCAGAAGAATATGAGATGGAGAACATCAAGGATTGTGTCTACAAACAACTGAAGATGGCAGAGGAAAATTCTAGAAAGAAGCAGAAAGTGATGTGAAATATTGGGGAACGGTTTTGCTCCCACTCTAGCAAAAGCAACAACTTAACACTTTTTGGGAAAATAAATAAAATTGATAAAGTAACCCTAAACGCAAACATCAGTGAGTTAGCATGGATGCAGTTCCTGCATGCTCATTATAATTTAATGCCTACGTCTTTAGAACACATACCTAGGCGAGAAGCATATCTATTAATCAACACAAGAAACAACCAACCTTCCACATCTAATGCTTGAGCTCAAGCACAGTAGCAACTGGACAACCAGGAATAGCCTGCTTAATCCCCCTGGAGTACAATAACAACCAAAATCAGAAAGTTGTCATGAACACTCATGCTGATGGTGTTCCGGGGCCAAATAGCCTCTCCCAGGCCCTATTTAAAATGAAACCTGACCTTTGGGCATTGGAACTTGCCACCTTATTAATGCATGTTATGCATAATGAGGTTGTCCCTGACTCCTCGAGGGGATCGATAATCCTCCCCATTTTTAAAGGGGCAACAAATGTGATCCAGCCAACACCGCCTAATAGCGTTTTGTACTATGAAGAAATGTACTTTGTATCCCTTTTACTTAAGGACCTTACTGTATGGGACAAAGGGCACAGGATTGTCCTCTGGAACCAGACTGGGTTCTGCCAAGGATTGAGAACGACATCTAATTTACTAGCTGTAACTCTAAGTATGGAAAATTAGTTCTCAGCGCGCACCCTATTTCACACGTTTTGTGATTTTAAAGCAGCTTGCGACTGTGTTCCAAGTGATAATCTATGAAAAAACTAGACACATGGGGAATGCCACCAAATTTGCTTAGAGCGATTCAGTTATTGTATACAAATTCCTGATTGTGCTTTAGATTTGCTGACAGCAGCACTCTGTCAACACAAGTACAAACATTCTCAGGTCTGAATCTGGTATGCATGCTAGCCCCCCTGCTGTTTAATATTTTCATCTCTACCATATTGGAAGGCCTGGAAAAAATAAATGCACATCCACTAAAAATTGGCAGCAGGTTGGGTACCAATTTACTCTACGTGGACAATCTTCTACGCTTAGCAAAGCTAACATTGGTTTGCAGAGGCTGCTGAACAAGCTTCATGAAGTCAAACAAATTGGAGATTAATTTAAAAGGAAAGTGTAATCTTTAGAAAAAAGATCAACAAGCAAGGTGCATGGCGTATAAATGGTCATAATATCTCCAAAGAAACAGAGTGTAAATATCTAGGAGTGACCATAAATTGGAGAGGCTCTTTGTCTTCTCACAAGCAGACAAGTAGATCCAAGGCAAGCTTGTTAACAACTGGTTTTCTAATGCTGTCTGTCATTGTAAGGCCCCACTTTAGATCCCCTACAAACAAATTGGTTCCTAACATCAATTCAGATTAGCAGCGTAAATCGTAGAGGCACAGGCGCAAATCTCCTTGACACTCTAATAGCCACAACATACAGAATAATTATTCATTTGCCAAAGCAGGATCGCAGGCCCAAGTGCGACTCGAGTTTGCCTCCACAAATAAGTTCCTAATGAAGTGCCACCGACTTCGGCACTCCAAAGACGACACACTTAATAGTTTACTCTCGGCGGAAATCAATAACTTCAACCCAGTTTATTCATATTATCGATTTCTGCTGGACACATTCAATAATAAAAAAACAAGAGAGCTTTGGAACTCCTCTGACGAATATATTTAAAAAAACCTATTGAATAAAAATCTCATCCTTATATATGCAACATGTTTTTCCAAGTTATTAAAATGTAAATTCATTTTCTTTTGTTTGGGAGCCGAGCCAGATCTGGACTACTCCCAAGATGTCGGTCCATTCAGACAAAGCAGATTATGTAAGATTGAGAAAGAAACCATTGGTCACATCACCTGCATCTGTCCTTTCCTTTTATATGCGCGAAGACTACAACTTTTAATCAATGAGCTAGCTATGCGGACATTAAGAAAGGCTGGTATTGAAGCCCTGAACCCAAAAAATGTATTTGAGTATTCAATTTGTTACATGTATGGCTTCATCCAAAAAACGGTTGTATCTTTATAGTGAAAAGAGTTGCTTCAGCATAGTTTTAGCTTACATCACGGGCAACATAGCAGGGCGACAGTCGTTGAATACGCTGCATGATTTTTTTGTTTGTAATTACAGTTTTTAAGTTTTGTAAGTTACATGCAATGTTTTCATTAGTTAATCATGGAAATATAATGTGTGGTAACATCATTTTAACGTGTATGACAAGACGTTTCGCTTCATTGTCCAAATGCATCAATGGCTGCCAAGGCAATTCAGGATGAACATTTTGCCCACTATACTAGGCGCGGTATAACCCTAAACCTATGAACTAAATATTGCAGTTAGTGCTGATTACAAAAATCTCGGCTGCCACCCCATAATTCTCAGAGGTTCACTCCTGCTGACATTAGATATCACACCTCTGGGCATACTAGGCGCCTTAGAGCCTAATTAGAAATATGGATGAAGCCAACAGTTATCACTTTGGTTCACTTCTACAGCTATACGAGAAATAATGGCATCTTTCTTAATGGTGGGCCTAAATTACACAATAAAAAGCTGAACTTTGTTTTAAAGGTAACCAGAATGGGACCCTGAAATCTACTGAATAACTGAAATAACACTTCCGCGCATGCCTAACACTTACCATTACTGAGTCAGGCAGAATGTAGATCGGAAGGAAACCCATAAGTTAAATCACAACTCGTACCTTTTCAATACCAGAGCTTGGTTGTTCATCATATCATCATATTCAAGTGGTTCATGCTTCCAGTACTTGAGGCCCACGCTGTATCCTGCATATGAAATTAGTATTTGCTAGTAGATAAGTGTCAGACTGGATCCGGAAACTTTTGCGTGAGCAGTACCCTTCCGTGCCTTCAGGTGGCTCTGTTCGGTTCCACCTGGCGGCGGCGTTGGTGCAGGATGTGATGTCGTGGTCACCTATATAGGTGTCACCCAGGCATGCAGACATCCGTTCTTTTCTTTCTGCACCAGTTTCCGCTGAAACAGATAAGAGATAACCCTCTGTCTCTTTTTCACAGACTTTAATTTGATGTTTTAAGATTTTAACCTTGTGTGCCTCGGGATGACCTCTAGTAAGGTGGGGTTTAAGCCGTGTGGCACCTGTCAACCCGCCATGTTGGTTACCGACCCGCACCTTGTGTGCTTGTGGTGTCTTGAGTGCACCCACAGCTCCAAGTTCTGCTCAGACTGCCGGGCTATGGCGCCGAAAGGCTTCGACAGAGCGGTTCCTAAAGCTGCTTGCGGCCCAGCAGTCAACACACTCTAGGGTGACTCCTAAAAAGTCTCGGTCCATATCGAGGAAGAGCAGGTCGTAGGACCACTCCAGGGGCCCCAAGTCTTCTTCATTGCACTCAAGGTCCTTCGAACACTCAGAGAAAAAGCACAAGAAGAAGAAGTTTAGATGGACTTAAACTTCACCTCGTCCATTGAGGATTGACAAGAAGAGAGCAGAACATTAACATTCCAGACACTGTTCTGTGGAGCCGTTGCCAGGTCTGACTTAAATGCCGTCCCCCCGTTTCCTGGAGACAGAGCAACCCCCGGTCAAATAAGAGTTTTACGAGGCCAAGACGGTCAGAAAAGGCCCCATCAAGTTCTGCGCCAACAGAACCAGATGGGTCTCCTGGTTCCAATCCCATATCCAGATCAGCGCCGGTAATGACAATGCAACCTTCCCTGGCACTGGTCCCGAAGTTCATGTTCCTGGCGCCAGCCCAATTCTGTTTCCTGACGAGTCGGAATGGAGTAGATTACGGCACCGACGGAGCTCAGGGGCTCTAGGTCATAGTCTGAACGTTTTGAGAAGGTTACAGGCATGAGAGAAGATTAGGAGGTGTTACTGGACCCAAAAGAACACCAGTAAGACACTCCTGGTGAGGATTTGGACTGGTATGAGGAACTTCCGGAAGCCAGTGGACTGGACACCTCTCAAGATGCTGGTATGCTCTCTCCATCCACTGTGACTACGGAGGAGGGAGCATCTTATGCTGGGCATCGGAGCTCCTTGGCCTGGAGCTGTCCTCAGTGCAGGTCAAGACTAACCTTTTGACCGAAGTGCTTCAGCCTGTGGCTTCCTCATCGAACCCCTTTTGCCCTTCAATGAAGCACTGAAGGATGTCCTTCTAGGCACTTGGTCGAAGCCTAGCACCTGTGAACAGAACAATAGAATGCCACCATCTCTCTACCCTGGGCCATTCAAGTTTCCCCAGCCAACATCCTACTCCTAAGAGTTTGGTAGTCCAAGCCTCAACATCCCATGGCGCTTTCCCTTCCGCTTCCCTGTACAGGGAATCCAAGAGACTGTACACACTTGGGAAGAAGATGTTTTCTTCCGCCACCCTAGCATTGAGGTTTGTGAACACCACATTCCTTTTGGGCTGTTTCTCCCATCCCCTATGGAAAACTGTTGCGCAAGTGCTACCACAGGTCCCGAAGGACTGGGCTGTGCTGACTCAAGCAGTGAGAGGTGGGAGGGATGCAGAAAATTTCAAAATGGATACAACTGACTCGCTGGATAGAGCGGTTTCGTCGACGGTGGCCGTGCGGCACCACACCTGGCTGAGAACATCTGGTTTTTTGTGGGATGTCCAGGCCAGATGTATGGACATGCCCTTCGATGCTACTTGTCTCTTTGGAGAGAAGGCACACTCAGCACTGGAGTGCTTCAAGGACTCGCGGGCTACAGCCAGATCCTTGAGCCTCTCAGTGACACCTCGCCCCCAGTCTGCCTTTTGCCCCTTTTGTGGCAATGGAAGGGGCATTCAATTGCGTCAGCCATAGCCCAGCCACCATCCTGCACAGGCTTCCCAAGTTGTGCGAAGACGTGGACACTGTGCAATCTGACCTTGTGGGAATGGTAGCCAGAAGTCGTCCGTCTCCAGCCACCAGCCCCCCGGCAGCTGCAGACTCTAAGTCCTTCAAATTTGGTTCTGCATGACCATGGGTGTCCAGTTGGAGGGAGAATCCAACATCATCTCCTACACTGGAAGTCAACAATATCGAATGAATGGGTCTTGTAGATCATTCAGAGGGTTTACTCCCTCTCTTTCCAATCTTTTCCTTCCCCTTTATGAGGGGGATCAACCTATCTTGCTCCAAGAGGAAGTTACAGCTCTCCTGGCCAAGGGGGCTATAGAAAGGGTTCCAACATTAGAAGTAGGCAGTGATTGTTATTCCCGCTACTTTCTGATACTCAAAAAGAACAAAGGTCTTCATCCTATTCTCGAACTCTGAACCATTCATCTCTATCTCAAAAAGGAAAAATTCAAGATGCTCACATTGGCTCAGGTCTTGTCTGCCCTAAACCAAGGAGAGTGGCTGGTAGGATTGGATTGCAGGATGCAAATTTTCACATCCCCACTCTGCCTGCCCACAGGCGTTACCTATGGTTAAAGGTAGACCACAAGCACTTTCAGTGCACTGTGTCACCCTTTGGCCTTACCAGTGCCCCTTGGGTGTTCACTAAGGAGATGGTGGTGGTTGGAGCTTGTCTGTGCACGTTAGGGGTTTCAGTCTTCCCTTACCACAACTGGCTGTACAAGGTGTCCTCGCCCCAGACTGTTGTTTCCCACCTCCACACTACGGTGGCCCCCTCCTGTATTTGCTGGGGTTCACTATAAATGTGCCGAAGTCACACCTGACTCCTCAGATGCTCCCTTTCTTCGGAGCTGTTCTGGAGTCAGTGCAGTTTTGGGCTTATCCTCTCGAGCAGCCAGTCCAGGATATTCACGTTCTGATATCAATGTTTCAGCCACTATCCTGGATTTTGGTGAGAATGGCTCTGAGGCTGCTGGGCCTCATGTTCTCCTGCATCCTGTTGGTAAACCATGCCAGATGACGCATGTGAGCTCTGCAGTGGTACCTGAAGTTCCAGTGGGCACTGCATCAGAGGAATCTCTCCGACATGGTTCAGATCTTGGAATGAACTGCAAAAAACCTGCAGTGGTGGCTTACGAACTGCGATTGGGTCAGAGACAGACCCCTTCCCTTCCTCAACCAGATCTCACAGTAGTGACAGATGCCTTACTCCAGGGATGGGGCAGCCTTTTTGGAGAGGTGGCGATCAGAGGACTCTAGTCTCAAGCAGAATCAAGGCTCCACATCAACTTATTGGAGCTCCAGGTGATCCAACTAGCATTGAAATAATTTCTTCCTTCTGTCAAGGGGAAGTTAGTGCAGGTGTTCACGAACAACACCATCTCCATGTGCTACTGCAACAAGCAGGACTGGGTGGGGTCATGGAACCTTTGTCAAGAGGCCCTACATCTCTGGACATGGCTGGAATAGCAGGGCTTGACCCTGGTGGTTCAACACTTGGCAGCTTCTCTGGATGCCAGGGCAGATGAGCTCAGCAGTTGATGCCTTAGTGGATCACAAATGGCATCTCCAGCCGGAGGTGGCACAAGGTGTTTTTCAGCAGTGAGGAGACCCTTGGTTAGATCTGTTTGCCTCCGAAGAGAACGTACAATGTCAGCAGTATTATGCATTGGAGTTTTCAAGGTGGCTATCGCGTGGCAACGCTTCATCACAAGTAGAGCTCAGGCCTCGTGTATGTCTTCCCGCCCATACCGCTCCTGTCCAGAGTTCTCAAGAAGATCAGGAACGACCCGGCCCAAGTCATTCTTGTGGCTCTGTACTGGGTGTGGAGAGTTTGGTAACCCAAGCTTCTGAAAATGAGCATCAATCCTCCGATCAGGCTGCTCCTTTGGGAAGATCTTCTGTCCTAGCAGCAGGGACCACCCAAACCTGTCAACTCTCGGTCTCCTTGCATGGAGATTGAATGGGGAGAGTTGATAGCTTTTGACCTTCATCCCAAAGTTTGTACAGTTGGTCTGGCGTCCAGACGGCTCTCCACTAAAACAGTATATGCCTTCCATTGGCAATCAATTTTTTAAATATTGTACAGAAAAGTCTATCAACCCTCTTTCTGCCTCTCTTTCTGATATTCTTCTCTTTAGTCTTACCCTTGCCCAGCAGGGCTCTGCTCTGGGCACTCTCAAGGGTTATCTTTCTGCTCTGTCCGCTTTCCTGAGGCTGCCTGGCCAACCCTCTTTATTCAAGTCCCTTATTGTAAATAGGTTCCTGAAAGGGCTTGTACATATACTTCCCCCTTTATTATGCCTCAGTGGGATCTGACTTACCTCATGTGTGCTCCCATCGAGCCGCTACGCAATTGCCCCCTCTGCTTGCTTACCATCAAGACAGCATTTCTAGTTGCAATATCATTTGTCCGGAGACTGAGTGAGCTGCAGGCTTCATCATCAAACCCTCAGTATCTTATGATATTTCCGGATATGGTGGTGAGTCGAACCGGGGCCTCTTTCCTACTTAAAGTGGTGACCCCATTCCAGTGTATCAGTTGGCCTCACTACGCACCTTTTATGTTCCTCCATATCCCTCTAAGGAAGGAGTGACCCCATCATCTGGACCCACAAATAGCGTTGTCATTCTACCTTGACTGCACAAGAGTTCCAGGAAGATGGCCAACTCCCCGTGGGTTATGCTGGAGCAGTACAGAAACAATCCATTTCATGCTGGGTCATTCTCTGTATAAGGATCTGCTATGCCCTGGTTAAAAAGAAGCCTCCTGAGGGATTAAGGGCACATTCCACCAGAGGGAAGGCTGCGATCACAGCGTCAGGTCGTGGGATGCCAGTCCTGGACATCTGTCAGGCACCAACGTGGGCTTCATTAGCTAAACACTATTGCCTGGACAGTCAGGTATGCAGGGATTGCCATTTTGCCTGTTTGGTCCTGCAGAACTTTTTAGTCTAGTAACTTGTCCGCAGCCCACTGCCAGGATGGTATGGCTTGGGTATCTATTCAAAGGTAAGGAATCTGCAGCTAGAATTCTCTAGCAGATGAACAAGTTACTTACCTTCGGTAACACATTATATGGTAGAGACGATATCTAGCTGCAGATTCCTTACAGACCCACCCATGTCCCCCGCTCTGTGGACATATTCATAGGGCTACAGTTGCTCTCTTTTCAGGGCCCTAGTTGGACACACATGGGTCAGTTCCCTCATTGGCTCTGCGCTTCTGGCGTGGAAAGTCATGAAAAGTAATGGACGTCTGCATGCCTGACTGGCACCTATATAGGTGACCGCGACGTCACATCCAGTGCCGACTACGCCACACGGAACCGAACTGAGCCACCCAACTGCGCACAGGGGTACTGCTAATGCAAACATTTCCGGATCCAGTCTGATTAATTTTTACGACGTTTGTCCCCATTGCTCCTTTTCTTTTTGGAGGAAATCCCCTGAATACTATTCTTAACCCGTCCCTACATACCTGTGTTGGTTATGTCTTATCCACACTGTTACACTCCACAATTTGTGGGCATTCTTTTCCTGTTTTTTTCTCAGAATAATGGGCTTCTTGATGACAGGGTGGAGATTTCCACATAGGGTATTTTATTTTACCTATACCAGTTGTATCACAGAGGCCATAGATGTCATGCATTATTGAGTTATCCTAGGCTTACTATTCGAAGTATGTTGTTCCAGTAACATGTTTCAGTATTTTTCATCGTTTTATATGATGGTGGAGGCACTCTTCATTTATTCAGCACATTTCAACCACAGTATAGGTTTCTGCCACCTGCCAGCTCTCCTCATTCCCGAAATCTGAATATTCAGATAACATCTGTAGATGCTGGTCATCTTGAGGCATTGGTATTGCAAGCATAATAGGATGAATATCTATTTCATATTCCCTCCTACCCTGCCTTATCATTAAAGCAGGGTGCTATTCTTTGATAAATTGTTGGAGGTGTGTGCATTGCTATGGGACAAACACCCCTTCAGTGAGCTTCATCAATTATTTTCATTTGAAAATGTCAAGCGCCCCTCTAAAAAGAAAATAAGCTCACAGGAATTTAAAAAAACAGTGCAGTACTGTGCACTTATGCCTCATTAGGAGAGAAAACGTGTTAAATTTGTGTTAATTAGATGACCTCACATTTAGCAAGTTTAGCTTACGTAAAGTTGTGTGGTATTTACGCATTACAAAAATTCTGCAACACTGAATTGAGCACTATAATAGCATGCAGGGTGACAGCAGCTGCCGTAATCTCCACATATGAACACAGAAAACTAGTAGTAAACATAATTAGCTTTAGTTATGTCCCATTTATGTATAAAAAATGCTAAGTAAGAGTTAATATTGCACTTACTGCTGTAATGATTAGCCGCACAGGGGTTGTTAGTCCTGATTTAACTAATAATTCTAAGGGCCTAATTACGAGTTTGGCAGTCCATGGGATCGCCGAACCTGTGGTAGCGGTCCCTGGACCGCCAGACTGGTGTTCCATCCACCTTATTACAACTATGGCAGTGGGACCACCGCAACCGCCGGTATTACCAATCCTGTGACGTTGGTGCAGCGGTGTGAGGCTGTAATATGCAAGCAGTGCCGCTGCGGCCCCACCAAGCATATTACGGGATTCCTCACTGCGACCCTTTTCATGACGGTGAGCCTGCCATGAAAAGGATGGCAGTGAGGAAACCAAGGGGGCCCTAAATGGCCTCCTGTTTCCTTTGTGCACGGGGTGCAAGTAGGGGGTATGCACGCCCTGTTCAAGCACGACATGGACTGCAGAGTCTATGCCTGCAGGAACGTGCTTTGGCGCTCCCACAGTGCTGACTTTCTAGGTATCACATATGAGCCTATGAAAGGCACTGCCGTGAGACAGCCAAAGCAGGACTGCCCGACCTGGATTACACTCGTTATCCGGCAGGTGGTCTGACTACGGGGTTGGCCATGTTGCAGTGGGGCGCTGGTGTGGCGGCCGCTGCAACACTGCCAAACTCATTATCAGGCTCTAAGTGAGGCCATTTAAATTCAAAATGGGTGTACATAACATTGGAGGAGGAGTAGTGTGGCTCACTGATTAGAGGCAGCAGACCCGGAAGCAGGCTGACGGCCCGGGACCAGGGTTCAATTCCCGACGCGGCAGGGTCATGGACCAGGGCTAGCAGACTCGATAATTCTCGCCTCGGTGCCTACTCTAACCAGGAATCACACTCGGCAACTCTGGGCATTAGCTTGCCTCATCTCCACAACGGCCCCCCACATTCGCCAGGGATGCCTCGTTTCACCTTGAAGATACCCAGGAGGGACCATCTCACAGGGATAGCCAGGACGGGTTCCCCAGCAGTCTACAGCGCCACGACGCCTCAGGGCAGCAGTGCGCTTTACAAAAAACACATACATACATACATTCACCTACTTAACAGAGAAGACAGGAAGCGATAGACCATTAAACGATATTTTTATTAGTCACATTTTGCTAGACTTGGCACCACAAAGTGACTCTCTACACTCTATAGGCTCTTAGATATTTGGGATACCTTCGAGGAGGTCCTGTGAACAGGCAACATTTGTGGAGGCGTAGGCGGTGGGAAGTTCGATCCCTAATAACTTTTGGGAATTCATTCTAAGTCAGTATTCAAAGTACATTTGATTCCGAATTGATAAGCTTTCCACAAACGCTGCTGACTGCTGGTTGTGTGCTTGAATCTAACCTTTTCTGTCTGTCCTGGAGCTCTGTTGTCGGATTATTGCTGGTCTCTCTCATACTCTTGGTATTTTCCCGCCTTCAGACGTATCATGTATGTGTGAAATATATCTCTTTTCCTTGCCTGCTGCTGAATAGAGGTTCCAGGTAATGTCTTCTCTTCTAAGCCTTGCATGCGTTGTCTCATCATCATCCATCCTTCATAATCATTGCTGAGCTGCCTGTCCTCTTGGCACCTTCCTAATGTGTCTGATGATGCTACACCTCAGCCTCCCAATGCGCTTACTCCACCTTCATCAGTCAAAGTGTTCATGTAATACAGATGTGTCAGTTAATTATTATATGGGACACATTTCCCAAAGTGGAACTTTAAATTGTCTGTCCAATCAAATAATTCCCATCATGCAGGCCACTTTTTTAATTAGCGATGTTGCTTTTACATTCATAATTTACACGTCCTTTTTTGCTTTTGCTGCACATTCATAAACATTTTGTTAAGATTGCTTCATATAATGTAAACACTTTCCAGTAAAGAAAAATAGGATCACATGGGGAAAGGCACACCCAAGTAGCATTGAGTTTCAGCAAACCAAACCGAGAATTGGTTTACAATCGTTGTCCACTACTGCAACCATTTTATTGCAGAGTTGAACAAATTAAAAAAAAACAACACTTGATGGACAGAATGCAGAACAATGTCATACATTCACCCCAGTACAGAGATCTGGGCCTAAATCCATCGTTTTTTTGCTCACCATGCCATTCCAGTTTGGACCCAGCAATATGCAAATCAGTCTTGACCCTGCGCCCAATGGGAACAGTCCAGCCCAAACTGCCAGGCCAGGTCCTCCCTGGACTGGAAACAAGCATCCTAGGACCAGTTTCGGGCTTTCAGCCCTCATCAGCCAGGATAGCTTGACTCCAGTGGCATGAAGAGCACGGGAGTTGGAGAAACTAAACAGAAAACATTACTGCTAAAAATGTGGAGTGGCAGGTATTGAAGGCTGATAACTCACATACAGTCAATACAATATAGGGTTGATGAGTTACAATCAGGTATAAGTTCTGCACAAGTTTACTGTGGAAACCAGTTAATCCATCGCTTCAAAGCCAATTTCTTATTGTGAATAGTCAGGTGTGCAGTACAGTGGCAGTTGCCCCACTGCTATTTGAGCAGTGCAAAAAAGAAAGCTATAATGATAATAACAAGACTTTATTATCATTTTATTTTTCTCTGTGGAACTGGAGCCAGGTCAGGGTGGGGCAGGGCTGGGCTCACCAGAGCAGAGTGAGGAGTGGATTGCACTCCCTAAGTGCACATGACTGTTTGGCCTGCGCTCATGGGCCGGCCAAACAGTCATGCGCACTTAGCATGTTCTCCACCTGGCTGTGTTGCACATCCCCGTGGAGAACATCCACAGGCTCCCAGGCACTGCCTGAGCGTCAAAATCAGCAGCTCAAACCAATCACCACACTGGCTGGGTGAGTGTGGGAGCCTGGGAACTTCTGGTGCTGCCAATGTAGAGCCATGAGGACGGAGGAGAGGCGTGCAGCAGCGGCGTTGAAGGTAAGTATATTTATTTTTTATCCATTCACCCCGTCCAGTGGTAGTCACCACTGGTGCAGTAGTTTCATGGTCAAGGATTCTTCAACTCATTTAGTGTGCCGTTTCATGCCTCACTATAACGTTGTTTCAAACCACCTGTATCCTGGTGCTGTGGGTGCTTTGATTGTTCAGTGCTATTGCTGACATTACAGGGATCCATTTTCTGCCTTTTTACTGTTCCATATGTTTTCTTTTATCTAAGAGAGACTTCTAAGTGTAGATTACTTCACCATTTGAATATTCCCCAGGCATCAGACTAGATCCTGAAATTTTTGAGGGGTACCTCAAAGTGCCAGCAGTTGACGCCATGTGACTCCTCACTGATGTTGTTCCGCTTCAGAAATTACGTGCATGCCTATATAGGCGCTGCTCCCTTGCATTGATGTCGGGACCTGTATTTCCGTGCCATCGGATGCAGATCTGGAGCTATCTTTCATCTATTTGAGACAGTTTTTCCTCCCAAAAAAGTTAGTGTGCAAGGGAAATGTCACCTCCCAAAACGACAGGTTTTAAACCCTGTAAGGAATGTCACAATCAAATGTCTGTGACAGATCCTCATCATGTTTACCTGTGGTGCCTTGAGTCAAACCACGACTTAAAGGCCTTCAGTAACTGCGCTTCAATGAACTCGAAGGCCATATGAGACTGTGAGGCATAACTCTGACGTCAAGCACAAGAAGACTCCGCTACAAGACCGACCCAAGTCAAAGGTATGTTCCTGGTCCATCGTGGTCCTGGTTCTGTTCCTGGTCCAGGAGTCGCAGAAGTCATTCCCAAGGATGGTCGTTATCGCTCTCCAAGTCAAAGGAAAAACCACAAAAAAATCCAAGTGGGTCTTGGCCTCTTCCCACCACTCACATTCTCCTGAGAAGGCACAAGGGCAGCACCATGCATCTTGATCTCACTCATTAGGTTGATCGATGTCAGAGGTTATCCCGCAACTTGTCCTGGCACAACCTAAGTTTCTGGGGCCATCTGTGAACCAAGGCAGATCAAAGTGTTCCATGGGGCCATGCTCTGACTCTTCTGATCCACTGACTGTATCTTGCCTGCCTCCGGGCCCCAGGGAGCCAAGAGGCCCCCCAGTCGGGTTACCGCTGCATGGTTTGCCCTCAGCACCAGTTGGACCCTCTGAATCCACCACTGGGCCTCCTTTGGTTCTCTTTCCGACTCTGCCTCTCACAACATGCTCCATGCTGGTTCCCGGAGCCTCAATGCTGACGCATACTTCTTCGATGCTGTGGGATGAGGAGCCATTTGTGCTCTCTGACACAACGTTGGCACCACTTTGACAGAGGAGATGCTCTTCCTTTGAAGCCCCGCCTCTCCCACTTGACTTGCCTGCCCCTAAGGAAGGACAGATACGTTGCAGTCCTTATTTGGCACAGTTTCTAACTTTGATTACGAAGTGGGTGATCAGATTGGGCAACAATACTACAAGGAAAATTGGTATGATGACCTTCTAAAAATCCAGTGGCCTTGACACTTCTACTGAGTTGGGAATCCTCTCACCCCCACTAGTCCTGCCACTGAGGAAAGCGCTTCTTATGCCATGGTCATGCTTAGGATGGCCAAAGTTCTTGGCCTTCAGCCCTCACCTTAGAGGTCAAAACCAGTGTATTAACGGAAGTGCTCCAGCCGGGGCAAACATCTACGGAGCCCCTCCTGTCTTTCAATGATACACTTACAGATACCCTTTTGGGTGCTTGGACCAAACTTTGCGCTTGCCCCCCCATCAATCACTAGATTGCGAGACGCCACCGCCTTGCCCCACTGCATTTTTGTTTTAGCACCCCTCCCCTGAAAGCTTGGTGGTACAGACGTGGGCAAGTAAGACGAACCTGAATACCTTCCGGTCTACTCCACTCGATAGGGAGTCCAAACAAGTGGAGACCTTTAGTCAGAGGATATTTTCTTCTGCATGCTTGGCCTTCAGATCTGTCAATGCCAGCTGTCTCCTTGGCTGCTATTCTCACGCTCTTTAGGATTCGGTGATTCAATTCCTCCCAGGTGTCCCAGATCTCCAACTTGTCCTAACCCAAGCCATACAGGATGGCCGCAATGGAGCCAAGTTCATAATTCATTGTGACTTGGACACCACCAATTCCATTAGATGAGCCATTGGCACCAGTGTCTCCTTCTCCGCCACGCCTAGATGTGGTCAACCTGTTTTTCAGGCAATGTCGAATCATTCCTTATAGACATGCCCTTTGATCGAACTCGCCTGTTTGGGGATAAAGCAGATTCCACTCTGGAGCAGTTCAAGGAGAGCAGGGCCACTGCATTCTCCCCCGGTTTTTATGCCCTGCATCACCAGCTGCATCAGCCCTACCGTTCCTTTTGTGGTTTGGGCAGAAGTACCCCATACCGTCAGCCAATTCTGCATCAGCAAGGTGTACAGCAGTTTCACAGCCACAGGGGCCAATGTCCCCACAGTCAGGGTCAGCAAGCCACTCAGTCCACCCTCCCGTCCCCCCGCAGACCCACCTGCAAACCCCTTTAGTGTGCCCTAGTGGAGCACTGCTACCTGGTTGGAGGCAGGATCTGTTGATTCTTGCTGGGTTGGCAGACCACCACATTGGACAGATGAGTCCTGTAGATAGTCTGGAAGGGGTACATCTTGCCCTTCAATGCCTCCTCACTGCACTTTCCACCATCACCAGAGCAACTGACAGACGACCATCTGTTCATCAGCAGGAAGTGCAAGCCCTTTTGGCCAGAGGAGCTATTGAGAGGGTGCTTGCTATTCCAGCTACTTTATGGTGCCAAACAAGGTCAGGGTCTTTGTCCTAGTTTAGACCTGCACCCTCAACACCTTCCTCCTGAAAGATAAATTCAAGATGCTCACACTGGCCCAGGTCTTGGCTGTCCTCGACCCTGCGGACTGGCTGGTGGCGTTGGACCCGCAGGACGCTTATATCTATATACCTGTCCTGCAGGCCCATTGGGGCTACCTGTGGCACCTACGAAACATTTTCAGTTCTCTGTGCTCTCCTTTGATCCTACCAGGGCACCTCAGGTGTTCACAAAAGTCATGGCGGTGGCAGCAGCGTGCCCTCGGAGGTCAGGCAGTTCTAGTATTCCCCTACCTCGATGACTGGCTGCTGCAGGCAGCCTCGCCCTAGGAAATTGGCAACCACCTCCAGACTACAGTGAAACCTCCTGTCACCTTTGGGGTTCACTATCAATATGTTGAAGTCACACCTGACTACTTGTCAGACACTTCTCAGACACTCCCCTTCATCTGAGCTATTCTGGGCATGGTTCAGTTTCATGCCTTTCCCCTGGAAAGGATAGTGCAGGATATTCAGGCTGTGATCCCAATCTTTCAGCCCTGGATTTTACTAAGGTCGACTCTGAGGCTATTGGGACTGATGGTCTCCTGCAACCTTCCATGTGGCCTATCTGGGCTCCACAGTGGGATCTGAAGTTTCAGTGGGCCAAACATCAAGGGAACCTCTCGGACTATGTCCAGATTTTGAAGGCGATTGTGAAAGATCTGCAGTGGTGGCTACTGGACTGCAATTGGATCAGCAGCAGACACCTCGTTCTGCCTCACCCAGAGTTGACGGTAGTGACCAATGCATTCCTTCTTGGTTGGGGAAGCCATCTGGTTGTGGTGGGAGATCAGAGGCCTCTGGTCTCTGGCTACCTTATCATCCTTCTAGAGCCGAAGGCCATACATTTGGAGTTGAAAGCCTTCCTTCAATTCATCAAAGGGAGGCTGGTGCTTATGGACAACACTATCGCCATGTGCTATTGCAACAAGCAGAATGAGGCGCTACGCCTCTGGAAATGGTTGGACCTTCAAGAGGTCTTCCTAATGGTTAGCCACCTGGCAGGATCTTTGAATGCCAGGGTGGAAAAACTCAGCCACTGACGCTTAGCTGATCACGAGTGGCAGTTACATCCGGTGGTGGCACAAGATCTCCTCTGCGAATGCCCTTTGCTCAGTTTATTCACCACCACTCAGGGTAGGTAATGTCTGCAGTTATGCTCATTGAAGTATCCAATGATAACGAAAAACAATATCTCAACAGGGGAATTATGTAAAAGGACCATTAAACACAAGATTTAATCAAAACGACCAAAGAGGGACAAGGGAGACCAAAGGAAATGAAAATTGTTCTTTGTAATTAAATACACAGCAGGTATGTACAATTTACAGTAACCATAACAATCATATGTGCACTGATAGTGAAGTGAAAAAGTGAACGGCGCAGTGACATAAGTGTTAAAACAACAACGTAGTGCGGCAAAGAACTATTCAGATCATATGGGTCAAACGAAAATATTCGTACACATTTAACAATTACAGAAAATTTATTTAAATCAAAAATGGCCCTTCAAAGAGCCGCGATTGACGTTGTCAGGTCGACGACGTTTCAACCTCCTTACGTTGAGGTCATCATAAGGACTATGGTTACGAGGGTTTAAAAATACCTCTGTGTAAAGAAAAAGGCAGGAAAGGAGTTTATTGTAAAGCCCAAGAATACCAACTACAAGTAAAGGAAAGGAATGGAATAAGAAATAATAAAAGGAGAAATACCTGTACTAGAAGGTTGCTTAAATCACAGTGTCGTGGCTGGATACAAATTGGTATTAGGTCCTATGGAATTCAAAAAAGGGGGGAAAGGAGCAATTAAAGGAATAAAGGCGGTTGGTGACTCCTAGATTAGATCAAGTTAAAAACGAGCTTACCAACAGTAGGGACTGAAAAATGATGTAAAAGCATCAAGGCGTCCAGGAGTATTAAGGATTGTTTAGAGTGACAATTTCTAAAAAGGAAGAAAGAGAACCGAGTGAGGATAATGCAAGGGCTAATTGCTAATTAAGTAAGCCACCAGTAATGAGAGCAACGCTTACCGGAGGTATGGGCAAGGTCTTTGGGTCAAGGAATAGTCAAGCAGTCGGCAGTAATAACGTGGAGCAGGTTTTTTTTCGCAATCTATAAGAGCATTAAGGAATGATATTGAGTAGGGCAATTACAAATTAAGGACAAGTAAAGTACGCACTGAAGGCAAGTTCACATGTAAATTATGAAACAAGTGACTTACTCAGAATGCAGTACGCCTACTTCACAACGGGATCAGTCCGGGAGAAACTACTTCGTCAGGACGAGCAAAGCGTCTGGGGAGCGAAAACCGGTAAACCCGGAAATAAGGTGGTCGGGTCACATGACTAGCAACGGGACAACAAGGAAGAAAGACTACGGGCAGCGAAGGCACGGGGGACAAGGAAGGAAGAAAGACACCCAAGGTGAAAAAAGATTAAACAAGCCATAGTTATTTATCAACGTCACAATATGGCTAGAGAATTAAACAGCATTTAAATCAGTAGAGGATTACAATGAAGAGTGAAGTGAACAGAATTATTTAGCAGCATTGGTATTAGAAAAAGAGAACACATTAGATATTATAATTTTAGAGGCAAATACATATGATCTTGTCACATAATACCAAACATGGATGTATGGAAAAAAGACACTCAGAAGTGGCTAAGTGCTTCATGCATGCTCAATGAATAAACGAAAAAAAATCATGACACAGCAGTTACAATATACAAGGATATTGTGAGACTACAAACAGTGTAGCAATGAAGAACGTATCATATAGGCCATGTAAGAATGCAAAATGCCAGGGAAGATTGCAATATATAGTCAGATTGGAACATGATACCCGCATAAAGCAATTAATAAACAGCACAATAGAGTACAGCAACTAAGGAAAAACAATTCATTAGTGAAAAATTAAACGCTAGTAATAACTGTATTCCATTCATCGAAGGAATTTAAGCCATGTGTCACCGAGTTACAACGTGCAATCCAACGGCATTCGCACTTGTTCAGTAAAGTTTGGAGATTACCACCCCGAATAGACAATTGTGGGCGGTCTATGACCTGCCTGGTCATATCCGTTTCCAAGTGGTTGTGCTCTTTGTAATGCAGCACCAATGGTGCAGTGGTAACATTGCATCTAATGCGACTTTTATGCTGTGAGATGCGCTGTTTAATCATCTGCGTGGTCTGTCCTATTTAAAGTAAATTACACAGGCAACGTATCGCATAAATGACATTGGTGGTGCGACAATTGGAAAATTGTTTCAATTGATAGGTGTGGGAAGGTGTTACAAAGACTTTGGTATTAGTAGTGAGTTTGCAAACATTGCAGTTTTGACACTTGAAGTGTCCTATTACAGGAGGGAGGCCCCACAAGGTAGTCACGGAGTAATCGTGTTTTTCTTTGGTAGGCCATGTGATAGCATGGACAAGTTTGTCAGATAAGTTGTTACCCCTTTTATATGATAGTAAGGGAGGGTCCGCAAAGTGTGGAAAGCTACGTAGCAATTTCCAGTTATTCTTGATTATTTTAGTAACCTTATTGCTACATGGGCTGTAGGTAGAAACAAAAGGGATACGTGTATTAACACGTTTGGCAGAGGGTGCCAAAATGATTTCTCTATGGTTATACCATGCTCTTTTTTGGGCTCTTCTAACCAAATGCTTTGGATAACCTCTGTCTACCAATTTAGCCGAAAGGATAGCTGCCTCTCGAAAGTAATCCTTTTGCCACTTACAGTTCCGCCGGATACGGAGGAACTGTCCGTATGGCAAGCCGTCCCTGAGGCCACGAGGATGGTTACGCTCCGTTGGCTTGCGGTATAAGGATGTCCCAATAAGACCATCTTCTACATGTAATATAAGGTCCAAAAAGGGGAGGTCATTTTGGAGGATATCTGAGGTAAACTTAAGGTGATGTTGAATGGAGTTCAACCAATTGATAAAGGACAGGAGATTCTCATGAGTGCCGTGCCACAACAAAAGAATATCGTCTATATACCTGCGCCACAGGGTGATGTTGGTCAAGAAGGGGTTATTGACATTCAAAAAAATGGTAGACTCCAAATGATGAACATAAAGAACCGCAAAATTTGGCGCAAAACAAGCACCCTTCGAGACACCTTTGACTTGAAGATAATATGTATCTTTATACAAAAAATAGTTGTTAGTCAAAGCAATATGTAAAAGTTGGACTACAAAATCAGTAGGGATGCGTGTAGGCCGAGGGCGTGTATTCAATAAATGTTCCATAACCGTGAGTCCATCTACCTGGGGGATATTTGTGTATAAGGACTCAATATCCAGACCAGCCATAAGATCCGAATCAGGGTTAAAAGGAAGATCATCTATAATATTGATAAGAGGTGTACTATCCTTAACAAAGGTATCCGTTAATGGAACAAATACCTTAAGGATGGAATCAATATATTTACCTAGGGGTTCCAAAACGGAACCGCACCCTGATACTATGGGGCGGCCAGGAGGCGTAGATGGATTCTTATGGACTTTCGGTAAGGTGTAAATTACCGGTGTTCTAGGGTATGGATTATTTAAAAAGTCATATTCTTTTTTACTAATGATACCATCCAAGAGCGCCTGAGATGTAACAGTGGTAATCTTATTTTGGATGGTGCACAAGGGGTCTGAACTCAGTTTGCAATAGTGTAAGGTATTTCCAAGTTGGCGGAGGCTCTCCAAGTCATAGTCCTCACGGTCCATAACCACAATACCACCACCCTTGTCCGCCAGCTTTATGACCAAATTTTGATTGCTGCTGAGACTGTCAATGGCCAATTTTTCTGTGAAGGGCAAGTTGTAAGGTACAAATTCAGGATGTCGTTGTAACTCATTTACCTCCAACAGCACTATTTTTTCAAATGTTAAAATCTCATGTGGCATCATTGAGGCTGGTGGTAAAAAAGTAGATACAGGTCTAAATTGGGGTTCATATGGTGTATTAGTATTGGGTTTGTCAGAGAAAAATTGTTTTAGACGAATTTGTCTTCTTGCAGCTTAAAGAAATCACTCCGTGCCGTAGGGACATATGACAGACCTTTACTCAATAAAGAGATCCCATCTGAAGCTAGAGAATGATGAGAAAGATTAAAATGGGAATAGTCGTGTCAGTGGTCGATTGGTACTGAGGGGGTGGAAATGAAGTTGACAGAATAGTGACCCACAACTATACCATTGGAAGCAAAGGTGTTGGACAGGGTAACGTCAGTGACTGGTAACTGTAGCATGGGTAAGGCAGAGGCTTGCTGAGTGAATGTATGACTAGTAATTTTAGGACCCGATCCCAAGGAAATAAGAGATGAGTCAGCAATAGAGCTGCTAGATGAACCAGTCAGGAACCCTATGGAAGTATCCAAGGCATCTCTCACTAAGCAAGACCTCTGACCTCCTGGTCAGAGACCTACACTCCTCCCCCCCCCCCCCCCAGCAGCTCTGCTGTTGTGCCACTGCTGCTGTTGTGCCGCCGCCCTGTGTACGCAGGGTTCAAGTCTGCTCTCCACCGGTATGTTTCTTGGTATTGTGCCTTTTTACTGTTGTATTGTGCCTTTTTTATTTACTTTCAGTTACTGTTATTCTGTAGTTGTCTATTGCCTGTTTTGCCCTTGTCCTCCATGCCCACTTCGTTGCCCTCCGTCCCAGAGCTGCTGCCCCCGCAGCCCCTCCCCCTGCTGTTTCCCGCTCCCGCCTCCCAGCTACACTTCCCTCCCCTCTCCCGTATTTAATGGCAGCTGCTGTGCAGCCACGCTGCTTGCGTGCCAAAGGCAAGCCTGTCTGTGCTCGACCGCGACCCGACCGCGGCCAGCGCCAGGGACGCTGGATCTCCGACCCCCCACCACTACGACTCTGCCACCCTTCTCACACTCCGCCTCGGAAGGAACAACAACTGCCACCTGTCTACGCCGAACACCACCCACAGCCAGTTTTCCTGCCGACACTGCCGACAGTCCTTCACCATCCACAGCACCCCCACGACCGCCGCACCCACGCCGGATGCCCGCACAACCGAAGCCCTAAAGTGCATCCTCCTCAACGTACGCTCCCTACACAGACATGCAGTAGAGATCTGGGACCTCCTCAACACCATGTCGCCTTCTTCACGGAAACCTGGACCAATGCCTCCCACGGATACAAGATCCAGAGGAAGGACCGCCCCCACTGCCCAGGAGGAGGACTCGTCGTCGCACACAGGAGCTCTCTCCGACTCTCCACCACCAGCACGAGTGACTCCTCCTCCACCACCGAACACCTTCACTTCCAGATCCAGACCAGCCCTAGAACCACACTTCATGGCTCCCTCGCCTATAGACCCCCAGGGCCTTGCACTTCTTTTACCACCACCATTGCCGACCTTATCGCACCTCACGCCATCGCCGCCATAGACTACATGCTAATCGGAGAGAACTGAACTTCCACCTCGACAACCGTAGTGGCCCGAATCCACTGTCCTCCTCAACAACCTCGCCAACCTCGGACTGATTTAGCTCGTCACCACCATCACCCACGAGGCAGGACACACCCTTGACCCCCATCTTCACAGAAGGGACCAACATCCACTTCATCCACACTTCGCAGCCCCTCTGGACAGACCAGCACTGCGTACACTTCTCTTTCAACACCACCACCGCTCACAAGCCCACTCCATACCCACCATGAAGCAATTGGAGCAAGGTCATAGAGGAGCACCTCAACTCCACCCTCATCCTCAATACCCTTTCCGCTATGACCGACGCCAACTCTGCAGCCAAGGAACTACACCGCTGGATCACCAGCTGCGCAGACAGGCTTGCACCCCTCTGCAACTCTTACAGACAAAGCCCCCTGAAGGCCACCTGGTTCACCACCGACCTTCAAGGAGCCAGAAGCTCCTGCAGACGTCTCAAAAACCAATGGAGAAACAGCAAAACCACCAAAGACCAGAACACATACAAGAACGCCATGACAGAATACCACCAACTCATAGGATCCACCAAGAGGACCACAATCTGCAACAAAATCCTCACCATTTCCCGCAACTCAAAGGAACTCTTCAACATCATCCAGCAATTCACCGGACCCCCAAGCGAAGCCACAGATCTCACACCCTCCCAGAACCTCTGCAAGAAGCTTGGCTTGTACTTCCACCTGAAAATCAAGGCCATCTACGACAACTTCAGCGAACAGACTCTAGAAACCACCTTCCTCTCCAGCGATGAAAGCCAGGCTACCATCACCACCTGGACACCGGTCTTCACCGAAGGCACCAACACGACCATGAAGAACATCCACTCAGGAACCCCCACAGACCCCTGCCCGACGCACATCTTCCACAGAGTCGCCACCACCATAGCACCGGAGCTACGCCACATCATCAAGGCCAGCATCAAATCCAGCGTTTTCTCCAACGACTGGAAGCGGGCAGAGGTCAAGCCCCTTCTCAAGAAACCCTCGGCTGACCTGACGAACCTGAGAAACTAACGTTCCATCTCTCTCCTTCCCTTCATAGTCACAGAGAAATTCGTCAACGCCCAGCTGACGACCTTCATCAAAGAGAACGCCATCTTCGACTCTTCTCAGTCCGGTTTCCGCAGTCACCACAGTGCCGAGACTGCCCTCCTTGCTGCCACCGACGACATCCGCATGCTCCTTGACCAGGGCCACACCGCGGCTCTCATCCTGCTAGACCTCTTCGCAGCCTTTCACACCGTCTACCACCCCACTCCCACAGCCAGACTCCACAATGCCGTCATATGGGGAACCGCCCTCGACTGGATCCGCTCCTTTCTCACAGACAGAACCCAAAGGATCTGACTCCCACCCTTCCTCTCCGAACCCACAGAGAACAACTGTGGAGTACCCCAAGGATCATCGCACAGCTCCACGCTCTTCAACATCTACATGGCCCCCTCGCCGCCATTGTCAGACAGCATGGACTCAGTATAGTATCCTACGCCGACAATACACAGCTCATCCTCTCCATCATGAATATTCCCAAAGACACCAGACTCGGCTTCCAGGAAGGAATGAAAGACGTCGTAGCCTGGATGAGCAACAGCTGCCTAAAGCTCAACTCGGAGAAGACAGAGGTCCTCGACCTGGGACCCTCCCCCACCGCCTGGGACAACACCTGGTGGCCCTCCGCCCACGGAAACCCACCCACCCCTAGGGACCACGCCCAAAACCTCAGCATCATTCTCGACTCCTCCCTCACCATGACTCGCCAGATCAACGCCGTCGCCTCCACCGGCTTCAACTCCCTCCGCAAGACCTTCAAGTGGATCCCCCCGAACCAGGAAGACCGTCACCCATGCACTCATAACTAGCAGACTGGACTACGGAAACACCCTCTATGCAGGAATCAATAAATCCCTGCTAAACAAACTCCAGACCATCCAGAACTCCGCTGCCAGACTCGTCCTCTACACCCCACGACGTGAGCACATGATCCAACACCTGGGAGACCTCCACTGGCTCCCCATCGAGAAGACAGTAACCTTCAAGCTACTCACCCACGCCTACAAATACCTCCACAACATCAGACCCAAATACCTCAACGAAAGAGTCTCTTTCCACGTACCCAAAAGAAACCTCTGCTCCGCCGACCTCACCCTAGCAGGAACCCCACACATCCACAGAACCAGTGCAGGTGGAAGGGCCTTCTACGTCACAGCCAAGGCCTGGAACGAGCTTCCAGTCAACATCAGATGCTCCCCCACTCTGCAAACCTTTAGGAAAAGCCTCAAGACCTGGCTTTTCGGCTGACCCGGAGCTCCTCCCCACTTTCCCCCCACCCCACTGCCTTGAGACCCATCACAGGTGAGAAGCGTGCTTTATAATTCCCTGATTGATTGATTGATTGATTGTAAGAGACGCATTCCACCTACAGTGGAACCCAGGACTCCAGTATGCCTTTCCACCAATAACACTCCTGCTCCGAGTTCTAGAGAAGATCAGGAGTGACTGGCCCCAAGTCATCCTAGTGGCCCCGGTTTGGGCATGGGGACTATGTTATCCAGAAATCCAAGGTTTCAGCATCTATCCTCTGATCAGGCTACCACTCCGGGAGACCTGCTGAAGCAACAACAGGGCAGGTTTCTGCACTCCGGACTTTACAATCTCCACCTTCGTGCATGGTGATTGAGCGGCAACAGATGAACACCTTCTACCTTCCTCCGGAGGTGGTTGATGTCATCTTGGGCAGTCCAACACCATTTGACAAAAATTGTGTATGCTGGTCGTTGGGACAAATTTTTGGTTTGGTGCTGTGCACGCCAGATTGACCCTTTCCAGGCCAAGTTATCTGTCATTCTGATGTTTGCTTTGTCTCTTGCCCAGCAAGCCGGGCTTAGGGCATGGTCAGCTCTTTCGGCCTTTTAACAGTTGCTGAACCAGCCCTCATTTAAATCATCAGTTCAGAAGAGTTTTCTGAAAGGTCAAACACGTGTCTCTCCCCTCTTCTTTTGTCTTGTCAAAGTGGGACCTTCACTTGGTCCTCATATATTTGATGTGCACTCCCTTTCAGCTGCTTCACAGATGTCATTGGCAGCCCCTCAAGATGGTGTTCCTCGTTTCCTTTACCTCGGCGAGTGAGTGAGCTTCAGACTCTCTGTATTAACCTATCGTACACCACCTTCTTCTCAGACAAACTGGCTCTGTGGATGCGGGCATCCTTCTTGCTGAAATTTGTGACGCCATACCATGTTGGTCAAACCATCACTCTGCCGGCATTCTATGCTCAATCTCACCCCTCTAAGGAAGAGGAGAGACTCAATCACTTGGACCTCAGAAGAGAGCTGAGTGTTTACATTGAGCGTACCAGAGAACACTGGGTGGAGGATCGGCTCTTTGTGGGGTTCACTTGAGCAAACATAGGCAGGACTGTGCAGAAACTATTTCCCACTGGATCGTGCTCTGCATCAAGAACTGCAATGCATTGGCCAAAAAACAGCCTCCAGAAGGACTAGCTCATTTCACCAGGGACAAGGCTGCTACCACTGCGATGGCACATGGAGTTCTTGGACATCTGCCAGGCAGCTAAGAGGGTGTCACTCCATACTTTCACAAAGCACTACTCTCTGGACAGCTAGGTTCACCGGAAGGGCATTTCACCCATTCGGTCCTACAGTACTTTTTGATTTGAGACAATTTACAGACCCAGCCCCTAATATGTACTGCTCTGGGATCTATTCAAAAGGTGAGGAATCTGCAGTTAGAAGTCTCTATCAGAAGAACAAGATACTTTCTTTCTGCAGTGCTCTTTCTGGTAGAGACTCGTAACAGCAGATTCCTCACCAATCCTCCCATCCTCCACTTTCTGTGAATCGGCTGTATCCATGAATAAGATCCCAAGCCTAGGAATGTGCACACTTGTCAAAAACAATTTGTTGTTGGGGCTCTACTTCTGGGGCACAGACAGCCTTGAAAGCGACTGACGTCAGTAGGCCGAAGTGTCACCTATATAGTCTCTGCACATCAATTTCAAATCAGGACAGCGTCTGTGCAGAGCTGCACGGTGCCACGGACAGGCACGCAGAGGTACTGCTCAAATGTTTCTGGATTGAGTCTGACATCTAGGGAATATTATAAAATGAGGAATCTGCGGTCAGATAAAGTCTCTTCCAGAAAGATGTAAGTAACTTGTTAATTATAACCCGTTTTTTTTTTTTTTTTATCTGGGTTTTATGTGTTAACCAGTCCATGGTGCTCCCTTTAGGATGGCAAATGTGTTTCGGCATTTGAAATGAAGTTATAATGATTACAGTAGGACTGAACCTCGTGAAAAAAAAGTATGACCACTTTGTATTGATTTGCAGTGTCCATTTCCATTGGAGCTGTGTTGATTTTCCACAGCAGGATAGTGATACTTTTAGTAGCCAATGTGGACTAGGGAAAATTGAAGAGATACAGTGTTTGTGTTTGTAGTTTTAATTTCAAAGAATCAATACAGCAATCTTCGTATACGAATGTAGCTAGAAGAAGAAAGAAAAAAATGACTACTTTATGTTGCGCTCAATAGTGAGACATTGAAAGTTGGGTGTCACATGCAAGAAGAAATAGCTGACCATGGATTAAAACCCAAAAGATCAAGGGGCACATATTGTCAGGGTCACAACCATTGACAAAGAAAAGAGGACAAGGATTACAGAGAGGCGGGAGGAAAATGGAAAATGGCATGAAATATGAAAATGAGGAGCAAGATGATAGAATCAAAGGGCATAGCAAGGTTTGAACAGAAACGGGAAGAGCTGGAGAGGAAGTGCAGTTCTTAAAGTAAATGGATGAGCAAAGTGGGGTAAGGTCTCAAAATAATAATAGGCTGCATCTCTGATGAAGCTTTCAGGATCTTCGAACCCTATACAGTTCTGGGATTCATATTGACTGGAGTCAAGTCTGTTGACATTGTATTTATTTCGTAATGTATATACGTGAATCAAACAGGATAGTAGGCAGTAAGATCAGAACAGACTAATGTATCGGTTAATAATGAATTACATCGGAATATAGCAGGCCAGGACTGGTTATGGATCAGCGTAGAGTGCTGGATGCATAAATGTGTGCACTGAAAGATTTGGTCGTGTCTTTGATTATGTGATGTTTGTGCATGTGGTGTAGTTTATTTATTACCTTCTCCTAAATGGTTGATATCTAGTTTAGTACGAGGGCTCAGATATGCTGTTGAAGTGGCAATGCATAGCCAACTGTTCTGCTTCGAGTCATGTTGTGGGCATGATGGTGCCGGAGATTGTGTCTAGTCTGTTGTTTTAAAAAATGAACATAGGTTGATATGGAGGATATTGAGCTGGCATTGGGTAATTTGAAAATAGCAGGAATGTGGCAAATTAGAGGTATAGGTGCAGTAATTATTGCTCTAACTTGTGCGCAGAGGAGTAAGAGTGGGAAGTGCGCCCAAGGATGGAAGGTGCTAAATGACTGCTAGTATTTTGAAGGAAAGGGTTCATTCATTAGTAAACGTCACATGCAAATGAGCAGGAAGAAATGTATTGATTTGAACAGTCCAAGAAAGTATAGACAGGAAGAAGGACCTCTCAGTCAACTATGAAAAGGTTAGTCAAGAGAGCCAACAAGGAAACCGAGGTCGAAGGTATGCAGATGAAGAGTATACATTTGGCTAACCTATGTTAAAGAGAAAGAACTTTAGGACAAAGCAATGAGATGTAAGAAGATATTCTAGCACTGCAAGGTTTGAGCGAAGCAACGCCTGTACCAGAAATGGGTAAAGAGGATACATTGTAAAAGCAAATGGCGATCCTCTATGTTAAGGCCAGCATGGGAATCAGAGGGAATACAGACTCGTGCACATGATAATTAGCATTATTTCACAATTATATATCTCAGAGGGCAAAAACAGCCAAGTGTATTGTATCACACTAGCTCAAAATTGAGATAGACAAGGAAACTGGACTATATACAGTATGTAGGAATGTAAACATCAGGATATGGACAGAGTCCAGTGCAGCTCATGGTGACTGAGAGGAGAAACAAAATGTAAATGCAGGGGCCAGCCGAAAAATATTACATTATGCCTGGAAGATGCAATCAATTTGGACACATAGGTCAGAGCAAAGACGTAGGTGTGGAAACAGAGGCAACACAGAAGAGAGTTTAAGCCTCGAACAGGATAAGAAAACAGTTGGAAAGCAGTTTAGCTATTAGTGTGTTAAAATAAACAACAATGAGTTAGATATGGTATATAGAAATGGAAAAATCTACAGAAGATAGACGATTTTGTTCAGCAAACTGATCTCACAGGAGTGACAATACAGCAAGAAGACTTCTGGACAGTGCCAGTTTTGGAGAAAAGATGGAAGAGGTGAAAGGAAACTGAGATAGCACGGTAGCAGTATAGAGTAGAAGATGTTGAACAATAGCAAGACCAAGAAGGAGGAGAGGCATATGTTGGCAACTCCAACTGCTTTTAGAAATCTTTCAAGAACAATTGTATTTGAAGGCGCTAGAGGGCGCCAGACCAACATGGCCGCACATCCGTGAGGCTCTCGCCCGCCGGGCGCTTTGAATCTCCATTAGCCCATCCTACGTCTAAGGGACACGACTCTGACCAGCCCTATTTGATGGGCAGTGGACGCGGAACAGGTTCACCGACTTAAAGAACATTCTGGCCGGTGGTTCGCCAGCAAAGACCGCCGACGTCCCCCGCGGCCGCTGTGACTGCTCGGCTGATGCGAGGAGGCCGGCTGCCGCGCACACGCTGCAGCGGGGATCTGACGGGCGCGCTGGGCCGCAGAGCGCGGCCGAGGCTGAGAGCAGATACCGGCGCCGGACGCTCCTGCGGTGGCTTCCCCCTGCCCATCGCCGACCTCCAGACATACCGGTAAGGCGAGGGTGAGCTGAGGCTCGGAGGGGGACGCGGAGCTGCGGGGCTGCCTTCGTGGGCCGGAGCATGCCTTGCGGGGCTGGCGAGGAGTGCCCCATCTAGCTCCGGACGGCCCTGGGTGCGGCGGGGGGTGCGTTATCTCTGCTGTTGATGCCCCCCCCCCCCACAGGGCGCGACACGAGGACTCCGCTGCTTGTCCTGGCTCTCCGCTATAATATCAGTGCAGGAGGCGCCTGATTGAGACTGCCCCCTGGGCTTGTGGCCCTTCTCCTGGCAAGAACTACTGCCTCTGACGCATGGTGGCTGTCTGTGGGCCCTCCGACTTACCAACTTCGAAGGATTCGCAGGCGGGTCGCTGTCGGCGGTAACCAGGGTGCAGCCCGGCTCTCTCCCTGCCATCCACGTCCAGGCCCTAAATATATTGGTGGGGCTGCTCCGTGTTGGGGATCGGGCTCCGAGGCCGGGGGGCCGACCGACACTATGGGGAAGACGGATGCCAAACACGCCAAACAATCCCGGCTTCCATTCGAGGCTCCAACCAAAAAATCCCACGCCCCTCCGCCGGGAGACGATGATTCTGCGGGAGGCGGCACAGAGGAGGTGGATTGGAAAGCGCTCCTCCTGAACATGCAGACCAGCCTCACCTCCATTGACGCCAAGATCGATGGTATGTCGCGCCGCCTGGACTCAGTGGTGCATAGACTGGACCAGCACGAGGAGCGGTTTAAGGAGGCGGAACAGCGGGTCTCCGGGTTGGAAGATGGCGCAACGGTCACCACGTCCAAGGTATCGCAGATGGAGCGATTGCTGAAGGTAATCGCTGACAAAAATGAGGATTTAGAGGCGAGATCGCGCCGAAACAATGTACGCCTTATTGGTCTGGCAGAGACTACCTCTGTGGGCAAGATGGAACTTTTCATCGAGAAGCTTCTCTCCGACCTTTCCGGCGCGTACGCCTTCTCTCCCCAGCTGGTGGTGGAACGGGCTCACCGCACCTTGGGCCCTCGCCCCGTGCCCGGAGCGCCCCCAAGACCTATAGTAATCCGTTTTTTGAATTACAGGGATCGGGACACCCTTCTACGACTCGCCAGAGAAAAACAACCAGTCCTCTTCGAAAATACCACGCTCTCCTTCTTTCCAGACTTTACACAATCTGTACAGGATGCACGTCGCAAATTTGTACAGGTCAAGAAACGACTGCATCAACATGGACTTCAATACTCCATGTTATACCCGGCCCGGCTACGGGTTGTCCATCATGGCAAGCCCCACATATTTCAGGATCCTGCCCAGGTTGAACTATTTCTGAAAGACCACAAAACTGAACTGGCTCACTCCCCTTCCGGGAGTGCGCGATCCCGATCACCCACTTCTGCCCTTGACTGACTGGGGATCTCCAGCTGCCATTAAGCTCCGCTTATGTTACTCTTTTGATGTACACTTGTTTTGCCTCTGCCAGTTTTTCTGTGAAGTTAAATTGCTGCTCCATATGTGACTATGTGCGCTCGCCGTTATGGTGGAGCTACCACCTATCAGTCCTTGCCCTCCCTTATTGTTTTTGATGGTTCCTTGACGATGTTTTAACTTGATTGCGCCCTGGCACCAACCTCCCCCTCCCGTGTTTCTCCACTGGGTCTAGGCTCCAGGGGATAGCGGGTGCGATATCGGGGGAGTGGGATGGCGGGTCTGGACCCCTGGTGTCCCCCACTTGGGTGTTCCCCAATGAGTGAATGACAAAACATTGTAGGTTTGTGAGGGGTTGGGAAGATGCCTGGCATGATTGGGATGTCGGAGTGGGAGGGTGGGTGGGTTCTCAGGGATTCGTTACAAGTTTGTTGTTTTTTTTCAGCATGAACATTGCACGCATATTTGTTGATATAGCACAGTATGCCGCCCTTACTATCTGGCTGCATGTCTGGGACAGCCGCCGGGTGGATTTAGTGACCTGGGGTTCCCATGTCCAAGAACCTAGCGCACGCCACACACACTGAGCCAGGTGGGGGGGGACTGCTCACCGCTATTTCTTGGAATGTCAGGGGATTGGGAGACCCGAGGAAGAGGCGGCGAATCTTGGGTGCTTTGGATAGACTGCATGTTCAGGTGGTCTTCCTACAGGAAACACATATGGACCCTCTCCGTAGGGGATCCTTTGCTGCTAGGTGGGCTGCTCACTCGATCTTTACATCATACTCATCCTATGCAAGAGGCACTGCTATTCTCTTAAAACGCGGGGTTCCTTATGTTCCCCTGGGTACAGCCAAGGACACTGAGGGCCGATATTGTATAGCGTGGGGCAGGATAGGCATCGAGACTATTACCCTGGCCTGCTCTTACGGTCCTAATTCCGATGACCCACGCAGTTTCATTGCTCTCTGGAACAAGATCTGTGAGGTAGGCTCCACGCACCTCATTTGGGGAGGTGACTTCAACGCTGTCTTAGACCCTGCCATGGATAGGTCCAACCCCTCTGCTTGCCACTATGATAACACACACAAATACCTGAGGGACATATGCGACACTCAGGATGTCGTGGATACCTGGCGCCACTTACACCCGACCTCCATGGAGGGCACGCACTGGAATAATGCTTATGCCACATGGGCCAGACTAGATTACATCATGGTAAATAGGGCACTGGCCCCCTCCCTGGTTACTGTACAACACACAGGCCGCACATTCTCCGACCATTCTCCAGTGCTCGCCAAGTTCCGCCTACCAGACATAATGGGTAGATCCCCGACATGGCGACTTCAGCCCAATATCTTACTCGATGAACTGTTCCGATCCGAACTATGTCAAGAACTAGAAGACTTTCTTTCCCGTAACAAGGGATCGGTAGACCACGTGGCCACCCTCTGGGAAGCACTGAAAGTCACGATTCGGGGAGTCTGCATCTCTAAGAGTTCCGGGGTGTTAAAGACCCTACGCGCCACACTACATAATTTAGAATCCACGCTACATACCCTGGAAACTAGTCCAGACTTTGCCGACAACACGGATGCGCAAGCACAGTACCGCACGGCGATGTCAGAATACACTTCCACTGCTGACAGAGAGGTACGCTTCCGGGGCAAATACTTCAGGGCTCGGGCATACGGGGAGGGTGAACGTCCCGGTAGATCCCTTGCGAGCGCGGTGCGGCCGATGCGTGGCTCCAATTTTGTGTTAGAACTTAAGGGGGAAGAGGGGGTTCCCATACGCGACACACAGTCGCTCTTGGCGGCTTTCACTACACACTATTCTACACTTTACTCTTCCACCAGAGTTGGCGCGCTGGACATGGACGACTACCTGAGAGAGCTCACCCTGGGCTGGCTCTCGGATCGCCAGCGTGAGTTCTTGGCGGAACCCATAGGCCTGGACGAGATCAGAGATGCAATCAATCAGATGGCACCTGGAAAGGCCCCCAGTCTGGACGGGTTGCCCATGGATTTCTACAAGGCCTATATAGATATCCTAGCTCCGGTGCTCCGTGAAGTTTTTCTGGAGGCACATGAGTCTGGTGCGCTCCCCCCATCAATGCAGGAAGCGCTGATTACTTCTCTACTGAAACCGGGTAAACCGCCTCATTCTTGCGACTCTTACCGCCCTCTTTCTTTAATCAACTGCGACGCAAAAATTCTGGCCAAGGTTCTAGCCAACCGTTTACAGTTGTTACTGGGCGGTCTGGTGCTGTCGGATCAGGCTGGGTTCGTTCCTGGCAGAGCCACTTCCAATAATCTTCGGACGCTTTTCTCCATTATGCACAATGTAGACCCTGAATTGCCATTGGTGGCGGTCTTCCTGGACGCCACCAAGGCCTTTGACTCCCTGGAATGGGACTATCTGCACTGTATCCTGCGCAATATGGGATTCCCGCTGGGTTTCACACACTGGATCGATATCCTGTATGACCGGCCGATCGCTAGGGTGGGGATAAATGGGCGGATATCGGAGGCTTTCGCGATCTCGCGGGGCACCCGTCAGGGGTGCCCACTATCCCCGTTATTGTTCGCGGTGGCGATGGAACCGCTGGCTGCCCGGCTCCGACAACATCACCGAGACAAGGCGTTGCGTTGTCTCCAGAGAGAGGTGCTAATCTCCTTATATGCGGATGACATCACACTATACATCCGGGATCCCGCCACTAACCTAAATCCCATCCTTCGGGAGTTTATTCGCTTCGCGGGTTTGTCTGGGGTTCATATTAACTGGGGCAAGTCCACTGTCTTTCCGCTTACCGCGTCTGCTCAGCCGTTCCAGCTGGAATACCCCTTACGCTGGGAAGAGGATGAAGTCAGATACCTAGGCATACTTCTCTCTCGTGATCGGGAGGAGTTGATGCGGCTGAACTATGGTCGCACCTTTGACCACATTCAGACCTGCGTGGCCAGGTGGATCACGCTGCCTCTCTCCCTCGCAGGCCGAGCCTCCCTCATCAAGATGGTGGTCCTTCCTAAGCTCCTCTACCTCTTTCTAAATATCCCCTATTACCCTGGCCGGTCCTTTTTTCAACTCCTGCGCTCTGAGCTTATTCGACTGGTCTGGGGAGGAAAGAGGCCACGTCTCAGTTGGGAGACATTGACTCGTCCTTTCGTGCATGGGGGGTTGGACCTGCCGAACTTTGAGCTGTACTATTACAGCGCACAAGCCCACTTCGTTCACCACTGGATCCACCCCACTCCCTTCTTACCACAGACAGCTGTGGAACATTGGCTGGCGGATCCTATCCCACTGACAGGGGCGATATTTAGTGCGCCAGAGACACGATCGACATATCGCACCACTATTTCCAGCTCCATTCTAGCGTGGCGATACATAGCGAAACTCACCGACACGACACTGCTATATTCTCCATTGCTTCCCCTGGCATATCACCCCCTACTGCCCCTCTTACAAGAACAATTGTTTAAAAACTTTATGGCCAAATTCCATATCAAGACGTGGGGGGATCTCTATCATGATGGCCTCTTCCGCTCCCTGACACATTTATTCAATGACACTGCCCCAACCTCCATGGACACATTCCTTTATATCAGGCTTCGTAGTGGTATCCGAGCACTGACGGGGGACTTCCCTAGCGAACCACCTATTTTAGAGCCCCTCCATCAACTACTCAAGGCTGTCACTCCTTCACACGCGGTCTCCACCCTATACCACTCATTACGCACTTCACCAGATTCCCTGCCTTGTAGGGCACGGGCCAAATGGGAGGAGGAATTGGGTCAGCCCATAGATGACGAGCTTTGGAGCTATTGTTGCTTGCAAACCGAACAAATCTCCTCCAGCAGTAGGTTTAGGGTGATTCACTATAAATTCCTACATCGGCTGTATTGTACTCCGGCGCACATGCACAGGGTGGGTCTCCGAGAGGAAGATCTCTGCTGGCGCTGCCATGCTCCCGCGGCAGATTTCCTTCATACGGCATGGGGATGCCGTGAATTAGCCACTTACTGGCAACATGTGTATTCCGGCATTTCAGAAATGATTGATGTCCCTCTTGTACCCTCTCCGACGCAGGCACTATTGGGCTACACCAAAACTATTAAGAAGCCGGTTCGTAGATTTGTCACTATCGCCCTTCTCATGGCTAAGAGACTCGTAGCCTGTAGATGGGGGAGGGGTAGAGCTCCCAAATTTAAGGATTGGATCAAAGACATGCTTCATTGTCAGGACAATGTGCTTCTATACGCAGAACTCCTCCCTTCCGCATCCCGGCCAATTGACATTTGGGGTCCCCTTCAAACGTATCTGTTGTCACACCCGCAGATATAACTCACTCTTTCCACCCCGTCAACATTAGATTTTCATGCAGTTCATTGTGAGGCTACACCCCAACTGAGGAGGCGGGAATTATTGGGATGTCACCAAGCAACGAGACCTTAGTCCCCCTCTACCTCTCTTGTTCTCCGGCATGGATGTATCTCATGGTACTGCTATGTTGCGCTGGGTGTTGGAAGGGGGGGAGGGAGCAACATTACACAGTACTGAAAGTCGCCTTTACACGCCCGGGGTATACTACTATGAAACGATTACTGACTGCGAAGTCTTCCATGGTAGATATGACCTGTTCTTCGAGTTTGCCTCCTATTATCACTGTTTATATGCCGCAGCCGGCCCCTAGAGGGTTGTAGGCAGGCAGCTGTGTTCAACTCTAAACTCCACCTTCGTACCAGGCCGCCGGCCACTTGTTGGTTGTAGGCATGGGGCTGTGTAATGTGTAATCATGCTGAATAAAGGTTTTTGAAATACAAAAAAAAAAAAAAAAAAAAAAGAACAATTGTATTTAGTCTTTAGGAGCTCATTGTACCTCCAGGCATGCACAATGTGCGAAAATAGTAATAGGACAGGATATAGGTTCATGTCTCCTTCAGATAAAGCATGATGTTTTAAAACCTGTGTTTTTATAACATGCATGAGCTGTGCAGTACTATCTGCCCTCTTCAAATTCAAACCCCTGCCCTTACAACTTTCCTCTAGTAACTAAAGAAACCATCTGGTATTTCAACACCCCAGGAACTGAGCATACATTTCCACTTTTGCCCCAAAAACTACAGGCACCATGTATTAGTGTAAAGCCTTTCATTACCTGGGAAATAATATAACATTATATTTGTAAAGCATGCATTCACTAAGTGGGACTTCTTGGCTCTGAGTAACAGATTGTTAGCCACTGAATGGTACTAATTCAACCGACCTCAGAAGGATGCAAGGCTGAGTGTTTCTGCTGAGATTCCAACTTATGATCATGTGGTGAAACACAGATGCCTGCAGTGGGTGACTTAGTCAAATGAGCCACCAGAACATTTGTAGGTGTTTGGTGCAGTCTCACTGGGGAACATAAACTAAAAGGGTTGTTTCTGGGGGACGCATTTGCCCACCAGACCTACTCAGATAACAGTCTAGAGCCATACGTGCACGACACAGTGAATTACCTTAACTCACATCTTGCCCTAATGACAACCACACACCTGAACTAGAAGGTACAGGGTCTCCAATGCTCGCTAGGTTTCTCTCAGGCTGGATCTCTAGGGTACCCTAGTCTTAGTTCCTACATTTTCCCTATGATTAGGACTCATCCACTATCATTGGGCTGCGAACTGTTCAATGGGGAGGCATTGCAGGCCTGTGGATGACTGCGAGGGAGCTGCCCCACTCACTTGACACGAATGCTGCTTTGATTCCCCTTCTACACATCTGGTTTCATGCAAAACAAGAGACAGCACCCACCCAGGACAGCTGGATACAAAACTGTTGCAGTGCTTCACACCCCGAGGGGGTTCTTGTCCCTATTTGTGACCTGCATGTCTGGTCCACTTAATGTTCTCCACCTAGCCTTTGTCACTATGTTGCTGTCCACAAATGGGGTTGCCCTGTTTTCTGATGTGGTTGAAGGATTCCTCGCTAGTGAATTAGAATATGTATGCATGAATGTATTTGGTACTTGTATAATGCAAACCTAGCCTAAAGGACTCTGAGTGCTGGGCAGGGTCAAAGGAAAAGATCAAATTAACGAGTGATGGGAAAGGAAGCTGGGTGAAAAAGTGGACTCTAAGCCTTAGTGTAAGTCTAGTAGCCTCCTTTCTGCTACTTCAGTTTCTGAATCATCTTGTAGAGGGCAAGTTTTTTAATGAAGACGTCCCCTGTGTTATAGCTTATTCTTGCTAAGGATAAGGCTTTTAAAGATAACTTCAGCAACTTTCCGCATTCTGGTTCACGCAAGCTTTGAGCATCCACTCACCTGGTCAGTGAGACACAAACTCCAGAACACTTGTCACAAGCTCCGTCCCTCATCCACCACCTTTTGCTAGCAGAAATCCCATCCCAACTAAGCATAAATGACGCTGCCAAATCAGGGCACACAAGTTCAAGCCCCTAATTTACATTTCACTCCTACCAACATCACATGCCAGTGAGATAGTTGTTGTATGCCCTCACTTGCCTTTAAGAAGAGCCAGCTTCAACTTCGCCTCTCTCACTGAGCCCAGTCTCTTGGATCATGACACACATTTGCAGACACTGTTCACCATGAAACACATGAGACGCACATCGGCCTTATACATCCACGTTGAACCAGAACAGGTCACATTGGGTGCATTCGCTCAAAATCCCCTGAATACTTGAACAGTCATCTGCAACTATACATGAATCCCAATCATACCCAAGCCTAAAAAAGTGCACTTTTGAGCCAACACAGGCACAGTATGGCAATAATGCCATACATGATTCCATCATACCTCCTCTGGCACAAATTCTGCTATCAATAATCCAAGTCACTGTATTCCTTCATGACCTAAATCATGTACATCCAACCGTATCAGTAGTCACCACCTGCACATTGGTTACCCAAAACCTGTCTTCTCTCCTTTCTATGAGCTGCAATTTATCACTTAGAGTACAAGCATGCATAGTATCACAATGGACAGCAAGTAGGAAAGTAATGGATTCTGGCATTGGCCCTAATGCTATGGGTGAAACCAGCACGTTTTAGTTCATAGTATGGTGGGTAGGTAATAGGAGGGTCAGATTATCATTTTGTCCAAACTTCTGAGCCCTGAAGCCATCCATGAGCTAGACCCCAACATGCCCAGTCAGAAGCTGGATCCCAACAAGGTCAGCCTCTCACAAGCCCTCTGCCATTGTCTGTGGTCTGTTGTCGGATATGTATACGGCATTAGAACACTCGAAACTCCCTGGCACTGAGTAAAATGTTTCTTATTGGTATCTCACCCATCTATTGGTTAGTGGAAAAACATTTTGGCGCATAATAAGGAAGGTTCCAATCATGTTATAGTGTACCAGGCCTTGCCTGTGGCTATAGCAGGATCTTTATCCCTGTAAGTTACTGTCCGAGATCTGGGGGCAGTTGAAAACAAGTAATGGGCAGAGTGACATGATCTGCTGGGTGTGTACCATGAAGATTTCTTGCCCATAAATCAGGAACCTTTTAGTGCCTGGTCCTATGGAGGATCACCATAACTTTAAAGAAAACTCTTTATCTGGTTGGGAGCCAATGTAGTTATTTCAGTATGAAGGTTGATATATTTATGCTTGGGGAGGCAGTTAATCAGTCAAGTTGCTGCATTTTACACCAACTGTTCAAAGTGCTGAAGGTTTTCGAGAACTGCCCGGAAGAAGAAATTGCTGTAGTCTGAACTGGACCAGGGCTTTAAAGACAGGGCATAGAGATGGTTTGGAATGAAAGGAGGAAAGAATCTCAAGGTTTTTTGGTAGGAAAAAAAATGGCATTCGTCAATCTAGAGATCTTGGATTTGACGAATAGTTTAGCATCTAGATGAATGCTCAAGTTGCCTACCAGACAAAAACTCAGAAGGAAGGGCCAAGAGAGAAAGGATCAGATACTTAAGAATAGCTCTGTCTTTGGTGGATTAAGCTTCATAAAGTTTGTTGCCATCCACCAGTGGGTCAGTGAGGGGCAATCCTTCATTGGACATGGATGTTGCAAGAAGTGCTGCGTAGGATGTGCCAACCGAAGATCAGTTTGTCGTTATCAACACACCTGTAGAAAAGTGTCATTGGGTGCTTATGCATGCTACAGCCGATATGATATAACTTTATTTGTGGATGACCTACTGCAGCTCCGAGGATCTCTTAAACCAAATCACACTCCCATATATTAGTAGTATCTATTCAATAAGTTCCTACTTGTAATGTGGACATGGAGGGGAGAGTCTCGTCCTAGGAACTAACTGGATTCACTTCCCTGGCAGTTTCCTCCACTTCCCCCGTACTAGTGACTCTGCTTGGTTGATGCAACTCAAACAAAATGTTTGGATGACTTGCGAGGATGTAGCTAAACTCCCTGTCATGCAATGTGGTCACTTCCAGGGATATCTGTTATTGTGGGGACACAACGTTGGCAACGTCCCTTTGCTTTACTACTGTTCTGTCACTGTCTGAACCATCTGGCATCTTCATCTGTTCAAACTGAAATGGTGCTAGGATGATGCTCAGAATCCCCAAGAGTCGAGGTAGTATTGCTGCAATACATGGGTGTGAGGTGCTTCCTTCTTAGATGACTGGTCTGGCACGGGTACCCTCTCTGGTACAGGACTGAGTGGCTACATATACATCAGGCAATGCTCCTGGTCTGTACAAAGTCTCGGAAACAGCTTCTGTTCCTCATTGCTTGTCTGTGTTTCACTCCTCTAGCCAGGGCCGGACTGGCTGTAGTGGGCACCGGGCAATCCCCCGGTGCACCGCACAAGTGGGGGCCAGTTTTGGGCCCCTGGGGGCCATTTGTGTTGATCGGCCCTGTAACAAAATCGGCCGAAAACCAGCCCTGGCAAAGAGCTCGGCGGCACCCCCAAGCCCCGGGGGTTCCGGCCGAGCACTTTGCCAGGGCCGGTTTTGGTTCCCACTCCGGCCCTGCCTCTAGCCATCAAATGGAAGTGAAGTTGGTAGTTGGTAGTTTTGTCCCGGGTCTCATTGTTGTTTTCATGGTCAAGAACTCTATTCTAAGGGCTTCCTATGTTCACCCGTCCATTACCAAGACAAGGATCTGGTGGGGTTTCCATATTCACTAGGTAGAGCTGAACCCCTGCCTTCCCTGCCAGGCTCAAGGACTAAAATGCTGGGGATTGTGGCACACCAGATGGTCTTTTGATAACTTTCCTCATTTCTTTCTCGCTATGGTGATGCATCAAAGTTGGTAGGCATATCAACCTTTTGCCCTAGACTCCTGACCTCTTTTCTGCACAACTGGCAGGCTATTTAGTAGACTCCGATTTAATGATGCAGGATCTTCAGGATGAGGTAGTACGTCATGTGTGACCTTGGTATATCTGGAGCATGGATGTGTGTCTGGACTGCACAGGTGCTCTGCAGTAGTATCTTGGGTGCGCCTTTGACTCAGGTACACACCCAGGTTTCAGATAGCTGGAGGTACTCCAGAATTTTTACGAATAATTGGCATCAAGTTGCATTGAGGTGGCAGAGACTCAGGCAGAGGCCCCAGTCTGGTGGCTGGCTCCAGTCTCCATTGGTTTAAGCTAATCTCTTGACAGGTCGTTCATCAGTCTTGTCTCACAAGTACAACCGTCATAGTGTGCCAGAACCATTTTGTGCTATTCACTCATCTACAATGGCTGTTCTTTATAAACAACCCATGGTTTTCTTCCTGTTGAGGTCTGTTAGTATGGACAACCCCTGTATTACATGCCAGAGATTAATCATAACCTTTCCAACACCTCCTTCGAGCACACTACCACTTTTCTGCAGGACCAGAAAGTGTTCCAAACTACCTCTGTGTCCGGTATAATTCGAGCACTCATCCATTTTCAACAAACAGCATGTTCACTGAAGGCCACATTCTGCTAAATCAATCTCTGGTTAGGATCTAATGTAGAGTGAAAATTAAGGGTCACAGTCTTCTGCCAATCACGTTCTGAAACCCTCACACCTTATTTCTTTTGTCTAAATGCCCTTGAATGTGTTTAAATCTTGCTGAATACACCATATGGACTTTGAGGAAACAAATTGGTCACACCATTCCCATATAGCTCACAATAACTCTCCAACTGACCAAATGAACTAGTTGAGAAGTCCGAGGCAAACCAAATAAGCCTGCTCTATAGCCTCAAACTAAAGACCCTAAACGTGTGACCCTCATGCTTAGAGGCTATTCAGTGCCTTTTCACACTGTCTGTCCTTTCTGTAAAGGTGCATGAGAACCAAATTCAAAGTAAACTGTTATAGCGGGGGGGGTCCTCAAAGATCAGACCATGGATCAGCAGGTGGTGTAAGAACTTGCTCCTTCTCATAGATTCTGCCTTTTGCTACCTAAGACCAAATCCCATGTTTTTGATGGCAAATGATTAATTTATCTGTCTCCTCAATGGACTTTTTTTAGGGAAAGGAAGGGTGTGTGTGGCGAGGAGCTGTATCACCTAGTACAACCACTCTCCTAGAGGACAATTTTCGTCCTGTATTTTTTGACACTCAAGCCCCACCTTGGATACCAATAAATAGCTTTAAAAAAGTGTCCAAGCAGTTGTATATGTTATTTGTCCTATCTTACCACATAAGGAAAACAAGATAGTTATGGGTTTTCAAGGTGTCCCACTATGAAATGAAGCTAACCAGTTTCCCCGCATCACAAAGAGCTCATGCAGGACTGGCACTTTCATCAGGATTACAAGTTGTCATATTGAGTGCACTCACAACAAGATGATGGACGGAGTCCTGAAACTTTTCAAACACCCAGTTAAGAGATATGAGTTAAATCCATCGTTCTTTTGCTCATCATGCCACCCCAGTTTGGACCCAGCCATTTGCAAATCAGTCTTGACCCCGCTCCTCATGGAAACAATCCAGCCAGAACTGTCTGGCCAGGTCCTCCGTGGACCAGAAACAAGCATCCTGGGCTGGTTTCAGGGTATCACCCCTCATCAGCCAGACTAGCTTTGTGTTTTCAAACTTGTGGACATAACAATGGTCCACAGTGCTGACTGCAGATACAAACAAGAATTGGCAAAGCTAATAGGTCCATCATTGACTGGCAGCATTTTGGCTTTGTGAATGCTTCTTTTGAAGTATCTTGATTTTTGCCAAGTGCAAACCACAGTTGATTTCAATCACCTCATTGGTCTAGACCGCCTTATGATTTTTCCAACTTCTTTTCTAATTTGGAATTCGCTTTCTTTTTTAGCAGAGGACAAAAATGGGTGAATTTAAATATTTACCCAGCAAATAGTTATGAGTGACATGCTTGTGCTGTATTCATAGACTATGTATGTTGGATTTGGACTCCCAAATGTAATGTGGTTCAGCAGTACGATTGCAATCTCGATGTATAATGCTGTTGAGCAGCTGCACTGCCTTTTTCTCCATTCACATCTTTTACAGCTTCTCCCTGAAATCTCCTGTAAAATATATGAAAAATACTCAGTTTTGTTGTCTGCATGTAGCCTCTCTCTTCAGGTCATCTGCACGGACCCCTGTAGCGGACAATACAAATTTAGAGGTCAGGAGGAGAATCCTTTGGACCTCAAAGAGGACTTACAGTTCCCACCTTTCCCTATCCTCCGCAGCACTTCCCAAAAGATAGACCGCTGTAAGGTTGCCATTCCTGACCGCTCACACATTTCCGCAGCGGGGAGATTCAGCAACCAGGGCTGTGTCTTTCTCAGGTTGGATCCCACAGTTCGAAGCACCGGTATCATAGGTGCCACCAAGCTAGCAGCACCTGACTACTAAGTCTCCTAACTTCAGGAGATCCAAAGCGGGGGCACAGAAAACACTGGAGGATGAATTTCAGATCCGCTCTGCCTATTGTTCAAACCTGCAAGACACACATACAAGTTGCCCGCCCATATTTTGGTTGAGTACTATATCCGTTCTACGGCTTCAAAGCTTCCTTTGAAATGTTTAATAATATACTCACTGTACATTGTCAATGCCGTTAGTGAAAAGATAATGGCTGCCGAGATAGTATATTGTGCTATTAGTCGCAATTACCTTCTGGAAGGTATTTTCTGCAGTCTTTGCTATTGAAGAGACCCGAGATTTGGGACTCGTACTACATATAATTTATATAATATATCATCCTTGAGCAGATTTCTTTTACATTAACTTTATATAGATACACTTCCAATCCTATAAATATATGTGTTAAACACGTTTTATTGTTTTTTATTTAAAATCCAACATAGCAGAGAAACTGCACATTCTTTTTACAATACGATAAAAGCCAAGAAAGGCCATGGACCATCATAGCCATGCCACGTTGGCTATACTTAAAATTGTGTTGCGAAATACAGCAGTCTCAAATTCTGAACAAATTATTTACTGTATAGGTAACCTTTCCAAACAATAATTTCCTTCTATTATAGTTCCCAGCCATACAATTCAGAACTCAGTGACGTAATCTCTTATCAGTACTATCTTTTTTTTATTTATATCTCCTTCACAACGTTCCCCCCCCCCCCAGCCTTGGCCCGTGCAGGTAGGACTGGGGGTGGGGGGACCTAAGGGTATTTCGACAGACGACGAGGGGAAATTAATTATTCATTTAGTTTTTCCTTGTGGTCATCTATTGAATCCCTCCCCAACCTGGTCCCACCGCTCTTACCTGCACTGGCTGCGGTGCTTACTAGTAAATACCATCTCCTTAATAACTGTATTTTGATTGTAGAATGTTGTAAACGTGAAATCACTTACCCCATTCTAAGACCATAAGGGACCCCTGTTTCAGTATTTCAGCTGTCCTGCTTGAGTCAATGATGAGTCCAATTCTATACCCACTTTTTAGAACTCTTAGAGAAGTGCCAGTGTACCCTCTTGCTCACTGGACAGGGCGAAGAGACCTCCAAAGCGCCAACTATGTTCCACCCAATGTCCTGAATTATCTCTTATCAGTGGACGTACATTCAACCAGAAGGTGTTGATCTAAGTGCAGAATGGGTGACGGATGGCCTTTTCTTATTCACAGTTCTTTGTTTCAGACCGCCTGTAAGTAGGGCGCTGCCACAGCCAGAAAAGCTTCAGACGAACAATGTCGGCAAAAAAAAGAGGCCTATTGAGGTAAGGACAAAACACGGGTATGCATACTTGTCACTGCGTGCATGGGCCGCGACTGGCCTTCCATTATGTCTGCATGAATAAAAAATGTAAAACTCATTTATTTAAACTGATGTTGTGTTCTTCGTTAACTGTATGTAATAATGCTTCAGGGAGGTGTCAGAAATTAACTTTAAAATTCAGAACTCCCATTACATTCCATGCATACCCACAAATCTGACATGCCAGTAGTAGTAGCATTGAAGGCTCTTATACACAGTGCTCTGCCAACCTTCTTCCTTCCCTGGCAGTAGAATTAGGAACCAAGATAATTCAGGACACAGACTCACTGGCAATCATGGTAAGTACAGTTGGAGTATGAGCACTCAAGTGGTGTGTGCATTTTTAACTGTGTGTAGGGGGGGATATTAGACACCCAGACTCATATTTATCATCAATTTCTTAGTTACAACTTGCATCACAAAAGTAATATTCATACGAAACACATTTACCAAACATAAAGCACATATACAACAAGAGGTTTTACAGGGATATGACATTTATGTGCATTCAGAGTGATACCATTTACATGAATCATAAATGACTAAAAGATTAGTACCAACTGTAGAAACTTTGCTGTGTGTCAATAAAAAAGTAGTCAAGAGCAAGTAGTGATGACATTTAAAAAGCTGATTTCACAAATTTCTCATGCTTATTCCATAAATGTAGTAAATATTTAGTTACAACATCATTAAATGGAACTCTTTTGCTTTCTAGCTGGCCGATATTGCTAAGTAGACATTTTTAATACCAATCTGTCATAGATCTTCTTAAGGAAGAATGAGTGCATTAGAAAAATGTGCATTTCAGTTTTCACTCCATAGCAAAATGGGCAGTAAGCAGTAGTTAAGTCACATTTGTCCTCCTAGCAGCAAAACTAACTTGTGGTAGAATCCTAAAGAGAAAATTGAGGAGCAACACCTTGGCAGTTTGAGGTTCAATGTGGTCCAAATATTGATACTGGACTTAGTTGAATATCATGACTTCTTACACATGGTCTACAGAAGAACACTAAATTACAATGAAAAACGTTTGCCACTGCTTAAAGTGTTAACAGAGCTTGACACAAGGACATTAGTTGTCAGAGCCGAGGTGATGGCACATAATGAACAATGGCAATGTACAGCTTGTGGCCAATAAGACAATTAACACCCACTCAGCTGATCTCACCAGAGATGGGCAAAGAGGCCATAAACATGTCTGCTTTTATGTCCATGCTTCACTCACAATTTCACTGAGCTCAGAATTTAGACAACAACACATTCTGATTGACTGTTCTCCAAACAAGATGTAAATCTCTGTTTGTACTACTGAAAAGTCTGCAAGCTTTGACCTGGAGTTAAACGTTTTTCTGTAATTAGGCCACATGCGTTTGACCCATCCAAGTTACTAAACAGATGCAAATGTAAAGTATTGAGGGCTGTTGTGATAAAATCATATTTTTACATATTTTAGCTTGTGAATACAAATAGCCGTTTTAGGGCTGTGCTCCTTCTGTTGCCTTTCATTAACCCCTTGAGTGCCCCGCCCTTTCCCCCTCCTGTGCCGGGCATTGTATTAGCGGGCGGGGTCCATGACGAGATAGTCTCGTCATGGGCACAGCGCAACCGCGCTCCATGACGAGACTATCTCGTCATGGGCACAGAAGGGGTTAAAGGAAGGAAGGGAGGGATTTTTTTCGTCAAAGTGATGCTGATTATTGTCCCATATCCCTAAGCTCAGTCATGTGAAGATCTTACAAACACATAGCATGTTCATCAGCCTTGCAGATGGTCAGGGTAATGTATCAACTCATGCTTAAAGGGAGTATAAGATCCTTATGTTCTCAGATGCAAGGCATGCCAACCTCCGAGGCAACAAACTCAATGACCCTCATCTACCCAGCCAGGGGGAGACTTCTCATATTTGTTCATCTATTTATTGTTATGTATAAAGTGCATTAGTACCTGAAAATGTCCTGGTGCTAAGGAAGTAACCACCAGCCGCAACTACAGACTAAACTACTGAGTAAACAACCATCTTTTAATCTGTTTTCTGAATTTAAAAAAGATTGGTTTGATATCTAAGATTGTAAGATAGCAGGATCTACTTAGGTTGCAACCTGAAAGTCAAAAGCTCTACCCCTTGATGAGCTCTCTTAATTTTAAGGAGCCAAGTGTTCTAAATGGAACTTACCATGAAAACAATTGCTTAACAAAACAGGGGACTTGATCATGCAAAGTTGTAAAGAATTACAAAGGCTTTTAAAAAGGATACGCTTCTCAACATGCAATCAGTGAAGTGCACAGAAAAGACAAGATGGAAGTGTGTTACTGCAAGTTAAAGAGCAGACATACTCCTACAGGATCCTATACCATGTTTTAGCAGTTCGACTACATGCCTACTTCCATTCATTTGGCAGGCTGTCAGATGTAATGGAAGGGTTAAGTTAATAACAAAAAGGGGTTCAAATGCCAGGTGGCATCTTATTCAAATTTACACATGACATGGGTCATCGAGTCATCCCAACCTAATGGATTTTAAAACGTACAAGGCCAAATCTGTAGTAGTAATAATTAATTCAAATACACACTGCACTGATTCAAGAGAGACTTCTGACCGCACCAAAACCAGACTACCATTGACAGGGAAGGATTTATAGATTATCTGGATCTTCTCCAGAAAGCGATTAGATATTGAGTCACATAGCTCTTGAGAGAGTGGCACGCCAGGAAGAGAAACATTATCCCTTAAAAGCTCTTTAACAATTTTAGAAACATTTCTGAGAGACACTGTTACTTTAAAGAATGTGATTGCCATTATTTTTTAAAGGAGTTTGCTTGAGTTATGCCCAATAAACTTTGAGCCCTTCCCTTATTTTCCAAGGAATATTCTTTGCAGCATTTCCTTTCTAGAGTTTCTCAACCACTTTTAGCATTTGCTATATCACTGGAGTACAATGGGGCTGATTGGGACCTATGATGGCGAAAAATAGTAACTATCAGAGCGACAATATCTAAAGCAGAAAGAATTCTGGCATTAGAATTTGTGTTATTTTGTTTAGAATTGTTGTCCAAGTTACAACATTGCTCCTCTAGCAATGTACCAAGTTTTGAGGAAGAAATGTTAGGCAGCTTCTATTTGGCCACAAGTGACTTATGTGCACTAATGGGTTTAGTGCACATATGGTCAAGTTTAAATGCAAACATAAGTGCTAAGTGGCCTTAGTAAATAACAGGCAGTTCTTTTAAGTCAATGATAAAATCATCAGACCCAAATATTAAGTCTAAGGTATGGCCCTCAGATTGAGACCTGTTAGAGACTAATTATTGTGCTACCTTCTGATGTACAAGAATGGAGAAAATTTAGAGAAGCTGTTAAAGAAGCAGAAACAACCCACAAATTAAAATCTTGCACTAGAACAAATTTAGATACATTTAATACTAGGGAGAATTATCATTTGCAAATTTAACACAAACTTCAACTGGACTTCCAGGAGTATGTTAAGCCAGAGAGCTTGTAAAAGTCTCAGAAGCCATAGGAGAGAGAAGGATAGTGTTTCACCATAAGGAAACACGCCCATATGGAAGATTCACACTTTAAGGTGTCCCCCAAATATGGCTGCAATTCCTTCTACTAGATAAAGCTAAATGAAGTATTTTATAACAAGGAGGTTCTGGATATATATCTTGAGTATTTGCATCCATAATCTATGTTTCTGCAATAAAAAAGAGACCACGATCGTGGTCCTCAATACAATTAAAAATGAGGTTTGCATTTTTTATCAGGGATCGGACTTGGAGCAGGCTGCATGCAGCTGACCCTTAGCCACAGTAGTTTGGCGTAGCACCGGTAGCTTTGAATGTGAAGCTGTTAAATTAGCCCCAGAGAAGAGTGCATCTGGGAAAATGAATTGGCTTTCATGTTACCTTGAGTGGAGTTTATTGAAGGTTGATTTACACATCCAGTACGAAGAACAGTCTTGAGCCCGTACCTGTGGTAATGGTGTCAGTAGGAGCTTGCTGGAGTAATTATTTCCTTGAGTACATCCTCCTACCATGATAAGACCTAGTAAAGGTTTCAGTGGTGAAGGCATCTGGGGTGCAGATGGGCAAAGGCGAGTTTGCCATTTGCATGCCACTGGCACCAATGCACAGGTGTGTGAATTAAATAAGCTGCTCCAGAACTGCACATGGTTTAGCTGGTAGAGTGCTATCCAAAACGTGAAAACAAGATGGCTTCTACAACCTGGCCAATTGAAAGAATGTGCAAAAAAGAGCAGTTTCCCAATTCAATCAATCAATAAAAGTTTATTTTGGCTGTAAGCCATAAAAGCACATGAGATGGAAAAAAAAATATAAAACCAGGTTAAGATATATGATATAAAATGTGCAATGTTGTAAATATTAGGACAGCCAACCACTCCTTACTATTAGTCAGGCTCCTGCAACAGGGTAGTTGTATGCAATACATCGAGAAATACCTGATATCTCCCTGTCTGAAGTTGTTGCTTAACATACTTGCGTAGCCAGCTGGTCCTATAACTGCAGATTAAGCTATACATAAGTTGTACATAGTAAAATAGATTGGCCAGCCACTAAAGGTCAAAATATATAAATACTCTAAAAAGGTTCCTATATTCTAAAAATGAGTATTGCACATTCTATTCTCCAACTGTTATTTCAATTACCGTTTTACAGATTGCCGCTTAACAAATTTCCATGGGAAGTGCTCATCCTGTGCTTTACTTTCCACACACCCATCAGAAAACGAGAGAGAGCAACAACTACTTGTATCGTGTCTCAAAATCCTGAGTACTTCTTTGTGTTCCTTATTTCCCAAATTTCGACAGATCTGGAACATCCAACACCTCCTATAAGTAACATAGGTTGGACAAACAACATATTGTACTCAATAGTTTCTTTTTGGTCGCCACAGGATAAGCACTGCGACTCGTTGACCCATGCCGTGCGCTCCCACTTTGCAGTGAATGCCTATAGAGGCAAAGTTCCATACCGGAATTGCAAATACAGATGCCTGCCTAGAGGGAGTTCTATTTCATCCAGAAATCCTCTTGTTTAAAAGAGTCCTTATCTGTAAGAAAGTAATTTGTTAAACATCTATGGCTCGACTGTATTTTTAAGTGATTATCTCTATGTTACCAATATGTAGTCTTGATAAATGATTTGGAAACGGACCCAACCTGGTCCGGGGCACACCACAGACCAATCTCTGACAGGGTACTCTTCACATGCTTTAGCCAAGGAATTCTACAAGAGCCCACTTCCGACAAAACATCCTCTAACCCTTGTTGATAGGCTGATAACTCCAGGGTAGCCCATATCCTCCAGTAAAGTAAGGGGTGCAATGCAAGTCTGTCGAAGAGGTCTTTAACCCCAAAGCCTCTGTGGAAGCAGAAGAGTGCTTACAGGAACACCCACCAACTGGTTCATGAAGCGATTTCCCACAATTGCCAATGAGGTTGTGCCCAGATGCCCCTACAGCTCAGCACCATAGGCTGCTGTCCCCAAGGCCTTAAGTTTATAGATCTGTATCTGGAAGGATGGTTCGATACTGTGAGCTGCGTGTCATCTTTACCATACCACCCACTACTTGCTCCATTTGTTATTGTCGATGCATTATGTGAGCTTGCCAACCCAGGTGTTCAGTCAGAGTGAAGCCTAGATACACAAATGTACACGTGTGCTCCAGTGGGGACCCTGCTAGAGTGAGATGTCCTGGTTAAGCACCCCAGGATTCCGGACCATGTACTTAGTTTTGCTCACATTGGTCCCCCGTCCCCTCACTTGGAGGAAAGAATCAAACTGGTCCAACAGCTTCTGGAGCTCCATGGGGGGTTTGGATACCAAAAAGTCTCATCAGCAAACATGAGGGCAGAGACCCTCATGTTTGCTAATCTGGGAGTATCGTTATCACACTGATCCAGGAATTTTACTAGGTCATTGATATAGAGTGTAAACAGCGTGGGGGCCAACACGCACCCCTGTCTGACTCCTCTAGTTACGGGGAAGGGATCAGTTAGCTCACCTGCGCTACCATGTGTAACCTGCACATAGTTGTTATAGTGCAGCCTAACAATGATGTCTAACAAATATTTTGGGACCTGCATCTCGGAGAGGACCTGCCAAAGCATTGATCTTGGTACTAAATCAAAGGCATAGCACAAGTCTACAAACATCATGTAAAGTCGCCCCCTCTTATCGTAACGGTCGTCTAGTACAACATTTGTGAACGGAACACTTTATCATTTGTACTTGTGAACTCTCCAAAGCCCACGTGGAAGGATGTCAAAATCTCATTGTCATCTAGCCAATCCTGTAATCTACCCAGGATTACCTTTCTAAAAAGCTTTGCGTATCTATAAGACTTATTGGTCAATAGTTTGTAGGCAAGTCGCGTGAGCCCCTTTTAAAAATGGTGATTATTTCAACCCACCCCCAAGTGTGTGGAATAGGTGCCTCCTTCAGAATCGCTGAAAACAGCACTGCAGAGTAAGCACGCCAGAGAGATTTGTCACTCAGGAATAAGTCACCAGGGACTTTGTCTGGCCCTGAGGCTTAATTGGGGACTATTCCCCTGATTGCCACGATTATTTCTTCCACTGAAATATCTTTGGACACCCATTCTTGTGCATAGATGATGGACCCTGGGTAGACAATCTTAGCAATCTTGACCATTTCACCTTGGGCTATTTGCGGCTGACGGATTTTCCCAAGACCCAACGGTCTCGCCATATTATCTTGCTGATCTCCCTATTGTGTATGCAAACTGAAGAAGTATGCCACCCAATCTCTTGCTGCAATGTTATTTTCAATGGTGCTGCACCCATCCCTGCTACCTGTTGCTACAAAGTTCCAGAGGGAATGGTGGTCTTTCTGTTTGGCAGCATCTAGTAGGGCCTCCCATATTCCCTGCTCCCATTTCTTTTTGGCCCTCGATAGTGCCAATTTATAACATCATTTGGCGGCCTGAATCAATGGTCGCAAGGATCAGAGCAGACTTAGTTACCCGACACACTTTATAAACCAGGATTTAGTTTGCTTCCTTTCCACTAAGCACCCTGTTTTGACTAGAAAAAAGCTCCTCATATTCATGTACAATTGGCTGTGGGTCCCAATTATCACTCCCCACACAAATCAATGGTAACATTCCCTCCATACCTGTGGCAACCATCCTATAGATCTCACTAATGTATACGCCTGAGAAAGTTTTAATGTACTCCATTAGACACTACGACTATTGCTAATGACCATCAGCCTTCTATTTAAGGGCTCCCCTGGGGTGTTATGTTGTATACTAATGAGCAAAGCTAGCAATGAGGGTCAGGACATTGTGGTCGCTGTTTGATCGAGGTATGACTACCATATCCACCAAGAATGCAAAAGCTTGAGTGTTGCATATTTTTATAGTATTTTTAAGTTTTTCCGGGTACAGGATTAACTGGACCAAGTCATTCATCTATGTTCTCAGTGGTAAGTTGCCTTCCTTGCCCAGGGGTTTCACAATTAACGAAGCGGAGATGGTGTTCATATACTTGGGAATCCAGGTCTCGAAGGACCCGACTCACTTTTACAAACGCAACCTCCTGCCTCCGCTGCAAAGACTTAGAAGCGATATCTCTCATTGGAAATCACTCCCACTGTCCCTACTGGGGCACGCAGCCTTATTCAAAATGATGTCCCTTCCACGTTTCTTATATGTTTTGCAAAATACGCAGCGTCCAGTGGGAACCGAATATTTCAAATCGATAGAGGGCGCCCTAAGAGAGGAGCTATTGTGTGAAGGAAAACCGCTCAGAATATCTATTCAAAAGCTCACCCATGGTGGTATGATGTGGGAATTGGCCTCCACGACCTCAAAAGATATTATTGGGCGGCGCAACTTACTGCGATAAATCAGTGCACGTACAGGTCACAGGGAGATCCCGGATTTCACATGGATAGATGACGGCTCCCAGGGGGAAATATTACAGGGGCGTTGTACAATAACCCCACCAAAATGAAACTGACGGGGCCCACTGGACATGCGGTCCAAGTATGGTGGACGGCTGCGAGGAGCCTGGGCTGTGAGGGAAAGATCACACTGGCCACCCCACTCTGGGACACTGCGCTAATTGGCGACCTAAGACACACCAAGGGCTTTGACCGATGGGACTTAATAGTAGTTTCCAAGGTTAGAGACCTATGGAAGACGGGAGGGGTAGTCTCCTTCGCCCAACTACAGGTTGAATACGATCTTGCTCACACAGAATACTTTAGATACCTGCAGATCCGACATGCACTGCAAGCAGCGATAAAAAGGGAGAGACGCCACCTGCATCCTTCCTGTTAGAGGATAGGGTCCTAGATGGGAATCTCCCGGAGAAGTCCATATTGTTGATATACAAAAAACTTAACAACACGTCTGACCCCCTTCTCCAATTTAGAGCTAAATGGGAACATGATGTTGCGTGACTGGAGGACGAGGAATGGCTTGAGGCCTTAGCTTCTCCCAGAGAAACGGCCATCTTACACTTATACAGCTTAAGGTACTCCACAGAGTCTATATTGCGGGACCAATATTGGTAAAGATGGGTTCTTGCACAGATGCCGGATGCACAAGGAGATACGGGCAGGAAGGCACCTTTGTGCACGTACTCTGGGAATGTATGGTTACCCAGAGGTACTTGTCGGAATTGGCGAAGTGTATGGAGCGCGCAATTGGTAATAAGATTGATTGTAATATCAAGCTGTGTCTCCTGAATATATGGGGTCCTACAGACTTAAACACCAAAGAGAGACTATGGGTGACACTTGGAATGATAATTCAAGATTGTGGAGGGCACATGAACCACCAACACTGGCTGCATGGGGCCAAGACATGGATTAGTGCATGTTGACTGAGAGGACAGTATGTGAATCCACGGTTTGCCCCAATAAATGAACACACATTTGGGGTAAATGGAATGAGTATCATGGAGGATTCTGTGAGCCCCCGCAGCCTAGACTAAGTGGTGACCCGGGGGAGAATGCTGCAATTTGATCAAATGCTAAATTTGTGTAATTGGCTACGGACTAAGGCATGTGGTTAGATCTGTGCCAGCTAATCCTTTGGACGCACATGCTAATAAAATGAATATACTGTATAACCCTGTCTTTAATAAAAGGTTTATTTAAAAAAAAAATAAAGAATGCAAAAGCTTGAAGTCCAACATTAAATAATCAATTAGGATGGTCTGGTTCACCCTATTAAACATGTGGTTGCCTGTATTATCAAACACTGACCTGCCGTTCCAAGCACAAATCCCCTGGTTTAGTGTAAGGGCATTGATTTGGACTGCTAAGGGTGACCATTTCTTGATGGAAGGAATTTCCAATTATGGTATAGCCCAGATAGCGTCCATGTCTGCTGTCAGGGCAAGGCTTTCTATACTTAATGGTTCGAATTGACAGTTAAAATCGCCCGTACAATTTTCCTTCATGAAGATGGGAGTTTGGCTAAATTCTCATTCAGAAGATCTACAACAATAGATTTCATTTTATTCCTGATGGTTCAGCAGTATACATTATATATTTATAAAATGCCACATGCAAGTGAGCAGCCAAGCTAAGGCATATGATGTTGGGTTCGGGGTAATTCACTATAACCTCCTTCAAAAGGCCTGAGATGGTGGTTTTCATCCACAGCGTTAGACCCCGTGAAGGCCTGCTCGCCCTTATAGATGTGGCTGCCTTGTAAAAATTCACATATCCTGTACGGTAGAGTGGCCGCAGAGACCAAGTCTCTTAGAAAAGACAAACATCATATCGGTCAATAAAATCACACCACTCTGGAATGACTAACTTAGATGCCACTCCAGCTACATTCCAGGATATGAGCCTAATTGGTATAGTAACCTCTTTGGGAACAGCCCTGGCTAAATCAACAAGCAATGAAGGTAAAGGGGCAGGGGTGGGTGGTGTCACACTAGGTTCTAAAGTTCCTGTTGTAGATGGATAATTAACTTTGGTAGCTTTGGCTCACCCCTGTAGAAAGGGCATCATCATTAACTTTACAGGTATCGTGGCATACTCCTGCTTCTGTAACATCTACTGAGCCCCTAGCCATAGCTTCCTAATTCAGTTATTTCCTTGAATGACACAAGTGACAATAAAGAAATGCCTCAACAATTTAAAGTGCAATAATTCTGTGGTTCAAAGTAGTTAACACTGGTTCACATAAAATTATATTACAATGAGTTGAATTTCAAAATATAACAAATTACCCAAAATTGTTAAAACTCAAAAACAGGGTAAAAACATCAGTATATGGATTCAGAGCGATGTCAGCAAAGCATGTGACCTGTTACAGCGTTACTGCAAATGTTGAAAGCAAGACGGCCACCAAAAACGGGATAGACCACTTGAAATAATGTGCAGGCAAGAGCTGCTTCCCTGATCAAGGCAACAAGCAGGTAAACACGACTTGCTTCGTAAACATAGGAAATAAAAGCAAATGCAATATCCACAGACTTTTTTGACTCTTGTGAAGATGGATCTCAGAACCATCAATGACTACCAGATTCTGAAAGTTATCCAGAACCGTACAGATGGTAGGAATGCACTGTTCAAATGCACGTAACATGGCATCATTTAACAATCCGTGTTCTCAGATTTCGGGTCATTGTCTACAGCCTGGCAAGGAGATAAAGGAATAAGAAATAGAACATCTGTGTTCCTTTAAAAAGAAATGCTTATTGCACAGTATATGTTACTGCTCCTTTCCCTGAAGAACACTGATGTGGAGGAGGGATTTCTGTTTGTTTTGGAAAAACGTAGGTTCATCGACAGAAAAATAAGCTAAGATAGAGGATTCCAAAATGTTTCAGATGTAGTACTTTTTAGAGAAATAAGGCCCAGGTATGAAAACAAAACTAAACTTCAGTATCTTCTTACTATCCTATAACTAGTTAAAGTAGTCCCCGTAGGTGTCTGATAGAATGCTGCATATTGGGCTAATCCAACAAAAAAAACATGATTCTGGTTTGCAAAGATGCAGTATTTGTGCGTCTTTCCTCCTTCTCTACAAGCAAAGTTGTGATGCTAGATGTTGAAGAGCGTCTGATGTCTACTTGTAATTGTAACATATTGATTATATTTGCTATGGTCACTGTTCTGTTGATTCGTCTTTGCGTTTTCAGTCTCTCTTCTTGCCCCATGTCTGGCTATGGTCTTTAGAATTTGAACAAGTGTAGTTTATTCAGCAATCGGGATCCTATCTCCTTATGACTAAGCTATTTTTGCCTGCTTTCACCTTCCACTCAGCATTTCCACTAGCTCTTTCCTGTAGATGCCATTGGGTAGGTCAGGGTTGCTACTTTCTCTACAAGCTTGTGGTGGAACTAATGAGAAACTCTTTTAGAGATGCTGATTAAGTATCATTCCTATCATCATATATCATTTTAGCCAAACAAAGAATAAGACATACATTTATTTGTTGTTGGGAGAGGACAAACATTTTTACAGGGACATACTAATTTAGCATGCTTTACTTTTGTGGAGGTGTAGACGGGATTATTTAAAACACTGGATCTGAGCATGTAGCATGTGAAGAAAATGTGTTTTTCTTGATCGAGGAGTGGAACAGGAAAGACATTAAAGGATGATGTTAAAAAAACTGGAACATCTCGGAACAGTTCTTGGCCACCTTAAAAGGTGTGCTGTTACCTAAAGCCAGATAGTGAGAGACAGACACCTAGAGTCAACACTGAACCATTCTATATTTACTCGTGAACCACACATAATATGCAGTAACAATCAGGTTGCTTCTAATTGCCATACTCAGAGCAGTGCATCACAAAGCAGCTTGAATTACAGTTATAACGCCGTAATCATTGTCCTCTGCGGGAAGTGACGATCATTTTTCCCCCAAATTGCTTTCTCATAAAAATGGTCCATGCAACAATCTCTGTTTGAACTCTGACTAACCCGTATTTTAATGACATCACAGACTGCAATGTACACTTACAACTGGATTGCAGAGATAAGGATATGAGCACATTATGGTGTACGGTTCCTACTAATCAAGTAAGACTGTGCGTTTGGACAACATATGCGTCAAAATATGGAAATGTAGTCCACGCATATCATCAGAATAGGTTAGCTCAATTCCTGGCTAGCTCACAGTGCGCCATCTGGACCCTTAAACCTGACAGGGTACCAGATGGTGTCTGCAACCTTAAGACATGACCGCTTTGACTCCCCCAAGGAAATTGTGGAAACAGAATACCCTTTTGTGATTACCTTAGCCATGACCAAAGGGAGATACAAGATATTCTTGTGTGAAATACATGAGGTGCGATTATCAGTAGAAGAAACAAAGCATTGTTACCAGCATTAAAATAATGGTGAAGAAGTTTAATAATTCAGCCATTGCAACGTTGCAGTGATTATATGAATATATATTATAATGATAACCCTACCCCACTGACTCTACTCTAGAGAGCGTAATAAGAAGTGCATTCTGCCCGATCTCTTGGAGCAGGTAAAATCCCATTTACCTCTGTGTGTGATGTATCCAGAAGCCAGTCTGGTGTAGAACAGGCTACCCTCCTTTTCAGGATAGTGATGGAAGTTAGCAGGGCTGACATTCAGTCACAGGCGAACCCCATGATAATCCACAAAGGTGCTCCTCTGACGAGCCAAGTTTCAGAAGTAGTTTATATAATAAAACAGGCTCCATTCACACTGTGTCTAAGGTCCTGTGCAAAGTCATTGTTTGTATTTCCGATTCAGAGCCGTCTCCAAATGGACAACCACATATAAGGGCAGCGTGCTCCGTGTACTTTATCCTTGAACATAAGGTACAGTGTCATGATAAATTGCTTACAAAGAAATGTGCAAGCAGAACACTTTCGGAGTACATTATCATGTATGTGCAAAGAATGTTAAAAGTCACAGTCAAGTTTAAACGTAAATTTGCTAAATGAAAGCTTTTGTGCATGTGCCCTGTTGAAACCCACAACACCCACTCCTTGGCTGGAGCGAGACAACACTTCAAACTAAAATTAAAGGCATTTCCTAAAATTAAACTTAATTTATATACAAGCCTAAAATGTATAATAATGCTCTTCAATAATAAAGCAAAATGTGAGCCAAATTGCAATAAAATCGAATTTAAAATATGCAATATGTAAAAAACCTAAAAGCAATAAAAAACAGAAAAGCCAAATTAAAAAGCAAGAAACTCTAGGAATGTTTCACATGTCCCGAGAGTAAATAGGAACCAAGATGGAACCAGCTTACACAGACGATGTTTCCGTTGAGGCCTGACCAACAAGTTCCAAAGAACAAACATGGTCATATCCAACCCAATCAGTAGCTGGTGACGGTGTGCCAGCCGGTAGCGTAATCACAGAGGAGTCTGGATCCATGAATTCAGGAGCCGAAGCAACCAGTGAAGGCTCATAATATGCATTCTGTAGCAATGGCACTCGCATAGGACAACAATGAAAATGAATCCTTAGAGGACACATCAGCAGACCCATATCTATAGATTGAACCGATTACATCCCAAGGCATATATCCACAGCACACTAGAAAGTGCACAGTAGATATCGGAATACAGGCTGAACTCAATGCAACCATACAGGTCAAAAGGACAAAGACCAGTTGTCCTTAAGTTCTTGTAGCGATGATGTGCCAAAATACCTCATCATACATTCATGACACAGCAGCCCTTGTGGCAGTTCCCTCACCATTTGGCCGTGAGGTGGAATATCCATTGCGGGGAAGCAAAAGTAAACCAAAATGCCTCCAATCAGAAAAGGTACCAGCGGTATGCCTCCAAAAACACTGGATACCTGGGAGTTTATGAAAGATAGAATCACCCTGAAGACAGCCTGGAACATGCTAACAAAGCCAGACCCAATCACTAAAAATCATTAAAAAATCATTAAAAAAGTGTACTACTCCCGCAGTATTAGATGCATTAAATATGCTCCAAAGAACGGTTCTCCAAACTTTTGAGGGAGATTAGTGCATAGTAGAGATTGTATTTCAGAGGAAGACCTTGCAACTTGGAAATCAAAAGTCTCTCTAGCAGATATTAAAGAAACCTCCTTCTGGAACAATAAGGCTTTCAGTCTACTCAACTTATCAAAGTTCACATTAAAAATATACATTGAAGGTCAAACCGTCACCTCTCTTAATGTGCGCGCAGGTGGAAATAGCATATTATTAAAGCAAGTGATGACCCTGGAAACCGTCGCCACATAGGGTACTTTAGGTTTCATCCCACAACAACCTTGATCATTCAGCATCAAATAACTTCCATTTAAAAGCAATCTGAATGCCGGCCAAATCAAAGCAGCTGGGGCACCTTTCAGATAACATGCTAAGTTGTCCAGAGACTCATTACAAACGCCATGAAGCGTGACCTCTTTGCAAACGAGAGAATGGGCAAACAAAGTTGTGCATTCATTTAGGCTAAGAAAAACTTTAGTTTCTCCATTCATACATCTGAAAACAAAAGTGAGGCTCCATGTGTCATGTACAAATCTCTACCCTAATGCGTAATATCTGCTTACTTGAAAATATTTCAGGCAAGATGTGAAATGAAAAGTAGAAATTGGCAGTGGTATAAACCAGTGTATTAACCATTCAGCAGATGGTGATTCAGCCACTGTAAAACACTCTATGCTTAACATTGTGTAAGGCGCGTCCTTTTTTCCATTATATTTTGTGAACCTGTTAGATTACAAAGCAAAAATAAATCAGTCACATTTAGGTGTTTCCATGGCACACAACTGGCACAAAATCAGAGAATAAATCCTAGTTGACAACATATTCATCCCGTTATCAACTACAGCCAATGCCTTTTTTAAATGAGCTCTGTTCATTTCCCGTTTGTGTAGCACTTCCAAAGTTCTTTATATATGGCATATAAAAAGCATTCTTGACGTGATGTTCTAGGTCCTAACAAAAAATCCCTTAAATCCATGTCATCAGAAAGGAGAGACAAGTGTTCTTTCACCTCATCTTAATTGGAATGCTGTAACCATTGTTGGCATAACTTTTCCACACTGTATGTGGTGACAATTTCTGAGTGTTGTGTCTGCACACAATGTGGGACTGGTCTATTTGTTTTGAAACCCTTCATGTTGTTTATGAAACGTGCATTACAACTATTAGTATCTAAGGCCACACTAGACACCCCTCTGAACTGGAATGTGAAGAATTGCATCTACAATTCTGTATCATGTTGTTGAGCTGTTCTTCTGTGTAATTTGTAAACTGTTGCCAATTATCAAGACTTGCAATTGTGGGAATGTTTGGTGTATTCCTTTCCTTTATTTTAGCCAAGCCATGTACAATGTTTGCTGTACTGTTTTGTTCAGAAAAATAATTTGTCCTGAGATTAGAAACTCTTTAAACAAAGCCTCATTGTCTTGATATTGCCAATCCAAAAGTCTTAACCCTGTACAGACAACTGGAAAAAAAGGAATCCGAATAAATTGATTTAGCTTCAGTCAGCATATTTTTCTTTCCTGGTGAAGAGGAAAGTTTAAAATAATAAGATACTAGGTCTTCAGGCTTGTTGCCAGACAAATATGCAAACTTTTGCAGGTATGTTTTCGAGCCACCTGCTGGTGGTGTGGTTCAGTGTTCTCATTGTGTATAATTAAACATTGCACGTGGACTTGCTCTGTGTAAATAATGGTGTGCATAGTGATAACAGAACATTTAATCATAATTAGTTGTTCCACTATACATATCTTCACTCCCAAATACAGTATAATATTCTAGCTCAAAAAGCATAAACATAACAGGTTTGACATCATCAGACAAGCTGACAGGAGTTATAATGTCACTTAGTGATATCTCAAAAATATAAGGGATCTGTAAAGTCTCGATAGGGCCAAAAATATCAAATGGGACCTTATCCCAAACAATGCCATCTGGGATGGGAAATGCAGAAATGTTCACAAGGGACAGGTCTATTCACACTTTGTGATGAAGAATGAGGCTTAATTACCTCTGTTACCAGTTTGACAGCAGAGCGTTCTGGGAGATAATGTCCATTTGGGAGCAAAAAGAAAACTGTCACAAATCCAATCCAAACAAAAAGAAAAAGCAATGAAATGGCAATCCAAACGTAAATCCAAGTTGTAAATAGCTAAGTCTGTTTAAGCCCAAAAAATAAATGCATGATTTCCATGCAATGGTGTATCTGCCGACTCTGAAGAGAAGTCATCTTCATCAGCAAAATAGCCAAAGGCAGTCTGTGCAAAAAGAGGAACCTCACGGCGCATAGTTTGAATTGATGGATACCTCCAAAGGTGGATCATAATAAACAACATTGTTGTTAATAGTGGTAGTCAAAGACTGTGAATTCTCATACAGTGTGTATGGTGTTGGCAGTTGTAACTGGAAGTAGCAAAACTTTAGTGTCTGATGTGCCCCATTGGGGAGTAGAAATTTCAGGATCATTTAATGCTTGAATAGGGATTTCATGTATGGTAGTGAGACGAGATAGGTTCCTACCCAGGAGTCCTCATGGCCTGCTGTGTAGGTCTGGCCACAGAGTGTGATTTTATGAGATCTATGGATACAAATCTGTATCAGCAAGGGTTGGTAATAAAAATACTGTTCTAGTACCTTCAACTGCTAGGACTGGCACCTGTGCTCTGTTTGATGGGCCAAATTCCTTTCTGTTGACAATCTTCTCTCAAACTAGATTCCCAATTTTTAGAATCCAGACAGGAGTTGCTGGTTGCACCTTCACTTTTCAAGTGGTAGAACACTTCATGTGTTCATTTGAACGGTCATCTCAGAAATCTTTCAGTTCCTGTAAGACATCCAAATGTTCATTGGTGTCAAAAGGCGTATACGCCGCCACTGTACCAGGATTAACAAGGTCTGGAACCCACATCTGGACCTCATAGGGAGTCTAGCCACCCAATGATCCTCTAGGCAGATTTAAGGCTCTCTGGACTTCATACAGATGATGGATCTAACTACGACCTGAACCTAATACTCTAGCTGTTAAAGACTGCTTCAAGTCATGGTTTTTCCTCTTCACAATCGAATTTCCCTCAGAAATATATGGTGATGAATAATTCCATTGCAAAAGCTTTATTCGACAGTTAAGTCATAAAAGCACATACACAAAATACTACATAACACACTAGATAATCAATAAATAATTTTTAAATATTTTATGAAATATTCACATTAACTGTTGAGGCGAGTATTACAATTTTCCATGTACTAAAGATCAGAGAATAAAATTGATAATTTTATTGCTGAACATAAAAATAAATATGGCACTACTATATTTGATTTTTCGGAGACCTTACACTTAACCATAGAACCAGACGTAAATACAGTACAAAATGAATGATAACCAGCAACATATCGCAGTCGCCAGGATAGCTTTTCAGTGCATACTTCCAATTACAAGGGTTCGTCGTGATCTAATAGTCCATGACCAACTCAAGAACTCAGCCATTGCGATGGCAATACATTGAGAAGTTTCAGTGCGTAAAATTCTCAATGCATCGGCGCACCTTCTAAAGCCCAAAGACCTACAGATTGGCTTAAGCCACACTTGACGGGCGCCTCATAAGCTGGGCACACAAACAATAAGTGTGCTATTGTCTTTTGTTGGTTCGGGCACAAGGGGCACTTACTATTACCAGATGGAATCCATTTTGCAGTATGCAATCTTATTGGCAGTGTGCCCACCCAAAATTGAAAGTACAGCTTCCTGTCAAGTGGTTTGGTCATTACATCCCAATATTGCTCTAAATTTGGGAGAAACTTGCTTCCAAAAAACTTTCAGTAAGCGTTGAAGTAGCGCTATTTCGATGAATCTCAGAGAAAACCAATTCCCAGTAATTTTCTTTCAGATACTCTTTTGGGGGGAAAGACACATTAGCGGGGTCTTCCCACAACATGGCTAGACCGAGCTTCACTAATACAGTTCTTATCTCCTGTAGCCATTTGATTTTATAGTAGCAATCTGCTCGGATTAAGTTGCTAAGGCCAGAAGCATAAGGTGCTAATTCTGTTGTGCACCAAATTCTTTGCCAATAGAGTAGTGGGCGTGTTCTTGCAATATCACCCAAAGATTTTCTGCCTAATTCTAATAGCATTGGGCACACTGGGGTACTTTGTGGAAGGCCCGTAATGCTACGTATAAAACGGTTTTCTGCAATGGCTAATTGAGATAGGTTCTCAAAACCCCAGAGCTCGGCCCGTATAGGGCACAGCTCACAACTTTCCTGTCATAAATCTTAAGTACAGGGCTAATTGGCTTTGTGAGCGAGGTTTTAAATTTGGTAAATAGCGCCACAGATAGTTGCCGGTGTTTTAAAGTGGACATATCAAGTTGGCAATTCCACTTCAAGTCTTTTTGGAGGATTACCCCCAGGTAAGTGAAATCCCTCACTTGTTCTAAGGGGCGATTATTCATACATACACTACCTTTAAAAGTTTTGTGTTGGTTAAAAGACATGAACTTTGTTTTGTCTACGTTAATTTCCAGACCCCTAAGATGGCAAAACTCCTCAAATAACAACATGGCACGCTGAAGGCCACTGGAAGTTTTTGAGATATTCAGCATATCGTCTGCGAACATTAAAATGGGAATATGAATTCCCGCCAATACGGGGGCATCCTTGGGGGTTAACGATAAAAACTTAGCGATCCCATTGATAAAGAGTGAGAACAATGTAGGAGCCATTACGCAACCTTGCCGTACCCCTCTATCAATGGGAAATGGTTTGGTAACACTACCTTGTAGCCCCCACCTTATTTGAGTGAAATTGTCCTCATGTAAGCGAACAATAAGCGATAACAGCTCAGGTGCCATTCCTAACTCCTGTAGCACTGCCCAAAACTTGCTGTGGGAAACTAAATCAAATACTGACTTACGGTCAACAAATGCAGCATATAAGGAACCCTTACCTAAAACCACTGTCCGCCAATATATTAAAGTAAACCGAAAAACTTGGTCAATAGTGCTGATATGGGTCCGAAAGCCTGCCTGTAGTGGTGAAAGAAGTCATACTCATCAATCCAGGCTTGGACCTTGTTCAGCACTAACCGGCCCATAACCTTTTGCAGTGAATCTATGAGGCTTATTGGCCTATAATTACCTGGATGCTTTTTTGTATACCGGGATAATCTCAGCCCCTTTCCAGGAATCAGGCACTGGGGCTTCTTTAGCAATGGCATTGGCCTGTAATATACCTGCACCATTTAGATTTATCATGCTAGAAAATGTCAGCCAGGATGCCATCTATACCCGGTGCTTTACCCCCATAACAGCTCCAAGGGCAATGTTAACATCAGCCAGTGTAAAGGCTGTGTCTAGGTAAAATACATGTGTAGGCACAGCAGGGTCCCCCTCTTTATCACTACAGTCATATTGGGGTTTAAAGTTATTAACCCAATCCTCGTGGGCTACATGATTTTTAGGCGGAACTGGCTGTCCTTCCCTATCCTATTTCACAATGTTCCAAAACTGTTAGGATTTGAGACTGGCATGTGCTAGTTATAACTCCAATCATCTGCTTTCGTCCCATTGCTTCTTGGCCTTTTCCTGAATCTTCCTATAATTACTCCTGGCCACCCTTATTTTGTCTGGCACCCCTGTCTTGAGTTCCTCTCCCAGTCTTATACAAGCCAGCCTACAATCCTCATTAAACCATGTACTAGGTTTTTTCCTTTTTGTATTCTTATCTGTAACCTGTTTTAAAAAATACAATCTTAAATGGGAAAAAAAATCTTTATGGGTTGTGGTAATTATCTTAGCGAACTCTGGGTGGTCACAGCAGGCCTCTAGGTCAGCTATAACAAAATCAATATCCCTATTAATAGTATCAAGGAGATGAACAAATGTTACTTACCTGTAAACTGTGGTTCTCCAGTATTGGTGTCTCTCATAGATTCACATGCTTGAATATTCCCCGTCGTCGAAGTGGGAGTCCCACGGTATATAAAAAGTAATAAGTGTCATGTATATACATAAACATACATAACCACATAATAGCATATACATATCCAAATAAACTTTATATACAATTCAGAAATAACATATCAAGTGAAAATACCATAGGATAGTATTGACACATAGGAAAGCATTGAGAAAAAGAATCACTTTACTGACATATCATTGTCGTTTTATAGTCCGAACTCCAGCCAATCAGGCGCAAGCACCCTCTAGAACCTTCTCCTCAGAGGCTCAGGCCCTCAGATTTTCGTAGCACGAGAGTGACAAAAGAGCCGAAAGAGGAGAAGAGAGCCTCTGAGGGGAGGAGGGTGGGTCGCATGTGAATCTATGAAAGACACCAATACTGGAGAACCACAGTTTACAGGTAAGTAACATTTGTTCTTCTCCAGTATTTGGGGTGTCTTTCATAGATTCACATGCTTGAATAGAATAGTGAGCAGTAAGCAGCAGCCGTCTGACAAGGCCGTAATAATATTGCATGAAATACAATGACAATGTATTTAATACACAATTCAGAATTCCCAAGGAGGAGGGAAGTAGCAGAGGCTCACCTTATTTAAACAGATTCCGTAGAACCGCTTGTCCGACAGCCGTGTTCGCTTCATTAATCGATTCCAGGCAGTAGTGCTTTGTGAACGTGTGCCTGCTGGACCACGTAGCTGCCCGGCAAATCTGATGGATGGGTACACCAGCGAATAGGGCAGTGGAAGATGACATGGCTCTCGTTGAATGAGCCCTTACTCCAGAAGAAAGAGGCTTGCCAGCCCTTTGATGGCAAAAGGAGATTGCTGAAGAAACCCAACGGGCAATCGTGGGCTTGGTAACCGACTGTCCTTTACAAGTGCGTCCGTAGGCCACAAACAGCTGATCCGACTTGCGAACGGATTGTGTTCTGCTAATGTAAAATTTAAGACACCTCTTTAAGTCCAGAGAGTGTAAACTCTGCTCCGCCGGAGACTGCGAATGCGGGAAAAAGGTTTTTAAGATTACTGGTTCATTGAGATGGAAATCGGATGGCACTTTAGGCATGAAAGCCGAATTAGTGCGGAGAATAACGCAGTCCGATCTGAACTGAGGAAACGGAGGATGTATTGTAAAGGCGTGAATGTCACTGACTCTGCGGGAGGAAGTCAGAGCAAGGAGGAGGGCCACTTTCCAAGTTAAGATTTTGAAATCCGCCGAGTGGATTGGCTCAAAGGGCGCCTTCATGAGCTGAGCCAATACGATGTTTAGACGCCACGTGGGTGGAGGACGCCGAATGGGCGGGAACATTTGGAAGAGACCCTTGAAAAATTGCTGGATTACTCTAGATGAATTGAGAGAGGACGAGCCATCTTGTCGAAAGCGAGATATTGCTGCTAGAAAGACCTATAAGGTAGAGTGTGACAGTCCAGACTGCGCTAACTGCAGGAAGAACGGCAGAATGTGTTCAGGGGAGGCGTGCACTGGATGTATGTGAACGGACGCACACCAAAGACAAAATCGCTTCCACTTTAGCTTATAGGTTTTCACTGTGGAGGGCGCCCTTGCCTTAGCTAACACCTCCCTGCAGGCTGGTGGAATGTTCAAATGAGCAAATTCAAGGTGCTCAGGTTCCAAGCTGACAAGCTGAGTGAACTGGGATTCGGATGGCATATCCGTCCGTCGTTCATTGTTAGAAGGTCCGGCCTCGGGAGAAGAAGGATGGGTTTGCATTGGGAGAGTAGGAGCAACTCCAAGAACCATGCCTGCCGAGGCCACCGTGGAGCTATGAGGAGCATCTGGCACGGTTGTTGCCGCATCTTCCGCAACACTTGAGGAATCAGAGGGATCGGCGGAAAAGCGTACGCAAATATCCTGTACCAATTTATCGAAAGGGCATTTCCGCACGACCCTTTGTGGGGAAACCAGCTTGCGTAGGACTGGCATTTGGTATTCTGAGGGGTTGCAAAAAGGTCGATAGTCGGGCGACCCCAAAGGCCGAAGACAAAGTCTAGAGTCGGCTGATGCAATTCTGTGGGTCGATGACATTGACCGACTGAGTGCATCCGCCAGAGTATTGGAAATGCCAGGCAGATGGACTGCCTGGAGCGTAATCCGATGGACTATGGCCCAACTCCAAATCCTCTGAGCTAGACGGGAAAGCAGCAGAGAACTTGTCCCGCCCTGCTTGTTGAGGTAGTGCATGCAGGTGGTGTTGTCCGTCTGAATGAGGACTGACTCCCCCTGGAGCTGGAGGCGGAAGGATTTCAACGCCAAGAAAATGGCCATCAGCTCCAATCTGTTGATGTGCCAGAAACGCTGAGCCGTTGTCCACTTGCCCTTGACGGCGGGTCCACCAATGCAGCGCTTGACCCATGCGGGGTGTTACCACGAGCTGGTCATTGAAGGAGCCGGAGACCTGACGCCACTGCTTGTCCAATTCCTCCTGAATGGTACGACTCCTCAGTCTGCAATGTGGGATCAAAGCGATACATGAGGACGCCATCCCCAGAAAAGACTTTAATGTGCGGACTGAAGCTGACTGTTTTGCTGCGATGGAGCTTGCAAGCTGTCGAATTCGTGCTTGACGTTCCGCAGAGGCAAAGGCCATAGCCGTGCTCGTATCGATGGTCGCGCTGAGAAAGGTCTTGCACAGAGCTGGCATGAGCTGAGACTTTTGCAAGTTGATCGACAAGCCCAGAGACTGAAACAGATTGAGACAGCGCTGAGTATCGAGGGCCGCTTGGTGGGAGGATTGAGATTTGATGAGACAATCGTCCAAATACGGGAATATTTGTATGCCCGTCAGTCTCAAATGAGCCACAAACCGGGGCCAGGATCTTTGTGAAGACCCACGGAGCTGAGCGGAGGCCGAAGGGCAGGACTTTGAAATGGAAATCCCTGTGACCCACACGAAAACGTAAGTACTTCCTGTGGCGTGGAATTATGGGCACATGGAAATAAGCATCCTGAAGGTCGATTGTTGTCATGAAATCGCCCTGAGAGAAGAATTGAAGGATGTCCTTTAGCGTGAGCATGCGGAATGATTGGTCCTTGAGAAATTTGTTGAGCGACCTTGGATCGAGGATGGGGCGCCACTCCCCAGACTTCTTTAGTATGAGGAAAAAGCGGGAATAGAACCCCAATCCCTTTAGTGATTTCGGAACCACTTCGATGGCCCCTTTTTTGAGCATTATCTGAATCTGATTGAAAAGTTCTTTGAGGTGAGCGGGAGGAGGTCCGGATGGAGAGGTGTGTGGGGGAACCTTCACAAACTCTAGGGCATGGCCCCTTGAAATAATGTCCAGAACTCAGCGGTCCGAAGTGATTGAGGACCAAGTTGAAAAGAACTGGGAGATTCGTCCTCCAACAGGAGAAAGGGGAAAACTTGAAAGAGGGGTCGTTTGATGTACCCAGTCATTGTTTTTTGGAAGAGTTTCCCTTGTAATTTGACTTTCCTCTAAAAGATTTGCCAGACTGCTGTCTGTAAGACTGTTGTGGCTGTGAGGAATAACGCTGTTGTCCTTGGTTGTAGGAGCGGTACTGGGAAGAGGAGCCACGAAAAGAAGAGGAGGTGCCGCGGCCGCGCGCACCCCGAAAGGGCTGTTTCCGGAACTGGAGAGTGCCGAGGGAGCGAGCCGTCTCCATGTCCTTCTTGATGGCTTGCAAAGCGTCCTCCACATGCTGGCCGAATAAATATTCTCCGTCATACGGCATGTCCAGAATCTTGGCCTGTACCTCCTGACGGAACGAGGTGGAACGAAGCCAACCCTGTCGTCTTAAAACAGCCGCTCCAGCCAATTGACGAAAACCCGTGGAGGCATTGTCGACGGAGCAGTCGATGATTTCGGAGGATGCCCTCTCACCCTCTTGCAGGATCTTTAGAGCTTCCGCTCTAGAATCTTCCGGGGTAAGCTTAACCAAAGCCGCCCTATCCGACCACATTTGTCGATCGTAACAACCGAGGATGGCCAAAGAGTTTGCTGCCCGGACTGTTGTTGAAGCCATGGTTGAAAACTTTTTGCCAATGGCATCCAGGCGGCGGCCGTCACGATCCGGAGGTGACGAGAGCGTAGACGATGGATTTTTGGAGCGACGTTGCGCCGCCTGGGTGATCACCGAGTCTGGCTTAGGCTGAGACACTAAGCAAGCTGGGGAAGAGTCCGGGGCCTTGTACTTTTTCTCCAGTCGCGGGAGGACAGCCGGGATGGAGTTAGGCGTTTTCATCAGTTTAAGGCCCTCGTTCCAGATAAAGTCTATAATGGGCACGGCTCGTACCTGCTTCTGCGGCTGGGACTTGAAGTCGTACAGAAAGCAGTCCTCCTCCCTAACCATCATGGGAAGGTGAAAGCGTTGAGCTGCCCTGTCCAACAGTTGATGGAATCCTGATATGTCGACAGGTGGTGAATTTACTGGCGATGTTGGAGGTGATGCTGGCGAATTGACTTGATAGTCATCCCAGTCCGCCATAGAGTCGTCATCATGAAGCTCTCCCTCCTCCGTATCCAGATTGTCCACCACCTCATCTGTTGCAGGGGGAACCAATGCAGGTGCGGATGGTGTCGGCATCGTTGGCAACACAGGGGTAGACGGAACAGCAGATGGCGTCTCACGTGGAGAGCTATGAGAGGAAGCTGGAAAGCGCTGATTGTAATCTTCCAACATGAATTGATGGTTGGAGATGAGTGACAACGGAAGCTGCGCCATGGGAACTTGTGCAGGAGGATGTTGCTCCTGCTCCTGACAGTGATAGTCTTGCGCATAATCGTCCTCTTTGAAATCTTGGCATTTTATGTGAAGCTCAGAAGGACTACGAGCATCTCGAAAAGAGGACTGAACATCGTCATCAGAGTCCGAAACCTCCTCAGCAACCGTGGGGAATAGCTGATGAGATGGCCGAGTGACCGGTGGCAACATAACAGAGTCCAGCGCAGCATGGTGACGCTGCAACAAGGAGGTGTCCACAGATACTGGCGCTGATGTAGACATTGGCACCAAAGGCATTGTTGCAAAATTTGACACCTCCGTCGTCGAGAGTATCGTCGACGAAGTCGCCGTCGAGAAAGTCGTTGGCGACAAAGCCGCCGTCGACGAGGCCGCCGACGTCGACGAGGCCGCCGTCAATGCCGCCGACGAGGGTGCCGACGACGAAGCCCCTGCCGACGAGACTGCCGTCGACGCCGAGCCCGCCATCGACGACGCCCTCGACGATGCTGTGAGCGTCGACGGCGATGACTTCTTCTTCTTCTTCATTATCGTTGACGAAGCCTTAGACGTCGACAGAAGCGCCAGCTTCCCAGTCGTCGACGAAGAAGATAGTGGGATCGTCGACGAAATAGTCTTCAGGGAAACACACACCACTGTCGACGGTGAAGACGTCGACGAAGTCGCCGTAGACGATGAAGGAAATCTGCTCGACACCGTCGTCGACGAGGTTGATGAAGTGGCAGATCAGCCATGGCCCCTCCGTCGACGGGCCCGTCGACGGTTTTGCACGTTTTTGACTGGAAACATGCGCTGACGGAGTCAGAGACGCCTGAGAGCTAGGTCTCGGGGGCGCTGGCGTGGTAACAGAGACTTGGCCTGTAGACACTTCCTCAAGATGAAGTCTCTTCTTTTTCAGAAAGGGAGACGGCAAGTCCTGAACACTACCACGCTTGGAGGAGACTCCTGTTCGAATAGAGGCTACACTCTCCACCTCAGAAAGGGGGTTATCAGTATCCTTTAGTTTTTGAAGCCACAATAAAAGGCGACCCTCCCTGTCCTTCAAAGTCTTTTGAGAGAAGGTTCTACAGATTTTACAGTTGGCCACCTTATGGTCAGGGTAAAGACAATAAATACATTTGTCATGAGGGTCCTTAGAAAAGAGCCTTAACTTCCCACAAGATGAACAGGGACGGAAAAGAGACTTCTCACTTGAAGACATGATGAGAACTCAAACCAGAGCAAAGAACTGAGCAGAGCTCAGGGAGACTCCCTTCACACGACGTGCGGTAGAAAATCTGAGGGCCTGAGCCTCTGAGGAGAAGGTTCTAGAGGGTGCTTGCGCCTCATTGGCTGGAGTTTGGACTATAAAACGACAATGATATGTCAGTAAAGTGATTCTTTTTCTCAATGCATTCCTATGTGTCAATACTATCCTATGGTATTTTCACTTGATATGTTATTTCTGAATTGTATATAAAGTTTATTTGGATATGTATATGCTATTATGTGGTTATGTATGTTTATGTATATACATGACACTGTAGGAGAGTAGGGTCTGCTTTCTATGTTCACCCCCACTTTTTGCTTTACTCGACTTAGATGTGGCTGCGGGACTGCTCATCAGACCCACAGCCCTGCTGTTCTCTCTCTAAATTAATACTATGTACTTTAGGTGCATAACCCAATTGGATAGGGTCACCTTATTAGCCCCTGTACAGTGTACCTTAGGTACCCAGGGCATAGGTGTACCTTTGGCCTACCAGGGGCTGCAGCATGTATTATGCCACCCCTGGCCTGGCCTTCTATTATGACACAACTGGCTGATCACTCAGCTGGGGCAAGGTTGTGTAATCACCCCTTGCTTAGGTGTAGTATTCCTATACCTACCTTATATATAGACACATGTGTACCTATCAGCCACTCCTATGGCAGGCCTTAACAATCCTGGTGGCAGAGTGCTTGGTAACATGTGAGATGGTGCTCTAGCATGAGTTGAGCCTGTCTGCAGCTTTCGGAACATGTCCTTATAGCTGTTCTATGATATAGCCTACCATATACTCTTAAAGTGCCTTATAATCTTAAACGGTTATGGTAACTATGGTTTGGCTTTATCAAAACATGTCGTGTAAGGTGTCTAACACTTTAGAATAATACCCCCATCCCATTTCTGGTGATGAGGATATTATCCCTTCCTTCTAGCGGGAGAAGACATGTTGAAACCTACTTACCCGGTTAAAGTTAACCAGAGCCCCAGCATCACAAAATGGATGCTGCTGCCACGACACAAGTCTGACCTCCTGCTGCTGGGAGTGATCCCGGCACGGGAGGCTTGGACAATAGGTTTCCTGCCTTGGGAGGTGCGAGCACCACCCCAGACAGGCCTTAGTGTATTGGGGCAGGGAGGGATGAAAGAAACGAGACACTGCCTGGGGCACACAAGGTGTCCCATGCATAGTCCAGTTCAAACCGGTGCTGGGGCACTCCAGCCCCAGTCCTGGCGCGAAACTGGACAAAGGGAAGGGGGTGTAACCACCCCCCTCCCAGGTCCCACCCATAAGGCGTGACCTAGCAGGCAACCCAGCCCCCCAGATTAGTATAAGTGTGGTAGCTGGGCCTCAGGAGATTAGATTATCCTGAACCTGCATCTTGAACAGAAACTCTGGACCTTCGACATTCAACGAAAGAAGAAGACTGAAGAATCTCCCTTGTAGCCAAGGAGTGGCTACCCTGTGCAAACAGGCACCATCAAGAGACTTGCCCTTTGCTTTGCTGAAGTTCTACGAGGGACCGACTGCAGAGCCCGACCAGAGCCTTGACTTCCAGACTTCTCCGACCCTGATCCACATCCACAGCCGAGCTGAGATCCGTGGAGGCGACGAGAGACGTGGGACCGGCTACCTGGGAAAAGTGGCGAGTATCTTCCAGCGCAGCTTCTGAGGCACCCTCGAAGTTGTGCACCGGGGACTGAGAAGCCCCAACCCCAAGCACCATCGGCACCGAAGATCAGCCCCTCACACTCCACGAGTCCTGCGTGGGGCCCTTCTGCATTTTCCTGCTTGCCGCGTCTGTCCGGTTGCTTGCCCGTTGGCTAGCGGCCTTTGTGACGACACACCTTTGAATTTCCACTGCTGGTTTGGCTCCTCCAGACTGGCTCTTGCTCCTCTGCAAAAGAGAAGCACCCCAGACCTTCCTGGTCTGCAACAGAAGCAAGTCCTCCTTTCTTCGTGGGTTCCGCTTGCCAAGGCTTGGTGAGCCTAGTTCGACTTCGACGCCGCCGACAGCAAGAGCCTTCGTGGGACAGCTCGCCTCCTGGTCCTGGTCGTCCTCGACGCCTCCTGGTACCCGTGTGCTGCTGCGACAAGCTTCACCTTTCACCTGCAATCTTCACGACATCGCCTGGTTCCTTCCTGGTTCCACGTGGTCACTGGCTAGTTACCCAGACTCTGTCCCTTCTGCTTGCAGGTATGCTTCCTTCTTGATCCCGGCCTTGGGATCCACCGGACACTCTTCACTGACTGCCTGTCAGCATCTTTCCTTCAGGCATCCATAGGAGTCCACGACGAAACCCGACGCAAGTTCACACCTATGCACCCGCAGCCCGTGGGCTAGGTAACTTGGGTACTCCGGTGCTCATCAGGGTATTGACTATCCTAGTGTCTAAGTTTCAAGTCTCGACTTCCTAGTTACTCCAGAAGTGTCCTAAATCTTAATAATTCTAAACTGAACTATTTCTATCGATTATACGCATTACGTGTCAGTGTTTCCACTCTGCACCTGAATCCCGTGGGCCTCCCACTTCCTAACTGTTGGTAGTGTAGTGTAGCCCCAGCGATTCCCTAGGCCTAGGCCTATCCTATTTCCGTGACAGTGGTCCTTATACCACTTCTTTAGTATATGGTTTGCTTGGCCCCTAGGGCCTAACTGTATTACTTACCTGTGTGATTTAATGTATGCATAATTAAGACTGTGTTGTACTTACCTCGAATCTCATAAAGAGTGCTGAGGGTTTGACTAGAATAAATACATTCTATTTTTATATATATCTGTTGTGGTGTCCTTTCATTTGGTATTCAAGGGGTTACATATGGTATCACAGCTGGCTTCACATGCCATTCAGAGTTTAGCCTAAGACTGCTCTTGTCCATGCTACCACTAGGATAGCTGGTCTATAGGGTTGACTTTACAACCAATCACCATAAGGGTTGTTTGGACTGATACAAGGTGTACACTAGAATTAGTGACATCATATATCAGGCCAACTTCTCACATAAACTTATTGCTTTTTATATACCGTGGGACTCCCACTTCGACGACGGGGAATATTCAAGCATGTGAATCTATGAAAGACACCCCAAATACTGGAGAACTGGGTTCTCAACAAGCTTAGCCCATTTTAATCGCTGCATATCATTAGTGGGGATCAAATCTAGAGTAAGTAATTCAGAAACTGGCTGGGCCACTGCTCTGTACTATAAAATCTAGGGTAGAGCATAAGGGATAACGATCACTCTCTAAACGATCCCTCACAATCATATCCCCTAAGGCGTGCCATAACTTAATTATTAAATAATCTATGCGGATGGCACTATGGCCTTTGTCAAAAGTATTAGCCCCATGCCTATCAGAGACTGTGCGTCCATTTGCTGCCCGTAAGCCCTTTTTCAAGACAGAGTGCTTTGATTTGGATTGCAGCATCCGTCCATTTTTTTATGGGCGCTAATTCCAGTTTTGGGATGCCCCACTGAGTATCTTCCTTGCCTGTGAGGTCTTGGTCCTCAATGCCAAGAGGCTCAAAGGTTGAGTTGAAGTTACCAGCCACTAACACTAGAGAGTCCCAGGAATGTATATCTAGGAGATCGTCAAGGGCCGTTATAACCTCGGACTTCTTCCCCCCGCTCGGACCCCTTGCGTAGACATTATAAATGTCAATACTATATTGTGGGCTTACTCTCAGCCGTATTGCGAGAACATCCTTACTCTGGGTCGGAAGAGACTGGATTTTATAACTAGTCTCCTGACGCACCCAGATCGTGAGGCCCCCTGCAGGTCGACCTTTACCCCCTTTTATGGCTGGAATATAATGGTTCAGGTAACCTACTCGATAGACTGGGTCTACTAGCCATGTCTCTTGAAAGAGGCAAATGTCGAACTGGTCAATAAATGTTGACCAATCAGGGGATGTAATCTTGGTGCCCAACCCTGCGATGTTCCATGACAGTACTGCTAGCCTACATGTGGTTGATCCATTTGGGGTCCCCCCACCGCTCTCGTTGGTAGATAAAGTACCACTATCCCTCCCTACCACTATTAAAGGGGCAATGTCAAGTGTTTGCCTAGATTTCGTAGATGTTAAATGTAATATCTTGGAAACGTCACACTCGCTGGAGGGTAGTTGTATTCTATTTGCCAATGACTCCCCAGCGAGTGGAAGTAACCTTCAGTCTACCTCTCCTAGTGGTGATGTGCTGGAAATCGAGGTAATCTCTGGCGGATTGTACTTTAATCTAATATTAGAGCGGGTGAGATTTTGTGTACGAATATCAAAGTTTACAAGGTTTTCCACTAAGTGTTGGTGGGTTAGTGTCAGGGCAATGTAATCAAATGTGGCATTAGGGCATGAGTGTCTTTCTGCTGTGATGATGTCATTCCTTATTATCGGCCGACTGCCCCTACCATAACGGATCCACTGGGTGCACTTGTTCTTAAGTGATCCCTCATCTCCTATATAGGATACACCTGGAAGTCTGGAGACATTAATCATATACACCTTATTTACTGTGTTTGGTGTTCTACTCCCTAGCCAACATTTCTATTAGCATTGATATTAAAGGTTGCGACAACGGCCTTAGCAGGGGGCAACCGGGGTATGGAAATGGGGGTCCAGCTGTCTTTCTTTGCGGGGCGCCCTTGACTTTCGCTCAGAGTATCCACATTTAAGGGCCTGGGGAGACCCCTTCTACTTGGCCTCTGTGATGGTATGGCCACACTTTGTACCAGTGAATGATTGCTAGCACTCTTAACAGTATTTAAGGATGATTTATGACTCAGAAGGTTGCCCATTGATGATTTGATCAAATCCACTGCTACGTGCACCTTACTTATTGTGTCACTAAGTATGCTAACTGACACTTTGAGGGCCCTGATTTCATCCATCATTGTTATCAATTTATTAGAAACTGTTTGGTGAACAGTGTCATCTATGGATCTTTCCTGTTGTATGTTACTATCAGATGCTCTATTATCTGTACCGGCTGCGCGTCGATCACCCATACACCTATGTTTATTAGGGTTACAAGTCGCTGTATTAACCAGGCCCATAGTGTTTAGCGGCAGGTCGGTTAGGTCAGCCAAAATTGAGAATCTATTACTACATGCTAAGCTGGTACAAAGTTCCTGAGTGTCTGACTGGCACTGGGACAGTCCCTCTGTTATTATATTTGTCTCTAGTACATTCTGGGGCAATGGTGTTATTGTTTTTTTGACGGATTTGTTTAACATGTCGGTACACGCCCTTTAGGATGTTTGCTACTCGGGCTCTGTTGCGTGCTATCACTGGGGACCTGGACAGGGTGTGTGGAATCCAATAACCCCTCACATTCAGATAATAGGCTATCTATCCTGTCCATAACACCACCCTCAGTATCATTATGGCTAGGACTTTTTCTTCTTCCCTTTTTAACTTTCCTTTTTTTGCATCACCCGTGCCACTGTCACACAATTTCCTCTTCACCATTCTGGCTAGCCCTTACGAGTGTACAATACAATATTATACAATTAAAACTATTAAAACAATTGGGAGCTCTGTTAGGCCACGCTTGATATAGTTCAATGTCTATACACCACTGTTCGTGAAGACTTCCAGTACTCCAAAAGCCTCTTGTCTTTGGTCACAGTACAGGGTAATAACCTTATTTAGGTATGGAAACTACTACTGTATAGTCACCTGGTCAGGTGTCCCGGTCGTCAAATGTTAGAGGGGTTGCCCAGCCCGGCCTCCTCCGTACTCTGACGGGCGCGGACGGGCCCGCTCTTGGCCCGGACATGCCCACGCTGCGGGAGTGCAGTGGGAGTGTGGTGGCCCTTTAATGCGCCTCCTGGCACGAAAATGGGATGCTGGGCGACCATCCTGCCACGGGTGATGCTGGGCGCTGTGGTCCAGTTCCTCCAGCCCAGGTCAGAGAAGACGGCACTGCGGGAGTGCGGCGGCCCTTTAATGCGCCTCCTGGCGTGAAAACGGGATGCTGGGCGGCCCTCCTGCCGCGGGTGATGCTGGGCACTGTGGTCCTGTTCCCCCAGCACAGGCCAGAGAAGACGACGTCCCGCGCTGCGGGAGTGCGGCAGCCCTTTAATGCGCCTCCTGGCGTGAAAACGGGATGCTGGGCGGCCCTCCTGCCGCGGGCGATGCTGGGCACTGTGGTCCTGTTCCCCTAGCACAGGTCAGAGAAGACGGCGTCCCATGCTGCGGGAGTGCGGCGGCCCTTTAATGCCCCTCCTTGTGCAAAAACGGGATGCTGGGCGGCCCTCCTGCCGCGGGTGATGCTGGGCACTGTGGTCCTGTTCCCCAAGCACAGGTCAAAGAAGGCGGCGCCCCGTGCTGCGGGAGTGCGGCGGCCCTTTAATGCACCTCCTGGCACGGAAACGGGATGCTGGGCAGCCCTCCTGCCGCGGGTGATGCTGGGCACTGTGATCCTGTTCCCCAGCACAGGTCAGAGAAGATGGCGTTCCCTGATGGCATGAGGAATAATGCACAGCCACACCCAGGGTGCCAATAGTATCCCGGTAAGCCCTAGAGTCAAAAGCTGGTCCCTGGTCTGAGTGGAATGCAGCTACTGCATCTGTCCCGTTAAAGACTTGCAAATCTTTTATAGCACTTTGAGCGTCAGCTGATCGCTGTATCCATACCTATAGGAATCTAGAACACAAATCCACTGCTAACAGGATGCATTTAAAGGAGCCAGCAGAGTTCAGTGGGCCACAGTGGTCGAGATGCACACAAGCCAAGAGCTTATTTGAAATTAGTAGAGGTGTCTGTTGTGGGTGTATTGTGGTGGAAGCTTTTATTTGATGACAAATGTCACAGCTAAGAACGTATTGCTTGGTCTGTTTGTAGAGACCTGACCACCAATAGCATTGCTGTAGTAGTTAAACTGTAGCCACCACATCTTCATGGGCAGAAGCTAACCCCTCATGAGTAGGTATGATCAATTCCAGTCTGCGGTCTGAATTTTTTAATCACTCGATCCCCCACTCCAGGAATATGCACAAACAGTATGTTTTGAGCACTCAGAAGGTAGGAGTTTTTTGCTGGATTTTGTTTAGGTAATGGGGTGCCAGCATGTGAAGCATTGACAGCTAACATAATGTCTCCATCCACTCTCGTATGAGAATGAGTAATTGCAGCCGCAACAGCAATCTAGACTGCTGCTTTTGAGGCTTTATCAGCCAGTGAATTCCCAATAACGTATATTCCAACAGGTTGGTGACTCTTTGTATGTATTACATGAGCCGGTGGCAAACGTTCTTTCAAATGTGCCACATGTCCTCAAAGCAGCTTGTGCTTGATAATATTCCCTATTCAGTGAGGGGAATTCAGGATCAGTATTTTCTAGTGCCAGAATTAGAGCTTTGAGTTCTGCCAGCTGCACAGTGAAATCACCTAGTTATTGTCTAAATGTTTTAATAGGGTGGAAGACTCCAGCCCTCATTTTTACCCTCATCGCTGCACAAGCGGCGGAGGATTGATGTTTAGTTCCAACTGTGGGCTGGGCAGAACCATCAATATAGACTACAAAGTCGTACTGGACAAGAGTCAAAATGTCTTTGGGCACAGGGTATTCTTGTTCATATTGAAGGAATTCTTTGTAGCGTAGGGTCAAAGACATAGTCCACGTCAGTATCTGCTCGATCCATGAAGCTCCTTGCGGCCCGGCAGTCAACAACATCAAGTTCAACTACTCGGAGGTCCTGGTCCCGATCGAGTAGCACAAGGTCGCGGGATCGCCGCTGAGTCCCAAGTTCTCTTTGTTACACTCGAGGTCCTCGGGACACTCTGGGAAGAAGTCCAAACGAAATTCGACTTCACTTCGAATGTCATTCTTTGAAGCTCCAGGCATGGTTCAGCAGAGAAGTTGCTGGTTCGACTCTGCACCCCCCCCCCCCCCATTTCCAGGAGCCGGAGCAACCTCCACTCAGATTAAATAAGCTTACAATGCTATGCACCACGTATTTGAGCAGGCTGACCCCTCCAGTGCACCTTCTGGCCCCACAGCTTTGGAGGAGACCCCATCAGGCTCCATGCCGACGGCTCCGGCCTCTGCACCTTGTGGGGTCTCATGGATCTGATTCTGGATTTGGGTCGGCACCGGTCATGCCAACATGACATTCCCTGGCGCCAGTCCCAAAGTCAGTGCTCCTGGAGCCGCTGGTGCCAACCCCATTCTGATACCCAACAACTCAGGTCAGATCGTCACTGACTCTGGCTCCGTTGGGGCCCAGAGGTTCTGCGCTGATGCTTGTTCATTTTGAAGAGGTTTCAGGTATTCGAGAAGAATGGGAGGGGTCTCTGGACCCTTTTGAACACCACTTGGACGATCCTTGTGAGCAACTGGACTAGTATGAGGAGCTTCCAGAGGCCAGTGGACTGGACACCTCTGCAGATGCTGGTATGCTCTTTCTGCCCACTTTGGCTACGGAGGAGGGGCATCTTTTTCAGTGGTGGTGAAGAGGGCAGAGGAGGTCCTTGTCCTGGAACTGTCCTCGGTGCAGCTCAAGACTAATATCTTGGGACTTCCTCATCCCAACAACATTTGCCTTTCAATGAGGCACTTATGGATGTCCTTTTAGGCACTTGATACAAGCCCAGCTCAGGGGCTCCTGTGAACAGGATAATAGCACGCCGCCATCGCCCTGCACCGGGTGCTCCAAATTTCCCCAGCCAACACCCCACCACTGAGAGCTTGATAGTTCAGGCTCAAACATCCCATAGCACTTTCCCTTCTGCTTCCTCAGACATGGAATCCAAGAGGCTGGATGAACTTGGGAAGAAGATGTTTTTCTTCCACTAACCTTGCAGTCGGTGAACACTGCATGTGTATTGGGACGTTTCTCGCACACCGGTTGTGCAAGTACTGCCACAGGTTCCGGAGAAGGATAGGAGTGAGGCGTCCAAGTTCACAATCAGGTGTGGTCTGGATACGACTCACTTACTGGGCAGAGCGGTTTCGTCGATAGTGGCCTTATGCCGCCATGCCTGGCTGAGAACATCTGACTTTTTGAGGGATGTCCAGGACAATATTATGGAAATTCCCTTCGATGGGACACGTCTCTTTGGACAGGAAGAAGGCTCAGCACTGGAACGATTCAAGGACTCGTGGGCTACGGCCAAGTCCTTGGGCCTCTCTGTAATACCTTGTTCCCAGTCTGCCTTTCGCCCCTTTCATGGCAATGGAAGGGTTTTCAACTGCACCAGCCATACCCCAGCCACCGCCCTGCACAGACTCCCCAAGCTGTGCGAGGACGCGGTACATTCCGACCTCGTGGGAATGGTCACCAGAAGTCATCCAACACCGACTCCTCGGCAGCTGCAGCCTACGAGCCTTCCTAGTTTGGTTCTGCAAGACCATGCTAGTCCAGTTGGAGGGAAAATTCAACATCATCTTCCCCGCTGGCGGTCCATAACATTGGACAAATGGTTCTTGCAGATCATTCGGCCCCGCGGGTGGTCCATAAAATCAGACAAATGAGTATTGCAGATCATTCTGGATGGCTACTCTCTTCCTTTTCTGTCTTTTCCTCTTCCATTACTGCCAACTCAAGAACGGCTGGTGGAGGATCACCTGTTATTACTCCAAGAGGAAGTTACATCTCTCCAGGCCATGGGGGCTATAGAGAAGATTCAGATTTTAGAAGTAGGCAGTGAGTATTACTACTCCCGCTACTTTCTGATACCAAAAAAGAACAAAGGTTTATGTCCTCTTCTAGACCTCCGGACAGTCATTCTCTTCCTGAAAAAGGAGAAATTCAAGATGCTCACGTTGGCTCAGGTCTTATCTGCCCTAGACTAAGGTGACTGGCTGGTAGTGTTGGACTTGCAGGATGCTCATCTTCACATCTCCATTCTGCCAGACCACAGTCGTTACCGGCGGTTCAAGGTAGGCCACAAGCACTTTTAGTTCACTGTGCTACACTTTGGCCTAACCAGCACCCCTTGGGTGTTCAACAAGGTGATGGCGGTGGTTGCAGATCATCTGCACAGGGTAGGGGTTTCAGTCTTTCCCTACCTCAATGACTGGCTGTTTAAGGTGTCCTCACCCCAGACTTCCCTCTACCAACTCCAAACTGCGATGGACCTCCTTCATTTGCTGGGGTTTACTATAAATGTGCCGAAGTGACACCTGATTCCTTCTCAGATTCTGCCTTTCATCAGAGCTGTTCTAGACACAGTTCAGTTTCAGGCTTATCCTCCTGAGCAGCGAGTCCAGGATATTCAGGTTATGATACCAATGTTTCAGCATCTATCCTGGATTTCAATGAGAATGGACTCATGGCCTCCTGCATCCTGTTGGTAAACCATGATAGATGGCACATGCAGCCTCTGCATTGGTACCTGACGTTCCAGTGGGCACAGCATCAGGGGAATCTCTCTGACCTGGTTCAGATCTCGGAAGGAACTGCAAAAGACCTGCAGTGGTGGTTAAAGAACCGCAATTGCATCAGAGGCAGACCCCTCTCCCTTCCCCAACCAGATCTCACAGTAGTGACAGATGCATCACTCCTGGGATGGGGCAGCAATCTCGGAGAGTTGGAGATCAGAGGACACTGGTCTCTGGCAGAGTCGGGGGCTCCATATCAACTTGTTGGCGCTTTAGGCGAACCGACTAGCATTGAATGCATTTCTTACCTCGGTCAAGAAGAAGTTGGTGCAAGTGTTTGCGGACAACATGAGCATCATGTGGTACTGCAACTAGCAGAGCGGTGTGGGGTCGTGGACCATTTGTCAAGAGGCCTTACACCTCTGGACATAACTGGAACCACAGGGCATGACCCTGGTGGTTCAACACCTGGCAGGTTCTCTGAACGCCAGGGCTGACAAACTTAGCTGTCTATGCATAGCAGATCACAAATGTTTTTTTCAGTCGGAGGTGGTGCGAAGTCTCTTTCAACAGTGGAGAGAGCCTTGGTTAGAGGTTTACCTCCAAAGAGAATGCACAATGTCAGCAGTATTGCGCACTGGAGTTTCCAAAGTGGCTATTGCCCGGTGCCTCTTTTCATCACAAGTGGAGCTCAGGCCTCCTGTAAGCCTTTGCGCCCATACTACTTCTGCCCTGACTTCTCAAGAAGATCAAGAACAACCACGTCCAAGTCATTCTTGTGGCTCCAGACTGGGCACGGAGAGTCTGTTTTTCAGAGCTTCTTCGAATGAGCATTGATTCTCCGAACAGGTTGACTCTTTGGGACGATCTTCTGTCGCAGCAGCCGAGGAGGGTCCTCCACCCGAACCTGTCCACTCTCTGCCTACTTGCGTGAAGATTGAGCTGCAACAGCTGATAGCTTTTGACCTGCCTCCTGAAGTATGTAGTGTTATCTTGGTGGCCAGGCCACCCAACACCAAGTTGGTATACGCCTGCCGCTGGCAACAATTTGTAAAATATTGTACAGAAATATCTATTGACCCTCTTTCTGCTTCTCTATCTAATATTCTTCTTTTTATATTTAACCTTTCCCAGCAGGGCTCTGCTTTGAGCACTTTCACAGGTTATCTTTCTGCTCTGTTTGCTTTCTTGCGGTTGCGGCTACATGATCAACTCTCTTTATTTAAGTCCCCCATTGTGAATAGGTTCTTAAAAGGGCTTGTCCATATGTTTCCCCATATGTCCTTTATCATGCGGCAGTGGGATCTAAATCTGTTTCTGTGTGCTCCCTTTGAGCCATTACACAATTGTTGCCTCCAGCTGCTTAACATCAAGACAGCCTTTCTAATGGCAATAACATCTGCCCGAAGGGTGAGTGAGATGCAGACTTTCCATCCAAGCCTCCCTATCTTATGACTTTCCTGGATAAAGTGATGCTTTGCACTCATGCCTCATTCCTTCCTAAAGTGGTGACCCTATTCCACCTATTTTGCTCCTCCGCATTCCTCTAAGGAAGAGGAGCATCTCCATCATCTGGACCCAAACAGAGCTTTGTCGTTCTACCTTGACCACACAAAGGAGTTCCGAGTGGATGAACAACTCTTTTTGGGTTATGTAAGAGCTAAAAAAAGGTCGAGCAGTGCAGAAACTAACCATTTGGTGCTGGATTGTTATCTATATTAAAATCTGTTACGCTCTGCCTAGCAAGCAGCCTCCTGAAGGTTTACGAGCCCATTCCACCAGGGGGAAGGCTGCGACTACAGCATTGGCTTATGGAGTGCCAGTCCTGGACCTATGCCAGGCTGCAATGTGGGTTTCACTGCACACATTTGCAAAACACTACTGCCTGGACAGTCAGGTCAACAGGGACAGGCATTTTGCCCGTTCGGTCCTGCAGGAGTTTCTAGTCTAGTAAATCTGTCTTGCAGCCCACCGCCACAAAGTATGGCTTGGGTATCTATTCAAAGATAAGGAATGTGCGGCTAGAAGTTTCTATCAGATGAACAAGTTACTTACCTTTGGTAGCTGCAGATTCCTTACAAACCCACACATGCCTCCCCGATCTGCGGACCCATTTATAGGGCTAGGGTTGATCTCCTTTAAGGGGCCCTAGTTTTGACACACACTAGTCAGTTCACTTCATGGCTCTTCACTTCTGGCGTGGAAAAAGTGAAAAGTAACCGACGTATGTGCACCTATAGGTGGTGCCTGTATAGGTTACCGTGATGTCCCAACTAACGACTACCGCGACATTACGCGGAGCCAAACAGAGCCACCTGACTGCACGCCGGGGTACTGCTCACGCAAAGGTTTCTGGATCCAGTCTGACATCTGCAAAGGTACGGGATCTGAAGCTAAATATAATGCAGATAATGCACTACCGAAGCTAAGTAACTTGTTCTACACTACAAGATCACCTACTTCAGCAATACTGAGCCTGATGCCAGAAACAGATACATTATGTACATACCAACAAAAATAGATTCACCTGGCTCATCTCATTTTAGAAATCCGTCATAGGCAACCTAGCTAATACTTGCTGATTATGTCAGTTTATGAGGTTATGTTAATGTGTTCTAGGTCCTAGCATCGGTATTGTGTGTTAATTACCAAGCTTTTACAAATCATTTATATGTAACTGAACTAATGTTGTATAATTTAGTGCATATGTTTACGCTGCATATTTCTATTTTTGTTAGAGCTATATTTGATTTCATGGAAAAAAACAAAAAGAAATCTGGTATAATTCAGTAGATTTCAAGACCCCAAAGGTCGGTTCTCCAACCTTTTCTGTAGTGGGAGCTCCTTCTGATTAATGAAATACACCTGAGCTACTATTGGCTTTGATAGTTGTAGTTGATAGTGACCACACTTTACAGGATTATAATAGTGACCACACAGATGTCTGTCACAATATTGTGTGACAAAATAACATCATACGTAATATATGTACATTGGTAAGTATAAAGTTACTATTCTTAGCTCCATTTCCACGTACCATCAAGAGATATATAATAGATATGGATATATCTTCAATATAAAAAGATGTGGAGATATAAATATACTGACCTATACATACATACATTTATGATGTTATATTTGTCGATATTCTGGATTCAATATTTTGACAGGACGACATTTAAAACTCAACATTGTGATGGAAAACGGACTTCCCCAAGGCAAGATGGATGACAGCAATGTCAGGAACAGCTAAATCAATGTGATATGCCTTTGAGATATCTAGGAACCATCGAGGACATATCTTTTATCGCAACCTCCTACAACTGCTGGGTCACAGGTGGACCAACCACCAACAGAACCACAGAGTGACACCCTTATAACGCATCATTTCAAATGAATCAGATAAATGTTTACTGATTAAAGCCATTGACAACCTTCTTCCACCTAATTCTCTGGGCTACATGCCTCTCTTCTCTTCATCTTTGTAGTGTTTAATTTGCCATTGGTCCGTATTTTTCTGGGGGTGAAGCTAGCCATGTATTGCTAAATATACTACTATGTCTGTTGTATAAAAATACCAATTAAAAAAAATATAAAAAATATGATATGCCTCCACATGACTAATAAAATAATAGCCACATCAGAAAGGGGCCACTGGCACAAAGGCAATACTTAAAGCTATAAATCTCTCAATCACACCATGAATTACCACTCAAAGAGCAGCTTTAAATATGTGTTGGATCCTTCATTAATTTAGTTTTTAAACCTCAGCATATCACTTTCCAAACAATACATATTTTCCTATGAAATATGCCCTTTTCATTTTGAGTAACAACATTTCAACAGCATCTTATCTTTTTCATACATGCTGCCTGACTAATAAAGTGTACATTGTAAAGAGACAAATCTACATGTAACTTGGAACAAGCATTGGCATAGCCAATAGGTCTTGCTTTTGGGACCTTGTAAGTGTTTAGCCGGAGCTATTGGCTTTGCCAATGTCTTTAAGCCAAGGTGTAGAGCAATGTGCCTGCTGTGCACCATGTTGGAAAGTTATAATAGAAAAGTGTTATAAGCATTTTTGTTACCTTATGTATAACCAGGGAGGCATTATGTACAACTGAACCACCCTATTAAACAAGCATTAGAAATGCAATAGGTTTTGAATTTGCTTGAGTTGGAGCTATTGGCACTGTAAATGACAATTTGGTAAATGTATGTATGTGGTGTGTAATGGAATTATGTGGGTTGGATGGGAATTATTAGTTGGGCAATTGTGTGGTGTAGAATTTTGTGGTGTGAAGTGGATTTGTGTAGTGGAATTATGTGGTATAGTATGCAGTGGAAATATGTTGATAGTAATTGTGTGGTATTGAGTGTACTGGAAATATGTGGAGTGGGATTGTGTGTTATATCGTGTAATTATGTAGATTGGTATTTTGTGCAGTGAAGAGGTATGTGGTGTAGTTTAATTATGTGGTGCACTGTTGAATTTTGTGGCATGATGTGGAATTTTGTGGTGTAGATTGGATTTATGTGGTGTGTTGTGTAATTGTGTTGTTGAGTTGAACTGTGTGGTTTGGTGCAAACGTTTGTGGTGTGGACTGGATGTATGTGGTGTTTTGTGTAATTGTGTTGTTGAGTTGCATTATGTGGTTTGTGTCAAATTTTGTGGGGTGGATTTGAAATGTGTGGAGTTGAATTGTGTGGTGCAGAATTGTGTGGATAATCAACATTAACTTGTCAAAAGCAGCACACCACAGAAGCAACCAGCTTTTGGCAAAGTGCAGGACCTAGTAACAAGTCTCGCTCACCCTGCTGCCTCAACCTTTTATTTAAATTAACAAGAAGGGAACTCATGAGCCAAACCGCTCGAGAAGTACTGCACCTAGCTGGTTAACCATTTTGCTACACGTTCATACCGATTTGAAGGCATGGTACCATAATTGTCAAGTCAATCCATGTCACACATCACATCTTCAATGAGCTATGGTTCAACCAACCAACATTTAACAAATTATGATTTTTATACCATATGCAACAATATTAAAAGCAATACCACAAGTCCCAGAATGCAATGTATTGTTAAAAGGCCAGCACTGTCTGAACGTGTTGCATATAGCATGGACTCTTGTCAGTTAAAAATGGATGTCTCTGGTTGGAGAAGAAGCAATATGTTTGGCATGTACATATAATGTCTTGCCTGCCGGGGACCTACAAGTATGAGAGAAGCAGCTCCGATGCACGCCGAGGCTCGAGCACAGTTGAGAGATGCAGGGCAGCTGATGGTTCGGAGGGAAGGGGGCTGATTAAGGAGGTAGGTGAACTCACTCACCAACTGCAGTATCCACATTATTGCAGAATGCTCGGTACCGCTTAGAAGGACCAGTTATCTGTTGGCTTCAGCCTCAGCTCTTGGTACCAGTGGCCCGCACAGCACACTGGGGACCAACTAAGCAGCCATCGAAGTGACAGGGAATCGCTGCCATGAAGCCGAACACAAAACTTGTCAGAGTCACATGCTCGCATTGTTTCGAAGTGGGACATTCATCTGAAGTTAATTGCGAGAGGATAGGAAACGTAAAAAAAAATAAAGTACAATTAAGCACATTTAGTAGCAGGCCACTAGAGGAGGTGTGACCAGAATGGGACTCGATGCTACAATCTCAACACTGGCATTTATTTTTATTCCAAAATGTTTCCTTGATTGCGCTATGATGAATGCTCTGGCTGATCCTACCATGTCCGCGAGTGAACTTATCCCCATGTACCAACTATGAAATGGAAGTGCACAAATAGAACAGCACAGCTACAGCATGCTGGGGGGGGAAGAAACAGGGACGGGCTAAAGCGGCAGAATAAACAGACACGAGGTTGTGTGGAGACCCCGAAGCAGTTCCGTGTGGATGAGTAGGAGCCTGCTCTTTTTATTGGATGTTTAATGCATTTTGGGTTGATAGAGAGCAGCGGTCGAAGTGCATGAAAAAAGTGTGGAGCTGTGATCCTGAGTCCACTGGGGGTAGGATCAGTGATTGTTGGGAGGAGAGGGGGGGCGTATTTCTGTCGGGTAGCCGACTTCTTGGAGGCGGCGCTCGTGGGAAGCTGACACTTCGCCTTGTGGTGAAAACTTTTGAATGACTTTTATTTAAAGAGGTGGCCACATTTGAACAACAAACATTTTCCCAAAAATTCAAGTGAAAATCCCGGTAAAATTTAACCATTTTCAAGAGAAAAGTCTCATCAGTTTCAACAAATACTTTTATTTAAGGCTGTTTTACAGCAACCTTCACACTGACGGTGCCTAAAATACCGTGAGAGCAGTTGTCTCATTGGGACCGATTTCTAAGAATGAGCATCAAAGTTAAAAGAAACACGTGCCGCAAAAGTGAACGTGACCGCCATCTGTTTCCAATTAACGCGACCGCGAGACAGGCAAATGTAAACAAGCGTGGGCGCGATAATTGGAAACAGATGGCGCCGCTGCTCGCTCCCGCAAGGTGGATGCCTTACATGCATGAGTGCTCATTGGAAACAGTGCAGTACATGCACGAGTTTTTTGAAAAGTACAAACCGATTCCAAGAGGTCATCTCCTAAGCAGCGCTTGCGCGCTGCACTAGGCTCGACCTAAAAATTGAGAGTGGACAGAGATGGTCATGCTGTAAGTCCTACACCTGTACCAGTGTGTGTCTGTGTGGTCCGGCTGTTGGTTAGGCTGGCTGCCACTGTAAGGGCCCAGAAGTGTGTAATGCTGCCTATAATCAATGTGGCTAGACCCTCTGAATTGCACACTGTGCTGGACTGCTCTTCTAGAAGCTACTGCCAGGGTAACGGCGAGTTTCCAGTAGCTCCCAAGCTACCCATTAGAGACCCCTGCTTTATCAGAACAAAAAACTGGAAAAATTACACATGTGACCAGAAATGTGTTCATAGCTGCATAGAGCGCTGAATGCTCAGTTGTAATGCTCAAGGTTTTTTTGCTGTGTTGTATATGTCAATCTGTCTCAGTTGTCATGTCCAAATTTCCCTCTAAAGGTGCTTTTGTCCTTGATTCCTAGTATATTCTCTTCGTTCTGAGAAGTCTGTGTGCATGTCCTCGGATTTGATTTGGTGTTCCCGCATTAGTGGTGATGGCACGCTATCCCATCAACCACCTCTGTCACAATGGCCTTGTCTCACTATCCAAGTGGGGTGCCCATATCTCCCTGTCTAAGTGTCTCTTTCCAGGTTTCCCTGACCTGCCCTAGTATTACCTAGACCCTGTGTCATTTTCTCCAATGAAGATGGTTATCTTATTTTGAGTGTGGAGTATCGCAGTCTCTTTTCCCGGGTAAGAAAAGCAGTAGACAAAAATAAAAAAGTCAATCACAAGCTTAAAGTACAGTTTTGCAAGATTTTCCTAGCGTCGAGTACATTTGACTAGTTAGAGGGCGCAATGTAACACATACAAATATTGTGAATGTTTCATGAGAGCGTAAGTGCGTGTGCAAACTGTAAGCCAAAACATGTTTTTTTATCCCTGTCTGTAGGACCTGGTGCTGGAGTTGGTGTTTGGCTATCGGGGCAAAGACTGTCGAAATAATGTGCATTACCTCAATGATGGGGCAGACATCCTGTACCATACTGCCTCAGTTGGGATTTTATATAATGTTGCAACAGGTAGGAACACAAGCCTGTTCTTGTTGCCCTTTTCTTTTTGAACTATGGGGAGGTGTTTGACACTAAAAAAATTACCATAAGACTAGAAACCACACTAAATTATTTTCATTAACTAAACTGAAAGCAGGATTTTCTTATGTTACGTGTATAATCTGTCCTTTTCTTTCTAGTTGCTTTCTTTGTCTTGGTGGGCAATGTTATCTGGTTTTTTCCTCAAAAGGCAAGCAAACTCTTTGACCTTTGGAATTGTATGAAGATTTGTGATAAGCCACTATACTTTGATGTAAATAAATACTTTTGAACACCTCACTGAGTGGCTATCCGAACTGCGCCATCACAGAATGCTGTGAAATCTGAAGGGCCAGTTAATTTTTGTGTTGCATTTAGTATTTTTGATAACTGAGTGGTAGTTATGAATGCCCTGCTAAATAGATGAATCCAAAAGCGTATAAGGTTAATGTGAATGCTGTGTAACAGATTTCTAAGTGAGCTGGAGATTGAAAAGATATTTACAACTGCATGTGAGTTAAACACCTTCCTACACTGCAAAGGTCAATAAGTAAATATAATAATAAAAAAGAAGCTGGATTAAGAGATTCGCTGGAAAAGTAGTGACAGTCTATCTGTGAGTATGGAATAAATTAATTAGACTAAGATTTTTTGATATCATAGTTAAGTAATGAACGGGGATTGACGTTCTAGCCTTTAAAAGCCATAACATCTGAAGAAAAGACTATTATTTGGTACTTCATGCATGTAAAATTAATTCTAAATAGTACACAAGCTATAACCATCTTCATATTGAATAAAAATGGTCATAATTATTGTCATACATACACAGTTATCATGGCACGCCTCATGCAACGCCAGTCTCAAAGTGATTCCCGGCTCACATGTTTCGTTTATGCTTAATGATAATTTTGAATCACAATGAACCTTCGGTCGAGGTTGAAGACATTGTTTCAGAAATATATATCCAAGTGTCTTGTGTGTGGTCAAGTGTCTACGTATTCTAAAGAATCAAGCGTTAAACCTATGTTTGATGTCCAAATAAATCTGCCACAATCTCAAATGTGTGATAGAAAACGAGTCATGAACTGTAATATTTATAAAACTAATTTATTTCCAATCCTAAGCACCATATATGGTATATAATGTGATAGTGAAATAGCGGACTGAGGCAAAGATTGCTACACTTTTTAATGAAGAAGAATGTTGCACTTTTCTGTCTTTTGAGTCTGTAGGGGTTGTCGTCAGAAGAAAGGAAATGTATTAAATATTCTAAATACATGTATTACAATTTATGCCTTGACTTTGATAATATCTGTCTGAATTATAGTTGTATTTTCCTTAAGCAGATGTGTTAGGAATGTGGTTGCCAACATACAAAAGTAAATTCTGTAGTCACTTTATGATGGCTAAGGATGATTTCATAAGGTAGACACATTTTTTAGGCAGATTGTTTTACTAAGTTTTAGACACCGTATTTTGCTTTAAGAGAGAACAATATCTGAAGAGGAACACAGATATTTCACTGCCTTCTAAATATGTATATAAGACTTTTAATAATGCTTCTATGTAGAAAAGTGAGTGATAGTAGTAATTAAAAGTTAATATCAAAACTATGTTAGATCAGTAAACAACATTGTTTAAACATGCTTATTATTGGTACTTATAAGTTATTCAGGACAACAAAAAAGATACATAGGTGACGCATTGAACCAGACAATTTTCTATACATCCATGTCTCTAATGTCATCCTAACATGTGAATATTGAAAACGAGAGAAAACCTTCTAAAGTATGCAAGAATTGGGTGAAAAGTGACTTTCTGAGCTGCAGGAGGCCTATTTAAATTTTGTTGGACAGAGTTAACATCTTCTGTTCAGAATTTACAGTTTACAGAATTTTCAGCTGTACTTTGTGTGTTATCAATATGTAGTATTATTTTACATCTGTTCCATGGTGGATGCTGGGGAGGCTGTGGCGTTGGACCTTTTGGACCTATCTGCACCCTTATATACCATCTCCCTGACCCGGCTTGTTGATCAACTTCAGAAACTGGGGGTCACAGACTTGACGCTCCAACTTCTGGCATCTTTTCTGAGTGACAGGTCTCAGATGGTTATGATGGACCAGTTCTGCTCGAAGTCCATAACGTTGCCAAGTGGGGTGCCTCAGGGTTCTTCCCTGAGCCCTACATTATTCAATTTGTATGTTTCCCCGCTGGCAAAACTCAAAAGATCTTTTGGGCTCCAAGTATGGTTATATGCTGATGACACTCAAATATAGATATGGATGCAACTGCCACCAACTTAGAAACTGTATGCAGGCTGTGGCCACATGGATGAAAATACTACCTAAGACTCAATGAGGACAACATGGAGGTCTTGAGCTTTGGTAGTCAACTATCCGTATGGCCTAATTTGTGGTTGCCAGATAGACTTGGGGCTTTACCTACTCCAACTGACTGCGCTAAAAATCTCGGAGTACTGGTCGATAAAAATCTATTGTTCGACCGGCAGGTCAACTTCACAGGTACGGCCTGCTTTTGGATAATTAAAACCCTTTGGAAAGTGTTTCATTTTTATTCCTCTTCAAGCACGGAAGCAAGTGGCTCTATCGCTTATTATATCCAGGTTGGAATACTGTGATGCTCTTTACCTGGATTTTAATAAGACTGTACTTGCCAAACTGCACCTGGTTCAGCACGCTGCAGTCAGATTAATCTTGATGTCCCCAGATTTCAATCAGTTTCTGAGGGGATTTGGGAACTTCACTGGCTACCCGTGAATAAACAAATCCTCTTCAAGGCTCTTTGCATTGTTCACAAGGCCCTGCATAACATTGGCCCAGGAGAACTCAGGAACTTGGTCCAACATTACACTCCCCCTAGACTGCTACGATCCTCAGGCAGAAATCTCCTATTTGTCTCTAAGCATCGAAAATCGAGATGGGGAGGTAACCAACAGCATCCAAGCTGTGGAATTCGCTACCTCACTCTGTTTCCTGTCTTCAGTCTCGTTTTCCATTTTGTAAGCCTTGAAAACCTGGCTATTTACTCTTTAACGGACAGGTAGTGGGATCAACTTGTTGCTCTTTCTTCCTCCGCCTAAGACTGCTTCCAGCACCTTCACACCTTTGGGCAACTTTGCGCTCTAAAAGTCTTTTTCATTTCATACTTCCTGAATTAGGCGATATAGCAGCAGACCTGTTGAATAGAGAACTCCACAACTTGGAGAGTAACCTTTAGCACTGGAATACTCACAATAATGCATAGGGCATTTTATGAGTCTTTGATTGCTGTTTTTCCTAAAAGCAGCTCTGGCACGATGCCTAATGGTAGAACGAACAGTAAATGGTTCAATCGCAAATGTAAGCTGGCAAAGGGGGCATTAAATCTAGCGGTTAATGATTGTAGCCAACCTAGGATAGCCCTAGCACGCCGGAGATACAAAGCTGCACTTGCCAAAGCCAAGCGTGATTTCGCTGACAAAAACTGGCAAGATCTGCAATTATCAGCTAGATGCAATGACAATCGCTTGTTTTGGCACATCATTGCAGAGGGGAACGCGAGTAATCAAAAAACCCTTCGTTATCACATTCAGCCGGAGACATGGGTCAGACACTTTTGCACATTATATGTCAGGAATGAGGATACTAGCTGTATAGATAATACAAGAGCCGGCCAGAATACCCCTAACACCTTTTCCTCTATACATTCGACTAGTACTGCACTGGGCTTTAGCTTGGACGACACTATATCAGCAATTAATAGACTCAAAGCAGATAAAGTCCCTGGTCCTGACCAGATACCAGGTATTGTATTGTATTGTATTGTGTTGATTCTTGTATAGCGCTGCTGTCACCCCACGGGTATCCTGGCGCTCTGATATAGACAAGTATTGCCGGTGCTGGAGAAATTAGGCAGGACGAAGAGATCAGGCTCTCGGGAAGAGACATGTTTTAAGGCTCTTTCTGAAATCAGTTGAAGAGTCGATCTGTCTGATCCTCTGTGGTAACTCATTCCACATCCGAGCGCCCACAACGCTGAATGCCCTCCCACCCATTCTAGCCTGTTTGAATCTAGGCGTTACCAGCAAATTGGCGCTGGAAGAGCGAAGGGGAGATACCAGGTGAACCTTTCCTGAAGAGGCTAGTCAATACACAAGGTAGTGGTGGATAATGAGTCGCACAATCACATAGACAATTTGAATCAGATAATGGGGCAGTTCAATACAATAAGTATATTCAACTATAAGACACACTGTAAGGAAGGTGCCAATCGAGGTCAGATATCCCACTACCAAGGATATCAGTTGAACAGGTCACACATGGCCCGTAATATAGACATACAAGAAGACCCCGGCACTCTTCATCTAATTGAAAACAGTACACATTTGTTAGAAATTAATCATATAAGCTGCAAGCTCCAAGTAATAAAGAGAAAAAACCAATTGGCATAAGGAATGTCAGGAAACATACAAATGTGTGCTGTGAGTTCAGTTTAATGATTTTCAAACACAAAGCACTTCATCTAGCGTATTACATCATATATCAGATAAAACATCAGACAGAGAAGATTTTCTTTTTCATTAGTATATATGTCTCAATTCTTGCAGTTCTTATAAATGCTAAGGTTTGACACACAGAGTATTTTCTCTGAAACAACCAACGCGCGTTTCGTCACCACCGTGACTTCCTCAAGGCTGTAAAATATTAGTAGAACAAACATTGAAGTGTTCCGACATTGATGCACAAGCTGCTATAAAGGTCCATTTCTAAAAGTTTTTATTCAAATATTATTAAAAGCAGTATATACGTCATTGACAAAAGACCGCTTAAAAAACGATTCCTATGAATAATGTCACCCTAGATATTTGAGCCAAAGAATGAGTGAAAAAGACATGCAGAGATTGGGGTAATGTGAGAAGCGTAAAAAAGACTCCAAGTTTAGAAGAAACAGTCATACCACATAGTACCAAAGTCAAACCAACTGAAAAAGTGTTCGTGGCTATGAAAGAAAGATTGGAAACCGGTGAAATAAAGAGGATCTGTGAGTCAGTGTCCACTCCCAAAGTATATTAAGAAGAAACAACTCCATTGCTATGGAACAAGAAAAATATTCTAATGAAAAGTAAAGTAAGTCTGAAAAGGTCCCCCTATTAGCCCCAAATGTAACTGAACATAAGAGAACAGTTGAAGAATATATATAGAAACATTATATAGTCCAAATTCTTGTATTATTACATCACCTTCAGTTATGATGGTTGTACAAGAGTTAGCAATGGCTATAGTAGGCCCGATCCCCTAGATTTCTCCGAGGTCCCTAGAAAGTATCTCGATGACTCCGGATATTCACTGTCTCATAAGGTTGCAAAAATCGAAGCTGGAAAAGGAGAAAAAACGAACCAGTCCTAGCAAGATTAGGTAGTCCATTTAAGAAAGCATTGATAATTCTAGAACCCAGGTCAGTACATTCTATTGTCTGTACCTATAACCGGACAGCTAGACATTCACCTTGTTTGACTTCAATTATGGGGTAGAGAGTATTGTACTATATTGGGGTCGTGTACAGCCTCCAAAATCCTGGAGAGTGTTGAGATCCAGTAAGCAGTACGTAGTTTGATGCGATTTGGCAAAAACTACATGTAAAACAAACAGGAAATAAAGTTACAAAATGTTTTCTAAAGAATCGTTTTGATGGTTGTCAGACCTTGTTATTTGTAAAACACATCAAATAAGCGTGACTTACATACACGTTATAGTTTAAGAACACAGGTTCTTAAATCCAGAAGTGATAGATGTCTCTGTCATTTTAACCGAGTAAAAACACGTCTATGGAAAGAAGAGAGTGTACACATTCAATACATAGTAAGAAGAACTAGTTTAATTAAAATATGAGTTTCCTCATATTCAATACTAATGTTAAAATAGTGAAAATATCTATGTCTAGTTCAAAGAGCACTTACGCAATCACCAGCAAGCTATATAAGCTCTGCTATTCTTCAAGTATCCCGTAAGTTCTGCTAAGGAACCATGATAAGGTCCTAAAGTACAAAAATATAAAAGTCACAATCACTAATGTTTCCAGTCCAATATGTAACTGGTGGTTGCAAGTTTAAGTCATTTTTAAAATAGAAAAAGATGGGTACTAAGTCTTTGGCCATCCTTAGTGCTACGCTATCCAGTTAAAGCATTTAAGGCAAAATATCTCTGCTTACGAGTGTAACGACTATTGACCACCAACACGAACCTCCCGTCACACACCACACTATCCACTACATTTACCTTCAGTCTGTGAATTATGACGTCCTTAGAATCCTCCCGTCCGTAGCCTTCCTGCATCAGATAGTCCCGCCCGAGGTCTGGTTTAAAAACCAATTATGTCCCGGAAGTGTTCCCTGCATTGTCACGAGTGAGCGAGCAAGCACGCGAGTTAAAAAACGGACTATCGTTCATCGATATGGGCGCCATATTGGAATGGGGAAACTATAGAGAAATGAATTCCGTTTAATCATTCCTGAACCATATGTTAAGGTCACCACTGAACCGGTATTCTAAGTCGTAAGATGTCAAAAAAGTAGTGAAAGAAAGAAGTGGAAAGGATGTGGTGCATGAGATTGATTTAGATTAATTAGAGTTGGTATAAAAGCATAAACCTCAGATGTCACCAAAAGATAAAGTTTCAAAAAAAGGAGGAAGGAGAGGGGAGTGCACAAAAATTCAGAGGGGAGTGCAAAAAGACCCCCATCCACCTTGATTTTAAAGTTCAATAGGCCATTCTACCGGTTTACACCTGTACATTTTCTGATAAGGCCATTTAGGAAATGCTGTAGACAAAGAACAGAGCAATCATCACAGTTCGTGCAGTAACGGTATTGACTTATTCATGGTAACCGTCCAGTACAACATAGCACATGTATGCAGAGGGAAGACTCAGTTATTTGGCCAACACTTAGATTACTGATGTCATAATCCCTAATTCCAGTGTCGAGCACAAGAGATAGAGAACAAACACACCCACAACAGGAGAGTTAAACTAGAAGACACCAATGTGATCATTGCGTATAGAATTATTTAGATTCAGTCTCCGTTAGTGTGTCAACATAGACAAAAACATTCGAATCATACTTCTACAGAAATGTCAACATGAGTATACAACATAGGATCACATTGCACATCACAGTAACTCTCTTGGTTTTGATCACATGATATAGAAACAGGTTATAGTATTCTTTCATAGATAGAGAGTACCTCTGTGACACAAGCTAAGGATGTGGGTGATCACTCAGACAGGAAAACATGTAGTTCCTTATCAAAATTTAAGCCCTGTTCTACCGCTCTCAATTTAATGATCCATTGTGTTTCAGTTCTACGTAACCTTAAGACCCGGTCACCCCCTCTTTGCTGCGCTTTAATTTGAGTGATACCATGAAACCGGATATCTTTCATATTCGCTAACAAGTGTGAATCATTAAAGTGGACCGCAAAGGGATACTCTCTGTTGTTGTTCCTGACTGCTCTGATATGTTCCTGTATTCGCTCTTTAAGTGGACGCAGTGTACTACCCACATAGATAAGCCCACAGATACATATGTGACTAATTTCCACACACACAGTAATGTTGTCTACAAAATCTTATTAAAACATTGGCATCTATTACATCTAGACAAATCTTTAGCTAAACACATCACCAAGAAACCAATGGTTGCATAAATTGCAACACTTGCTATGTGGTTTATTGCCTAGTATGTATCTGTGGGCTTATCTATGTGGGTAGTACACTGCGTCCACTTAAAGAGCGAATACAGGAACATATCAGAGCAGTCAGGAACAACAACAGAGAGTATCCCTTTGCGGTCCACTTTAATGATTCACACTTGTTAGCGAATTTGAAAGATATCCGGTTTCATGGTATCACTCAAATTAAAGCGCAGCAAAGAGGGGGTGACCGGGTCTTAAGGTTACGTAGAACTGAAACACAATGGATCATTAAATTGAGAGCGGTAGAACAGGCCTTAAATTTTGATAAGGAACTACATGTTTTCCTGTCTGAGTGATCACCCACATCCTTAGCTTGTGTCACAGAGGTACTCTCTATCTATGAAAGAATACTATAACCTGTTTCTATATCATGTGATCAAAACCAAGAGAGTTACTGTGATGTGCAATGTGATCCTATGTTGTATACTCATGTTGACATTTCTGTAGAAGTATGATTCAAATGTTTTTGTCTATGTTGACACACTAACGGAGACTGAATCTAAATAATTCTATATGCAATGATCACATTGGTGTCTTCTAGTTTAACTCTCCTGTTGTGGGTGTGTTTGTTCTCTATCTCTTGTGCTCGACACTGGAATTAGGGATTATGACATCAGTAATCTAAGTGTTGGCCAAATAACTGAGTCTTCCCTCTGCATACATGTGCTATGTTGTACTGGACGGTTACCATGAATAAGTCAATACCGTTACTGCATGAATTGTGATGATTGCTCTGTTCTTTGTCTACAGCATTTCCTAAATGGCCTTATCAGAAAATGTACAGGTGTAAACCGGTAGAATGGCCTATTGAACTTTAAAATCAAGGTGGATGGGGGTCTTTTTGCACTCCCCTCTGAATTTTTGTGCACTCCCCTCTCCTTCCTCCTTTTTTTGAAACTTTATCTTTTGGTGACATCTGAGGTTTATGCTTTTATGCCAACTCTAATTAATCTAAATCAATCTCATGCACCACATCTTTTCCACTTCTTTCTTTCACTACTTTTTTGACATCTTACGACTTAGAATACCGGTTCAGTGGTGACCTTAACATATGGCTCAGGAATGATTAAACGGAATTCATTTCTCTCTAGTTTCCCCATTCCAATATGGCGCCCATACCGATGAATGATAGTCCGTTTTTTAACTCGCGTGCTTGCTCGCTCACTCGTGACAATGCAGGGAACACTTCCGGGACATAATTGGTTTTTAAACCAGACCTCGGGCGGGACTATCTGATGCAGGAAGGCTACGGACGGGAGGATTCTAAGGACGTCATAATTCACAGACTGAAGGTAAATGTAGTGGATAGTGTGGTGTGTGACGGGAGGTTCGTGTTGGTGGTCAATAGTCGTTACACTCGTAAGCAGAGATATTTTGCCTTAAATGCTTTAACTGGATAGCGTAGCACTAAGGATGGCCAAAGACTTAGTACCCATCTTTTTCTATTTTAAAAATGACTTAAACTTGCAACCACCAGTTACATATTGGACTGGAAACATTAGTGATTGTGACTTTTATATTTTTGTACTTTAGGACCTTATCATGGTTCCTTAGCAGAACTTACGGGATACTTGAAGAATAGCAGAGCTTATATAGCTTGCTGGTGATTGCGTAAGTGCTCTTTGAACTAGACATAGATATTTTCACTATTTTAACATTAGTATTGAATATGAGGAAACTCATATTTTAATTAAACTAGTTCTTTTTACTATGTAATGAATGTGTACACTCTCTTCTTTCCATAGACGTGTTTTTACTCGGTTAAAATGACCGAGACATCTATCACTTCTGGATTTAAGAACCTGTGTTCTTAAACTATAACGTGTATGTAAGTCACGCTTATTTGATGTGTTTTACAAATAACAAGGTCTGACAACCTTCAAAATGATTCTTTAGAAAACATTTTGTAACTTTATTTCCTGTTTGTTTTACATGTAGTTTTTGCCAAATCGCATCAAACTACGTACTGCTTACTGGATCTCAACACTCTCCAGGATTTTGGAGGCTGTACACGACCCCAATATAGTACAATACTCTCTACCCCATAATTGAAGTCAAACAAGGTGAATGTCTAGCTGTCCGGTTATAGGTACAGACAATAGAATGTACTGACCTGGGTTCTAGAATTATCAATGCTTTCTTAAATGGACTACCTAATCTTGCTAGGACTGGTTCGTTTTTTCTCCTTTTCCAGCTTCGATTTTTGCAACCTTATGAGACAGTGAATATCCGGAGTCATCGAGATACTTTCTAGGGACCTCGGAGAAATCTAGGGGATCGGGCCTACTATAGCCATTGCTAACTCTTGTACAACCATCATAACTGAAGGTGATGTAATAATACAGGAATTTGGACTATATAATGTTTCTATATATATTCTTCAACTGTTCTCTTATGTTCAGTTACATTTGGGGCTAATAGGGGGACCTTTTCAGACTTACTTTACTTTTCATTAGAATATTTTTCTTGTTCCATAGCAATGGAGTTGTTTCTTCTTAATATACTTTGGGAGTGGACACTGACGCACAGATCCTCTTTATTTCACCGGTTTCCAATCTTTCTTTCATAGCCACGAACACTTTTTCAGTTGGTTTGACTTTGGTACTATGTGGTATGACTGTTTCTTCTAAACTTGGAGTCTTTTTTACGCTTCTCACATTACCCCAATCTCTGCATGTCTTTTTCACTCATTCTTTGGCTCATATATCTAGGGTGACATTATTCATAGGAATCGTTTTTTAAGCGGTCTTTTGTCAATGACGTATATACTGCTTTTAATAATATTTGAATAAAAACTTTTAGAAATGGACCTTTATAGTAGCTTGTGCATCAATGTCGGAACACTTTAATGTTTGTTCTACTATTATTTTACAGCCTTGAGGAAGTCACGGTGGTGACGAAACGCGCGTTGGCTGTTTCAGAGAGAATACTCTGGGTGTCAAACCTTAGCATTTATAAGAACTGCAAGAATTGAGACATATATAATAACGAAAAAGAAAATCTTCTCTGTCTGATGTTTTATCTGATATATGATGTAATACGCTAGATGAAGTGCTTTGTGTTTGAAAATCATTAAAACTGAACTCACAGCACACATTTGTATGTTTCCTGACATTCCTTATGCCAATTGTTTTTTTCTCTTTATTACTTGGAGCTTGCAGCTTATATGATTAATTTCTAACAAATGTGTATTGTTTTCAATTAGATGAAGAGTGCCGGGGTCTTCTTGTATGTCTTTCCTGAAGAGGGACTGGGCCCATCCCATGTGTTGCTCTGTGTATCAGGCAAAGAGATTTAAAGAGGACCCTTTCCCTGATTGGCAGCCAGTGGAGCTCTCTCAGAGCCTGAGTAGAAGATGAGTCGCGCCTACGGTTTAACACAAGTTTAGCCGCGGCCGACTGGACTCTTTGCAGCCCCTGGAAGATGTATTGAGGGGCCCCTAAGTACAGAGAATTACAGTAGTCCATTCTACTCAACACCGTGCTGCTTACAATCAGGGGGCGCATGTCCTTCGGCAAAATCAGCAGCAGACGCAATAACCCAAAACACACACTGGCTGTCTAGTTTGCCTGTGAATCTATTTGGAGGTTTTTATCTATTAGGACCCCCAGATTGCATATTGTATTGGCCGGGGCCAACAAAAACTCCTCAGGGGCAAGCCTGAACTCCACCGGTGAGTGCAGAGGCAGCCTTGCAGGTGAGTAATACAATACCTCAGTCTTCCCTCCATTGAACTGCAAGGAATTTCTCCGCAGCCAATCTGTGGTCAGACGCATGCACTCTTGGAATTGTTCCATGGGGACAGCCTGTTTTCCCTCCACAGAAAATGCCAGTTGAGTGTCAACAGCATAATTGACTAATTCGACCCCAAACGCTTTAATAATAGAAAAAAGTGGTTGTAGATATATATTAAAAAGAATGGGGCTGATACTAGAGCCCTGTGGTACTCCATAGACTATGGGTGATTTCCCATATGTAAATGGACCCAAAGTTACCATCTGTTGTCTTCTCGTCAAGTAGGACCGAAGCCACTGCAGTGCCCGTCCCTTTACCCCTATACCCTCCAATCTCTCAAGCAGAATTGGATGGTGATTTATATAAATCTGAACCCATGATATGGGCTCCGTATATAAATCCCTTGTCCAATTGTATATCGGCTGGTGGGGATATTCCAACAACTTGGAGGGGAGCGGAGATAATCACAATATATAAAAAGGAAGATCCTTCTATCGCCTCCAATTATAGACCCATCAGCTTGATCCACAATTTGCAAAAGATCTTTGCAAGACAAGTTCTGGATAAGCTCCAAATCTGGATAGATGACAAGGCGATACTGTACCCATATCAAGCAGGCTTTCATTCTAAAATAAGTACATGCGATTAGGCTTTTAGATTTACTTTACTGATGTGAAAATATGTGCTGCTTAAAAGACAGAAACTATACATAGCATTTGTCGATCTAAAAGCCAGATTCAACCTGATACTGCGTGAATTGTTATGGGGAATTACACTTGACCTAGGTGCCTCAATCGATCTGGTAACCTTGATAGCTAGACTGCATGAAGACAATTACGCTCGGGTCGTATGGGGAAAAAATTGTGAATTAACAGATAGGATACCCATACAGCGTGGTGTGCGCCAGGGATGCGTGCTTGCTCCCACATTATTTTCTTTGTTTATTAACGACGTGGCTAGCAGATTATTGGACTGTAGGAAAGACTCCCCAGTATTGAACGGCACGAAATTCCCGATCCTGCTCTTTGCAGATGTTTGTTTACTCATTTCCACAACACCAATGGACCTACAAAATCTTAGTGAACACATTTCTAGAATTCTGCAGGGATAGGAGTCTGGAACTTAATGTTGCCAAAACAAAATATATGGTGTTTGGGAAAGCACAGGAGAAATCACGAGTGGTTAGGATTGCATGTGAACCTCACGAGAGTGTAAAAAGTTTTGATTACTTTGGGATAAAATTAAACGACTGACTTACCTGGGAACACCCATTGGGCAAGACTTACCTTACCGTATGCCATAGATGAAAAATCCATCCTACGATACCAAAGACAGTCAGGTATTCGACCATTGACCCCAGCATTAGAGGTTTATCGTGCAAAAGCCCAGAGTGGTGCTCTGTACAGAGCAGAGATATGGGGTTATATTAATACAAACAAACTGACTATCTGCGAAAACATCTTTGCTAGATCACTTGTCTCAGTACCCATTACCACCCCATTTATCCCATTATTTTTCGATCGCGGGTTGAAAAGAATAGGGTATATGGCTTTGTTGCATTGGCTACCTATGTGGACAACACCACAGCTATCTGATTATTGTAATTGCCTGAGGGAGATTCTGAAGATCAGTGGTGCTAAAAAATTACCATGGTACAGACACATCGCAAGTTGGTGTAAATCACTGGATATGTTGGAACTGTGGGATCACCCAGAGAGGGTATGCAAATGGGATCTACTGAGATTGAAAATGAGGTTTTGGGTGTTCATGGGAGAGCGCTATGCTACCAGATTAGCAAGTTTCCATTTAACAACACAATTTCTGAGTGTCAAATCATGCCCCAGTTTTGAACCTTATCTGGACAAAATCTCGCCCCCACTTGCCAAAAGTCTATACGTTAGATTTAGATATGGCAATCTACTCCTAAGAATCCCTATAAACAAGGCTGTTGGGGTATCACCAGAATTATGCCCAGCCTTTGCTAGAGCACAAGAATCTGAAGAACACATACAATTTTTTGTAGTAAATACCAACTGATCCGTAGGAGGTGGATACGACCGTTTTGTTTAAGCCTCGGAGCAAGGCAATATCTTTTCGCCTATAGAATCTCAAAAACAGATACTTCTGGCCAAATAGTGTTCGCAGTAAGTTGTTTCTTATTCCTTTTTTGGATCACCCACCAGAGGTTTTCAACTTAGTTTGTAATGACTCCTATCATTACAATAGAATCAACGTGACTATGAAAACGATAAACATTGGAATAGATGAATTGTGTTTTGATTAAATGAGTGCTTTTTAATATATTTTTAAGTGGTGCTAACTCTTAACTGGAAGGTTATTAATTAGAAGCCTGTATGTTTTAATGTGTTTATTCTTTTTTTAAATACTGTCTATTTTTATATGTAATTTATTAACTTTATTCACTTGCTTAGATTGGAAAACGATGGATTTTCTTTTTGTACACCTTGATGGTTTAAAACAAAACAACCCAATAAAGTTATTACTTACGTACTCACTATAATAATATTCATCATATATGAGGGTCGTTACAAATCGTATCTTCTCACAGTTCAAACAGATGTTCCCCTTTCCACAACTCAGTGCTAATCATTTTATCAACCACAGAAAATGTAATAGCTAAGTTGTCCCTTCCAGGATTCAACCCTGCGACCTATACGTGAACATAGATAACTCTAGAGTAAGTGCGTTAACACAATAGATTGTCTTCACCTTATTTTACATTTGTGCAAGTGGGTTTCTATTTCAAACTGAGGCATGAAGCAGTTTTCTTTTCTTATTGTAAAGAAGCTCTTCCTTAACCACTGTTTTAGGAATCAAGGTAAGTTTGACCACAAATGTGACACGAAGCAACCCATTGATTGTCATTTTTTTTCTAGGCTCTCAGAGTTTTTACCAGGAACACAGTGATGATATTTTGTGCCTAACTGTAAACCAGCACCCCAAGTTCACCAACATAGTGGCATCTGGCCAAGTAGGTATGTTTGTATTTTTAAAAAAAGAAATACCATTAGCATGGGGTTGCCAGACTTTCGATTTATCACATTTTTATAGTTTGGAAACAAAAACAGTCTCACTGCACTTTAGAACTTGTTGCCTGCTGCATGTTTTATGTTCCTTTTAAAATATATCAAAATCTCGCTAATCATCTACAAATGTGCAATAATCCAAAGGTTTGATGAATCCCGCAGAAATGTAGAATTGTGTTTCATCTGGATTGATGCATGATGTTCTGTTTAAATTATGTAGAGTGTCTTAGTGTGCCCAGTCTGTCAAAGACATCCCTGTCTACAAGCTTCAGGATTTCTCAAATATGTATTGATTTGTAGACCGGGATAACAGCTTTAAAATATTATAAAAATATATGACAGTTGCTGTGTATGAAAGGACTTATTGAATAGACGATATGTAAACAATGTTTTCAAAGTATTCCCTCTAAAGAAGCTCAGTGATATATTTTCTGACTTAAGGAGCGATATGATGATGGTGATGATGAAGACAGATTTACAGTGCTCAGATGCTCCTGGGAGTGTCCTGGCGCTAGTCCAACAGCAAGTAGAAGATTACTGAGTGAATAACCACGTTTTTAACCCTTTCCTAAAAGCACGTTTGGAACTTTCCTGCCTAAGGTGCAGCGGAAGAGAATTCCCTGCAGACGACCATAAGAAGGAAAAAGAGCCTCAGCCAAACCTTGTCATCCTCACTCTTGGCACTCTAGCAATAGCCAAATGTGAGGACGAGGGGCTCCTGGCAGGATTAACACTGTGAACTACGTATTACTACTGCCTTTCCAACCATGCCACCATCCAGACATAAATTAAAGAGAGATGGCTACACAAAAGTCATCCTTCTGATGCATTATTCCTCACCTTTATAAATATTCCTAGGCGCCAGATTGAATGCAGACATTTTCTTAGTAGTGCTTCTGCGTGCTGCTAAGTGGTGTAATGCTGTTCCGTGTTGTTTGTTCCACCCCAGAAGTGACAGAGCAGAGCCACATACAAGCCCCAACCCTGCTCAGCGGTATTAGTTCCTTTCTTTCCATGCTTTTATATGTGGATGTAGAGCTCCACTGCCTTCTACCGGTTGCCAAATTGTTTCAGCAATTCATTAGAGTAGAAATCGATGTCCCCACAGAATACTACAGGGTTCACACTGTTTTGCAATTGTTGGAAACAAATGTCGGTGATGGATCCGCACATGTTCTGCCTCTGGTGCTTAGACTCGTGGGGTACAACAAGACCTGTGAAGAATGTACCTTTATGCACCCAAAGGGGATCCGGGACAGAGAAGCTGTGTGCCACTGAACACAAAAAGAAGTCTTGGACTTTGTGTAAGTCCTACTCCCTCCCAAAGTTGGAGATGCCGATTCATTCTCACTCTTGGTGGGCAATCCTTCAACAGGCCTCCTTTGTTGCCTATGTCATCCAGTAAGTCAGTCAAAAAAGGAGTTGATGCAGGACTCTTCCACATCTTGTCACACTCTTTCCAAAGAGAAGTCGGGAGGCCATTAAGATGCAATACGATCTCATGTCCGATCCCAGAACAAATTCCTCAACTGATCCTGTTGTGCCCTAACTTCCCTGGCCATCGGCAATGGTGCAGTAAGTTGGGGCATTCAAAGAGGCAAGTCAGTGAATTTTTGGCACTTTTCCGGCATCCTCTGCCATTCCTTTGGGCCCCAAGGATTCGTGGGGGCCACCAGTCTCATTACCCTCATTGTCGTCTGAGCCCCTCAAAAGCCACCTTGGGTCCCACACCGACTCCAGTGCAGACTTCTACCCTGGCTCCAAGATCTGCACTGGCTTCCTTTCCACCGATGCTGGTCGCTACATTGCTGGTCCCAGAGATCGAACCCCAGCTGACTCCAATGTCCAATATCAAACCGAATCTGCTTTGACTCTGACCAAGGTTGCGCTTTGATTCCACTTAAGTGCACCTGTACCCAGTGCACTCTGATTCAGACAAAACTCCTCCTCTTCCATACAACTACTCTCTGTGGAAGTCAAAACTCACTGAAGATTTGCACCCAGGGCCTGCTTCATCTGAGTCATTACTCTCTTTAAATGAGGCCCTGACTGACACATTTATGAATACCTTGGAAAAGGACTGCTCTTGCCTGCCAGCAACAGACTGGTGGCCAGGATGCAGCCAAATATGTTATCTGGATTGGTCTCACACTAAGGACTGCTTGGGGAGTGTGATGGGCTTGAGTGTGGTGCTGTGCCACCACACTTGGTTGAGATCCACTGGATTTTCTGGGGATGAGCAGATGTCCCTAATGGACATGCCTTTTGATGGGTCCCACTTTTTTTTGCAAAAAGACTGGTTGAGCCCCAAACGCATTAGGGAAAGCAGATCCACAGCACGTTCCTTAGGCCTTTCTACAGCTGCTCAACAGCATCTTCAGCTGTTCCCACCCTTTTGAGCCTATTCCATGGCTCTGGCATATAGACAACACCACCAAGCCACTGAGTCCTCCATATTTGCGGTATCTGCCTCCAAGCTTTTTTAGCTTGCTGATAGCATTACAGAGCCACCCAGTGGGAGGCAATATTAGACATTTTCTTCTGGGGTGGCAGACTATCACCTCTGACAGATTGGTCCTCCAGATCATCTACCTTACCATTCCTTTCTGACCCATCTGAATTTCCTCCCACATCAGAGCAAGTTTTAGGGTAGCACCTTTCCATTTTGATGCAAGAGGTGCAGTCTTTATTGGCCAAAAGGGCTGTTGAGAGGGTGTCGGCCGCAAAATTAGGGACATGTTGCTACTATTGCTATTTACTCACGCCAAAGAAGGACAAAGGCCTTTGTCCTATTTTAGATCTTTGATGCCTTCCTTTGAAGGATGGATTCAGAATGCTCACTTTCGCCCAAGCTCTGCCTACCCTAGATCCAGGCTACCGGATGGTTGCCTTAAACCTCCAGGATACTTAATTCCATGTTAAAATTACTTTATGCAGATTGGTAGAGCACACTATCATGCGGGAGGGTATCGTGATGCTAAACAGATGAGTCTAGCCATACATAGGGCCTAGTAGGGCCACTCAAAAAGCCAGATCTTCAGCTTCTTGTGGAATTCAAAAAGTGAGGAGGGGGCTCTTATGTGTAGTGGGAGAAGGCTTGACCACTGGATCTAGGTTTCGTGGGATTTGGAGTCCAAATGGCCAGAACTGTCTGGAAGGTTTGTGAAAGCAGATGCAATTGATGAGGAATGATTGACCAGAGTTATGTAGTGCCCTAAAAGTGTGGGTGATTGTTAGTTTGTGAATGGAGAGCAAATGGCGCTCCTTCAAGTGTGGTGTGTTGTATGTGTGGCATGGGAGCTCGAGAGTGATTCTGGCCACCGAGGTCTTAATGGTCTGCAGCTTTTTGGTGAGCTTTTTGTTGATTCTGGCATAGAGGGTGTTCCTTTAGTCCAGCTTGCTTGTGACGATGGCATGTGAGATGCTTTTCCGGGTGCTGAATGGGAGCCATTTGAAAATCTTCCTCAGCATCTTCGGGGTATAGAACCATGAAACAGTGACAAAATTGACTGGGGGGGGGGGGAGGGTCATGTCAAGTTTGCTGTTGATGATCTTCAGGTTTGTGGTGGTGTTGGGGGTGGCTGTCACTCCTAGCTCTGCTGGATACCAGATGGAGACCGACAGTGATTTTCTGTTCCTGAAGATCATGATTTTGGTCTTGTCGGTGTTCAGCTTTAGACAGTTGGTCTTCATCCAGTGGGTGATTGTCACACAGGCAATAAACTTGAAACGGGTACTGCAGATCTTGACTTTGAAAGAGAGAGTTGCGTATTGTCAGCATAGTAGAGGACGTTGATGTCGGGAGAGCAAATTATTCTGGTTAGAGGGATCATGTATGCATTGAAGAGTGTCCGGCTCAGAGAGGATCATTGCAGAACTTCGCAGATGAAGTCAGGTGTGTGAGGCGTATGGTGCCAGACTGACTGACCGGGTCCTTCCAGTCAGGAAGTAGCAGATCCTTCAGAGTGCGTGTCCTTGGATTCCAATGCCATGTAGGCATTAGATGAGGATGGGATAGGAGACTGTGCCAAATGCTGCAGAGAGGTCTAGGAGGATAAGAGCCATCATGTCTCCTCTGTCTAGAGTCATGCAGATGTCATCCATAGCGGTGTTGAGGGCAGTTTCTAGTCTGTGGTTGGCTTTGAAACAAGACTGAGTGGTGTCAAGGAGTTGGTGGTACTTGAGGGATTTGGTGAAGTGTATGTTGATGATATTCTCCAAGACCTTGATCAGACATAGTAGCAAGGAAATAGATCTGTAGTTGGCAAGTGTTAAAGTTTCTGCAGATGGTTTCTTCAGCAATAGGAGGACAGTTGTGTGTTTTCAAGTATCTGGGAAGGTCACAGAAGAGGTGGAGGGACTCAGAGTGGGTGTGGACATGGTGCTGATGGGTTGCAGTCCTCCGGAGTAGGCGTGGTGGGGGCAAGGGTCCGATGGGGCCCCTGAGTTGATGGAAATCATGGTAGCAGCGGTGTCTTCTGGGGTAATGATGGGCCATGTGGTTAGCATTAGGACAGTGAGATCTGTCGGGTCCAGTTGTGAGTTGAAGTTGCTGTAAATGGCAGTGATTTTACTGCTGAAGAATTGAGAATTATTGTTGCAGAGGTTCTGCGAGGGAGTGATCAAGTTGGAGGCAGTCGATGATAAGGTGAAATCTTTCACAATGGTGAGGAGTTCTTTGCTTCTGTTGGTGTGGGCTTTAATGCGGCCCACCTGATCACCAGTTCACCAGAGCCTGAGATCCCACATACTCTACCTGCAGGTCAAGGTAGGCCTGGATCATTTTTAGTTTGCTGTGCCCCACTTCAGCCTTGCCAGCGCCCCTCAGGTAGTCACGAAAGTGATGGCAGTGGTTGCTGTGAACCTTCTGAGGTGGGCATACCGGTTTCCCCTACCACAATGACTGGCTGCTGAAGGCAGGCTCTCCGCGGTCAGTCATTGGCCACCTCTAGATGTTGGCGAACCTTCTAACATCACTGAAGTTCTCAATCAATGATCCAAAGTCACCCCTGACTCCTCTGCAAAGACTCCTTTTTATTGGGGCCATCATAGATACAGTGCTGTTCAGGGCTTTTCCTCTGCTGCATCAAGGCCAGGACATTTGGGCTATGATCCCGATGTTTCAGCCTTGGTCCTAAATCTGGTGTCGAGAGACGCTACCCCTCTGGAGTTGACTGGAACGTTAGGCCACCAGGTGGGATCTATAAACACCAGGGCAGATGATCTCAGCCATCCGATCACGAATGGCAGCTACTCCCTGAGTTGGTGCAGGGCTTCAGTCTGGCCAGCTGCAGACCCCTCTCCCTTCCCCTCCCAGAGCTGATGTTGGCGACCGATCCCTGCTGGGCTGCGGCAGTCATCCAAGAGATGAGGAGATCCGAGGTCTCTGGTATTGCAACAAACTGGGAGGAGTGAGTTCCTGAGTCCTGTGATGCTCTCCCTTTGGAATTTGCTGGAGTTTCATGGCATTTCTCTGATAGTGAACCTCCTGGCGAGATCTTTAAACACCAGGGCAGATGAACTCATTCATTGGATCATGAATGGTAGTTACTCCCATAGGTGGGGCATCTTCTAACAGTGTAGATACCCTGGCTAGATGTGTTCTCTACTGCCATTAAAGCACTTTGTCACAACCTTTACACGTTAGAGTTCCCAAGAAAGCTCTTTCTAGGAAACTCATTCAGGCTATTGCGGCGCACTGGCTTCCTGTATGCCTTTCCTCCTCTGCCACTCCAGCCCTAAATTCTGAAGATCAATAGGACCGGGCCCAAGACATACTAATGGCTCTGTATTGGGCCAGGAGTGTACTGCCCACATTATCTGGCCATTAGAATTTGTCCTCCAATCAGATTACTGCTGTGTGAAGATCTTCTGTGTCAGAAGCAGGCAGAGTTCTGCACGCCAACCTGTACAATCTACTCCTCTATGCATGGCAATTGATTAGGAGCAGTTGACTCATTTTCTCTACCACCGGAGGTTGTGGATGTCATCCTCATGTCTAGTTGTCCCTCTACAAAGTCCATATACAACAGGCGCTGGGTCAAGTTTGTAGCCTGATGGGGAATCTGCAACACAGACCCCTTACTAGAAAAACTGTCTGCTGTTTTACTGTTTGTTTTGTCTATAGCCAAGCAAGGTTTTTCATTAGGCACTATGAGAGGTTATATGTTAGCCCTTTCACATTTACTAGACTAAGGGACTGTGTTTAAATCACCTGTTGTGATGCGTTTGATTAAAGGTTTGATGCATATGCTCCTTCCTAAATATTTTGTGATGATGCAGCAGAACCTTAATTTGATCTTCACCATCCTCATATGCACTGTGTAGGTGTGCATTACACCTTCTCACTCTCAAAACTGCATTTCTCATTGCAATCATTTCAGCTTGTCATATGAGCAAGCTTTAGGCTCTCTTGGTGCAGCCACCCTACACTACCTTTTAGCCAGACAATCTGGTATTGAGGGCTAGGACAGTCTGTTTGCCTAAAGTTGTGATGCCTTTTCACGGTGGCCATCCATCAGCCTTCCAATTTACTTTGCCTCACCTTACCTGTCGAAGGTGGAGGAAAGCCTCCAGCAGTTGTCACCCCCCCCCCCCCAAACACCCAAGCATCTACATTGATCAAACCAAAAACCATCGTATGGGCAGTCAACCTTTCTTTGCCTTGGAGAACCCCACAAAGAGCTAAGTCGTGGCAGAAAAGGACCCTCAACCATGGACAGGCCTCTGCATCAAGATCTGCTATGTGCTGACCAAGAGCCACCTTGCAGAAGGACTGATGGCTCATTACACTAAGTCTAAGGCAGCTACCACTGTTCTGGCATGAGGAGTGCCTGTTCCTGTTTTGGACATCTGTCAGGCTGTGACATGTGCATCAGTGCAAACGTTCACCAAACACTATTGTCTTGACAGCCAGGTCAGATGGGAAGGGCATTTTCCCTGTTTGGTCCTGCGGAACTTTATGGTTTGAGTGCACTCCACAGACCCTCCATCTTGGGTAGGTACTGCTTTGGTATCTGTCCTATAGAGTTAGGAACCTGTGGCTAGGAGTATCCATCAGAAGAACAAGTCCCTTATCTTCAGTAATTGTCTCCCATTTCTTCGTTCTGATGAGTGGCCCCTTTGTAACATTTAAAAATGTCCCAATTTAGATATCTGCACAATGGTTTTGGCACAGAAAGCGTAGAGCAACACACTGATATCTCTTCACAATGGTGACTCCTATATACAGGTCTGCCTCATCACTTTTGGGGTGAAAGGAAGTCCGTGTTGAGCTCCACAAAATATCCTAGCGTCGTGCAGGAGCACTCCTATCAAATGTTTAGGATCTAGGTCTAACTCCTGGGGAGTAGTCTAAAGGTGAGGAATTTGCAGTTGGATTATTCACCAGAAAAAGCATTACTTAAGGTTAAGTAGCTTGTTCTTTTAAGGAGGAGCAGATTAATCTTGAACTAATTCTGTATGGAGCCCATTCAGGCACATTCAGATTTATGAATGGATTGGTATTTTATAGCTCAAACCTAGCTTTTGAGCAGCTGAGTGCTCTATACTACACGAGGGGTTCGGAGACAATCGTCAAGATCAAGTGTACATCAAGCTGGAATCTCCGCCCAACTTTTCAAAAGACTCCAGACCATACAGAACACTGCTCCCAAACTCATCCTGGACCTCCGCAGACAGACCCACATAACCCCCACCTCAGAAACCGCCACTGGCTACCCATCTAGAAGAGATGCCAGTTCAAGAAACTCATGTATGCTTACAAGGGCCTACAGAACCAAGGACCATCCTACATCAATCAGTGACTAAACTTCCAGCTACCCGGAAGACACCTGTGATACGCCTCTCTTGATCTTGCAAACACCCTCTGCATCTTTGCAGCCACAGCGGGGGCAATCCTTCTCCTACATTGTGACCAAGACCTGAAATGCCCTGCTTCTCCACCTCACACAGCACCTTCCCTGGCGGACTTCAGAAAGAAGCTCAAGACCTGGCTTTCTGACAGAAACAGCACACAAAGCGCCCCGATACCCTAGGGGGACAGTGTTGTGCTATACAAATGCTGATTGATTGATTGATTGATTGATTGATGGATTACACAAATACATTTTACACAAATAGATTTAACATTTTTATGCAGGATTAAGTGATTTGTCCATGATGCTGAGTCAAGTGCAGACATCTGGAGTCGAACCTGGATCCCCAGGATCTAACAGAAGCTACTAGCCCACTGGGCTCATTTTCTTCACGATTTACAGGAATTTACTAGAATGTTGAGAGTGCGCCAGCCAGACATATTCTTTGAACTACAGTCCATAACCAATAGTAGAGACCCTCAACGACATCTTACACAAAGGAATCCACAGCAGTTACAGAGATACAACATTTGTGCGCTAATAGCATTTTCGACCTGGGAGACAGTCAATAAAGCTAGTTATTGGCCCCAAACAGTTGTTAGATGACCAGCAACTGTTGTTACTGACAGGCTCCATGTTTGCTAGTGCTGCATTTGCTCTACTTACATTTTATGATTCTGAAATTCTGATTCTAGAAATTCCATATTTAGAGTTGTGGTATTTAAGTCCTATTTATCTTCCATTATACATTTTCAATTTTTATTGAACCATCAGAAATTGCAAGTAAGCACTGAGAAATGCTGGAAAAAGCTGCTTAATCTAAATTTCATTTGAGGAATTTCAAACCGTGCAGACTATAGGTTAAAAAGTCTGGTTTCTTAATGATATAAATAGATTTCGCATGAAACAGTGGCAGACAGAGATTAGTCTTTTGTGGTCAGTTTGCACTGTGACCAAGGGATGGAGGCAGTTCCTATCATGGCAGAAGTGGGAATGGATGCATGTCAGGCATGAGCTCATAAAAGCACACACTACTAGTGATTAATGTATCCATTAAGGCAAGATGATGTGGAGAACAACTAAAAAAAACTATTAATGGCACTGCTGCATGGAACAGCATGTGTGCTTACTATTTGCGCTTGCTCAGCAAATTTGACGGTATGACATTTGTTCTGATTTGCAAATGTTATGTGATGTAGTACCTCTGTTTTCTATATGAAATTTCTGTCCTCTCTTGTTAACTTTTACATTGTTGACTTTTCCACAGCGTGGTCTGATAACCCTACAGTGATTCATTCTCACTCTTCAAGTCCTATGTACCTCATATGGACCATATCTATATATATGGATCCACAGTTGCTGTGTGTGCACTTCAATGTCTGATTCTGTGGTGATTTTACTTTGTCCCCAAAATCAAAATAGTTGAATTTTAGAGAGGTTCCCTTTTCTTCTGATTAGTCCACAGTTGATTAAATGGTAATGTAGAAGAACTGTTCAAAAAATGATTTGAGCAAAATTTATCAAGATTAGCCAGCAACTGTTTTGCAATTTTCAAATCCAAATTCAGAGAAACACCTTTTCCTAGTCCACACAGCTAATTATGAGTAAACATGCAGAGATCTCATTTTGATTTTGGAACAGTTTAGAATTTGTTTCGAAAAAATTGCTCTGCCCTATGTCCCAGATCTAACCACAAAAATGTAGTACGAAGGTTATGTGGAGGTGAATGTGGAAGAAAAATCTCTTGACATTCTACATATTCTTGCATTTCCACTCCCTTCCTTGTTTAACCCCTTCGCCGCGCGGCCAATTCCGCTGCGGTGCGAGGGGGGGCGGGGCTGGGCGTGGTGCTCAGGTACCCTGGACGGCTCCTGGCCGTCATAAATCACAGTGGGCGTGTGCTCATGACGGCCGGGAGCCGTCCTGAGAACCCATGTGGTAAAAGATATAGGATGTCTAACAAGCCTGTGAATGGGGACAACATACATTTATCCTAATGAAGAAATGTGCACACATCTTGTGCACGCTTTGAGTCCCTAAACAGGCTTTTTTTTATTTTTTTAAGTATTTTATTGGTTTATCAAAAAACATCTAAAAGGCTGTCACATAGCTCCAGTTGAAGAGCATCAGGCGTTATGCACATCATAAGTCCAGTTGATATATATGTAGCCTAGCCATTACAACATAAGGCAGATATTTTGCATTCATAAATGTGCAACATGACGGTACAGGTAAAAGTGCACCATGGGGCTGTACATGTTGGTATAACAAACCCTCCCCTCGCCACTCCCCCAAACAAGAACAAAAGAAAAAACATATCTGCCATATCCTTTACCACTTCACTATTTATGAATAGAGAAGGTTGCATTGTCTAACCGACTGAGCATCAACCTTACGTGAACCATGCAAGAAAGGAGGGGGGTGGGGGCTCCGAAGTCATAGAGCCGACCCAGGCCACCATCAACACACAGCACAGTATTAGTCAATGTCCTCTCCCTGCGCTTTGACATTTTACAGCATGGCATCCCACTCCATGGCTATGGGCCGTTTACATAGCCCCCAGTATTCCTCTCTACGGAGTGAAGAGCTGTCAGCCGACCTCATCGTCAAACTTCTTCTCGCCATCCAATCACTAAATGTGCGAAGGAGGATTTCCCAGGGCATGTCATCTGCTGCTTGGCCAGCAGAAGCACTAGGTCTACAAATTGTGTTTCAGTTTTGAATTTTTGGGTCTAGGCTACAGTCCCAACACCCAAAGTTCCAATGTGTCCCAATGGGGATGCCCCATAAGGGTTACAAGAGATTCCCTAATGTCACCCGAATAGGGGAGCAGTATGGGACTGGAATACAATATGTGCTGTAGATCTGCTCCATCCGTACAACAGCGTGGGCATGAGGAGGGAGGGGTAGGGAATATCCTGTGTAATTTCGAAGGTGTGAGGTATGGCCTATATAGCAATGACAACTGAATGAAGTTGAACCTTATATTTTGGGGTATTGAGCTTCGGTATTCCAACAAGAATTTCCATTCCTTGTCATGGAGTACATGGCCAAGGTCCATTTCCTACATGGCCCTCAGCGGTGTAAGTGAGACAGGTCCGTTTCCCACACGGCCCTCAGCGGTGTAAATGAGACATGTAAGTGGGAGCGTATGTCCCTGTAGAGCCACTTGACTAAATAGCTGCCAGTTATCATGTTGTGTACTGCTTGGACAAACGCACACATTATTGGTTCTGCACCTGTCAGTGACCAGTGTAGACAAATATATCGTGTAATGTTATCATGGGTAATGAAAATAGTCCCTGATTGCCCATGGAGTTATAGATTCCTTACCTGTAGAATTACCCCCAGGCGTCAGACTGGATCCGTTGAATTTTTCGTCAACAGTACCCCTGCATGTCGAAAGGTGGCGCCGGTCGGCTCCACGTCTGTCGTTGGCATCCTGGTCGCCGGGATGACCTCGCGGTAGCTACTTAGATGCTGTCCTCACACGCTGACGACAGTTCTTTCTTTTTTCATGCCAGCCAGCGCAGATCCGGAGAGAGCAGTACCTCCTGTCACTTTTTGACTGACTTTGTTGTCGACTTTTGTCGACACCGTTTTTTAAGTCTATCGACTCCTGGTGCATGCAGGGATGTCCAGTCACCCTCAGCCTGGCTTCAAGGCTTACCACACCTGTCGCAAGCTGATGTCGGTTACGGACCCTCACCGCGTGTGCCTGTGGTGCCGGGAGCGCGACCATGATCCCAAGTCATGCTCCGACTGCCGTACCATGAATCCAAAGTCTTTGGGCGAGCAGTCCCGAAAGCTTCTCGAGGCCCGGCAGTCTGCTCCGTGCCGTTTGAGATCCCGGTCACGTGGGAGGTCGAGGGACTGGTTGCGAAGTCACCACCACTCGTCCTCTAAGTCTTCGCACTCCTCAGGTAAGTCGAAGCACAAGAAGAAGTCAAAGAAGCATCGTCGCTCTTCGACTTCTCCCCATCCGTCAGCCGATGTGACGAGGGATGCGGACGGTGCCCGTTCCGTGGCTTCATGCGTGGAGCCTGAAGGGTTGACTCTGAGATTCCCTCCCTTTCAGTAAGCAGGAGCGACTCCTGCCTAGCTTCGGAGTTTCTTCAAAGCGATGCATGCCACCTTAGCAGCCCGACTCCGCCGGCACGCCTTCCGGCCCTGCGAACTCCACTGGGGCCCTGGGCCTTCGACGGCAGCAGCTCTGGCCCCGGCACCTCAGGGTTCCCTTGGAGCCAAGCCTGGATCCAGATCGGCACCACGTCCGCAGCTGACGCAGGTTGTGTCCCCAGCCAGCGTCGACCCGGCCTCCACCCTAATTTGAAAACGGATCCGGACCGACGTTGACCGACACCGGATCCGGCACCAAGCGGTACTTTTGTACCTCTGTTCTACCCTGGTGTTCCCGACAGGCCAGATTAGCAACCAGAGGAGGGTGAGGAGGACTGAGAGAGGTCTGTCGACCCTTTAGCTGACCAGTTGAATGAACCGGACTGGAGAGAGGAGTTGGGGGACCCCAGTGGTCTGGATACCTCACCAGACCTTGACATGCTGTCTCCTCCTACCGTGGCTACGGAGGAGGGTTCTTCATACGCAGTGGTGTTGCGTAGGGCGCCCGAGGTCCTCAACCTCGAGTTGCCTACGGTGGCGGTCAGAACAAATCTCATGATGGAGGTGCTTCAACCGGCAGCGGCCTCTTAGGAGCTCCTGCTGCCTTTCAATGAAGCCCTTACTGACATCCTTTTGGGCACCTGGTCCAGGCCCAACACAGGGGCTCCTGTGGCTAGGATGATTGCTTGACGCCACCGCCCTGCTCCGGGCAACCCCTATTTCCTCTCCCAACACTCCAATCCTGAGAGCTTGGTGGTCCAAGCCTCTACTTCCAAAGGCGCATTCCCTAACGCACCACCTGATAGGGAATCCAAAAAGCTGGACCATCTTGGGAAGAAGATGTTTTCTTTCTCCAGGTTAGGACTGCAGTTGATAAACACAGCATGTCTGTTGGACCGTTACACCCACTCTGTGTGGGATGCAGAAGCGCAGGTGCTGCCACAGTGCCCGGAGGAGGCCCGGGCCGTGCTCTCCCATGCAGTCGCCGAGGGGAGAGACGCAGCCAAGTTTACCATATGATGTGGACTGGACACTGCCGACTCGCTAGGCAGGGCGATTTCAACATCAGTAGCCCTTCGAAGCTACACCTGGCTGAGGTAGACTGGTTTTTCCGGGGATGTCCAGGCTACCTTGATGGACATGCCTTTTGAGGGCCGTCGCCTGTTCGGCGACAAAGCAGACAACGCGCTAGAGCGCTTCAAGGACTCTTAGGCTACGGCCAAGTCCTTGGGACTCTCCACCTGCCCTGCGCAGTCTGCTTTTCGCCCCTTTCATGGCTACGGGAGGGGTGCCCCTCCACGTTCCTCCGAGAGTCACAGGCCGGCGGAAGCTGTTCAGCCCCTGCGTGGCTGGGGATGTGGGACCCACTGTCGTGGGTCTGGGGGCCAGCGAGCGGGTCAGTCCACCAGCGCCCCTTCTGCGGCAGCCTCTAAACCCTCCTAATCCGACCATTCAGGGCCACCAATTGTCAGTGGGCAGCAGGATTCGCCTTCACCTCCCCCACTGGCGTACCAGCACGTCAGACAGGTGGGTTTTGCAGATAGTCCGAAAGGGCTACTCCCGCCCCTTCGAGACTACCCCTCCATCCAACAGGAAGTTACGGCTCTCTTGGCCAAGGGAGCTATCGAGCGAGTTCCTGCTGCAAAAGTAGGTTGAGGTTGCTATTCCCACTACTTTCTGGTGCCCAAGAAGGACAAAGGCCTGCGTCCTATCTTGGATCTCAGGAACGTCAACCGCTTACTCCGGAAGGAGAAGTTCAAAATGTTGGTGCTAGCTAAGACCCTGTCTGCCCTCGACCTTGGAGACTGGAAGATAGCGTTGGACTTGCAGGAGGTTTACTGTCACATCCCCTCCTGCCGGCCCACTGAGCATTTTCAGTTTACCGTGCTCCCCTTTGGCCTTACCAGCGCCCCTCGGTGTTTAGGAAAGTGATGGCTATGGTTGAAGCTCACCTGCACAGATCAGGGGTTCCAGTCTTCCCCTCTCTCGACGACTGGCTGATGAAGGCTGGCTCGCCCCAGGCACTCATCTCCCACCTCCAGACTACAGCGGACCTCCTGCACTCGCTGGGGTTTACTATAAACGTGCCGAAGTCACACCTGCTTTCCTCTCAGAAGCTCCTTTTCATCGGAGCAGTTCTGGACACAATGCAGTTTTAGGCTTATCCTCCAGAACAGCGAGTCTGAGATATTCGGGCTATGATTCCGATCTTTCAGCTTTTATCCCGGGTTTCGGTCAGAATGACCTTGAAGCTGCTAGGCCTCCTGCATCCTGCTGGTAGATCATGCCACGTGTGATATGCGGGCTCTGCAGTGGGACCTGAAGTTCCAGTGGGCACAACATCAGGGGAATCTGTCCGATTTTTGTTCAGATCTCGGAGGGCACTGCACGACAATTGAAGTGATGGCTAACCAACCGGGATTGGGTCAGCGGCAGATCCCTCTCCCTTCCCCAACCAGAGTTCACAGTGGTGACGGATGTATCTGTCAGGACCCCACAAATCTTACCTTCTGCTTGTGAAGTATTCTCGCAGGGAAGATATGAACAACCTCCACCGTCTCCCACCTTACCCTAGAAATGGCGTATGAACTGACCAGGATGAAGACGGGGATCGAGGGAAGAAGTTCTAGAGGTATGGCAAGAAATCCTTCCTGATAACTTGATTGTTACCCCCACTGGTGGTCACAGAATCCCTCTAGGAAACACCGTCTACAAGGAGAAATATATGGGTAAACACTAACACCACTGATCTCACTCATACATACTCACACTCAGTAGTCAATAGTGCTCTAAAAATTGTATAGTCACCGGAGGTGTGGCACCATAACAGGTTGGAAGGAAACGTCTTCACAGACAGGAAAGAAACAAGGCGCTCCTGCGCATCCAGCCAAGGTAAATGAACAGTGCAAGCGCTCCTGCACGTATGGCCAAAGTAAAATGAACAATGCAAGCGCTCCTGCGCATGCTGTCAAAACAAACGAACCATGCAAGCGCTCCTGCGAGTATGGCAAAAGTAAAAAGAACAATGCTAGCGCTCCTGCACGTGTATGGCCAAAGTAAAAAGGACAATGCAAGTGCTCCTGTGTCGACAGCCAAACCAAATGAACAATGCAAGCGCTCCTGCGCTTGTCCCAGAATGTCAAGAAATGGCTACACGCACCTGCATGAGCCGTGAGGAAAAGGGCAAAGCATGCGCTACTGCGTGTGTCCCTAGAATAGAAAGCGCTCCTGCGCTTCCTCTAAGGCATCAAGAATTGGCTACACGCACCTGCATGAGCCATGAGGAAAAGAGCAATGCAAGCGCTCCTGCGCTTGTCCCAGAATGTCAAGAGAGAGCTATGCACACCTGCTCGAGCCAAGAGCAAGACACAAAGCACGCGCTCCGGCACTGTGAGGATTCAGAAAATACCTGAACAAGGATTTTTGATGTGCCGAACGCACACGACTCTGGAAAGGCAAGACCCTTAATCCGAAGCACTGCTGGGGTGGGCATCGCGGGTTGTTATGCGGTCCCCCCTGGGAGTGCAACACCGGCTGTTCTGGCGACTGCTTCCAGCGTAGGGAAACTAGACCGCCAACCGGCATACCCATGTCCTGGCGCAGCAGAGTGGCATGGGACTTATCCAGTGAACGCGCACCACACACAACTAGCCTGGCACGCCTGCTAGACGGGAACCATGACAGCATAACTGCTGTGGTGGGGCGGCCACATGGGAGAGGCGGAGATCAGAGGCCTCTGGTCTCTGGCGGAGTCCGGACTCTCAATCAACCTTGAGGCGCTTCAGGCGATGTGTCTTGCACTAAAAGCATTCCTTTCCTTTATCCGGGGAAGAGTAGTGCAGGTGTTAACGGACAACACCACCGCCATATGGTACTGCAACAAACAGGGCAGGGTGGGGTCGTGGACACTATGTCAAGAGGCTCTCCGTCTCTGGACATGGCTGGAATCCCAGGGCATATCCCTAGTGGTTCAACACCTGGTGGACGAACTCAGCCGCAGGTGTATGATGGATAACGAATAACGTCTTCACTCGGAGGTGGTGCAAGGTCTCTTTCAGCAGTGGGGAGAGCCTTGGTTAGATCTATTTTCCACAAAAGAGAATGTGCAATGGCAGGAATTCTGCATGGTGAAATTTCCAAGATGGCACTCGCTAGGCGATGCTTTTCACCGCGAGTGGAGTTGCAGTCTTCTATATGCCTTTCCACTTATACCACTTCTGCCCAGAGTGCTGAAGAAGATCAAGTGCGTCCGGGCCAAGTCATTCTTGTGGCTACGGATTGGGCATGAAGAGTCTGGTATCCCGAGCTGTTACACATGGCCATCGATCCTCCGATCAGACTGCCTCTTCGGGAGGATCTTCTGTTGCAGCAGCAGGGGACGGAACTCCACCCGAATTCGTCCAGCCTCCACCTCCTTGCATGGAGATTGAGCGGCGACAGTTGACAGCCTTCAACCTTCCTCTCAATGTTATCTTGGCAGCCAGGCGTCCCTCCTCTAAAACGGTATACGCCTGGAGATAGAACAAATTTGTGGCATGGTGCGCAGCAAAGGCTGTGGATCCCCTTTCTCCCCCTCTTTCTGAGGTTCTCAGCCATTTCAGCCTTTCTTTGGCTTCCTGATCAGCCTTCTCTTTTCAAGTCCCCTGTTGTAAATAGCTTTCTTAAGAGCATTAATAATCATTTTCCTACTGTTCCCTTCGTAATGCCTCAGTGGGTCTTGATCTTGGTTCTTACTTATCTTATTTGCGCTCCCTAGGAGCCGCTACAAAACTGTCCTCTCAGACTTCTCACTTTAAAAACTATCTTTCTGGTTGCCATCACCTCTGCTCACAGGGTTAGTGAGCTCCAGGATCTTTCTTCAAAACCTCCCTTTCTGGTGGTTCATCCGGACAAGGTTGTCCTTCGAACTCAACCTTCTTTTCTTCTAAAAGTGGTTACTTCTTTCCACATTGGTCAAACCATCTCTTTGCCCACCTTTTTACCGCCACTGCATCCTTCTAAGGAGGAAGAGAGGCTCCACCGTCTGGATCCAAAACGTGTGCTTTCTTTTTATTTGGATCGCACCAAGCAATTCCGTGTGGATGACCAGTTCTTTGTTGGCTACGTGGGTGCCAACAGAGGTCAGGCCATGCACAAATGGACCATCTATAGGTCGGTTGTTTTGTGCATTAAAGTTTGCTACTCTTTGGCAAAGAAGGAGCCTCCAGTGGGACTGCAAGCCCATTCCACCAGGGCTATGGCAGCTACCACTGCTTTGGGACGGGGAGTACCCCTCAATGACATATGTCAGGCAGCTACGTGGGCATCTCTGCACACGTTCACAAAACACTACTGTCTGGACAGTCAATTCTGGAGAGACAGCTTCTTTGGCCATTCTGTTCTCCATGAATTTCTGGTGTGAACTTGGTTCGCAGACCCACCTCCTGGGCTGGTATTGCTGGGGTATCTATTTTACAGGTAAGGAATCTATAACTAATTGTCTCTTTCAGATGAACAAGTTACTTACCTTCAGTAACGATATATCTGTAAGAGACACAGATTAGTAATAAATTCCTTACCGCCCCACCCGTCCTCCCCATTCTGCAAACTGACTTCTAGGGCCAGGGAATCCCTTTCAGGGCCCTAGTTTTGTGCACCAGTGGTCCGTGTCTTGTATGGCTCTGCACTTCTGGTGTGGACTGTCGTGTAAAAGAACTGACATCAGCGTGCAAGGGCGGCATCTAAGTAGCTGCCGCGATGTCTTCTCGGTGACCACAAAGCCAACGACCAACGCGGAGCGGACCAACGCCACCTTTCGATGCGCAGGGGTACTGCTGACAAAAAATTCTCCGGATGCAGTCTGACGCCTGGGGGTAATTCTACAGATAAGGAATCTATAACTAGTCTGTCTCTTACAGATATATAGTTACTGAAGGTAAGTAACTTGTTTGATGGGATAATAGCATGCCATCCTCAAAGAGGTCACCGACCGTGGTAACCCCCACCTCCTCTCATGGTGCTAATCTCGCTGTTGTGAGCCTGTCTAGTGAAACAGGCATATCACATACGGGTACGCTCGGTGCATTAGATATGATTTTCCGTATGAAGCAGAGTGCAGCTCTCTAATACATTTGGGGTAGGGTAAGAGTAGGGGGGCACACAACCCCCGGAAGCAGTAGGTTATTCAATCGGCCCTCTCGCAGCATCGAATGTGTATAATCAATCTCCTGCAGGTGTATTCCAGCCATTCAAAGTGAAAACCACTGCATGAAAATTGGGGGCTCTCAACCCACCACAGGCTGTCTATAGTTGTAGTTTTTGGAGTCTAGCGTGTCTCCTACCAGAGCCCCCAGATGTCACGTAGGAGAGTGTCCAGGGTTTTGAAAACCCCAAGTCCGATTATTACCAGAAGATTAACAAAATAGTAAAGCAATTAGGGTATCATTACCATTTTTGAAAGGGCAAGTCGCCCTGTCACCAATAGGGGTAGGGTCACCCACCTTTTCTGCATTTAAGGAAATTGCATGTGTCTGGGGGCCACTCTGGTTGCACCAATCCGCAGCCTCTTGCCAAAGTTTTTTCGCTAAAGGTTCCATGGCTAGCACAAACAGTGGTGACCATGGGCACCCCTGCATAGTTCCTCTACCTATTGTGTATTCTGTGGAAATATGTGTGCCTGTTTTGGCCCTCGTCGTCAGAACCGCATTTAATAGTCTAATTTAATTTATAAAGGCGGGGTTTATTGAAGTACTGCATAACCGTAAACACATAATCCCAGTCTAAAGAATCAAAGGCAGGGGCGTGGCCAAGATGGCGGTCAGTTAAGACATGTCTCTGTGTCTCTCCGACGTTGCCAAGAAACAGCATTGACCTAGCTTCTTCCCACGGGGCGTTGCCAGCAGAGAATCTCAATGGTCCGGTCTTGCAGCCTCAGTGGCGATTTCAGAACTCATCAGAGGGCAGAAATGCAGCATCCCGGGACACCGGACATCGGCGGAGCTGACAGGCGAGGCCTAAGAATCACAGTGCAGAGCGCTGAAGTATTGGGCCCGAGCGGTGGACCGGCAAATCCCGGCATCCTCCGCAGGGCCGAGCGAGTCAATGACAGGGCAGAGAGCTCCGAAAACACCAATCAACATCGAAGGGGCGGGAGCGGTGCGACGGCCCATACACGCAGCGGCCAGCAAGGGGATATGGGCCCGTGAGCCCTGGAGCGGATTGCAGACAGGTGGCATCCAACTCGAAGGTATGGTGTAGACCTGCACCCCGGCACGGATGAGCGGAGTACTGAGGCATCAGGCCCAGAGCAGAGAGGCGGTGGGAGTCTCCCACTCACGCCATTCCTGGACAAGCCTATGGTGGACTTGTGTGCCCCTTGAAGAATTAGACCAGGGTGGAGGGGCTGCCGCACATAGCGCAGTAGGTGCAAAGCAAAAGCATGGCAGGCACCGGGTGGAAGCAGGCCCCAAAGTAGGGATGGGGGACTCGGATCAGCGGCCCCCTGGGGCGTGATATTGCGCAGGGCAGAAGAGGCCCATAAAGGATATAGTAGAGAGCGGGCACCACTCTGAGGGGGCACCATCCTCAACGGCGAGCCATAAAGCAATCTGCGCTCGGATCGTGACGAGCTCACAATATACTACTCAAGCGACTGCCCCCACAAAGAACCCTGATATTGGGGGTAACACAGGGTGGGTCCCACATGGCCTAAGCAAGGATTTGGTGACACTGCGCAACCATAGCAGGTGGGGCGGCCGGGCCTGCACCGCCTGGACTGAGCTCAAGGCGAGTTCTCTCTCCCCAGAACTGTGCTGGCCACAGTGGATGTACGTGCATGCCTCCCTCACTCCGGGTGCTTTGTATAAGGTCTTTTAAGTTACCCAAATTACGATCCACTGACAGTATCCGGATAGGTGGCACGCAGCTGGAAGAGAGCCCTGCACTGTTGAGGTGCAAGCTTGAAATCATGAGCCCGTAAGTCCAGTGAGGAAACGGAGCTTCTCTCATGCAAAGACTAGTATCGAGCGGCTACCCCTGGCAGTTGGGACCCGCCGCACCCCCGAGGAGTCAGGAAAGAGACAGTGCATCGGGACAATACGGCAACTACTACACAGGTGCACACAAAAGCATATATGACTGCGCTGTTCATGTCCCTACAAGAGGATCTCCAAGAACTGAAAGGACAACTCTCGGCCGACTTGAAGGAGTTGAAGCGTGACCGTCTGAGAAGAACGTGACTCCGGCAGAGATGCGGAGATTTAAATGATGCAACAAGAAATCATCTGTCTGAGGGACCAACATATAGAGCTACAAGCCCAGGCAGAGGACCTGGAAAATCAGTCTAGAAGAAATAACATCCGCATCAGAGGAGTGCCAACAAATGCGGAAGGAGAAGACATCCGGGCTTACGTCCTGGCCCTCTTACGTCACATATTGGGCAGAAACCATAGCCCTGACATTCAGATTAATCGTGTGCACCGTGTAGGCCAACCAAGGAGCAGCAAAGCCCCACCAGCAGACTTACTAGAGTGCATACATGACTTTAAAGTCAAAGAAACGATTATCTGATGTGCAAGAAACGCCCACCCAGTGCAGTGCTGGGGGCATTCACCATCCTTTCAGGACCTATCCATGACCACGTGGTATAAAAGGAGAGAATTCTGGTCCATCATGACTCACCTCAGAGAGAAAGGGATTTCATATTCTTGGTGGGCACCCCTTCCAGTCAACTTTCACTACGAGGGAAGGACAAGACCGCTCCGATCACTAAAGGAGGCCCAAGAGGTCCTGGGGATCACAGAGTCCAAGGCTCAAGAAATTGAAAGCAAGCCCCCTGAGGGACGTAGAAACAATAATCCCCACTGGCAAAAGATTGGGAAAGCCTCCTCCAACCATAAACCAGACCTGGAAACGATGAAGGAAAGAGAAGCAGTAATTAACTCCCTCTCTGGCTTACCGGATCCATAGGCCTCCACCTGAACTTTGCCAACATGGGGGGACCTCAATCTAAGCGGGGTCAGAGGGACGCTCCTGCCCTATGCCTTACCCCCAATGGGAATCTCGCTATAGACACACTTGAAGTCGAACGTTCTGCAGATATCCAGATGGCCACTGGTTGACGACCCCAGAGAACACTGTTACCTTGATGAACTGTTGTCAGATCTTGCTACTAGTATGACTTTTTTGGGAAGTTTATTATGGGGTTTTTTATTCATTGTTTGCTAGATTTCATGCTCTTTACCTTCTGCACCAGTCCCTGGCAGCACCTCGAGATAGCGATAGACCAACACGCTATTGTACTTGCCTCCCTCTTGCTTCTTTACATTGTCTAAGCATCAGTACAACCCTTTCACACAGACTGGTACATTATAGGTAAAGAATTAAATATCATAAGCCTCAATACTCGACGCCTCAACCACCCAGTGGAACGCACTTCGATCCTCTGCTCACTAGAGAACTCAGGGGGAGACATTGGTCTACTGCAGGAGATGCACCTCCTACCGAGGGATACGGCTCGCATGTGTTCCTGCCGCTTTCCTCACCAATTCTGGTCCTCAAGCCCCTCTCATGGTGTCACCATCCTGTTGGGAGCGAAATTTACTGGCAAGGTGATCTCTACATTCTCAGAAGTCAAGGGGCGCTTGCTGGCTGTCAGAATCCACTGGGGATCCACACATTTCACGCTAGTCAACATATACGCTCCGAACGCTCAGCAAGAACCCTTTATCATTAAGGCCCTTTTGGACATACTGGTGTCCCCCGATGCAGCACTCCTGGTGGTAGGGAACTTCAACCTAGTGATGGATACTGCGCTGGATCGATTGTGCCTGTGATCTGCGCAGCCAGGAGCCTTTTCGGCCGAGGGTAGGTGCTGGCTGGCGGAAAATGGCCTACAGGACATATGGTGCCGGCAACACCTAGGTGTATGAGATGACTCCTTTTACTCAGCGGCACACAAAATATACGCATGCTTAGACCATTTTTTAGCATCAGCGGCACTTGTCCCTAGACTTAGAGACACGTCCATTGAGCCGCGATCTCTATCAGATCAAACGATGATCACGTTCACGATACAGGCCAATTGTGGGCAACCAAGACCATCCAGGTAGCGCCTGCAATCTCTGACGGTTTTGTCAGATATGCGTGCGAAGCTAACAGAATATCTACAAACGAACGACATAGGTAACACCTCCCTCGTCACAGTGTGGGAAACACTAAAACTAGTTATGAGAGGGGAATTTGTTGCAGTATTGGCAGCTGAGAACCGGGAGCGCCAGGGAAAGCGATGGCGTTTCAAGGAAGAGGTGGCAGGTATGGAAACCATCCACAAACGCACTGGGGCACTGAGAATATGGAGGGAGCTGGAAAAGAAAAGGCTCCTTTTGAAATGCCTAGACTTGGATAGGGCAGAATATGCACTCCTCAGGCTTTGGCATAAATTTTATTTGAGCAGTGACTGATGCAGCAGACTGCCTGCACAAAGGCTTAGAGCTAAGACGATGGCGGCAGCGATCGCCTTGATTAAACGGCGTACCGTGGAAGAAGTGCACTCAGACTCGCAAATAGTTGAGACGTTTAAAACTTTTTACCAGACCCTGTACTCCAACACAGACTCTACACAGAGAGGCCCACTCTTATCTTAAAGACAGCCCAGTTACCCACCTCTTAGATTCACTCACTGAAGAGAGCCTCCAGAATAAATTTCCCCTGCACAGGGCGAAAGAATCCATACGTTATCTGGGCATCCTTCTGGCCTCAACCATTCCAAAGACTCTCGTGCTAAACTATGCGACACTCTTGGAGCAGCCAGCTAAAGCCTTAGACGGATGGACTCGCTTGAAGCTGGCTTGCTTTGGGCGAATTGTGGCAGTAAAGATGAATGTGCTCTTGTGCATTCTGTACATCTTTCAGACACTACCGTTGATCCCGCCTCCGAAGGCTCTACATACTTTACAACTTACAATCACATTTTTCGGAGGGGGAGAACCACGGTTATCAATCAGTCAAATGACGCAACCTAGGCGGGGTAGGGCTACCACTAGTCCGTAGATACCTACAAGTGGCGCTTCTCCTCTATATAGTTGAATGGAACCACCCTCTCTCTGAGAAATACTGGTCTTTTAGGGAACAAACCGTGGCAGGAGCAAATTTCTGGTGAGAAGCCTGGCTTCCATACAAACACAAGGCATGGGGATTGTACTCCTCCCCGGTCACATCATCAACTTTGAAAGTCTGAGACACAGTAGCCGGTAAGAAGGGACTAACAAAATTTCCTTCCCCGATGTCCCCAATAGTAGACAACCCCGACTTTCTCCCGGGCCGCGGCTCAGATGTGTTTCAGAGGTGGAGAGCGCAAGGATGCAAACGGGTTGACTCCCTATTTGACACCAAAGGGATTATTCCTTTCGAGCAGTTAAGGCAGGATTATGCTCTCCCACAGGCCGACGCATTTCACTATCTCCAGTTACGCCTTTGGTTCACCTCCCCGGGATCATGCAGCGGCCTTACAACCACTTACTGTCTTTGAAAAGAGGCTGATGGGTAAATATTATGATAAACATCTTGTTTCTGAGCTCTATGCTATGCTCTCCACCAGGAGGGAGGGAGGGAGGGCAAACCAAATGACAGCTTCGGTGGGAGGAAGAGCTGGGGAGGGCGCTCTCAGATAAATAATGGGCAGACATACATTATAGGCCACATCACACTGCACTGCAAAGTAATAACATACTGGTATCTCACCCCGTCCCACATTCACAGCTAGGATAAAGGCCGCTCAGAGAAGTGTTGGATGGGTTGCAGCCTGGCAGATTCTCTGGTGCACTTACTATGGCATTGTCCAAGATTGGTACGTTTCTGGGAGCTAGTTTTGAATGATATAGACAAAGCTTTTGACACCACACTTCCATGCTTCCCAGCAAACACTTTACTGGGGCTGCTGAACCCTCTGACTTTCCCCCTACGTTCTCTGAAGGGAAGACATATAGCATTAGCACTGTTGGCAGCACGTCAGGTAATCCTGGCTCGTTGGGGCACCTCGACTATACCAGACCGCACGGCATGGCTACACAAACTATGGTTAACATTGGCAATGAAATGCATGTCCTTGGTTGCAGAGCACAAGGTGGAGACGTATGCCGAGCTCAGGGCCCCCTTTCCTTAGATTCTCTCGACAGACCTGCTAGAGATGACACGTCCCAAATACTGCAATTACTCCCAAGACGCGGGGCGTAGGCAGTATCAACTTCACAGATGGCAACCACAGATCAACAAATGTCCTCATTGGCACACATTCTCCCGTATGGTTTAGAGAGATAGGTGACTGGTGCGGGGATTGGGTGGGTTTTTGGGCTGGGTGTTGTCTTGTTGTTTTTCCTAGATTCTAAAGAACACAATCCTAATATCGCTGCTAGCCTCCGGTTTGTAGGCGCACAGCTGTGTAAATGAAGCTATGGATCTCTTTGAATAAACAGAATGGTTCCATAAAGAATCAAAGGCCTGCTGGTGGTCTATGGATAGACAGCCTGCTACTGGGAAGACACCATATACTGTTTCCATCATCTGGTAAAGGCGTTGAATCTTAAGTAATTTGCTGCAGCGTGGAACTTAACAGCATTGAACTATATTAAATTCAAAAGCAGGGCAAGTAGTCTATGGACCAATAATTTGCTAAGAATTTTATATTCAGTAGTCAGGAGAGAGAGTGGCCTGTATGATGACAGATCAACAGGGGACTGGCCAGGTTAAGCACTGAGGTGACCAGAGCTTGTATAGTGGTTGGAAGTAATGTTCGCACCTCCAGCAATACGTTGTATAATGTCAAGCTTCATTATCAGCCAGGAGGCAAAGGTTGAGTAAAATTTGATGTGCAGGCCATCTATGCCCGGCGTTTTATTAAGTGCCATCTCTTTTATGTTTTTACATAATTTCACTGGAGTCAGGGGAATCTCCAATGACTCGCGTACATCTGGTTTGATCTCAGGGAGCCCCAGGTTATTCAAGAAAGTGTGTCTGTCTGAGAGCGGTGGGCGGTTCAAGTCCAATAGAGCTCAGTGTAGTAAGAGAGTAAAGCTGCATTAATGTCTACCTAGGTGGTGCAGGGTTTTCCCGAAGGCGATATGACTTTAAGAATCTGGGTGGGAGAAAGTGGCGACGTATCATGCGAGTAAAAAATGTTCCTGCCCTATCGCTGTCAGAGTGTATCTTTTTTTTAATGTATGAATTATGATCAATGAGACGCAACCGCTCTAGCAACTCTGCGTGTGCCATTCTAGTGTTCTGGAGTTCCTCCAGCCATGTTGGGTCATGTTGCGCCTCATGTTCTAGGTGCCCCAATTGTGCTTCCTTACGTTGTAATTCCTGGAGCACAGTATGTCTAGCGCCTGTGGTATTAGCTATGGACACCTCCCGAATTATCACCTTAGACGCCTCGCATTCAATGACTGGCGTGGAAGCTGTTCCTTCGTTAACTGCAAAGTAGGAGTGTATGGCCGTACCGAGGGTGTCGTGAAAGACCGCATCCTCAAGAAGTGTAGGTTGCACAGAATTCACACCACAGGGTTTCGAATGGTCCTGGGCATTTCTGACATCGCCGGCAGCACCTCTTCACTCCACCGCTAACCAGCTGCACCACACCTTGCCCCCGCGCCTGTCCTCGCTAGTGTCCCTTGCTAGGCTCATCTTCTTTGAGCATGGGGAACGCCTCCTCCGCCGCCAAGGTCCGGAGACACAGTTGCCAGCATTCGTTGAGCCCAGGGGGATCCAGGGGCTGCGACACGGGTCGATAGGGGCTGTCGCCGACAACAGGGCTGCACTTCAGATGAGAAGGCACCTCATGCGGGGTTCGATAGTAGTGGTAGAGGGCGTGGCTCGTTCATGACAGCTCACATGCCAAGGCTGCGCACCACTCATTCACTCCCGTTAGAGCATATTCTCATAACCTACGTAAAAACATATGATAATGTTTATGATCAAAGGAGAAAATTAGGAACTGGAGCAGCCAACGTTATCATAAATAAGTTTAAAGTGAGGAACTCACTGATCAGTTTAGATGTAGAACGCCAAGAAAGTTCCAGAGCCCATACCAAAAAAGGAAGAGCTAACCTCTTTCCAAAAAAGTGAAACATCTTTCGATCTGCCAGCCTATTCCAGCTGCATCCAATTATTGGATCTATTAATACCCCTTCTTGGTTACAGGGCTGATTTATAAGATGTTCTGCAGGGGTTTAATCTCAGCATTACATCTTGGATGTCTAGAAAGAGCAGCCTGAAGACACCTATTGGCCGCAGAATAATAGAGTGAAACCATTTACATGTGGGCTGCTGAGTAGAACTGATGGATCTAGTTAGAAACTTTTAAGTAACAGCACAAAGGGACTTAAAATAATTTAAAACAGAATTGTGACTTAAACAAGACAAATCGCAAAAAGATCTAAAGGAGAACACAGCAAAATTGTTAAAGCACGTAGTATTGACAAGACGTTAGTGATTCTCAATCCAACATCCTTAATTGTTTTACAGCGGATCACAGAAGAGGGATAATGAACCTTATGGCCAGGCAAACAAATGGAACAAGAAGGGAATTATGGTCACAGCAACAGCTCTAGAAGTAATTTAGTGTGCTGTTCCGCTTGACCACCAAAACGCAGAATCGACTGGTGGGTCCTCTATTCCCGGTTACTGCGTGCACAGCCGTACCTGCTCTCGCCCCAGAAAGCCGTATCCGAAGCATCGGACGCCTGACGTATCACGATTCACGCGCATGCGCGCACCCGTTGATCCCGTGGATCCTGCATCTGCTCCCACTAAACGCCGAGCAGAACGCTGAGTCGCACAGAGGACCCGAAGCACCCAGCTGGAGGCCGCGAATTGCAGCCGGGGTCCGGGGGGGAGATCCAGAGATTAGCTGTGAAGCCTGAAGCGGCGAATCATGGCACCGGTACAATAAACTCAAAATAAAATGCGGGTCCTAGGGAGTGCTGTGGGCACCAGCTGAGCTAGAGTTGGTGTCAGAACCTGATAATTAGGACGGTAGCAAGGGGCTGGAAGAGCGGAGTGCGCAGCGGCAAACCGTGGAATAGAGGTAAGTGAGGAGCAGCTGGCCTACATATACGTTTAAACTGTGGAAGGGATGTACTTGTTTTTTTAATATTCAAGGACATTAAATCTAACCCAAAAGCGACTGCGGCAATTACTAGTATACAAGTTATTGAATTGGTAAAAGGGGCTTGGTAACCCCAGTGGAGGATTGGGTCAGGGAGGTAGCATTTAAAACAGGCTATAGGATTGGTGACCTGAGACCTGAGGGCGAGTAACGAAGAAGGAAATCAAAAAGATGGCACCGGCCAAAGCAAGAACCCATAAGACTTGAAAAACTGGGAAAAAGAATGAGATGAACACTCTAGCGGCAGGTGAAAGGGAGTGGAGTTTGTAAGTCAAAGGGGGCGCTGTGTGACCTAACTGGAATGAAAAAACAAGTAGCAAGAAATGCACAATCCTTGACGCTAAAACCGCAATCAGCAAAACCAAAAATAGCAAAAGGTGGTTCATCAGTGTCTAATTCGATTAAAGACTTTTTGGGAAGACATTTCAAGAGGAAGGATATGACGGACAAGGATTCAAGTGCTGTGGCATACCCAACCTCTGAGTCCATGGGTGAGGTTGATTTAGTCTCTCCAAACCAGACCATATTTAATATCTCTGGGGTTTCTTCGAATCCACGGTTGTCCTCTTCGCCAAGAATGTTCCAGTGGTCACTTGAGCGTGAAATTGAGGGTGAAGACGAAGATGAAACGCCAAGTAGCAAGGAACTGAGTATAAAAGACATTAATGGAACAATTACCCAAACCAAGGAGAACACTGGTGCAGACTGCTCTTTTGGTACAGGGAGTGAATTATTGCACTCTCCATTGCATGGGCTGGAGGTCACAGGAACCTCGAGTGCTTCTATGCTTGAGGTTATGTGGATCCTCCAAAAAACCCTGCAAGGCCTGTTAGAGGTATCTGTATTAAATAATGAACTCTTAAAAACACAAGGGGAGCAATTTAAAGCAATGTTGGGCGAGTTGACACAAATTAAAGGATTAATGCCGGCATTAGTTAGACCGATTGGTGGAGAACAGGAGGGGGTAGGCAGTAAAGAGGAAGAGGAAGTTGTGTTAAGGGCTCCCAACTTACAGAAAGAGATACCGACTGTATATATATCCCGACAGGCAATGATTGTGAGGAAATGGGGCGAAAGGAGATATTATATGAGGGGATTCCTGAGGAGGTCGCCCTCAGAAAAAGACAACTAACAAGACATCATGTAAGGAAGGTGAGAAGAGGGAAAGGAGAAAGGAATGAACAAGAAGGTCAAGAAAGGGAAGCAACGCAAAGGTCAAAGTAGAATAAGGTAAAGCCCCTAGCCGAACGAGAAGAACACTGGAATATGCTAGAAAGATCAAAGAATAGCAAAAGTAGTTTGGCGCCAACAACGAAAGGGAAGGAGGGGAAAGGTACAGGAAAGAGGATAATTGTACAGTTGGGACCTGGAAATCCTAGACATAGTAAGGTCCTAATGGAAAAAGATAAGGGAGTCATCCTAACAAAGAGAAGGGAAGCTGGTTTAATGGGGGGCATCCATGGCGTAAGGCAAGAATGCACCCCCGACTTATGGGTTTTCCTAGAACCTTCCGGCCAGGGTAAAGGCGGGAATAAAGCTAGGAAATGAAACCCATTAAATCGATCACAACTTCTATTCTCTCTGTCAAAATGTGTAAGCCTTGGCAGCATTGGCACAGAGGACCTTAGAGAAATAGGGTTTGTTGCAAGTAGTAAAGGGGGTGAAGTGACCAAGGTTCTTTTTTACTCTGCCTTGGTGAAAGCCGCAGTGGAAAATGTTAAAAATGAGCTGCAAAAAGAGGGGATTAGATTGGTAAAAAGGGAGGAAATCCAGGGGAAGCACTTCCTTATGAACCATGCTGGATTAGGGTTACGTCAGATAACGTTAATCAATTCAAGTTGGAATAAGAAGGAGGATCTTGCAATAACCATAACTGATAACGAATCTGCAAGATACGAAACAGATATATTTGCTGGAAATAGGTTTAACGTCCTAGCATCCCCAGAATCTAGGGAGTACGAAAAGGAGGGGTTTCTGAGTGAAATAGACTAGGAGCATGGGTCGTCATACAGCCTATCAGTCCTATAATGGAATATAAACGGCTACAAGAAAATATCGACTTTTGATAAATTCATTAAGAGTAATGATATTGCGTGCCTGCAGGAGACTTGGCTGTGTGACGATACCCTAGCAACCCTAGTTACAGAAGGATTCGCCCAACACTCTAAAGCAGCAAAGAAAAACACTCTGGGGAGGCCATCGGGGGGGGCAATTAACGCTGATTTCCACACAGATAGCTAGGAAGGTTGAAAATGTGAAACTACACTGTGATTGGGCATTAGGCTGTAGGGTTCTACTGCAGCAGTCGGATTCCTGCTATGATGGAATATGTATTATAAATGTATATATACAGAAGGGAAAGGACCATGAATATAAGGAGAACTTGGGAAAACTGAAAAAAGATATAGCGTCTGTTAGCGTAAATTATCAGAAGGATATATTATTGGTGTTAGGTGATTTTAATCATAAATTAGATCCCCGAAGGGTGGATAGATGGCACAAGGAATTACTAACATCTTATAATATTGAAGTGGCCATCTTCCCTAGAGGAGAGATCTCGCCACAGGATGCAACTTTTACGCAGCTGATGGGCTCACTAGGCATGGTATGCGTAAATGGGAGAATGCAGCCAGATCGGCCAGCGAGACGTACTTTTCTGAGGGGCCAGCAACTCTGCCCAATAGATTGTGTTTTCCCAGGCCTGGTGCTTTGGGCTCATCAAAGATTTTGAGGTGGTGAAAACGAAAGGTAGCGACCATTATCCATTGAGGACAGAATTACATTTATCAAGAAGTAAAAATAGAGAAAGGGTTCTGCAGATACATGTGGATTACCCAAAACGGTTGACAACTAGTATAACAGAGGAATATATTGAGAAGTTAAAGCAAACCCAGCAGGCTATTCCTGTAGAAGAAATCCAATCTAGAAATGGAATTATCTGGTTTGAATCCACCATAAGCAAGTTGGTGGACACCTTAAAGAAAAAATGTAAATCAAGAAAGTCAGGGCCTGGAAGCCGTAGAGTTAATAAAAATATGAACACCTGGTTTGACGATGAATGCCGGGTAGCCAAGGCACAGATAAGGCAGAAGGAAAGAAGATTAAGGGTTAGGTTTAATGTGGAACTATCTACCTCCAGGCACTAAGGTTAAGATATAAAACATTAATTCGGAACAGAAAAAGAACTTATAATGATAACTGCTGGGCAAATATTTTGGAGGTAATTGAAACTAGAGATGTCAAAGGATTTTGGAAATTAGTCCAAAAAAGTGTGGGTAGAAAAGCAGGTTGCCTAGACTGTATGGTCCCTGAAGATGACTGGGTGGGCTACCTGGGAGAAATATATGGGAAATGGCCAATACAAGAAGAGGCAAGGATGCCAGAAGAGGCAAGGATGCCAGTTTGGCCACGGGTGAGGGTTGACATAAAAGAATATTTTACTTCAAGTTATATTATAGCAAGTTTGAATCTTACTCGTGCCGCAGGCCCAGATAATCTTCCGGCAGTGATAATAAACACTAGACCAGAATGGTGGGCAGAGTTTATTGCAAAGATGTTCCAAGTGATCTTGGATACAGGAATTGTACCAGAAAGCTGAAGGGGTGCAATCATAAGACCAATACATAAGAAGGGCGATCTAAAACTACCGAAGAACTATAGGTTAATAAATCTCCTAGATATAGGGGAAAAAGTCTTTGCAAAAGCCATTTTGGGTTTACTTAAAGATTGGGCAGAGGAAAATCAGATTATACCCCCGGAACAGGCGGGGTTTAAAGCAGGCCATTCCACAATTGACCATTGCTTTGCTCTCTGGGCCATAGCGCAGAAGTTGATTGAACAGCGGGGAAGCTTATTCTGTTGTTTTGTGGACTTACGCGCAGCCTTCAATCTAGTGGACCAGGAGCTGTTGTGGGAGGCCCTAACTAGTTATGGTATCCCAAAAGATTTGTTAAGACTGATTCGAATGCTCCATACTAAGAACTGGGCCCAGATAATTTTAGATATAGATGGAAGTTTATCTGGGAAGATTGAGACCGGAAATGGGTTGCGGCAGGTATGTTTATTGGCCCCCCTGCTGTTTTCTCTGTTCTTAGCAGATTTGCCGTTGACCTTGGGGAATGTCAACGGGGCAAGCCTGAAACAAGATGGTAAGCATATTGCATGTTTGCTCTATGCGGACGATCTGGTAATTATGGATCAGACCGAAGTTGGCCTGCAAAGGAAACTAAATATATTTAATGATTATTACTCCAAGAAAAAACTTGTGGTTAATATGGACAAGACTAAAGCCTTGAGCTTGGCCGGAGGAAAGTCGGGTTCACATGGTGGTTGGGGACTGAGTAAGTGGAAACGGTCACAGAATATAGGTACTTGGGTTTATGGCTTGAAAGAAGTTTGAAATGGCATACCCCCCTAGATGCGTTAAAATTAAGAACATCAGCATCGATTAGTGGACTGAAATTGTTTAACAAAGCCTATGGTGCAATATCAGATAGACCAGTGTTAAAAGCTTATTCGGTCATAGTACCCCCGCAATTTCTGGATGGCGCAGAACTGTTAAACTTGAGCGGGAAAGGGGGCTGGGATGTTGAGGAAGGCAAACATTTAAAAAACCTATTCGCACTCCCTTTGTCGGCAATGGTCCAGGCCGTAAGACTTGAATTAGGACTGACTTCATGGGGCGTTTTAGCCGGAATGGCCCTACTCTGTTTTTGGCAACGCCGAGGTGTAGGCGAGAACACCAAAATATCACAATGCTGTAAAAACGAAATACAGAACAGCGAATTAAAATGGGCAAGAGAGACTAGGGCTATCATGATGAAGCTATGTTGTATGATGAAGGTTAAAATGTGCCCCATTACCTACATGATTAGTATTGATAAGAAGGTACTTAGGATGCTGGGGAAGGAAATATCTCAGGTACAGGACCAAAACTACCTTGCGGATAAAATCTCAGTGCATTTTATGACTGCCGCATGGAAAAATGAACAATTCTTTCCCTACGTTGACAGGTTACCCGATTGTCAATTACGAAGAGAGGTTTCTAGGGTAAGAATTGGGGTGAACCCGTGTTATGTAAATAATGTGATAAAAAGCTCAATGATTGATAAGACGGGAAGATGCACTTGCACTTTGGGCTCCTCATGTGACTTGTTACATATTTTAATAGATTGCCAGAAGTTTCTTGATATTCGAATTATGTTTTTAAGCCCGATATTTAAGAATTATGAGATTAAAACTAGGGCCCAGGCTGTAATTTTGGTGACTGAAATGATCCATTTAGATATTGCCGTTGCTATTGGGAAATTTATGCAAAGAGTGAAGGCACTTCTTTTTAGCCTTTTTTAATGAGTTTTAGCAAAACAATTTACCCTAATTTAGAAATGGAGGGTTTTATAATTGCATGCGTTTTAAGATGTGTTTTAGCGTATTTAATGTTGTGTACTTTTAGATGTATTTTAACAAATATATGGTTTGTTTAAGGACCAATGGTCCAAATAAACGTGAATTAAAACTGAAAACTGACTGGTGGGTCCAATGTCATCCATTCATCGTGGCTGTGTAAAGTATGCAATATCACACACCCACCTAGGTGCCATACTTCATCATCGGGCTAGCACTTGTTGGGTGGGTGCTGCAGTACTAAGCATGCTCCCAAACGCTGGGGCTCTTTCGCAGAGATATTTTCTCCCCTTGCCTGATATTTGCCAAACTCAGATCACTGCCCTATCAGAATGGATTAAAAGGGGAAGGTAAACTGGGTAAGGGTACAGTTAAATGTGGCTATTGCCCCCCTTGACACTGTTCATTCCCGGGGACTGTCTGCCAAGATTAACAACAGAATTGAACCATAGTGATGAGCCCTAGGTTTTATAGTGAGGTCAACCTGTTTTGTGCCCCATATCACCCTGAAGGGTCATAGATGTTTCATCAGGACTAGAAACAACCCTAATCTACTCAACAGTTTTTTTTTCTCAAACAGAAAATAAATGGTATCTCAAAAAGTGTGCTCAATTTAAATCAAGTTAAGTGAAAGGAAGTGTAAGAACAATACTATTATTTCGCTATGAACCTGTGAAAAAAAACAGACACAAAACAATATTATCAATAAAATTGTTTTTCCTTATTTCGAATAAATCTGTCTTCCTCCACAGTGTGCTTTAGTCACGTGTGTCGCATGCTGTGGGCAAATCACAGTAGTAAAACATAGTTTTATTCAAAATAAAGAAATAGCATTTTATTATAATATATATTCCAATTTCCAGTTTTCTTTTAACACCGACACAGCAGGCTGGTAAAAAATCGCACTTTAATTCATGCTGATGTTCCTGTTGTAACGTGTTTCGGCAGGATTCCCTGCCTTGCTCACACACTGAGCGCCATTTTGTTTGTTGTTTTATCAGAGTAGGTCGATTACATGGTATGCTAAACACAAAAGAAATACTGCTTACAATACCCTTTATTGCAAACCAATGTCAATGTCTTGTTACAATTCTTTCTTTTTTCTTGCCACATTCTTTACTTTTTTTACTTTCATTTTATATAGTATAAACATTTCTTTAAATGCTTCAAACCACTTTTTTTTTTACAATGAAAATGTATTTTACAATATTGCATTTTTTTCTTTCTTTTTCTCATGCTTGTCTTGGTTACCTCTTTTTTACTCTTTGGTCTCACAATGGATATCACAATAAATAGTTAAACCACAATTTTGGCTGAGCCCCTTTCGGTCTATTACTAGTTTGTTATTGCACAGATCTTTCTGGCCTATCAAAGTGCAAGTGCCTAACGGGGGAGGGGTAATCCTTGACATTGCACACTCCCAAGTCTCACAAGGATTAAGGTGCCAGTGCTCTATCATTAAATTAAATCATCATTGAACGAATAGAATTACAGTGTAAGTGCTGATGGAGATAGAGTATAATTTCTTGTTACTCAATCTCTTTGTACAAAATCACTCAAAGTGCTGGTGCTTCTCACTTAACTTAAATATAAATATATTCAGGGGGTGGCAGTTTGTTATCTGATACTCATAGCAGAATTGTCGATTAATGACTGGTATTTAGTCTTTCATCCCAGTCTGTACTATTGCACAAACCCGGTCTCCAAGGATCTTACTCATAGGGAGTTACTAAGTGCAAGTGCCAAAAAAAAATATAATAAATATTGCTTTGGGACCCATCTTATGGTTCCTGCACATGTGAAAAAAGTGCAAGTGCTTAAGTGTTGAAATTCTACTATCACTGAAATACACCTATGTCTTTGAGTATCAAACTGAGCTTCTATTCAAACTGTTCAAACCCTCAACCCCCTTATTTAATTGTGTTAAAAAATCCCTCAACATTTATTTTAAAGTCATCAACAATATTACACTCATCAATGATCTTCCCTCATAGGTAGTGCTTGTCTACTACTCTACAGTACAGATACTTCTCGATGACTCCTCTCCCTTAAGCTCTTCTTTCCATTTCAAAGTATTTTATTAATTTTATAAACAAGTACATTAGCATTTCTGTTACGAGGTTAGCCAAACGTAGTTTGTATTTCAGTGATTACAGGTACTTTTACATCTAATAAAATAATCACAGTATATTAGCCGAAATATAAAAAATAATTTTCAGTTCAATTTCATCAACCTGGTCAGTTTTCATTTTCTTATTTGCATTTTCAAATCATCAAAGATAGACTCTCAATTACCCCCTCTAAATATGAACATATAGATCTTCTGAATTGAGGCCATGGGGGATCTTAGTATTCAACATTACAATGTATCTCGACTCAATCTGTCTCAGTTTCAACTCTCGATTTCCCGCTTTCTATTCTTAGGGATAGAGTTATTCACATAAAATATATCAAGATCCCACGGGATCCAAACGCGTCATGCTGAGGTGTACCACAACAGAGCTGTAATACATTTTCTACACCTATTTGTGGTCCGGGCTCCTATTTTCCTGCAGAGCTAATGAGGTTTGGCGTATAATGGAATGAAAGGAGTGCTTATATATATATATATATATATATATATATCAGTTTACGCTCCAAGATGCATGCAGGCACCACACAGAGATATATATATATATATCTCCAACAAACAAAAAGTGTAGCGTGCTCTCAGGCAAAGACATGGGGATGTTAGGCAAAAAGATATTTATTGCACCATAAAACCCACGTGACGCATTTCGACAATCCTGCGGCCTTGTTTACACACTGCAAACATTGAGTGTCTTACATGTACAGAATGAAAAACAAATGTAGGACCACAAATGTTCCTGGTCACTATTGACATAGTAAAGTCAGTGGCCATCTTGTAACAGATGTTCCATCAGATAAAGCTTAATAGCCGAATGTAAAGTACAACAAAATAGAAGTCTGCCACAAATTACAAAATACCAATGCAAAGCCCAACAATTTTTTTTTATACTACTGTGATGAAATACACAAGCAAACCATAACCACACGTTATGACACTGAGGCACATTGTCCTATATCAGGGACGCGTCGGAACCCAATACCTTCCTGCCACAGCTGCCATGCACACTAGAACACGGCCTCAAAACATGCAATTGATAGTCATGGTAACTCACCGTCACAGAGTCTGTGATGGAACATGACATATCTGCCTGTCCTGGTTGGGAAGAGTCACGTGTAGACATAAGAGAAAGGTATAGGCAGAAATGTCAGTGGGGCCATCACTGTTGGATTCCAGATACAGTGACCAAATGTGGCGAGTGATGACCCGTAAACAGTAGTGGCAAGAAAAACAGCATTAGTCCTCGGGAGTAGGAGAGGAGAGAAGATCAGAAAAGACTGAGGGTGGAAAGTATTGGTAGCAACATAGTGTCTGATACCCACCCCATAGTCAGGTAAAGACAAGTGACTAGACAGAAATCCGGAGGGCTGTTGGAAGTTGTGTTACTCCACCAAATCGTGAGAGTCAGTGGGTTTGAGTCCCGCTCACATATTAAACAAAGGTAAACCTTTTTGAACATATACAAGATTCAAAAGCCTGCAGACAGCGTGTCGGTTTCAATGATATTTAAGTGCAACGCGTTTCAACCCTGATCGGTCTTCGTCACGGCCTAGTTACGAAAACCCAGCAGGGTCGAAACGCGTTCCCATCAAATATCATTGAAACTGACACGCTGTGTGCAGGCTTTTGAATCTTGTATATTGTCAACAAGGTTTACCTTTGTTTTATATATGTGTGTGTTTATATATATATATATATATATATATATATATATATTCACTGAAAAAAACCATAGGTTTCACACATGTTATAGTTAGCTGTACATTTCACTCGTAAAAAACCAATGAAATTCCCCCGTTATAGTTAGTGCAGGCAACTATAACTCACGCGACCGCAATCCTCTGCTGATGCTAATACTGTATTTAGACACTTATTTGCCCATGTCTTCTTCCATTAAATTTTAGCTATACATGTAATACAAATATTTTTTTTTCATAAAGACACATATGTCATCAGCAGAAGATTGCGGTCGCGTGAGTTATAGTTGCCTGCACTAACTATAACGGGGGAATTTCATTGGTTTTTTACGAGTGAAATGTACAGCTAACTATAACATGTGTGAAACCTATGGTTTTTTCAGTGAATTTGCAAGGTTTTTTAAATGCTAATTCCTAACTATAACGTGTGTGAAACCTATGGTTTTTTCAGTGAATTTGTACGTTTTTTTAAATGCTAAGTTACTTTACGCCATTCGTGGCGTGCGCGCCCAGTTAACGCAGTTCGTTCCATGCACGCACGGTGCGCTTCGCGCACCGTGCGCGCACAGTGAGCACGCGGTGCGCTTCGCGCACCGCGCGCCCACTTTACGCAGTTAGTGCCGTGCACGCACGGTGGTCACGCGGTGCGCTGCGCGCACCGCGTGCCCACGTTATGCGGGATGGGCCATGTACGCACGATGCGCTTCGCGCACCGTGCGCACATGGGGGACATATTATGCGCATCTTTGTGAAATTTATTCTTTGTTAATTTCTTATCTCTAATAAACCATGCACAAATGGTGCCCTTCGGGCACCATTTGCACACTGGGTGGAGAGAGTGTGGATAATTTTTTTTTTTTTTTAAATTTTTACCGTACGCGTACGGTAAGCGTAATCGGCGATTTTCCGAAAAAAAAAAATTTTTTTTTTTGGGCTTGGGGGTTGTTTGGGGACCCCTATATCAATGCTGGGTGGTTAGGATCTCAAGAAACTGCCTCTTTAGACATTTTTTGGCTTCGTTTTTGCTGCCCAACTCAGAGAGCGAGAGAAAAAATGGCGGCCGCCGCTTCCTGGTTTCGACCGATTCGAATGTTTACTAAGATCTAAGAGCCAATCAAAATCGCGCTCGCGCACGCCACCGTGCGCGTACGGTAAGCTTACGGTAAGCGCACCGTAAGCGCACCGTAAGCTGCCACAGATATATATATTAATTTAAAGGCTATTTTCTCAGAATCTACTGAACAGATTTACACCAAACCTACAAAAGGCACTTCCTTGACCTGAGGACTACCTCTCTGCCAAATTTCAAGTAATTCTGTTCAGCCGTTCGGGCTGTAGCTGTGTCTAAAGGTCCTATGGAAAAATGCATGGGAAAAACGCGTTTTGGGACCCCCTTTTATCTCAGCCCCCGCTTGACGAATCCCCCCCGAGACTTTCAGGGTAGGAGCGGAGCGTAGCGCCCCACCTATTTTGAAAACTTCGCGAGGATTCGTCGACCGGCGCCAAAGTTATTCAAAATAGAATGTTGCGGATTTCCTATGGAAACGTGGTCCTAACTATAACTACCTACTGGCGACCGCCAGTAGGTAATATTTATTTGAGTCTCCGTTCTTTTTATTACAGGTCATGGGGCATTAATAGTATTGTTGTGACACTCTGATTTCCCTTCACTTACTTTGATGTAAATTGAGCACATTTTTTGAGATACTAATTTTTCACTTTTAAAAAACCAACAAAAAACAGTTCAGTCGAATAGGGTTGTTTCTGGTCTTGATTGAGTGTACGTGACTCTTCGCCAGGACAGCAAGAAGCCTGTATAGGGATTTCCAGCATCTGGTAATAGCTCTCCTTGCAAGCAGAAGGTCAAGATCCAGGAATCTAGTGGAGAGTTTGGCCTTCTCTGGCTCGGGATATGTTTCCAGAATGACGACTCTAGGGGAAGCTTTAATAAGTTCTGCAATTGTGAAAAGTACCGCAGTTCAGAAAGGCTGCAGCTTCCTACCACCCCAAAGCATATGGGCTAAGTGAGAAGGTGTAACATGGCACTAGAGTCATTCCGGGGAAGCTGAAGGGAAAGCTTCTGGGTTTTCAATGGAGTACGATATGCCCTATGTAGTATGCTAGCTTGCATAAATTTTAACTGGGCGTTGTGTGTACTTTTAGCGGGGTATTTCAGTATGGCTTGCCATTCCTTATCATTGAAGGTAGTCTGTAGCTCTGTGTCCCAGGCAAGTTTAAGGGGCAGCAGTGATACTCCAGCATGTTCCTAGTCTCTTATATAACCAAGTGATCGATTTCCTTCTGTACCCGATTATGTGGAGTGTTTCCAATGCAGCGTGTGTAGCGGGTTTTGCTTGTGGAGTCTGCCAAATCGCATGACCTATCCATCCATAGGTAAGGAATTCACCTGCATATAACCCAGAATGGTCAGGCAAGGCCTTAAGGGAGCCCTCCACAAAAAGTTCCTCACTGAGTCCAGCCCAGCATGCACCCTGTGGGTCACATCCTCCAGAGAAACAATGCCAACATGAGCAGGGAGGCCCATCACTGGCATCACCAGGGTGTAAGCAGGTGCTGTTTTAATGTATCTTAAATAGTTGCAAGTATGAGCCACTTCAAGCAGTAAGGAACGAGTGGGGCCTCTGGCGTGAGGCAGAAGGGCACCATGGAGATTGCCAATTTTAGTTTGGGATGATGTGAGGCCAGTCTCAGCCAGGTGGTGCCTAGCCAACCAGTAAGCAGGTCACTGTAGTTGGCCAGTGGAGTAGTAGTCACGAACGTCGGGTGCTTCGATATAGTCGCCTTGCTAAGTGGGAGGTCTGATCTTAGTCGGAGCAATCCGCTGATGCCCAGCACCCCATATTAACACTAGCAGTAGACTTTCAAGTTCTTTGAATTTCTAAAGAAGGATAATAGTGGGAGTTTCGTTAAGCCAGCGCAGGAGAACCACCAACTTAGAGAGAGCTGTTTCTCCCATAACCATTAAGGGTAGAGTGCTCCAGAATGTAATTTGAGCAGGAAGTGTACATTTGGTGCTACCAAGATTGCTTTTCAATAAATCTTTTGTGTAGTGGAATATTTTAATACCCAGATACTTAAAGGACTTAGCCGCCCATTGTGTGCAGTCCGTTACAAAGCTAAGGGACTGTGCCCCGGCACACAGGAAAAAGGAACGTTTTTGTGGGATTAACTTTTAGACCGAAGAGGGCATGATAAGTATTCTGTACAGTGTGTCAATACATAATGATACTCATTCAAGAGCTTAATCATGAGCCTTTTATTTATTATAGGGGTTCCCTGACCACATCGATTATTGCAAATTGTCCCCCTTAACTCATACCCAGGGATTTAAAGAAATTGTCCAATAGTCTTTCATAGTTCATTTCTCGGTGACTAATCAAGGCAGGTACATTTAAATATTATGCAGCTGTCCAGGGGCAGTTATTGCTGAGAAATTATCACGGTGAGTGAAGTTATGATTGTCAAACTTGCTGCACCATGGTGTGTAAAACCATGCATAAAGGTCTGAGATAGTAATTAGGAGGTCTTCCAATTCTGTGTTCCCATAGTCTTGAACAGAGAGCAATAGTTTCATGAATGTACAGCATTTTACTTTCTTGTGTAAATCTTTAAAACAGTACGGATTTCTCATGACTATTAATATGGTTGTAGGCCTACAATGATTTAGCCTTGTAGGCTAACACAGATTAAAACTAAGCCAAAAGCCACCTGCTGCCATTAAAGTATGGGTTCTTCATAGTTACTGACAGATGCACATTCCTTACCTCAGAATTTCCCAGGCATCATGCTGGATCCAGAAACTTTTGCTGAGCAATGCCCCTTGCCTGCGCCATCAGGTGGCTCCATTTGGCTCCACGTGACGAAGGCATCAGTTATGAGGTAGTGGTACCTATATAGGCACCACCCAGGCATGCGGACGTCAGTTCTTTTCGCGCCAGTTAAGAGCTGTTCCGGGAAGAGCTATCCCTCTGTTTCTTTTTGACAGGCCTTTTCTCTACTTTTTGTCGAATACAGATTTTTTCCAAACATTGTGTGCGAGTATGTCTTAAAGGAAAAACAGGATTCAAGCCGTGCGGTGCCTGAGACAGATGAGGTGGGGGTCGGTTACCGACCCCCACCTCATCTGTCTCTGGTGTCTCGAGCGCAACCTCGATTCGAAGTCATGGTCGGACTGCCGGGCTTAGACTCCGAAGGCCTTGCAGGAGTGTGTTATTAAGATCCTTATGGCACGGCAGTCAACACCATCCAGTGAGATTCCGCGGAGGTCCTGATCGAAGAAGGAGGTCGTGGGACTGCTCCCGGATTCAAAAGTCCTCTTTGTCCCACTCAAGGTCTTCCGGACACTCAAGGAAAAGAAGTCCAAGCGAACTTCATCTTTGCTTCGAATGTTGTCTGTTGACGAAAGAGGTAAGGTGCACCAACGATCTAGGCACCAGAGTAAGGGTTGACTACACGCCTTCCTCCCTTTCTGGGAGCCAGAGTGACCCCGTCTCAAATTAAAGAATAATATGAGGCCATGAGAAGCATATTTGAGCGAGCCAATCCCTCTGGGTCAGAAGGGGCCCCATCGGATTTCTCGCCGTCAGCTCCGGCCACGGTGCCGGTGGGGCCTCAGGGATCCAATCCAGGACAATGCTGATCATGCCATTGTGACCTCCTCCGGCATCGGACCCGAAGTCGGTGCCACTGGTGCCCACCAGTGGTGCCAGCCCCAACCTTATCCCTGACATGGAATCGGAACGATGTTGCTCAACGCCGATTCCGGCACCTGTGAACCCAGGGGTTCTAAGTTGTCACCTGAACACTTTGACGATATGTTAGGCTCGAGAGAGGAATGGGAGGGGTCTATGGACCCTTTGGAACACCAGGATGACTCTGCAGAGCAGTTGCACTGGTATGGGGAACTTGGGGAAGCCAGTGGACTGGACACTTCTCCTGAGACTGGCATGCTCTCTCCGCCAACTGTGTGCATGGAGGAGGGGGCATCTTATGCCATGGTGGTCAAAAGGGCAGCCGAGGTCCTCCGATTAGAGCGGTCTTCCATGCAGGTCACGACTAATCTCCTGACCGAATTGCTTCAACCTGGGGCTTCCACCTCTGAACCCCTTTTGCACATGTGCTCCTGTGAATAGGACAATTGCATGCTGCCATCGCCTAGCTCCAGGTGACCCAAAGTTCCTCAGCCAACACCCCATCCCTGAAAGTATGGAGGTGCAGGCCTCCACATCCCAGGGCGCGTTCCCTTCCGCCCCTCAGATAGGGAATCCAAGAGGCTGGATTCATTTGGTATGAAGATGTTTTCTTCCTCCAGCCTGGCGTCGCAGTCGGTAATAACAGAATGCTTATTGGGCCGTTTCTCCCACTCCCTTTGGGAGAAGGTTGCACAAGTGCTGCCACAAGTCCCGGAGGAGGCCCTGGCTGTGCTCTCTCAGGCAGTTAAGGACAGGAGGGAGGCACCATAAGGTGTGGCCTTGATATGACGGGTTCGCTGGGAAGATCGATTTCCATGACAGTGGCCTTGAGGCGCCAGGCATGGCTTAGGACTGCTGGCTTCCCGTGCGAAGTCCAGGCAAATTTGATGGACATGACTTTTGATGTAACCCGTCTTTTGGGGGAAAAGGCAAATTAGGCCCTTGTGAGGTTCAAGGACTCTCAACCTACAGCAAGATCCTTGGGCCTCTCTTCGTGGCCAGTCTAACTTTCACCCCTTTCGTGGCAACGGAAGAGGTTTCCAGCCATGTGGGCCCTATTCCAGCCTCCGTCCTAAGCAGGCTTACCAAGCCATGTGGGGGACGTGGACGTGGTTTATTCTGACCGGGGAATGGAAGCCAGAAGTCATCGGCCACCCTGCCTTTGGTAGCCGCAGCTTCCAAGCACTCCTAGTCTGACTCTGCAAGACCACACCACTCCAGTTAGTGGGAGAATCCATCAACTTCTGCCCCCACTGGAAGTCCATTACATCAGATAAGTGGGTCTTGCAGATCATTCAGGAGGGCTATTCTCTGCCTTTCCTTTCTTTCCCCCATCCCATTCTGCCAAATCAGGAACGGCTCACAGAGGATCATTTGAAATTCTTCCAGGAGGAAGTTATAACTCTCTTGGCCAAGGGAGCTATAGAAAGGTTCCCAGTTTCAGAAGTAGGCAGTGGCTGTTATTCCCGCTACTTTCTGATTCCAAAGAAGATCTTCGGACTACTAATCTCTTCACTAAGAACAAGAAGTTCAAGATGCTCACTCTAGCTCAGGTCTTGTCTGCCCTAGACCAAGAAGACTGGATGGTAGTGTTGGACCTGCAGGATGCATATTTTCATATCCCCATCCTGCTTGGCCACTGAAGGCCGCAAGCACTTTGTTTACCATGCTCCCCTTCAGCCTTACCAGTGCCCCTTGGGTGTTCACAAAGGTGATGGAGGTGGGTGTAGATCATCTGCACAGGTTAGGGGTGCCAGTCTTCCCCTGCCTCAACGACTGGCTGATGAAGGCATCCATGCCCCAGGCTGTCATTTCCCGCCTTCAGACTACGTCAGACCTCCTGCATTAGCTGGGGTTCTCTATAAACTTGCCGAAGTCACACATGACTCTTTCTCAGACGCTCCCTTTCAATCTGAGCTGTTCTGGATGCAGTACAGTTTTGGGCCTATCCTCCCGAGCAGCGAGTTCACGAAATTCAGGTTCTGATTCCCATGTTTCATCCTCTATCCTGGATTTAGGCGGGACTGACTCTGAGGCTGTTGGGCCTCATGGCCTCCTGCATCCTGTTGGTAAAACATGCCAGGTGGCATATGCGAGCTCTGCAGCGGGACATGAAGTTCCAGTGGGCACAGCATCGGGGAAATCTCACCAACGAGGTCCAGATCTTGAACGGAACTGCAAAAGATCTGTGGGGGTGGCTGACGAACCGTGATTGGGTCAACAGCAGACCCCTTTCCCTTCCCCAACCAGATCTCACAATCATGACAGATGCGTCACTTCTGGGATGGGGTGGCAATCTGGGAGAGGTGGAGATCAGGGGACACTGGCCTACAGCGGAGTCGGGGCTCCACATAAATTTGTTGGAGCTTTGATTAATTCGATAGGCATTGAAAACATTTCTTCCCTTTGTCAAGGGAAAGGTAGTGCAAGTGTTCACGAACACCACCACCCCCATGTAGTACTGCAACAAGCAGGGCTGGGTGGGGTCGTGGACCCTTTTTCGAGAGGCCTTGCGTCTCTAGACATGGTTGGAACAGCAGGGCATAACCCTGGTAGTTCGACACCTCGCGGGTTCTCTGAACGCCAGGGCGGATAAATTCAGCCGTTGATGCCTAGCGGATCACGAATTGCGTCTCCAGTCGGAGGTGGAGCAAGGTCTCTTTCAGCAGTGGGGGGAACCTTGGTTAGATTGTTCGCCTCTGAAGTGAACACGCAGTGTCATCAATACTGCACACTGGAGTTTCCAAAGCGGCTATCGCTCGGCGACGCCTTTTGTCGTGAGTGGAGCTCAGGCCTGTTGTATGACTTTCTGCTCGTACCACTTCTGCCCAGGGTTCTGAAGAAGATCAGGAATGACCGGGCCCAAGTCATACTTGTGACTCCGAACTGGGCAAAGAGAGTCTGGTATCCAGAGCTTCTGAAAATGAGCATTGATCCTCCGGTCAGGCTGCCACTTCGGGAGGATCTTCTGTCGCAGGAGAGGGTCCTTCACCCGAGTCTGTCAACTCTGCGCCTCCATGCATGGAGATTGAGCGGCGGCAGTTGATAGCTTTTGACCTTCCTCCTGAAATGCATAACGTTACTTTGGCGGCCAGGCGGTCCTCTACTAAGACAGTATACGCCTGCCGTTGGCACAAATTTGTATTATACTGTACAGAAAAGTCTATTGACCCTCATTCTGCTTCTCTTTCCACTGTTCTTCTATTCAATCTAACCCTTGCCCAGCAGGGCTCTGCATTGGGTTCTCTCAAGGGTTATCTTTCTGCTCTATCCGCTTTTTTGCAGCTACCAGACCAAACCTCACACCAATTGTACATACGTTTCTAAAAAGGCTGGCTCACTTGTTTCCACCCACGCCCTTTGTTATGCTGCAGTGGGACCTTAATTTGGTCCTCACCTATCTTGTGTGCGCTCCTTTCAAACCTTTACACAACTGTCCCCTCGGGCTTACCATCAAGACATCCTTCTTAGTGGCGATTACATCTGCTCGGAGGGTGATGAAGTTGCAGGCGCTGTCTTGCAGGCCTTCTTACATGATGTATTTTCCTGATAAAGTAATAATTCGCCCGTGGGCTTCCTTTTTGCAGAAGGCCGTGACCCCATTCCATCTCGATCAATCTATCATGCTACTCACCTTCTTTGCTCCCCCGCATCCCTCTAAGGAAGAGAGAACGTCACCACCGACTGATCCCAAAAAGAACTTTGTTGTTCTACCTTGCCCGCACAAGAGTTTCAGGTGGATGACCAACTCTTTGTGGGGTACGTGGGAGCTAAGAAGGGAAGGGCAGTGCAGAAAAGGACCATCTCTCGCTGGGTCGTTCTCTGCATTAAAATCTGCTGTGCCCTGGCTAAGAAGCTGCCCCCTGAGGGATTAAGGGCCCATTCCACCAGGCAGGGGAAAGGCTGAGATTATGGCCCTGGCTTGGGGTGTACCAGTCCTGGACATCTGTCAGGCAGCAATGTGGGCATCTTTGCACATGTTTGCCAAGCACTACTGCCTAGACAGTCAGGTCCGCAGGGACGGGCATTTTGCCCATTCCGTCCTGCAGGACTTCCTAATGTAAGGTATTGCTCTGCAACCCACCGCCAGGTTGGTATGCCTTGGGTATCTAATTCAAAGGTAAGGAATCTGAAGCTAGAAGTCTCTATCAGATTAACCAGTTACTTATCTTCGGTAACGCATTATCTGGTAGATTCTCTATCTAGCAGCAGCTTCTTTACAGCCCCACCCATGCCTCCCCACCTTGCAGACAAATTTTGTAGGGCTAGGGTTATTCCCCTTTTCAGGGCCCTAGTTTTGCACACGACTATGTCAGGTACTTTGTGGCTCTGTGCTTCTGTTGTGGAAAAAACAAAAAGTACTGACGTCCGCACGCCTGGGTGGCTTCTATATAGGTACCGCAATGCCATAACCAACGCTGCCGCCGACGTCACGTGGAGCCAAATGGAGCCACCCAACGGCGCGTGCAAGGGGTATTGCTCAGCAAAGGTTTGAGGATCCAGCCTGATTCCTGGGAAATTCGAAGGTAAGGAATCTGCAGCTAGCTAGAGTCTCTACCAGATAATGCATTACAGAAGGTAAGTAACGTGTTCTTTTAGTCTTATGTAGCATTAAGTGCTAAGTCAATGGCCAGTCATGATCTAGAAACACTAGAATATTTACATTAGAATACATTTATGGCTCCTGCCTTCTGCTGATAACGCATTGTGCTATCTGCTCACTGGTTCTTGGCTCTTTTGAGCCCAACTATGAGATGTTCCTGCATCTTCATTTGCAGGCCGAGAAGTACAATGAACAGTTGTGAACCACAAGTTTCTCCAGAACGGTTTGGGAGAGGTTCTAATTTGGGGCCTCACTGATTCATTGTCTCGTATGTGATCCTCTATGTTCAAAGGAATTGAAGTGTTTTACGATAGCTCTACTCTTCACCAGGTGCTGGGATAGAGTTTTCATCATTATACCCCATGGTGAATGGATTCAAATGCCCCTGAAAGATTGAATTAACAATTACCACCATCAGGGAAGGCATTTGAATATCATTGTTCAAGCTTTTGCACTTTGCATGGAATTCATGTGTGTCTCCCTGCTTGCATGCCATAGTGTCATAGTTTTTAAGCTCGGAGTTTTTATCAGTGGCTCTTTGAACTTGAAATGTTTTTTCTGTCCAATAAGGGTGTCTACTTTGCTCCAGGAAATAGTTGATAACAATCCTATCTTTCAAACTATAACTCGTATTATAATTTGCATATGTATTACGTAGATGCAAGATGTTTTAGACTTGTTAGGTAGCTCGATTTTGATGCCATTTCGTTTATTTTAAAGCTAAAAATCCAAATAAAAAGAGAGTTCCCATATTTGTACCATCTGTACAATTCTCATGGATTTAGATAAATACTGATTTTCTGTGAAATCTGTGAATCATCTGTTATAGATAAAAAAACATTTAAATATTCACAAGGCATTAACTACATTTAAAGTTTGAACACTTGCCTGGTTCCATACATCTGTATTGTATATTTTTTTAATGTCAGTCTAGGTCCTAAGGCAAATGTGCAAATGGATTTTTTCCAACAATGGTAAAGCCTACCACTTCCCCATAGTTCTGGAGCTACGTAGTCACCCTGACAGTGTTGAGGTACTGGTAGAATAAATCTGACATATGTTTGTGAATGTGGTGCATTGTATTACCATTAGAACCATTGTGATCATAAACGCACGATGATGTCATGATGGTGATGCTGACAGGACATCATTATGACAAGGATATTATGAAAAATTACCATAATGTAGACTTCTAGCTTCCAATAAGTGAGCATATTTTCATATTCAGAGATAAAACTAAAGGTAAAAGAAAGTGTTCTCCTTCACAGATTAGGTTTGTAGATATTTTATTAAAATAGTCACATTTGTAGAACAGATGATTATTTTAAAACCTGTATGAATTGATTTATTTGTAGCTTTACAATTATTGTTCATGGAAATACATTTTAATTTTTCAGCACATTGTTAGTTGAAGCAATTGAGATAGGTATCCAGGACAAGTGAAATTTAACATGAACATTCATTTCCAGACTAAGGTTGTGGTAAAGCCATCTTCCCCAATTTAAACTAACCCTAGAATGTTTTAATACATTTTACTTTTGCAAGTTATATCGTTTTCCAAATTGTCTCATTTCTGGTTTAATTTTCTTTCTGCTGCTTTTCCATTTCAGGAGACGCAGCAGACATGTCAGGTAAGGGATTTAAATCAGAGTGTGTTTAAGTACAGATGGACAGGGTACTCAGTAGCTATCTAATATCTTCCCATCAGTGAAGTCTAAGATGCTTTATACATTATCTGAATACAATACTGAGGCAATCATGGAGAATTACACATTTGCCCCCAGCAAGGCCTGAGATAATCCATTGAAAATGTGCACCTGTCAACATAGTGCACATTAAAAACGCACAATGACGTTCCATGGCAGTAACATTTGTACGAACGCAAACCTTGCTGAATTTTAGTAATGTTTCCTATTGTTTCAAATTGAGAAACGCGTGCTTTGTGGAAATAGAAATAAGAATAACACGCTAACATGGCTGTGCCACGAACATAGAGGGTCCTGCGAATGCCTCTTAATTTGAGGCTGAACATATACATTTTCTTGAAAATAACTAACTTGGATAAGCAAATCAATAATACGTTTGGCAAGAACATGTAATAGCAACTACTGAGCCGAACACATACTGCACCAATGAAAGCTATAAATATTCTACCAGTGCCAAAAGGAGCATCTGGGTAGGAGTCCCAGTCTCCCGGTGACCTTTTTCAGAGTGATGCAAATAGTTTCCTGGAAATAGTATCCTTTCCGCCCTCTTTCAGTCATCCGAGTTGTGAAGATTGCCTTGTTGTCATGTGTAGCACGTGCTTCCACTTTCCAATATGTTGTGCTTTTCAGTTGTGTATTTTGAACCATTGCTATTCATCTAAATTCGCCTTACCTTTGCTTTTTTGCTGTGTGCTTTGATATGGTCTCACGTTTTCCTGGAGGTGTTCAGTTGGCGAATATTATTTTGCCCTTAGAGGAGTGAAGGCCTTTTATGTAATCATTAACACCTTTCACCTAAAGTGTCTGTTATATACGTGTCAGCTGACATGCACCATGGGAATATTATAGCTAGCTCCAGAATGCACAATAGTGCAGTTTGTTAAGTCTGAGCAAAGAAATTGCTTTTTATCCAAGAAATAATGTTTACAATGTGTAATTGTTAAAGTGTGTAAGCCACTAAGAATGGCCCTCGCTGTGGCTTGCCCGCGGGGAATGATACTCAATATGCATGAGAATGAAGGCACTCCAGTGCTATTGGCCGAAAGCGACAGATATTAAATATTCTTCCTCTCCTTTTGATGATATGGCACTTTATGTTTCCACCTTCTGTAATGAAAGACTTTGCAAGAAATGTAATGTAGCTCTATTCTTAGCATATCACTGACAGTTGTCACTAATAGTTGTGTCGTGATTATATTCATCTACTGGCGAACACTAAAGCATAATACAGACACCTTCTATATATACCAGCGACATTTGTGCATACTCGGAGGTTTAGGACATATGCAGGAGGATTTTGTGCAGTATTTCATGTTTTGATTAATCAAAAAAGAAGTTTCTTTATGTTAAACATTTCTCAGAAGATGAAAAATACAGAATATTCCCTGCTAATGTGCCTATAGACTATAGTTAGACTGCGCTCTTACCGCATGTACAGAACATTCTAAATTAATAATACTGATTGACACTCTTGTTGTTCAGCAGATACATAATACGATAGACATTATCTTTCTATTATGAAAAAAAGGCTCAAAGGACATTACACACTTTGTACTAAACCAATTCCTGAATGTGTCCTTTAGAAATTAGTTATAACGTGGTAGGTTCATGAACTCATGTGGTATGTCTCATAGTAAAATTCATCGAAACGTGTGTAAACTTTGATTGTTTGGACTGTTCCACATCAAGATTTTGGAACCCGTTTCACTCGATGCATACATGTTCACAGATGTTTTAGTAATTCACAAAATGAAAGATGAGCCCGAGGGTGCTCGGAAATGAGACCCACAGCTGTTGTGTGTGGAAGAAGGGAAAGGTTGGAAGCAGGGGTATTCTGAAGTGTCCAAAGGTGACAGACGGAGCCTCGTGGGTTTTTAAGGGTCCTAAGACATGGAAATCAAGTCTTCGCCGCCCATAATTGAATGTTTTTGAGAGCGCACAGCCAAAGGAATGAAGTGCGCTGTGGCTGGAATTGCTGAATAGTGGTCCGGGTGATGGGATAGAGATGAGCTGCAGGACAGGTATGAGCAGGATGTATAAAAGTACCTTTTATTGAAACAGGGAAGAAAACAAGGACAGTGGTATGTAAAATTGGGCCATTTCTGCCCAATTGTGACTTGAAATTGGAGAAGGATGACATTTCATGTGTACATTTTCCTTTCAGCCACATCGCCTTCCATCCACATTTGGGATGCAATGAACAAACAGACCCTCTCTGTGCTGCGGTGCTTCCATTCCAAAGGGGTTTGCTCGGTCAGCTTCAGTGCCACGGGCAAGCTCCTCCTTTCTGTTGGTCTGGATCCAGAACATACCATCACCATCTGGAAGTGGCAGGAAGGTGGGCAAGCTGTTGGCAAGCTGTGTTTTATGATTTTTCATCAGTGTCATTTACAGAATAAAGAGATGATCTGTTTGGTGATAAAAGCTTGACTATTGTGTTTGGATAATTTAATTGATGCTCTCAAATGTTTCCGCTTCCTTAGTACCATAACCCCACATGACGTGCTCTCTCTTTAAAGCCACCCTTGTCTCCAAATTATTCATGTTTTCGTGCTTGCCTTTTGCATTTTGAAATAATGTTCTATTTCCACAAAGCCATCCACGTCCCCAGCTTATACACGTTTAAGGCATTCAACAAACATCTCTGGTGCATAATTGTTAAATAAATAGAGCGCGGCAAAAACCAGCATCGCACTCAATTAATACACTTTTTTGGCATTAAACAAACATCTCTGGTGCATAATTGTTAAATAAATAGAGCGCGTCATTGGCATTTGGCAAACTTTTTAGGCATTAAACAAACATCGCTGACGCATACATGTTACATAAATAGCGCGTGGCCCTTTGGCATTTTCAACTTACGTGCTCTGTCACCAAAGCCAGCCTCGTCACCAACTTATACACGTTTTCGTAGTTAAACAAAAATTTCCGGCTTGTTATTAGGAAATAAATAGCCTTGTCTCCAAATTATACATGTTTTCGTGCTTAGCGTGCCTTTTGCATTTTGAAATATCTCTCGCGGGCACCTTTCTGATTGCAGTACCATGACGTGCTCTCTTTAAAGCCAGCCTCGTGTCCAAATTACAAATGTTTTCGTGCTTAGCGTGCCTTTTGTATTATCAATCAATCAATTGAATCTTTATTTCAGCAATATTTCAGCCATAAAAGAACACATAAAATAATATATACATTAAAAATACAATGTTGAAGCAATATCTAAAATTACATAGTCAAGTGTAAAGCAGGGGTGGAAGTCACTGTTAGAAGTACATTATTACAGCAATAACTGGAATTACATAATCAGATATGAGCCCGGGCTGCTAGGCACTATTTGAAATTATAAAACTCCTTTTGATCCAGATAGCATGGAGATACTTAGCAAGAGCAAACACAATATGTCCTGCGGTATCAGTTTTAAAAACCCTTAATGCATCTGAACACTTCCTAAATCCTAGATTCCTACAGATGGGTACAATCCAATTCTTCCTTGCTCTACTGTAGAGAGGGCAGAAAAAGAGAATATGACATTCGTCCTCTTTATTCATGCCACAGCCAAGACAGTGTGAGGACCTGGACGGGGACCATTTACTGGTTAGGCACGCTAAAGGAAGTGCACCAAACCTCCAATGTATGTATAGCTTCCTGGCCATGACAGGAAAAATTACATCCAGGAAATCTTCAAATGAGTATACAGATTTAATCTCTATGAATGATTTTACCATGGTACCATTCTGTGAGTCGTGGAGCCATGCATTAGAACATCGAGATCTGTATAACTCTGTGAATAGATTCCCTGAGATCTCACTACAGGCTGTTGCTGGATTCACCCACATGTCTGCAAGACCCAGTTTCAAGAGTTCGTCTTTGATATAGGAGAGCCAAGGGATATGCGCTACCTTGCCTAATCTCAGTATTTCTTGTAGCTCAGTTTTGTACTGCACAAGCTCGGGGGTCAGCCAAATCCTCCTCCAGAACCTGAGGGGTTTGATGGCTAGTTCCTCCTGGATGGGAAATATACCCAAGTCGAGCCTCAGCGGTAATAGAGGTGTACTTTGGGGGAGCGAGAGCAACTGCCTCAGAAAGTTGTTCTCAACTTTAATCAGTCCAGGTCTAACGGCATGCCCCCAAAGTTCCCCTCCATACAGTGCTGCCGCTCTGGCCCTCATTTTATAAATTTCAAGGCTAGGGCTGATGGGTTTGTAAGTGGAGGCATTTGTCATTTTTAATATTCCCCCTGCTATTTGGGTCAGTTTAAGTTGTGATTTGGCAAGGTGTGGGCCCCAGGAAAGTTTTTCACTTAGTGTGACACCTAGGTATTGGAAAGTGTGAACTCTCTCGAGTGCAACCAAGTCTAGGGTAGGGGGTGGTCTGGTGTGTAAGGGAGGATTAAAAATCATGTATTTAGTCTTATCTACATTTATCTGTAGACCATGTTCACGACAGAAGTTATTAAATCCTTCCAATATACGTTGGATCCCCATTGGTGACTTAGATAAGAGCAAGGTGTCGTCAGCGAACATTATGGCTGCGACTTTCCTGCCTGCCAGCCTGGGTGCATCGTTGTTTGGAACTGCGTCCAGGCTAGCTATCAGTCCATTAACATATATGCAGAACAAGGTGGGGGCCAGGACACACCCTTGCCTGACTCCCTTGTTCACGGTGAACCTGGCAGACAATACACCTCCTCTTGCGCACCTGACCTGAGCAAAGTTCTGGGTATGCAACCTCACCAATATTCCCAATAGAGAATTGGGTACACCCAAGTCTCGTAAGACAGCCCAAAGTTTACCCCTAGGGACAGTGTCAAACGCGGAGCGTAAGTCAACAAATACCATGTGGAGGCTGCCACCCTCTATTACCACAGTCTTCCAATACAGCATTATTAAGCGGAAGATCTGGTCCATGGTAGATGTTTTGCTTCTAAAGCCAGCCTGATAAGGAGAAAGGATTTCATTCTCATTGATCCAGTCCTGCAAACGATCTAAAATAAGTCGTGCAAATATTTTTTGGGGGACGTCAATGAGACTAATGGGCCTGTAATTGACGGGGAGCAGGGGAGAACCCTTTTTATATATAGGAATGATTTCCGCTCCCAACCACGAGCCCGGAACCTCTGCACCGTACAAAATTGTGTTGAAGATTGCACATAAGTACGGCGCCCATATCTTAGGCTGTTCTTTGAACATATCCCCGGGTAGCTTGTCTATACCTGGTGCTTTGCCCATTGCCAGTTTTCCTAGGGCAATGGTAACATCCTCTACGGAGAATTCCAGAACTTCGGCATCCCCAGTACGAGGTAGAAGAAAGGGCAGAAGGTCTAAATCAGAGGTGGCTGCATATAGGGATTTAAAATGGGATTCCCACACCCCCGGATCAAGGTTGAATTCAATTTCATTGCGGGGTTCCGCACACCCTGAATTCACAATAGCCCAGAATCTGCTCGGTTCCTTGTTGGCAAGAGCAGAGGCTAAATTTTCCCATCTCTCCCAGTCCCAATCTATGTTTGCCTGTTTTAATACTTGTTTGTGGGCAATCCTGAGTGAACGGATCATTAGCTTGTCACTGCCGATTTTGATAACATTAATCAGATCAGATTTAGCTCTCCTACATGTGGCGTTATACCATGACGAGGAGATGGTCCTGGGTTGCCTGGGGGGAGCGATAGGATTTAGAATGCCTGCAAGGGTATCAACCAGATCCTGATGAACAGTAAGCAGGTTTACAGAAGTATCCGAGGACCACCCTTGAGCCCAGATATCACTTGCCATTTCGAGCAGGGGAAGGATGGATGAATATAAACTTGGAAGTACGTCCCTCCTTTCACGCAGGGTTGCCCACTTTACCCTCCTCCTGTTGTTAGTAAGAACCAGGCCTGGGTCGGCGGTTGATTCCATGTGGGCTTTCGCAGAAATGGGCAATTCCATTTTCAACAGCAGTGCGTTATGATCGCTGTCCGTTCTATTCACAACCTCCAGATCCACAATCATAGACCACATCCTGGTCTGGACCATTACGTAGTCTAAATGGGATTCCTGATCTTTTTTATTATAAGTACATTTGGAGGGAATATCTGAGGGCATCCGACCGTTAACCGCCCTGACTGAATTTTGCAAAGTTAGGGTCATAATCTGCATGGCCAATGGGGTCCATGCCTTTGCGAAAGTGGACCTGCACTGCGGGATACCCCAAAACTCATCTTCATCCAGCAGTGCCCCCTCATTCAGCCCTTGAAGGGGCTCGTAATGGCAATTGAAGTCTCCTGCAATCAAATAGTGAATGTCTCGGTTTAAAGATTCAAGAAAAAACGCTAGTTCCCCAACGGTGTTGGATTCCTTTGCCATAGCAATAGGACGTGAGTATACATTCACTATTGCCAGTTTGTGTAAGTTGGGCCAGGTCATTAGGACGCATAAAATGTCGTCCGAATTTGTCTGAATCAAATCCACCCTGCAGCCCAGGTGTACACCGATCCATGTTGTCAGTCCACCCGAAGGGCGGCCCTTACCTCCCCAACGGGCTGCGATGTTAAAGGTCACGAACCCAACTCTATGAACCTCCTCCCTAGCCCAGGTCTCCTGCAATAAAATCACGTCCGCAGTGTCCACAAAAGAGCCCCATGCTGGACATGCTAGCTTATTTTTAGACCTGCCACATTCTATGATAATAGGTTCATACACTGAGGATGACACGGGTGAGGAAGTGGGGGGTCCGGTAGAGGGGAAGAGCTACTCTTCTGGTGTGGATCAGTAGGCCCAATAGGGGTAGTACTGACACTTTGGAGAGTAACTGGCAATTGGTGGGGAACAAAAGACAATGTAGAGTACTCTTGGGGGATATTAATACTATTACTAGTACAAATCCCCACAGTAATAGAGGTGCTCCCCTTGTTACCAGGAGACAAACTCCTTTCCCTAGACAACTCAGTGGGCTCTAAGCCTAGGATACTGCCCCCCGGTGGACCCTGAGCTGTATGGTTGTGCCTAGCCAGTCAGTCAACCTGGTCAAGGCAACTGAACCTGTTGGAACAGAGGGGATAGGACCATTTTGGGTCAAAGGGGGCTTGTCTTGATTTCCCACCACCACCCCTGAGCGGATGCGAAATATGGGTCCAACCACTATCTTCTGGCCTCAATTGACCATTTGGATAAAAGTAGGAGAGGGGACGCACCCCAATTTTTGTGTCTAAATGGGGAGTTTCCCAATTGCAGATATAATCTGCTGTCCTGGCGTCCCGGAAATTAACTATAACGCAATCGCCAGTTATGTTTTTAGGAGTGTGCCCCACCCACCCCACCCTTCTAACCATAATGATCTCGCAACTAACATGCGGTGGCAAGGGCCTGTGATTGGTGAGCCAGTGAATTGCCTTATTTTTCAGGTTGGAAAACTCCTCAGTACTGTGGTCATTAATTTCGGGGACCCCTGTGAGAACAACCAGGTAGGGACTTGCTTCCGGGGGCAGGTCTAATCTGGAGATAGACCTGGAAGCCTCACCCTGAATTCGCTTCCTCACAATCCTCGCATTGTCACTGTTATTGACCAGAGGGGCCTCTCCCAAGGTGTTACTATCTATACGATGATCAGTGGGGGGCCTAGCTTCGTGTTGTACTTGTGAGAGAATGTGAGAGGTAGCTGGAACTGCCAGTGATGGAGCTGGTGGAAAGGTTGATGGCCGTGAGGCTGTACATTGAACCGTAGGGACTGGCAAGACCCCGGCCGTAACGGTACAGCCACATTTACAGAGGCATGGGGGGAGAACTTTGTGGTTAACACCCTCAGTTAGACCCTTAATTTGTTGTTCGAGCTTAGTAAGAAGGGTCACCATGCCCTCCAACCTAGATTCCAGGGGTCCCAATAGGGTGCGCAGCAATAGGTCTAATTGTTGCGGAGGTATTGCATCCCCAGGTGGCTGTGGCAGAAATGTAGGTGAAGCGGGTACCTGAGCAGGGGGATCCCCGAGGGACTTAGAAGAGATAGAAACTGGAGGAGGGGTGCGGCTACTCTGTCCTTCTCTGACCGCTAAGTCGGCCTCTGGGGCTGCACCGACACCTCGTTTTACAGATTTAGCTCCCCCTGTCTTGGTGCTAACTTGCCTAGTGGCTTTGGGCTTGGCTTTTGATGTCAACCCTTCTTTGGTGACCCTTTTTTTGCGCAGGATCGGTCCATGTCTATTCACTGGGGGGGATATAATTCTAGAATTAATCGTAAGATCATTATCACTCGAGAGTTCACTAGATGAGGTATCATCAACAAATTGAGTCAGAGGGAGGATTGTATTGGGGGTGCGCGCAGATGCAAGAGGGCCCAGAGAAGATCTCCTTGCTAGGGCCAAATCCTGCGAAACTCTGCGCTCCATAAGAACAATACCCTGATCAATCACCGAATTGGCTCTTACTATAAACTGATCTAATGTGCCAGTGAGGTTACCTTTGGTCACATGATTCCTACCCTCTTTGGATGCCATACTCAAATGAGGTGTAACACAGTGAGTAAATCGTAGTAATAAAGCGACGATATACCCTGCATAAGACAGTGAAATAATAAGGGGTAATTAAGAACCAATACAATCGAATAGCTTAAAATATACACATACGATTTAGTCCGCAGATGAAAAAGGGGTGGCCCGGTCCGGTCTCTCTCGGTCTCAAACAGGCTACAACGGGCCCGCCCTTGGCCCGGGCTTCGCCCGGCGCGCGTCCCGCGCTGCGTCAGAAAGTTCTGGTTTTAAGAGGCAGGTAGGCGGGCAAACAAGCGAGGGGGGAGTGTCCGGGAAGAGGCAGCAGCTGTTTGCAATCTTCACGCTGCAAGCGCCTCGCAGTCCCTCACACCCAGTACAAGCGCCCAGCGATGACCTGATGTACGAAGAGTTCACAAATCCTGACACGAGCGGCTCCCGCGGAGCGGGGGCCGTGAGTCGTCTTTTGAAGGCAGGTAGGCGGGCAAACAAGCGAGGGGGGAGTGTCCGGGAAGAGGCAGCAGCTGTTTGCAATCTTCACGCTGCAAGCGCCTCGCAGTCCCTCACACCCAGTACAAGCGCCCAGCGATGACCTGATGTACGAAGAGTTCACAAATCCTGACACGAGCGGCTCCCGCGGAGCGGGGGCCGCGAGTCGTCTTTTGAAGGCAGGTAGGCGGGCAAACAAGCGAGGGGGGAGTGTCCGGGAAGAGGCAGCAGCTGTTTGCAATCTTCACGCTGCAAGCGCCTCGCAGTCCCTCACACCCAGTACAAGCGCCCAGCGATGACCTGATGTACGAAGAGTTCACAAATCCTGACACGAGCGGCACCTCGTGTATTATCTCTCACGGGCACCTTTCAGATTGCAGTACCATGACATGCTCTCTTTAAATCCAGACTTGTCTCCAAATTATACATGTTTTCGTGAGTAGCGTGCCTTCTGCATTTTGAAATATCTCTCGTGGGCACCTTTCTGAGTACCATGACGTGCTCTCTCTTTAAAGCCAGCCTCGTCTCAAAATTATATATGTTTTCGTGCTGGAACCTTATACGTTTTTAGCCATGCCACAGTTGATAATATTGCACAAAGGATATTATGCTGCTTAAATAAATACTTATAAGGTCCCAAAAGCGAGACCTATTTGCTATGCCAATGCTTGTTATATTGGATCTGTAGACGGGGATAATGGCAGACTTAGAAAGGTGCTGATTTTTTAAGATGGTCCGTGGGATGGTGAGCCGGTGCTGATCGGAAACTGAGGCGAGTGTTTTTTTAGCTTTTCTCTTGGGAAACAAGTAGAACCACAGTTTGTTGGTTGAGGTCCTTGAAGATGCTTTTGGTGACTGATGGCAGAGTTAGCAAATGAAGATAACGTGTTTAAAGGGTTTGCCAGAAAGACTAAGATTTGGTTTTCTTTTGATAATATCGGGGGGGGGGGGGGGCACATGAGGCTGAGTATGGAGGAGTTATTTTGTAGCGAGTAGTAGCGTTTTCACATTTCTCACATTGTATTAGTCAAACACTCAGAACAGTCTGCAGGAGTGAAGATTTAGTTTATGTTTTAAAAAAGGGGCTTACATGTGGGTAGGTTAAAAGTGGTTGCTGGGAATAATATCTGTAGTGTATTTTTCGGTGGGAGAGTTTGAGAACACAATTGTAAGGAGCAGTATAGATTGGTTTTATCTGTGTACTGGTAGGCACGTAGTGTGTGTTTTAAAGGAGGTTTCTGGGCGGGAAAATTACGGAATGGGGGACAAGCGGGCTAGCGAGATTTGTTTTAAAAGGTAATCTTCACCATGATATCTTGGCAGAGGCATACTTCGTGCAGTTTCTTGCCTGGAGGGAGTCGCCTTAACATGATGTGAGCAAGGAGCAGGCGCGCAACACCCATTGGACTCAAAGGGCTTCAGCCCCCCCCCCCCCCGTCGTGTGTGGCAGCCCGGGATGAGACAGCTTCCCGGCGCACACACAGCCGCACCCGAGCACTTCACAGGTCTTTAAAAGACCATCTACATGTTAATGAGGCCTCGCTGTTGTTTCACCCATTCTAAGAGCCCCTGCAGTTCCACTCTGCCTATGGCTTAAAATATTCAGCCCCCCCCCCCGAAACTTTTTCTTAGCCCCCCCCCCCCGAAATTTGGCTCTAGTTGCGCCTCTGGCTCGGAGTGTACCATCTATCTGAGCACTGAGCGCCCGTCCATGATGAACTCCGAGGGCAGTCATTATCAGCGGCGTCACTATGGGGGTGCGGACCGCACTGGGTGGCACCCTCACATGGAAATCAATGTCGTATTTTTCTGACATTTAATTCCAAAATTCAGCATCGGGAATAAAAGTTAAAAATATGAAAAATAACTAAATAAAGTAAGACAGAGTGATAGCAAACTGTCCAGATTGATTTTATTCACACCCAAACACATTAGCGCCACTTTTACAGAGTTTGCCAGTGAAGCGCTATTTTTGTTGTCTTGGCTTTGTTTTCCCTGGGCTTGGAACTATTGCACCAATCCTGGAGGTACTGCAATGTGAGGATTGAAAAACAAAATGTGTACTGCTGCTCTGTATCTAGGGATGTCGTCTTTTTTTGCTTACGTTTTGTAAGATATAAGCAATGGCCATTGAAATGGGTCTATTCAGGGCACTGTTGTCATGTCCTTAAATTTTCAGGCAAAAGCACTCACTGATTTCTGAACAGTAAGTGTAAAAGCGTTAAGGTAACCATGTTGTTCCTGCTTACATTTCACATGGTTGGCAACAATTGGGTTGTAGTTGAAGGCAGTCTGAGTTTTTCTTAGTGGGGTAGTATGGTGTTCAGTGGGGGAGAGGATGTGGCACTATGGCCAGAGCTGCTGAATTTGGAACTGGGGAACCAGGTTCAGCCTTAATACCCAGTCCAAGACCTGGAGATATCAAGCACTATTTCAGAATGAATGGGATTGTGGATAGGGTAATATAAACAATTATTATACCCTCAACAGTAGTTCATATCATGAACTATCAGTACCATCCCTAGTGCCTCAAAATTTGACATTTAAAACAACCCAACATGTGCAAAACATTCCACCTAAAGCATAAACCAGAAAAAATGTGGAGAATGAGAAAGCATCTCACGTGCGCAACACCAGAGGAGCTGCTGGCTGGTTCTCGCCAGTGTGCTCACGAGTTTCTCATCATCGATGTCTTTCTCATGAAAATAATGTGAAAAAGAGATGTGTAAAAGATTATATGAAAAAAGTAAGCCAGGGAAGATATATTTAGGCAGCCCAAAAACCAACAAAAAGAAAAAAGTTCTTGAAAGAAAGACCCGTGTGGTCTTACAGATAAGATTAGGTATGACCCACGTCTATATTTCAACCTGTTTTATTCCACTCTGTGAGTCATCCCAAGGTTAAAAACACGGTCATGTTCAATAACCACATTTATGAATGGCCAACATGTTTCATTGCCTACTTATCTTTGCGGCAAATTCATCAGGGCGTCATGGAACTGCGATCACTTCCCTGGGTTAAATCTGTTTTGAGACAGAAATCGCTGCATGTATGCAGAGAACATAAAAACACATGTGAGGTTGACAGAAACATGAAGGAACCACACTGTACCCCACTTACAAGCCAAAAGACACACCCTTTCACAGGGGACATTACCTAGTGAAAGCCAAGGGCCCATGTACCAGCTCTCACGTAGTCAATGTTTTAAAAGAGCACTGTCAGTTGCTCTAGTAGTCCTAATGCACAAACACATCCGTTGTTTTGTGGTGCTTAGACCGTCATCTGTCGAGACAAATCGGATACTTTAGGAGGTGCCCACATATCAAAAGTTCTACAAGCTCGCTCATATCATTCACAGGCCACCAAGAGGGGATGTTATCTCAGATTAAAACCTGTCACTGCCCAAAAGTATGCTCACACAGGGTAGTTGGCAGGAGTCTATTTCACCAGGTTCACCCTGGTTATCCCAGTTAGCTCTTGATAATAGTGCTCTCTCGCTATATTTACATATTGTTACCTCGCATGATCTCGATCTCAATATTTCCCCGTGGCGCCTCTACTGTAAAAACGGATCAGCCAGGGCTCACCGAGCGGTTGAGGAGCTCTATTTCACCAAGTTCACCCTGGTTATCCCAGTTAGCTTTTGATAATAATGCTCTCTCGCTATATTTACATATTGTCACCTCGCATAATCTCGATCTCAATATTTCCCCGTGGCGCCTCTACTGTTACAACGGATCAGCCCGGACTCACCGTGCGGTTGAGGAGCTCACGCCGTAACTCATTCCCGGAACAACCCGGGGGGATGCGGGGCCGGGATTTAAGCCGGCGGCGCATCACTAGCACTTCCGGGTCGGGACTGCTGGAACGAAACTGATAACCCGGGTCACTACGTGAGTGGCAATACCGAGTCTTCCATGGCAGCCATCTTATAATGGCCAGGTTAGAACTGATTGCATACCCAGTGCATTAGTCTTTCAACCAAGCTGAAGTATATTTATGGAGACCAATAATCAAAAAGGAAATTTAAAATTATTCTCAAATGCATAGAACAATTACCATTAACAAGAGTCGAATGTGGAGACTAGAAATGTTTTATTTATTTTTTAATAAACATTATTCACTAATGAACAACACAGTCCAAAAGGCCCAGTTAAGATCCTCACATAGAGTATATCAAACCACACAGGGACAGGTGTTTTAAGGGAGCGGGCAATCAATTCATACACTGTGTGTGTCCACCAAATACTAGGACCTGCAGAGGTATCTAACCAATGTTTTCATCGTCTGGAAATCTTATTCCACTCAATTTGATCATTCAGGCCAATCTGATCGACCTTTTCGGAATAAATCCAGCGAGCTTCCTTCACTGCAAGTGTATTCTCGATCTGATTCACATTACCCATCACTCTTTCCAACACCAACCACTTTACAGCTTTGTAGTTGTGCTGGTGGTCCTTATAATGTTGAACCAATTTCGTAGTTAAATTGCCTGTCTTGATGGTACTGAGATGCTCTTGTATCCTCACCTTGATTTTTCTTGTGGTGAGGCCAATGTAGTGAAGCCCACATGGGCAAGTAAGCCTGTAAATCGTGTTAGATGAGTTGCAATTGCTGAACTTGTTTAAGTACCAAGTTCGTCCATCCTGCAACTGTACACTAGTTGTCTTTTCAGTTAATTCACAGACAGAGCAGCCGCCACACGGGTAATGCCCAGGGGGAATGGATGTGTTGGTCACTTGTGATTGAGGCCTTGTATGGACGAGCCTGTCTTTAAGGTTCTGAGCTCTTCTGAACGCGAACCGGGGTGCGGGCATTTTGTAATCGCTGGTGGATAACAACGACCAATGCTTTCTAATGGCCTGGCGAATTTTCGTCGCAAGGGGGTCAAAAGTAAGCACTATGGGTAGACAATCAGAAGTCTCCCTCGAATTCCTTTCCAACAGCGCTTCACGTGGGGTGTTATGCGCCCTCTTGCGAGCTCTGTTGACAATTTTTCTTGGATAGGCCCTTTGCACCAGTTTCTCAGTGAGGGCCTCAGACTGTTTCAGAAAATCAGCAGTCGAGGAACAGTTTCTGCGGTAACGCAGAAACTGTCCCACTGGGAGATTGTCCCTCAGTGCTCTAGGATGGAAAGATTGGTAATGTAGGAGGGAATTTTTGTTTGTAGGTTTCTGATGAACAGTCGAAGTTAACTTGTCACCAGTCACAGTGATGTCCAAATCCAAGTATGTTACCTTCTCGGTGCTCATGCTCCATGTGAACTTCAGACATTTGTCACGATTATTGAGCCATTCCAAGAACTCACACAGATGGCTACGAGTACCAGTCCATATACACAGGACATCATCAATATACCGCTTCCAGAGGCTGATGTGCCCCTGGAAGGGATTAGATGGATGGTATAGATGATGCTCTTCGAACTGGCCCACATAGATGCAGGCCAGACTGGGTGCGAAGGTAGCACCCATAGAAGTCCCAGATGTTTGTAGGAACATGTCATCCTTGTAGGCAAAGTAATTGCGAGTGAGTGCTACCTCTATGCATTGCATAACAAAGGTTTGGGGGGTGTCATAAAACCAATCCTGACCGTCAAGAGCGCGTGCTGCTGCCACCAGCGTTGCGTCTTGGGGGATACTTGTATATAACGATTCAATATCGATAGTTACAAGTATCTGTTGCAATCCATCAAACTTTAAATCTTGGATGGTATTCAAGATGTCCGTGGTGTCCTGGACATATGACAGTTGTTTGAGTACCGACTCTCTAAGGAAGAAGTCAGCAAATTGAGACAATGGTTCCAGTACAGAGGAGATCCCCGACACTATCGGGCGTCCTGAGGGGGGCCGTTGTGTCTTATGGATTTTCGGCAAGATGTAAAATGCCGGTTGATAGGGAGCCTACCACTGAATTATTGAATACCATCACCATTATGGTAGGACATGCTAGAGAAAGAAACTGGATCACCAGCAAGGAAGCTGACTTCTTAGTTAACACCAAACCCAGGATTCCGGCATTTTACATCTTGCCGAAAATCCATAAGACACAACGGCCCCCCCCAGGACGCCCGATAGTGTCGGGGATCTCCTCTGTACTGGAACCATTGTCTCAATTTGCTGACTTCTTCCTTAGAGAGTCGGTACTCAAACAACTGTCATATGTCCAGGACACCACGGACATCTTGAATACCATCCAAGATTTAAAGTTTGATGGATTGCAACAGATACTTGTAACTATCGATATTGAATCGTTATATACAAGTATCCCCCAAGACGCAACGCTGGTGGCAGCAGCACGCGCTCTTGACGGTCAGGATTGGTTTTATGACACCCCCCAAACCTTTGTTATGCAATGCATAGAGGTAGCACTCACTCGCAATTACTTTGCCTACAAGGATGACATGTTCCTACAAACATCTGGGACTTCTATGGGTGCTACCTTCGCACCCAGTCTGGCCTGCATCTATGTGGGCCAGTTCGAAGAGCATCATCTATACCATCCATCTAATCCCTTCCAGGGGCACATCAGCCTCTGGAAGCGGTATATTGATGATGTCCTGTGTATATGGACTGGTACTCGTAGCCATCTGTGTGAGTTCTTGGAATGGCTCAATAATCGTGACAAATGTCTGAAGTTCACATGGAGCATGAGCACCGAGAAGGTAACATACTTGGATTTGGACATCACTGTGACTGGTGACAAGTTAACTTCGACTGTTCATCAGAAACCTACAAACAAAAATTCCCTCCTACATTACCAATCTTTCCATCCTAGAGCACTGAGGGACAATCTCCCAGTGGGACAGTTTCTGCGTTACCGCAGAAACTGTTCCTCGACTGCTGATTTTCTGAAACAGTCTGAGGCCCTCACTGAGAAACTGGTGCAAAGGGCCTATCCAAGAAAAATTGTCAACAGAGCTCGCAAGAGAGCGCATAACACCCCACGTGAAGCGCTGTTGGAAAGGAATTCGAGGGAGACTTCTGATTGTCTACCCATAGTGCTTACTTTTGACCCCCTTGCGACGAAAATTCGCCAGGCCATTAGAAAGCATTGGTCGTTGTTATCCACCAGCGATTACAAAATGCCCGCACCCCGGTTCGCGTTCAGAAGAGCTCAGAACCTTAAAGACAGGCTCGTCCATACAAGGCCTCAATCACAAGTGACCAACACATCCATTCCCCCTGGGCATTACCCGTGTGGCGGCTGCTCTGTCTGTGAATTAACTGAAAAGACAACTAGTGTACAGTTGCAGGATGGACGAACTTGGTACTTAAACAAGTTCAGCAATTGCAACTCATCTAACACGATTTACAGGCTTACTTGCCCATGTGGGCTTCACTACATTGGCCTCACCACAAGAAAAATCAAGGTGAGGATACAAGAGCATCTCAGTACCATCAAGAATGGCAAATTAACTACGAAATTGGTTCAACATTATAAGGACCACCAGCACAACTACAAAGCTGTAAAGTGGTTGGTGTTGGAAAGAGTGATGGGTAATGTGAATCAGATCGAGAATACACTTGCAGTGAAGGAAGCTCGCTGGATTTATTCCGAAAAGGTCGATCAGATTGGCCTGAATGATCAAATTGAGTGGAATAAGATTTCCAGACGATGAAAACATTGGTTAGATACCTCTGCAGGTCCTAGTATTTGGTGGACACACACAGTGTATGAATTGATTGCCCGCTCCCTTAAAACACCTGTCCCTGTGTGGTTTGATATACTCTATGTGAGGATCTTAACTGGGCCTTTTGGACTGTGTTGTTCATTAGTGAATAATGTTTATTAAAAAATAAATAAAAAATTTCTAGTCTCCACATTCGACTCTTGTTAATGGTAATTGTTCTATGCATTTGAGAATAATTTTAAATTTCCTTTTTGATTATTGGTCTCCATAAATATACTTCAGCTTGGTTGAAAGACTAATGCACTGGGTATGCAATCAGTTCTAACCTGGCCATTATAAGATGGCCGCCATGGAAGACTCGCTATTGCCACTCACGTAGTGACCCGGGTTATCAGTTTCGTTCCAGCAGTCCCGACCCGGAAGTGCTAGTGATGCGCCGCCGGCTTAAATCCCGGCCCCGCATCCCCCCGGGTTGTTCCGGGAATGAGTTACGGCGTGAGCTCCTCAACCGCACGGTGAGTCCGGGCTGATCCGTTGTAACAGTAGAGGCGCCACGGGGAAATATTGAGATCGAGATTATGCGAGGTGACAATATGTAAATATAGCGAGAGAGCATTATTATCAAAAGCTAACTGGGATAACCAGGGTGAACTTGGTGAAATAGAGCTCCTCAACCGCTCGGTGAGCCCTGGCTGATCCGTTTTTACAGTAGAGGCGCCACGGGGAAATATTGAGATCGAGATCATGCGAGGTAACAATATGTAAATATAGCGAGAGAGCACTATTATCAAGAGCTAACTGGGATAACCAGGGTGAACCTGGTGAAATAGACTCCTGCCAACTACCCTGTGTGAGCATACTTTTGGGCAGTGACAGGTTTTAATCTGAGATAACATCCCCTCTTGGTGGCCTGTGAATGATATGAGCGAGCTTGTAGAACTTTTGATATGTGGGCACCTCCTAAAGTATCCGATTTGTCTCGACAGATGACGGTCTAAGCACCACAAAACAACGGATGTGTTTGTGCATTAGGACTACTAGAGCAACTGACAGTGCTCTTTTAAAACATTGACTACGTGAGAGCTGGTACATGGGCCCTTGGCTTTCACTAGGTAATGTCCCCTGTGAAAGGGTGTGTCTTTTGGCTTGTAAGTGGGGTACAGTGTGGTTCCTTCATGTTTCTGTCAACCTCACATGTGTTTTTATGTTCTCTGCATACATGCAGCGATTTCTGTCTCAAAACAGATTTAACCCAGGGAAGTGATCGCAGTTCCATGACGCCCTGATGAATTTGCCGCAAAGATAAGTAGGCAATGAAACATGTTGGCCATTCATAAATGTGGTTATTGAACATGACCGTGTTTTTAACCTTGGGATGACTCACAGAGTGGAATAAAACAGGTTGAAATATAGACGTGGGTCATACCTAATCTTATCTGTAAGACCACACGGGTCTTTCTTTCAAGAACTTTTTTCTTTTTGTTGGTTTTTGGGCTGCCTAAATATATCTTCCCTGGCTTACTTTTTTCATATAATCTTTTACACATCTCTTTTTCACATTATTTTCATGAGAAAGACATCGATGATGAGAAACTCGTGAGCACACTGGCGAGAACCAGCCAGCAGCTCCTCTGGTGTTGCGCACGTGAGATGCTTTCTCATTCTCCACATTTTTTCTGGTTTATGCTTTAGGTGGAATGTTTTGCACATGTTGGGTTGTTTTAAATGTCAAATTTTGAGGCACTAGGGATGGTACTGATAGTTCATGATATGAACTACTGTTGAGGGTATAATAATTGTTTATATTACCCTATCCACAATCCCACTCATTCTGAAATAGTGCTTGATATCTCCAGGTCTTGTAGTGTGTATTATTGACTGAGTGGAGGGTGGCCTGGTTGATTTTTCCCTCTTAAACTCCTTTTTCTGAGTATTAATACCCAGTCCGCCAGACCACTCTTCTGAGAGAGCACTATCTCATGCTAGACCTTAGAAGGCTTCGCAAGACATTAGAAGCCCCAGTGTCGTAGCACCAGCAGGTGGACCCTAGCATGATAAGTGTAGGTTAACCTTCAAGGCTTGTCCACCACTATTCATACTGAAGTTCACCTCCAGTCTTGCGGGAAGGCCTATGAAGCAGTACACCCTAGAACAGTGACCCTGTCACTGAGATCACAGGACCCTTGAAGGGCCAGCTCTAGGGCGGTGCAACCGGTGTGACCGCACCAGCTGCTCACTTTAGGTGGAGGCATCATTTTTGCAAGTATATTATGGTTCTAAAAGCGCTTGCTGCCTCCTTCCTGGCCTCCAGTAATTTTCGGTAACAATAAAAATGTCATGATGACTCTGGTGATTAATGTTCTTCCTAGAGAGAGATCGGAATTTTGTCTAATGGAAGATTTGACTGGAAAGGTAGCTCAGAGGGTTGATGTACCTGCTGCAAAGAACATGTACCATGCAGATCACAAAGTGCACATAATGTAAAAAGGCCAGTGGGCTACTGCTTTTGTCAGAGAGATCCTTTTGTTACTTGCAGTTTATAAGTTAAAATCCTAACATAGAACAGTGAGCTATTAACTGTCATCTACTCCGCAGCAACACAAGTCACATTTTTTATTAACTTTTGATACGTTTGAGCTACAAACAATTTATTAGTTTAAATGGTCAGATCATGCTGCAGATCTTGCATTATGAGGCAAATATGGCAGAGCCATTATTATTTAGAAAACATTTGCAAACTAGGATTTTTAGCCATTCATGTTTGAACTGCTGTTTTGGAAAAGGGAGAAGTGCTGATGACAGAAACTCCATGGCTTGTGCTGCCACATTTTACCGTATTTGGGGACATTCTGTGATTAGAAGCATATCCCACTTTGTGAACACATTTTACTGTCAATAACTCATTATAACCTTAAATAATCATGTGTATCCATTGGTTGATAAAACTGGGCAGTGAAACCAAACAAATACAAAGAATCGGGATGTTTGCGCATTTTGACCATGCCTCTGGCTCTGCCCACTGATCCAATCCTTGGGTTATTCCCACCCTCTGATTCTCCGCCCACAGTTCCCCAACTATTTTCCCCCCACTTCGACCACTGATATATTGTGTTGCTGGATAGTGGGAACACCACACCAGTAAAAAGTACCATACCGATATTATAAATTCCAATAAACTGTTGACTAGCAGGTAGCCCACTGTAGAACCTGATTAATGAATCATTATCACACTGTTGTTAACAGGCACATTTTGTAAATATAGGACCTACATTTACAAACGTTACTAAGGATTCTGTATGGTCCCGTTATTTGCCAACTGTGTCCACTGGCGGACTCGGGCGGAGGAGGTCCATGCGGTAAGTCGTGAGGGGGTGACACCATGAGTTACCCGCACCGGGTGACACCAACCCTAGTGACGCCACTGGTCATTATTCCTCATTTCTTTAAAATGCACCCAGTTGGGCAGTATGGTTAGTAGTCAGTGGAGACGAATTACGCAAAGTAATCCCTTGCTGTTTGGATGGGTGGAAACAAAAACCTTTCTACCTGGCTTGCCACTGTACTTTAAACCCTGTGGCTTTACTGATGTGCCAATGGTGTGTTGCTAATCTCGTAAAGGCCTTGCAGAAGGGGTCAATATGTTGCCACCAATGACACGAAGACCTCCTCTGGCGGCAATAGACCCAACCCCCTCAACCTTCTTCCACCTAATAGACCATTGTTGTCTCCTTTTCACACCACCCAAATAAAATAGCAAAAGGCAGGTTTCAACATATGGCAGAGCCAAAATTGACCAGTGCCATCCTTGCCTCTGCCATATGAGTAATACCGTATTAGATGAAATTGTTGACATAGACAGGGACAGAGCACATTTGTAAGGGGTACAACCTCATGCAGTGGAACTAGAGCAACAGAGAGGGACCCGCAGAAGTGCGCATCGCTGCTGCAAAAGGACCCCAAAACCCAGTTCAAATTGAGGGTTCCATGGCAGGCATGCTAGGAGAGTGCAAATGGTAGTAGCAACACCTACCATTCCACCAAGCAAAGAATTACTTGACTCCAATAGGACAAATTAAGAATTACATTTAAAAAAACATGAAATAGAATGTAGGTAATCGACTGCCAAAGGTAATTAACATGCCTATAGAAAGCTGGAAATTGTGTTTTATCCTGCGTTGGTAATTTAGAGAGCATTTGATATCATTATTTTTAACTTTTCTTTTTCAAGTACCATCATTAGGCAATTTTGTTTTAAGAAAACGAATTGCCTTGTTTAAAACCACAAAGGACTGTCTTATGGTTTAGGAGCTAAAGTTCCTAGGAGCTCACCAAAGGTTCACATATGGATATATGTTGAAATGTAGGCAACACTTACTTCAGAAAATCAATTACCAGGACATGCATCGTTTTTTTCCACGCCAAGTCGGTGATGCGTCGGTTCTGAGGGCAATGAGCTGGTCTCAAATGCAGCGCGTTGGTTCTGCTGCTGTAGCAGAGGATGAATCAGTTCCGAGGCCGATGCACTCGTCCCGCTCCAGTTAACAATGAGGGTGCTCCAGTTCTGATCTACGCAAAGGTAAAGATGCGCTGGTTCTGATCCCCGCAACGGTGAAGATGCACTGGTTCCAATAAGGATGTGTGGGTTGGCTAAATAACAACTTTAGGCTTTACTTCCAAGGGTCCAGGACTGGGGTGGTGCCACTTGGCAGGGCAGACTCGCAGATGACAGAGCCCAGGTGCGGATGCAGGTAAGATGGAAGTCGTATATGTCCCTGAAACTTCAAATCAAGAGGCAAACCAGCACACCCTTGGAGTCACTCTGGGTTCAAGTGATGCAGGTTCAGTCCTTCTCACCAAGGTAGGGGGAACAGCAGGCATCGGAATAGCACACCAAGGAAAGAGTCCAGCAAAGCAACAGTACAACAGAGTGGCAGTCTTTCAGCAGCACACCAGTCCTTCTTCATGGCAGATACTTCAGAGGTCCGGCCGTTTACTGAAGTGGTGGTGTCAGAGATCCAGTACTCATACCCAGTTGTCCCTTTGAAAGGTCTTTGGAGGTCACCATTCCTATCATGGATCCAGACGCATTACAGGGGGATATGCAGCCCTTTGTGTGGGGCCAGGAGCTAGCCTATTCAGGTGTGTGAGGCTGTGCCCAGTCCTTCCGTCCCATCCTGCCCAGGATGGCTCATCAGGATGTGGATGGCCCATTAAGTCACACCTAAGCTCCCTTTGTGTGTTGCTGCCTAGAGGGAATGAACTAATCCCATCTGTCACCCACCCCATACGTTTATTCTGAGACAGGCAGCAGGCACAAAATGGCTGGAGTAAGAAAAAGGCAACTTTCTAAAAGTGGCATTTTCAGAACTGCAATTGAATATCCGACTTCTCCATAAGTTGTGATTTTAAATTGTGAGTCCAGAGACACAACACCTGACGAGTCTATCTCTTCATAATTGGGAATCACACTTATAAGAAGTAATAAGGTAATCCCAATGTTATGCTATGGGAGAGAAAGGCCTTGCAGTAGTGAACAACATGTTTGGGAGTTTCTCACTACCAGGGCATGTAAAACTTAACATTACATGTCCTGCCTTTTAAATACATTGCATCCTGCCCTCTGGGTAACCCTGGGCTTTCCATTGGGGGTGACTTATGCTTCTAAAAAGCAGAGGATTAGCCCTGGCAAGAGGTTTATCTTGCCAGGTGGAAATGGCAGTGTAAACTGCACAGACAGGCTCAGCAACGGCAGGCCTGAGCAATGGTTAGAGGGCTACCTAAATGGATGGCACAATGAGTTCTGCAGGCCCACTAGTAGCATTCTATTTATAGTACCGGGCACATGTAGTGCACTTGGGATTGAGGTTTGAGAGATGAACACTTAAAACATAGATCTTCTGTAAGTAGTGATGCGAGTGATAAAGTTGCCTTTGTTCCTCAATTTCAGTTACTAATCTGCCATTTTGTGGCATGATACACTGGAACTCTAAAGTGATATATAAGTGTCACACAGATCTTATGTCCAATTCCCCAAGAAAGTAAGTTATCTCTACAAGAATATCTCCTTCCTAGAGGCATAAAGAGGAGGAGGTGGCTAAAAGAGCATATTCCCATTACCTTTTTCTATCAAGAGGATCTTCTATGTAACCATGTATGCTTTGCCTCTCATGGAATTATAGAATAGTTACTATTTTGAAAAATCATGGTGTCTTTCTCTCATAGTTAATGAGACATATGCCCTAAAACGCCTATGTCTTATTTTGTGACAAAGAGACAGTTACACAGAGCACAGCCCTTCTGATATATGTTTTACTGGCAATTGTAATCTCCTGAAACCAGTAAAATGACTATTTTATATCTGGCTGCAGTCGGCCTAGATGTTCGAGGGTTTGTGCAGAAGTGCTTTGTAAGGACTACATTTCACTCTTGGCCCTCTACGTTGGGTAACCCTCCCCGCCCTTCTGACTCTGTGAAAAGCCTCGGAGTTATAATCAGCAAAGATCTGACTATGAAAGCTCAGATCAATGCTGTAGTCTCATCTTCTTTTTTCCACCTTAGAAGAATTCGAAAGATCTCGAGATTTTTAACTACCGAAGCTCTCACCCTGGCACTCTTGGCTATAGTCATCTCTCGAATTGACTATGCCAATTCATTGTACGCCGGTATTCCAGCCTATCATCTCTCTCGCTTACAACTGGTGCAAAACCAAGCAGCCAGACTCATTTTTCATCAACCTAGATTCCAACATGTCAACCCTCTACTGAAGACCCTTCATTGGCTCCCAGTAGCTCAGCGCTGTATTTTCAAAATTGGCTGCATTACCTTTAAGGCCTTGGCAGGCTCTGGCCCTGTCTTTATTTCCTCTTTGATCTCCCGCTATATCCCCTCACGTGCCCTTCGGTCCTCTCACTCCAATTTTCCTGTCATTCCCCCTTTCAAACAAAAAAGAATTGGTGGCCTTAGTTTTTCCTTTCTGGCTCCTCAGTTCTGGAATTCTTTACCTTCCCTCTTCCGTCTTGAAAATTCTCTCACTAAGTTTAGAACATCGCTAAAAACGCTTCTATTTACACAAGCTTACTCATAATTTCTGGTTCTCCCTTTCCTACCGCCTCTTCTCCCTTAGCGCCAAGAAACCGTTTTGGTGTATGAGCGCTTTACAAAACTTTTTAACATAACATAACTCTTCTTCTGTTGGTCATTTTCAGTTTGTTGGCTACTTGCAGGATACGTAACAGATTGAGACTACTCCTTGTCCATAAGGTGCATAAATATATGTTCTAAGCTAAGGGTAACGTTTGTTTATCCCTTCATATGTAATATATATGTGTAGGTGGTTTATTACTACGTTAACCTGAGTGACTGGATACTAATGAGTTACCCGGGCTGAGAGGGATTTGGTACTAAGAGGTGTACAGCTTTTGTGTACAAAGTAACCTGCCGTCCTCCAAGACAATGTCGGGTTCATGCACGAATGTTTTCAATGAATGTTTTAGATTAAATATTTAATGCACGTTTTCTTCATTTTTGCCAGGTGCCAAAATTGCCACTCGATCTGGGCACAACCATCGAATCTTCGTGGCAGAATTCAGGCCCGATTCAGACACCCAGTTTGTGTCGGTGGGTGTGAAGCACGTGAGGTTCTGGACGCTTGCTGGAAGGGCCCTGCTGAGTAAGAAAGGGATGATGAGCTCCATCGAGGACGCCAGGATGCAGACTATGCTCGCCGTGGCTTTTGGAGCTGTATGTCAGACTTTATAACTATATAGAAATAGCTGCATAGGCGCTCCTAGGGTATATCAACAGGATGTCCGATAAATAGTATATATGCAGATGCGCAGAGTGTAATATGCTGTTTATTGCCATTGCTAAGTGCGGGAAGGTGCTATGAATCAAGAGAGGCCCTTGAATGGGCCGCAATTCCTTTCTTCTTCCTAAACAATAGCATGTTTCACTAGGTAAATCTGCATGTAGGATTTATGTACGATGGTTTTTTCATATGCAGCAAATATAAACACAAGTATCTAAGCCTAACCAGAGCACAAGGGGTTAAATCCATGCAGTGCTAAAGAATCAAATTAATTAGGGATTTTGAGAATGGCCCAAGTCTTTATCTTTTGTAAAAATGTGAATCTGTGTATATTAGTATATTCATTCCAGATAATGTGCTAATGGGCCACATCTATTTTCCCTGGCGTGGTATAAAATATTATATGTTTATTCTTCCCTCATAATATATATTTAGAAGAACAATCTTGAGTCTTGTAATGCATTCAGACTGCACTCTTTGCATGTTGAAGCTAGGTTTAGGATAAAGCTTAAAATTAGCGAAATAACTTGCATTAGACTTTAGTTTAAAAGAGAAAAGTCTCAGCAGGGAACTTTATATTGAGCATATCATTAAATGGTTTACTTGCTCCTCCGAGTACAGCACAATTGTCTCTTTCTGACATCATCTATGTGTAGATATCCATAGAATATTGCAGTCAAATCCCAGCAAAACATGTAAGTACCTATCAAAGGGCCGTTGATGGCACAAAGTCAAAGGAGAGGTTTTACTAACTTTATTATGTACATTTCTGATAGAGACGTCTAGTCACAGATTCCTCACTTTCTCAATATTCCCCAGTCCACTTTGACACTGAGTCGATGCCTTGCCGACCTCGACCAAACCTGCACCCAATGCTATCTGAAGCGCCTCTTCCCCCACCTGCATTGACACCTTCTCAGGGAAGGCAGCATACTTTGCATTCCCTTTTCAAAACTGACTCCAACAATGCCCTGGATGTTGAGTTCACACAATCCTACCAGTATGATAATTGGTACAAAAACTCTCTTCTAGATACCTCTCCAGAAACGTGTTTCTTCTCACCTCCTGGACCAGCCACAGAAGAGTTCAGTTCTTAATCTCCAGCTCCTCACCATGGAAGTCAAAGCCAATGTCTTAAATAGGTCCTACAGACAGGACGGATATCTTCTGAGCCCTGTCTTCCATTTAATGAGGCACTGATGAAAACCTTTCTGGGGGCCTGGCCGAAACCTTGTTCTGCCCCCCCCTCCCCTCTCCAGTCAAACAACAATTTGCCAGGAGCCATAAAGGGGCATATTTTGGAGGAGACTGCAAAAGATCCGCAGTGGTGTTTACTGAATCAAGAATGAGTCTGTGGCTCAAGGTCAGAGAAGAAATTTTACTTACAGGTGACAGGTCAGTACATTTTTCCGGCTCCTTGTAACAGTATTTTTGTGTATTTTCTCTGCTTTTTTGGCTTTGTTACTCATTGGCAATCTTTCCAAACCTGATATTTACTATTTTGATTCTCTCAACCTCTTTTAAGGAAGGAGAACATTTAAATATTTTTCTGAGAGAAAATACTTATTTTTTTCCGTCAGGATACCATCCCTGTTAGTGAAGTACCTTGCTTGGGAGAGGAAGATGGCCCAGTCAGATCCTCATAGAGACTGTATACTATGCCAGACGACCATTGTCCTGAAGATTACAGTCACTACCACAGATTCTCCTGGAGAACACAAAAAGACAGGCAGAAGTTCAGGCTGCACTGCCCACAGGAAAAGCATCCGGAAGTAGCTGCTGGGATATCTGAGGACCTAGGCGAAACTCACCCTTCTACAAGAGTTCCTTCTTCCGTCTCCCCTAGTGGTTGATTCTGGAAGTAGCCTTACCAGAGGAAGACGCGCCGCTCCCGCTCAATGTCATGAAGCATGACATTGACGTTAGGCACCATTCCTGCATGTTTGCTGTACTCTGTTAAAGTCGATGTCGAAGCAATATACGACTTTGAAAGAGTCTGGATTGTTGAAGTTTAAGCCTTCATCGGCATTGAAACCACCTCAGACATTGACACCCAGTAGTTATATACCTTTGAAGCCTTGTTTGACTTTGAGGCCACTATCCCATCAACGTTGACTCACATTAATGTGCAAAAACCATCCTATAAACAGTTGCACTTATCTTCTGATTGGGTTTGAGAATTAAAGAAGTAGTAAGTACCTCTAACCTCTGATTCGGAGTACTCTTAAAGCTATTCTCCATCAAGACAAATCACTCCTGGGGTAGTTCTATCTTGCACACCTCGGTAAAGGGGATCTAAATCTCCAAATTTTTTCCAGGCACCCCCGCTATTCTGGTGCCTTTGGCATCTTCACAGCTGCCTCCAATGATGCCACAGCCAATTCCTCCTTCTGTTTCTGTAAGACCGTCATTGACACTGAGTTCACATTCTAGGACTCCAGTAAAACGAATTAAGGAGAAGTGTCCTTGCAGAAGATCATGGTCCAGAATATCTTGAAGTGGGAGGTCCAAAATATTGTGTACATGGGGGTCAACCTCACACTGTAGGTGATTTAAATATGCCAGTAGAAATCTTGTTCTTGCACACAGAGGCAATCTACACCCTGGTCCTCTTCCTCACATCGCTCTTCTATCAGAAATGACTTTCCAACTCTCTGATGTACCTCCTGCAAAAGTATTGCCAGTGGATGACTACTTTCAATTAGATACTGGTTAGATGCGCAGCACAGGTAAATATCACTATTCCGCGTCATGGTACAACTACTTCTGTGAAATTGGAGACGCTTCATTAGAGAACCGCATCCAAGCCTCTCCTAAAGAATTGCTTGATCCTGCTATACAATTATTCTTAGGTCCTGCTAGTTATTCTCTGTGCGTTCAAAGTTGTATAGACCTCCAGATCAAGATCCTGTCTTTCTCAGAAGGGATACTCTTAAGGTCTCGATAATTGTGTTTGCTGTAAAGAAGTCTCATGTGGTTGCTCCTTCCTCTTCTATTCCACTGGACAAAGAAAGTAAGATGGATTCAGTGGGAAGGAAAATGTTTAAAACTTTAGTAGCAATGAAGTCTCCAGCACCAAAGCATTGTTAAGTAGTTACAAGAGATCTGTTTGGGACTCTCTCCAAAGTTTCACTGAGAGATTGCCGAAGGAAGACAGGCAGGATTTTCCAGAATCCTTTAAGAGTCTAAGCTCGTCTCCAACCAAATAATTGGTGCAACGAAGAACACATCAGACCAGGCTGTTTATGGTTACTCCAACAGGCATTTGCCTAAGACTGAGTTCATGGCTAGGGCTATTTGGCCAGAAATCTGAGGCTCCACAACATAGCCTTAATCTGCAGGAAACTCCGTCTTTGGTCCCCAGGTGGATGTTGTTATTCATTTGTATGAAAACAGAGAAGGAGACATTAAAAGTGGTTGATCTTGAAAAGAAAAAAGAATATGAGATGCTTCTTTCAGCAGAGAGTTCAAGCTCCTCAGTGGTCAGACCAACAGCACCATCTGGGGCAGTCATACCAAACACAAAAGCCAGGCCCTCCAGAGGAAGGGTAAACCAGCAACTATCTATGGCCACAGGGAAGCCCCAGCCAAACCATGGCTTCCCTCATCTCCTACATCTGTAAATATATTAACATTTGTTCCTCATCTGTTTGGTCAAAGAGACACTCTTGCTCAGTGGCATAAAAAAGTTGAGAGGGATTCCCTGCAAGGTACATGGAGGGCCCCCCCGCTCTGGATTTAATCCGGATCTCTCAGGCCTGAGTACTGTGCTGAGGGATGCCCTGCAGCTTGGGGCCCCCAGCACCACTGAACAATTTGTCACCAGAGAGCTATAAGGCATGATATTTTAAAACAGATATCCCGATCTAGACAAAAGGCAATCCAATCCAAACCTGGTATACAATCCAGGCAGAGTTTGAACAATTTCTTGGTACACAAATGAGCAATCACTACATTGAAAGAAAAGCTCAACATAAAAAAATGGTGCTCTGAGATCTGAGAAGATAAGACTGGGCAAGGAAATTAAGGTAAATAAAGCTTTTAAAGAGCGAAGCAAAGAAAAGGAGAAGCTTATGATGCTAAGGAAAAACTATATAAAAAAATCCCTGTGGACAGTCAAACATAGCAGAGAGCATGAGACCTGGTTGAAACTTCACAGGGTGTGCACTAGTAGAAATCAACGAGACTGTGTGATCAGTCGATTTGAAAGATGTCCTATAGGTCTTGTAGGCAACACTGTGGAACAACAATCATGGGTATCCCACATTCTATCACTGTATGCCGTGGACTTGGTACCAACAGAAACTCCTCGAAGATTGCATAAGTAAAAGGATTAGGGGCAGAGCACCTGGCCCAAATGGCTTCTAGTGATTATTTTCAAACAAGACCCCAAATATTGGGCATCTGCTCTATCCAAACTCTTCCACTATTGTCTGGCCACAGAAACAATCCCAGACTCCTTGCACAGCTCAAGTGTTACACCCAGTTTACAAGAAAGGGCCTTAAGCTAATTCTGTGAGCTGGCAATGTATAGCCTAGTTGGATACTGAGGCAAAAAACCTGGCAAGGCTTCTTTTAAGGGACCTGGAATCATGGCTGTCTCTGAAGAGCTAATTCCAGTCAATTAAACTGGCTCCATATCCAACTCAACCACACTGGATAATCTGGTGGGCCTTCAGCTACTGGTGGAAAGATCTATCTGCAAAAAACAGCTGCTCTATACTTGCTTCATCGACTTCTCAAAAGCTTTCAATTTTGTTCAAAGGGGCTTACTCTAGAAGAAACTTCAAGCTTGGAACTTCCCATTCAACCTTCTCTGTGCAATTCAGGTCTTCCACTCAAACACGAGTCCAAAATAAACTGGGTGAAAAGTCAACTCCTTTTCACAAGAATTCAAACTAATTGAGGATTAAAGCAAGGGTGTGTCCTCTCCCCACTTCTTTTCAATGTATTATTATCGGATCTAACCACCCAACTGAGTCCAGCATAATCACATCCTCCATCAAGCAGCGCCCTCATTACAATATGCAGAAGATGTGGTTTTGTTGAAACAAACAGGAGTGGGCTACCAGAAACTGTTGGACTCCCAGGACGATTACTGGAAGGAAAACGCAATGCTGGTTAATCCGGCAAAAAAAATAATATTCTGATCTTCAGGAAACAACACAGGAAAAGGGGCTCATGGTACCTAGGCGGTATGCAGGATTAGCATGTATAAATATCTCGCCATCGGTCTTAAGGATCCCATCTTCTGCATCTGAATGCCCTGAAGCCAAACCTCGCCTAACTTATCTCCGCTTTTTGGAAATTTCTGACAAATATCGCAAATCCATCGTTGAGCCTTCTGATCTGTGTGGTAAAAGCGCAGCTAATACCAACCTTGGCTTATTGCGCAGAAGCATTCCTGAATACTCGGATATATTTTTTAAACGCCCCAGATTTCAGCATTCTTTTTGGATTGCCAGGGGACACCTCACAAGCATAAATTAGGCTCGAGTTTGGTTACTGGAACAGGGGTTAGCCCACAAGTCAGGAAGCATAAAATACTACTTCTCTTTGTGTATCGCAATTCCCAAGACACTTAAGGCGCTAATTTGGAAAGAAATTCACATTAAATTACACAATAATTCTTTGGCAATAGCATGGAAAGATGCACTCTCAATACTCAAAGCCGAACAGTTATGGGATCTACCCATCACAAACAAGCGGTTTAAATATCTTCTTAACAAACAGGTCAGATTTATCTCACTCGCTAAGGACAAGTAGAAGTTCAGAAGAGGGAGAAATTCTTGGATGACTATCAATACATATAAACATCTGACCCCATGGGCATATAGCTCGGGTCCGGTTTGACGCCGGTCGTACAAACGCGACCTCCCACGGCATCGAACCCGAAGTTGGTGCCAACGTCGTCGCCACCGGCTGTCAGTGGCGCAAGCCCCATCCTCATTCCTGACAACACGGAGCCAGAATGGCGTCGTTCGTCACCGATTCCAACATCGACAGAACCCAGGGGTTCTATGTTGTCGCCTGAGCACTTTATGGAGGTGCTAGGCTCAGGAGAGGAATGGGAGGAGTCTGGAGACCCTATAGAGAACCAGGATGTCTCTGAGGAGACAATGGACTGGTATGGGGAACTTGGGTATGCCAATGGTTTGGATACTTCCCCAGGCACTGGCATGCTCTCCCCACCTACAGTGGCTACGGAGGAGGGGGCGTCCTATCCTATGGTGGTTAAGAGGGCAGCTGAGGTCCTTGGACTGGAACTGCCCTCAGTGCAGGTCAGGACTAATCTCCTGACTGAAGTGCTTCAACCTGGGGCTTCCACCTCTGAACCCCTTTTGCCCTTTAATGAGGCACTTACCGACGTCCTACTAGGAACTTCATCCTAGCCTAGCACAGGGGCTCCTGTGGGGGCTCCTGTGAATAGGACGATTGCACACCGCCATTGCCCAGCACCAGGCGACCCAAAGTTCCTAAGCCAACACCCCAGAAAGTTTGGTGGTGCAGGCCTCTACTTCCCATGGAGCATTACCTTCCACCCCTCCGGATAGGGAATTCAAGAGACTGGATTCTTTGGGGAAGAAGATGTTTTCTTCCTCCAGACTGGCATTGCGGTCGGTGAATACCGCATGCTTATTGGGGGTGTTTCTCCCACTGTCTTTGGGAGACGGTTGAGCAAGTGCTGCCACAACTCCCGGAGGGCTGTGCTCTCCCAGGCTGTCAAGGACTGGAGAGATGCAGCAAAATTCCCCATTCGGTGTGGTTTGGATTCGACCGATTCACTGGGCAGGTCTATTTCAACGACAGTGGCCTTGAGGTGCCACACCTGGCTTCATACTTCTAGTTTCTCGGGGGATGTCCAAGCCAATTTGATGGACATGCCCTTTGATGGAAGCCGCCTTTTTGGGGAAAAGGCTGACTCAGCCCTGGTCAGGTTCGAGGACTCTTGAGCTACGGCCAGATCCTTGGGCCTCTCGTCCACGCCTCGTGGCCAGTCTTCATTTCGCCCCTTTCATGGCAAGGGAAGGGGTTTCAAGCTGTGCCAGCCCTATCCTAGCTACCGTCCCACACTGCCTACTCAAGCCATATGTGCATGTGGACGCGGCACATTCCGTCCTCAGAATGGAGGTCAGAAGTCGTCCGCCACACTGCCCCCAGCAGCCGCAGCCTCCAAGCACTACTAGGCTGATTCTGCAGGACCACACTACTCCAGTGGGTGGGTGAATTTGTCATCATCTCCCCCGCTGGAGATCTATAACAGACAAGTGGGTCTTGCAGATCATCCAGGAGGGCTATTCTCTTCCTTTCCTTTCTTTTCCTCCTACTATTCTGCAAACTCAGGAACGGCTGGCGAAGGATCACTTAAAGCTGCTCCAAGAGGAAGTTACGGCTCTTTTGGCCAAAGGAGCTAAAGAAAGGGTTCCAGTTTCAGAAGTAGGCAATGGCTGTTATTCCCGCTACTTTCTGATTCCGAAGAAGAACAAGGAGCTTCGGCCAATTTTGGATCTTCAGACCGTCAATCTCTTCCCCAAAAAGAAGAAATTCAAAATGCTCACATTGGCTCAGGTCTTGTCTGCCTTAGACCAAGGAGACTGGATGGTAGCATTGGACCTGCAGGATGCCTATTTTCACATTCCCATCCTGCTGGGCAACAGGCGTTACCGGTTCAAGGTAGGCCACGAGCACTTTCAGTTTACAGGGCTCCCCTTCTGCCTTACCAGTGCCACTTAGGTGTTCAACAAGGTGATGGCGGTGGTTGCAACTCATCTGTGCAGGTTAGGGGTTTCAGTCTTCCCCTACCTTGACGACTGGCTGTTGAAGGCGTCCTCGCCCCAGGCAGTCGTCTCCCACCTTCAGACTACGGCGGACCTCCTGCATTCGCTGGGGTTCTCTATAAACGTGCCAAAGTCACACCTGACTCCTTCTCAGACGCTCCCTTTCATTGGAGCTGCTCTGGACACAGTGCAGTTTTGGGCTTATCCTCCCGAGCAGCGTGTCCAGGATTTTCAGGTTATGATTCTGATATTTCAGCCTCTATCCTGGATTTCTTTGAGGTTGACTCTGAGGCTGTTGGGCCTCATGCATCCTGTTGGTAAGACACGCGAGATGGCGTATGCGGGCTCTGCAGTGGGACTCGAAGTTCCAATGGGCACGGCATCAGGGGCACCTCACCGACATGGTTCAGATCTAGGAAGGAACTGCGAAGGATCTGCAGTGGTGGTTAATGAACCGAGATAGGGTCAAAGGCAGACCTCTCTCCCTTCCCCAACCGAATCTCACAATCGTGACGGATGCGTCACTTCTGGGATGGGGCGGCCACTTGGGAGAGATGGAGATCAGGGGTCACTGGTCTCAGTCGGAGACCGGGCTCCACATAAATGTGTTGGAGCTCTGAGCGATTCGCTTGGCATTGAAAGCATTTCTTCCCTTTGTCAAGGGGAAGTTGGTGCAGGTGTTCACGGACAATACCACCGCCATGTGGTACTGCAACAAGCAAGGCGGGGTGGGGTCATGGACCCTTTATCGAGAGGCCCTGAGTCTCTGGACGTGGCTGGAACACCAGAGCATAACCCTGGTGGTTCAACACCTGGCAGGTTCTCTGAACGCCAAGGCAGACGATCTCAGCCGTCGATGCCTAGCAGATCACGTATGGCGTCTCCAGTCGGAGGTGGCGCAAGGTCTCTTTCAGCAGTGGGGAGAACCTTGGTTAGACTTGTTCGCCTCCAAAGAGAACGCGCAATGTCAGCAGTACTGCACGTGTTTCGTTGCGAGTGGAGCTCAGGCCTGTTGTACCCCTTTCCGCCTATACCACTACTGCCTATGGTTCTGAAGAAGATCAGGAGAAACCGGGCCCAAGTCATCCTTGTGCCGCCGGACTGGGCAAGGAGAGTCTGGTATCCAGAGCTTCTGAGCATGAGTGTTGATCAGGCTGCCCCTTCGGGAGGATCTTCTGTCGCAGCAGCAGGCGAGGATTCTCCACCCGAACCTTTCAACTCTGCGCCTCCATGCGTGGAGATTGAGCGGTGGCAGTTGATGGCTTTTGACCTTCCTCCCGAGGTCTGTAACGTTATTCTGGTGGCCAGGCGGCCCTCCACTAAGTCGGTATATGCCTGCTGTTGGCAGTAATTTGTATTATACTGTACAGAAAGGTCTTTTTACCCTCTTTCTGCTCCTCTTTCTACTGTACTTTTATTCATTCTGACCATTGCCCAGCAGGGCTCTGCTTTGGGAACTCTCAAGGGTTACCTTTCTGCTCTGTCTGCTTTTTTGCGGCTGCCAGACCAACCTTCTCTCCAGGTGCGTAACACAGGCCCCCGCAGCCCCCGCGGTGCGGGGGGGCCCCTGGGCTGCAGGGGGCCTCCTCAGCAAGGTACTTAGGCCTGAGAACACTGGTTTAAATCCGGAGTGGGGCCCCTCCAGGTACCTTGCAGGGGGGCCCCCTCGACTTTCGTTACGCCAATGTTTCTCTCTTTAAATCCCCTAATGTAAATAGATTTCTAAAAGGGCTGGTTCACTTGTTTCCACCCACGCCCTTTATTATGCCACAATGGGACCTTAATTTGGTCCTCACTTATTTGATGTGCGCTCCTTTTGTGCCTTTGCACAATTGTCCCCTCCGGCTGTTGACCATCAAAACAGCCTTCTTAGTGGCAATTACATCGGCCCGGAGGGTGAGTGAGTTACAGGCATTATCCTGCTCGCCCTCTTATTTTATGTCTTTTCAGGACATGGTGGTGCGTCGCACTAGGGCATCTTTTTTACCAAAGGTTGTGACCCCATTCCATCTAGGTAAGTCCATCACTTTGCCCACCTTCTTTGCTCCCCCCACATCCCTCTAAGGAAGAGAAGCGTCTCCACCGACTGGACACAAAAAGAGCATTGTTCTACCTTGACCGCACAAGAGAGGTGACCAACTCTTTGTGGGGTATGTGGGAGTAAAGAAGGGAAAGGCAGTTCAGAAAAAAAACATCTCTCGCTGGGTTGTTCGCTGCATTAAAATGTGCTATGCCTTGGCGAAGAAGCAGCCCCCTGAGGGATTAATGGCCCATTCCACCATGGGAAAGGCTGCGACTACAGGTTTGGCACGGGGTGTCCCTGTCCAAGACATCTGTCAGGCAGCGACGTAGGCATCATTGCACATGTTCGCAAAAGATTATTGCCTTGATGGTCAAGTGCGCAGGGACGGGCACTTTGCCCGTTCAGTCCTGCAAGACGTTTTAGTCTAGTTCATGAGTCCGCAACCCACCGCCAGGATGGAATGGCTTGGGTATCTGATTCAAATATAAGGAATCTGCAGCTAGAAGTCTCTATCAGATGAACAAGTTACTTACCTTCGGTAATGCATTATTTGGTCGAGACTCTATCCAGCTGCGGATTCCTTACAGCCCCACCCATGCCTCCCCGCTTTGCGAACTGATGTTGTAGGTCCTAGTTTTGCACAGGTTTATGTCAGTCACTTCGTGACTCTGTGCTTCTGGCGTGGAAAAGACAAAAGTACTGACGTCTGCGTGCCTGGGTGGCACCTATGTAGGCACCGCAACGTCATTACCGAAGTCATCTGCGACACACGGAGCCACCCGACATCGTGCGCAAGGGGTATTGCTCAGCAAAAGTTTACGGATCCAGCATGATGCCTGGAAAATTCAAAGGAAAGGAATCTGCAGCTAGATAGAGTCTCTACCAGATAATGCGTTACCGAAGGTAAGTAACTTGTTCAATTTGACTCATGCAGTATCTCTAGCGCACAGTTCATACACCTATTTCTGAGGAGAGCAGATGGAATGGTCTCATTTTTCCACAATCCCATATGAAGCAAGCCCTACAAAGAAGGAGTTGCAGAAATGCCTGAAGCAGAGATGCCACGGGGTAGCCTGATTTTGCCCAGACCTTATTTTTCAAAGGTGCTAGCTCACAACAGGAAAAAACCAAGCATTTACAATGCAATGGTCTCGGCATTGTTAAAGTTAGAGCTATTGGCATTGCTCATGACATTATTTTTGTTTATGTTTTTGTTTTTAAAACATTTAAAGAAACGGCATTGTTATTTACAATGTCAATAGCTTAATCACTCTCAAATGCGAGACCTATTGTATTTGCACCCACACACAGAGCCACACACACAAAGCCACCCACACACCGAGAGCCACTCACACAGAGCCACTCACATAGAGCAACCCACACACACATAGAGCCACCCACAGAGCCACCTACACACACACACACGCAGTAGCCCCACTGACCTATTTACATTATGTGCACTTAATACAATACAATTAGTAGTTGATGTTAGGGCCGTTCCGGTGCGCAGTCACGGAGGTGAGAGAGAGGGAGTGCAGCCACCGCTCTGTACCTTTGCAGACTCCTGTCTGCCGAGGATAAAAAAAGTCTACTTATTCCCGGGGCCTCATGAGCAAGTCACACCTGCCTGCAAGTGCCTACGGTCTCGGGAGGAATCTTACCCTGAATGCAAATATGTTGTAATGCACACTTCGCCGAGGTATTTCACTGCGGGTGTTAAACAGAAGGGTAAACAAAACACTCATGCGGGACCGCAGAACGTCTTCACACAACTGCTGTGTCCTTCACATGTTACAGAACGGGCGTGCGCTAAATGATTTAGAGCCCCTAAGCAAGTCAGCATGATCGGTGCATTCTAGACTAATAACACCACTCATAAACACGCCTAGAAGATAAGCTTCACGGCGCGATGTTAGTAAGTAGCTCCAGACACTGCACAATGGGAATGGTGGAAGTGCCCATCGGTGGTGAGTACTCTGCAGTTCTCCAGTTGCGCTTTAAAACTTTGCTCACTCCACGCCAGTGTGACACAGTCATAACAGCGCGACCACCCTCTTACTTCCCACAACATTGGCATCTCACGCTTACCTCTTTACACGAGTCTGGACGGCGTCCAATTCCATTCCTTTAAACCCATACACATACGTATGGAAAGTGAAGTAAAATAAAAGCAGCGCGTGCCCCGTGCACTTCCGGCGCTTCGTGCCTCCTCGGACTGGTTCAGCAGACCCCTAGGTGCAGCCGCGGCCTCCCTGCTCGACCCTCTCCCTGCTGACACCAGCTGACATCACGGGTTGCACCCCTGCCCCTCCCCGCCCTCTTCAGGAGATAAGCCTCCTGGCACAGCAGGGCTCTTGCTCAGGATGTGTCACAAATCAAAGGGTGAGCTCGCAGGTGCGCCGAGCTCGCCTGAAGTGAAGCCACTTTCACGTCACTGAAGTGAGCTCTCGGCTGCTGGCAGCTCAGTCTCTGCTCCACCCTGCTGAGACATCTCAACAAATGAGGAGGAACCGGTTACACGGGAAGTGTAACCGTACACCGTCCGTGCCCTCACCTTCAGCACACTGCACTGCGAGGGCGAGCAAGGCCTCTGTGCAGCACCGATCCATAATTTACAAGTCACAGAGGAGTTAGCCTACAATGTGGGCATTGACATGTGCGCTGACAGGCAGTCTGTCACTTGACACGGTCACTTCAGAGATCACCCGTACCGGGGCAGGCAATGCCGGCAGTCAAGCATGCCCACTAGTAGGCGCTAGCATGGGGACGCGTAAGGACGAAAATGCGTGCCGGGGTGCCGCGACACCTCGACAAGGGAAGCCCCACCTTACAGCCATAACAATTAATATTTGATGTTAGGGCCGTTCCAGTGCACAGTCACGGAGGTGAGAGAGAGGGAGTACAGCCACCGCTCTGTACCTTTGCAGACTCCTGTCTGCCGAGGATAAAAAAAAATGCTCCGTTCCCAGTCCCGCCGCGCACGAAATGGCCGAACCTTCGCATGTAAAAAAAAAACAAAAAAAACAAGCCCACCACGTGTGAAAGGGGCAGGGAGTACAAAAAAGAGAAATGATTGAAAAAACACGCCCCCGAATCCGAAAAGGACGGGGCTTGTTTGGAGAGACAAACCTCTTCTCCAATGGCTGACCAGTATTTCAGAGGCCAGCCAATGGAGAAGAGGAGAGAAGAGAGGCGGGTTCAAGCCCCTCTTCTCCAAGTCATTAAATCTTGCGAGCGAGACTGCGCAAGCGCAGCCTTCGCTAGCCGAGACCTAATAAGGGGCTTATTTACAAGCCCCTTTCACCGCCGGTGCCCCTGCAGACATCGCACTGTCGAGCCGACATGCCTCATGGGTAAACTGTACAGCCGGTCACTGGCTTTACCTGGCAATAGGTTGCAAAGTGTTCCTCCCCCACGGTACAATAAATACTAGGAGCCTAAAATGGCGGAACCGCATAGTTGCATCTGTACTGCGCTGGCCGGACCGCCCAACTCTGCCTTGGCATTAGCTTAGATCCCGGCAGCTGCAGCCACATCAATCTCACCCCGGGAGATGCCTCCGCCGCATCCCCGTTTAAAGCAGCCGCATCCCCACTCCTTTTCCCAGGAACCATGACTCCATTTCGCCAACAGCATGCGGCTCTCTGAGGCCAAGAGCACAAGGCCAAGTGCGTAAATGACAAGGGGGCATACCGCAAAGCCCACCGCCGCAACCACGCGGTTTCCATGTTACTGTGAAATACCGTGAGCAGCGTTCATGTGTGACGCAGGAGAAGGTGAATCCAGCTTTTCACGTATATTAGATGGGGCTCGTAGCAACGCCTTTCGGGGATTGGCGGCTCTCCGGAGTCGTGGGCTTGAATGTGTAGCAGCTGAAATTCTACAAATGCGCTCACTTGCCCTAACCGATGCTTACAGTTTGATAGTGTGCCCCCATGTAGACTTTATATTGTATGTGCATATGAGGTGGGCATGGGAACGGCAATGTATTTTAATGTATCTAGTTTAGATGTTGTGTAGTCTGTTAGCCGATTCCTAGAGGCTTTAAGTCATAAGAAATGCAGTGCGTTTACAGCTGGGCAAGCCAACAAATAAATGGGAGAGCCGAGGCAATGGTCTGGTTCGCATCTCCGATCCCGTGCACAAGCCGAGCCTTGAAATGTTTATTCACTAATAGTGGTATATCTGTACATTTCTATAATGCATGGTGGAACTTCTGCAATGTAAAATGGTAAGACTTACATAGCTCAAAATCGCTTGCTTTCTAAGTCTATCTTTCATGTCAAAATAACTTCATCACCATGCCCCTCTACCTTTCTTCATTTGGCTATTAACAATATAGCATGGCCAGTTTATAGCACTGTTTCCCTTCCACACATACCGGTGGAACCGCTACTGGCCCCCACCTGCAGACAATGTGGTGCATGGCTAAATACTTATAAGGCCGAGAGGCGAGACAGATTGCATTGCAAATGCTTGTTATGTTAATGCAACCCACCAAAGTATATGCAAAAATCGGCGCAACAAGATACATCTACGCTAATCACCTGTTCTGATATTCTGTTAATATTTCACAGGGCCAAACTTTTGTACTTTTGCACACTACACTTTCGCTGGCAAGAGAATATAGGCTGAGCATTCAAACTAGTTTTTGTCTAATGCTGTTATTTGGACTAATTACTAAACTCCCGCTGTATAATGATTGTTTTTTTTAATTCAATTTGTTGTCTTTACATGGTTTTTATTTTAGACACGGTTTTTAGTAACTTAAAAAACGTATTCTCTGGGTTCAGTCTGGCATAATGGGGGTGGAGACAGTGGGTGAGGAAGGGGGGGGAAGCGAGGTAGAGGGGATGATGGGGGAATTCACAAGGTGGGGAATCTGAGGTTAGATAGAGTCTCTACCAGAGAAGGTGTTTCCGAAGGTAAGCAACTTGTTTTGCCAAGGGAAACCATTACTGCATGGCACTCCTAATGGCAAAAAGAGGGGGGTGCCCCTCTCATGCCTCCAACTCTTACCATGTAATAAACGCTTTTCTAACTTTCGAAGTACCATTAGGTCATCTCAAACTCCTTATTTTGTTGTCACAAAGTACACTGCAAACTGCTTATTTTGTGGTCATTAAGCATGTGATTTTGCGAATCAAAGGCCTTGCACCCAAAATCCCACATTCACATTCTCGAATTGTAATTTCATATTACAATTGAAACCCCAAATGTACATAAACCTCATAGAGCTTAAATCTAAATTCAAACCTTGACATTACAATTAACACCACAGATAGTCACAAAGTTTGTCTTTAGTTTCCACCAACATTTCAAATTTGAACAAAGAAATACCCATTTTACTTTTAAGATAAAATATGTGTGTGGTTTTCTAAAATATAATAGGGTTGTTCCATTGTGTGGGTAGCTGCACTCTGGCAACCCTCATATGTTTTAATATCACCTATCCTCTGCAGACACACTCAGTCTACAAATTAGGCAACCATTGGGTGAATAATTATTTGTATTTCCCTCTTCTAATCCACCACTAATCCACCTTTGGGTTCCAGGGTAGCATACTAATTGCCTTAAAGCGCTTCAACGCCTCGTCAGGGGTAGTAAGCGCTATATAAATACAATATAATAATCACTGGATTTTTCATGTGGAAGATCGGCACTTCTGCTAGGGCACTCATAATCACGTGGGCTCTTGTATGTTTGACTGACCGCATTGAGGAGAAACATTTCTTAACGTGGTAAGGAGTGGAAAGAGAAATGAACAGTGGACAATGTCTTCCCTGGTGCTTGTTTCACAAGCACAGGTCTTGAGGTTCCATGGTGCCCCTGGCCAGGCCCGCACGGCAGTAGCCATGATTGTAACTGTTTTGGCTGTGTTCCTGTTCTGTGAGAAACCGGAACATTGCCTATGTACGGATGTGTCGCATACAATGTGAGCCTGACGCAAATAGTTCTGCACAGCCATACTAGGAATTTAAAGACACCAAGCAGTTAGGAAAAGTCCCACCTGCCTATGAAACCTGCTCGGCTCTGATCTGGTTTGCCATTACCTGCTCTGAAATACATGGTGTGTGCTTTGTCTTCTCATTGCAGAATAATCTGACGTTTACCGGTACCATCAGCGGAGACGTGTGTGTTTGGAAAGACCACATCTTGTCGCGGATCGTGGCCAAAGCCCACAATGGGCCTGTGTTTACAATGTACACGACTCTGAGGGACGGCCTTATCGTCACAGGGGGGAAGGAAAGACCGTGAGTTTATCAGTGTTGGGGCAGTTACTTCTAAGGGGGGGTTTTCAGAGGTGTACACATTGCAAGCAGCAGTGAAAGTGTTTTTTTCCTATTTTCAAACGTTTGTGAGGGTATCAGGCTAACAATGAAAGCTGGGTCCTTCAGTATGGTAAATGGGCAGGTACTATTGTGAGATAAAGGAGGGGAGATTTCAAGAATCAGTATTCTGGATAAGAACCCTGAAAATGTGTCTTCTGCCTTCCAGATATAGTGTGATGTGATCTGAATAAGTGAAAGGTGCACCTTGAAGACCTGAAATGATTTATAGTAGAAAACAGTGTTATTGTTAAAAAAAAAATTAAGGGTCCCGCAAAACATTACAAGGGCTTCCTGAGATTCCTGCCTCTCATGGTGCACCTGTTCAGCGAAAAGCATGTCAAACCCCTAACAGTGGGGTTCACGCCTTATGAGGATGCCTGGGGACCTTAGCTAACTTGACAGTGGGCTTCAGGTCCGATAAAAATGTCTGGGGTCCTTGGTTATAATGCCAGTAGGGTTCATGCCAGCAGAAAATGTCTGGGACAATTGGATATAATTACACTCAGGTTCACGCCTGCTGAAAAAGTCTGGGGTCCTTTGTTATGAAAACTGGGTTCATGCTAAAAGCAGCAGGGTCTAAGCCTGATGCAGCCATGTCTAGGGTCCTTAGTATATGAAGGCAGTGGCGTTATAAACTGCTGCAGTTTCTGTAGCTATGAAGGGGCTTCTGAAAGACGGCCTCATGAGGTGGTGGGTCCCTAGTTTGAGTTTGGGGATTGGACGCTGCTTGAGCTCTGGGATCGTGTTATGGCCCTAATGGTAGCCTAATATCACTGATTAGAGATTAACAAGACATCTTGAGAATTGGTTCTATGGCAGACTGAGCTAATTGGTGTGCTTCTCTCAAAGCTCCTGATTAACCCTAATGGTAACAAAAGATGTTCCCATAGGAGTCTAGTAGAAACGGAGAGCTAAACTCAGAATCGATGCACTCTGCTGTGCACCAGCTGAAATGTTTGCCAACACCAGGCCAGATGTTTCTACAAAAACCTGTCTGGTTAATGTATGACATTGCAGCGTTGTCCATATGTGATGCCAGTCAATTTAGGCTTCTGTTTTGTCAGGTCGAAGGAAGGAGGTGCGGTGAAGCTATGGGACCAGGAGTTGAAGAGGTGTCGGGCCTTCCGTCTTGAGACTGGCCAGACCACTGATTGTGTGCGTTCAGTTTGCAGAGGAAAGGTAAGGCACAAAGAAAGTGCGGATTATACATGTTTGTGCTTGGAGGTAGAAGATTATCCTAAAGTGCCCATAGTCAAGAATGAGGTTCATTTCTGTCTTGGCATGTACATGAGGACTTGACCTTACTTCAAGGCTCAGTTTAGAGGAATAGGAAGCAAACCACAGGAACAATTGTTATTTTGGAAATGGAAAGACAAGTATGAAGTAGAGACGTAGGCCGATGCGCATTGCAAGAGACACATTGTTCAAGAATAGAAAGAAAGCTACAGTGATTGGTTAAGACCTGCAGATGAACGTTTCCCTGGAGCCTTGAACTACGTATATCATGCCCCTCGTTTTAAATTCTTCCCATTTACCTTCCTTGCTCTCTTTCATCATCTGTCCTATTGCCATTATATATTAATATTTCAAGGAGAAATGCATGTTATTGTTTTAGGGAAAAATCCTTGTTGGGACTCGGAATGCTGAAATAATTGAGGTTGGCGAGAAGAATGCTGCCTGTAACATCCTAATTAATGGTCACATGGATGGACCGGTCTGGGGCTTGGCCACGCATCCTTCCAGGGATTTCTTCCTGTCTGCTGCCGAGGATGGGACAGTACGGCTCTGGGACATAGCCGACAAGGTAGGCCTTAACCTGAATTTCTGTCTTCTGATTTGACATTGAACAAGAATTTTTAGCTGACTTTGTGGTCAGCATGTCGCGCCAAGCACTTTGCATTCAAGAGATGTGAATCATTCTCTGTCTGCGGTCTGTAGGCTGTTATGGGGTACAACAAATGCAGTTTACATAGCCTTGGGTTGGAGGGAATAGAAAGATGCTGCCTTTGTTATTGTTAACTCTAAGGGTCTCATTTCGACTTGGCAGGATGGCCGGCAGACTGCCACCTCCACCTGCCTTGCGGAGGACATCCTGCCTGAACATGCAGGGAATATTCACCAAACCTGCTTCCACTGACATTGTAGGGACATTGGGAAATTGCAATGTTGGCTAGTCTGACATTGCACTTTGTGTGAAATTTAGGAATGCCGGCATGCGCCCCAACAACATGTTTTGTTTTTTCAGAAACACCAAAAGAGGGTGTCTGATATTGAAAAAGCAAGAGAGCCTTCCTGACATGATGGAGGTAGCTCTCAGCACATGGAGGATATTGTATATTGTATAGGAAAAGAGTTTCTGAACACCCGTGATTTCATTAAACCTTTTTACACAGAAGTGATGGATTACATACACCTTATTGTAAACAAGCTGTTGTGCACTCACCTCGTCCCAACCAGACTCCTTAAACCACGCACTGCCCCAGGTGGCAAGGGAGGTTGAGATAAAATAAGAAAAGAGAGACTTGCGGTACTGCATAACAGGATTTGGCACTCTCAAGACCTTCGGTGTTTGTGAGGTAGATATTCACTGGACAAGGACCTCCGGTTTCGTGAAGATGCAATACACTGGAAATAAAAAGATGAGGTAGTTACCATCAGTGAAAAACAAACCTCATTATACAATAACCAGACTTTGACTTCAGTAACGTACACTTACAGGCTTCATTAAGAAACACAGCGGTACAAAAGGGGGTGGTGATGGACGGAGCATCAGAACCAATCAAACACTCACACCCAGTCAACAGATCCGGGTTTGATCCATCACCGTTCTTTAGCCCACTCTGCCACCCCAGTTCAGACATGGCCATATGCAAATCAGTCTGACCCTGTGCCTCATGGGAACAGTCCAGCCCTAACTGCCAAGCCATGCCTTCCCTGGACCGGAAACAAGCTTCCTAGAACCGGTTTCTGGCATTTCAGCCGTCTTCAGCCAGGCTTGCTTGAATCCAGTGGCAAAGTGAGCAAGGGACTCACGTCTGAGCATACCCTGCCAACTTATGGCGAACAAAGCGGTACAAAAGGGGGTGGTGATGGACGGAGCATCAGAACCAATCAAACACTCACACCCAGTCAACAGATCCGGTTTTGATCCATCACCGTTTTTTAGCCCACTCTGCCACCCCAGTTCAGACATGGCCATATGCAAATCAGTCTGACCCTGTGCCTCATGGGAACAGTCCAGCCCGAACTGCCAAGCCATGCCTTCCCTGGACCGGAAACAAGCTTCCTAGAACCGGTTTCTGGCATTTCAGCCGTCTTCAGCCAGGCTTGCTTGAATCCAGTGGCAAAGTGAGCAAGGGACTCACGTCTGAGCATACCCTGCCAACTTATGGCGAACAAAGCGGTACAAAAGGGGGTGGTGATGGACGGAGCATCAGAACCAATCAAACACTCACACCCAGTCAACAGATCCGGTTTTGATCCATCACCGTTCTTTAGCCCACTCTGCCACCCCAGTTCAGACATGGCCATATGCAAATCAGTCTGACCCTGTGCCTCATGGGAACAGTCCAGCCCGAACTGCCAAGCCATGCCTTCCCTGGACCGGAAACAAGCTTCCTAGAACCGGTTTCTGGCATTTCAGCCGTCTTCAGCCAGGCTTGCTTGAATCCAGTGGCAAAGTGAGCAAGGGACTCACGTCTGAGCATACCCTGCCAACTTATGGCGAACAAAGCGGTACAAAAGGGGATGGTGATGGACGAAGCATCAGAACCAATCAAACACTCACACCCAGTCAACAGATCCGGGTTTGATCCATCACCGTTCTTTAGCCCACTCTGCCACCCCAGTTCAGACATGGCCATATGCAAATCAGTCTGACCCTGTGCCTCATGGGAACAGTCCAGCCCGAACTGCCAAGCCATGCCTTCCCTGGACCGGAAACAAGCTTCCTAGAACTGGTTTCTGGCATCTCAGCCGTCTTCAGCCAGGCTTGCTTGAATCCAGTGGCAAAGTGAGCAAGGGACTCACGTCTGAGCATACCCTGCCAACTTATGGCGAACAAAGCGGTACAAAAGGGGGTGGTGATGGACGGAGCATCAGACACAATCAAACACTCACACCCAGTGCTTTTTTTTTCATTAAGAAACACAGCATGAGAGCAGAATAGCCAAATTCACAAACTGGAGTTTCTGGCACTCCCAAGTATCAACTGGAAATACAGATCTCTGTATTAAAGTTGTACATATATATTTAGCGCTCTTATATGCTTTCTCTTGCCACAACTGTTCATCAGAGAAACACAGGCGTCTTTAGTTCTTGCACGATTACCGTTGAAGCGCCAAGTTCGCAAGCAATGTCCTGGAGCATGAAAACACCTGAAGTGCTTGAAAAAATCACTGGGATGGACTGGAGATAATGTCTAACGTCTTGAAGGCGCTAATATCTCATTCTTGCCTAGCACTATTATGATTAGTGTGCACTAACCTGATATCAAGTACATAGCCTTGTCTTCCAGTTAGTCAGAAGTTTGAAGAAGATCTAGAGGCCTTGACACAGGGAGCCACAGGGGAATAGGGTCGCGGTGCTGGAAGCCTAGATGACGGAGACGTCAACTGAGCTGGGACCACGGGAACCACCGGTTCAGCTTCTCGATTCTGGCTGATCCTGCAGGTGAGTGGAAAGGGTGAGACTTGTCCAAGCAGGGAGTGAGGTCAAGGCACGATTCGGGTTTAGATTCAGCTTATATACCCAGTCGGAACACCAATGTTTGTAGCTGGCTCACATGGAGCACGTGGTTAACTGAAAGGTTCTCAACGACCCCTGCAGGGAACACATGTTAGTACAATGGTTTGGCCTATCTGAAAGAAACACGTTAGTTACATTCCTTACCTTAGAATATCCCCAGGTGTCAGGTTGGATCCGGAAAGATTTTTTCGTCAGCAATACCCTTGTGCGTCGCTAGGCAGCGTCTGCGGCTCCGCGTCCGTCGTCGGCGTCGTGATCGCCGGGATGACATTGTTGGAGTACTTAGACGCCTGCCTCGCGCGCTGACGTCAGTTCTTCTTTATTCCGCGCCAGTAAGCGCCGATCCGGGAAGAGCATACCCTTTAGTCACTTTGACTAAACTTTTTGGACTTTTTTGGTTCATCTTTCGAGTCGACCTCTACTCCTGGTGCCGGTAGAGATGCCTGGTTTCAAGCCGTGCGACGCCTGTAACCGACTGATGTCGGTTACGGATCACCACCGTCAGTGTCGCTACTGCCTTGGGGCCGACCATGATGCCGAGTCGTGCCCCGACTGCCGGGCATTGACCTCGAGGCTAGGCAGGAGCGGTCCCGCAAGCTCCTCGAGATCCGGCACTCGGCTCTGCGCCGCTCGAGGTCCCGGTCGAGGAGGAGGTCGAGGGACTGGTCGCGGAGCCATCACCGCTCGTCGGGTTCGAAGTCCTCGCATTCAGGTAAGTCGAGGCACAGTAAGAAGTCGAAGAGGTGACATCGCTCTTCTGACTTCCCTCGCCGGTTGCGCGACTCAGCTGAGGGTTCGGGTGGCTCCATCGGAGCCGCAGGAGTCGCATCCGGTCCCATACCCTCCTGTCCCTGGACCTAATGCGACTCCGGGCGAGATTCGGGACTTCCTCGTGGCCATCGAGGGCTGCCGGCACGCCTTCATGCCCCGCAGGTCCGACTGGGAGGCCTAGCGAGCCGGCAGCCCCGGCGCCGTCGTCGACATCGGTCCCAATGCCGCAGGCCCCCTTGGGATCCAGACCTTGATCCCGGTCGATGCTGGTTGACCTTACGACCCCTTCACCAGCTCCGAACCCTATGGTGCCACCCCCGGCGCCGTCTTCGGATGACGTCGTCCCCAGTTTTAGCCCCGGTCCAGATCCGACATCGGAGCGGCGCCGATGGATGAGCAATTTATCTACCGCCCGGCTCCGTCCTTTCAACCTGTCTATCAGGACTCGGATGACGGGGATGACTGGGAGGGGTCTGAGGGCCCTCTGGCACAGCAGTGCCAGTTTCATCAGGACTGGGCAGAAGCGCTGGGGGATGCCAGTGGTCTCGACACCTCCCCTACCACTGGCTTCATCTCTCCTCCCTCCGTGGCTACTGATGAGGATGTGACCTATTCTGTGGTGCTGCGCAGGGCTACCGAAGCCCTTCATCTGGAGCTCCCTGCTGCGGCCATGAGGACTAACCTCCTCACTGAAGTGCTTCAAGCGCCAGTAAGCTCTTCGAAGCCTCTGCTGCAGTTCAACGAAGCACTGACTGACGTTCTGATGGGCACCTGGTCCAAGCCCTCCACAGTCAATCCTGTGGACCGGAACGTGGCCCGGTGCCACCGCCCTGCAGCGGGCGACCCCAGCTTTCTGTCGGTGCACCCCACACCTGAGAGCCTGGTTATCCAGGCCTCTACGTCCCAGACCGCCTTCCCGTCCGCTCCTCCAGATCGGGAATCCAAAAGGTTGGAACAGTTTGGGAAGAAGCTGTTTTCCTCCCTCAGTTTGGGGTTGTGGCCCATTAATGCCTTTTGGACCGTTACACCCACTACTTGTGGGATACGGTGGTGGACGTGCTGCCCCAGTGTCCGGAGGAGGCCCGGACGTGGCTCGCCCAGGCTCTTGCTGAGGGGCGGGATGCAGCACGGTACACGATTCAATGTGGGCTTGACACCACGGACTCGCTAGGTAGGGCGATTGCGACGACGGTGGCGATTCGTTGCCACGCCTGGCTGAGATCCACGAATTTCTCCGGGGATGTCCAGAGCACCCTCATGGACATGCCCTTCGATGGGCGTCGCCTTTTTGGCGACAAAGCGGATAGTGCGCTGGAGCGCTTTAATGACTCCAGGGCTACGGCCAAGTCCTTTGGCCTCTCGGCCCGCGCCCGCAAACTTCGGCTTTTCGCCCCTTTTGTGGCCAAGGAAGGGGCGCCCCCGCACGTCTGTTTAGCCACAGGCCGCAGAACCAGCCTCAACGCGGTCGTGGACGTGGATTCCGCCGAGGCGGAGCAGGGGGACAGAGAGCCGGTCAGCCAACTTCTGCCTCCGCAGCATCTGCCTCAAAGGCTTCCATGCCAGTGGGAGGCAGAGTTCGCCATCACCTGCTCCACTGGCATACCATCACGTCGGACAGGTGGGTGTTGCAAATCGTCCGAAGGAGCTACTCCCTCCCCTTCGAGGCGACCCCTCCAGCCATGCCACCGCAGTACCACCGCATGTCAGGGATCACTTGCAACTTCTGCAGGAGGAAGTTACGGCCCTCTTGGCCAAGGGGGCCATCAAGCGCATTCCTGGCCCAGAAGTAGGACGGGGTTGTGACAACCACTACTTTCTGGCTCCCAAGAAGGGCAAAGGGGGCCTACGCCCTATCTTGGACATCAGGAGCGTCAGCGCCTTACTCCAGAAGGAGAAGTTCAAGATGCTCACCTTAGCTCAGGTTCTGGCTGCCCTAGACCCTGGAGACTGGATGGTAGCGTTGGACTTGCAGGACGCATATTTCCACATCCCCGTCCTGCCGGCCCACCAGCGTTGCCTGCGGTTCACGGTAGGCCACGAGCATTTTCAGTTTACCGTCCTCCCCTTCGGCCTCACCAGTGCCCCATAGGTGTTCACGAAAGTGATGGCGGTGGTCGCAGCTCATCTGCGCAGATTAGGGGTTCCAGTCTTCACCTATCTCGATGACTGGTTGTTGAAGGCGGGCTCGCCCCAGGCAGTCGTCTCCGACCTCCAGACTACAGCCGACCTCCTGCATTTGCTGGGGTTCTCCATCAACGTGCCGAAGTCGCATCGGAGTCCCTCCCAGAGGCTTCTTTTCATCAGAGCGGTTCTGAACTCGGCACTGATCGGGTCTATCCTCCAGAACAGCGGGTTCGGGATATTCAGGCTCTGATTCCGAACTTTCAGCCTTTATCCTGAGTTTCGGTCAGGTTGGTGCTGGGTCTGATGGCCTCCTGCATCCTGCTGGTACATCACACCAGGTGGCGGATGCGGGCTCTGCAGTAGGACCTGAAGTTCCAGTGGGCTCAACATCGGGGCAACCTGTCCGACCACGTCCGGATCTCGGAGGGCACTGCAAGACAGTTGCAGTGGTGGCTCACGGACCGCGATTGGGGCAGTGGCAGATCCTTCTCCCTACCTCAACCGGAGCATGTGGTGGTGACGGATGCGTCCCTCCTGGGATGGGGGGCCACATGGGATTGGCAGAGATCAGAGGCCTCTGGTCTCCGGCGGAGTCCCGGCTCCATATCAACGTATTGGAGCTGAAGGCGATCCGGCTTGCACTGAAGGCATTCCTTCCCTCTGTTCGGGGAAGTGTAGTGCAGGTGTTCACGGAAAACACCACCGCCATGTGGTATTGCAACAAACAGGGCGGGGTGGGGTCGTGAACCCTTTGTCAGGAGGCTTGGCGCCTCTGGACATGGCTGGAACATCAGGACATCACCCTGGTGGTTCAGCACCTGGCGGGCTCTCTGAGCGCCAGGGCGGACGAACTCAGCCGCTGGTGCATGATGAATCACGAATGGCGTCTGAACTCGGACATGGCGCAAGGTCTCTTTCGGCAGTGGGGAGAGCCTTGGTTAGATCTATTCGCCACTGAAGAGAACGCACAATGTCATCAGTTCTGCACGTTGGAATTTCCAAGGCGGCACTCGCTCGGAGACCCCTTTCGTCGTGAGTGGAGTTGCGGTCTGTTGTGCGCCTGTCCGCCTATACCACTTCTGCCCAGAGTACTGAAGAAGATTAGGCACGACCGGGCCCAAGTCATCCTTGTGGCTCCGGATCGGGCACGAAGGTACTGGTATCCCGAGCTACTCAGTCTGTCCATCGATCCCCCGATTCGACTGCCTCTTCAGGAGGACCTTCTGTCGCAGCAGCAGGGGACGGTCCTCCACCTGAACCTGTCCAGCCTCCACCTCCATGCGTGGAGATGGAGCGGCAATAGTTGATGCCATTTGACTTGCCTCCTGAAGTCTGTGATGTCATTCTGGCAGCCAGGCGTCCCTCCACTAAAACGGTTTATGCCTGCAGGTGGAACAAATTTGTGGCATGGTGCACAGCAAAGGCTGTGGATCTCCTTTCCGCCCCTCTCTCTGAAATTCTCCTCTTTCTACTTTCCCTGGCCCAGCAGGGCTCTGCTCTGGGCACCCTCAAGGGATATCTTTCAGCTGTTTCTGCCATCTTGCAGCTTCCTGATCAGCCTTCTCTTTTTAAGTCCCCTATTGTTGCTAGATTCTTTAAGGGCATTACTCACATGTTTCCTCCTGTCCCTTTCGTAATGCCTCAGTGGGACTTGAATCTGGTGTTAACCTATCTGATGTGCACTCCTTTTGAGCCACTTCATAGTTGTCCTCTTCGTCTTCTGACTCTTAAGACTGCTTTCCTGGTTGCCATCACCTCTGCCAGAAGAGTGAGTGAGCTCCAGGCGCTTTCTTCTAAACCTCCTTTCCATCTGGACAAGGTTGTTCTAAGGACTCATCCTTCCTTTCTCCCTAAGGTGGTTACTGCCTTTCACATCGGCCAGTCTGTTACATTGCCCACCTTCTTTCGGCCTCCGCATCCCTCAAAAGAGGAAGAGAGGCTCCCCCGTCTGGACCCAAAACGTGCGCTCTCCTTCTATCTGGACCGCACCAAACAGTTCCGGGTGGACGACCAACTCTTCGTTGGCTACGTGGGCGCTAAGAAGGGGCGGGCGGTGCACAAGCGGACCATCTCTTGGTGGGTCATTTTGTGCATTAAGACCTGTTATTCCTTGGCTAAGAAGGAACCTCCTGTGGGGCTGAGGGCCATTCCACTCGTGCCACAGCGGCTACTACTGCCCTGGGATGGGGAGTCCCTCTGCAGGACATTTGTCAGGCAGCAACGTGGGCCTCGCTGCACACGTTTGCTAAGCATTACTGCCTGGACAGCCAAGTCCGGAGAGATGGCTTCTTTGCCCGTTCCGTTCTCCAGGACTTCCTGGTGTGATCTTGGTTCGCAGACCCACCACCGGGGTTGGTATTGCTGGGGTATCTATTCTAAGGTAAGGAATCTAACTAACGTGTTTCTTTCAGATGAACAAGTTACTTACCTTCAGTAACGATATATCTGTAAGAAACATTCGTTAGTTAGATTCCTTACCGCCCCACCCATCCTCCCTGTTCTGCGAACTGATATCTAGGGTTTAGGTCATCCCTTCAGGGCCCTAGATTCATGGCACCAGTGTCAGTTTCTTGCATGGCTCTGCGTTCCTGGTGCGGAAAGCTATGTACAAGAACTGACGTTAGCGCGCAAGGGCAGCGTCTAAGTACTCTGACAACATCATCCCGGCTATCACGACCCCGACGACGGACGCGGAGCCGCAGACAACGCCTAGCGACGCGCAAGGGTATTGCTGATGAAAAATCTTTCCAGATCCAGCCTGACGCCTGGGGATGTTCTAAGGGAAGGAATCTAACTAACTAATGTTTCTTACAGATCTATCGTTACCGAAGGTAAGTTACTTGTTCTTTAGGACGGGCAGGTGCAACCGGACAGATGGAACCAATTAACCAGGAAACTAATGTATCTCTTTGACCCAGATGTGTAGAATGGAAAACCACACCAAGGCCTTGTAACAGCGAGTGCGGGGTACTCCATTGGTTAATGTGTTCTGTGGGAAGTCTTGCCAGAGACTCAGGTGCAATGGAACCTAGGGCTCTGGGGAATATCAGTCATGGTATCACAGCAAGCCATTAAACGCCACAGGAGTAATGCAACATGGGCTCTGCGCGCTAGACCCACTACACAGAGAGTGCAGGAGGGGTTTGTGACACATGCCAATTGACTTCAGCAAGCGTAAAGGGCCAGATGTATTAATAGGCACTTTTCAAATAGTGGGTGCTGGTGGCGCACCTGCCTGTTATTTTACAATCTAACCTACATACTAAAAGGGTTGCATCATAACATTTTTATATCTATGAGGTTACAGAGCGAGCTGCCTAATAAATACTAATTAGGCATGTCACTATGTCTGACCACTTGTGATTGGCTACCAGTGCAGAGATGGTGGCCCTCCATTTGAATTACATAATTGGAAACATTTTTTAATAGGCCATTTCCCTAAAAGAAATGATGTTGCTTTAATTATTTGTTCTGTATTTGGCAATACATTGGGGGTGGGGGGGCAGCAGTGGTGACCAGTGGACACCAGAAAGTTCTAGACACAATGGCATTCAAAGACTTTGTGCCCCTGCTGCAAGTCCAGGACATTCAAGAGGTCATCCGTATGATCCGGATGTTTTAGGCTCAGTCGTGGGCTCCAGCCCACGTGGTTCAGAGGGTTCCTGGTCTCATGACGTCATGAATCCTTCTGCTGCCTCATGCTCATTGGCACATGGGGATTTTACAGAGAATGGCACATGGGGACTCTACAGCGGATCCTCCACTGTCTGTGGGCTCATGACTGAGGCAACAGTCATGTGTCAGATAAGGCAAGACTTTGAATGGCAGGTGAAGAAGGCCTACCCAATGTGCCACAGGCTATTCTCCCTAGTCCATCCAGAGTTCATAGTGGTGATAGATGCATTGACTCCGGACTGGGAGGGCCATTGAGACAAATTGGAAATCACAAACCTCTTCTTTGGAAAACAGGAACCACATCAACCTTCTGGATCTCCATGCTATCCGACTAGCTTTAAGGACCTTTGTGTCTTCCATCAGGTGCAGCTCTGTGCAAATTCTGATGGACAACATGACTGCCATGTGGTACTGCAACAAGCAGGGTGGTGTGGGGTCGCGGGTGCTGTGCCAAAAAGACTGCGACTCTGGCTGGACCTTCAGGGGGAGCTTACTGATTGTCAACCATCTGCGAGAATGAACCCCACTACGGACAATGTCAGCAGACCACATTTAGCAAACCACAAATGGCATCTAGTCCTCAATCTAGTACAAGGCATCTTTACCCAGTGGGGTGAGTCTTGGGTAGATCTGTTCGCTATCACTGAAAACATTAATTGTGAAGCCTTTTGCATTCTAGAGTTTCTGCCTCAACACTTCCTGGAAAATAGATTCTGCATTTTGAGGGACTTTGGTCTCCTCTGTGTGGTCCCACCTCTGTTGCTTCTTCTCTGAGAGAATTCTGAAGAAGGTCAGGAGAGACCCAGCTCAGGTCACCCTGATAATCTTGGACTGGGCTCAGATAGTTTGGTACTCCAAACTACTGAGTCTGAGTATTTGCCCTGTGTTCGGTCTATCTCTGCGGGTGGACTTGCTGATCTAGCAGCACATCAAGGTTCTTCTTCTGAATCTCAACAACCTACACCTCCAGGTGTGGATATTGAGTGGAACGAATTGAGTGGATTTGACCTAGCAGTAGAGGCGGTGGATGTCATTCTTGGTGGCGTGCTATTCACCTACGAAGTCAATCTACTCTGGATGTTTGTGGCCTAGTGCAAGGTTTGTTGGGTCTATCTGATGCAGGCGAAACATACTGATATACTTCTATCTGTCCTGTCTTCGGTTGAGCAAGACCTTGCCTTGGACACTTATAGGTTATTTGTCAGCCCTCTCTGCTTTTGTACGTTTTCCTGATCAGCCCCCACAGTGTGTTATCACTTGTGATGCTTTTTTTGACCGGGCTTACTTACATATGCTTCCTCATTTACCTTTAGTTGTGCCTCATTGGGAATGTAACTTGTTTTTTTCTTAATGTGCATGCTTTTCAAGCCTTTGCACAGCTGTTCATTGAGAGTTCAGACCTTTATGATTCTCTCCTTCATTGCGATTACTTCTGTGTCAGTGAACTGCAGGCACTGTCAGTGCAACCAACATATAGCACATTTTTACAGGCAAGTTGGTGCTGTGGACCAGGGCGTTCTTTCTGCCAAATGTGGTTTTGCCCTTCCATGTGAAGCAGCTTCCCGCTTTCTTTCTCTCTGAGATCCTTTTGATGAGGAGGAGAGGCTTCACCTTTTGCATCTATTGAACTAAGGAGCACAGAGTAGTTAGGCAACACTGGGGATTTCTAGTGCAGGGAAGGGGCAAGCATTTCAGAAACTCACCAGGCCCTGATGGATTGTTGTTTTCATAAGAGTTTTACGTCTTGGCTGTGAAACAGCATTATCTGGGGTCCTTCAATCACAATCAGCGGAGCTAAATCGGCCACTACAGTGTTAGTCATGGGTGTGCCAGTCCTGGTCATCTGGCAGGCAGCTACATGGGACCCCCCGTACACACCTCCATTAGTCATTACTGTCTTGATTTACAAAATATGCAGGACTTTCTCCCACAGAAGTTCTTGATGTGAAGTCCACTCCTCAGACTTCCCTCCCAACCTACCGCCCCTCAACTTTTTAGATATACTGTGATGTTGTGTATTAAAATGGTGAGGAATCTGCAGTTAGAAGTACCCATCTGAAGAACAAGTTACCTTCGATTACACTTTCTCTGGCGTATACTCTAACTACAGACCAGTTGCCCTCCTTCCCATTCTGTGAAGTAGACTTCTAGGTCTTAAGAAGGCCCCTTGTCAGATTTTGCACGCTGTAACGGTTCTCAATCTGCTAGGATCTGAGCCTAAGGGTGTTGAATGCTTTATGGTAAATGGATGTCAGCATGCAAGGGTGGCATCTATATATGGCTCTGCGTCCACACTTTCAGAAACGTGGTGAGGATTTTGTTGAGTTCGAGGGCACTGCCTTTTGGCACACAGAAGCAATTAGTTGAAAAGTTTGTGGTTCCAATCTGGCATCTGAGTTGAGAAGGCTGTAGTTTGTAGAGTATCCACCAGAAAGAGAGTTACTATAGGTAAGTATTTGCTTGTTTTCATTTTCCTCATCTAAGAAATCTTGAAAATATGATTCTATGTCCTGTTGAATTTGAGGCCCCTTTTGTTTAAATGAAGCAAAAATTTTACATTTTGACAAAACACTTTACTTGGCATCTGAAACGCTTTATATTTGGTTAAACTGAATGTGATGCTTACAAATAGGTAAAACAAACTTGCATATTTGTGACAGTCAAACTTACAAATATTGTGTGTCACTCGAAGGAGACTATATAGAGTGTGTTCAACTCAGGAGGTTCTAAATGACTGTTACAAAATTAATGACTTGTACCCTTTTTCTCTTACATTGTTTCACAGAAGATGGTAAACAAAGTCAATTTAGGTCATGCTGCCCGGACAGTGTGCTACAGCCCTGAAGGGGACATGGTGGCAATTGGTATGAAAAATGGGGAATTCATTATCCTGATGGTGACTTCTCTAAAAATATGGGGGAAGAAACGTGACCGCAGGGCAGCTATCCATGATATCAGGTGAGTAACAAGCCTGAGCGATGTAATTTATTTAGGATAAACATTCCTCTTCCCAGAGGATTCTCCTTATACAGTCATATTCACATTCTTGTCATCTCAATCCAGATCACACGCAGATTAGTGATTGAGCCACATTATAATCATCATCTGAGTCCAATTCATACTGTATATGTGAGTGAAGGCTACTACAATTATCATTTGAGTCTAGATCAGATGGTATATGGGATTTGCTACAGTCTTTGAGTCCATATCACATGAGATAGGCATGTGAGACATGCTACAATCTTTGTCTGAGTCTTAATCACATGAACTGAGCTAGGTGAGTGAAACATACTACAACCATCATCATCTGAGTCTAGATCACAAGGAATAGGCAAGTGACCAATGCAAAGGTTATCATCCATGTTGCATGCAGTATATGAGCACCATGCTAAATGGGCCCTAGCTTTCTGCTGGTTACATCCACATCAGTGGTATGATGACAAAAATGCTCCCAAGCATAAAGAATGGGTAACTAGCCAACCTTCCAGATCAGTGGTAAAATGGAAAGTATTCAGAGTCATTACTTATCACTAGATCAAGACGAACATGAGCACTGAAGCTCTTTCCTTAGAAAAAGATGAGGGAGCCTTGAAGTAACTACAAACTGTTTCAGGAAGGGCACCCACATCTTTATTATTGTGCCATGTATGAGAAGACAAAGGTGAATCCATGGTACACCAAAAGACATATTAAAATATTTACAAAGATCCAAAACTGAAAACATTTTATTAAGCATTAGCAAGAAATATCTGTGCTTCTGATCACAGCCCTTATTTTTTAAAGATTCACTCGCCGAAAACCATTTTCCATCATTACTCATACAAACACACTAACCTGTAACTATAAATCAATCATTTACACCCTAGAATCAGGAAATATATTTAAGGGTATGTAGATTTTGAATTACGAACACCTATTTTCTGATTCAGTAAAATCACACTGAAGGCCTGAATATCTTACATTTATGCATAGCAGACACAACAAAAACAGCTCTCTTCAAGATCAATCTGAAAAACCAAAGTTTGCAGTGTTTTTCAATTATAACGTATATAAGGTATTCACAAATCTTCTGTCAACCCTCTGATAACTGACCACTAAAAGCTGTCTTCTGCGATTGATCTTTAACACTGCAGCAGACTATTGATTATGCATTTACTAAACATCCATGGATATTGCAGAACACTCCCTTCTAAGGGTGATCATTTAACCAAAACTAGAGAATTGTTAGTGTACTTGACATTTATCCCTAATAAGAATTCTCATCCATTTAGACTAGCTCATCCTTCCTTAGCAACAGCACTGTCTGCATCCACTCCATTCACATTGTCTGTACAGGTTGACGGCGGAGTTGATTCAAACTTATGAATCTACCAAGGATACCAACACTGGAGAACTGCAGGTATAGGTAAATACATTTCTTCATTTGAGTCTCCCAACAAGGAATGATCTCCTAAATGATCTTCCTACAAAAAACACAAACTGTGCCAATGGAAGGAGAAATCCTTTCGTTCCTCAAGGAAATGGTACCCCTCTTTGGGTAGTTTGGAGTAATGATGACATTTCCTAACACTATACTTTTCCTTTTTATTGCTTAAAATCCTGACGGAAAAAAGGTCTTCGACTCCATTGTTCAACCCCAGGCATATCGAAACCTTGCAGCCAGACATCCTGGATTTGTTCAGGGCAGCTCTGATACCCTCTAGGTCATTCACCAAGGGGGAGGGTGCTCCTGCGGGTTTGGCAAATTTGGTGACTCGGACCCCAACAGCCTCCTTTTCTGTGCCTCCACAGGATCATGCCCTAGCATCAGAGAAGAAACGGATGACCTCCAAGATGCCGTCCCCTGATCAATCACTGCGACCTATGATTCCATCCTCAGTCACTTTCAGATCACCCCTCATAGGCTTCAAAGTGAGCTGGAATCCTCCTAGTGGCAAAGGAGAATGTTGAGACATGTTTTGACGATGAGCCCTTTGCAGAACATCTTCCTAGGACCAAGAGGTTGGCCCACATGGAAGAAATAACTGGGTCTCACTCTGAAGCCCTTGCTATGCCTGAAAGGCATGTGACCGAACAGAGTATAATGACTCAGAACATGAACTTCCTTATTACTTACAGTACCGAGGCAGGCTTATACCTTGGTTTACAAAATGCAAGTGGTTTGGAAACTATTCCAGAAGGCAATATCTTTTACCACTCTGGACTTCTTTTGTAATCCTCCTCTCCAGTTGCATTGCTTTGGCTTTCCTTTAAGGGGGCTTTCCTTGAATATGTTCTGGCTGATTGGGAAGCCTCTCTTTGGGCCCACAAATCTGCAAACAAATAGCCAGATGGCACAGGCCTACTTTGTATGACCCAGAGACCTTATTGTCACATCCTTCACCAGAATGTTTGGTGATAGAAGCCTTGTACATGAATGCCTTTGCCATGGCCCTACCATACTGAGAGTCTAAAAAAACTGACCTCAATTGGAAGTAAATTCCTGCCAATGTTCAACCCACTATTTTGAACATATCTCTTGATGGCAAATGCCTGTTCAATAAGAAGGTCAGGTCTTCCACTGCAATTCCTAAATTGTGCATCTTCACACATGGAGATTAAATGGTGGCAGCTGTAGTCCATTTACCTGCCATCTTAAGTTGCAGGCATAATCTTGGGTGCCAGATAAACCGCAACAAAATCTATTTGTGTGGCTCTTTGGAACAAGATACTTTAAAGGTGTAAGAAGCATAAATCTATTTCAGTCTCAAATTTTTAATGTTCTGCATTTATCTCTTGCTGTGCAAGGTTTAGCAGTACCTACTCTTAAATGGATATTTGGCTGTCCTATCCGCCTTCAAGTGCCTCCATTGACAAAGTTTTTTTCGATGCTAGTAGTGATGCACTTTCTGAAATGTTTCTTGTATTTGTTTCCTCCCGCTCCAATTATTGTTATTCAGTGAGATATGAAATCTTGACTTTTCTAATGCCATTCCTTTCAAGCCTGGTTTAGTTTCTTACTTTGAAAACAATCTTTTATGTTGTAGTGACTTTGGCCAACAAGATTTGTAAAATTGATGCCCTTTCTGTCAGACCATCATACATTTTATTCAATCCTAATTCATTGGTTCTTCGCAGCTGCCCATAGTTTCTTCCAGAAGTGATCTCTGCCTTTCTATTGCCCAGTCCATCACTCTTCCATCATACGAGAGGAGGAGCAGCTAAATTGACCCCAGGCCTACAGTATCCTATTACATTAAATGCATTCAATAGGGCTCTCTGGCGTGGCCAAGAAAGGCAAGACAGTTAACATTCTTATAATTTTTCATTTTGGGTCATTCTCTGTGTCAAGCTTGGCTAGTTCTTGGCCAAGACCTGGAGAGTGGAGGGTGTACATTCCCACTTCTTTAGGACAGTGACTGCTTCCATGGCCCTCGCTACAGGCATTGCAATGGCTAACATCTGCCATACAGCACTCATTCATGAGGATAGGGATTTGGAGGAAGACTTTTCTATCAGAAGATGGAGTAATTTAGCTTGATAACGATATATCTTGAGGACACAAAACATTTCCACAGATTCCTCACAGCCATACCTCCTCCCGGGATGTGTAAGTAACCTGGTCAACAAGATCCCAAAGTTTGCAAACATATTTTGTGCTGTATTTGTCCCCAACTTCGATGCTCTTTCAGTTCTGTCCACATGGCCTCGATGGGGCATGAAAAAAAGTTCTTGTAGGCGTCTAATACTTTGATAGTGACGCACCTGGTGGGCAGAGTCACAGCCAAGTGACGCTAGAGACCTATTGGTGGAATAAAACGTTTTAGAATTCAGGCTGGTACCTGAAGGATATTCATTAAAGTGAGGAATCTACAGAAAGGCTAAGTATTCACAAAAAATATTGTTACTGAAGGTAAATAAAGCTTTCCTCTCAATACCCATTCAGCCATCCTTCTTGCTGCCTTCATTCATAATTTTATCACAGATCTCAACCCGAACTGCCTCTTCATGGTAAAACATGGTTTACACTTTATGCCAAGCCTTCATTTCCTCCTCTTGCTTCCCTGGATTTAACCTTAATAAAGGTCAACAGACTTGAAGACAAATGCGTAGGTATCATGTCATGTTTTCTATCCATAATCACGTCAGTTTTATGAATTAAGGTCACCTTCTTGGAATTCAAACCAGCACCTGTGTGTTTAGGCGCCTGCATCAATATTAAGGAGCGAGTAGTCATTCGTTTTAAAGATTTAGGTAACAGGTTAGGAGCTATCATAAGCATTAGGTTAGGGATGGGTTTAGGGGAAAGGTTAAATGATAACAGTAAGTGGTATGTTAAGTAATGAAATAAAGATTGGGGTCAGAATTAGGTTCAGGGATGAGTTCCCTTTAGGGATACAGTAAGCTCATTTAACACGTGGAGTGGAGGTTAGGGCAAGTGTAAGGAAAAGGGTCAAAGCCTTGATTGTAAAGTGGGTCATTGTTGATAATACATTTTTGTATTTTACATACAATCACATAAGTTGCAAACTTTATATCTGTTTGTGCCCTCTATTGTTTAAAATTGACTTTTTACATACAGTCCTATTTTCCTATACATGTTAATCACTCTTGAACTCCTATGCATCTCTTCTTTTCCTTGAACAGACCACTCTCTCAAGATTGTTGATACACTTCTCATCACAATGTATCTCTCATTGAGCAGACACACTGAAAAGCATTTTCACGCTACGTCTGTACGGTATCTTTAAAACTTCCTTATGCAATCCCTTGCAGGTTCTTTATAAAACCCTAATAGAAGCCATTGATTCTATTGCTGACAATTCTCTCCAGAGCTGGCTATTTAACCCAAAGTTTGCTTGTGGTAGAACTAAATGAGCTGAAAATGAGTTGTTGCCACTTAAACCAATCCAAGATGGTTAGGTCTAAAAAGGAATAGAAGGGGGGTGGCCTAGTATGAAGTTAACTAGGACTGCAATATGCACAGCTGTAAAATTGTTTCAAACATTTAATTCATTTCACATCAAATAAACAATAATCATATTCAATTTTTTCAATTTTTTCATATGAGTTTCCACAATATACATAATCATTCAATATAGTAGCTCTTTATAAATTCATGAGAATTTTGAGACTTCGCAATTTCTTCACCAACATTTGCCCCCAAGATCCAACGGACAACTCTACCACAGACTTAACACTTCCAACTTTTAAACCCAAGAGCACTTTTGTTGCTCCAGTGTCTCACAAAACTCTGGACACATTTGAATTATTGGTACAACAAGATCTAAAAAAGATACAATATTCCAATAAAACAAACAATTTGAGTAGGGCTGAAAAAGTGCTCTAACCAGATTAGCCAGAAACTCAACAATCACAATATCGAAAGCAGACAAAGGGGGAGGATTAGTTATCATGAACTCCGAGCACTACCACAGGAAAGTCCTTGAACATATCACGAATGAAGCGACCTATGGAAAACTTGACAAAGACCCCACAAAGGAAATTTCCAACAATCTCAACTTTATGCTGGATAAAGCGGAAGAATTTAATTGGATTGACTCACCCACCAAAAAATATCTTCGGACTGACTTCCCAAGGAGACCAAAAATCTACTTATTACCAAAGATTCACAAAAATCTGATGGATCCTCCGTTTAGACCTATCGTCTCTGGATGCGACTCAATATTTGAAAAACCTGGCAGGTTCATCGACACATTTCTGCAGTCATTTGTTCAAAATTGGGAGACTTATATTGAAGATACCACGGACTTCCTGAGAAACTTACAAGTGATTAAACACCTAAACACAGAAAATTGGATTCTATGCACTATAGATGTAGTAGCATTATACACCTCGATACCACACGCCAGCGGAATTGAAGCAGTCGAATGGGCATTACTGCAACAAGAAAACACACAAATACCCAAACACTTTATTTTACAACTACTAGAGTTTTGCCTACAAAACAGTTATTTTTGTTGGGATGAAAAGTTTTACATACAACTAAATGGAACATCGATGGGTTTTCCAGGAGCACCCGTATACGCTAACACGTATATGGCAAAATTCGAATATGACTATATCCTCCGGGACCTTACATGGAAAGAAGGTCTCATATTCTTCAAACGCTTTATAGATGACATCTTCCTCATTTGGAATCAGTCAGAACCAGAACTTATCAACAACATACGGACACTTAACCTGATAGATCCTCGAATTCAATTCACTCACACAATAAGCCGCAAATCAATTGCTTTTCTAGATGTATGGATTGACATTGGACAAGGTGAAATACAAACGAGTGTGTATAAAAAACCAACAGACAGAAATAATGCTCTGCTTTTTAGCAGTTTCCATCCTCCTTCGTTGATTCGGAATCTACCAGTCTCCCAATTCTTGCGAACTAAAAGAATTTCTTCTACAGACATGGCATGTGAATCCACATGGCAACAACAAATAAAGAATTACACAGACAGAGGGTATCCTGAGAAACTTCTCACAGAACAACTAAACAAAGTCAAGACCCGACCTCGTGAAGAGTTACTGAAGAAAGTCCCAAAAGAGACTAGCACACGTACAGTTTTTGTTTCCAAATATTCCACAGCATCCAGGAAGATCAAACAAACTATCAACAAGCATTGGAATTTACTCCAATTGGAAACTGATTTCAAAAATCTCTTCAAAGAGAAACCACTATTCGCCTTCACAAGAGCCCAAAACTTGAAAGAATTATTATCTAAAAAACAAAAACCAACAAGGACTCTTGAACCAAGTAAAGGCACACAAAAATGCTGGAACTGTACACATTGCAACAACGTAATCACAGGTGATATTTTATTGCATCCATCCACGGGTCAAAAAATTAAAATTCACAGCAGCACAACATGCAACTCAGAAAATGTCATTTATACCATCAAATGCCCTTGTGGGCTACTATACGTCGGCAAAACTGAGAGGAAAATGAAAATCAGATTAACGGAACATAAAAGCAAAATACGCACCAAAAGCACGACGTCTAGTATAGCGACACATTGGGAGGAATCACGACACCAAATTGCCCAACTGAAATTCCAAATCATCGAAGAAGTACCAAAACACACAGATCGAGATAATTCAAAGTACCTGTTACAAAGAGAGGCATTCTGGATTAAGAAGCTCAAAACTCTTACTCCGCACGGACTCAATGATAAATTTGAGATGGCGTGCTTTCTCTAAAATAATGCTCATATCTGATACTCGTACTCCACCTTGGGATCCCGACTCAACTTGAAAGCACTTATACCTATAATGCATTCAACCCACGATTAGTTCCTACCTGACATTACACACACGCGTACTTCCACACACATTTGCATTTTTTGTCTGAACCCCCACAAAAATAGAACTTGACCTTTGTTTACGATGATGTTTTGTATCAAATTGTTGATGTTGTAATTGATTATATAATTTATATGACCTGTATCATCTGATTATGTTCTGAACTTATACATTGTTGCCGAAATTCATTATGTAATTTACGTTCAGACGACTATTAACTTACACGATTTTATGAAGCCAGGTAATTTATACTCTGGCAGTCACACAATCTGACAACTTCACCTATCAAACCCCATCATTTACAATTAGATTCATCAACATCGCTCGTTTAGGTTTTATTTATTTTTGCATAACTTTATTGACAAACGATTCGCGCGCATAGAACGCGCTCATTGCGCCTTTATTCTACCCCGGAAATTATTTGAATCATTTAAGATGGTTCTATTTTCATTTAATTTATTAATTGGATTATACACATACTTTACATAAGACTATTCAGATTTTGTAGATTCGTATCGATGTTAGAGACAGCACTTGAGTCTTTTTTCAAGACTATGTTTCCTCATAGTCTTTTTTTAGTTTCTATGTCCACGCTCGCAGCGTGATTATCAACTCGCTTGAAATTGACGAGAAACAAACCTCGACCGAGAGCGCTCGTGGAAACATACCTTGCGACGAATCTTTTTTCGAATCGGTAAGCACATTCTTTTATATGGCCCCACTTCTATGGGTTTCTATTAGCAGATTTGATCGGAATATAAGGTATTGTCCTTTATTTTCAGATCGGTAACACTCAGCTTCAGTAACGGTTTTCACCACCACCTGAACTAACGTTATCAAGGTGAGCTCCGCTTTAAGCATTTAGCGTACTCAGACATAATGCCTCGCACAGCGCAGTTAATACTCAGTTTTTATTTCTGCAGACTTTTTTTTCGCTGCAACATGAAAATCGTGTAAAACGACACAATTGATCAGGTACGACATCGGGGTTCCTTGCAATACTTATTACCACCAATCAATAGAGAGATCAGTTCTTCTTATACTTTCATTCTTTTGAACTCTTTCCCTAGAGTAAGAACATGTAACACATGCGAACTACCCAAAGGTACCGTATACCTCATTTTAAGTTTAAAACACGACTTTTTGTTCACGCAACGTGCAGATTCTGATATATACTCTCCTTTCTTCTCCAACAGTTTACCCCTGACGAAGGGACCACAAATGTCCCGAAATGCATTGGGTGTTTGGAACTTTATTCAATTAGTTACTTGTGTCTATCACTGTACAAATGTACACATATTGAATGATTATGTATATTGTGGAAACTCATATGAAAAAATTGAAAAAATTGAATATGATTATTGTTTATTTGATGTGAAATGAATTAAATGTTTGAAACAACTTTACAGCTGTGCATATTGCAGTCCTAGTTAACTTCATACTAGGCCACCCCCCTTCTATTCATACCACGTGCCACGCAAGCATAAGGCAATATTGCACGCCTACCGTTAAAATTCCAGTCTATCTTCCAGAATAACGAGTGCGCCCACCACCCATTTTGACGTTTTCACTTGTGCGACTTTGGTGGACTGCACCGCGTAAAAATGTCTTTCGAATCCATTGCCAGCATCACTGAAAACAGAGCTACAACCAAAGTTTATACAACAGAAGACGCAAACGAAATTTACAACCTAATAAAGGAGACAAAATCATTTGACGCACAGAGCGGATCAGTCACACAACAATTACGCCAACTGGAATATCTTACCAGAAGAGAACTGAATCAACGTTTACACGCTTCTACATTAATACAATACCATCGAGTCAAACGGATCCCACGTGGTTTAAGATTATCAATACGTCCAATGCTTTTCAGGCTTCAAAACAACTCACAATTCATGGAAAAATGGTATTCCATTTTAAATAAATGCTCTCTGGATCTGATACTGCTGATAATTGAGGAACTGTCTAAAACAATCCGGGATTTAGAAGAAGAAATAAACACATTAAAAACTGAACTATCAACAAGAATGGAAGTTGAACCATGGGGATAATTTCTAGAAAGTCTCAATCTAAAACTAGACAAATATGGTAAAGAGTTACAAGAAACTAAACTGCGAAAATTTAAGAGAGATACAATTGATTATAAGCTGAATGAAGCTTATACTTGGGCCGACGTATACACACAACGCAGATTTACCACCAAAAAAACTACCCAAGCATCCTCAGAGGAAAGTGTCGTGTCCGATTCAGATATTGATACTCAGAGAGCATCATTTAAAGCTAGCACTAGCTCAAAAGCTACGACAAAACCACCAGAAGGAAGTTTATCAAGTGCAACACCCAGTACTTCTGGTTCTTCATCTTCTTTTTTGGACTCCAGCAGAGAACAAGGGAGACCCCCAGACAAGAGCCAAACCAAAACAACCAGCGGCATCGAAAAACAAGGAGAGGAAAAGGACAAAGACAAAAGCAAAAAGGGTCTGAGGAGTCAAACAAAAGCCTTATCATAAATATCTCCTCTTTAAAATTAACACCGTTCGAAGAAAACGTACTGAACAAAGGAATGTCCTTTGTGAGCACCTACAACAGCACAGAATTGGAGACAGAAGTAGCTCTTTATAAATTCATGAGAATTTTGAGACTTCGCAATTTCTTCACCAACATTTGCCCCCAAGATCCAACGGACAACTCTACCACAGACTTAACACTTCCAACTTTTAAACCCAAGAGCACTTTTGTTGCTCCAGTGTCTCACAAAACTCTGGACACATTTGAATTATTGGTACAACAAGATCTAAAAAAGATACAATATTCCAATAAAACAAACAATTTGAGTAGGGCTGAAAAAAGTGCTCTAACCAGATTAGCCAGAAACTCAACAATCACAATATCGAAAGCAGACAAAGGGGGAGGATTAGTTATCATGAACTCCGAGCACTACCACAGGAAAGTCCTTGAACATATCACGAATGAAGCGACCTATGGAAAACTTGACAAAGACCCCACAAAGGAAATTTCCAACAATCTCAACTTTATGCTGGATAAAGCGGAAGAATTTAATTGGATTGACTCACCCACCAAAAAATATCTTCGGACTGACTTCCCAAGGAGACCAAAAATCTACTTATTACCAAAGATTCACAAAAATCTGATGGATCCTCCGTTTAGACCTATCGTCTCTGGATGCGACTCAATATTTGAAAAACCTGGCAGGTTCATCGACACATTTCTGCAGTCATTTGTTCAAAATTGGGAGACTTATATTGAAGATACCACGGACTTCCTGAGAAACTTACAAATGATTAAACACCTAAACACAGAAAATTGGATTCTATGCACTATAGATGTAGTAGCATTATACACCTCGAAACCACACGCCAGCGGAATTGAAGCAGTCGAATGGACATTACTGCAACAAGAAAACACACAAATACCCAAACACTTTATTTTACAACTACTAGAGTTTTGCCTACAAAACAGTTATTTTTGTTGGGATGAAAAGTTTTACATACAACTAAATGGAACATCGATGGGTTTTCCAGGAGCACCCGTATAGGCTAACACGTATATGGCAAAATTCGAATATGACTATATCCTCCGGGACCTTACATGGAAAGAAGGTCTCATATTCTTCAAACGCTTTATAGATGACATCTTCCTCATTTGGAATCAGTCAGAACCAGAACTTATCAACAACATACGGACACTTAACCTGATAGATCCTCGAATTCAATTCACTCACACAATAAGCCGCAAATCAATTGCTTTTCTAGATGTATGGATTGACATTGGACAAGGTGAAATACAAACGAGTGTGTATAAAAAACCAACAGACAGAAATAATGCTCTGCTTTTTAGCAGTTTCCATCCTCCTTCGTTGATTCGGAATCTACCAGTCTCCCAATTCTTGCGAACTAAAAGAATTTCTTCTACAGACATGGCATGTGAATCCACATGGCAACAACAAATAAAGAATTACACAGACAGAGGGTATCCTGAGAAACTTCTCACAGAACAACTAAACAAAGTCAAGACCCGACCTCGTGAAGAGTTACTGAAGAAAGTCCCAAAAGAGACTAGCACACGTACAGTTTTTGTTTCCAAATATTCCACAGCATCCAGGAAGATCAAACAAACTATCAACAAGCATTGGAATTTACTCCAATTGGAAACTGATTTCAAAAATCTCTTCAAAGAGAAACCACTATTCGCCTTCACAAGAGCCCAAAACTTGAAAGAATTATTATCTAAAAAACAAAAACCAACAAGGACTCTTGAACCAAGTAAAGGCACACAAAAATGCTGGAACTGTACACATTGCAACAACGTAATCACAGGTGATATTTTATTGCATCCATCCACGGGTCAAAAAATTAAAATTCACAGCAGCACAACATGCAACTCAGAAAATGTCATTTATACCATCAAATGCCCTTGTGGGCTACTATACGTCGGCAAAACTGAGAGGAAAATGAAAATCAGATTAACGGAACATAAAAGCAAAATACGCACCAAAAGCACGACGTCTAGTATAGCGACACATTGGGAGGAATCACGACACCAAATTGCCCAACTGAAATTCCAAATCATCGAAGAAGTACCAAAACACACAGATCGAGATAATTCAAAGTACCTGTTACAAAGAGAGGCATTCTGGATTAAGAAGCTCAAAACTCTTACTCCGCACGGACTCAATGATAAATTTGAGATGGCGTGCTTTCTCTAAAATAATGCTCATATCTGATACTCGTACTCCACCTTGGGATCCCGACTCAACTTGAAAGCACTTATACCTATAATGCATTCAACCCACGATTAGTTCCTACCTGACATTACACACACGCGTACTTCCACACACATTTGCATTTTTTGTCTGAACCCCCACAAAAATAGAACTTGACCTTTGTTTACGATGATGTTTTGTATCAAATTGTTGATGTTGTAATTGATTATATAATTTATATGACCTGTATCATCTGATTATGTTCTGAACTTATACATTGTTGCCGAAATTCATTATGTAATTTACGTTCAGACGACTATTAACTTACACGATTTTATGAAGCCAGGTAATTTATACTCTGGCGGTCACACAATCTGACAACTTCACCTATCAAACCCCATCATTTACAATTAGATTCATCAACATCGCTCGTTTAGGTTTTATTTATTTTTGCATAACTTTATTGACAAACGATTCGCGCGCATAGAGCGCGCTCATTGCGCCTTTATTCTACCCCGGAAATTATTTGAATCATTTAAGATGGTTCTATTTTCATTTAATTTCTTAATTGGATTATACACATACTTTACATAAGACTATTCAGATTTTGTAGATTCGTATCGATGTTAGAGACAGCACTTGAGTCTTTTTTCAAGACTATGTTTCCTCATAGTCTTTTTTTAGTTTCTATGTCCACGCTCGCAGCGTGATTATCAACTCGCTTGAAATTGACGAGAAACAAACCTCGACCGAGAGCGCTCGTGGAAACATACCTTGCGACGAATCTTTTTTCGAATCGGTAAGCACATTCTTTTATATGGCCCCACTTCTATGGGTTTCTATTAGCAGATTTGATCGGAATATAAGGTATTGTCCTTTATTTTCAGATCGGTAACACTCAGCTTCAGTAACGGTTTTCACCACCACCTGAACTAACGTTATCAAGGTGAGCTCCGCTTTAAGCATTTAGCGTACTCAGACATAATGCCTCGCACAGCGCAGTTAATACTCAGTTTTTATTTCTGCAGACTTTTTTTTCGCTGCAACATGAAAATCGTGTAAAACGACACAATTGATCAGGTACGACATCGGGGTTCCTTGCAATACTTATTACCACCAATCAATAGAGAGATCAGTTCTTCTTATACTTTCATTCTTTTGAACTCTTTCCCTAGAGTAAGAACATGTAACACATGCGAACTACCCAAAGGTACCGTATACCTCATTTTAAGTTTAAAACACGACTTTTTGTTCACGCAACGTGCAGATTCTGATATATACTCTCCTTTCTTCTCCAACAGTTTACCCCTGACGAAGGGACCACAAATGTCCCGAAATGCATTGGGTGTTTGGAACTTTATTCAATTAGTTACTTGTGTCTATCACTGTACAAATGTACACATATTGAATGATTATGTATATTGTGGAAACTCATATGAAAAAATTGAAAAAATTGAATATGATTATTGTTTATTTGATGTGAAATGAATTAAATGTTTGAAACCACTTTACAGCTGTGCATATTGCAGTCCTAGTTAACTTCATACTAGGCCACCCCCCTTCTATTCATACCACGTGCCACGCAAGCATAAGGCAATATTGCACGCCTACCGTTAAAATTCCAGTCTATCTTCCAGAATAACGAGTGCGCCCACCACCCATTTTGACGTAGGTCTAAAAAGGGCCTTTCTTTCCCCAAACAGTATTTAAATTTACTACTAACCAATAACCTCTCATTGCTCTTATTCTGAAGGTACTCAGCAAACCACACGATCTCTTCATAACAGTTAAACACTTTTTAATGGATACTTCTGCCTGCAGATTCTGTACCTGTAGAGCAGATTCCTCACTTGTAGAACAATTCCCAGGTCTTAGAGTGGACAGGGACACTTCAAAGAAGAGAGGGCAGTGGACTCAATCAGCACCGCAATTGACATCCAGCAATGCCACCAAGACCATAGAGCACCCATCTGGGAAAATTCATGTAAGTTCTCTATTTTTCTTGCCTTGAACGCGGACCCGCAGCTTCATTTCTCTGAGGAATTTTATCTCACGGAGAAACTTACATTTACAGTACCATTAGGTCTCTTCCCAAAAAGTCTGGGTTTATAGCCTGTAGGAATAGTGAACAACAGATGCCCATCACGAACTCCCACACCATCTGTCTGTGGTGTTTGAGATCTGATCATGACAAAAATTCTTGCTCCTCATGCCTTAGCATTCATCCCAGGCCATCAAGGTGCAGGAGGCTAAACTTTTCATGGCCTGAGCAAAGAACGACTGCCAATGCCGACAACGTTCCCAACATCGTTCTTGTTCTCCTTTGACGTGCTCCCGCAAGAAGAAGAAAAAACACAGGAGAAAGGAGAAGAAGCATGCAGGAGAAAGCCACACCATTGCTCTACGTCTCCAACCGGAACTTCGTCCTTGAAACTGGAGTTGGTCCTCTTCCTTCCAAAGGATACTCTGCACAGCCCTGCTCCCCCATGGACCCGGCTCCAGAGAGCCCTCTACCTCCTCATCCCCCAGTACTTATGCTGTCTTCTTCCTAACCACCAACTTCGGCCCGGCTCTTCCCGAGTTTCCAGCGCCAGGAGCAGACCCGTGCTTCTCAACGTCATGTATGTGATCTTCACGAAAGCCTCACTGCTGTCCGGTGCACCCATGGGCCCAGTGGAGTCACCACGCCTAACAATCCTCATGCCCTTTCAATCAGTGCAATTCAGCGCCGCTCTATCAGAGCAGATGCCAGCAGCATATTGTGTAGACCCTGCAGTCCGTATCCAATGCCGTGGATGACGCCGATCCTGTCTCTACCATTGCTTTCTCCACCGCCGCCTCCTCAGCCCCCAGATATGGCACCACCACTACCTAATGTCAAGCCTCCGGTTCACTCTCGTAGAGAGGTCCAAAAGTAACTGGAAGAAGAGGTCTCTGTGAGATTTTCGGTACAGACTCTGACCTAATGGAGTACTTTCCTAAGGGTGACCTGGATCAAGATCCCCTGGGATTCCAAAGTTTGACTTCCCTACTGCACCACCAATGCAGGAGGTCATCTCCTTGCAAAAGGTTAAGTTGAAGGCTGCAGAGGTGATGGATCTACAGTTGCTAACCACGGAGGCTAAACCGTAACGTCCATACATAGGTTCTCCTACCTTTATCAACCGCCTCCGAACCACTTTTTCTCCTTCAATGAGGCCCTGCTGGATCTTGTTCTTGCAGCATAGGAGAAACCACCAATGGCGCTGGCAGTCAACAGGCTAGTTGTCCACCATTATTGTTCTGCCCCTGGCGATCCTACCTTTTTGTCAATACACCATTCTCCTGAGAGCTTGGTCATCCAAGCTCCCGCTTCAGGAACCCAATCTTGGGGTCCTTCCCCTACAGTTCCTTCTTAGTCTAGTCAAATTAGTTCAAAAAATGGGCTAACCTAAAACTAATTGCAATACAATTTCTGTGAGTGGATTGTTATTGAAATTTTTCCGTAGAAAACGATGGTGAAACGTCTACCACGCTATCATGATGCGTTAATCCAATATGGCGGATTTTTCAAAATGGCTGCCCATTATTTGAGATATAGGGTATAACTGTTTATATGCCCATGTGTGGTATCATTTTATATGTTTTTAGGGACGGGAAAGTCAGAAATAACATAAAAAATTGTTTCTGATGACCATAATATCAAATTGGGATTAATACAATAAACAACGATAATTATATGTTAATATGCCAAACATAGTTTTGACATTATTTTTTATTTACATTTTTTTAACATCATTTGAAAAGGATAAACAAATTTCAACTAGATAATATAGCACTTCTCAATAGGACACAGACAAATGAAAATTGTTAGAGATAAATTCAAACAGCACTCTTCAGTATAAGAATAGTATGATTTCAATCATCGTCCATGTCCACTTCCATGGAATTGCAACAGCTTATTCCTCGACAATCCGTGCACCCATCTGTGCACACTATTCCCATTGCAGAGTCGCACATTGAATCTTCCATCTTTCATTTCAAATCCCCACTGTAATGGATCCATATGAATACCCATCCACTGCTGCACCTGATGATATACTCTGAGTGAATGAAATTTGCAGGCATCCTCTGTAGGAGGCAAGACTTCCGGTTTCACATGTATTGTTGATTTTGTTGCCTTTGAAGTGAAAGTTCGAAGTCTCATATCATGTAGTGTGCTGTCTCCTGTTATTCCTCTATACAACTCTATAATAGCATTAAGACCAGCATTTTCAATTTCTTCTGTTGATTTTTGTGAAGTTTGGAATACGGCAGCACTTTCTTTGAAGCTGCCTGATTTTCTTTGCAACTTTATGGAGTCACGTTTTCCTAATCCAAATGGTTTGGAGGTGGTATCACATCCTAATACGGCGTGAGCAAATAAGATGTGAGAGCAGACGTCATTACCTAAAGCTTTTGCTAATTTCCTAATATCATACACAGTTATGTTTTTGGAAGATTTCTTAGGTTCTGGGCAAAGGAAAATATCAAATAGGTTTTCTTGAAAATGCTGAAGGAGTAGTATGAGAAGATCGGTGTCCTCGCCAACAATGGCTGTAGGATGAGTTTTGGCCGACTCAAAAGCCTCCAAAACGACCATGAAGTCTGCATCACTATGAGCTTGCTTTGTTTTACACCCAGCTTCTTGTAACTTTTGCGATAATTGATCAATGAAGGCTTGTTTATTTTCATTATTACTCAGAAATAATTGTTTCTGGATGGCGATGGAGGTAGAAGTTATGAAATTTACTTTAGGTCCTACAATACCTCTGTTTCTTTTTAGATGGGCTTCTGATTTTGTAGAAAACGTATCTCCATATCTTCGAATACTATTATTGCCTGGCCATACTTTGTTAGCAAATATCTCTCATACGCACAAAGCAGCTCATGGAAGGTCTGATTCGAACTCCAAGGAAGGCGATGTAGTAACCACCCACCATCAATGACGAACTGCATATTTTCAGGCATGTTAGCAATGGCTGGTACTTGCTCTTTAATATAATTTGCAAGCTGCGACTTTCCAGATTCCCTCATAAGTCCATGCCTATTGAATAAACTATCTGGGTATGAGCAAAGCTCATAACGAAACACCTCCTGCAAATTCACGCCACTAGTCTGAGCACAAAGCAACAAGCGCTGAAACAATAGTTCAGGATTCATAACAAAGGTTTCTTCTTTCAATTTAACAGATTGAACTGATTTCATTACCTTCACCTGGTTGCTTTTTCTGAAAGAGAACTCCGAGACTCTTTTGTCCGTCATCTCATTAAGAATTCTATTTCCAATTTCTTCTGCAAGTTCAGGATTAACATCACTGCCATAAGTAACACCCGTGACAATGTTACGCAGGTTGCTGTCTCGCTCAAAAACATTGAGCTGTTCTACATATACCAGTACTTTCTGTGTATCTCCTTTATCGCGTTCAATTCTTGAACTGGTCAAAGTAACATGTTGCTCACTTGCTGCATGCTTCACTGAAGCAAAGTCCTGCATGCATTCATTCAAATGGGCGCAAATAGGGCGTGACATAACCCAGACAAGCTGCTGCTGTTCTGTCATACCTTTTCCATGGGTCATTCCGCCGAATCCTTTTATATTCTTCATTATAACTTGTTCAATTACCAAATCAGTGGAAAGGCCACCCCAAAACCTATCACTTCTTCGGACAACATGCAGACCATTTGTAAATGCCGTGTATACATCACGAGCTTCAAATTCAAGCTCAACCATTCTCTCATAATACAGTCGTGCAGAACTGGCATATAAATTATGGCCACATGCTGCAAAAAAAGGTAGCATCTCCTTTACCATTGCAAGATGTAGATGCCAATGTCCTGTTCTTTCAGCTTTTAAGAATTGTTTCAGGATGTTGACCATTTCCAAATATTGCAACCAAAGTCGTGGAGTCCTGTAAAATTTAAGTTCATCTTTGGCCTTCAGCAGTTTGGTTGCAATTTCGACAACAGCATTATGTGTAACATCCTCAACAGAAAGCTCCCCATTAAGAAGATTATTAAACAATGATCTAGCTGCCTGTAAATCGTCGTTATCATCTAGGGCTTGCGTTTTTAAAATCGTGTTGAAAACTGATGAAGCAATAAGAAGACCACGAATCGCTCTTGCAATAGCTTTACCAGAAAGCATGTGCTTTACAGCATTTCCTGCATATATGATCTCAAGTATATCAACCAAGCCTGCTCCACTCATCAAAAAACCGATGCATCCAAGAAAACTCATGATTGTGTGCAGGCCTCATAGTCTCAGAATGACCTTCTTCAAAGGACTATCCTGTGATTCATTGGCTATTATGCTAAGTGCTTTGTGGAAAAGAGGCTGGTTGAATGTTATAATAGGGGTCTGGTTGTATCTCTTGGCATGGTCAGAAACAAAAAACAGTGTTGAGAGAATACACGTCTCATTTGTTGGATCCATGTTAATCATTGGCAGAAAGATGACAGATGATACACCGGGATGGTAACCTTTATATAGTGGTTGGCATACTCCTTGCCATCCTGGGACACTGTTGCTGAGTAGATGTGAGATGTTCAATAAAATATCCAGGTTTGCAGATGGGTCACTGTACGCGATTTCCTTAATGGTATTATACTTTAAGAAACGCATCCCACTGGCCTGTGAATTATGTTTTTATTGGGATTTGCCCCAACCTCCTCAGTTCTTCAAATGAAACTTGACGTTTCTTAATGACCGTTGAAAATGTTCCAGTTGGAGTCACAGTGGCGATAATGCCCATCCCATGAAAAGTTCCATGGCCATCTATTGTAATAATATTGTGATCAATATTATCAGCTGCATATTGAACGAATTTTGGAGGACTTTCAGAAGGTTCCACAAGGACAGGTATAGTATTTCCTCTTTCTGCTGCAGCTGAACGTTCAAAACGAAGAACTTCTGAATAGGAGCTGCAGAATCCCATATGATTTACTGCTTCAACTACAAATCTCGAGCTTGTGTTGTCATGTAATTGAACTGCCAGCCCTAACTGCAACGGTGCAGCTAAGACTCGTGGGCGCACAGCTTGCATAATTGCCTGTCCTATAGAAGCTACTTTTCTCTCTCTGTTGGTTTTATAAGTAACAAAAACTGATAATAAGAGCCTTAACGAATCAGGAATATAGCTCACATTATAGTCAACACTACTCATGTTTTCAATGGGTGGATATGTTTCTGGTTCTACAGGGATGTCTTTAATATCATTTCTTATTATTTCAGCAGCTGCCATAAGGAGATTGTTTCGATCCTCTTCAACATCTTCATGGCTATGACTGTGGTACTCTTGCAATACATGAGCAGCTGTACTTTTAAAAGTAACAACATCAGCAGTCCCTGCAACTGTTCCTATGAAGATTTCATCTTCAAAATGCTCTTTGAGTTTTTGTTTCATATACTTCGAACTGTATGGTTCGCTATCTTCTGGCAGTAATTCTCGCATTTTATTAACAAGTTCTTTAACAGTAGTTTGTTTTTCATCATTTGCCTCCGTGTATTTACCTACTTGAAGAAAAGTTTCCTGGCGAACTGAGTCCTCTGGTCGACCTGAAGGGTTATCAGTGAACTTCCCGGGAATTAATTTTCCAGTATAAAAATTGATGTAACACTGTTTGTGGTATCATGCATCTACAGCATGTAAATCAGGCACATTTTGGATACGTCTCTTAACTTTGTCTGCCCATTCATCATTGCGGTTGTTCCATTTTTGTAAAACTGATGATTTGAATTCAACTGTTCGTGCATTAAACTACACATTTTTTCTCCTCTCCCTGAAGTATAAACTTAACTCAGTAACACAGAAAAATCAATTTTTTCTAAAATCAAACGGGGTTTCACACGACCGTAGAACACGAGAAATTGTGGGATCTAATTCTTTCTCCTGGAACGGATTTTTCAACAAAACGCGCTGTACATTTCTTGTGAACTTTCTGCCCAACACAAACATGAAACTTAGATATTTTTCTCTCCTTGCATGTTGTTTGAATTCCAGTCACTCCTCTTTCAGTGAGTACAGATACATCGTCATCTTCTTGAAACACCACATCACAAATGAAACACTTTTCTACATCCATTTTCACTGTATCTCACAGCAACTTGCAAGAACCTGTAACACATAAATGAAACATTTTTGATTAACAAAAAAACAAACAATAACAAAGTTACAAAACAAAACACAAACAATAGCAAACTTTTTATTTCAAAAGTTAATTGTAATATTTACGTTCCTTCACACTTTGTCATATAAGTCAACGAAAAAAATATACAAACTTTGTCTATCTGACATATTCCGCGATTATTTGATATTATGGTCATCAGAAAGAATTTTTGATCTTATTTTTGACTTTCCCGTCCCTAAAAACATATAAAATGATACCACACATGGGCATATAAACAGTTATACCCTATATCTCAAATAATGGGCAGCCATTTTGAAAAATCCGCCATATTGGATTGACGCGTCATGATAGAGTAGTAGACTTTTCACCATTGTTTTCTACGGAAAAATTTCAATAACAATCCACTCACAGAAATTGTATTGCAATTAGTTCTAGTTTCCGCAACAAATTGACTAGTCTATCTCACAGAGTCCAAACACCTGGAGGCTTGGGGAAGAAATATTTTTCGGCAGGGAGTATGGCCTTGAAATACCTCAATGCCCAACTGCCTCTGACTTGCTATAACCATATTTTGTGGGATATGGTCCAAATGATTCTTCCGCTGTCCCTCCTGATATAAAACATCACTGGCAGGAGATCACTCTGGATGAGCAGAATGTCTCCCAGTATATTATAAAATCTGGACTGGACACAGTTGACTTAGTGGCAGGGCGATGGGCACATCTGTCTCAGAATGGTGAAATGCTTGTCTCAGTAAATCAGATCTCTCTACAGAGGTCCAGGCTAATCTAATGGAGGAAAGACAGAGAGGGGGAGATTGAAATCAGTAAAAAACGAGTGAAAACGGAGGAGAGACAGAGAGGGGGAGTGAAAGGGGGAGATTGAAATCAGTAAAAAACGAGAGAAAACGGAGGAAAGACACAGAAGGAGAGTAAAAGGGGGAGATTGAAATCAGTGAAAAACAAGTGAAAATGGAGAGAAAGAGCGGAGTGAGAGAAAGGAGACAGAGGTCCACTGGACCCCCAGGGATGAGGCGCAGGTAAAACCTGCAGGTGGAGGAGGGCCTCGAACACCAGCACTTGAGAGTGCAGGGGCTCGGGGGAAGGCCTCACTTGATGGTGGAGCTGCGAGGAGGTGGGAAGAGCAATTTCACTGACAATGAGTCAGTGGTCTTGATCTCCCATGCACATTTCTGACTGTTTGGGGACAATGCAGACTGTGCTGGAGAGGTTTAAGGCCTGCATAGCGACAGCCAAATCATTGGACCTTCACCTTCTAGCCCCTTCAACTTTCGAAGATTCAGACAAGGATCCTCCTTTTGTCCCCGTCAGTACCTACCGGCACTCTAAAAGCAAAATCCCCTCTTCTGGCAATACATTGGCCTTGCTAGAGGGAAACGCCACGAGTCCACCCTGCAACCCTCCTCCTATTTTTTTTCTTCCTCCTCCCTCTTTCCCCAAGGATAACAGTTCCAGTTTACTTGCACCAAACCTTCAAAAACGGCAATCAATTCAGACCTTTGAGCCCTTCAAATTGTTGATTTGAACAACACTCTCCCCCTTCTTTAGGTTCCGCCACTCATTCCCCCCCTCCACCTGCCGACCATATGGCCATTTTGCAACAGATGGCAGCTCTCCTCCTTTAAGGAACAATAGAGTAAGTGTCAGACACGGAAAGGGGCCAGGGTAATCCAAGAAGGACGCCGTCTGAGCTCAATTCTGGATCTCAGGAGCCTGAACTTTTTTCTCAAAAAGAAAAAGTTCAAAATGCTGATTGGAGCTCAAGTTCTACTGCTGTTGAAACTTGGAAACTGGATGGTTTCCCTGAATCTGCAGGATGTATACTTCCTTATCCCTATCCTGCGATCTCATTGGAAGTACTTTGGGTTTGTGGCAGGTTCTACACAATACTACCCTTTGGCTTCACATCAGCACCTCGATTCTAAACTAAGGTGATGGCAGGGGTTGCGGGCCATCTTAGATGATCAGGCATTCCAGTTTTCCTGTACTTGGACGACTGACTCCTCAAGGCTTGCCGAAAATGGTGTTGTGCCATCTGTGGCTGACAGTGTCACTGCTGGTTGGCCTAGACTTTTCGCTCAATGAGTTCAAATCTCAACTGTGGCCCTCCCGAAGACTCCAGTTCATAGGGTTGGACCGAATACCATACCATTCCTCTGTCACTTGGAATAAGCAATATCCAGGAGATGAGATGGTTCAATTTTTCAAGCCAGGTGCAAGGGTACAAGTCCTGAGAGTCCTGCGATTCCTAGGTCTGCTGGCTTCCTGCATCCTCCTATTCATGCATTCATGTTGGCGCATGAGGGCCCTGAAGAGGTACCTCCACATGCATGCAGTGGCTCTAGTACTGGGGAGACCTGTTACACTCCATCATGGTCTTCCCCAGCACTCTAGCGGAAGTGGCTTGGTGGGGGACCAAGGAAAACTGTACCCATGGGAGGCCTGCACCTCCCCTCCAACTGTGACTTCGGTAGTGACGAAGGACTCCAACCTAGGGTGGGGAGCTCATCTGGATGATCTAGATATCAGGGGCCTCTGGTCTCCAGAAGAGCAGGTGCTTCACATCAACCTGCTGGAACTGCGAACGATTCAGCTGGCTCTCACGCGCCTCCTCCCCTCCATTGTAGATGTTGTAATAATTGCCAAAAAGCAAAAAAAGCAAAACCATTTAGGGAGAAACATTATCTAATGGACTAACGGGTATTTTCAACTCACCAAATTGGCCTAGAGGGAAGCAAAGTAGGATTCTTATGGTGCCAGGTCTAAATCTCAACAATAGTCCGCATTCCCAATGGTTAGGTGTAAACATCTACCATTAGTAGAGAGCAATAAAAAATGTCTCTATGTGGGTTTTTTGGAGCTGAACTTCAACCCTGAGGTGCCGGTTTTCCTAATAAAAAGTTTGCCTCAACAAGGGCATTTCAGATCTGGTAATACTTTTGGGGTTGTTAAATATGGAAGGTCTGTCCAAACATGAAAAATAGATTTAAAATAGACAAGCCAAAGTATATTTCTTCCCTTATCACAGTCCAGGCAGTCCAGAATTATTTGTTGATTTACGGTGGCCTTGGTGTTGTTCCACATTGACAGCCAAAGTCTCAGAGGGGCAAGCTGGTCATAGTCCTCAATATATCTCAAACCATGCTCCTCATGGCACACAGAATGGGGACAACAGGGGTTTTAGGATAATAGCCTTTGACAGAAGAGATTTTCTTATGTCTGATGGCAAACTGCCTTTGAACACCCCCCAACACCAGTGCCATAAGTAGCAAAAGTTATGGATTTTGAAAAAGGGCGCTATTGTTTGGCCACCTAGAAGAATAATTAAATTAAAAATGGCACCCACCGACTGTAAATATTTAAAGTGCCTAGCAGTAATATTGTTTCAGGCTCCGATCAAGTTGAAATAAGCCCCCACATATGGGAATCTGATCATTACTGATGAAACTTTACCAAACAATTGATGGGTCTCTGGTTATATTTCTTGCTATCACAAGTTATGATGTGAGACACTTGTACAAAAATATATATAGATTTGTTGATTTATTAAGTAGAACACAGCCCTCAGTGCAACAACAACAAGGAAAGGGACTGAGCCATACAAAGTGCAAGGTATCTAGTACAGGTAGCATCACATAATGTATGAGCATACCATCTGACAGTCCCTCGTGCAGCCGAGACGTAGGTATCGTAAGTCTACTTAACAAAATTTAGGGCAGACAGAAGATTATGAAGCTTGCCTACAGGCAGGGCCCGCATCTGCCTCATTTTTGTCCTTGAGATTGTCCACCTCATGATCTGAGGGGATTTCTTGTGCCACCAACTATGAAACAAGTGGGCCCCAAATGTCCTTTGGCCTTGCTCTCTGGGGCATCAGCTCTCAATATACCTCAAGTTGCTCCTGACTGTAAACTGCATTCTTATCCAGTGTGTAAGCAGGGGAGCAGGGTGCCTGACCCAGTAGATGGCAACCCTGTACTTGGCCAGCAATAACAGGATAGTGATCAGCTTTCGGGTCCCCCCTGGGACATTTTGCCAAATATTCTAGCAAGGCTACTAGAGGCAAGCGCGGCAGGGCATGGTTGGTGATCAGTGCCATAGTGTTGAATACCCCACCCAGACCTGAGTGATTGCAGGACCGTCGCAGGCAAGGTGCAAATAGGTGGGCATGTGTGTGTAGGCCATAGCAGGCAACGCGCATCATCAACCAGTCCCATCCTATACAGCTGAGTTGCTGTTTGGTAGACTACAGTTTTGTGACAGGGCTCCGGATTGAGAGCAGCAATAGCACCACTATTCCTTGCTGAGCAAGGGATCTATGTCAGCAGCCCATGGCATTTCGGACACAAATTGGGGCTTTGTCTTGCATCATAGTATGTGGTCTTGTAATGAGTCTACGAGGGGATGAATTCTCAATCAACTCTTCTAAAGCGTGAAAGTTCGGTGGGCATCAGGGAAAGTGTTGTGCGGAGCTCTGAGGGTAGTGTGCAGTTAGCGATAAGTCAGCGCTTTGAGCAATGTGTGAGCAGGGGACGTTCAAGAATGCGTAGTGGGGTTAGGAATTGGCCCTCAGAAGTAAGGTCCCAAAAGTTGTGGATTCGTAATCGCTGCAGAAGTCGGCAATATTCGGGGCATACAAACAGTCAATCCCTCTGCCCGAGCGCATCCTGTCCAAGTCATACAAGCCCAGTATCAATCACTGCCTGAGTTTGTCAGAATGGGCAGGTATATGGTAGGGTTCAGAGGGCAGGCGGATATGTGATCATGTCTGGGTGATGTGTGTGACTGAAATAGAGTGGGATGCAACCAGAAATTAGCAAACCGTGCCCGAGCACAGTAGTAGTAAAGGTTTGTATCATGGGTGCAGAATTTACCCTGCTCAAAAGGGAGAGTCAGCCTTTACCAGGCCACACAGGGCTGTTTGCAGACCCATGCCAGAGTGATCAGGTTGGACCGTAGGCTTTTTCTAAAGTGGGCTGTGAGCGGAAGTGGGAGGTAGAGGAATGAATACAAAAACTTTGGGAGTACCACTATCTCTTGATAGAGAAATGTAGCCGCAGATTCCTCATCATAGAATTATCCCCAGACGTCAGCAGTACCTCTGGACGTTGGTAGAGGGCGTTGAGTGACTCCGTAGTGACATCATCCTCGGGATTTGACATCAAAGGAGTCCATATAAGCCCTCCTCTGATATGCTGGTGTCAGTTTCTTCTTTTCCTAGCTTACAAAGCAGATGTGATCAGCGGTTCCTCAGGCTGTTTTTTCACCTACCTCCACGGTTTTGTTGAAAGGAACAATGTGCCTTTAAACAACTTGTAACATCCTTGGGGTTCAACCCTTGTGGGTCCTGTGGACGACAAATATCTGCCATGGACCCTCACTCTATTTGTATGTGGTGCCTAAGGGAGCATCAGGACTACGAGGAGTGCGACTCATGTGACCGGCTTTGACTGAAGGCACTGAAGGAATGTCGGATGAAGCTTCTAGCGGCGTGGATGTCGCAGTCTTCTAAGATGTCCCATCTACATCCATGGACCAGCTGCAGGTCTGACCCAGGAGCCATTCCCGTGGACGTCTCTCTCCATCGACATCCCAAGGTAAGTCTCAATGCAGGCAGTCGAAGTCGCAGCATCAACCGACTTTGCCACATAAGACTTGCCCCCAATCTCAGCTGAAGAGTCGGTCCATGAGTCTACCCCATGCCTTCTAGCCTACCCTGGACCCGGGGCGACTCTGACCCGGATGAGAGTATTACAACTCTCTTCATTGTATTTTTGGGTCTTCGCCTTCCCCAGGAGCGCCCTCGAGCCCCAAGGAGGTGCATAAGGCTGTGACTGTGCCCACGCCAGTGAGTTTGCCTTTGGCTACAGTCAGGTTTCCGGATTCCAAATCCATTTCGATGCCGTTGCACAGCCCTTAAGGGTTTCCACCTTAGGCATCTGTGTCTGGCCTACCGACTTAGATGACACGCTCCACCACTTCCCCTCTCTGACTCCGAGACGTCACCTCTTCGGCGTCGGCTGCAGCATCAGTGGAGCCACCTGTCTCCGAAACCATCCCTCCTGTTTTTCCCTCTGAGGAACACTATGATGGAGGTGATGGAGAGGGTTTGGAGTTTCTCCATCCCATAGAAGGCACTGTGCAACCTCCTATAGAGTCTAGCTGGTTGATTGAGTTGGAGGAAGCCAGTGGCTTGGAGTCTTCCCCGGCGTCGGGTCTCCTGTCTCCTCCTGGTTTGTTCATGGAGGCAAGTTCCTCTCTCACAGATATGCTCAGATGAGTTTCTGTCGTTTTGGATGTGACACTTCCTTCTGTGGTAATGTCGACTTATCCTTTACTTGGCATCCTATTCAAGGCTTATCAGGGGTAGAGTTGGTGCTTTCTTATAGTGAGGCTCTTTTTGATATTCTGATGGTGGCTTGGGCTATGCCCGAAACAAGGACCCCTGTGGATTGCGCGGTTTCTCTCAGACAGCGCCCGGCCCCTGGAGAATCCGACATGCCTGACCCTCCTAAGGGTTACCTTTTACATCCATGAAACATTTATTTCCTTTAATGATATCCTTCTTTCCATATAGGGGGTATTGAAACGAGGAGCAGGATCCTTGGCCTAGGTAGAACTTTTGCTCGGGTCTAAAGCCTTTTCTAGTGAGTTGGCACATGTTGTTCGGGTTTCATTATGCATTGGCAAGATGGTTTCCTGCCACTGATCTCTTTAGTTCCTTGTAGACTATAACTCTGTGATGCATTGGGTATCAAAGGCCCATCTAAGGCAATGGCTCAGATCTCACCACTAACGCACGGTGGCCTTGGTCCTGTGCCAACACCCTTGCTGCCTGTTCTCTTCTTCCCCCCTGGAGAGGATTTTGTTTCTTGTCACATTCTGGAATGCTTTATTCCCTTTTTTCCTATAGGCATTATTTGTTTACCAATTCTGTTCACAGCCATGGCATTTTCTTACAGTATTGGTTGTTCTTCAGATGTCGCCATCTCACCCCTCTCGTTTGTCGATGTTGTGTCATCTTAAGTTATCCTTCTGGAATGTGTGTCCCTTCGACATTATGGTTCCATTCTTTTGAGAACTGGTTTCTGTGGAGACTGGGGTCTCCCTTACCATACTTTTCCCTAAGTTTCTTCTCCATTAAAGCACTTCCACCTTATTTCGTGAATTCTGTCTGCTTGGAGGAATTGTTAAGTCTGTCCTCCCTCTCTTCCTTTAAAGGATGTGGGTCTGTTTTCCCTTTTTTAGTCGTGAATACATTGTGTCTCAGATTGAGACATTTCTTGCTGACCTCAATCCTTGTCGTGCTAGTATGCACTGCCATCCATTGTTTTCAGCGTTTCCATTTTTGTGGCTTGATCAATTCATGGCTGTGATACTCCATCTTTTATCAAGAAGCATCAGTCAGTTCTTGCTGCCTAATATCTCGGTCTATTAGATGGAAATCATTATCAGGTTGGGGGCTTATGTGTGTTGGCCTTGATTCTGACTATACCTTTGGATGGACTCTGGTAGTGGTCTTCATTCCCTTCATAACAGAGGATTTCACACCTGCAGTTTTCGTTTGATTTCTTGTTAGCCACCTCATGAGCCTATAGTGTTGGCTCATGGGTGGTTGCCATTATTATACTGGGGTGGGTTTCTGCTCCTCCACTCACTCTCTCCTCTTATACAGTATTATGTTGCTGGATTACCAGCTTGGTATTAATATCTGTATATCTATAATTTTTACTCTGTTGCATCTTTGGTCTATTACCAATCTATCTTTCGATGGATACCTCTGTTCTGTGGGGTTCCTTGTTCCTACACTGGTCAGTCTCCCCGCTTGCTGAGGGTGGCTGGGGGGGTGCTTCCCCAATGGGGATGATATATATAAATGCGACGCGTCCCTCCCCCCACAGGCAGATCCATCACTACAGAGTAATTATTTCTGCACGGGAGAGAGGAGGCAGTATTTACTGCCTGAAATTGGGACTGCAAGTGGTTCAAGCCTTAGATCCATATCCACGGTGACTGCGGCGGAGTCGGGTGCGTAGCCAATATCATTGGGACACAACTGGGTGTTTGGAATCCCCCAATTACTTAATGGGCTTCCACGTAGGACTAGATGAACCAGCATACAGTTGCCTAGAGTGTGAGCCTGAGGTGGTACACCTTTAAAGCAGGAGGAGGGGCGAAGAGATTACTCCATTGGGAGTGGTCACTGCAATATCTTTCCACTGAAATGAATCCCAGGGGAATGGACCAGCCTGTGAAATCGGCACTGAGGAAAGCCACATCGACTGAAATGCGTCTGCCAAGCGTTTCATGGACTTCTGGAACTACGCCCTGCGATATGCTAAATAAATCCACTTGAAGCTAACCCAGAGCTGTGTCGTGCTCATTCCTACCTGGGAGTGAGCATTGGATTTGATGTTTGGCCAATATTGCAGGCACTGGCAATCGGCACGCCCTCTCGTTCTGGTGCAACGTGTGAGCCAGGGCAATTTGGACATTGCACGAAAATGTGACGCGTCGCCCCCCCTGGCAGATTCATCACCACAGAGTAATTATTTCTGCACGGGGAGAGAGGAGGCAGTATTTACTGCCTGAAATTGGGACTACAAGCCTTAGATCCATATCCACGGTGACTGCGGCAGAGTAGGGTCTGTAGCCAATATCACTGGGACACCACTGGGTGTTTGGAATCCCCCAGTTACTTAATGGGCTTTCAAGTAGGACTACATGAACCAGCATAGAGTTGCCTAGAGTGTGAGTGCGAGTTAGTACACCTTTAAAGCAGGAGGAGGGGCGAAGAGATTACTCCATTGGGAGTGGTCACTGCAATATCTTTACACCGAAATGAATCCCAGGTAAATGGACCAGCCTGTGAAACCGGCACTGAGGAAAGCCACATCGACTGAAATGCGTCTACCAAGCGTTTCATGGACTTCTGGAACTACGCGCTGTGATATGCTAAATAAATCCACTTGAAGTTAACCCAGAGCTGTATCCTGCTCATTCTTACCTGGGAGTGAGCATTGGATTTGAGATATAGATAGATAGATAGATAGATAGATAGATAGATAGATAGATAGATAGATAGATAGATAGATAGATAGATGCGTAATATGTGTTCACATATATACAGGTAAATATTGCAAGTATGTTTGTACTGAACTACTTCCATAGGGAGTATGTATCTGGTTTTGTCACTATGCTTCTCTTGAGGCTCTAGTTTAACCATGAGTTGGTTGTTGCTTATGCATTTTCTTTTCCCTTCTCCTTTAGACTTCTAGATTACATAGATCCAGAGGGTTGTCTTCTCTCTAGGAGGGTTTTCTCCGTCGGAGAGGGGTCTCTACCAAACCTTGTTGTTGTTCCACTTGCAATGCTTTTGTTCAGCATTGTAGGGATGTCTCTCTCATGGTTGTGCTTTGAGATTCATTCTCCTTCGTGTCACAGGGTGGGGTTAGATCACGTTCTAGTTCCCACAACAAAGAGCTGGTGCTCTAATTCAGTGATATGGGCTGATGTCCTTGGTCCTTTAGCATTGCCCAGTAATGGGTTGATAATGTTTGGCGGGGCTACATAGTATTATTGTTTCTATGAAGTGTTTTTCTTTTCCAACGCTTCCTGATTCCTCTGTTGTGGGTATGTTGTCTACATGTTTCTCATGCAGGCTTTCCACAGTCCTTCTAGTGGAGCATCTCTTTTGATTCACCTATAATTCTTTAGACAGCCTGGTCTTTATCTCATTATAGAGCGGCTAGTCCTATTCAGCGATCTTTTTCTCTGTTCCATCCGCAGACCCGCCTCCAAGGATGGGTGTTGCTTGGGTATCTAATTCTAAGATAAGGAATCTGCGGCTAGATATCTCTATCTGATGAATAAGTTACTTACCTTCAGTAACCCCTTTTCTGGTAGAAACCGATCTAGCTGCAGATTCCTTAACAACCCACTCATCCTCCCCGCTTTGCAGCACCAAGGGAAAGAAATGCTGGTGCAGAAAGCGCGCCAGCAGCTGCGGCCCAATGCCACCCCAAGTGAGAAGAGCGCACCACACGCCCCTAGCGGTGAACGACTAACGCTGCAGGGAGGAGCAGCAAGCACGCGAGGTGCCAGAAGAGGGCACCCAAACAGATGAAGAGTGCGCCGTCCGAGGTGCACGCCACATGCACCCAGAAGTGCATCGACATGGGCAAATGCTCAGGAGGAAAAGAGACCTCTCCAAAGGAAAGAAGCACTGCTGAAACCAGAAGGGAGATTCCCTACATCTCCACAGCAGCAATAGCAACGGGGCCCGGAAGGGGCCGAATGCAGCACAGTGTCCTCCCTCACATTGCCTCAAGCAGGCGTCGTCAGTGACCTAAGGCTGAGGAGAGGAGAGTCGTACACCACAAGTGGCCAGCCGCCACCACAGCTCTCTACTGCCCGTGGAAGCCATTCCCTGGTGAGGGAACACCCGGAGTAGGAGTGTCAAGAAGCTGCCAGAATAAGGAGCACTGGCCGTGGAAGCCATTCCCTGGAGAGGGAACACCCGGAGTAGGAGCACCAAGAAGCTGCCTGAAGAAGGAGCACCCAAGATGAGTGGCTGCTTGCCATGCAGCCGAGAAGAGCGACTGAAGTTCAACGGCCCCGTTGGCCTTGTCAGAACAGGGTGCATGTCATTGCACGCGAAGAAGAAGAGTGGAAATCGTGTCACCCAGAAGAGCTGGACAAACGCAGGTGCGTCAAAGACAACAACAGGAGAAGCACAAGGACTCGTATCACCACAAGCCAAGGACAATTCCAAAAACACCAGACAGCCACCAAGGCGGACCGACGGCCCTGGCAACAGCACCAAGGGAGGACCACACGTAAGCCGCAGCAAGCGCAAACTGCGTTGCTCCCATCACTTCACAGTGGGACCATCCAGCCCGAGGGTCGGCAGTTGGAGTCGAGTGGCATCCCTGCTCTTGACCGCAAATGCCAGAGGTGCAAGACAAGATTCAGAAGAGGCAGTCACGTGGCTACGACGTCCATCCAGTAACTTCCTATCCTAGTTAATCATCGCTACCTGTCGCCCAGGCCCAATGGCAGCTACGTCATCAGTGCCATGTGCATGACACCGCACTCAGCAAGACATGTGAAAGTGTGACCGGAGGGTCTACATCAAGAATTGGACAACCAACTGAGGTCAGAAGAGGAAGTCGTGAGTGGCAGGGCCAGACGATGAAGAGAACCTAAGCTACAACAGGAGTGAGTCCTGACACAGCAACAACAAGGGAAGAGGGAGATAACCCGAGAAGAAACTGGCAACCGTTCAGCGGGAGTCCGAGAGTAACCCGCACAGCCTGCGTGAACCGAGTCTCAAGCCTTACGCTTCTCAGCGTGTTCATCACTCCTACGTCAAAGTCCCAACTGCCCAAGAAGTACAAGTACATGAATGAAAGTGCCTCCCCAGAGAACATGGAGGTACCTGGCCACTCCCTGCCTCAGGTGATCGACTCCAGACTAGATGCCTGCATCCATCAAGGCAAGTCATCACCCGCCATCGTCCGATTCACCACACGGCTGGCAATGCTACCATGCCAGTCCTCAAGTGCGTCTATCGACACCATCTTTAATACACATTGATTGGAGTCCTACGCTATTGCCAAACTAGCCAACAAGAAGACTCAGAGGCCACCTGCTAACCTGGTCTGCACCTGAACTGCGGCAGCGAAAGCATGTCCTGAACAAGTTCCATACACCCTTGAGGTTTGTGCGAGAGACTGGCTACTGCCTCCTCAGTAGTCTGTAGCTGCCCCCAGCCGGCACACACGCAGCCCCATCACAGCCTACCAGCAGTCCCGTGGCAAGCCCAACGGAGGGCCTCCCCAGGTGGGAGAGATGGAAGAGATATTGCCCCACTGACAGGTTGCTGGACACAGCAAGACAGCATAATAGAGATTTTAGGCAAGACAGAAATAATCCAGTGAACTTTCACCATGGACTCCCACCATGCTCTTGACACACCTAGTTAATGAACTATTGTTACACACCAGATACCATCATCCAGGTCAGCGGACAAAAGTTACGTGGGACTAAAGGACATGTTTACACTGGCGCGGTCCTAGTGCGCAGATGACATCTTCAAGCAAGAGTTTGTATCCTGAACCAATCAGGTTAAATGATGAATACCTGCTGAGAGTGTCCTGCCACAGTAGAGTCACCAGTCCCTGTCTGCTGGCTTCCAGATGTCTGACCCGAGAAGCTGATGGAACCTGTGGTGCATATTTTGTTGTTATTTTATCTCTACAGGTTGAACTAATGAGCTTTTGTTTTTCATTAAAATTTTGGAGGAATGTTGTGTCCTGCGAGACACGTTCTAGTGTCTTGACAGGCACTGATTTAGTAGCCACTCCCCTATGGGAGTGGGCGCACACACACACCCCACACCCATTCATCACCGCTGTCATGAGTGACGTGACTTGGCTAATAAAAGGGCCAGAGTGCACATGCTCGTGGCCAGTTGAATAATCACAGTCACTGAGTCTGCGTCAGTCATTTAACAGAGTCGCAGATTACAATTTGCTGAGGAGCATGCAGGATCGAACCACCTATGGGTCAGCTCCTCGAAATCTGGTGCAGGTTTCATAAGCAACATTCTCACTTTAGTGCATATTACGATAAAGATTTAACTACAGACACAGAGTCCTGTGTCTCAGTGAGACTTAGGTCAACTGCCCTAAGATTATTTAAGTTATTCCTAGTTAAGTTTATTAAAATTATTGTAGGGTTATGCAATTTGCAGACCAATGGCTGGCTGTTATTCTTGGGGAGTACTGGAGCACCAGATCCAGGGCCAATTGTAATCTGAGTGCCGGGAAAATCAATAGTCAAGATAAAGGGATTATAATCACCAATGCCCATGTCTACGGTCTTGCTATTAACAGTCACACTAGTCCGGTATCTAGATAACAGTGACTGATGAACGGCCTCTGCCAAAGAAGGTCAGAAGAACAGGATTGGGAGCTGGTCTTAGTTCAGGAGGATAATCAAAACCCTTTCCATAATGAAATTACCCAACTTATCCCCTCTCATATTTGATCCTGATGAGATATGAGATAGGTCACAGCTGGCTCTAGCATATTGATCAAAGCTGCCAACATTTAACAGACCTTTAAGTACCCACAGGTTAAGGAAGGAGGTCCTGAGACATAACAAAAGGGTAGTGGGCTACCCACTTCCAGATTCACTCATCAAGGTCATCATAGGGTTCGACCTCTGATTCCACAAGCTATGACACATGCCAACTGGCGACTCATAGCCCACATGCTAGGTGGAGCTAGGCATCTAATTGCCCACTGCTGGAGAAACGCCTCATCCCCGATTGCCCAGTGGTTCTAATGCCTTTGTCACATGTAATATCACCCACAAACTGTTTAGAGGAAATCCCAATCCACACAATCCATTTCTCAATCAAAATTCAGTCAAAGTTGATAGAGCCTTGGGGCCAGATGTATGACGGTATTTAGCATGCGCAAACTGGTTTGCAACCCGATTGACTCACAGGAGGAGGTGAGTCAAATATAACAATCAGAGGATACAACCTCACTGGTTATACTTACTCCTGTCTCCGTGTAGTCTTGGCCACTGGAGCTCAGGCCCTCAAAACAATAGTTTTCCAAATTGGCTCTAGTTTTAACCTGAGGCTGCACCCATCAATTCATGTACTTTAAATTCCAGGTTAACCAGCCGGGACTGAGAAGTCTCCATGTGTGCTCCTTTCTTCTTTTACCAAACCGATAGTGCTGACTCACCTCCTCCTGTACCAACAATAAGAGAAAGAGGCTTTTAAAGGGAAGACGTCTACGTCCCTATTTTCTCACATCTGGTAGTGCGGCAAAACCAAGAAGGAAGACGCTTTTGGGGATGAGAGTTACCTCCATTCCATAAATCAAAAACGATATATCTGATGAATGTGTTGGGAGATATAGAATAATTATTTTAAGCCTGAAGAAGGTGGTGAACTTAAACTATACCACCGAAACGCGTCGCTTTGGTTGAGAAAGCACCCAAGTAACTCCTGTTCTGAGTATAAGAAAATTAGATTAAAAAAAGGAACGGTTTTGAACATTGATCCAGGGTTATTAATATCATTTTCTGATGAACTTGGAGTGATCAATGAACTCATCGGGTTGTTGATCATTTTAGAATCTGATGTATTCTCCCATTTGTTTGTGAATGTAATGTTTTTAATATTTTTGTATTGATGATACATATGTTTTTTATCCTTTTTGTATATATTGAATTTATAAGGATCCTAATAATAAAAATATACGATACAGTTTGGATTATGTTTTTGGTTTCTACTTGGTGCTGATGACTGAGTCTTTGGTAGATGATTGTAAGGTGTTCTTATATGCTTTAAAAAGTCCAACGGGATTTTCCTTTTAACAGAAGTGTCTTTTTCTGGTGCCCTGTCCCTTTGGTTGAGTAGGACCCCTCTCTCTAATTTTGGTAACTTATCACACATACAATCCACATGTGCTATAGCATCTTGATTAGATAAATTAAACATCCGTATTTACTCCAACTTTCTTTGTGGCACTTAGGGGGCGTTTGCCAGCTTTCTTTTACGCATAAACATAGGCATAACAACAGAGAAAACATTCTTTGGATCAACCGCCTGGGTATTTGAAAAGCTCCCAAAATTACCCTCAAAAAGTGAAAATTGACCCATAGAGCTGCCAGGAAATGAAGGTGTAAAAAGAGCAAGGTTGTTGGTGGAAAGATGTATCTCTGCAAGCTCAGTTTCTTTACTCATCTCATGCACAGCTCTTACTATAAATTTAGCTATGGTGCTAGTGCCAGAACTAGAGCCGGGTAAAGGGCTCGGAGAGCCCACAACCTTTTGCTTACCCATTAAAAGAGTCAGTCTTGTTCTTTCCAACAAAGCACCTCAATACGTCTGTAAAGAAAACTGAAGAGGGGTGGCCCAGCCTCGGTTTGCCAGGCTTAGAATGGGCCACTCTTGCCCCTATCTTTGTCAAGGTATGACCCGCGCTGCGGGAGAAACAAGTGCGCTTCATGGCGCTCATTCAAACAGCAACCCCACCTCCATAGCCAATGTGCATGGAATCCTAGAGCCGGTTAGGCTTGGCTCCCAGCTGAGCATGCCACGCTGTGGGAGAAACAATTGCGCCTCATGGCGCTCAAACGGTCTCCCCACCTCTTTAGCGTAATGTGCTGAGAATCCTGGAACCTATAGTCCTTGGCTCCCAGTTGAGTGTCCCCTGATCACTCAATCCTCTACTCCATTATGCCTCTCCTGGCTCACCCCTCGGGCTACCCTAGCCTTTCACTTATAAACCATCACAGTATACATGGCTAAATTCTTCCTCCAATTACTTTGCTCATCGCAGCACACAGATAACCATACTCTTTTGATATTATTCAAGAAATATGCATATATACTGTCCTACATAGTTCAACATCATTAATTTTTCCATTACTTTTGGTACATACTTTAAAGCCTTCAGACAGTGGATCCTGTCTCCTTCTCAATTAATGTTAACGTGATCCTCCTGTACAGGTCATCTATTTAAGGGCTCTCATTGATAATAAGAATTCCAGACTGAGTAGTCATCTAGTAGTACTAAAAAACCTTTATTTGGTTTTGCAAAAACCACAAAAGCTCAATCAATATCATATACATATACAATAATTTACCATTGTTCATTCATTCGTTATAACAATAAAAACCTGTAAGTTAGGATAATAAACGTAATAGACCTAAGAAATATACAATTCTAATACAAGATGGCCAAAAAGATTAAAAGTGGACTATTACGGGGAGGAGCCTAGCGCTTGACCAAGATGGCCGCGTGAGCTTAGAGCTCCCGAGACCCTCGCGCCCTCCGTCGACTATCCTGTCTCTAATCCTGTCTGCATGCATGGCATCGTGTAGATGATTGGTCAGGGAGGCGATTGATGCTACCCGCGGTCGGATCGTCCACCGGGAACCGGACTTACACCTGGCGGAAGATTGCGGCCTATCTCCCGGGGAAGCCAGGGGCTAGAGTTGGCTGGATGCCCGACTCCTAGTTGAACAACAACGGCCAGGCGAGGTGTGAACTGTCGGACGGAGGTCCCCGCATTTTCACTTTCGATTTCGCTCCCTTTGTCAGCCCTGCTACTGGAGAGCTCTGGATGATTTATTACCCCGGGGACGCTCTGCAGGCTACTCTGGCGGTCCACGGTAGAACTGATCACTCCTTATTCCTCTCCTTGAGAGGGACCCGTCTTAACTGAACCGACCTGCTTGGAGTCAACCATGTCGGGCAAAGCAGAAGGGGATCGGCAGAAGCCTAAGTCTACCAGGCGGGGAACCTATACCCAAGTCAACAGCATGGACCGATATGCTCTGCAAAAGGGATCACCGAGTGGATCGAGCCAGGTGCCGGATGCCCAGAAGGAGGACTCGCCTGTGGCCCCGGAGCTCTCCCTGCAGGATGTCATGGGCGCGCTCGAAGGGATGCAGACTTCGATTGGGAGGCAGTTTGAGGCCCTGGCGCATAAGGTGGATGCCATTTTGGTGGATGTCAACCTGATCCGTGCGGACTTGGGCAAAACGAATGAACGGGTTAAGAACTTGGACCTCAAGACCACGGGCCTCACTGATGATGTTACGGAACTGCAGACCGAGGTTCGTAAGCTGAGGTCCGAGAGTGATCTCGTCGCCCGCCGGCTGGAGGACTTTGAGAGCCGGGCCAGGCGCAACAATGTGCGCGTTATCGGGGTCCCGGAGTCCTCGGATGAGGCTTCGGTTGACCTGCTTGTTGAAGACTTGGTCCTCAACCATCTGAAGCCCAAGGGCCTTGGGAAGTTCTTTGCGGTGGAAAGGGCCCATAGAGTGCCGGGCGGGAGGCCTAAGGCGGGTGCCCCGCCGAGGCCGATCGTGGCCCGGCTCTTTCACTTTCGAGATCGGGACGCTATTCTGCAAGCATCGAGGGTGACGGGCCCGGTCCCCTTCCAGAACGCGTCGGTGAATTTCTATCCGGACTTCACCCAGCAGGTGCAGAGGCAGAGACAGGGCTTCCTGGGGGTGAAGCGGCGGCTCCGGGAAAGAGACCTGAAGTATGCCATGCTCTTCCCTGCCAGACTGCGGGTGGTGCACGACGATCGGACATTCTTTTTTGACTCTCCTGTTATGGCCGACGAATGGCTGGACGCTTTGCCCCGGCGACGGACGGGGGACGACACAGCCGAGGATGGAGACAGTGGCCGGGATGGGCAGGGCTGACATCTCGGAGCCGGTCTGACTTGATTTGACTATACTTGAAGACTTGCATAGAGTGCAGTAACTGTGGAGGGTTGCGGGAGGACGAGGGTTGCTCTTTTCCTCCCTTAGGGTACTTTTTGTAGACTTTTTGTTTTTGTAGGGCGACAGGCACACTGCAAGTTGGGGGGGCTTAGTAAGCTGCAGCAGGGGTGCAGGGTGTGGGGAGTTTTAGGGATTTTGGGGTTGTTGTTGAGGGGTTTATTTCTGCAAGGCATGATGCTTATATCCAGGGCTGTTCCATGGTGGCTCCTCGGGTGTGGGGTGGGCCTCTTTCCGTTTGAGGATGGGGGGTAGGGGCTTAAGTGTTATAAGCTGGAATGTTAATGGGTTGGGGGATCGCATTAAGCGGGGGATTGTTTTGCAATTTTTGAAACGATCAATGCCGGATGTTGCCCTGCTGCAGGAGACGCATCTAATAGGAAATACGTGCTATGCCCTGAATAGGAAGGGGTATAAATTCATTGCACATTCAGGATTCTCATCTGGGTCCAGGGGTGTGGGCATCCTAGTTAGAGCTTCGTTGCCATTTGAGGTGGACTCCACCATTGTTGATGATAGGGGGAGGTTTGTGGCGGTGGCGGGGCGGTGGGAAGGACGGGCTGTGGTTTTAGTTTCGGTTTATGTCCCGCCGGCCCTGCAGGCCTCCACTTTTGCAGATCTGGGTAGGGCCCTGCTGGATCTCCCGGGGGGAATGCTTGTGGTGGGAGAGGATTTCAACGCTGTTTGCTCCGGCCTGCTGGATAGACACCCGCCCAGAGATACAGGGGGGGCTCAGAAATGGCTTCCAGACTTCCTAGACACGCTTGGTCTGATAGACTGCTGGCGGCTCCGGCACCCCACACAGAGCCAGTCCACGATCCACTCCGGGGCACATGGTAGCCTCTCCAGGATTGATTACCTGCTCACTGGCCGCGCATGCCTCGTTGGTATCCGAGGTGAGGCACATGGCGCGCGGTATATCTGACCACTCGCCAGTGTGGATCCGGCTGGATCTAGGTCGGGAGGGAGGAGGAAGGGTGGCCCCTATCAACCCTTGGTATTTCCGAGACCCCAAGATGCGCAGCGCCCTGGTAAAGAAGGTAGAAAATTTTTTCAAGGACAATCAGGGAACCGTTGACTCGGCAGTGTCGCTGTGGGAAGCTTTTAAGACCGTGCTTCGGGGGGAGGCCCTCTCCCTAGTAGTGGCTGCCAAGAGGCGTAGAGATGGTGAGATTCTGCAGGTGGAGGAGGAGATCGCGGCTCTGGAGGGAGCGATGGAGGAGGAGGTTACAGAGTCCTCACTGCATGAGCTTTGTTTGAAGCAAACTGAGTATAAAGACCTCGTGACGAACGCCGCTAAGACCCTCAGTAGGGAACAGCAGGGCCGACTGTATGATGTTGGTGATAAGGCAGGGAAACTCCTGGCGTGGCTGGACAAAAAAGAACGGGTCAATAGAGTGGTGCCAGAGTTGACGGGAGAGAGGGGAGAGGCGATTGTGGAACCTGAGGGGATTGTAAAGAGCTTCTCGGACTATTTCTGTAAGGTTTATGCCTCTGCGTCGGATAGGCCAACCGAGGACTCGTGTGACCTCCTCCGTGATATCGAGTTGCCCTGCCTCTCTGCTATAGATAGGGATGATCTAGATGGTGACATAACGGTCGACGAGGTGGCGGGGGCTATCCGCGCGTTAAACTCGGGTAAGGCTTCGGGACCAAACGGCTTGCCGATCGACCTGTACAAGCTGTTCCCGGATAGGGTCGCCCCTCACCTGCACGCCATGTTTTTGGAGGCGCGGGGGGGTGGGGCCCTCCCGTTGGATCAGCGACTGGCGTCGATTGTGGTCATACACAAAGAGGGTAAACCCCGCGATAAGTGCGCCTCATATCGGCCTATTTCACTTCTTAACGCGGAGCCGAAAATTCTGGCTAAACTCCTGGCGACCCGTTTGATTAGGGTACTTGGCGACTTAGTCCACCCGGATCAATCCGGCTTCATCCCGCACCGAAACACAGCACTGAATCTTAGGCGTCTTCATGGCGTAATCGCCAGGGCGGGCACGTTGCGTGAACCGGCTATTGTGGCGTCTCTTGATGCCACGATGGCCTTTGACACGGTGGAGTGGGCATACTTGTGGGCCGTGCTGGCCAAGTTCGGTTTTGGCAGCGGTTTTGTGAGCTGGGTGAGGTTGCTGTACGAGGGGCCGCTAGCTAGTGTTGTGGTGAATGGTCGGGCGTCGACTCCGTTTCAGCTTGGAAGGGGTACTCGGCAGGGCTGCCCCCTGTCGCCTCTGTTGTTCGCCCTCGCCCTTGAGCCGCTGGCTGCGTGGATACGTTGGCACCCGGATATACGGGGCCTTCGGTGGTCGCCTGAACACGAGGACCGTATTTCGCTCTATGCCGATGATATCCTGTTGTATCTTGCCTCACCCAAGAAGTCACTTATAGTGGTCTGTGACATACTCACATCTTTTGGTAGGAACTCGGGTCTCGTCATCAATTGGAGCAAATCGTACTTGTATGTTCTTAGTGGCGAGGTTCCACCGATCCCTGGAACATGTTCGATACAGATCGCCCATCAGGGTTTCGTGTACTTGGGGATCTTTATCTCCATGGACTCGGCTGTGCACTATGAGAAGAATCTGCTCCCCCCCCTGGCACGCCTGAGGCGCGATGTTGAAGGTTGGCGGAGGCTGCCGCTCTCCCTCGTTGGGCGTGCGGCCCTGTTCAAAATGATGTCTCTCCCCCGCTTTCTCTACGCCTTACAGAATACCTTGGATTGGGTGCCGGCCAAATACTTTCGGGAGGTCGAAGGCCTCCAACGGACGTTGCTGTGGGATGGGCGGCTGCGAATTGCTATTGCAAAGCTGACGCTTCCATGGTACGACGGGGGCATTGCGCTCCCAGATATCCGTCGGTACTATTGGGCCACACAGCTGAGCGCGATCAATCATGGGCTTTATGGCCCTGCTCTCAGCCCTGGGTATGCCATGGACAGGTGGTTGCTGCATGGTGGTAACTATTACAGGGCGTTGTACTCGCGATCCCTAGACTCGTCCCTCACGGGGCCCACCGCTGTGGCAGTGCGGGTGTGGAAGATGGCAACTGACTCGCTGGGCTGGAAGGATAAGCTCACCCTCGCTACCCCGTTGTTTGAATCGGAGAGATTGGGAAGGCTTTGGCATTCCAAAGGCTTTGATAAGTGGGACCTGATTGGCATCTCCAGGGTGGGTGATGTGCTGCATAAGGGGAAGGTGAAGTCCTTTGAGGAGTTGCAGACTGAGTATGAGCTGGGGCCCTCCGAGTATTTCAGATATATTCAGATGCGCCACGCCCTCCGATCAGTCCTCGTGGAGGGTGAGAAGGTGCCTGAGTCCTCTCCCTTGGAGGACCGGGTCCTTGATGGCCACATGCCCGAAAGCACCATCTCGCTCATATATAAGAAACTTATAAACGTCCGGGCGGACATGCTTCTGGGGCTGAGGGACCAGTGGACTAGGGATGGCCTCGAGTTAGATGATGAGGATTGGCAGTCAGCTGTTTCTTCCCCTAAGGAGGTCGCGATCCCGTCGCGCCTGAGGCTGGTGCAGCTTAAAATACTGCACCGAGTGTATGTGACGGGGCCAAGGCTGGTCCACATGGGGTTCTCGGAGGACGGCCTGTGCAGGAGGGGGTGTGGTATGGTGGGTACTTTCCTGCACATCATTTGGGAGTGTGGTGTCATTGTGGAATTCTGGAGGGGAGTCCATGCAGTAATGGGGGAGGTGACAGGCATTGCTCTGCAGCCGGAGGCGCGGTGCTGTCTCCTGAATATCTGGGGGCCCACTGACCTCGATGAGGCGCAGACCCAATGGGTGACACTGGGTAACATGGTCGCTAAGAGGGATATCGCGCGATTGTGGGGCTCCTCGGGGCCCCCCACACTGACTGCGTGGAAAGAGAACATGGACTGGAGCATGTTTAGGGAGAAGACAGTCTACTGCTCGAGAGGCCGCCCCCGGAAGTGGCACGCCATCTGGGGGCGGTGGAATCAATACAGGGGGGGAATATGTCTCGCCCCTGATCTGGAACCGCCCGAGGAACAGCTTTCCCCCTGACCTTCGTTCCAGCACAGACCGGTTTGTGAACTATTTGGGCCTCTGCTGTCCCCCCTCTTCCTCCTTACACTATCTTGTAACTGGTAGATGAGTGGGGTCCGGCCTCCCCTGGGGGCTCTCACCATGGTTTTTTAGTGTTCTTGCCTTGCTGGGGTTTGCTGTGCTTTTTGTGTTTGTTTAAAATTGAACCTTTGCACTTCTCTTGGTACTTTACTGGGGACGCATCACTGTTTCTAACCATCGATGCTGCTGAACCTCCGGGTTGTCGGCTGAATAGCTGTGTCCTGATTTTTAAATAAAGGTTTTTCAAAAAAAATAAAAAAAAAAAAAAAAAAAAAGTGGACTATTACAAAGCAACTCCTAAAATTAATTCCCAGGATCATAAGCCCGATATTTGTCTCAATGGACACGATATCCCAACATAATAAAATAAAGTTCCATTGATTAGATAAAATAAAAGTCTCCACTAGCCAATGCAGCATGTAATCATTTCTGTTATTTTGTGAGGAGCTTCATCTTCCTATTACTTAATCTCCAGGCATACAGCAAGTATCTGGACAAGGAGGAGACTAACCACTCTGAGGGATCACTTCTGAGGATTCGGATAATATCTTTTAACCGATTCGCTGAAAGAATGACATATTGGGATTAACCAGGTTCTTCTGATCTCAATATACTCAGGACAAAAAAAACAAGAAATGCTCTTCATTTTCATGAATGGCCAAACACGAGGGACAAGTGTGCGAGATATTAACGCCTGTCCATTTACTACAAATTCATTAACTGGCAAAATACTGTATCTGGATTTTAAAAACAGGGATTTCGCTAACGGAGATTCTATGATATTCAGAAACTTTTCTTGATGCATACAATCCTTAAAATCCAGAAACCTCCTAGTTAGCTCCTCGGTACTTGTTAATGTGGTCCTAATATCTCCTTTTTAGATTAACCAGATTTTTTTCAATACTTTACGGATTAATCCAGAGCTCGCTCATACCCAGTTTAAACATCCAGCTCTTTATATACTTTAACAACTGGATAGTTCCTTTGGTGTCTAATGTCATCACATCAAGCAATGAATGTCTCAAAGGAAGTGGAGAATTATTTGACCACACTCGTATCTAGAAGGCGAGGGACCTAAAGGCAATAATATGTGCTACATTTTTAAGCCCCAGATCCTGGTGCATGGGAGTCTGGGGGGCGTTTCGGGAAGTTCCAGGACTGATCACATGAAAACATTCTCCGTTTTTTCAATCACCCCTACATTGTTTTGACCCCATAGCTCTGTGCCATATGCTGCAGCTCCAACACCCTTGGCTTGATAAACTTTGATAAATGGGGAAACAGGCCTAAGCTTGACACTTTCAATTGCTTTATTAATGCATGACTCACATATTTAAGTGATAATTGGCTCTTTGCAACTTGAAGGGCCCAAGATAATGAGTTTGTCAACCTTATCCCCAGATAGTCAAAGTACTTCACCTGCTCTAATGGCAGATCACCTATTGTAACTGTGCCCCTGAATGACTTATGTGGATTGAAAGCCTGAATTTATTTTCATGACATTAATTTTCAACCCAAATTCCCTGCAAGATGCTAAAAAGCGGTCCAATAAATTTTGCAGCCCCCTCGGGCTCCTAGTGACGAGTAGGGTGTCCTCTGCAAAGAGCAGAGATGCCACTGCTTGACCAGATAACTTGGGCGAATCACCTCTGCAATAGGATGGTGTTTCGATTAAGCCATTAATATATAGGGTGAACAGAGTGGGCACCAGTACACACCCTTGTCACACTCCTCTGTTCACCCCTATCCAGTCAGGGAGTTCACCACTCTTCCCCTTCTAACTTGGGCATAGTTGTCCCTCTGGAGTCTAACAAGAATCTCTAATATGTATCCCGACACCCCTATTTTTGGGAATTTCCACAGTTTCCTGTGGGGGACTAAATCAAATGCGGCATGTAAGTTCACAAACACAACATATAAATGTTCCTTCTTGATGACCACGTATTTCCACAATATCAGTAAAAACCTGAACAGTTGGTCAACAGTGCTCGTATTTTCTCTGAAGCCTGTCTGTAGTGGTGATCATTTTTGTCCTTCCCTTATCCAGTCTTGAAGCCTCTCTAGCAAATGCTTACAAAATAGTTTCTGAGCCGTATCAATCAGGCTAATAGGCCTATAATTTGCTGAATTGCTTTTGTCCCCCATTTTGAACACTGGTATCACTTCTGCACCCAGCCAAGAATCTGGGATTTCTGCACCCCATAAAATCGTGTTAAAACTGTGGTTGAGGATCACACTCCAGACCTCAGGTTTGGAGATAGAATTCTCCTGGGATTTTATCTAAGCCAGCAGCTTTGCCCTTCTTTACATTAACAAGTGCCATCTTGGTTTCTTCCAAAGTGAAATTGGGCAAGTCTACATCCCTTGCTCTATCAGGAAGGACCTCTAATGATAGATCGCTTCTCCCTGGGCTCGTATTGTTCTCCGCTGCATATAACAAATTAAAATGGTTTACCCAGAATTGAGACTGTATATAGTAGTCCCTCTCTGCAGTTTGTTCTTTGGCTCCTTTAGCTAGTATGTGTCAGAATGGTCTACTATCTTTAGTTAGTGCTGAAGTATACAAATCTCTCCAGTATCCCTCATTAGATCTTTTTTTGCCTCATTTTGGACCAGATTATAATTTTTCCTTTTTGCGGCAACCATATTCCTAGAGCCAGTTTTAATAGCTGCCATCAGTTATGGCCTGGCTACCTTACAGTTATCATACCACCCATTGTTATTGGAGCTATATAGCTTGGGTTTACCCATCTTAAAACCAACTTTTTAATCTGTGCCGTTAGACTGGTTAATATGTCCAATGTAGGTTGAGCTTCCATGGAACATTTGCTTAGATCCACCAGTGAGTCTGCAACAATATTATATATTTGCGCAAGAATTTCATCCCTCTTTTCAATCATGGTCACTTGACCTTCTTTTTATCACTGCTCACAACAATTGGATTTATCGAAAGTTCTACCTGACGAGGCTTGAGGAGGGTGAGCATATGCAACAATTCTAATGATAGGGCGTTATGATCACTGTCAAGTTTCTCAATGACCCACATATCTAAAAATTTGCACCACAGAAGTACATCCAGCAGGATGTAATCAATCTGTGTTTTACAGTTGGCTCTTTTAAATGTATGTCTTGACTCCTTATCAGAAAGAGAACCGCCATTACAGGCCCTTAGACTGTACTTAAAAGTGAGAGAAGCTACTTGGAATTCTACCCTCACATTTATGACTGGTCTATTTTGTCTTAAGCTCGGGATACCCCTCACAGCATCCTCCTCATCTGTGACATTCAAGGTTGTTTCTAGGGGCTCAAAAGTAGTATTTATATCCCCAGCAAGCACTAGGTTATTCAGAGCCCTGTCTCTTCCTAGAAACGTGTCTAGTTCTAGTATGGTAGGTGAGTCTGGTGCTGTGAAGGGAATTTATTTTAAACATTAACAAAGAGCATCCAAGCCTTGGTAGTGGTGCTTTTGAGGACCGGGAATAGGAAATTAGTGGATTTTGTATCAAGCCTTTTAACGGTACAATGTAGATGGGTCTTAATCCAGATGATAAGGTCCCCAGCCGGGCTGCCCTTAGGTGATGGTACCGCTTCTACACTGTAACTAGTAAAGCCCAAGCCCATGTATGCTTGGACTGTAGCGTATGTCTCCTGAAAGAGACATATTATAGGTGTCAACAAACTTCCCCCACTCCTCACAATTGATTTCAGACTTAAGGCTGGCTACATTCCAGGATAATATCCTTAGGTTTCTAATAAACTTTGGGTTTACAAGTGATTGCCTTCCCGCATCTCCAGGCCCATCAATCATGATGGGTTGCACTAAATCCTTAGGTATTCTGGTATTGGAGCCTTTCTACATCAAGGTACACTTGACACATCTGGACAGCAACCCCTATACCCATCATATACTCCAGCCACGGCATCTATTAACTACAAACCCTCCTGAAACTTAATTGCATGCCTTGACCCCTAACCGTCTAGCCCTGGGCTGGATTACAGCACTGACACTGCACTAATTTGCAAGGAAGTGCTTGTGCATAAAGCTCATCCCTTATGTGCAGAGAACAGGATACCAAGTAAGATACTTTATCTCAACCCTCTTCCCCATCAACCCTGTTGTCCCAAATGCTTTTCCTCGGTTTCTCTTCCTTTTTCGCATTTACATCTAACCATTAATTAACATTTTCAGAGGCCTATATCTCTCCTGGTGCTCCTATATCACTGTTATCCAAAACTGTCCATCTTATACTGGACCTCTGAATAACACTGAGGATGCGTCCAAGTGATGGAAGATGTAGAGCGACTTCAGCCCCCAATATTTAAGTTAATCTTTTAGGTCTCAAACCAAAAACTGGTTTCCCTCAGTACCAACATTCTTTACTTACCCCTCCAAGTTTTCCAAAACTGATAATCATCCAAGGGCTATCCTAAACTGTTGAACCCCCGGGGAATACTCTACGGCCCTCAGACTGAATTTTTTGTGGCATGGTTTGGTTATGGTGGGTGGGTTCTGGATGGGATTGGGAGTTGGGGGGATGTTGGGTGGGCACCGCTCCCCGTGGGTAAAGTATCTTGAAGGATGGTTACGTAGTACATAGCAATGTGCATGGTTGGTGGCCTTTCAGGCCGACCTGATACATTTTATGAATGTATTGATAAATATACTACACTATTTACAGGTTGGCGCAAGACGCCTGCGATGTCTCCTCTGCCCTATATGTACTTAATGTGATTAATGCAGTTTGTAACTCATTGCTCCTTCTAATAAAAAATCTTAATAAAGTTTGTTTAAAAAAAAAATAAAAGATCCTAAACTGTTGAACAAGCATGAATTCACAAGTTAATAGCACAAGAACAAAAATGTGAATTTAACTATTAATTCAAAAAATGGTTTCTTTTCCTTACTGGCTTAATTTGTCTTAGGTGGTAGTAGGTTCCCTTATAAATTCCAAAGTTCATTATAGAATGTCCTTTACTTGATCCTTCCTTCCATAGTAAGCTTATCACTTATCTGCCTTTTAGTGAGCCAAAATGCAGCTGACCAAGTAGCTACAAACCTGAACAATAAAGATTGAAGTTAAAAAAAAGATATTCTACAGACTTAGCTCATACTCCAGTCTCACACATCTTAAGATGCCTTGGGTGCTTGCAGTAGGAAAGATTTCAAAGTGTTAGGTAAAAAATCAGTCTAACAAACCAACTTCTTCTAAAGATTCTTCAGACTCCACCTTCTGGTTTCCTCTCCATCGCTTCCACCAGATGGACAAGTCATGGGTGCATGGCTCCACAGTGGTGGGGCAAGAACTCATGAATCTGCTTTCAATAGAGATTAGATTGCTTCCTTCTGGCATTAAAATAAACAAAGGCCCCCTGTTGCAAAATCTGTAAATTAATTACACAGATGTCAACAAAGACTTATTCTGAGCTTCACCGTGGGCCGGTTCTAACAATACATGAGTTACTTGGTCCTCACAAGGACCATCAACTGCTAATTGTCTTGGATCTTAGGGTAAAATCCCTAATGGAGGGCTACTGAAGGAGTACCTTATCATGGAAATGTGCTGTCGAAATCAAACATTACTATTGATGGTTTCCCTCATTTACCATACAATTGTCAGGTTTCTGTCAACTGTTAAATAATGTAAGTAAGCATAGTTATAGAATGACTTGTTCTACCATGATCCTAAATCTCAACCGTACCAAACCTGAAGTAGCGCATTAAAATGCAACACAGACATGTGAGATGGCAATAACAAAACACCAAAATATTCTAATTTCGGCAGATGCGGAAATGGCAATTTGCGTTATAACAATTATTACAAGATATAAGAAAGGCAAAAAGCAAAAAAAGGAGTGAAGACACACCTGGTACTTAGTTATTTTTGTAACAAAATGTAAGAGAGCCACAAAATACCAATGATATTCTGTGTGAAAATAGGGCAGTAACTTTTTCGACCCAGTCCGTTCCCTGTGATTAGGTATGTCATTGGATTGCAATCACTTAAGTATATGCAACACATTTTGTAACACAAGCAACATTTTTGTTATTGGTGGAGCATTTGTTTCAGTTAAACTGGCTGTATCCGTACTTTCTAACCATATGATTGCCGATCTGCTATCTCACCAAGAGAAGTAGAACACTTAGTTGACCCTTGTTTGTTTTTATTTGCCTTAATAGAAAATGAAGTACCTACATTAAAAAAACTAAAATCTTCAGGAATGTCTGCAACCTGTTAACCTCCAAGTGCATGTTGTGAAGCTGTGGGGAGCAGACAATGCCTTTTAAAACATACACGTATTGCTGTCTCATTGTCACTGTGTTGCTGAGTTTGAACGTCATATAATGACACAGATGAGCAAAGTTACAGGATTGCGCTACGTGGGCTCGACCTTTAAACCACTTCTCTGAATTGTCATCACAAGAACTACTTCAATATGGTGGCAACAAGCAGAGATACGGAACCTTCCTAAAGCTAAACTACCACATTTACAAGGCCATGGTCTCACCAAAATTCCAAGAAAGATCGCATTTTGGGTGCCGTGGGGTTGGATGGGTTACCGCAATGAAAGAAAATAATAAAAATATTTCACAAAAAGTCATCTCTATACCCATAATCCTTAAGACGCTGTTTCCCTTACTTTTTCTAAAAACACCACTGTACCTCTTTTTCATTACAAGATTTTTCAAAGAATCACCTTGACGGTTGACAATGATTTAGAATCTGACTGTATACTTTAACGAATGCCTTTGACTGTCTTTCTCTTTAGATTCAGTCCGAGCTCCCAGTACTTGGCAGTGGGATCCAGTGAGAATGCAGTGGATTTCTATGATTTGACACTGGGCCCTTCACTAAACCGAATCAGCTACTGTAAAGATATCCCAAGCTTTGTCCTCCAGATTGACTTCTCTGCAGACAGCTCCTATCTGCAGGTACAGTAACTGGTGATGACATTGACATATCCACCATAGAAGCACATGGTAGTCAGTTCTCCACTCCACAAAAGTATTGTATTGCGACATTTATATAATGCTTACAATCTTTATGGGAGCGCTGAAGCACTTGCCTACATGGGTAGTACACTACACCATGTAGGAAGAGTGGTTGGAAGGATGTTGTCTTTGTTTTGATACTTTGTGGTAAGTGCTTCCACATGTTGTGCTTGAGGCCCAGCAAGGTGCTATTATCATTTTATGGTGCGCAGCTCTTAGCAGTGTATTGGATGAAGAAGTGTGAGAGAAAGGAGCACAATTTATGGATTTATTAAACTGTCAGATTTGAGCATCTCTGCAGATTTCTTTTTTGGTATTTCTTTTGTTCATAGTCCACTTAGCTGTTTACTGCACTGGGTTGTCTATTCTGAGATATTTTGTTTAAAGTTTATGGCCCTGAGTAGGTATAGGTTTGAGGGAGAAGTGGTGGAGATATCTACTGGGATGGACTTTCTTAATGTCATCCCAAATCTAAATGTCATTTTGAGATGCCAAGAAATGGTCATACTATGTAGCTAGTCTAGACTTGAAGTGGTGGACTAAATTAGAGTCCTCCGTTGACCAGCAGTATGTGGCAGATCTATTCAGTTATTCCACATCTGTTCAAATAGTAATGGGTTGGTGTGTTGATGTGGACTAATCCACTACTGGGTAATGGATATGACCCTTAGCAGTTTTGTTTTATGTGAGTGTAAGAGAGTTAAGTAGCAAAGGGAATTTTTTGGCAGCTTGTATTAACTATTTGAAAGGTGAATATTGCATCAAAGTACTTCTATGTTGCGTGCACACAGGATTGGGGAACTGCCTGTATCCCCGAAGTAACTAAACAAATGTTCAGGACCACATTGTGCCTGAAAACCTATGTACACTGCTCTGTGTATTTAACAGTGTCGTAAATGTCATTACTTATTCACCAATGTTAAACCATGCGGTATACAGTGTTTAAATGAAAAGTTTACAAACAACCAATTTGTTTTTTCAATGGTTCATGTATTCAACTCAAATTTCACAGTACATCAAAATAAAGATTTATATTGTTTGTCATATAATTTTTTACAGCATCAATCAAACATTATTTCATTATTTATATGGAATTGACGAAATCTTCATCTGTGTATTCCACTTTGCAAGTTGCCTTTGCCCGATACATTTCGGAACATAAAGTCCCTTCTTCAGGGGCCACTGTATTTGAATGAACGTAAAAGACAGCATTACAAAATTGAAGCATCACCAAATCTTTTATAATTTAAACATGTGGGAATGAGCACAACTACCTATGTCACCTTGCAATTCACCACGTCGAACGAGTGAAATTAATGTGTTTGTAACTCGCAAGCTCATTCACTAAGTAACATCACCACTTGTGGCACCTTCATGCGAAAACCGATATCATAATTATTCTGTGTCACGTCAACAAATATAATCTGCCATACTTACACACCATACAGACAACCTTCCCTACAAAATAGTATATCTCGTCAGTAATCGGGTTACCAGCAGTTAACTTCAATGTACAACCATATCGCGCACTCATACTATTGACCGTGTGAAAAAACAGACCCAACCGATTTTCCAAAATGATTCTGTCCTCTCCAACACAACATCGGAAAGTACTGCAAAATGAACCAGCCAATTAGCAACACTATTAGTCACCAACCCAACAGTCTCATACGCTGTTTGCCAAAATCACCAACCTGCTTTCAGTTATTCGGTGGTTGTCAAACTACTACATGCATAGGCTCCTTCAACAAGGACGAGTGTTACTCAAACCTTCGTGTAACTGAACATTTGGAGTCTTGCAACTAAGAACACTAAAAACGGACTGCTCGACAACAGAAAAAACATTAACTAATACTGCTGGGTGGCCATCTTATATCTACTGCTTGCCCAAGAGATCTCAATGTGTTTGGGAAACCGAACTCCGTATTTACAATCTTATACGTGATCCTATAAGTTCATACTGAGACAAATGTAGTAACTAATGCGCCATAACCGGAATGATCCAAATTCATATCAAGTTCAAACCCCGAATGTCACCAACATTCAACGGCGGCCATATTGGGTTACTCGTAGCAAGTGGCATCACAACTGTGGATTATGCAATGTCTTTATTTTTAAGTTCCGCAATACATCATTTTTAACCTGTATCCCGGTGCAGTGTCATTAAACCAGAAAATATGTACTGGATGCAGTTATCAAATATGCATAAATATCACTACAAATGCAATGATGTTAACATTCAGGAACATATGTATGGAAGACAATACACACATCTTTCCATGATATGCTATTAGATGGGGAATATGTGCAGATGATATGTAAATTCAAAAATGGCCTCAATTTAGTGTGTTCGTATTATATAAAGGACATGCCAAATCTTCTATAAAAACAGCTCATTTCCATCTCGTCGTTTAGACCGAATGGCATCATGGTGTTAATTTTTTTTATCCAAAATGTCTCTTGTTGTAGTAGAATTTTGTTAGGATCTGATGAAACCTTGGGTATAACAATTTCAAGGACCAAGAACCGTAGCTGTGTGATGTTATGACGCTGATCTGTCCAATGTACTGCTAAATTACGGTTCATATTTCTTTTCGGATAGTACTCTTGTGCTTGGATATACGTGTCTTCACTTTAAAACAGAACTAATTTCCTTCCAAATACTACAGTACTACTAAGCCAGCCCAGCCCTGTACTTATGAAGGTAAATGGTTGTAGAGTAATGGGGTTATACATTTATAAAGCACACTGCAAGATTGTATCACTACTAGTTAATTGGGGTACTGTTTATCCATTCAGAGCATTAGCTTTTATTACAATAAACAATACTTAAAGACCATGGCTGTTGTAGGATAAAACGTATGGGTACAAAGACTCCTAAACTTTTATACAGTACTTTTGCCTTTTCTGTTTACATCCATGTTTGAGAGCTCAAATAGAGGTTTCAAACCTCTTCATCAGAAAAATGCCTTGTAAAAATAGTTTGTCATTATCTACAGATAAAGTTATAAACGTGGTGTGGACATTATGATATTTATTCATTTAACTGTATTGATAAAGCCATATACACTTGGTATGTACATTTATGCTCAGATTTACTAATGCTTTGCATCGGTGTTAGTGCGGCAGCAGGAATTTACTTTCCAGTGCAAAAGGTGTAGCCTTTTCATAGCGCCAAATCCATTTTGCGCAACTTTGCGTCAAGGGAGCAATTCTAGGGGAGGATCACCACCAACACCCATGGCTTTTCATGAAAAGCCCAAGCTAGTAAGGTAGCTTGACTGGACTTACTATCAAATACTAATGCCTGATAGGAATGGGTGCAAACAAGTTGGAATGCTTTGATTTCCTCCAGACAGTGACTCTTTGCATGTTTGCTGCACAGGACAGCATTGTGGAAATGTGCCTAAAAATAGGCACACTGGTGCAGGGTCACCCTCTTGTCCACGGGTCCAAAAACCAAAAAATAGAGATCGGCACTGGAGTTGGAATAAATAACAAGTTTATTAATCACTCATGAGTGAGACCACGTCCACACAGCACTCTCAAGTGCTGCAGGAAGTAGTACCCTGCAATGTAAGCATGTGAACAGAAATGGGACGAACAAGTTTTAGAAAAAACAAACAAATCAGGGCAGATGAATAACTACATGGTCAGCGAAGTTGGAGGGGGAGCAGAAATGCTTATGGCAGCAGTAAATGGTCGACAGTCAACATCTGAGACCAGGTGCACTGGCAGCTACAAACCCTCAGCATGTACATTGCTTTAGCTGAGTCAGGAAGTCAACTAACAAGCAGAGTGAAAAGACAAGCAGCAGAGGACGGAAGAATTATGAAGGAAACGAAATGAACACCACAGCCAAAATGGCTGTCGCTTCTGCTAAGTAAAATATTACACATTTCCACAGACTAACGTTTTAGCATAAGCTAAGACACTTTTTTTATGCTTTAAAAGGGTTACAATAAACATCATGTATATCAATTAACATCATATAGCTGACTTTTCAATCTATTGCTAAACGGGCATTTTGGACATTCGTTTTAGATGGCAGACACGTAGTACAAGTGGAAATACAGAGGGAACAAAGCATTGGCCCGCATTGGATACATAAACAACAAGAGAAGAGAACTGCAATAATTATGAATAAGGCCGATAATACTTTTAGACCCCATACAGAAAATATGTTCCAGAACCATCCAGCCCAAGTCAATGTTTCTGAGTCTTGATGCATCTCAGTAGCTATTTTGTGTAGTTTGGAGATGACCGCATATACAGAAGGTGAATTGTCCGGTGTAAAGACAAAACAGCTGGATCTGATAATACAGCATGCTCCACCTCGATCAGCCAGAATAACATCTAGAACAAGTCTATTCTGCAAAGCAACCATGCAGATCGATGCGTGTTCTTCTGTCAAGTGCCCTTAGGCCGCAGTTGTCTGATTGATCGCTGCTTCCATTGTACGGGTGAGGCGACGGACAAGCTTACTGTTCTGTCCTGGGCCAACAAAGAAGAAGAATTCTCTGTTAAAGTCTATATTTTTCCCATGTGGTCTCTATCTGGTCGACAACAGAGACCTCGATTTCACGTTTTCCCCTACTACCAGCATGGTGATCGAACAATTGCAAATTTTGATGGTATGTTGGGGGAGCTAAAAAGACAGGTGGTAGAAGGAAGGCTACGTAACAGGTACCAGACCAGCCTAGAGGTAGGAAGTAGTATGCCTTAGTTCCACAAACAAAATAAGTGTGACCTGATGCAAGGAAGCTGCTTCGGCCTCTCGTAGACATCTGCAACACTGTAGAACAGTTACTGTGGCCCACTGGTACATCGCCTGTACTTTGTACACAAAGGGGTCCAGTGGTCATGGCAACAGAGATAACAAGGTGTCTATTTCCTTTAGCCGACCTAGAATTTAGATGCACATAGTTTGTTACTGCACTTCCTTTGCTATACTCTTCCATTTCTAAAGCAGTCCGTTTTGCTTGTGGGTCCCCATCTTCGTTGGTGCAACAGACTTTGTTCATTAGAGGCATATAAAAGTTTGAACCAAGCTGGGCATGAGCCACTGTGAGAGAATGGCAGCGGTGACAACGGGATTCCTTTTATGTTCTGATGAGGCGGAATCTTGCCAAAAACCCAACAGTTAGTAGCATTGCTTAGCTGGTGTGTCTGATGCAACATTTGAAGAAATGAATTGTTTCTCAGATTTTGCCGGTATCCCTGTTCATGTTGCGGCAAAACAAAATAATGGTGCTCTTTTGCAGCAAGTGATGTAACAGTAATGTTAGGTAAGGAGGCTCCAGGCATTACTTCCTTCACTACCCACATTACAGTAGCAATGATGGCAGCTGTCAAAGTCAGACTAAGGATGCAGATTGTACAGCCATTGCACGTTGTCGCAGCGATCTCCTCCTTCTTAGGCGAGTTCATTTTCATCGGCAAACAACAAAATAGATGATGCCCTAAGGTCCTGGGCAGGCGTTGGTTTCTTCACTAACGTTGAGACGAGTAGTCACTAATAGGATACCCCCCTTTGTAGTCAGTCTTTAACCACCCAGGACAATGGCTCAAACAGTCTCTTTCTGCGATGAAATGTCTTTCTTCCTGGATCGAAGCAGATATCTAGATGTACCAGGGATCGTGTGGTCCGGGAAGACTTCCTCAGGTCTTTCAGGTGACACAGCTCGTCCTTTCTTGGTGACCATAATGTCGCGATGATCTGTCAGCACAGCAGGTCTCATGAAGGAATAGCTTCCCGCACCTGCTGATTAATAGAAGACAAGCTGACAGTTAACTGGGACAAATAGTCACTCATCAACATGTCTGGGGTACCTAATACTGGTGCAGAACAAAGGACTTGGCGTAACTGTTGGAAGGCGCTCTGGCACTCAGCAGTCCATGGGAGGGACAACGGAGTGTCTTCAGTCTAAAGGGCCAACAAAGGTTTAATAATGTGCGAAAAACTGCCTACAAAAAGAAGTGAGGCCAATCAGTGCACGAACATCCTTCTGAGTGCGGGGTACAGGAGTGTCTAGAATGGTCTGAATGCGGTTTGGTGTAAGTGCACATCCCTCCTTAGACAGGAGGTGACCTAAATAGGTAACCTGCTGTCTACAATATTGCAATTTCTTTCACGAGAATTTGTGATTATGGGAGGCAAGAAATGATAACAATAACAGTGTTCCTTCTCCACACTAGGTAAGGACGCCAGAGCGGCATCCTCATTGATAAGACAGGATCTCTCAACCATTGGATAATGGTTATTTAAAATAACACGCACACCTTCTGGAGAACAAGGTTTTGTAGCACGAAAATATTTAAGCATATTGATACCCACTATGTTGTCCGGTGTAATAGGGGAAAGCAAAAATTGACATGCTACAGTGAATTTGTCAAGTCCGAATTCAAGCGGCTGTGAAAGCGGGCTAGGTGTAAGTGTCCCATCGAATCCTATCGATGTTATCATTGTGCCAGACAGGGGAGCCCTAGGAACCAATTTTTTAGACAGAGCACTACTGGTAGCCCCTGTATCAACTAGAAACCGACCAGTAGATCTCAAGACGTTTGCGTCAACATAAGGACCCATTTGATCTACTAGCACCTCAACCAGTTCCTTACCCCTTCCTAGGCATCCCTATGCATAATCAGAATCTGTAAGGGCATCAGCAGAATAATCAGACATTTGGTATTGATTTTGTCTATCAAAAGTATTAGAATAATTTGGTCCTTGTTCAACTGCGTCAAACCTGGGATGAGCTCCTGTACCTCTCTTGTTTCCTGAATTCCCTGGGCGTCCTCTCATACTACCCTTCCCCATTGGTACTGCTGACCTCACAAAAAAGGGCACTCAGAATGCCAATGCCCAGTCTCTTTACTATAAGCACACTGATCAGGGGACAAATTTGCTCAAGAGAGAGGTGTATACATTGCACGTCCGCCTCTTCCACCGCCCCTAAATGGTGGACCATATACTTAAGCCAACATAACTTTGTCTTTAATTCTTTAACCTTCTTATCCTCCCTGCCTGTCGCTTCCTGTTCCTGTCGTTCATAATATTGGGCCATAGTCAAAAGGGAAACTGGGGAAGACGTGGTCCAAGAACTCTCACTGGCATTTAAGCGACTAGCTATTTCTGGTAACATATTAGCGAAAAATGTGTCAACAAACAAATGCTTACCTGTATCATCGGCCAATGACTGACCACTAAAATCATGGAATGTCTCTTCAAATCTTGAAAAGAAATCAGAAACTAACTCATCTTTTTTCTATTTACAGGACGCTAACGTAGTCCAATCTATTTTCTTAGGGGATATGAGAGTCTCTAACTTAGTCACAATAGCTTTAGGAAGATCTAATGTCTCCTTCTGAGGTTTCTGCGCAGGCTCCCTTTCCGCATCCATTTGTTCTAAATGTTCCCAAGTACCATCATATGCTACATTATCATCAATTTTACGTATTGTTCTCCACATATCAGGGGGCAAAATAAGTCCAAAGAACATATCAATATCTGGCAAGGTCATTAGTGCAAGAGCTAATGGCTCCTTCCACCTACTCATAGAAGGCGGCGGGATTTTTCCGGGGGTTGACCAAGTCAGCCTTAAGAGCCATCACATCTGTTCTACTCCAAGGTGTATAAACCCAATTATATATAAAATACCCCTTTGCATCATCCAAAGTTTTATCATTTGTTCCCGCACCCTTAGGAGGAACATAGAGGGGTACAGCTTCACGCATAGGTTTTATAGCAACTGTACTACTAACGGGTGTAACCTCATCCACCAGAGCATCTACTTTCTGTGCTGGGGATTGAACTGTTTCTACACCTTTCTGTTTTCTAGATAATTCTTGCTCCTTTCGTAAACGCAATGTTGCGTCTCGTATTTTAACCACTCGTCTAATCATTTCAGATAAGGCCGGAAAAGGGAAAGTCCCATCTGTTAATCGTTTATAATCAGTATTTATATCCTTTGGCTCTAATTCTGGGGAAATTGGTCAATAATCCAATATTACCTCCCAAACAAAATTTTCTACAAAATACAATTGCTCTGTATTTTTCCATTGTTGAACCATAGTTACAATGAGCGATGCAGCGTGAGGCCGACGAGCCTCCTCCCTAGCAGCGGTTTTTAATTTATCTCTTTCTGCTTTAGTCAAAGTAGAGCGAGTCTGTCGCCCATCTTGTTTATCTTGTTCTTTGTCATCTGAAGACAAATGCTCGTCATCAGAAACCTCATCAGGGGCACTTGGAGTGGGAAATTTATACGGGGTGGAGAGCATTCTAATAGAATGCAATCATCCTTAGACATATCAAGTAGGTAATAGAGAGGGCGCCTAATAGGATACTGGCCATTTACCTCTGATCGACGTTCCCCATCATCTTTTTCTATTTTTTCCTTCTTTTCTTTATTTTTTATTTCTAGCGCTTTTTGATATATCGTTTTTCTGTTGTTTTTTTTCTGCTATAGTTTCTGCTCTCTTCGCTCTCTCTCTTACTTCTTTCTCCCACTTCTTTCTCCCACATACGCACACAATCCAACATATCCTGTCTTCTTTTTCTTTTAAATAAACACTGCTCTACAAATTGAACCTTTTTAGAATCGAATGACCCACTCACTGGCCATTGCAGATCGGATTTTTTCTTTGTGTATTTGTTTCACAGTGGACCGTACATTATGGAAGAAATACCATATTTGACATGCATGTCTGTATTCGGTGTCACTTCTGGGGGAGGCGGCTGACTTTGTTCCAAGCTTACTTTGGTACCACCAGAGCAGCAACACCACCTATGGAGTGTGCTGAGAACAGACATGTTTTACAAGTATTGTGTCAAATATTTCTACTCCAAACAAATATTCCAAAAGGAGAAAAATCTCCACATTACCTGCCTTCAAACTTTACAAAGATTGAATAACACATCCAAACAAAAAGCCAAGGCCAAACAAATCAAGAGTGCCGCTTCAGCGACCTTACCAAACAGAAGTCTCCAACTCCCACCTGCCGATCTCTGGTCGACCTAATGGTCACAACAGAATTACGCAAAAAAAAACCCCAGTCGATACCGGCCACCACCTGGAAGGTCAAATTGGGAAAACCGGAAAAGTTACGTCGGCCTGCAAAGACAAGGGTCTCCTCATGCCGTGCGCTTCCTCAGTGATATTTCGATCCTCCGTCGAGACCACTCCTTCGGACGGCCGCGTCTCCAATGGGGCCCCACTTTGGGCACCAACTGTGGAAATGTGCCTAAAAGTGGGCACACTGGTGCAGGGTCACCCTCTTGTCCACGGGTCCAGAGACCAACAAAATAGAGATCGGCACTGGAGTTGGAATAAATAACAAGTTTATTAATCACTCATGAGTGGGACCATGTCCACACAGCACTCTCAAGTACTGCAGGAGGTAGTACCCCAAGTTCACAAACCATGTCCCTTTTATACCGGTTTTCTGCAATGTAAGCATGTGAACAGAAATGGGACGAACAAGTTTTAGAAATAGTTATCTGCAAACAAGGGCAGATGAATAACTACGTGGTCAGCAAAGTTGGAGGGGGAGCAGAAATGCTTATGGCAGCAGTAAATGGTCGACAGTTAACATCTGAGACCAGGTGCACTGGCAGCTACAAACCCTCAGCACGTCCATTGCTTTAGCTGAGTCAGGAAGTCAACTAAAATAGATAACACAAGCAGAGTGAAAAGACGAGCAGCAGAGGACGGAAGAATTCCGTGGGAAACAAAATGAACACCACAGCCAAAATGGCTGTCGCTTATGCTAAGTAAAATATTGCACACTTCCACAGCATGTATCCAATGCATCTGACTCTTTTGACGTTGCCTATGGACAGGACTTTGTCCTGGAAGGGTATAGTTCCAGTACAAATCTTAGTTTCATCTACATTTTTCACCTTTACTCTATCTACTGTATACTTAATATCATATGGAATTCCTGGTCCATATAATAAGTGACCAAGTGCCAGAAAAGACTGTTTTGTTAGGTCCTCCAATGCCCTTATAATCTAAAGCAATGTGACTGCTTACGTAAAATGTTTAGTGCCTATAAGCAAGGTACATAAACAGTGGTTAGGTTGCTGCAAAAATGTAGATTATATTTGTTGAAACCAAAGAAGCTTGGTTTGGAGCTATCTGGCTGACCATCTGCTTTTCAACTATAGCACTCGAACATCTTTGAGTGTTGGGTATGAAGAATAGCTACAAATTATCGAGGGAATAGAAAGGTTTTTCATACAAAGTGATAGAGGCCAGACTCAGAGCTGAGTTCAAGGTATAAGCTGTTCCACAGCATTGGCACAAGCACAGAAAAGGACCTTCCTCCTTTACTCTGGTGGATGCATGAATAGCAGAACTTGCAATAAGTTCTTTCAACAGACTACTGACCCAAGAGGACACTACTAATATATTTTCTTAAATGTACAATGACTCTTGTACACAATACTAATACAGAGTGATTAGAAGGCCACCAGTTTGCTCTAATGGACACCAAGGCAAGACTCTAAGATAATGGGACAAAAAACATTGGGGCAGATTTACAAGCACTGTGCGCCACTTTTGCGCCGCCGTTGCATCACTTCTATGATGCAGCGGCGGCGTAAAGCTAGTGCCATGCTGCCGGGGATTTACAACGTGAAGCATCTAGGGAGATGCGTCACGTTGTAAAGCCCTGCGCCACATGAAACCTGCGTAAGGTTTCATGTGGGCGTTCCGGCGCAGGGGGTGGGGCGTTCCGGTGCAGGAACGCCTTGGAAAAGTGCCTGAGTGAAATCTACAAGATTTTACTCAGTCACTTTTCTGACCCCGCTGCCTCAAAACCTTGCGCCTGCTTGAAGCAGGTGTAAGGTGTGACGCACCATGTGCAAGATAGGCCGGGTTGGCACAGTACTGGAGTTGCGTCGCGTCACAACTCCAGCACTGCGCCAACGTTATGACGGCAGATGCGACACGCATCTGCATTTCCTTACACCATGATGCGCCGCATTGTAAATGCAGCGCATCCGTGGTGGCGCAAGGATTGTGATGCGTGTCACAAGTTTCCTGGCGCATCCCTGCTGATTTGCAGGGATGCGACAGGAATTGTAAATCTGCCCCCTTGTTTTTCCTTCTCCCCACAACAAGCAGTAGCAGCTGGTGCTGTGGAAGAGGGGCGGGAGATTGGAAGGGGTCAGAGGGAGGACAAATTACAAAAATGAATTTAAAAAAAACTTCACTGTTGCTAGCCGCGTCGTGCTCTTCTGCTCCACTTCCCGCGGTAAAAGCTCCAATGTCATGAAAGCAGCATCAGGATTGGCCTGAGCACCGAGGATTTGTGCTCCAAAGGAGAATGGGAGTCTGTGCCTGCTGCCTCCAACCCAGCAACACAGCTAAGTTGGAGAGAGCTTCATTGCCCAAGAGGGTTTGACCAGCCTGAGACGGCCAGCCAAACCATCATGCGCACAGATAACCATGCACTACCACTCCTCCAGTGCCTGTCGTCCCCCATTGCCCCGCCCCCAAAGTCTCATCAGGCAAGTAAAAATCAAACGATAATAAAAATTGTTTTATTTTTCCTTTCCGGGCGCTTTGAGGCAGCTGGGAGTGGGGGGTGGCGCTCCTCCACAATAGTGGAGGAGCGGCAGCTGACAAGAAGAGGAGCCACATTCTGAACCAGGAGCACTTGCTAAGGCAGGTTGGCCGGTATCCCAAAATACGGAAAGTTCCATATTATAGCCAAAATCTGACCAAGATCGGGATGGTTGAAGAACATCCTTCATAAGTAGGATCAAAAGACACCTTTTGCAGCAACAAAAGGTGGTAAACACAAGGTGATGATACTGATGTATTCTCTTTTGTCAGCAAAAGATCAGCGCATTTATGAATCCTAATTTCTTCACAAATTTCATAAGGAAGTGACAAAGCCTAAAAAAAAGAGGATACTAAGAGATCTAGGTGGGCATCCAATTACTATCACGTTCATTTTGTCAGAGTTTGATTTTAGCCAATGGTTACTCATCCAATTACACACATTGCACATGCATGCCTAAGGCCACGTAGCCTTTTCACTACTTCATCCACAGAATGAAAGAACACCTGCATGTCAGTGGTGTTTCAGTAGAATTAGAACAGGAGCACACAAAAAAGCAACCAGCAGGTTGATTGTAAATATTAGAAAACATCAGGAGTTAACAGAAGGTCAGCAGAACCCTACATTCAGTCAACTGCAGTACTGATGTAAAAAGAGAGAGAGGCACTAGCTGGAAGTGGCTTCGTAGATAGTAACAAGTCAAATGCAAGCCTGTACAAGATGCCCTAAGACTACATCATAGCTGGCTGTGTCAGAGACTGTTGTCAGTGTAACATAATCATGGTCATGAAACAATCGCCACCTGTTTTACAGAAGAGGTTTTTCCAATAATATCTTCCAGCTAGATGAATCCCGGACACTATTATGGTATTAACCCAAGCTGAAATGTTCAATAAAACTATGCCTTTCAACAGAGTCTCCATTTTTACAGCATTTGTAGGCAAGAGGGAAAACGGAGATACTGCTGGCTTTTAGAGGCAACAGTATATAAACATTATAAAACCAAATGTGTGCGAGGCATTAGTTAGGGGGTGCCCAGCTATTTGCCCAATACCTGTAAGATCTGGTTGACCGGTTTTAAAATGCTTTCCTACTCATACATTATCTTGCTAAAAGAATCATAACAGGTCTTTTTTTTGCTCACGGCATTCTGATGTGCTATTCTACAGTGACTGGCTTGCAAAGAGCTCTGAACCCTCTGGAGAGGAATTTACTTATGAGTTTTGTCATTAGCTTTGAAGAAGACCCAAATACTTTATTTTAGGGTAGAGAGGATCAGCTAGAAATGGTATTTAGGAACTTGTTTGTACAAATGAACATAGATATTTGCTAATAGTTATGGACAGTACATTTTCATGGTTGTAATAGTGGCAAACTAAAGGAAAAGCAATGCAAATTTCAGTCAATGTGTCTTTTCAATTCAGTGCACTACGTAGTGGCTCCTCTTTGACTCCACGAATAGGAGCATCCAATGTCAAAGTATCACCTGTACTGCCACAGGGCACACCATGTGGCTTCCTCTCCCACTGAGATCGATCATGAGCCAGAGGCTACCCTATGAAAAAAGTTCCAAAGATATTAGAAGTCAACAACCATGGAACCAATTAGTTTAACGTTTAGACTTAAATCCTACTGTCTGTTGGATCACCTTTAAATGTATTCTGTCTAGTCCCCTATAAAATAATTGATGGCATGGACGTATGAAGAAATGGACATTCAGAACTGCACAAATTATGCCAACTACAGATAAACATATTCGTAATCCAACAACTACATCAGTAGCCTTTAAAAAACAAATGACATCATATGTCAGTGGTGTGGCGTAAAAAACTGACTACTACGTTTTGCAAAAAAATACGTTTATGTAAGTAATGGTTTAAATTAGGGTTTGACACGGGGAATGAAAGGAGTGCAACCTTTGTTATCCTTTAGAGTGCATAGTTAAAACTGCTCCCAGGGAAAAATGTGCCGTCCTGTGTGAGTATACATATGCTGGTAAATATAACGATACTGATAAGTACATTAATGAATGCAGAAATGTTAGCAAAGAAATTACAATCTTTTTAAAATATTTTAGTCATTTGTGGTACAATATGAAACATCTATGTATGACTATTGTGGTCTATATAGTATTATAGAAACTGTATGAATGTAAACAAATAGCACGAAAAATAAACAGTAGAACGACATGGGGAATATAATTTGATGTTGTGTACTTGTTGTGCTTTCTGCACTTAGATATTGCAATTCCAAAATAAACCCCGACTAGAATTCTAAATCATATTTGGAGATAAACCAGTTGTATCATGCTTAACATAAAGCTGCTCAGCGTATTCACATTTTACCAGAAAATGAATATTTTTCTCGGATTTAAAAAGCATCTGTACGTTTAATTTTTTTTTGTTTTTCAGTGATAGTTAAGGTGAAGTTATTTTAGATCTTCAGATTCTCATGTCTCTCTCCGCTTCTTTCTAAGGTCTCAACTGGATCCTACAAACGACAGGTCTATGAAGTGCCTTCAGGGAAGCAGCTGTTGGACCAGGCTGTGATTGACCGAATAACGTGGGCTACCTGGACCAGGTGAGGTTGATGTCTCTCTTGCAGTGTTTCAGAAATTAAATCTGCAACATTTCCTAGGTCGCACCATTTTACCTGGGGCATTAAAAGTTAAAAAGGGGAGGAAATCAAAGTGTCAATGAATCATTAATGTTTATTTACATTGGTATTTAGCCACTGGGATATTGAAATCTTCTTTGCTGACATCAGTTGACAAGTGGGGACTTGGAGTTCAGAGAATATACATAGTTGTCACATTACACACAGTAGTAAGAGCGGAATGAAATGTTTTCCAACTGGTGCAGTCTTCCATTTCCTTTTCTACCCCATCCATTCATGGCAGGACATCTGAACCTAAATAGTCAATCCTAGTCTGCTGGATGGATTTTTTCAGTGCGGCTGCCGTCTTGGAAAAGGGATCCTGCTGATTCTCATGAACAAGAAGATAAATGAGTAGTTAAATGCTCCTCTTGGATACTTCCAACCATAGATTCCTCACCTTCAGAATATTCCCAGGCACAAGTCCCATTCACCAGTTTCCTGCATGCCAGAAGGTGAAGGTGAAGGTGACACTATCTGGATCCGTGCTGACTGTGTACTGCCTCAGAAGTACCAGAGCGGAGCCAAATAAAAGGATCGTCCCTGTGTGCTGTCAGTTTCTTTCCTTCTGTGCCCTTTGACCCAAATCTGAAGTTCGCTCCTAACTTTGTCAGTATTCTGACGACTCCCAAAAACTTTTCACAGTGTGCCAAGCAAAGATGCCCCTACAGAAAATAACAGGATTCAAGCTTTGCCAAGACTGCAGGAAGCAGATGTAGTTCACGGACTTACATGAGGTATGCTTGTGGTGCTTGGGCTTCAGTCACACATCCCAAGTGTGCAGTTATGCTCCCAAAGATAATTTGGGATGAGAAGCAAAACTCAACATCACTGAAAATAGGGAAAGGTCATGGTCCAAGCACAGGTCTTGCTTCTGGTCAACACAGAGCCAGATTGCAGTCCTGGTCAAGAAGCTACTCGCACTAAAAGTGCACTTCCTGGTTGAAGTCATCAGTAAGTCCAAGTCGATGTCTAAACACAAGAAAACAGAGCGGGTCATGACCCCATCACGCAACTTGAAATCTAGTGAGAAGGCACAAAGGCATTAGAATATAGATTACACTCCTCCAATATTCTCTGAATCCAAACGAATACCACAATTTGTATCAGTGTGCCCTGAAATCCCCATTGCTAATAGTGGCCATCAAAGGACTTCCAACGGAAACGTCTGCCCTCAACGCCATCTACAAACACAGGGCCTACTACCATGCCCATGCAGAGGGTGCCACTAATTTCCAGTCTGGAGCCAAAGTCCATGCAGTTCCTTACAGGCTGGCACAGCCATTGACTCCACAGGTGCCAGTCAACCCAGCACTGAAGCTGATCTTTGAACCTGAAAAGTTGTTGGCCTGATCATATTTATGTTTATCTATCAAATTATAAAAGGGCAACCGGTGGTCATTCAATCTCATTGAAATCCAATTGGTTATTCAACCATATTCAAATCCAATTCCTTTGAACTGACATTGGTACCAACAGAGGAGTCTCACTATTTTTGGGTCTGATGGAGATCCCCTCAGGACACTGAGTATGATCGTGAGAAAGGGGATAGATTTCTCTCATCATTACACTGACTATTCATTGTAGGTTAACCTACAAAACGCCATTGGGCTAAAGTCAGTGAGTCATGAACCACCTCTGGACAACAACTGAACTCTTGACATTGTTGGGTTTTACCATCAACAAGCTGAGGTCCCACATCAACCCTTCACAAATGCTTCCATTCATTGAAGCAGTTCTGGACACTGTGGTGTAGTAGAAATTTCCTCTGCCACAGCAAGTCAGGGGTATTCAGGATATGATCCCGCAGTTTTAGGTTTGGTCCTGGCGTGTGGCAAGGACTGGTCCCTTGCATTTGTCTAATCTAGAATGCCTGGTTAACATGAGGGCCATGCAGTTGAACTTAGTAGGCCTAACATCCAGATTGCCAGAGAGATGGCATAGTATCTGTAGCATCGGCTGGCTGGCGGGCACCAACCTGACCTGCAGCAGGCCATTCTCTCTCCCCCTCCTATATTTCACGGCGATGTCAGACTCAACACTGCTGGTTTTATGGGATCTGGAAGAGGTGGAGATCTAAGGCCTCTGGTTTCCAGTGGAAATTCAAGCAATCCTTTCGATCCTAAAAGCCTTCCTGCAACCCATCAAACGGAGGCCGGTGTAGGACATCATCAACAACATAACTGCCATGTGGCACTGCAATAAGCAGGCCTGAGAGGAAGAAGGGCATCTTTGAGCAGAGGGGTCTGCTTTCGCTGAACCCTGGAGTTTCTTCAAAGCAGTTCTCAGGAGACGCATTCTTGGCTGAAATGGAAAGAATGACTTTTGTACACTTTCCAATCCCTACCTCTCCTGCCTCAAGTTCTGAAGCAGATTAAGAAAGACTGGGTCCGAGTTGCTCAGGACAGAGCCATGAGAGTGTGGCACTGAAAGGTCCTGAGTATTTGTCCTTCAGTTAGGCTTCCACTTGAGGACAACCTCCTGTCTCAATAGCAAGGCAGAGCCCTGCATCTGACCCTTCACAACTTACACCTCTATGTGTGGCGATTGAGCGGTGGCAGCTGAATGCGTTTGACTTGCCGACTAAGGTGGTTAATGTCACCGTTGCAGCCAGATGCCTTTCCAGGAAATCTGTCTTTGTTGGGACAGATTTGCTCAGAGGCGTAACGAAAGTTCAAGGGCCCCCCTGCAATATACACGGAGGGGCCCCGCTCCGGATTTATTCTGGAGCACTCCGGCATAAGGGGGGGATGCGGGGGCCTGTGTTACCACCTGGATTTGCTGCCTGGTGCGCACAGCACCAACTTCTTGCAAGCTGAACTTTCAAATGTTCTTTTGTTTCTTCTTTTATTTGATCATCAAAACCAACAATTCCCTTTGTATATATTTAAACAACTTGCTCGTGACTCATACACCATCCATCCCAGCGTACCAATATCACCAGAGAATACCAACTATTCACCAAAAGCCAATATATAAATGTTTTTTTTTCTGTGAAATTCAGTTAAAGTCATATAAAAAGTACAAGGGATAAAACACATAAATTGTTGCAAAACAGAGTGACCCCCTAAATAGAGAATCACCTCAAAGAATCATACATATTAAATAATCAAAACAAATGAACATGGGAGAGTATAATAGACATACATTTTTTGTCATTGTTTAGCACTAATCAAACAGAAATTCATCGGTCAAACCACTATTTTGTACAGTTTCTTGTTTGGCCAAGATAGGGTTGATTTAATGCTTTTGTAGCAACAGCGTGACGCGTTTCGGTGGGTTAAAATGATCCAACCTCCTTCTTCAGGAAAAAAGACTTGGTGTCTCCCACAACTTCAGATCTATTATAAAAACATTATATAAAACCAAATTACAAAATTCATGATTGTTCAACTTCTCTTAGTCACATTGCAATGCATTGCATAATATATGCAATTAACAACCATTGTGCCTAAAGAAATCGAATATATTGCTTTGTAAAACATTTAAAACACATAGTACTAATGGTGAACCTAGTTTTTCACAAAAACTCTGGTGGATTTGGAATCTCAACTCACAGCACCACACATTATAATATCAATAAAAAATCCCAAATTACACAATCGGATGTCACACCAGATCACATTCAATATTCTAGACCCCCCACTGCAATAGCAGTTATGAAGGTTAACCCACCGGAAATGGTGATGGGTTATCATTCAAACAATGCTCTTGGGACCTGGCTCTTCAAGATCAAAGGACACCCATATATTTCTAGGAAATGCCCATCAGATGTAGAGCTCTCTCTATGAGCCTAAAGGATAACACAAAAAAAAAATGTAATATTCCTGACTTAAGGAGCATTATCTGCATTTTGAAATGCCATACATCACTCTCCTTGATGCATTACCTTAAATAAAATATAGTCTGAAAATATTCTAAATTTTCCATCACCCGAGTTCTAGGACTAAATAATCTCCAAATTATTGGTCCTCCTTGCTATGGTATCATTCTTCAAGTTAAAATCAATGCCTGTATATATCAGAAAAACATATATGGTCCTTTCACTAATTGTTAACCAAAAGCTGTTCCCCCACAGATGTCTATCCTTTAGGTATTAACAGATCTGCAGAATGGCTTCATAACTGTTCTCCCCTGTATCTGAACCAAATTACTATACAGTGTGGGGAACTAAAATATTTTTCTGTGCGTTTAGGGATGAGTGCTCTTTCAAACCAAAAATTTAATTTTTTACATGGCCTTAAATGAGAACACACAATAGCCCGTACTATGTGTATATTGTTGCAGTGCTTGTTAAGGCAATTTTGTCGTTTGATATTAGTGCGCATAATAGTTCAACTCTATATACATTTTTATGGGTGAAACCCCTTTCATTTAAAAAAAAAAAATCCAAAACTCTTGTTGTTGAACAGACATGTTTAAACAAACATTGTAAATAACATGGCAACCAAGGTTACCCACAACCTCATTATTTGTTATCCCAATTATTGGAATATGGCATATTGCCTCATCTCACTCCCCGGGTCTACTCCTTCACAACTTAGAGACAGCAACTCACCGGGACATTAAAGTCTCCTGATGCTTTGAAGTTTGAGTTTGAAACCCGAACTGTAGCAGGTCTCCGGAATATATAGAGCCCTCCTTCCTCTAGTCATAGATCTAGAGAGGGGATACAAGTGTCTGCTTCTCAGGAAAAGACATCGCCATTTTGAAACAGACACTCACATCTTTCTCTACAGGCCTAAAGGCTGTAAATAAATGTTCAAGCACCACATAAGCACCACCATCTTTAAATTGGCAATGCATTCAACTTTCTCCCTTCGTGTCAGTTTTAGACTGGTTCTCAGATCTTCTTTTATTTGCCCAGCAAGATCTTGTGGTGGGCACAGTGAAAGGTTATTTATGGTGCAACCACCCAACACCACCTTTTTTCCAGACAAACTGGTGCTGAGACCTGGCAGATAATTATTTACCACAGGACGAGCTGTGTAGGCAAGCTGCCAGCTGCTTCTTGAATCCATTGGTTGGATACATTATTATAAGAAACTTTGAATGGATGGATGAACTCCCCTAAAGTCATTTTAAATTAACCCCGACTGGGGTCCTTGTGAGGACTATGAAATAATTGATGTTGGATATGATTGAATCCTTCCTTTGAGGAGTTTTTGTTTCCAATGAATGGCACATTTTGAAGAAAGTCCTTTCCTCGTTTTAGTCCTGAGGAAGACCTGCGGTGATACTCTGTCATTAAAACATACACGTAGGGTTACATGTGATGGGCAGAGGGAAACACCTCATGAAGTGGTTTGCTGATTCACTGCGTACACACACTGCGCAAAAACTGGCACCACTCCGACGCCACTGGGATACAGAACTCCACCGTACATGTACAGATAGTGAATGGGTGACCATACGAGAAGGACCCACATTCATCCCCAGGAATGCCAGATTCCACCTCATACAGTACTATATAATACACAGAGCATACCTGACACCAGCCAAAATAAACAAATATTTTAAGTGCACTGACACCCACTGCCCTAGGTACAATCTGGTGGATGCAGATATAATTCATATGTTATGGAACTGTACTTCTCTCACTACTTATTGGCTGGCTATTGTCACTTACCTGAAGCGCTGCACCGGGCGCATGGTGGAGTATACCTGGGAGATATGCCTCCTGGGCCTCCAATGCAGACCCAAAAAACACAAGGTAATGTCCAGGTTCATAGACCTGGGATTGCTTGTAGCTATATACCACACAAACTAACAACGAAGGGGAAGAAGGATACACCCTACCTCATCCTCCTCATGTATCATGTCACAACACATCAAAGAAGTAGGGTAAGTCAACTGTCGTAACTGTTTATTGGACGTTATACACCAGGGGAGCACACTGTACTGGTAAAAACTGCCCTCACCCACATTAAATTGTGACATGCTTCATCATAGGGCTGCTACTGACGTCTCTGCGCAAACCAACGCTAGAGACGGAGCAATAGGGAGGGGTAAACAATACAACAATGATAAAGACACACAAGAATAAGAAAGGATCCTGAAAAATGTGCAGAAACTAATAATGTTAAAACTAACTGGGGGATATCTGTATAATAATTTTATTCATAGATTCCCTCGTCAGGACTAAAAAAAGATATGCAGGTAGTGGTGGTGTAAGTTTATTATGTACTCACCATCCCCCGTCTGCATAGAGGTCAACATGTTTCAGCCGGTCATAGCATCTTTATACAGCTTTCATCAGGACTATAAGGATCCCTATGCTCTTATCCTAATTACCCTTACTTGTAGCTAAACGCTTGATTACCAGATGTTGGAAGCGTTCAGAGACCCCGCCCATGATGGCTTAGTTCCACTCGTTGACAAACTGGGCACAGGCGGAAAGTGTCACCTTGTATTGCGAGGATACCCTGAGGCTCCGTAAACTCCTGATGGTGACCGCATGGGATGCAGTCCTCCAGGACCTCTGCAATGCCTGCCAAATGGATGAGGAGCCCCAGGCACCTACTGCGGGCACCAACGAAACACTAGTGGTGATATGCTGGGAAGCATAGCGCGTACACACACAGGCGTCAGATGATAGATCACTAGCCTGCCCTTTCCTCTAGGACCCCACATACACACACCCTGGAAACACAACATTTGCCGGGTAAGGTGGATATCACCATTGACTAAAGCTGTGGGTGGAATGGTAGCGGTGGGGAGCAAAATGGAACTCAGATGGGCAAATATTTGCACTGTTCATACCCTGACTTCGCCCACCCCACCCCTCCCTTTCCCTACTTCCCTCCCTTCCTCTCCCACCCCCAGCATGCCACACGCAGACATGGGAGCTGATAACACCAACAGCAACAGCCACTTCTTATTTGTCACCAGGCAACAGGAGCTGAGGTAACGCTCAATCCAAAGAACATTAGTGACGACAATGCGTACTGCTGCCTACTTGTTTTTTGAGGTGTAACATCCATTGTTTTTTGAGGTGTAACATCCATGTCCCCAAGTCTGCTTATAATGGTTGTATTCACATTTATGTTACCTTATGTTAAACTACAAAAACCAATAAAAGCAATTAAAAAAAAATACACATTGGGTCGAAATGTCAACGACACTGCTTAATGCTTCCTGTCCTCTGTCAATTATCATAAGAAAAGCAAGAAACAAAGTGAAAGGATAGGTCGAACCTTGAATATATGAAGGATCAGACATTTATGTATTTTTTATCATTGTTTTCCTTATGTTCCATATGTGCTATGATGGAATTAGTGTATTGTCTTTATTGGAAAAGTATTTTTTTTTTTACTGGGTTTCTCAATGTCATTGAGTTTTGCTATTTGATTTAACATGTGTTTTGAAAGGGGGTTGGAAAGCAATGTAAAAACATATAACAAGTTAAAAGATTTGTCAGACACAATATTTGATTTATGACTTTGAATATACCAAATCATCACAAGTTGTTATGTAGACTCGTGGTTTTTCAAAAAGCATTGTTTTTCATTTCAGTGTAGGGGATAGTTAAGAGTGACACATTCCCCCCTATTGTGTTGAATAAGGAGATCATAATTTTACCCCTTGACATAGATGTTGACAGTTCAGCTACACACATAATTCTTCTATCAAAGAATTGTGACACATGACAGAACACACTGTAGATCATGACATCTTGCCAAAGGTTGCCACTCTTTTAAACACTGGCCAGTCGATCAATCTGCCATTATTCGTTTCCTTGCCTCACTGCTCGAGAGAGGAAGAGAGGCTTCATCATCTTCACTATAATAAAGCACTAATCTTTTACATTGATTGCACAAAGAAGTGGACTCTTTCGAGGCGGATAGTTCTCTGCATCGAAATCTAGTGTGCACTGGCCAAGAAGTAGCACCTAAAAGGCTGATAGGTTCATTCCATTAGGGTCAAAACCGCAACAACTCCGTTAGTGCGAGGAGTGTCTGTTATAGACATCAGCCAGGACGTTATGTGGGCATTCGTGCACACGCTCACAAAGGATTTCTGTCTTGACAGCCAGGTATGGCAGGAAAGTCACTTTCTCTGATGTTTTTGCAAGGTATTTTGGTTTGAGCCCAATCCCCGGGCCATACACTTTTTGAAGGTACAGCTATGGTATCTATTCCAAAGGTCAGGAATCTGAAGTTTTCATTTCTGGTGCGTACTTTACGTAAAACACAGATTCCTCACCGCCACCCCCTTGGTCAGTTAAGTGGCCTCTTTAACTTCTAAAAAGGCCCCAAATTACAAGATCAGCACACTGTCTTTGAGAATTTGTCCTATGCTCCACGTCTGAGGTCTGATGTCAGTGTGCAGGGGTGGTACTTAAATGTGGCTCTCTTTCAACACTTCCAAGGTGGTATGAAGTCACTGCAGAGCCACATGGGAGCATTGCTGAAGAATTGTCTGGATAAGTCACTTATGCTTTGCTGTGGCTATCTACAACCTACAGGAATGAGCCAATGCAGCACATGCAGCGGAGACTTCATATAAGAACTTTTGAGCCCTATTTAACATGTTGCAGAATAGTGATGGTTTGTGAGAACTGCTGAGTACCATGAAGCTGATGACCTGTTTCCTCTCTGGCACCCCTTTCATTATCCTTTAGTCTTAACTGCAGCGTCATGATTGTCCTTAATACCCTGAAAGAACATGTGGATGAAAATATGGATGTTAGGTGGAGGACAGTGGGCTCTGATTTTTCATCTGCACTTTCTAGGGCCCTAAATGTTTGGTCCTTATTAAATAGTATCATACTGAATAAAAACCTTTAGCCTTTGTATACATTGTTGGCCTAGTCTAGGTCCCTTATTTGTAGATGTATGCACCAATCCAGAGAGACGCCATGCTTTTAACTGTTCGACCCAAGGCCAGCAGTTGCTAGCAAAGCTCAGTAACAACCATATATACAACTATGACGGCCCAGACAATAGAACAGCAGAGAACGTAAATTCAACGTTTTTATCCAGAATGCATGCCTCTCATCAGACTTCTTAGATCTTTCAGACTGTGCACACTGGATAATCTAGTGAGTCCAACACTCCAGCAGAGCCTGTGTTTTACCCTACTCCATAGTTTACATTGGGAGTTAAGGAAATACACCGTTCTGAGTGAGACCCAGACACTATTGGACATGAGAGCCATAGTTCCAGAGTTACAGAGAGGCCTTGTAATCTTCTTGATAGAGATGCCTTCAATAGGACTAGATCAGGGGACATTAACAAATGTGTTGAGTATCTTCCCATCAGCATAAACAACTTCAGTTCAACATGCATATGGTATTACAGGGAGGAGGAGGGAGTACTTCTGTTGCAAATTCAGAATGCATACCTTCATGTACCCATTCACCTGAAGAGTTGTTGCATCTTGAGATTCATTGTGGGAGCAAATCATTACTAGTTTTGCCGTGCTACCTTACAGGCTAATCTCCGCCTCTAAGAGGTTGTCTTTCATTCAGTAAAACCATCTTCACAGGAACTGGAGATCACTTCGGTCAAACCAGTCAGCTTCAACTATGTCCTGTAATTCATGGGAACAGACACAGTTGTGGTCACCTGGGCTTGACTGCAACCCTGATCAGCCACTTTCTTGTGTATGGCTGCTGAAATGCATTGAATTACAGACTGAAGGCCAAGTAACCTCAAACTTAAGTTAAAAAATGTATCGGTAGCTAGATCAAACACATTTTTTTTTCTTTTCACATTTTAAATTGCAATTTTCAGTCGAACAATTCTGCTCTGCCAAACATAGAAAGGCAAGTGTGTGTGGCTGCCGGCATATACCCGGTCATAACTATCAAAAGAAATAGTAAGCATGGCCTCATAACATCGGGTTGAGGCTGACGCAGCATCTCACAATGCTGATTTGTTGCAAAGGTATGAAGCTGAAGGCACAATCCCAGATAACCACTCAGTGGACCTCTCCCGTCTCACCCTCAAATGACAAACGGGCAAATACTACTCTCACATCCAAGTCAGCACATATTCAGGCTATAGAGGCAGGGTCAGGAGACAACAGGACCATGTTAACATCTGGTAAGCAAGCCGCAGAAGTCACCTCCTTGGCCAAAATCTGTCCCAGGTCACCTATTCTGGGGCAAGCTACTAAGGCAGACAAAATCACAACCCTGCATGCTCCTTTCTCGGGAGCACCTCCATCTTGCATTCCACCCATTTAACCAACTTGTTCCCCCATCTGTACAGGTTGGGGCCACTGGCAGATTTCCAGCTCATCATCAATTGCCTACAGGCGGGAATAAGCACTACATCTGCAAACCGGTCCACCGCCTTTCGGGCAATGCTGAAATTATGAAGGCCCAATCAGCACAGCTGCGTGGTACAGTCAAAGCATCTATCAGTGGCCCGAAAGATAACTTATAATACAGCATCCCAGTATGGAGCCAGAGTCGGGATATCCATACCATATGATAGAATCCTGCACCGTCCTTGTAGCATTGGGGGCACGCCGACAAAGCTAAAGGGAAAATGGCATGTATACCCCTGGGGGTGAGGTATGCCGATGCACAAAGTAAAATTGAATGAGTTGGAATCTGGCTTTTCGGTATACCTTGGAGGTGAACACCAGAGTTTTCCTGCAGGCTGAGTCACCAAACGTGATGCCCAGATCTACCTCCCAGCGTTGGTGCATCTGGGACAGATGATCAACTGTGTCCCTTTCAACAGAGCCCTATAGTTCTCCCTGTTATGAGGAACAGATGGCAAAGGCACTCATGTTCCAGAGGTTCCCCAGGACCCAACCCCCACCAATCAGTGACCCTACCCAACAAAGCACTATGCAACAGGAAGAGCCCCACCAGGATGTCCTAAATCTCCTTCGGGTCCAGAAAGGAGCTAGCCTCACCCCTGCAAATAGATCACCCAGTATAGTGAGCCCTGCCTCAGTCCACTGATGCAGGCCAGCCCAGCACCTGGTTGCTGCCAGTAATTAGTGATTGTCAAGGGGAGTATGCTGGTGTGCAGGACCCTGGTGCGCATCCTCTGCAATGCCCTCACCCATACATACCACACAATCCTAACTAACACATTTCCATCACTCACCATCGTGGCAGGGGCAGGCTTTAACAGAATTAGAGTCCAAATAGCTCTGGAAGGCATTTTGTGCTCCCAGTGGCCCACAGCATCCCAGATCACCGACCGCCACCGAGCAACCTACTGTAAATGGGCAGATAAATTATAAAGCTCAAAGTCCATAACGGCCATTCCACCTTTGCCAACTGGCAATTGTAATTTCTGCAAGGTAAGAGGATGATATCCTGTTACTGAAAGAACGCTCTAGGGAGCTCCACCGGCAGGGCTACGAACAGATAAAGGAGCCACAGCAGGATTACCATCTTAGAAATGGCTATCTGACCACTGATCGATAGTAGCAGGGTATTTCAAATGCTTTCTGAATGTCAACAGATAATGCTAGTAAGTCAGGCAGAAGGCACTCCTGCAGATCCAGGATGTGAATCGGTTCGTGGATGTATGGTAAGATGACACAGGTAGGTATGAAACCCATATGATCGGGGTGGATCATCACTGAATGTAGTTGGGCACGCACCCCTCACTTATTGGAAATACAATAACCTCATACTATCACCTTTAGGGCTTTCCATTCGAGCACCACCAATGACACTGAACCCGCATTGTCAAGCAAAAAAACTAGTGATCTGCTCACCAAGCAAGGTCCAGAAAACGGGGACATCCAGCAGGACCTGGTCTAATGCCCAAGTGGGGACACAAGATCTGTGAGGCGACCACCAGAAAGTGCATAGTAAGGGGCAGTGATCAGAATAGGTTTTCGTCAAGTACTCTGCATCCAACACCCTCTCATATGCTGCATTGCAACAAAGAACCTCATGCAACCATACCTCTAATTTGTACAAGGCAGACCGAAAGGAGTAAGCTCGGGCCCTGGGAATCTAGGCTCTCCAGCAATTGATAAGGCCCCACTACTGAGCCAAAGTGCAAAAAGCTCCCACCAATTTGTGCTCAGGTGATGAGCGCAGTGGAGGATGGGACCTCTCCAAAGAAAATCCGCTACACAGTTGGATTCCCCCTCCCCCACTATCCTCAAATAAGGCAGGATCGATGGCAGAAGTGGCGTCAAGCTAGTCAAGAAGGAGAGTTGTTCTGTATTCGGGGCGTACACATTCAGCAAGGTGACATCCTTGCCATCTAGCCAACCCAGCACTAACCTATACCGGCCCTCAGGATCAATGACTGCCTCATGCAGTTGGAAGGACACCCCGGGTCTGATAAGGATCCCCCTCGTAAAGGCGGAGAAAGCAGTGTAGTACAGTTGCCCCCTTTCACAGAGTGCCCTAATCTCAGGATCCATCAGGTGTGTCCCCCTGTAGAAATGTAACCTGTGCCCCCTGTTTCAAGTAGGCCAGGACATTACAACGCTTGGAGGGACATTCCAAGTGATCATTCTGATGGATACATCTGCCAGTGTATTCCTCACCTTGTGAATATCCCCTGCGTCAGCATTCCACAGAATTTTTTCCCCAGCTCTCTACGCCGACGTGGACGTCATAATACCTCGGCTTCGCTCGCGACTCCGTATGACGTCACCGGAGCCATAAGAGAGCCACGTCGGCGTGATGTCAGTTCCCTTTTTTCCGCGCCGTCGACGCGTAACAGTTTTCCAGCACTCTCCTGCTACTTTGTAGTCTTGCAGTGGGTTACTGTTTCTGGATTTGCCATGTCTTTGACGAGGAAGTCCGGTTTCAAACCTTATAGGGAATGTGGGGGTCACATGTCCATCACTGACCCCCACAAAGATTGTTTATGGTGCCTTTCATCGGACCATGATGTGGACGACTGTTCCAGCTGCAGAAAGATGAATCCCAAGGCCCTGAAAGAGAGGGAGGCGAAGCTTTTCATGGCCAAGGCGAAAAAGGAAAGGAGAGGTAGAAAGAAGGAGAAGTCGAAGCCGGAGTCGTCGACTTCGCACTCATCGAAGTCAAGGAGGCACAAAAAGAAGAGGAAGCATAGCTCTCGGCGCCGATCGTCGAAGAGTAAGGCTTCGAGTTCGCCATCGCCTCGACGTCGAAGTAAGGAATTAATTTCTCCTTCGCCTTCCCCTTCTCCTCGTGTCTCTCCGGAGAAGACAACTTCGCCCAGGTTGACTCCGGCGCAGTCTCTGGCGCAGTGTCCGGTGCCAGTGGACTCTCCAGCTTCCGACGCCGAGCCGGAGCAGGTGGAAGATCTTTCTCCAGTGCCAGCTGAACCTGCGGCTCCAGTTGAGGATACTTCGGCTCCAGCTACTCCTCGACCGGATTCAGGGTCGAACCCATACCCGCATTTCCCGACTCCGGGTGCGGATCCGACGCATTTCCTCAATGCGATGTATGGGGTTTTCCAAAGAGCTGCCTTCCCATCCGGCGCACCTTCTGGCCCCGTGGGTCCAATGGCGTTTAGTTTGGGCGTGCCGCAACATTATGCTCAGGCACCTTTAATGCCCTTCTTGTCGATGGCTCCTTCATGGCAGTTCCCGGCGCCGTTTGGAGATCCATCCTCCCGGCCTCGACTGGATCGTTTGCCTTCTTCAGAGCCTCCCTCGACGCTGGCACCAACTCCATCTGCGCCGCATCCAGCACCGCCTACTCCTCCGGCGCCGCAGACTCCACGTTCGGTGCCGCCGACTCCGCGTATGGTGCCGCCGATGCCGTGCCCTCGGATCCGTTCTCGCAGAGAGGCTCAGAGGATTATGGAGGAGGAGCGATATAGGGAAGAAGTGGAGAAAGGTGAAGTTGGTGATTCCACTGATGAATTTGGGGGCATTCAGGATGCAAGTGGACTAGATACTACTCCGTAATGGGAGCATTCTTCTGCCAGATCTTCTCCTCCACAAGTGTTGGCTCCTTATCATTTAGTCATCAGGAAGGCCGCAGAGTTGTTGGACTTACAGTTGCCCTCTGCAGAGTACAAGCCAAACCTTTTAACTGAAGTCCTTCATTCACTATCTTCCATTGTTGAGCCTTTGTTGCCCTTTAATGAGGCTATTTTAGAGCCTGTTATGGACGTTTGGCGCAAGCCACTTTCTTCACCTGCAGTCTCCAGACAAGTGGCAAGGAGGTATAGAGTAGCTCCGGGGGACCCAAGCTTCCTTTCCTCTCACCCTTCACCAGAGAGCCTTTAGTGCAAGCTTCCTGTTCGAAGCAATCTTCAGGTGCCTTCCCTCAAGCACCAGTTGACAGGGACTCTAAAAATATCGAACAGTCAGCTAAAAAGGTCTTTTCATCTGGCAGCATGGTGCTTAAGTCAACGAATGCCACTTGCTTATTGGGGCGCCACGTTCATGCTTTAATGGACTCGGTGAAGCAGATAGCCCCTAAATTGCCTGATAAGGATAAGGTATCTTTTATGGAAGTTGTTGTGGATACTCAAGCTGCCGCTAGGCAAGTTATTCAGTCGGGCCTAGATACAGACCCCCCAGGATATTGCGGCATAGATTTGCAAATTTAGCGGCACAAAAATGGAAATTTAGCGGCACAAAAGTGCAAATTTAGCGGCATTATTGCGGCACCTTATTTTATTCGTAATCATTCCTTTTCAGCCTTAAATCAATGTAAACTGATTTAACAGGGTATTCCACTGGTAAATCTGGAAAAGCATAACTGAAGGTATTATATTTATGTAGTATAACTGAGAACTATAGTCAGTGGCAGGCAGGCGCGCAACACCCATTGAACTCAAAGGGCCCCCCCCCCCGTCGTGTGTGGCAGCCCGGGATGAGACCGCTTCCCGGGCAGCCACAAAGCCGCGCCCGAGCACTTCACAGGTCTTTAAAAAGACCTTTTGCATGTTAATGAGGCATCGCTGTTGTTTCACCCCTTCTAAGAGCCCCTGCAGCTCCACTCTGCCTAGATTCAGCCCCCCCACCCCCGAAATCAGCGCCACTGTCTGTGCCTACTGTTTAATGATTCAGCCCCCCCCCCCCCCCCGAAATTTTTGCTTAGCCCCCCCCAACAATTGGCTCTAGTTGCGCCTCTGGTGGCAGGTGTATCATCCTAGGTTGAAGGGGGAAACAAGTATATTCTTAAAATGTTTTAAAGATATTGTATTTTGATCCAGGACAAAAAGGATGAAGACGTTTTTGCTTCTCTCGCCTACCTCTGAGCCGACTGTGGTTTCACAATCCATGAAAGTAAACTCAGTGACCATGATGAGCTAGGAAGTTTGTTTTACATGTTAAAACATAACTTATTTTAAGAACGGAGGAGAGACACTGCGCCAACTCTTACTACAGCAGATAAAACGTCCAAGTACATATTTTAGTGCTCCCACGTTATTGTCTTTAAAAGTGAGAGCTTTCTGATTTAGTGCCCGAAGCCACTTAACCCTACAAAAACGTCATTCATTCCGGGGGACCAAGTGTCTTGTATTCCTCTGAGACCACCTGTAAAAAAGCGCTCCCCCAAAAGCAGGTGAGATGATGGGTTTGACGCCTCACTGCGGACGGACGCTGAACTTTTACAGTCTACCCTGACACGTCATTCTAAAGACCCCTCCCTACGAATGAGGAATGGAAGCTCCGAGAAGCGCCTGGCCTTTATCCCGTGATTAATGACCCTGGCGCTTCCACAGAGCACCTGGGAGGCTGGAGAAGGCCTGTTCAATGGCAGACGAGACCCATCTGGCCCGGACGCTCGTACCTTCTGCATCCATGTCAAAGCCAGCCGTGCGTAAGTCTTTCCCGATGTTTCCGGTATTTCATTAATGAAGCCTGGCCACGCTAATATGGACATACAGGCCCACCTGCAGAGCATCAGGGTTGGATACCAACGCTGAAAGTCTAGTGGAGAGTCGAAGCTGGTATTGGACGGCAGCACGTAGTGACGTGCGCGCGCAGTCAATAAACGGGCATTGGTTTGTTTTGAAAACACGTTTTGGCAAATATCGCGGCGATAATTGTAAATATCGCGGCTATCGCGCTAGTTTGCCGATTTCGCGATTTTTTCGTGAATCGCGAAATCGCGAAATTCTGGAGGGTCTGTAGATACAGCTGATTCCGTGGCTGGGATTATGGGATCTTCTATAGCCACTAGAAGGCAGGCTTGGCTTCGTTCTTCCGGCTTCTCTGCTGATGTCCAGGCCACCCTAGTCGACTTACCCTTTGATGGGGAAAAGCTTTTTGGGGAAAAAGCTGATTCCGCCTTGCAAAGATTTAAAGATAGCAGGGTTACTGCAAAATCTTTGGGTTTGCAGACGCAGGCTAAGGGGTTTGGCTTCAGGAAGTATAGAGGATTTGGGAGGTCGTCCTTTGGTTACTTCCGTCAAACGCAGCAACAGCAGCAGCAAAATCCTCTCTATAGATCATATAGAGGAAGGCAAAGGGGCCGGAGAGGTTCTGGTCGCAATCCCTCCTCATCTTCAGCCTCCTCTGCTCCCAATGAAGCTTCAGGGAAACAGCCCTAGATCCCCCATCCTAGATCATGTGAGACCTGTGGGGGGGGGTCGGGGGTCCCACTTTCTGCGAGGTTGGTCACGACGGACCTTTGGGTTTTAAACCTCGTGGAGAATGGGTACGCCCTTCCCTTTTGGGAGTTTCCTTCTTGCCAGGGTTTTTGCTCAGAGGACCATCTACTTCTTCTGCAAAAGGAGGTTCTTGCATTGCTACGAAAAGGTGCGATAGAGGTGGTTCCGGAGCAGGAAATGGGTCAGGGATGCTACTCCCGATATTGCCTGATTCCCAAAAAGGACGGCAGACTGCGTCCAATCCTGGACCTCAGAGTCTTGAATTTTTACCTGAAGCAGGAGAAATTCAAGATGCTAACCCTTGCACAGGTTCTTCAAGCGTGGCAGCAAGGAGACTGGATGGTGTCGATCGACTTGCAGGATGCGTATTTCCACATCCCAATCCTGAAGTCGCACAGAAAGTATCTCCGTTTTACGGTTGGGTCGCAACACTACCAGTTTGCAGTCCTCCCGTTTGGTTTTACTACTGCACCTCGAGTCTTCACCAAGGTGATGGCAGTGGTGGCTGCTCATCTCAGGAGGTCGGGATTCCGGTCTTTCCCTACCTGGACGAGTGGCTTCTGAAAGCAGAGTCCCCAGAGATGGTGCAACATCATCAGGTAACATCTCAACTGTTATTCGACTTGGGTTTTTCGATCAATGTGCCCAAATCTCACCTGGTGCTCTCTCAACGCAACCTGTTCATAGGGGCGGTACTGGACACTACTGTGTGTCGAGCATTTCCTCCTCCTCAAAGAATTCTCGACATTCAGGAGATGATCCCTTTATTCCACAATGGAGCGGTTGTTCCAGTTCTGAAGGTCCTTCGCCTGCTCGGTCTGTTCGCCTCCTGCATTCTGTTGGTCAACCATGCACGCTGGCACATGAGGGCACTCCAGTGGCGTCTCCGCAGGCAGTGGTATCAGCACAACGGAGATCTCAGGGAGTCGATCAGGATCTCCAGAGAAGCTGCAGCGGATCTGTCTTGGTGGAGCGTGGGGGGCAATCTGTCTCAAGGAAAACCCTTTCATCTTCCTCCATCGGTGGCCACAGTGATAACGGATGCCTCCACCTTAGGGTGGGGTGCTCATCTGGGGGATCTGGAGATCAATGGTCTTTGGTCTCCAGAGGAAAGATTGTCTGATATCAATCTTCTGGAATTGCGGGCGATACGTTTGGCGCTCAAGGCCTTTCTCCATTCCCTTCGTGGTCAGTCGGTTCAAGTCCTGACAGACACCACTACCGCGATGTGGTATTTTAACAAGCAGGGAGGAGTAGGGTCGTACCGTCTCTGCAGAGAGGCGTTGCGGCTCTGGTCCTGGGCTCAGGATCATCGGATTTGCCTGGTGGTTAATCATCTGGCAGGGGTGTTGAATGTACGTGCGGACAGTCTCAGTCGACAGTTCTCCGCCGACCACGAGTGGAGGCTCCATCCGGAGGTGGTTCGTCACGTCTTTCGGACGTGGGGGACATCTCGGGTGGACCTGTTTGCCACTCATGAGAATGTGCATTGCCCGTCATTCTGCAGTCTCCAGTTTCTGATGCAGGGGGCGTTGGGGGACGCGTTTCAGTTGAGTTGGAGCTCACAACTCCTTTACGCGTTTCCTTCCATACCCTTAATTCCTCGGGTTCTGAGGAAGATTCGCCAAGACCGGGCCCAATTTATTTTGTTCGCCCCGGATTGGCCAAGAAGGGTGTGGTAAACAGATCTACTTCACCTTTCATCGCACCCTCCACTCCGTCTCCCTCTCAGGGCAGACCTCCTCTCGCAGTCGGAGGCGCAGGTTCTTCACCCCCACCTCCAGAAACCTGCACCTTCATGCCTGGAGATTGAACAGGGCAACCTGAGTTCTTTCTCTCTCCCGCCTGATGTGGTGGATGTTATTTTATCGGCCAGGCGACACTCCACCAAGTCCATTTACTCCTACAGGTGGTCTAAGTTTGTAAAATAGTGTTAGGAGAGATCCATTGGCCCTTTAAAGGTCCATCTTTCCAATGTGCTTCAGTTTGCTCTTTCCTTGGCTCAGCAGGGTTGTGCTGTGGCCACGGTTAAGGGCTATTTATCAGCCTTATCGGCTTTTCTGTGTCTTCCAGACCAGCCGTCGTTATTTAAATCTCCTATTGTTTTAAGATTTATCAAAGGTCTTACTAACAGGTTTCCACCTACTCCCTTTGTAATGCCACAGTGGGACCTTAATCTTGTTTTAACTTTTTTGATGGGGTCTCCTTTTGAACCCCTTCATAGCTGCCCTTTGAGGCTGTTGTCCTTTAAAACGGTCTTTCTTGTAGCCATAACCTCGGCAAGGAGGGTAAGTGAGCTTCAAGCTCTTAGTTCGAAACCTCCGTTTTTATCCTTACATGCTGAAAGGATGGTACTTAGGACCAGGGCTGCTTTCCTACCTAAGGTAGTTACTCCCTTTGATCTGGGGCAGTCGATTAATCTCCCTGTGTTTTATCCACCTCCTCATCCTTCCAAGGAGGAGGAAAGACTTCACCGATTGGACCCTAAAAGAGCTGTGAGCTTTTATTTGGACAGAACGAAGGATTTTCGTTTGGATGATCAGCTCTTCGGGGGCTATCTCGGACAATCTAAAGGCAAAGCTGTGCACAAGCGCACTCTGTCCAGGTGGATCATCCTAGCCATCTGCTACGCCCTTGCTGGTAAGGATCCTCCTAAGGGTATTAGAGCTCATTCAACTAGAGCTAAATCTTCTACCTCTGCTTTGGCCAGGGGTGTTCCTGTGGCAGACATTTGTAAAGCCGCGACTTGGGCCTCCCTCCATACTTTCGCAAAGCATTATTGCTTAGACTCTGAGATGAGGAGGGAGGGCCACTTTGCGTGCTCTGTCTTGCAAGACTTTTTGGTATAGGAAGGTGGACACCCTCCTCCAGGAGTGGGACTGCTGTGGGAATCTATTCACAAGGTGAGGAATCCACTGGCAGATGTATCCATCAGAAGAACAAGTTACTTACCTTCGGTAACGCTTTTTCTGGTGGATACAATATCTGCCTGTGGATTCCGCACTGGCCCACCCGCCTCCCCGTTGTCCACCTTTGTATACCTTAACCCCTTCGATGTGCATGACGGAGCAGTTCCGTCATGCGCATCGGTTGCGCTGTGCGTATGACGGAACCGCTCCGTCATGGCCCCGCCCGCGCAATAGAACCTTCAGCACAGCGCGGTAATCCGCGCCGCGCTGAAGGGGTTAAAGGATGCCTTGCTTGACATGTTGTTTTATCTGGTACACTTATAAGAAATGCTTTTGCTCCTTAGCTTTCCTTTTTGTATATGTACTATGTATATTTGTTCGAATGTTGTATACTGTGTATACTTTGAATCTGTTGTCGGTCCACCTGTTCGCCTCGGAGGCACGGAAAAAATGGGTGGAACGGACGTCATCACGCCGACGTGGTTCTCTTATGGCTCCGGTGACGTCATACGGAGTCGCGAGCTGAGCCGAGGTATTATGACGTCCACGTCAGCGTAGAGAGCTGGGGAAAAAATTCTGTGGAATGCTGGTGCAGGGGATATTCACAAGGTGAGGAATCCACAGGCAGATATTGTATCCATCATAAAAAGCGTTACCGAAGGTAAGTAACTTGTTCTTCGGATCCGGTCAGCCTTCTAGATAAGCTCCTCTCGACTGTGATATGCATACGTCTGTCCAAACAAGATAAGGCAAACAGCCTACAAACTAGGGCCCATCAACAAGGGCCAAATAGGTCCATATCGGTAGATTCATTAGGAGAAAAAGACCAGTCAGTCTATTGAGCAAACAGAGTACCAAACAGTGGAAAACCACCCTTAGTGCACCCCCCCACTCGCTCAGCTCCCCCAGCAAAAAATAAAGAGAAGCAGGAGAAAATGCAGCCACCTCAGTCCAATACGACAGTGGAGGCATGCACCTCACAGGACCTAGCTGTTACCTAGTCAGGATTAAAATAATGTCATCCACCGTGCCGTGGGTAACCCCCGGAGGGTGTCTTCCAGTCCTGGTACTGCTGAGCCCACCAAGCTCAAAGTGGACCCACTGCGGAAGAGTGATTCATGGGGAGTTCCCTCCAGATCTCAGGGAAACTGACACCTCCACCGCCCTCATCTGTTCCTCGGCCACCTGCTGCTTAGTAGGCTAGTGTGCCCCTCTTCAATGAGAGCATTGCTGCCTCTGGCATGGCAGCTGAGTATGGTCCACGGTCTCTGGAAGCACCGTTTCATTATCGCAAAATTTCAGCCAGTCCCACGCTGCACTTATGAAAAAACGTAAACTTGTCCTCTGCCTGTACTCTGACGGCCCGGAAAAAGCAAGTAATAGAGCAACCCCAGCTTGCAAAGCCTCTTGTTAACTGCAATGAGAAAAGCCCTCTGAGTTTGCACCTGGAGGCCTGGAGGGTAAAGTGAAACCTTAGCCTTCACCACCACAAAGGGGTTATTGTTGCGGGCCTGCTGAAGGAGGAAATCTCGGTCGCAGAAATGCAGAAGGTGGATCAGACTGAGCAGGGTGGGGTCCCCGTCTTGGGCGGGTGGGCAGGTACTCTGTACGCTCATTCCAAGGCGTAGAACTTAAGACAGGCCATCTGGGGCCATAACCTCCTAAAGCCAGTCCTCTAGGAAACCCAGCATGGAATGGTCCTCCATTCTCTCCGGCAGCCATCAACCCTGATGTTATTACGGCAGGCCCTCCCTTCCTGATCATCTAGCTTGGCAACCAGCCATCGAGTGTGTGCCTCCAGTTCCGTGAGGCAGTAGTCCGTGTTTAGAGTCTCAGATGCCTAAGTTTGAACTGATGCCTCCAAGGCAGATAACCTCTCTGATATTTTTTAGAGTCTTCTTGGAGAAGGCCCAGCTCGACTGAGATCAATCTTAACCTCCACTCATTACCTGGTGGCATCGTTCACATCTAATAGCCTATCAAACTTGCTGCTGATGTGGGAGGTATCCCCGCCGCCCGCAGGAGGCACTCGCCAGGGCATCCTCCTTGGCCCTCTCAGTGCAACCTATGGTGGAGGCACAAAGAAGGGAGCAAGATTCAACCAGGGTCAGTAGTCAAAGACACCAGTAGCAGGGCCAGAAGGTACAGCACAGACAGCCACAACAGTAGTGTTGGTAATGGGGTGGCGTAGTAGTCCGTGGGATCCAGGGCCACCACTAAAATGAAGGCAGAAGGCGACCATCCACACCACTACTCAACTGAGGGCCCAGTCACCAGAGAAGGTTCCGTTGGTATCCAGACCAACCCCGAGCCAGCAAGCCCCCAGGTCCCAACCAGGGTGCCACCATTACGCTGAAGTCCAAAATATCAGGAAGAGCTATCCACAACAGCCTGGGCCCAGCAAGCACAGCCGTAGTAAGTGTGAGGAAGGCAGCAGTGTACTGCGCAGACAGTGCAGAATATCGCACCTTTGGTGCACCAGCCCTAATGTTGTAGGTAGTGGTTCATAGAGGGGGGCCCCTAATCAACCCAGATGGTTCCACACAAGGACCCACAGCAGGGAGAACTGAAACAATCGAGAAGCCCAGCAGCCTGATTCCTGGGGCCTCCATCAGTCCCTGGGACCAGCAAGCCAGAATGCAGCACACCAGGGGAACTGCCCCGGAGAAATTCCGCATTTCTCACCGGTTAGCCCAGAGGGAGGAGAAGAGAAAGCTGTCTCAAATAGCAGTGTGGCACGCCCGCATTATCCACGGCCCACCGCCGATAGCACTCTGTAATGAAAAGGGGAGGGAGGATCTGCCTCAGAATACAGGTGCCAAAGACAGCAGTCTGGGCCCCCGTCACTGATCGAGTTGCCGGGAGGAGTTTGAGGGAACACCCCCACAGTAAGTGCCACCAAGAGCGCCACAGAGCCAAACCTACTGCGTGGTCCGGGTCTGACTCGAGCTCCCTCCGTGTAGTTCCGGAGCTGCCATCTTGCTACCACAATGAAGCCTCTAGTACCAGACCTCCTCAGCTTTCTGTGGGCGCAGCGCGCCATTTCAGTGCCCATGGCCCCCACCAGATTGTTGGCGATCCAGGGGCACTCGGGCTGGCATCTAAACGGCTGTGGTGGCTGGGAGACGCTAGGAGCCCATAGGCTTGCGAGAAGCTCGTGCTGCCAGCTGCTCAGGACATGGCGGCCCACTCCGCCCCCTGGATCAATCCCATGTTGACCAGCATTCCATGTCTCCTTTATGCCTGCTTGTCCTGAAATTTTTCACCTGTCTCTAGTACACTTGGAGGGAAGAGATAGTAAAGACAGGTCATCACAGACACAGATGGATGCCTGGCAATCCTCCACTGTGGGATCTCAAGGAAAGGTATTTGTTTTTGTTTTATTAAACTTTTTATTTATAACCAGATGGCTATACAATGCACATAACATCGGGTTGAGGCTGACATAAGACAATATCTTACATTGCATGGTATACACAATGACAGTGTTGAAAAAGAGGTGATTGCATACAAAAGAGTTCTCCTAATTACATTTCCAACCACAGTGCATCGGGCATTCAGCTGATAGCGACTCGACATCAGACTAGTAACCCATATCACATCCAAGCAAGTGGGTACCCTACACAAAGCAAACTAAACAGCGAGTTGCAATGGAAGATATATTTCAAGCATCATCTTACGTGTGCAGTGTATGTTGAGGGTCAGCTTCTGGGATCGCATCTCTGCTTAGGAGAAATTAGGTAAAAGGTTCCCATTTTTCTCTGGAACGTGCTCTAGGGGACAACAACTCCCAGTATGCTGATAGCTGCTTATGACAGTAGGTGACATCTGTAATCCAATCTCACGGCTTAGCAGCTCTCATTCCACCCCAATAGAGCGCAACTCTGCGCTTTGCACGGAGGAGCAACAAGGACGTCAATTTAAGGTATTTACGGGGCACATCTTTAACATATCCTAATAGACCAATGAGTGGGGAGACATGTTTATAATCGCCAATCATATTGAAGACCTCGGTCCAAAATGTGGCAACCGCTGGGCAATGCCAAGCTAAGTGCAGGAAATCCAAGCAGGGCGCATGACAACAGTGGCAGTGAGAGTCAGGGGAGAATCCTATCCGAAATAATTGTGTTGGCATACGATACTGTCGTTGCAGAAATTTGAAATGTATAAAACAAAGTCTATAGTTACGGGACAACATTTCGAGCTGAGCGCAGCAGTAGGTCCACTGTGTATCTGTCAGAAGACTAGAGAGATCTGTGTTCCACTCCTGTCACGCCCTTGGGGTGAGCACTGGGGCAGACTGCTGCATAACGCGGTAGAGGCACATTATTAGCTTGCGCTGAGGAGGAGTTAGATATATATGCTCTAGTGCCGAGAATGTCTGTGGGGGAGCCAGAAAGTGTCGTGAAGCACTCCGCACATGGCCCACACCTGAAAGTACAAAAAGGTATCCAGTAATGTGACAGTAATGGTGTCAGTAGAGGTCTGAGGCTCGAGAAAGTGACCCGAGGGATAGAGATCAGCAAAGGACCAAATGCCCAACTTCTCAGCGCATCCAGCAGCGTCTCTGTCCTGGAGCAGTGGCAGAAGGGGGTGATTGGCCACAGGAACGGATGGAGCGTGCAGCTGTGCGCAGCCAGCGCGTCTCATGAGTCCAGTCCACGCCCACCGCAAACACTGCGTTGTACCAATTTCCGCCCCAGGTGGCTTGTAAGGGAGGAACATGGCCGTAGCAAGTGGCCAGGGAGTAACCCAGTCTAGTTCAATAGCAATATGGGGTTGAAAAGGCGCAGGGTGTATCCAATAATGGAGAAACTGGCCCTGGGTGCAGAATGCATATAGATGAAAATCTGGAGCGCCCACTCCACCCTGCGATTGCCGTAGCGTGAGCAACTCGTATGTGACTCGGGCCTGCCGACCCGCCCACACCAAAGATATCAAACGGGATCGTAGGTGCCTGAAGAAGCTGACCATGAGTGGAATAGGGACATTCACAAATAAATAAAGGAATTTGGGCAGCACGTTCATTTTCGCAATTGCGATGCGTCCCGCCAGTGACAGGGGTGTGATATTCTAACCACTCTATAGCCCTGCCATAATTAGCACGCCAGAGGTCCTTGACGTTTATACAAATCCACACACCCAAATACTTTATTTGACCATCCGCCCACTGGAACGAATACTCTGAGGTAGGGGTGGAAGTCGTATCAGTCAGGGGGAAAAGAATGGACTTCGTTCAATTTATCTGTACCCCAGAGTGAGCGCCGAACCTGACCACTTTGCGGATTAAAGACAACAGGTTGACCTCCGGGTCCCTCATATAGAGAGTGATATTATCTGCATATAAGGAGACTACTAAGCCCCTAGATGTAAACCCCAAGTCCCTCCCTGCATAGTGTTGGCGCAAGTGTGCAGCAAGTGGTTCCACTGCGATGGCAAATAATAAGGGGGACGGCGGGCAACCCTGCCTCATACCCCGCGTAACTAGAAATGGGCTATAAATGTGCTAATTGAGGCACACATGCGCACGGGGCAAATTGTACAAGAGACGGATTTGTGAGAGAAATGGGGCACCCAAACCCATCCTCCCCAACAGAGGAAAGATATTCCCATTCAAGCGTATCAAACACTTTTGTAGCGTCCAATAAAGTGGCTGCCACCGGTAACTGTGGGTGCAGGTAATGCAATATCGCGAAGAGGGTTCGCAGGTTGTGGGATGTTGATCTGCTCGGTATGAAGCCAGATTGTTCGGGCCACACCATGATGGGTAGGAGCAATTGTAGTCGGTTAGGTAATTTTTTGGCGTATATTTTAGTGTCTGTATTTATCAAACATAGGGGACAGTAAGAGTCGCACTGATTTGGCGGCTTATCAGGCTGGAGGATAGTGACTATCACAGCTTCCCACAGAGACAGAGGAAGGCGCCCAGTCTCCAGAGCATCCTCATACATCTCTGTGAGTTTGGGAGCAAGGATCTGAGAATATTCTTTGTAGAAAGCAGAAGGTAGTCCATCCACTCCTGGGGCTCTTTCAGGAGGAAGGCTGGAGATTACCTGGTGCACCTCTTCAATTGCAATGGGAGAATTCAAGAATTCTCGTTGGGCATCAGATAACCAGACAAGCTGTAGGTCGTCACAGTACTTTTGTAAAGCCGCAGTGCCCACTATGGGGGTGGTGGAGTAAAGGTGAGCAAAGAACGCCGCCATTGTTTGCAGGAGGTCAGTCGAAGAGGTGCATGCATGCCCTTCCGTATCCAGCAACTCAGCCACATGTGACATAGCGTGCGGCTCTTGAAGTAGGTGATCTAGGGTCCTGCCAGGGCGGTCATCCTCACCGTATCTACAGGCCTGGGACTCACAGCCCAGGTAATGTGTTTCGCATAGTGCCTCATCTTGATATTCCGACTTCTTATCTCGAATACCTGCCAACGTGGCCGGGTCACCCAACTGGGAGAAGTCTGATTCCAATGTCGCAATATCAGCTTCCAGTCTTGGGGGCGTGCCTCAGATCGTTTTGTGGATACCATTCTGCTTGGATATACATACACCACGCACAACGACCTTTAAGGCATCCCACAGATAGGAGGCGATCTGACTGAGTCAGTGTTTAGCTCAAAGTAGTCTTCAATGGCCGCCCGAACCTCTTCACGAAAAACTACATTGTGCAGGCCCCAGAGGGGAGCAGCGAGGAGAATGCACGCAACAAAGCATGAGACAGTTGTATGGTCAATTGGACCGGACTGTGATCAGAAAGGGTGTGGGGGAGATGTGTGAAGAACACTGTCCAGAGCTGTACATCCCTAGTGGTGAGCCAATAATCGATTCTGGACCAAGCCCTGTGCTGCATCGATAAGCAAGTGCCTGCGCGAGCCATTCCGTGCGCGCATCGCCATAGGTCAACAAGGCAATTGTTCGTTATTAATGTATGATGGGTTTGGGCCACACAAGGGTGGGGACGTCGGAAGCTACCCGCTCTATCAAGGGCGTCATCTAAAGGGACATTAAAGTCACCCCTCCAGAGCACCATCCGGGACCATTATCTGTGATCAGCTGCCAAATCCAAACAAAAAAGTCAGGGTCATCAGTATTAGGCCCATATATGGCAGCCAAGGTCACGGGAGTGTTGTGCAGGGTACCCGTACGGATAATGTAGCGACCATCCCAATCGCTAATACAGTTAGTGGTGTGCCACGCTAGGCCCCTTTCGTATATGGATACTGACCCCCTAGCGTAATTTGAGTAAGTGGAGGAGAAGGTCTGATAAGAAGACCGGGAAGCAGTACCTTGGCCAGGTGAGTTTCCTGCAGGTAGCAAATGTCGATCTTGTGTCTGACTAAATAAGAGTGTATCAGCCATACCTTACTGCCATTATTTAGGCTGCGAATATTCCACGTGATACAGGTGACAGTGGATATCTTATTCTGGGCTATAATGTCTGTAAACATGCATGATCAGGATGCCAGGCAATGAACCAAAGATATACAGTATAACAGCGTCAATCATCTGCGAGTATTGCAGGGCATTTTGCCCATGCATCATTCACTTTTTAACTTTTTTAAACCCCTCCCAACCTGGACCCAAACAGGAACTGTGCATGCCCCATCCCCCCGACCCACATCATTCCCCCAATTAGGTTGTGCTAACTCACCCACTAACATTTAGAACTGGGAATTATCCCACAGGGCAATGGATGTGCCAAGCTGATAACCCGCCAGAGAGGCTGGGTGGCCGAGTACAGAGAGGTATCTGGGTAGCCCATCTCGGCAGACAGCAAGATACGGGGGAATCTGTCATTTCAGGTAGACATTCAAACATCGACAATTTAAAGACTGTATACCAGGCAAGCATCTGAAATAAGTTGCCGTGCCTAAAGACACCCCAGGAGATAAAAAGCTCCAAGAATATATATGAATCTCCCAGAGAACAAATGGGACAGTAAAAGTTCAGTCATTATCACTTAGCTGCGCCTCAACCGAGGAATGTGGAGAATCCTTCGAGAACCGAGCAGATCTGGCCTGCTGCTTGGCGAATTTCAGAGCCAGCTTGGCATCTGTGAAATACTGTGATTTGCCTTCTCGCATGATGTTCAGTTTCACTGGGTATGAGGGCATACGATATGTCCAGCTGTTGCAGCAGGAGTTTAACTGGTAGAAATTTGCGGTGGGCGGCTTGCACAGCAACCATGAAATCAGGATAAAGTCACAGAATTACCCTGGTGCTGCAGCTTCCCTTTTTCCAAGGCCAGCCTGAGGGCTGCATCCCGGTAGTTCAGCAACTGGGCAGCGATAGGGTGCGAGGCAGCTCCCACTGGAGGCTTAGGGCCAAGTGACCTGTGGGCTCTTTCAAACGGTAACACCGGGGACGGGTCAGCTCCAAAGAGGTCTTTGAGTAGAGTTTCCATTTTGGACATTGCGGTAACCTCGGGCTCCCCCACGATGCAGATACTGTTGCGCCTCAAACGGGCTACATTTGCTCCTTGGCTACAGCCTGGCCGTCATCAACATCCGATACCCGGGTCTCCAGCTGCTTGATTCTCGCGTCATGTGTGTCAACGCCCTTTTTTACATGGTCCAAATGCACTGTGAGCATGTCCAACTCGGTATCTATGGTCTTCAAGCTGGATTCTACCTCCATTAGTATCTCATGAAGGTCCGACTCCTGTTCGTCGGCTCACCAGGGGCCAGCACCCCGCGAGCCATGCCCCCGCACAGTCAGCCTTATGAGAGGCGTTGCGCTTCTCGAAGGTGAGCTTGATCTGCCTCCCATCGTGTTTGCCCATGATGCACCAGTAACTTCCAGCAGCAGCACACAGAGACCCCGCTGCGGCGACAGCTCACACCTCGCACCCTGGGCCACTGTCAGTCCCACAGTGGGACTGAACATAAGGGCAGCTTCGCAGCAGGCAGGGGAAGAAGAAACAACGCTGCTGACTGGCACCGCCACCTCCCCAGGCAAGCCTCAGCAGTCGGCAGGCGCAGGCCACGTCCAGCAGCCACAGAAGAAGAGCGGAAACTGAGTCTACTTCACGTGAAGGAGAGGAAGGTCAGCAGTGGATCCTTGTCACCTGCAAGTCCACTCTGTGCAAGTTCTGTGGAAATGTGGGCTAGCTGCAGGCCGCAGGGTTGGGGGAGGGAGAATGACGGCAACACAGTTGAGTCTCCAGCTGGTAGTAATGTCGAGGGGGTGAAGACAATGGACACAGTATCAGTCACAACGTCTGGATCCATCCCCGGGCAGAGCGTAGGCCCAAACAAGGACCGCCTCAGAGAGCAAGCAGGAGGCTGGTCTCAGTCACCACACTGCAGGCCTCCCGCACTGCAGTCACAGCACACCCGCCGCTGAAGCAAGACAAACGCAGCCACGCACAATGGAAATGTCTCTTCTCCTCCCCCAGAAGCCTCAACCGCAGCAACCCACCAGAATTTCAGCCAAACAGCGGCCAGGCATGGAGCAGTTCATGGGCCTCCACCGGGATCCATCACGGAGAAGAATGGGAGGCCGCACCCCAGTCCTTACCGATCAGGCCTCCCACTGAACGGATACTGTCTTCCCACCCCAGGAGGGTGGGGCCCACAGAGATTCCTCTAAAACGTGTGCCTCAGGTGTGGCTACGGCCCACTCACACTCTGCTCCGCTCTCCGCAGCAGCCCCCTCTCACCAGCTACACAGTTCAAGTCCACCGACAGGAGATGGGAGGGCCGGCCACAGAGCAGTCCCAAACATTCATGTCAGAATCGCTCTCCCAGACCAGGAACACGCCTGGAGATTTGCACCCTGCTGGGTCGCGACCACGCCACAGGTAGGCTGCCCTGCAACCAACCCCCGATCGCCTCCGCAGCACAGCGGCAGGGTCTCAGACGCAAGGCAGTTTGCTCTGCGGCTCTGCTAGCAACATCAATGCTGCCAGGGCACCCCGTAGTGAGCGGATTATGTCGGATGAAAGACTCGACTGGCACAGCTCGCCTAAGGCACAGCCATCTTGCTGCTCGGCGAAACCATGTCTCCCGCCCCCTGCCCCCCCCAAGGAAAAGGAAAGGCATTGTTGATCTGAACCGACAATTAAGTGGCAAACGACTACAACAATTACAAGGGAGAGCAAGCATCACAAAGCTGAAAGAGGGTGCAGATAACCAGTTGCTGGGCAGAGATGCCTCTTTTCTCTCTAACAAAATGTCCATCTATCAGCCTAGGTCAACACCCTTATAAATTGCAACAGCAGGTGTTCCTCTCATCATTTCCTTACTTTCTGGTGCCTGTTGTGTTTTGAGGGATTGTGGAACTGTTCAGCCACCCTTCCTGGGACCTTCCCTTGATATGTTGGGAGCAGATAATTGAAGTGGAATGTAGGAATCTCTCTTTGATTGGCCCACTAGACTGTAGTGTGCCTTCACTCCATTACCCTCATCCTGAAAGTCAGTAATAGTGAATTAAGTAGCCTGCCCTGACAACATTAATCTTGGTATCTCACATTAAAAAAAGTCTATCAAGTCAATCATAATAGAACAGTAGAATTCATAAATATGCTTGTAACAAACCTTTTAAAACGGGGTGATTCAAATTAGAGGAAGAATAATGTTGTAATTAATTACAATCCAAAACCAGCTCTAAAGAAGGAGATAAAACATTTTACTTATCAAATGATACAGTAGCAAGGGTATGCATACCAAGACAAACACTTTACTCTGACCCTTCGTTGGTTAGCAGTAGTCCCTTTCCACATGGTGGTCTCTCCGTCTCTCTTTAGGGTCATGCTACTCTGCTACTCTGTCAGCAAACTTGCCAACTTGTTCACCTCAAGTTTTGAGTACTGAAAACCTGAGGTTCAGGGACAGGTCTTTTCTAGGCAGTAGTCATTCCCATCCATTACTCCAGTTGTTCTGCTGCCTGGGCTGCTCGTCTGAATACTGAAAATATGTTAAGGCTTGTTTTCTACCCAAAGGTTTACTTGCCAGCTCCTCCAAACCCTTCTGTGTCCTATTTTTTTTTTTAAAGATGGGCTCCTTAAGGGAAGGTGTTAACTCCTTCCACCCTTAAGGCCCAGAAGGAAGAAGTTATCGCATTCAAGGTCATCAGTGGGATCAGTTCCCTGCTGGATTCTAGGCTTCTCCAAAGATTCCATAACTGAAGGCTGGTGCTTTAGTCACCACTTCTCTCCTGGAATCTTTCATTAGCTTGAGGGATCTGGAGCCTCCTTCACACCATTCCAGTACCCTCGTTCTCGGCAAGGTTGCTTTTTTGTGGTCATTGCATTAGCGTGCAGATTAGTAGAACAGGATTTCTCTGTGGATTCTGAAGTGTATTATTTGGTTGTGCCATACTGTAATTAGAGTTCTGGGGTTCACACTAAGGTTTAATCTTAGACCCACCTAGGCCAGGAAATTGCCCTCAACTCTGGAGAAACAGTGGCTTCATATTCTAGATGTAAGTGGCACCCACCTCAGTTCCTTCAGTGGTATAGAAGAGTTTTGCGAATCAGATTCCTTGGTCCTTAAAGGAAGGTAGGTAAGGGGAAAAAAAGACTGGCTTCTTTAAGTGTGACTGCCTGTCATCAAGTCAGATGTGATGTTGGGGAACAGAGGGAGATGGCTGTTTGTTAGGCCAATGCACAAGGAGTCCTTTTGCATGAAATTTGTTGAGCAGCTATGTTTGCCTGCCAGCAAACGTTTGTTGTTCATTATGCGTTGGACGTGTAGTTTTTACTTTACTCTTCAGTGTATTCACAAGTACCAAATGTTCATTTCAGTCAGTCAGTCAAAAACTTTATTCGATATATAAAATATCGTAAAAGTATAAAACATATAAAAACAGTGATTAAGATGAAAAAAAACAAGAGAAAGTTACGACAATATCTGTAGCAGCATGATTCGTAAACCCCGAGGGGAGAGGTAGTCAGCAATCTATACAATATAAGAAAAAAACAAGTGTAGCAGCAATAGGCCAATTCAAATAATGCTAGGGGCTAGGCTGGATCAAGGAACATTTGGGCTTGGCACGAAGGCTGGCACTTCTTAAGTAGCCTCTGTCTAATCCTCCATGCCCCCCCCAAGAACTTGGCAGTCCCACAGATGACACTAGGGACTGTTGTCTCGTAGGTAAGGATGCGCAGGGCCACCCTGACTGACCTACAGCCCAGATTTAAACAGATCGGTTTCAGCCATCTAGATCGTACCTGGCTGTATGCCCGACAAGCAAACAGAAAGTGGGCGGTTGATTCCGTAGGGGAGGCACAGCCCGGGCAGCCCTTTGCGGCACCCTGCTTGCCACTCCACCCTGTCTGGAACTCGTGTAATGGTAGAGTACCATATCTAAGCTTGAGGTATAATGACCTATCGCTTGGAGACTCAATCAGATCCAAAAAAGCCTCTAGTCTGGGTATGGGTTTAATATCCAAATATTTCTCACTGAGAATACCTTTCTGGGACCTCAGGGTAGCAGCGTTAATCCAGGCCCAATAGATTTTTTTTACAATGGGTTTGGAAGGGGGGCTCTGGCTCTCCCAAAACTCGCTCAAACCACCAATTTGTATAGATTAGATACCCAGGGAATCTTAAAGCGAGCACCAAGTAGAAGAATGTCGTTCAGGGCAGATGCATACTGGCCCAAGTCCGGGGACCTTCTTAGCCTAACCCAATATAATAGAGGGCGTAGTCTAGCCACGTCGCTTATGGGGTGTCTGCCAAGATCATTTGTTATTGTTACATGCTTCATAAATGTGTTACCGTTCTCTCTAGTTTTTATAATTTGGCACAGTCAGCACAGATAAGTGCATCCTGAGAATATGTAAGGATTGGAGAGGAAGACAAACTAGGCGTTAATGGACCAATTATGAACATGTAGTCTTCATTATTCTAAGCCTTAGTTCCCTCATTGGAGTCCTTAATAATGCTCATACTCCCTTGTAGACCTCTGCAGGGTTATTTTATAGCTGAATAGCAATACAGGCGATGAGAATAGTCAATGGGGATTGAGGAGTAATAAGCAGGGCAGACGTTTGTGAAAAGGGAAGGGTAAAATCCCCAGTTTGGCTGGAGAACGAAAGAATATACTCCTGTTTGTAACTCAGGTTACCAGCTTCAGGTTTATGACTCAGCCTCCCATACACAAAGGCAGTCATGCAATGATGAGAAAAACTAGGATCAGAATTGATCAAAAGGACTGGTAAGTAATGGCCCCATGTCTCAGTATGTCCACTCATCTTCCAAGCGTAGACTTCTGATACTGTGTTCCACTAACCTCCAAACCTTTCTTGACCACCACATTCCTTTGGGAAGGAGTGGCATAACTAAAGGGGAGGGAAAAGTTAAGGGTGAAACAACCCTCCATAAAACATTAATAGGGACTTGGTCCTTTGACCGCTTGTCTTAACCTGCTTGGTTTTCTCCACCTCCTTTTGTTCAAAGAGGCAGGAGCACATTTTTGAGACCCCACCTCATGTATTCGACTATGAGACCAATGTGTGCAGAGGGCATTTACATTACTTGTTGGCAGTATCAGACGAGACTGCAGGGAATGACTAGTTATCGAGTCTAGACTACCCCTCCATTTCTCCAGCACATGGAATGGCTGCAATACTTTCAAATGCAAAAACAACAATTGATGGACAGAATGCAGAACAATGTCATACATTCACCCCAGTACAGAGATCTGGGCCTAAATCCATCGTTTTTTTGCTCACCATGCCATTCCAGTTTGAACCCAGCCATATGCAAATCAGTCTTGACCCTGTGCCCCATGGGAACAGTCCAGCCCGAACTGCCAAGCCAGGTCCTCCTTGGACTGGAAACAAGCATCCTAGGACCGGTTTCGGGCTTTCAGCACTCGTCAGCCAAGATAGCTTGATTCCAGTGGCATGGAGAGCACGGGACTCACGTCTGAGCATACCCTTCCCACTCGGGGTGACAAATGCAAAAACAACAATTGATGGACAGAATGCAGAACAATGTCATACATTCACCCCAGTACAGAGATCTGGGCCTAAATCCATCGTTTTTTTTCTCACCATGCCATTCCAGTTTGAACCCAGCCATATGCAAATCAGTCTTGACCCTGTGCCCCATGGGAACAGTCCAGCCCGAACTGCCAAGCCAGGTCCTCCTTGGACTGGAAACAAGCATCTTAGGACTGGTTTCGGGCTTTCAGCCCTCGTCAGCCAAGATAGCTTGATTCCAGTGGCATGGAGAGCACGGGACTCGCGTCTGAGCATACCCTTCCCACTCGGGGTGACAAATGCAAAAACAACAATTGATGGACAAAATGCAGAACAATGTCATACATTCACCCCAGTACAGAGATCTGGGCCTAAATCCATGGTTTGTTTGCTCACTATGCCATTCCAGTTTGAACCCAGCCATATGCAAATCAGCCTTGACCCTGTGCCCCATGGGAACAGTCCAGCCCGAACTGCCAAGCCAGGTCCTCCTTGGACTGGAAACAAGCATCCTAGGACCGGTTTCAGGCTTTCAGCCCTCGTCAGCCAAGATAGCTTGATTCCAGTGGCATGGAGAGCACGGGACTCACGTCTGAGCATACCCTTCCCACTCGGGGTGACAAATGCAAAAACAACAATTGATGGACAGAATGCAGAACAATGTCATACATTCACCCCAGTACAGAGATCTGGGCCTAAATCCATCGTTTTTTTGCTCACCATGCCATTCCAGTTTGAACCAGAACCAGTTCGGGCTGGACTGTTCCATGAGGCACAGGGTCAAGACTGATTTGCATATGGCCATGTCTGAACTGGGGTGGCGTAGTGGGCAAAAGAACGATGGATTTAACCCAGATCTCTTGACTGGGGGAGAATGTCTGCATTGTCAGCATTCCGTCCATCAATTGTTTGTTGTAACGCTTTTCGCCCTAAGTGGGATGGGTATTCCCAGACGTGGGACCCGTGCTCACTACGCCACTGGAGTCAAGCTATCCTGGCTGATGACGGCTGATAGCCAGAAACCGGTCCTAGGATGCTTGATTCCGGTCCAGGGAAGACATGGCTTGGCCGTTCGGGCTGGACTGTTCTCATGAGGCACAGGGTCAAGACTGATTTGCATATGGCCATGTCTGAACTGGGGTGGCGTAGTGGGCAAAAGAACGATGGATTTAACCCAGATCTCTTGACTGGGGGAGAATGTCTGCATTGTCAGCATTCCGTCCATCAATTGTTTGTTGTAATGCAATACTTTCAAAGGCATGGTATTAGGACTTCAATAGGAGTGTTGCTTAATACTTAATAGAATCTATAATTCAGTTGCTTCACCTACTTTATGATCTTGCGCCATAATAAACTTGATAATGTGTATGTAAACAAAAGAATGATGTATTGTGGATCTCACATTCTAATGATCTCGTCTCCATGGAGCACTAGAATTCATCCAACAAGTCATACTTTCTATGTTTATTTCTTACCAATAAAACTTTGTGTCTTTGCTTTTCAGCGTTCTTGGTGACGAAGTTGTTGGGATCTGGTCCAGGCACAGTGAGAAAGCTGACGTCACCTGTGCCTCTGTGTCTCACTCAGGAATCAGCCTCGTCACGGGCGATGACTTCGGCATGGTCAAGTTGTTTGACTTTCCCTGTCCAGAAAAGTTTGTAAGTTCCTCTTTTTTGATGTTGCTAGTGTGACCCCACATCTTTGAAAGCTTAAAGTACTTTTGTAATAGAAATTTGTAGTCCCCATCCTTGAGTCGAACGTGCTTGCCCGAATCACTCAATGTTTCAGGTGATTCAAGAAGCCCACCAAATATTTCCAAAATTAAGAGTCAAGTTTGTGTGTTTTTTTTATTTGTAATGATTTATTTTTGTCGATTGGGAAGAAGAGGCCTTCACGTGACAGAACCAGTTTTATTTATTTTAAATTCCTGACTGACCGGGTGTATGGGTGTATGGCGACTCTCATTGACTCCCCCTCTCACCTTCCCCCCGTACACAGTCTGTTGATTATTTCTTTGTCATTTAACCTGGGTGACAATCCTTCAGCTATCCCAGGCTTCCACCTTCATAGCCATAGTAGATAGAATTTTATGTCTGTAGCATGCATATTATGCCTCTGAGGCTGTTTGTTTTTTTAAAAGCCTGTACTGCCTTGAAGAGACCATGGCAGAGGTTAAAAAGAAGAAAAAAAAGGCTAAATTGTGGTGTGGGCTTGAGACTTTGCCACAAATTCATAGATCCGCAAAAAATTATAGGTTTCCCAAATACTTTAAGAAAACCTTAAACCTCAAAATGTTTCCCCCTGTCCTGTTTGCAAGAGTGTGCTGTTTAGACTGGCCAGGGACGGCTCTAGGGCGGTGCGATCGGTGCCACCGCACCGGGCGCTGACTTGGGGTGGGGGCGCCCTGTTTGCAAGTATATTTGCATTTTAAAAGCACCTGCTGCCGCGTTCCTTGCTTCCAACAATTTTCAGGCATCAATAAAAACATCAAGATCACTCCAGTGATTATTGTTCCTGCTGGAGAGAGATCGGAGGTTTGTCTAGTGGAAGTTTTGACTCCTTGTAAGGTAGTGCAGTGGGTTAATATGCCTATTGCAAAGAATGTGTACTATGCAGATCACAAAGTTAATATAATGTAAACAGATCAGTGGGTTACTGCTTGTGTCCCAGGGATCCTTTGTTACTTGCAGTTTATAAGTTAAAATCTTAATATAGCATAGTGACCTATTAACTTATTATCATTAAAGAGCTACATGCAAACTACAAGATATGTATTAGTGCACTAAGTCATTGTGCCCTGTCTTTCATTATCCTAAACTTGCAAAAAGGGTTCATTTGGGTAGAAGAAATCAATTTTTATTATTAAAGTAAACCCATAACAATTATGTCATGTTTTAAATTCTGAATTTGTGCTTTTCCAGACAAAGGACTAAACTATACTGCCTACCAGTTTAGATGACACGTGACTCCTACACCTTTAAGTCCTCTGCCTTATGTAACATTCCCTATACACTGATTTACAATGTGTGTGTGATTTAAAGTGCTCTGACACCATACACTGCTATGAGTGGCGCTATAAAACTAAATCAGTTTGAGAGAGTGGTTATAAACGGTGATCGAGAGGGAATCCGTGGTAGATGTGGGCATTGGGGGGTGCCTACAAACACTGTTGCACAGGGCGCCAAAGCCGACCCCGAGACTGCTATTGTGAAATGAAGGTAATGCACACCATTTGTGCTGCACATTCTTCTACGTGTAGCTCACGGTTCAGAAATAATGTGAACTTTGGCTTCTAAACTCAGAATGTGCTGCTGGTGCTTCTTAGGTACCACTCACTTTTTAGGTCTCGGCTAGCGAAGGCTGCGCTTGCGCAGTCTCGCTCGCGAGACATAATGACTTGGAGAAGAGGGGCTTGAACCCGCCCCTCTTCTCCCCTGTTCTCCATTGGCTGGCCTCTTGAATGCTGGCCAGCCATTGGAGAAGAGGTCCGTCACTCCGAACAGGCCCCGTCCTTTTCGGATTCGGGGGCGTGTTTTTTGCAACTTTTCTAATTATCTCCTCCAGCCAATGGCTAGAGGAGAGAAAAGAAAAGCACGCCCCCAAATCCGAAAACGCCGCTGCCTTTCTCCGAGGCATTTCTGCTTCGCCTCGGAGAAAGGCGGCGGCGTTAATGGCGTCCTCTCACCCTGCTGGCTCCCGTGTTGTTCGTTCCTGTTATGATTTGTTGATCAAAATGCTTCGAAGGAAGGTCATGTCTGTTTGACATTGAGGGTCCAACGAATTAATTTTGTTTTTACTAATAATGTTAAGGAAGCCAAGTATGCAAGTGTGTAGCGGATTTAAGAAGTAATGTGTAAAGTGTCTGCAATCCTCCGAATTTGTCATTGAAGATCACTCGCAGCACGACCCCTCAATTCGATTACTGCCACCACACGAGAAGCCCCTCCCAATCCTCTCCTTCTCCTCCCCACATCTTCGTTATTGAAATAAAATCTGGTTGCCATAGTGACCGTATGCCCGTCTCCACGCTTCACCCACAGCCACTGCTGTTTCTGTCCCCGGAGGTGCCACACGCCCACAGCCTTCCTTGTTTTGGTTTTTCCACGCATGCGCACTGGAGGTTATTCAAACCCTGAAACTGTAGTGTGTGTATAGCCAAGGTTGTGATGGGGAATGAGAGGTAGGGCGTCGTCACCGCCTCTAGGTTTAAGGTGCTTAGCGTTGCAGGAGGTTTGGGGGACGTTTCCTTCGTCAAATTGTACGTTTCTGGCAGGGAACGCAGTGGCATCTGCGGGGCCCGGCTGACGGAGCCCTGGGAGATAGCGGCGGGAAAGGATTGCGGACGACCCGGCGGCAGCCCGCAAGGAGCGGCTCACACCGGGGAGGGGGGCACCCGGCAACAGCGAGCGACCCCGCCCCCCCCGGGATGGGAGACAACCGGGGTGAGCTGGGGTCGCGCGCGGGGCACTGTGGGAGCTCGGGGGAGGGGTGACAGAGTGCCAGAGTTAGCACCCACCCCCCTCACTCAACATATAGTCTCATGCATTGCGCCCCCCAGCACCACTAGAGTATAGCAGGGTGTAAACTCCAGACAACCACCCCCCCACCCCGCCAGGGAGAATGACCCCCCCCTTGTAGGCACCCGGGGAGGGGGAAGGGGTCTTATGACACCCCTTGATTATTGTACCTTCCAGAGATTGCACCCTCCAGAAATTGTCACCACCGTAGGTATGATTTTGTCCCATCCAGTCATTCCACTGCCATTATGTGCCCCTGCCACCTCAGATATTTACCCACGAAGTCCCCTCCGTGATCAAGTAGGACATATGATCTCCCGCACACATACTGCTCCCTCCACCCAACAGTTGCTCCCAGTCAATGTTATTGCCGAGCAGTCCCCCATTCAGGGCCTTTCCACCCACCACAGGCTCTGCACTTTCCATCCAGAGCCTATTTTGGTTCTAAACATCGCCCTCTGACCCCGAGCACCTCCGTTTGGGGTGTGTGGATTGTGCAGTTCTCTTATGATCAAAGTGACTCTGTGGGACCTGTCCCAGGTACTCTAAATTAACTGCATCCCTCCCATCAGACAATTCTGCCCATGTTTATGTTCAGGGTTGGTTCTTTGGAAGAAAGAAGGTGCACCTACTCTAGTCACAGACATTGAACCTTTAAACCTACACTTCCTTGGGTGCCTCAAGCGTTTTCTGCTGCCCTTTCACCGCTCCTGCCCGTTCACTGCTCCTGTCCGATCAGCACTCCTGCTCATGCCCGAACACCACTCCTGCCCCGTCACTTCTCCTGCCCCGTCACTTCTCCTGCCCCGTCACTTCTCCTGCCCCGTCACTTCTCCTTCCCCGTCACTTCTCCTGCCCCGTTAACTGCTCCTGTCCATTCACCGCTCCTGCCCGGTCACCTCTCCTGCTCATGCCTAAACACCGCTCCTGCCCCATCAGTTCTCCTGCCCCATCAGTTCTCCTGCCCCGTCACCACTCCTGCCTTGTCACCTCTCCTGTCCCGTCGCTTCTCCTGTCCCGTCACTTCTCCTGTCCCGTCACTTCTCCTGTCCCGTCACCGCTCCTGCCCCGTCACCGCTCCTGCCCCGTCACCGCTCCTGCCCCGTCACCGCTCCTGCCCCGTCACCGCTCCTGCCCCGTCACCGCTCCTGCCCCGTCACCGCTCCTGCACCGTCACCGCTCCTGCACCGTCACCGCTCCTGCACCGTCACCGCTCCTGCCCGTTCACTGCTCCTGCCCGTTCACTGCTTCTGTCCGGTCAGCACTCAGTGGCTCTGTGTGTGGGTGCAAATGCAATAGGTCTCGCATTTGAGAGTGATTAAGCTATTGACATTGTAAATAACAATGCCGTTTCTTTAAATGTTTTAAAAACAAAAACATAAACAAAAATAATGTCATGAGCAATGCCAATAGCTCTAACTTTACCAATGCCGAGACCATTGCATTGTAAATGCTTGTTCTTTTTGAAAGAAGACCTAACCATGTGGCGAAACAAAAAGGCCCTTTGTGTAGTTATTTAGGACACTAATAAAACGGCATGCATGGTTCTTCTGTCTGCGGAAAGTGGAAATAAGGTTGAATGACTCTGCCACATGTTGGAAAAAAGGGAACATACATTTCTGTAGGATAAGGTATAAACTAATTGGATTCAATTATCAAGGTTTTTCCAGGCATTCCAGCAATTTTCACCTAGAAAATGTGTAGATTATCCAGGCTATCAAGTTCGTATGATTCACAAAAGTACTTTAAATGTTCCGAGGTGTAGACTATGTGTTCTTTGGGTACGCTACTCAAATGCTCTCTGTATGCAAGCAGTTTTGCGCTTTGATTAGAATGAAATGTATCATCTTAGCGGTCAGGGAAATTTGGGTTTTCTGTATCGGATAGAGAAAACCCCCTTTTGGTCTTAAATTGAAAAAAACACATATCAAGATCTTTAGCTGCATGTGCTTTGTGTGCCTCCTGGAGCAATCAAAAACAATTGCAAGGATCAGACAGAAATGAGGTGGACTTTTCGGTAATGTTTTTTGCAAATTCATCTAGTGACAGCATGGCATTAAAGTTTTTGTTCTTATTGCCATTTAAGAGTAAGCAAAACATATTTATCACATGAAACAGCATAGTGATGGTCAACCAAAAGTCCATAACCCTCCAACCCTCCCACCCTGTCCGGCTCTATCAGGACACATTTCTGTATCACATACTGCACAAGGCATGGCATTAAAGTTATTAGAACACTCAGTGTCCTCCTCTTAGGAAACGCTGTGAGGCAGTTCGGGATGCACAACATGGTTTACAAATCCTATAAATATATAAAGCAATAATGAGGACTAACCAATAATAACTGGTAATTTTCAGGGATTTTTGTTTTTGGATCCTAAGCATGACGTCTATTCACCTTAAATTTGTTCTTCGTTCTTTAAGATAAAGGATTATTACTTCGACCTCCTATGATCAGTCAGCGTCCTACGATTTATCAAGGCCAAACTTTCCCATGAAAAAAATGTTTGGCCAACTACGTTTTTGGTCAGTTTTGTGCAGATAAGTTCCGGAGATGCAATTTTTTTATAGGAGAGTCCCAATAGAGCACGTACCCATCCGACCTTCCATTTAGAGTTATTCGGTACGAAGAACTGAACTAATTAGGTTGACCAGATTTAGAAAGTGAATTTACCGAGCTACACTCTTGTGCCATAGTGCAAGGGTGTCTGAATTGTTGTAAGCATAGCTTTTGTGCAAGAAGGGGTCCCTTCCTGTACAAAAACTGTTTTCAGGCATTTTCCTCTTCTTACGTATGCTGTAGAATGCAGCACACATGCAAAGAGGAAAAACAAGGAATAACAAACATTTCTCCTCGTTACGCCAGCCTCAGAGAGGCACATCATTTTGGCACATTCCATATTTCATTGTAGACTTGCTTCAAAAACAATGGGTGGTTGCATGGAAAAACCCATACTCTCATGGAATGCCCACTAGAAGCAGAGTATTGCAAAGCAGTGCATTGCACTGAAATGTTACTTTAGGTTACAATCCAGTGCAAATCACGATTTGTGTAGGATTGTAAATCCCACCAGTAGACTTCTCTGTTCTGCGTTAAAAAAGTAACACAAACTCGACCCCAAGTCTTTGAAAATCTGGACCTTAGAGTTTTCAAAATCAGCTTCTGTCTCCTTGAAAATAGGTTTTCACAAGGGATATCATTTACAACTTTTGCATATGTTTGTGACTAGCAGTCCCGCTTCACTAATCCAAACTGCGTCAAATGGTGTGGACTTGGGATGGTTTTGACACAGGTGCCCAGACTTTTATATTTTTTAAATACGTTTTATGTATGCAGTCATTTTTCATGATTCTCTAGAACACGTTTCAAGAATTTGTGGTCTGGGGGAGGGCCCGAAGTTAAAAACGTTCAGTTTTGGCTTGCATGCATGAGTGGTAGATTTAAAATTGCATTATGCAAAAGTGGGACAAAAAGACATTGTGGCACCTACCACCATAGCCATTATGTGGGAGGCATCTAAAAAATGTGGGGACATTCAGCACATACTTGACCTGCCCAGTACCAGGGTATAAGGAGAGTTATTGTTTGTACTACCCAACATGGTTATGTGGCTGGGTAGCAGATGGGCCCTTCCTGCATATTTTCCTTAGTGTGAAGGATAAGGAACAAAATGCTTGTGTCCCTTAACTCTTTAGCGTGCTAGGGACTATGGAATACATTTGTTTGCTCCCTTGCTTAGCTCTCCAGAAATGGAACAGAAGCTTCCAGTACTGCACAAGCGCATAATCAGCTGTTAGGGTTACAGTGCTCATGGAGGCACAGTTTAAATATGGGCAGGTCCTCCAATACCCTGGGCTAAGGGTCTACAAGGCTATGAGATGAGACTTGCATTCGGCATGAAATAGGATTATTTTGTGTTTGCTTTGAATATTGTACAGCGCTCTCGATGTCAGTGGCTCAGTGCTCCTTTTGTTTTTCTCCTACAGGCAAAGCATAAGCGATTTTTAGGACACTCGGCCCACCTGACAAATATACGATTTACCAGTGGGGATCGCTATGTCGTGAGCGCTGGAGGTGATGACTGCAGGTATGCCATCTTTGGACACTGGAAAATACATTTTGGAGAACAGCAGGCGTGTACCAGCACAGAGTGAACCTCTCTGTGAATTCCACCCTCCTACATCAACCATACACCACCCATCATGTTGCTCACATCTGAAGTACGACTGTCATGAACACATTTTGCTATTTTGCGAAACAACTATTGACCAGCAACTATGTGATACTACCAGAGGGAATCATTCTAACATAACAGCGTCAAATGTAGCATACACTTCACTAAAGAATGTCCAAGCCTATATGGATTTTGTTGACATTTTAAAATGTATATCCTCATTACAAGTGGTGGAATTTCATCCGGAGTGATAACTCGGGGTGGAATTCAAGCACCCCCCAATTCAATTTCTGAGTGTCTTTGAGACGGAAATTGTCAGGTCAGCAAACTACAGATCTGATCATTCAAGGCTTGAGACTCTGGAGCTATATTTGTTTCCGCAGGTTCGGGGCAGCTAGCAGGAGCATTACCCAGCCCGCATCCACCTGCTGCAGCAACCCGGGGGAGGGGAGGGGAGGGGGGGGAGGATAGACATGTGATAGAGAGACAGAAAAAATGCTCCATAGTTACAAAGACATGGAACATTTCTGCTCTCCCCTTGAGTTGGCGCACTGTGTGCTGCTCAACGCCATCACAGACCTGTGTTACGGGCAGGATTGTTTGTGTGCAGGAATGGACACCTTCCTGCACGAAAACAATCCTTAGAGGCATATTTTTCGTTCTAGGAGTGCGGCAGAATGCAGCACACATGGGAAGAGGACGTAATGAGGAGAGATAAAAATATTTCTCCTCATTGCATATCCGTTGAGTAAACGCACAGTTTTGGAGCGAACCTAGGTTTAAAAGTCTTTGTAAATCTAGGTGTGCATCACAATACATGGATGGATGCATCGGAACGCCCATGCTCCACCCATGTAACCCCTACCCAAAGCAAATTAATACAAGGAAGAGCTATGCTGTTCATTGTGTTACTTTTTATTTACAAAACCATGCAAAGCAGTTTTGCGTGGCTAGGTAAATGTCAAAAATGATTTTGCACCCCAAAAGTGACACAGCCCAGACACAAAATTATAATAAATCTGGGCCATTGTTGCTGCACCTGCGTCATATTATGGATGTGGCGCAGAGGCACAGACCCGCCATGAAGAGCACTGGCTATGCACCACAAAGAGGTGACACACAGTGAGTGCGCCCTCTAAAAGGGAGCAAAAGAGCTTCCACTGACCTTCCTGACCTCTAACTACGGGGGTGCAGTTACTCACTGCACCTGCCTGCAGGGGAAGTCTGTCCCCCTTGAAAGTGCAGACCCGGTGCTCCCTGTACTGAAAAAGAGAGATCGGCTACTTCAAACGACCGGTCCACCTTTGAATAATGCATTCCCCTCATGGCAGCACGAGTTTGTGGCTGCCCTGGGAGCAGCGCTTTATGTGTAATAAAGTGCAATGTCCCTGCTTTCCCCTGGTATACTCTGTTAAAGGTGCGCCACGACGCAATCAGGGACAGTGTATCCTTTGTTTAATATGACCCCTGACTGATATTTGCTCCACACTCTTATACTGACAGGTAATAGAAAGCCATATACTATGCTTATATCGGAAGTACTCAAAATAACATCAGTGACAGATGTTTTACAAAGACTTATGGGGCATTTAAAGCATGGCAAGCAGATCTGTGCATTCACCAGAAAATTGCAAGTGCGCCATTCTGCCAAACCAGTGGTTCACCTGCCTCCTTTAGAGATGGGGGAGTACAGGGTTTCCAACAGTAAAGGTTCATCTGGCTCTGGCATTGAAAACATTTCCCTCACAGCTCATCTGCTACAGAACTGTCAGGTCCCAGTGACGATAGCCCCACCTCAATTAGGGTAGGACGAACGTTACTCATTTTCCCTATCGCGCACTGTCTAGCAAGACGTGGCCTCGGCCAGGAAAATAACACGGGGATCTGCATGAGAGATAGCTACCTTTGGGTTTACATTGTTATTATCTTTATTCTAGAGTCCATTCTGCAAAGTATGAGCGCCTACATTGGAGCTGTCACACAGTTACAGCGGCTACCAAGCAGGTGGCTATCTTTAAATATAGCGGGTGGTCCTGTAGGGAGTACCAGCCAAGTTGTAAGGCGCTCAGTTACAGAATGTCAGGACTATTGTGGTAATATCAAAATTCTAGTAACTGCATTACTGGAATTGTGACACTGCTTCAAATTTAGAAATAAATGGAGGGCAACTCACAAAAACAGTGTTTCATTTATTTTAACACTCAAGGTGCAGAGCTAGCGCCAGGTTTTTGTTGGTGCTAATAGGCCCAGATTTTCTGTGCAGTCAGGGGGTCCCTTACTGGTAATCTTCATTACCTTTTGTCAATCTCATTCTCGTCACAGTCATTACTAATTAGGTGGTTGTCACCTCACGATAGAAACAAAGCGGGAAGATCCTAAAATGCTAGCGCCACCCATCTTGAGTGCCACAAAGAGGGATGGCACTCCAGGCTACTCCTTTGTATATCCAAGTCCAGTCAAAGGGCTGAATGGAGAGTAGGTGGGTGAAATGTAATGACTGGGACAAGGACGAGAGGGATTAAGGGTAATGAAGACTACCAGTAAGTAATTGGGGCATTACCTCTACCTCGTCCTTGTCCCAGTAATTACTAATGAGGTATACCAAAGCTGAAGTCCTTCGACCAACATAATAAAGAAGCTAAAATAAACTAAGGAATCCTAACCATGCAACTGTTTAATGCATATAAAGAGGCTAAAACCAAGTACACACTTCTAATTATCACAATGCAGAATTCAGTACCCCCGTCCCAAACTCAATTTTAAATAGGAGACAGTATTTAGATGATAATGTCTAACATAGGTATGTTCTCACAACCACGTAGCCGCCATGCACATCTCGTGGAAAAATACTCTCTGCATTTCTGCCCAGGAAGCAGCCACTCTTCTTGTGGATCTTCCATGAACTGGAAGGATTTCCAAAATGACCTGTTCTGCTAGCAGAATTTGTTGACTTAATCTATCTGCTCGAAGTCATAGTTGTCGCCTTGTTACGCTTTACAGATTGACCAAACGTCACAAATAAGTGATCAGTCTACAGGAGTATTGAACCAGTCAGCATAAATCAAAAGAGCTCCTTTTATTTACAATGCTCTCAACAACTATCCTTCAGCATTAGAAACAGAAGGCTAGAAGGAAGAAATAATTATCTCCTGAAATCTATATACAACAAAGTTAACCTTCAGAATAAAGGTAGGATAAGGATTTAAAATTAAACCATGCTCTATAAACTTGATAAAAGGAGAGCACATTTTAAGGCACCTAATTCACCAATCCTACGAGCCACAGTTAGAACAAGACTATACAAGTGTTCAAACATTTAAACCTGCAAAGCCCTTAGTACTGAAGAAAGATATCATGCAGGGGTGACAGAAGTTGTTAAAGGTCTAATCACTGCAAAGCTCTTGAATGTCTAAATATCAGAGAATTCACTTCTGAACTAGGTCCAGAAAAAGTCCTTAAGGCCTGGATTAGTAACCATTGAGACCTCAAATTAGAAAGAGATAGATTGAGATGAAACCCATCCAAGCAAATTTATAGCACCATAGAAAATTCAAACAATGAAGCAGAAACATTGTGAGAGGAACACCATGTACCAAAGAACTTTCAGTTTTTAGAATTGGACTTTAATGTGGAAGGCCTCCGAGAGTCCTGAATAGCCACATCAAAGAAGGAGAAAGGCATTTTGTTAACAGATTGGGCTTCTCAGCTTCCAAACAAATACGGTGAGTTTCGAGAGGGAGGGGCACAACAGATGGAGATTGTAGGAGTACCCAAGAGGGAAGAAGGGCAAGGGATTTCGGCAGGCAAGACCATAATCCGTGTGACCAATAGGGGCACTAATATCAGTTTTCTCTCCTCCTCTTGTAATTTGGAGAGAACTCTGAATCAATTGGACAGGAGGAAAGACGTTTTGTCCATTTCATCATTAGTGCATTCAACCACCCAGATTTCCATCTAAAGAAACATGGAGTAGAACATTTGAAGGAGAACATTGTTCTTTGTTGTAAAATAGATCTGTGTAAGTTACCCCAAACCATTTGCAAATTGTCCCAAAAGTAATTTTGAATAGTGTGAGATCCTGTGATGAAGAACACTTCCACTATCACGCTGTCGACTCCTTTGATTTGGGGAGCTAAAAGAGTCAAAATGTACTCTTCCAGGGCATCCTCATCAAAGTGATAAGCAATTAGTATTCCTACCTAGTATGGGATACCGGAGCACTTCTTAAAAATGTTATATGTATAAATAAATCTGAAAGAGTCCTTACCTTAGAATATCCCCAGGCTTCAGACTGGATCCGGAAAGTTTTGCTAGCAGTACCCCTGCGTGTCAGTAGGTGGCGTCGTGCGGCTCCGCATCCGTCGCTGGCATCGTAAGCGCCGAGATGACATCACGGAGACTACTTAGGCGCCACCCATGCGAGCTAACATCAGCTCTTTCTTTTTCGCACCAGAAAGCGCAGATCCGGTTAGCGCACGTACATTAGTCACTTTTTGACTACCCTTTTTGAGACTTTAATCTCCCGTACAATTTTGGTTTCCTTGGTACACGTAGGGATGCCTGGATTTAAGTCTTGTGGGGCCTGCTGTCGCAATACGTCGGTGGCGGACCCCCACGATGTCTGCCTCTACTGCCTGGAGACCGACCACGACTCCCGGGACTGTCGGGCCATGGCCCCGAAGGCCTTGAGGGAGCGGCGCCAGAAGCTGCTGGAAGTCCGGCACTCGTCCCAGCACCGTTCCCGGTCCAGGGGCCGTTCCAGGGAACGCTCGCGGGGCCGCAGTCGTCGCTTCTCGGGCTCCAAGTCTTCACCCTCGGTTTCGGGTAAAAGAAGACACAAAAAGAAGTCGAAGAAGCGTGTTCGCTCTCCGACGTCCCCCCCATCGATCCCCGGATGCGGACCAGGGGGGACAGGGGTTCTGCCCCTGCGGCACCTTCGGAGCCCGGGAGTCCCGCGAACTACCCACCTTACTCAGGTCCATCGGCGACTCCCGCACAGGTGCAAGAATTTCTTGCTACCATGGACCGCCTCTTTAGGCCTCGGGCTCCCGCCGGCGCGCCTTCAGGCTCGTGGTCCCGTGTCCAGATCCTGTTGGGCGGCTGGCGCTGCCAGAGGATCCAGTTTTGGCGCCACAGGATCCTGCGCTGTTGGCTCCGGCCATGGAGCCACAAGGTCCAGCGCTGCCGGCTCCGGCCCCAGCGCCACCCTCAGTTCCACCTCCGGCACCACAGTGGGTGCCATTTGTTCCGCCCTTGCCCAGGTTCCAGGACCATTTTGTTCCTACCTGGGATCCGCATTGGGACACGGCGCCGGCTCGGGCCCAGCCGGCACCGTTCTTCGGCGCCGTTCCCGATGCCGTTTGTTCCTTCTCCGGCTCCTGCTCTGCCGCCGCGGTCTGTACCACATGTGGCGGAGGTGCAGGACGACTGGGAGGGTTCAGAGGACCCTCTTGCCCGTCAGTGTGACTCCGAGCAGGACCGGGCGGATGACTTGGAGGATGCCGGCGACCTTGACATCTCCTCTGACCCAGCGTTGCCTCTCCCCGCCTACCATGGAGGAGGGCGCCTCCTACATGATGGTGCTCCGTCAGGCAGCTGAGGTCCTCAACCTTGATCTCCCTACGGTGGCCCTCAAAACTAATCTCCTCACTGTAGTGCTCCAGACGGCTTCCACTTCGTCAGAGCCCCTACTACCATTTAACGATGCCCTCACTGATGTCTTGCTGGGCACTTGGTCACGGCTAGCCACAGGGGCCCTGTGGATAAGGATGTCGCCAGGCGTCACCGCCCGGCGCCTGGTGACCCCCCTTTTCTGACCACTCATCCTACGCCTGAGAGCCTTGTTATCCAAGCCTCGACGTCACAGAGTGCCTTTCCCACGGCTCCGCCGGATAAGGACTCTAAGAAGCTGGAGCAGTTCGGTAAGTGGTTGTTCTCTTCGGCCAGCTTGGGGCTGTGGTCATTGAACACCGCATGCCTACTGGGTCGCTATTCCCACGCGGCGTGGAATACGGTTGCACAGGTGTTGCCTCAGTGTCCTGAAGAGACCCAAGCTGTGCTGTCCCAAACTGTTGCCGAGGGCAAGGATGCGGCTAAGTTCGCCATTCGGTGTGGTTTGGACACTGCGGACTCACTGGGTAGGGCAATTTCTACGACTGTGGCGCTTCGTCGCCACGCCTGTGGATATGCCCTTTGATGGCACCCGCCTGTTTGCCGATAAACGTTTTAAGGACTCGCGGCTATGACCAACTCCTTAGGTCTTTCCACAAACAGCTCAGCCACTCCTGGTCTTCGTTCCTTTCGTGGCCACGGCAGAGGCGCCCAGGCATGTTCCTTCAGCAAGCCTGTGCAGAACCAGCCTCAGCGTGGCCGCGGACGTGGCTTCGGCAGGGGCGGGTCTGGGAATCAGCGTAGGGTCAGTCCACCTCCGCCCCCGCTGCTTCCTAATCTGAACTTTGTGGAGCACCTCACGCCAGTGGGTGGCAGGATCCGCCATCACCTCCCCCACTGGCACGCTATTACATTGGACAAGTGGGTGTTGCAGATCATCCGCAAGGGTTACTCCCTTCCCTTTCAGTCCACCCCTCCAGCCATGCCACCTCGGTACCACCGCATGTCGGGGGACCACTTGGCAACTCTCCAGCAGGAAGTTACGGCCCTCTTGGCCTAGGGGGCCATAGAGTGCGTTCCTGGGCCGGAAGTAGGTAGTGGTTGTTATTCCCACTACTTTCTGGTCCCCAAGAAGGACAAAGGGGGTCTGTGTCCCATCTTGGATCTCCGGAACGTCAACCGCTTCCTCTGGAAGGAGAAGTTCAAAATGCTGACTCTAACTCAGGTCTTGGCTGCCCTCGACACTGGCGACTGGATGGTAGCGTTGGACTTGCAGGACACATATTTTCACATCCCAGTCCTGCCAGCCCACCAGCGTTACCTGCGGTTCACGGTAGGCCAGGGGCATTTTCAGTTTACCGTGCTCCCCTTCGGCCTTACCAGCGCCCCTCGGGTGTTCATGAAGGTGTTGGCGGTGGTCGCAGCTCACCTGCGAAGGTCAGGGGTGTCAGTCTTCCCTTACCTCGACGACTGGTTGCTGAAGGCTGGCTCGCCCCAGGCAGTCATCAACCACCTTCAAACTACGGCCGATCTCGTGCATTTGCTGGGGATCTCCATCAACGTGCCGAAGTTGCACCTGAGTCCCTCTCAGAAGCTCCCCTTCATCGGAGCGGTTCTGGATTAGACGCTGTTTCGAGTTTATCCTCCCGAACAGCAAGTTCGGGATATTCAGGCTATGATTCCGATCTTTCAGCCTCTATCCCGGGTTTGTAAGGTTGACCCTCCAGCTCCTGGGCCTGATGGCCTCCTGCACCCTGCTGGTGCCACATGTCAGATGGCATATGCGGGCTCTGCAGTGGGTCCTGAAGTTCCAGTGGGCACAGCATCAGGGCAACCTGTCCGATCATGTCCAGATCTCGGAGGGCACTGCACGACAATTGCAGTGGTGGCTCACTAATCGCGATGGGTCAAGGGCAGATCCCTCTCCCTTCCCCAACCGGAGCACTCAGTGGTGACGGATGCGTCCCTCTTGGGATGGGGTGGCCACATGGGAGAGGCGGAGATCAGAGGCCTCTGGTCTCCGATGAAGTCCCAACTCCATATCAACCTTTTGGAGCTTCGGGCGATCCGTCTTGCACTGAAGGCATTCCTTCCCTCTGTCCGAGGAAGTGTGGTGCAGGTGTTCACGGACAACACCACCGCCATGTGGTATTGCAACAAACAGGGCGGGGTGGCGTCCTGGACCCTATGTCAGGAGGCTCTGCACCTCTGGACATGGCTGGAACATCAAGGCATCACCTTGGTGATTCAACACCTGGCAGGTTCTCTGAACGCCCGGTTGGACTAACTCAGCCGCCGGTGCTTGATGGATCACAAATGGTGTCTGCACTCAGACATGGTGCAAGGTCTCTTTCAGCAGAAGGGAGAGCCTTGGTTAGATCTATTCACCACCGAAGAGAACGCGCAATGTCATCAGTTCTGCACGTTGGAATTTCCAAAGCGGCACTCGCAAGGCGACGCTTTTCGTTGCGAGTGGAGTTGCGGTCTATTGTACGCCTTCCCGCCTATACCACTTCTGCCTAGAGTGCTGAAGAAGATTCGGCGCGACCGGGCCCAAGTCATCTTTGTGGCTCCAGATTGGGCACGAAGATACTGGTATCTCGAGCTACTCAGCATGGCGATCGATCCCCCGATCCGACTGCCTCTTTGGGAGGATCTTCTGTCGTAGCAGCAGGGGACGGTCCTCCACCCGAACCTGTCGAGCCTCCACCTCCATGCGTGGAGATTGAGCGGCGACAAATGACAGCTTTTGATCTTCCTACCGAAGTCTGTGATGTCATTCTGGCAGCCAGGCATCCCTCCACTAATACGCCTGCAGGTGGAACAAGTTTGTGGCATGGTGCACAGCTAAGGCTGTGGATCCCCTTTCTGCCCCTCTTTCCTTCTGTTCCTTCTTTCTTTGGCCCAGCAGGGCTCTGCTCTGGGCACTATCAAAGGTTATCTTTCGGCCATCTCAACCTTTTTACGGCTTCCAGATCAGCCTTTTTTTTTTAAGTCCCTGGTCGTTAACCGTTTCCTAAAAGGCATTACGCACACGTTTCCTCCCGTGCCATTCATAATGCCTCAATGGGACTTAAACCTTGTCTTGACATATCTGATGTGCGCTCCCTTCGAGCCCCTTAATACCTGTTCTTTGCATCTTCTCACTCTCAAGACGGCTTTCCTGGTAGCTATCACCTCTGCCAGAAGAGTGAGTGAGCTCCAGGCTCTTTCTTCCAAACCTCCTTTCCTTTCTGTTCATCCGGACAAGGTGGTTTTAAGGACCCATCTTTCTTTTTTGCCAAAGGTTGTCACGCCCTTCCACATCGTGCAGACGATCACTTTGCCCACCTTCTTTCTGCCTCCTCATCCTTCGAAAGAGGAAGAGAGGCTCCACCGTCTGGACCCAAAACATCCGCTCTCGTTCTACCTGCAGCACACACGACAGTTCTGGGTGGATGACCAGCTCTTTGTTGGCTACGTGGGTGCCAAAAGAGGTCGGGCTGTGCACAAGCGGACCATCTCTGGGTGGGTCGTTCTCTGCATCAAGGCCTGTTACTCGTTGGCTAAGAAGGAGCTTCCTGTGGGGCTGCGTGCCCATTCTACCAGGGCGACGGCAGCCACTACTGCCTTGGGACGCGGCGTCCCCTTGCAGGACATTTGTCAGGCAGCTACGTGGGCTTTGCTGCACACGTTTACCAAGCATTACTGCCTTGACAGTCCGGTCCAGAGAGATGGCTTCTTTGGCCGTTCTGTTCTCCGTGACTTTCTGGTGTAATCTATTCGCAGACCCACCACCGGGGTTGGTATTGCTGGGGTATCTATTCAAAGGTAAGGAATCTATCACTAACATGTCTCTTTCAGATGCACAAGTTACCACTTGTGTAACGATAGATCTGTAAGAGACATTTGTTAGTGATAGATTCCTTACCGCCCCACCCATCCTTCCCATTTCTGCGAACTGATTTCTCATAGGGTTAAGGTCATCCCTTTCAGGTCCCTAGTTTCTTTGCACCAGTGGTCAGTTTCTTGCATGGCTCTGCGTTCCTGGCGCGGAAAGTCATGTACAGAACTGACGTGAGCGAGCATGGGTGACGTCATCTCGGAGCTTATGACGCCAGCGACAGACGCGGAGCCGCACGACGCCACCTACTGATGCGCAGGGGTACTGCTAGCAAAACTTTCCGGATCCAGTCTGACGCCTGGGGATATTCTAAGGTAAGGAATCTATCACTAACTAATGTCTCTTACAGATATATCGTTACACAAGTAGTAACTTGTGCAATAAACTTTGTACGCAGTACCTACAAATAGAGGTGTTATATATAGCTAGAAGATAGAGAACCTTTTTCCTGACATAAAAGACATTTATTGTCTGTTAAGAAGGCCTTCACTTTTTTTTAAGTGCTGTTCCTGTGGGTAGCAAATTTGGCTCCGACAGACCCTCACTATCTGCATTGTTTGCCTGCCGGAGTGCCATCATCCTGAGACTTGTGGTTCTTACCAAAAATTCTCCAGGCGTACTCTGAAAGGCAAAGAGATAATAAGACTTCATGGTCTTCAAGAGAGAGGAATCGCTGTTTCATCAAGAAGTCTAAGGGAAGATAATTCTCCTTCCAAAGAGCCCTCCGCTTACTCCAAGGACTCCCAAGGAGGAAGATCTTGTGAAAGACACTTTCATAAAAAAGGAGACGTTCGCGATCAATGTTGAGAGTCATGGCGTTGAGGATTGGGCAGTTACTGGTGTGCTTGCTGTCGACAGGTATGCCATTGAAAACACTGTCAAAAGTAGTTGCAAGCCACCACTCAACATCAAAACACCCTCAGTGTTCGCCGTCGAGACTTATATCGGTGCCAAGATCACAGTCAACGGTCACTGTGCTTCCTCCCTAAATGTGTCATGGCAAGTACTACTGTACCTCCACAATTTGCTACTGGTGTACCCCTGTAAGTCCAGAGTATATGGTACCAAGGTACCCAGGGCATGGTACACCAGGGGTCTTCCATGGGCTGCAGCATGTATTTGGCCACCACCCATGACAGACCACTCAAACTGTGGTAACAGGCCTGCCATTGTAAACTGGTGCTAGCACCACCTACGACAGATATAAGTTTCCTTATCTGAGGTCATTACACTTAAAACTTATAAAGTCACCCCTAAGGCAGGCCTTTCAATCCTGACGGCAGGGTGCTGGGTTATAGGTGTGTGTGCTCCTGCATGAATAGGACACCTCTACAAACCCCTGAGTTGATTCTCCAGGATTTGTAAGTGCCGTCAGCCATTTTGATATATATAGTGGCCATGCGTAATTACACAATGGCTAACTATCTAGTGGCTCTGCCGAACCTGGGCAAGTTTGGTATCAAACATGTTAGAATAATACCCCAACACTGTTACCAGTGTTGGAGGTATGATTCCATGCATTGGGAGGCTCCTCCGGGAAGCTCCAGTACTCCAGGTAACAGCCTTTCAGGGTCTGCTTGCCAGCGCCACCAGACTGCTTTGGAGGGCACAGTTGGTGCCCTCCGTGCATTCTCCGGTTTGAGCCAGTTAAGGGAGCCCTTGGCTCCTGCTCTGGCACAAAACTGAACAAAGGACATGGGAGTATCCTTCCCTCTGTCTAGTCCTTTCCCTGGGAGGGACGCCTGAGTCATCCTAACCCCTTTCTTAGGGTACCTAAAGTCTTAACTGTGTGTGGGTTCTCAGATTCGTCGTGGGACAAGACTCCAGCCTGAAACCACGTCACTTTGACAGTTTTGAAACTTGGACTTTGCTGAACTTTGCCTGGTACCGAGACTGCATCAAGGAAGACTCCTGCTGCTCCTGGTCTTCCTGTTCTGCAAGTAGTCTTCGTCTTCTTTCTCTGTACTTTCAGGATTTTCAATAGACCTGTGAGCATCAAGGGCACCCAAAGTAATCTCCCTTGAAGTGAAGGAGTCACTCCCCTGCATCTGCAGGCACCGCAACGGAGCAGACCGGTCTGCTGCTCCTGCTACACAGACTTCTAAAGGCTCAGCAACACAGGTTGTGGTTCTGCAACTCCCTAAAGGGCTGACCTGTCCTCTCAGCAAGTTTGAGGTCTGTATCCCTCGTTGGAACCGCTGGAACCGAACCCCTGTGCACCGCTTCGACTTGCTGTTGCCAAGGCTTGTTGGCTTTGCATTCCAGAGATCTTCAGGCTACAAGAAGCTCCAGCATCTCTTCCTGCCAAGATCTTCGTCTTCATCGCATCCTCTGTACCGTCGGCCTTCATCTTTGGTGAGCTGCTCAAGGTCCTCTTGCGGCTCCTGTGCCTCTGGCCTCTGGTTCCTCTTGAGTCTTCTCTTGCTTCAGTGGGATCCCCTCTTGCTTAGGGCCTGCTCTGACTCTCCTGCACTTGGTGAGTCCTTTGGACTTCGCTGGTCCCAACGTTGCTCCTTCATTGTTTACCACATCTGTTGCCGCTGCCAAGGCTTGTTGGTGCTCCCACCTAACATCAACCCCCTGGTTCTCAACTTCTGACGTGGGACAGCTTGTGCACAGCAACTGGTCTTCCTCAGCGTCGCCTGGCCCTCACAGCTGCAGCGACAAGATCACTCATCACTCCTGCATCTTCCGTCCTCTGTGGGCATTGCTCTTCCATGCCTCCTGTCATCCTCCGAGTGACATAGACTCTGTCCCCACTGCTGGCAGGTTCTTCTCTTCAAGAATCCACCGTTGGATTCCACAGGACTTTTGCACAGTCTTCGCCAGCGGCATTTTTACTGTAGTCCTCCTTTGTGGTCTACAGTGGTTTCTGACGTCACTTTGCACTTATGCACACAGCTTCCCTGGTGTAGGTATCCACGGGTGGGGTGACTCTCCAACCTTATGTCTTCCATGGGGTTTCTTCAGGGTCCACTGGGAAGGGTCCTTCTTCAAAACTGTAACAGCGACTTTACCGTTGACTTCTTTTGAGTATGCTGCTGTATTTCCACTCTGCACACAGCCTCCGTGGGGTTCCTGGGTCCTTACCTTGGGTGGTTCCTTGTGTCCCCAGCTCTTCCGACTCTCCTGGTCCAAGCCCCCACTTCAGTCGTAGTTCATATTCCACCTTCTTAGTATATGGTTTGGTCTCCCCCCTTGAGACCACTGTGTAGTGTGCTTACTTACCTCTTGCAATTGAAGTATTGTGTATTTGTTTTTATATCTCTGGGTAGGAGATATACCAATGTGTTAGCTGCTACTGCTCTAACAGCCAGGTCTTGAGGAGTCTTCTGAAGGTTAGCAGGTCCTGGGTCTGCCGTAGGCGGATGGGGAGGGTGTTCCAGGTCTTGGCGGCGAGGTAGGAGAACGATCTGCCGCCATAGGTCGCTCTTTGGATGTGGGGGACTCTGACGAGGGCAAGGTCGGCGGAGTGAAGCTGGCGGGTGGGGGTGTAGAAGCTGAGTCGTCTGATGGGGTACGCTGGTCGGAGTTGTGGAGTGCCTTGTGTGCGTGGGTGAGAAGCTTGAAGGTTATCCTCTTGTTGACGGGGAGCCAGTGCAGGTCTCTCAGGTGGGGTGTGATGTGGCTGCGGCGAGGGATGTCGAGGATCAGGCGAGCCGAGTCGTTCCGAATGAGTTGAAGTCGTTTCAGGAGTTTGGCCGAGGCTCCTGCGTAGAGTGTGTTTCCGTAGTCCAGTCTGCTGCTGACGAGGGCCTGGGTGACCGTTCTTCTCGTTTCGGTGGGGATCCACTTGTAGATCTTGCGGAGCATGCAGAGGGTGTTGAAGCAGGAGGAAGAGACGGAGTTGATCTGCTTTGTCATGGAGAGCGTGGAGTAGAGGATGACCTCTAGGTTGCGTGCGTGGTCGGTGGGTGTTGGAGCTGTTCCCAGTGCGGTCGGCCACCAGGAGTTCTCCCAGGCCGAGGGGGTGGATCCGAGGATGAGGACCTCTGTCTTGTCCGAGTTCAGCTTCAGTCAGCTGTTCTTCATCCACTCCGCGACAGCTTTCATTCCTTCATGGAGGTTGGTTTTGGCGGTGTGGGGGTCCTTGGTGAGGGAGAGGATCAGCTGGGTGTCATCGGCATAAGAGATTATGTTGAGGTCGTGCAGTCGGGCGACGTGGGCGAGCGGTGACATGTAGATGTTAAACAGCGTTGGGCTGAGGGATGAGCCCTGAGGTACGCCGCAGATGATCTTGGTGGCTTCGGAGCGGAAGGGGGGGGGGAGGCGGACGCTCTGTGTTCTGCCAGAGAGGAAGGAGGTGGGCCAGTCCAGGGCCTTCTATTGGATCCCGGTGTCGTGGAGGCGTGTGCGTAGTGTGTGGTGGCAGACCGTGTCGAAGGCGGCTGACAGGTCCAGGAGGATGAGGGCCGCGGTTTCTCCGATGTCTAGCAGGGCCCTGATGTCATCGGTGGCGGCGATGAGGGCAGTTTCGGTGCTGTGGTTGCTGCGGAACACGGACTGGGACGGGTTCAGGATGCTATTTTCTTTGAGGTAGCGGGTCAGTTGTTTGTTGACGGTCTTCTCGATGACCTTCGCTGGGAACGGGAGCAGGGAGATGGGCCGGAAGTTCTTGAGGTCCTTGGGGTCTGCCTTGGGTTTCTTGAGTAAAGCGTTGATCTCGGCGTGCTTCCAGCTCTCCGGGAAGGTTGCTGTCTCGAAGGAGATGTTGATGGCTTTCCGGAGATGGGGTGCGATGGCGGTGCTGGCTTTGTTGAAGATGTGGTGTGGGCATGGGTCTGACGGAGATCCGGAGTGGATGGTGTTCATGATTTTGATGGTGTCGTCGTTGTTTATGTTGGTCCAGGAGAGCAGGCGGTCGGTGCGGATGGTGGTCATGGGGGCGGAGGTCTCAGTGGTTGTCGGGGCGGTCGTGGCGTTGAAGCGGTTATGGATGTCTGTAATCTTGCGATGGAAGAAGGGGGCAAGTGAGTCGCACAGGTCTTGCGAAGGTGGGATGTCGTTGGTGTTGGAGCTGGGGTTGGAGAGTTCCTTCACGATGTTGAAGAGCTCTTTGCTGTTGTGTGCGTTGTTGTCTAGGCGGTCTTTGAAGGAGGCCCTTTTGGTGGATCTGATGAGGTGATGGTGTCTGCGGGTGGCGTTCTTGTGGGCTGCGCGGCTGTCCAGTGTTCGTTCACGGTGCCAGTTCTTCTCAAGCTTTCGGCAGGTTTGCTTGGAGGCCTGGAGGTCTTCAGTGAACCAGCTGGCTTTCTTGCTGGTGTGGCTGTTGGAGGGAGTCATACACTTTTGCGAAAGTCAGCTCCTTGGACTTTCACCGAATGTATGGCCGTAGTCACAGCTCACTTAAGGAAACAAAAGATCTTTGTTTATCCTTACTTGGACGATTGCCTGATAGAGAGCATGTCACCAGCTGCGGCAAAGAAACATTACCAACTTTGTATCAAAACATTAACCAACCTGGGTCTTCAGGTCAACCTTAGAAACTATAAAACCTGTCAGGTCCACAAGCTGCAATATCTGGGAGCGATACTGGATACCCAAACGGCAAAAGCGTATCCTTCGGAGGACAGATTATTATCAATTAATCTGAAGTGTCGGAATCTCCTCCAAGTTTGCTATCCATCAGTGAGACAGATTGCATCCCTCTCAGGTTAAATGGCTTCTTGCATCTTTCTAGTTCCTCATGCAAGACTACACACGAGACCTCTGCAGCAATGTCTAGAAGACCAGTGGAATCAGGCCTCCAGCCTCTGGGAAGACAAACTAATATTATCGCAGGCTGAAATTCAAGCTCTCCAAAGGTGGACACAACCGAAGAATCTTTTGGTAGGAGTATCATTCCATCAGGATCTGCCAACTCAGACGTTGATCACAGATATCCCTATTCAGGGATGGAGTGCTCATATAGGTCACCTGCAAACTCAAGGAATTTGGTCAGACAAGGAAAAGACTCGTACATCAATATGCTAGATTTGAGAGCAGTTCATTTGACCCTCACATCTTTTCTCCCATCAATAACGACAAACTCTCTCCTGGTTCAAACCGACAACACAACAATGCATTACCTGAACAAGCAGGGAAGGACTCACTCTCGTCCTCTATTTCTCAAAGCCCAGGCAATATGGAAATGGCTAAAAGCCAGAAACCTAAATATAACAGCTATTAATCTTCCAGGGGTTTAGAATATCCGAGCAGATTCACTCAGTAGGGTTGTTTAAAAAGATCATGACTGAATCCTAAATGACAACGTCTTACAAGACATTTTTCAAGACGGGGTTATCCGCAAATAGACTTGTTTGCATACGCAAACAGCAAAAAAGGCTGAGACCACACATCCAGATTCATCTAACCAGGGTCGGAAGGGAATGCCCTTTTGATAAATTGGTCAGGGAAATTACTTTATGCATCTTCCCTAATTCCTCTCATACCGAAAGTAATCATCAAACTCTACAGGTCCAAGACCAGGATGATACTGATAGCACCAAAATATCCTCGTCAGTAGTGGTTTATGGACAACCTTCACCTGTCTGAACGACCACACAGGAGACTGCTGGGCAGACAGGATCTCCTGTACAAGTTCAGAGGATAGATACTGCATCCCAACCTTCCATCACTGAACATGACAGCCCGGCTCCTGAATTACTCCAAGATGGACATTTTAGGTCTGCCACGAGATTGCATGGATATTTTAAGAGAGGTTAAAAGACCTTCCACAAGAAAATCATATGCCTTTAAGTGGAAGAGGTTTTACTTTTGGTGCTTCCAAAGGCAACACAATCCAATCTTGTGCCAAGATGATGTGGTTATACCTTATCTGATTCATTTAGCTAAGTCTGGCTTACAATTTTCTTCCATTAAGGTACATCCGGCGGCTATAACAGCCTATAGAAAATCTCCATCACAAACCTCTTTTAAGGGATCAATACTTCTTAGGATGGCTTAAAGTGTTCCCGCCAATTAGGTCACCTTCCCCCAATTGGAAACTTAACAGTGTTCTCTCCAAATAACTGGTCCTTCATTTGAACCTATTCATAAAGCCTCTTTGCATCATCTGTCATGGAAAGCGGTTTTTCTAATGGCCATCACTTCAGCAAGCAGAGTTAGTGAAATTCAAGCATTATGCTCTGTAGAACCATACACAGTTTTTCATTGTAATAGAGTAGTAATGAGAACTCATCCCAGCTTCCTTCCGAAAGCAGTTTCAGATTTACATATTAATCAAAACATTTCATTACAGACCTTTTTCCCTTGTCCACCTAAGTGAGCTGAACGGTCTTTACACTCTCTTTTTGTTAAAGGAGTTCTGAAATTCTACCTAAATAAAACTAAAGACATAAGAAAATCATATCACTTCTTTATTAATTATAGTCCAGTGAGAACATATTTTGCATCATCAAAAACAGAATTTCTCTATCTGGATGGTTTTCTGTATACTTTCTCAAACCAAATAGCTAAAACTCCTTGCCTGGTAGAACTAAGGCACATTCTACAAGGGAAAAGGCTGAAATTGCAGCTCTCCTAAGAAATGCTCTCACTTCAGAAATATGCAAAGCCACTACATGGAGATCTGTACATACCTTTACTAGGCATTATTGTCTAGATTCAGACTCTAAAGCAGATACTCAAGTAGGACAGGCTTATTTGAGGAATCTTTGAGTAGTTGTTGGAGCTGTTGTTTTTTCATATCAACTTCTTCTGGGCTGGGCTTGCTATTCTATTCAGTGCTTAGGACTATTGATGAGGATCCCCTGGAAGAGAAGAATAAGTTGCTTACCTGTAATCTTAGTTCTCTTTGAGGGAAATCCTCATCAAAGTCATAAGAAACCCTCTCACCTCGCCGGACAGAAACTCTTACAGCTCTCTACAATTACTTCTCCCAGGATTCCTAATCACTGTAAAAAAAAAAGACCAGACCAAACTGTCACCTGTGAGGCATGGTGGGATACAGAGGGTACTGTGAGGTTCTTAAAGGCACAGTGCCAGTTTCCCCATCCATTCTTTTAATGGCGGCCTATTGGCTAACAATGGCTCATATTCCCTTGCCTTTTAATAAAGGAATGAGAAAGATATTCTGTAGTCCTTTTATATTAATGACATCTTCCTATGTGATTGAATTCTTTTTTTCGTAAGAACTTCAAAGCTCGGAAGAATACCATCAGCGCCCTCCAATTTGATGGCTTCCGACTCACCAAGAACGACCACTTGAACTGACAGTTCTTGTTTAAAACTTTTGCTCAACAGCTTAGATGACTGGAGTCCGTTGTAAGGACCACAGGAGATTCTTGATACATCTTCACTCCATTTACTAGATAGATTCTGCACATCAAACCAATGGAAGAACTTTCTTTGACTTCCAAGGATAGAGGGACAAGCTTGTCCAAAGGATGCATTGTTGATGACCATAGTCTGTTGAAATGCCACAACAGAGGGCGTAAATGAAGCCTTTCTCATTAAACATGCTGCCGTGTGGCCCTGAACCTCGAACCCTAAGCTGGTTGTAGCCTTTGTGGCAGATAGGAACTTGAGAATTACTGAATGAAGTTGAATGATCCCTTTTTCTGGGGGAAAACCTTTCCCCATATATGTTCTGAAACGAGCCCCAATGAACACTCAATGCTGGGACAGACATAGCTGACACTTTGGAAAATTGAGAAGACCACTTAGACAGGAGATGACCCATTTTGTTTGTTCCCAGATCTTGATGGTATGATCCACTGTTGGCGCATGGAGCAACCATTCGTTTATATATGGAATTACTTGAATTCCTTGCACATGCAGATGAGCCACAACTGGTACTATCATTTTCGTACACACCCTTGGGGCACACTCCAGACCAGAGGAGAGGTACTTGAACTGCCAATGTTGATTCTCTGCTGCAAACCTCAAAAACCTGTGATGGCGCTTGGCAATCAGAATAGGAAAATAAGCATCTATGAGATACATATTAGGAGGCGGTTGTACAGAATCCTAATCCTCTCCTCCTCTTTCCAGTGTCTGTGGCATTTGGGAGGAGAACGCTCCGGAGAGTGAAAGTAAGCCAAAGAAGGTGAAGGGGAGAAATGTCTCTGCATATGAGAGACTGCCCATTTTGTGAAGGTGAGTTCCAATACAAACTGTCCCAAAAAAGATCTAGTAAGCAATCCATAACAAAACCATACCAAGAAACATTTACCCAAGGCCTTTTTATAGCATTCAAAGATGTATACTGGCATTGCGCCTCCAAAGTGAAATCACACAAACGTGCGGTCGGATATTGCTCAACCGCTTATGCACGAGCAGAGATCCAATGCACATGGGCTACCAGAAAGTGTTTCCTCCTCATGCCATCAGCATCCACCACAGAGAAGAGAATCAATAGCCCAAATTCCCCCAAACACATGAAGAGGAAAGACAAGCAGCTACAGTAGAGAAGCAGTCCCCAAGGATTACTCCTTTAGTTTGATGTCCCACAATGGATGCTTGATCACACTCCGACCCTACAAGGGAGGTAACGTAACCTCACTCCAAAGAGTCTAAGCCCAGCAGAGGCCTCCTGCATTCTTCATCCCAGATGAAGAGATGAAGAGGAACCTAAAGTGCCAGCCCACTTTATGGCACCCAGGGTGGGTGGGGCTAGCATTCTAAGATCCTGTGCTTTCTTTCTGTCGTGAGGGGATTACACCTTAAGTAGCAACTGGAAAAGGGACATAATGATAACACATTTCTTGATGCTGTGATATAACTTTGCTCTGAATGGAGACATGAAATGTATGGCCTTACTGTTCTGTCATGATGACACAGCGATGAATTGCGCAAATCAGAAACTGAATATTAAATCCCTCTGATCTTCTCTTATCGTAGTTTTCACTTCATTTTCATATAGTCATATGGCCATATTACAAATGCTTTTGCCAGGAGCATAGGGTTGACATGGAGCTGCTCCCTGCTGTTAGCCTCCCGCTGTTCGCCCAGAATCTCCCCGCATTCGGTCCAGGGGACCACAACTCCCATGAGACACAGCGTGTGGACACGCCACAAAAGGAGGACACCGGCCCGCGGCACCTCATAGCTGCTCCCTGCTGTTGGTCTCCCGCTGTTCGCCCAGGAATTTGCCGCATTCGGTCCAGGGGACCACAACTTCCGTGAGTCACAGTGCGTGGACGCGCCACAAAAGGAGGGCGCCGGCCTGCGGCACTTCGTAGCTGCTCCCTGCTGTTGGGCTCCCGCTGTTCGTCCAGGATCTGGCTGCATTCGGTCCAGGGGACCACAACTCCTGTGAGGCACAGCGTGTGGATGCGCCACAAAAGAAGGACGCCGGCCGCAGAGCAAGACACTTGCGAGGACGTGCCCGGGCTGTGCCCGGGCCAAGGGCGGGCCCGTCCACGCCTGTCAGAGCCCAGAAGGGGCTGGGCCACCCCTCTAACTCCTACTATCTAGGGATCGTTAAAGGAAGGCCTTTGAACTGCATCAGGCAACCACGGGACATGGGGTTACTAAAAGATGGGTAAGCGCAAAGGTGCAGCGCAAACAACCGGGGGGCGAAATTGTAAATAATCCTGACTCTTTTCTAGTTAGGGCCGCAAGTGTGTTATCACATGAAATTGAGCTTACAGAGTACTGGCTTTTATTAGAGGAAGGGAGAAGATCGGGCCCCTTATACCACCTCCTTCCCCTTGTGAGTCCCCATTGACAGGCGAGCCGGATCTCAGTGCCACCCCAAATCGGCCCGGAACTGCCACTTTGAATGTGCTTCCTCAAGTAGAGTCCCCAGGGTCCAATGGATTGGAAATTACTCCAGCAGTCAAGAGGAAATGTAATGAAGGGAAACGGAATCAAAATTTGCCTAGCTATGTAACGGTAAGTTTCAATTCTATTAAGGACACGGAGGCGAGGATTATGCTTTTCTTTCTTCACTTTTATTCTCCTATACAAACTCACAGCAGCCAGAAAAGCAAACAACCGTTTTCCTTTGATCCCGGAAAACAAAACTTGCAACATCAGTTAGAAAACTGCAGACAGTCCGAACATAGAACTACAGGAGCCATGAGTCCATACGGCGCAGAATGTGAGGAGTCCTTCTACAGTATCCATGAAAGGCCAGGAAGAAGCTCCATCTCCACTGTTCCTCCTCTTTCTTCGCGCCAGTCACGCAACATGTTCATGGTCCTGCTTCACACCAGTATTTCCTGCAAAATTAAAGACGCATCAGAAAACTAAGCCAACGAGTGCTAAAAACAGTTCCACCGAGAGAAACCTGACAGCAAATAAACAACTCGCAATCCCAAACCTTCAACGAAAAAAGGGTGGGTTCGCACTCACCAGTGCTGAGGCGGGATAATCCTCGCCTCCATGTCCTTAATAGAACTGAAACTTACTGTCACATAGCTAGGCAAATTTCGATTCTATGTCAGGACCGGAGACTCGGATTATGCTAGTTCAAAGCTTACTTACCACCAAACGAGCCACATCCACCACCTGATTAAAATAAAACCGCTTAAAAGTGGAATCGGAGGACCAATCCACTGCCCTCATTAAGTCCTCTAAACGTGCCCCTAGCGAAAAGGCTTTTGATGCCATAGCCCCTCTAGCAGAGTGGGCGCCAAATTGCTTTGTATCAATGCCAGCCTCTTGCATGACCCACCACACCCACCTAGCTATAGTAGGTGAGAAGCAGTGTTCCCGTGAAGGTGCGTGCCTGGGCGCCCGCGCACCTCAGTGCCCCCGAGTGCGCACTGTTGTGTGTGTGGCACACACATACATTCAGAGACCATTCGCGCCGCCGAAGCAGCGCGAAAAACGTCCGTTTCTAACATGCTGAGGAAGAGGCGTTTTGCTAAATTCCTTTTGTTTTGAGTGCGGCGGTGGGGCTCATTGTGTGCTTCTGTTTAAGTATTCGTGTTAATTGCAGAGCGTGACGAGCTGCAATTAACATGAATGCTCTAAACAAAGCACACGATATGCCCTGCAGCCACACTCTGGACAACAAAAGAAATGCAGCACCAAACACAGCGTGTGCTTTTTAGAATCACCTAAAAGCAAACGTTGTGTTTGTAGACTTGCTACATTTCTTCTCTTAATAGTGCTGGGCTGTGGGGTGTGATTCTGTGCCTTTTCTTTTTTTTAAGTTTTCATGTTAATTGCAGCTCATGGATGCTGCAATTAACATGAAAATGTTAACAAAGGCGCACAATCACCCCACAGCTGCGCTCTATTAAGATAAGAAATGCAGGAAGCCTACAAACGCGGCATCTAACTGGCACAGTACAATCTGTTATGTGAACGCTCATCTGTGCGTTCAGTTCATGGCTCATACTGGGCCTAGCAACAGCAAGATAGGACATTTATTGGAGCCATAGGGACAGTCTGTGAATGTATCCCTTCATTTGAACTGATGGACCTCAAGTAACAGCTATACGGACTCGATTAATTTTCATTATGCATCACTGTGATATTGCCTTGCGAAGTGGGGAACTTCAGTTTTCACCTTTTTGTGAGTTTTTGTTACTAGGAAAACAACTTATGTGATATAGTTGTTCATCTGTACTTATTTTAGAGACTTACTGACACCTGCCATTAATGCAACTTTAAGAAAATGCAGACCATGTATGAGCACAATAACATTTTGTCAGTTATTCCTAGTTTAATACCCCATCCTGATTAGTTACTATTTTAAAACAGTCATAGCAGACGTGATAAATATTATGCCATCATTGCATGACCTCCAAGACATACTTGCAGCGTGCATGCTCAAAAACATGGTAACAACTCATCTACTTAAAACATATGCTAGGGGTGAGGATAGTATGAAGGAAGTGAATGTGCTCATTAAGATGTCAGTAGTGCCCTACTTCTCTTCCAGGGGATCCTCATCAATAGTCATAAGCACTGAATATTCCCGCCCATGTGCGGGGACCCCGGAAATAATAAAATTATATATGAAAAACATATATATATATATATATATATATATATATATATCTCTGTATATGTATAAACATATATTATTTTTTCCCAAGCAAATGCAGCCCCCATAGAAGGCTAGACAATGTAGACACAAATATCCAAAAATGCACCATAGGTATAATAATACACCTAAATCTCTTTTTTGTGGGTTTTTTTGATGAGGTAAAAAAAAAACTCATGATAAAGAAAAGAGAACACTGTGCAAAACACAGATCCACAAAACGTATTGAGTGGCGTGGCATTGAGTAATGGAGTAGTGTATCATAGAATAGAGTGAAGTAAAGTGGAATGGAGTGGCATATAGCCATCCACAAATTGTCTGTGGGCACATACACACAAAATATTGTGAAACAACCTGCTCAAACATGTAACAGTAAGACATGCATAAGCCAACTGCCCACAAACACTGGTGACTGCCACTCATACTCACTTGCACATTTTGCAATTTTACATCACTAGCTGTAGAAAGATTTCAGGGACACAACAATAGTACACGACTTCCATAAAAATTGCACACTGCCACACTCAAGGTGCTCTCTCCTTATACAGATTTCTGTTACACTAAGCCATGCACTGATTTGTTACAAATGTGCCCTACACATTGAGACATACACACACTTTACTGTTGACATACAAAAAGCCCCACTCCCCCCTACTTGGGTGATGTGGACTGGAGCCACTGCTGTGTCTTAAGGATAAGTTACTTACCTGTAATCCTAGTTCTCTTCCAGGGGTATCCTCATCAAAGTCATAAGCACTGAATATTACCGTCCATGTGCGGGGACCCCGGAAATAATAAAATTATATATGAAAAACATATATATACAGCTCTGTATATGTATAAACATATATTATTTTTTCCCAAGCAAATGCAGCCCCCATAGAAGGCTAGACAATGTAGACACAAATATCCAATAATGCACCATAGGTATATTAATACACCTAAATCTTTTTTTTTTTTTAATGAGGTAAAAAAAAACTCATGATAAAGAAAAGAGAACACTGTGCAAAACACAGATCCACAAAACATTGTTAGCCTGCAGGCTGCATTGCAATACAATACCATAGAGACTGAAAAGCCTTGTTCAGGTAAAAACTGGCACCGTGCCTTTAAGGCAGCCCTGACTCCAATATCCCATCATGCCTCAGGGGTGACGGTTGGGTCAGTTGTTCTTTCCGGCTCCTTCAGTCAGGACCCTGGAATTCAGCTTTCTTCATTTTTGACTTTCCAGTCAAGAATTGTTACTTTTATAGTAATTTTTTTGGCTTCCTCTTGTTAAATTCTGTCGGGGAAGCGTATTTCCTGTGTTTTCTGACAAGATTTAACATTTTTTTCTGCCAGAAAAATGCCTTCTTTATTCATGCCTTGCCCATCCTGTGGCAAAAAGAAGGCCTCTTCAGACACACACACGATGTGTGTATCGTCTGTCTACCGGATTCTCACTCTCCTGCATCCTGTCGTCACTGCAAGGACCTTTCAAAGAGGACTTTGAAGGAGATGGAGAGAATTAGGCTTTATGGCCTTTTGGAGCGGTCGACGTCGAAGCAGCTGGTCCCTGCCTGTTCTCCGTCGGGCTCGGCGTCGAAGACTCCAGTGGCGGGATCGTCGCTGAGAGGTGAGGAGTCCAGGGGGAGTCATGCTTCCAAAAGAAAGTCCACGTCGACGCTCGATCCGGCGGCAAAGCGCATTTGTTCGTCGTCGGCAACTTCGACGTCAAGAAAACACCCTTCGGCGTAGAAGGAGGCTCATTGCCGATCGACGTCAAGAAAACATCGTTCGACGTCAAAGGATAGACATCGCTCAACGTCGAAATCGACACCAAGAGAAAAGTCGACGTCGCATGAAGAGCGCAGGCGTTCGACGTCGAAATCAACATTGACGTCGAGGCAAAGATCGTTGTCAACAGATCCGGGAAGATCTTCGACGTCGAGACCTGGTTCGCCGTCAAGAGAAAGGTGATCGTCTTCGAAAGTGCTGACGACGTCGAGACAAAGATCATCGTCGGAACATTCGACGTCGAGGCGGGTGCCTCCGTCGGAGTCGACGTCGAGGCAGGTGTCTCCGTCGTCTAAGGTCTCCAAATCTTCGGAGAAGATAGTGACGTCGAGGCGAGATTCCCCGTTGGGTTCTAGGCCTCCGTCCAGGACAAGTCCTCCGTCGACGACAAGGCTCTCGACGTAGAGGCAGGACACATCGCCGGTTATCCACTCGGCGTCGAAGTCCAGATCTCCGGTGATAGGCCTATCACCGTCGAGACGGTCCTCCGCGGTGGGATACCAGGAAACGTCACACATTCGTCTGACTTTCAAGCCAGTATCGAGACGTAAATCTCCTCATAGATTGGTATATACCACATCGGAGCACGATTCATCTCGTCCGATTTCAATTTCACCTTCAGCCTCTGAAGGCTTGAGATCAAGATACGGATCACCGGAGGTGTTGGGTCTCTCTCCAGCTCCTCCAGTGGAGCATACTTCTCAAGACGAGGACCATACTCTGACTCAGAGCCCCATCAGGGAAATACCTCAGAACACTTCGATGATTCAGTCAGTTAATGATTCCTTAACAAGATTGAGGGCTCTGGATCAACCATCACGACCAGCAAGATCCCATTCTCGAGGAAGAGAATTCCAAAGGCGCTCACGTTCGCCCAGAAGGCGATCCAGGTCCACCTCTCATAGAAGAGAGTCAATCAGATCGGGGAGAAGGCGGCGGAGGTCCCCCTCATCCTCTTTGTCAAGCCGATCGTCCAGAAGGGATTACTCACCCACACTCTCAGATACTCCACCATCTAGAGTATCGCCAGTGGACGACATCATCACCTTCCAAGATGTGTTGTGCAGAGGAGCGACAAAATTGAACATTCCCATGCCTGTTCAAGAAACCACCTCCTCTGTCATCAAGACCCTTCATGAGCGAGCGGTGTCTCGTCCACTGTTGCCTTTAGTCCCTGGGTTGCTTAAACCGGTAACGGACATCTTCCTCACGCCAGCGACTATCAAATCTGCGCCGGCGCGGATTCTTAAAAAATATCGTCCTGCCCCTGAGGATCCTCTATTTCTCTAGGCGGACCCTCCACCGGACTCTGTAATCATGGCTGCTGCCAGAAAAACTCATTCAGTGGTTTTGTCATCCACAGTGCCGCCGGATAAGGAAAGTAAATCACAAGACTCTTGGGGGAGAAGAGTATGTGGCTCGGCGGCCTCTAGTCTGAAAGTGGCCAGTGCCTCAGCGCTTCTGGGGCGCTACGACAGATCACTATGGGACTCCCTTCAGAGATTTATAGAAAAAGTACCTTCCGAAGACAGAAAGGACTTTGAAGAGATCTTGCACGAAGGCAGCCTAGTTTCAAACCAGGTGATAAGTGCAGCAGCGGATGGAGCAACGTTGGCAGCACACTCGTATGCTCATGGGATTTCCGCCAGAAGATCCTCTTGGCTAAGGCTGACGGCTCTGAAACCTGAAGCACAGGCAAGAATTCTGAATCTGCCTTTCTCGGGTAGTTCGCTTTTCGGTTCTCATGCGGATGACGAAATGGCTCGCATGAAGTCAGAACTCGAGACCATGAGAGCTGTGGGGCTAGAGAAACGGAAAGAATTCCGTCGCCGTAGGGGAACCGACAGGCGTAGCTACCAACAGAGGGTTCAAACCCCTCACTGGAAGAAAAATCAAGACCAACAAGGGCAGAAGAAGCAACAATTTCAGTCCCGCAGATCATCCAGGGGACGTGGAAATAACCGCCAGGCCGGCAGTGGAAACAAGGCGCAAGGAAAGCAATGATAGACTGCTTCCTCCAATGCCGTCCACCGCTCCGGTGGGAGGAAGTATTGCAAACCATCTTCCAGAGTGGCAATCCATCACAAAGGACAAGTGGGTTCTAAATATACTGCGACATGAATACTCGCTTCGTTTCCGGAGTACACCTCCCTCGATCCACCCTGTACAATCATCTCAACACCTCAAGATGCTAAGAGAAGAAGTGGCGACCCTTCTGCTCAAATCAGCAATAGAAAGAGTTCCCAGAGCACAGAGAGTGAGAGGAGTCTACTCCAGATATTTTCTAATTAAAAAAAGAAATACAAAAGCAGAGTTCAGACCCATCTTGTACTTACGAACACTCAACAAGCATATCAAAATAGAAAAGTTTCGCATGCTTGCGCTTCACCAAATATATCCTCATCTCCGTCGAGGCGATTGGATGTGCTCGCTGGACCTGCAAGACGCGTACTTTCATATTCCCATCGTCGGAAATTTCTAAGGTTCGTAGTGGGGACCTCTCACTATCAGTTCAAGGTTCTACCATTTGGCCTGAAATCGGCCCCTCGAGTATTTACAAAATGCATGGCAGTAGTAGCGGCTGCACTGAGGCGCGTAGGAGTCTTCGTCTATCCCTATCTAGACGATTGGCTGATAAAAGGTCCATCGCCTCAGAGTGTACACTCACAGCTGGCACGCTGCCTGAATTTGTGTCACAGATTGGGACTCAGGGTGAACTTTAAGAAATCCACCTTCACACCAACCCAAAGGATACACTACCTCGGTGCAACTATAGACTCCGCAGTAGGAAAAGTGTTTCCTTCGGAGGTGAGACGGTTATCCCTTATCCACAAAGGCAAGCAGATTATAACCAACAATCTGTCTACAGCACGACAGATATCGTCTCTGCTAGGGGCCATGGCATCTTGCATATTCCTGGTGCCCAATGCCAGATTGAGGATGCGTCCTCTCCAACAAGATCTGGAGGACAAATGGGACCAAAGGAATTCACTGTGGCCAGGCAGTCAATCAAGTGGTGGTTGAAGCCACTCAATCTACAGGTGGGAATTCCCTTTCATCAAGAACCCCCATCTCAGACGTTGATCACCGACGCATCCCTGCAGGGTTCGGGTGCGCATTTGGGATCCCTGCAGACCCAGGGGCTGTGGTCCAGCAGCGAACGGTTGTACCACATCAACATGCTAGAGCTCAGGGCAGTCCACCTAGCCCTCAAAACGTTCCTACCCGCAATCAGGGCGAGTCCCATTCTAGTACAAACGGACAATACCACCACAATGTACGACCTGAACAAACAGGGGGGTACTCGATCCAGGACGCTCTCGCTGGAGGCTCAGTCCCTGTGGCACTGGAGCCTAGCAAGGAACATTTCGATAAAGGCGGTACACCTGCCAGGAGAGCATAACGTCAAAGCGGACTTGCTCAGTCGTCATTTTCAAGATCCAGACGACTGGGTACTCAAAGACGAGGTGCTAGACTACATCTTCGAGGAGTGGGGACGTCCGCAAATAGATCTCTTCGCGGACGAAAACAACGCGAAATGCCGAGGCTTCGCCTCAAGATACCTTCGGCCAGGATCCATAGGGAATGCCCTTTTGATCGATTGGTCAATGACATTTGTGTACGCCTTTCCGCCTCTCCCACTGATCCCCAAAGTGGTGACTAAACTGCAACACTCGTCTGCCAAGATGATCCTCATAGCACCGGACTGGCCGAGGCAGTGGTGGTACACGGATCTCCTCCACATGTCGATCCGACCTCACAAGCGTCTGCCGTGCAGACCAGACTTGTTAACCAAAATGCAGGGGAAGTTTTACCATCCCAGTCTTCCCTCGCTGAGCTCAACAGCATGGCTCCTGAAGTCCTCCAGTATGGCCATTTAAACCTTCCCCAGGAGTGTATGACCATACTGAAGGAAGCTAGGAGGCCTTCTACAAGACACTCTTATTTCTGTAAGTGGAAGAGATTTTATGTATGGTGTATTCAACATCAGTATAACCCTACAAAATGTCAAGAGGAAGTGATTTTGTCTCATCTTCTTCACTTAGCCAGGGTGGGGTTGAAATTTTCCTCCATTAAAGTTCACCTAGCGGCCATTACAGCATATAGGCGCTCCCCATCGCAGCAGTCATTCTTTAAGCTGCAGGTGGTGAAGGATTTTTTGCAGGGGCTCAAAAAGGTTTACCCCCTAGTAAGGCCTCCCTCGCTTTCTTGGGAGCTGAACTTGGTTCTTTCAAAGCTTATAAGTTCACCTTTCGAGCCCATACATAAAGCTACTTTACAGCACCTTACTTGGAAAACAGCTTTTTTAATAGCTATCACTTCAGCACGTAGGGTGAGTGAAATACAGGCCCTCTGTTCTAAAGAACCCTACACGATTTTTCACCTGAATAGGGTAGTGATGAGAACTCATTCATCTTTTTTACCAAAGGTGGTGTCAGATTTTCATGTTAATCCGACTATCTCCTTACCAACCTTTTTTCCCAACCCCTCCTCGCCAGCTGAGAGGGCGTTGCACTCTTTAGATGTTAAGCGGGTTCTAAAATTCTACCTAGATAGGACTAAGGCTGTCAGGAAATCTGACCAATTGTTTGTAAACTATGGTGCTGTCCACACAGGTTTTACTGCATCTAAGCGTTCCATTGCTAGGTGGATTGTGTCAGGCATTAAATTGGCTTACCAAATGGCGCAGAAGCCACTGGTCGCTCGACTTAAAGCGCATTCCACAAGAGGGAAAGCGGCTACTGTTGCTTTTCTCAATAATGTCCCACTCTCCGAGATCTGCAAAGCAGCCACTTGGAGATCTGTCCATACATTTACGAAGCATTATTGTCTGGACTCGGACACCAGAGCAGACACTCAAGTAGGACAAGCCTCCTTGAGGAATCTGTTCAATAACTGAATTTTTCAATGGTTTTACTCCATGTATAGTGCAGTTCTCATTTGCCTGCAGGTGGAAGGTGGGCTTGCTATTCTATTCAGTGCTTATGACTATTGATGAGGATCCCCTGGAAGAGAAGGATAAGTTACTTACCTGTAATCCTAGTTCTCTTCCAGGGGTATCCTCATCAAAGTCATAAGCAACCCACCCGCCTCCCCAGGCAAATATGAGGATTGTATTATCTAACATGGAAGAAGTATATCTTTGTGTTTAGGACTACGGTCCCGCAAAGAACAACTGACCCAACTGTCACCCCTGAGGCATGATGGGATATTGGAGTCAGGGCTGCCTTAAAGGCACGGTGCCAGTTTTTACCTGTACAAGGCTTTTCAGTCTCTATGGTATTGTATTGCAATGCAGCCTGCAGGCTAACAATGTTTTGTGGATCTGTGTTTTGCACAGTGTTCTCTTTTCTTTATCATGAGTTTTTTTTTTTACCTCATTAAAAAAAAAAAAAAAAAGATATTTAGGTGTATTAATATACCTATGGTGCATTATTGGATATTTGTGTCTACATTGTCTAGCCTTCTATGGGGGCTGCATTTGCTTGGGGAAAAATAATATATGTTTATACATGTACAGAGCTGTATATATATGTTTTTCATATATAATTTTATTATTTCCGGGGTCCCCGCACATGGGCGGGAATATTCAGTGCTTGTGACTTTGATGAGGATACCCCTGGAAGAGAACTAGGATTACAGGTAAGTAACTTATACTTAAGACACAGCAGTGGCTCCAGTCCACATCACCCAAGTAGGGGGGAGTGGGGCCCTTTGTATGTCAACAGTAAAGTGTGTGTATGTCTCAATGTGTAGGGCACATTTGTAACAAATCAGTGCATGGCTGAGTGTAACAGAAATCTTTATAAGGAGAGAGCACCTTGAGTGTGGCAGTGTGCAATTTTTATGGAAGTTCTGTACTATTGTTGTGTCCCTGAAATCTTTCTACAGCTAGTGATGTAAAATTGCAAAATGTGCAGGTGAGTATGAGTGGCAGTCACCAGTGTTTGTGGGCAGTTGGCTTATGCATGTCTTACTGTTACATGTTTGAGCAGGTTGTTTCACAATATTTTGTGTGTATGTGCCGACAGACAATTTGTGGATGGCTATATGCCACTCCATTCCACTTTACTTCACTCTATTCTATGATACACTACTCCATTACTCAATGCCACGCCACTCAATACCACACTGCTCTGTGACACTGTGCCACTCCAATTGATGCTACTCAACTCTACTCCATTCCACGACTATCTACTCCGCTCTACCCCACTTTACTCTACACCACTCCACAACACACTATGCCACTCCACTCAACTCTGACACTGTACTCCACTTGACGCCACTCAACTTCACGTCCTTCCACTCTACGCCACTCTATTCCCTCCACAGCACTGTATGCTATACGATGACACTCCACTTCACCCTTCTCCACTCAACTCTAATGCACGCCACTCCAGAACACTCAATACTCCAGTTTGCGACACGCCACGCCACTGTTCCTTACCCCACTATCTTTGAGCAATGCTTCTCAGACCCGCTCAGACTTGCTCCTGGGGTATGTTTTTCTTGTTGGCCTTTTCGACTGGATTTTTGTTTGCCTGCAGTCCAGCCATTTTGTGGTGAGGTATTTGGGGTTCATGTCCTGGATCGTTTATTTTGCGGTTGTTGAAAGCCTCCCAGACTGATTTCACCCCGCTGGTCAGCACTTTGTACCGCCGGATTTACCACTGCCCTAAATCAACCTCCTCTTGAGTCACCTTTCACCCTTCTCTTCTTGTTGATCACGGTTAAGCACCTTTTTCGTCCCCTCCCTCGGACCCATTCCATCTCTAATAGCGACCCGACGCAGTGAGGAATTCCGGCTCTGGATGTGGTTGATTACGAATAAGGCCAACAGAGGGACCAATGGGTGAGGCGGCCTTGCCTCAAGGGCAAGGCTGGCATGAGGGCTGGTGGAGCCCTGTGCAACAATGTTTGTTGGTGCCCTCTCAATGACTCCCTCCGCCACTGATTCCCTCACCCTTTAACAGTGCCCCTCAAGTCCCCATAACCATACTCTCGCTCAGATGAATTTAACTTAATTTACAGCGCCGCTCATACCAGTGTAGGGTGTCAGAGCACTTTACATCACACTCCTTACATAGAGACAATTACTCATATGTGTGTAAATCTCTGTATAGGAAATGTAACATAAGACAAAGGACTACAAGGTGTAGGAGTGACATGACATCCATACTAGTACGCAGTATAGTTTAATAGTGATTGGTTTGGAGAAACACACTGAAATTGGAATGTAATACCATGATTGGGGGTTCTCTTTAATAACCAGAATTGATTTCTATTCAAATGAACCCTTTTTGAAACAATTTGGTAATCAGACTGGGGGAAACATGCAGCTCTTAGATGAAAGTTAATAGCTCACTGTTCTATTTTAGGATTTTGACTTATAAACTACAAGTACCAAAAGGATCTCACTGACAAAAGCAGTAACCCACTGACCCATTAACATTATGTGCACTTTGTGATCTGGACGGTACATGTTATTGCAGCAGGCGAATTAGCCCTCTGCGCTACCTTTCCATGTATCAAAACTTCCACTTGACAAAACTCCATCTCTCTCTAGGAGGAACATTAATCACCGGAGTTATCATGACATTTTTATTGTTGCCTAAAATTGCTAGCGGCCAGGCTTGCTCAGCGCTGTTCATGAATATTCTATCTCTGACGCACAGCATTTTAAATTTGAAGGCGCAGTTGCATGTTCATATATGTTAGACAATTTTAGCGTGCTGGTGCTGCCTCATTGGCAGTGTACCTCAATTGCAGTATTGTCAGAGGGGAGCTAGAATACGGGACTAATGCATTTTAATGCTGTGATTTGGACACTAGCATTAAAATGCGTTAGGCGAAAGCCTGATGCAGCCCTACCCTTACCCAGCCCTAAAACTGCAAAAAGTAAAATTATAATAACGTTATTATAATTTTATTTATCCTGCTCAAAGAGAGCATTTGTTAAAGTTTTCATGTTAATCGCAGCGCCCATCATGAGCTGAAATTAACATGAAAACTTCAACAAATGCACACAATCAACCCACAGCCCAGCTCTATTAAGAAAAGAAATGCAGCAACATAGCTGCCAAGGTTTCAAATTGACATGTGGGACGGTTTCAAACCTGCCTTAACAACATTCACTTGGATCTGTTCATGAAAAAATGCACCGTCTTTTCACTTTTTTAAGCAAGTTTGGAGTGATATTTGGCGCTGCACCCTCACGCGCGGTCTGGTTACTGGCACACATAGCCTTGGTTGCAGCGCACATAGACCTTACACTGCCGCACACAGAGGAAAAATATTAGAGGTAACATTGGTGGAGACAGCTTTATGCGGCTTTCTCAGGGCAATAAGAAGTTGACGTTCGCCCGGAGGGCGGAATTCCTGAGTCATATCTTTATAAGCCTTCAGGCAATGCACAACACACAGTTTAGGGGTATCCAAAAAGGCTGGTTGCGAAAAACCCGCGCAGAGATGTCCAATGCACGAACGTCCGAAACTCTCTGGCAAAAGATCAAACACAGGAGCATAGCTAACTTAGCCGAAAGCTCCTTTAAAGAAAGATACTTATTGGCCTGCCAAGACAGGAAGAGATTCAGTACCAGATTAACGCCCCATAAGACTGAGTAACGCGGTTCCGGTGGCAAAGACAGGTGAATGCCCCTTAAAAGCCTGCAGACAAAAGGATGCTCCCCGATCGGGGTCCCCTCCACCGATCAGTGCGCTGCTGAGATTGCGGAGCGCACCGCATTAATGGACCGATACGCCAGGCCGTCTGCCACCAACTCCGCCAGAAAATTTAAGACTGGAACGACGCCTGCGACCATGGGATCCAAACCCCGTCGAAGACACCAACGCATCCTTTTAAGCCAGGCTGAGCGATAGCGCTTTGAGGTACTATCCGCCCAAGCCTTTGACAAGAGGAACTCAGCCGATCGCGAAAGGCCTGGGAGCGACCAGCGTCGCCGGAAAGCCGCCATGCCATGAGGCGGAGAGACCCTTGAAGGATCAACTGATGGTGCACTCCGCTCGGATCCAGGAGGATATGAGGAAAGTGGGGGAGTAGGATTGTAGAATCCCAGGAAAGTTCCAGAAGAACTGGAAACCAAACTTGAGACCTCCAATACAGTGTCACCATCACTACGTCCGCCACCTGGCGACCAATCTGGGCTGCCGCCCGCACAATCATCGGAAACTGCGGGAATGCGTACCCCATCTCCGACGCCCAGTTCTGGAGGAAGGCATCCGTTGCTTCCACCAATGGATCCAGCCTCCAGCTGAAGAACTGCGGTACTTGATGATCCAGAAGGGAGGCAAAGTGGTCCACTGAGAAAGGACCACAAAGTTTGAGTAACCAGTTGAACACGGGCACGTCCAGCTTCCATTGACTGGAGTCCCTCTGGTGCCGGGAGTGCCAGTCTGCGACTTGGTTGGCCTGCCCCGGGAGGTACTCCGCCGTCACGGAGACATGGTGGGAAAGGCAATAATCTCAAAACTCTTTCACCAAGTTCGCGAGAGCGCGGGCCTCCCTGGTGGTTGACATAACGGACCGCTGAGACATTGTCCATCTTGAGCAGAACACACAAACTCACTCGGTCCTTGGTCCAACGGACGGCAAAAGACCCCGCCAGATGTTCCAAACAATTGATGTGTAGGGCTTGCTCGTCTAATGACCAAGCGCCGCCGGTGAAGTCCACACAATGAGCGCCCCACCCTGCCGGCATCGGATTCTATGACCAAATCTGGAAAGGAACCGAAGATTGCTCGGCCGTTCCAGGCTTCCATGTGAGTCAGCCACCAAGACATTTCCTCCTTTACTTCCGACGAGAGGGGCACCATTTGGTCGTAAGAGAGACAACGCCGAAGATGGTGAGCTTTCAGGCGCTGCAGCGCGCGGTAGTGCAGGGGCCCCGGAGAGATTGCCTGGATGGACGAAGAGAGCAGTCCCACCATCCGGGCAATCTGACAGAGAGAAGTATGGGTCTTGGAGATGGTCTGTCTCAACTCATGTCGAATTTTGGCCATCTTCCTCGACGGGAGACTTCATATAGCTCGAACTGAGTCCATGACGAACCCGAGAAAAAACAGACTCTGTTTAGGGGAAAGGACCGACTTCCCTTCATTGATAATGAAACCCAGCCCTTGCAAGAGAGATATCGTCTGCTGCAACTGTTGGGTCAACATTCTGGGGCACCTCGCCATGAGCAACACATTGTCGAAGTAGACGATCATCCGGATGCCCTGACTCCGCAGGAATTCCACCGCCGGATGAAGCACCTTCGTGAAATACCAGGGGGCCGACGCGAGCCCGAACGGAAGGGCAGTAAACTCGAAGATCTGGTCCCGCCAGCGAAACTGCAGGAACCGCCGGTGAGGCGGATGGATAGGAACAACCAGATATGCATCCTTGAGATCCAGGCGGACTAAGCAGTCGTTCGGAAGCAGAACATCCTGTAGCAGATGGATCCCCTCCATCTTGAAATGCCGGTAAACCAACCACCCGTTAAACTCTTTGAGGTTGATTACCGGACGACGCCCGCCGTCGGGTTTGTCCACCAGGAAGAGATTGCGCAGGAACCCGTTGGGATGCAGAGCTGAGCGACAAATAACTCCTTTGCGGAGCAGGTCTGAAACCTCGTTGTCGACCAGCTCTGTATCTGCAACGGAAAACACAATGGGATGCGGGGGCCTGTGCTGTCGAGGGAGATTGTAAAAAACTATGTGAAACCCCGGACGGTCTGTAAGACCCAAGCGTCCGACGTTAAAGCCGCCCAAGCCCCTTGGAAGGACGCCAGGCGACCCCCGATACGCAGCTGCACTGCAGGTGAAACACTTATAGTTGGAATTGCCGCCAGCGTTGTTTTTAAAACCTCCGCGTCCTCTGAAACGCTGTCCTCGAGTGGGGTAGAAATCTGTATACGTGGCAGTGGAGTTGTATTGCCCCCGCCCAGAGCCTTGACCCCTGTTGGAGTTATGCTGTCCGCCACGGCCGGTCGAGCGGCCCCTACCACGACCGGCCCCTTGGGAAAAACGAGACTGAAAGACATTTTGATACTGGACTGGGCCTTGTCCAATGACGTAAAAGTTGCGACGAACTTCCCAAGTTCTTTGATGAAGGGGTCTCCAAAGAGGCCCTCTTCCGCCACAGCTCCCGCCTCTGAAGAGGCCAAATCCCCCAGTTTTGGGTCTAGCTTAATCAGGAGCGAGCGATGACGCTCCGTAGAGATTGCACAATTTGCATTCCCTATGAAGACGACAGCTCGCTGAGCCCAATTGGACAAAACCTCCGGTGATATGGTGGACCCTGACACCTTAGCCTCCTCCGCCATATCTAAGATTTTGGTAAGCGGGCCGATGGCATCCCACAATTTGTCTTGGCATGAGCGCCAAGAACGATCTACACCCCTTCTAGGATCTTTAATATATTTGGCCAGAAATTTTGCCATCTTGGAATCTAACTCTGGGGTGAGTGCTATTTTATGCTCAAAGGTGGGTCTGGGACACTCTGCCCTTAGACACCCCCGAGCCTCCTTCTTGAGTGGCTTGCGGAGGCGGCCAGCCACGAACTTGGCCACCTTGTCCCCCGGTATCCATGCCGCGGACCGTGGGTGAACTATGTCATCCGGTTCCAGCATGCCTGAACTGTCCTGAGGCAACGCGGTGGACGTCCTGGCCGGTCTCCACGACCGCGAGGACCCAGCATCATCATCTGTGTCCCCCGGCGAGTCCCCATCCGGGACTGGCGAGGGGGAGGCGGGAGAGCCCACAGGCGCAACGGACAAAGACGGTGCAGGGGGGGCAGTGGAGCCTTTTGCCAAAAAAGCACTTCGCAGGCGTTCAAAGGCGTCCCTGTCCACACCCTGCGCCTCCTTGGGCCCGCCCTGTACACAACCCTTTTTAGGGGGTGAGGGTCCCGCACCTGCGGGAGCAGGAACTGGCTCTAGAGACACCCAGTGAGCTTGCGCCAATTTGGCGCATTCCTGCACGATGCGGTCCGACAAGCGCTGCTCCATAGGACTTACAACTTCGTTGACGCAGCGGTAAATGGAGCCATCGACCGCCTCAAAGAAATAATCATCGAAGGGGAGGCACTCCGGTACCTCCTCTTCTTCATAGTACCCCTCCAGGCCTCCTAGAGAAACAACCTCAGGGGCAAGCAGCATGTAAAACACTGCACTACAGGAGTCTCAAGGGTCTCTATGGGGATTAGCACACCTTTCCGGGCCTGGACGGTGCCAAGGCAATGTGGGGAGTCCTGAGGGCTGCAAGATATAACCTGTGGGACACAAGCCAGCAATTGAGGTGACACCGTCCTCAGACGCGTGTGGCCCTCACAATCGTGACCGGGCTCAACTGCCACCCAGCGCGTCTAAGGTGTCAGGAACCGCCTAATGGCGTGAAACGCGGCCGAGCCGCAATAGGGACCCCCGCCGGGGCGTGAAAATAAGCTGGCGTAGGAAATACGGACCCCCCCCAGGGGCGTTCAGGTGTGGCAGTGGGGCAAGGTTCAAAGCGACAACTCCCGCAGCGCCGCTCGTCGTCTGAGGCGAGCGCGCCGAGGGAGCAACGAGGCATGAAGGAGCCCCCTAGCGTGCCTCCAAGGCACAGTGTAACTCTGGAAGCGACCGCGTAAGAAGCGAAAAAGCTCCCGCGGTCGCCGGGAATCTGTGAAAGGAAAAAACACCAAACCAACGTCAATGCAGGCAACAACCTTTAAAATCAACCCCACGGCTCTCGTGCGCCCGCTGGCCCAGCATATAAACGGAAAAACTTTTAAACAGGAGAGGCAAGAAAAACACCACTTAACTGGCAGCGCAGCAGCGAAGAAAGAGGAGGAACAGTGAGATGGAGCATCTTCCTGGCCTTTCATGGACACTATAGAAGGACTCCTCGCATTCTGCGCCCTATGGACTCATGGCTCCTGTAGTTCTATGTTCAGACTGTCTGCAGTTTTCTCACTGATGTTGCAAGTTTACTTTTCCGGGTTCAAAGGAAAACGGTTGTTTGCTTTTCTGGCTGCTGTGAGTTTGTATAGGAGAATAAGGTGAAGAAAGAAAAGCATAATCTGAGCCTCCGGTCCTGCCATAGAATCCTAGAACTCATTCAACATACAAAAACGAACTGGGGGTCAATAAAGAAGCACAATGGGAAATATACACACTAATTGAAGGATATCAATTCTATCACCCTAGGCATTTAGAGCAGAGCAAGGATTACCATCAAAACGCTTTAGGTGGTAGAGCTAAAGTGTCAAGCTCAGATGATCAATGTTATCATTTGGTCATCCGCCAAACCCAGAAGAACAATCCTTTGATCATAAGGAATTGCTTCTATGGCAAGCTCTTGTGCTCTCAAAAAATGCCTTACCAACCCGAGGCAGACAATAGATACAGAAAAGTGTATTTAGTGATGAAAAAATCTAATGTGATGCAGTGCATCACATTAGTGTGTATATTTCCCATTGTGCTTCTTTATTGACCCCCAGTTCGTTTTTGTATGTTGAATGAGTTTGCAGTAGGGGATTAGGACTCGGGCTGGTCATTAAATATAGTTTCCCTTAGAGCCTGTTTGTTCACCGGTTTATAGAATCCTAGAACGACAAGGACCACAAGAGCAAACAAGGCTGCCCAAGATGTCCCAAAATCGTCAGCGCTATCGGTAGGAAAAAAACTGACATGATATCAAAGCTGGAAGTTTTGGTACAGGGCTTACTTAACCCTCTAAATTGTAGGCTGGGAAGAATAGAGGAAAAAATAGATCTTCTCATTAATGGGTATACCATTGCAACGTGTCCCACTCACCCGTTAACAGCAGATTGTGCCCCAGGGTTTTTGGGGGATCTAGCGAGGGCCTCAGAGGGGAGAGATAGAAACTTAAGAAAGGCAATCCAGACCCACACCCCAGTCATTATGATACCATCTACAACTCCTCAGCACATTCCTCCTCCCCCACTTCCCACACTGCGTATAGACACAACACTACACACATAGAAAACATAAGCCTTCCCCAGGTTACTAATCCCATCGTCCCAACATTGGGAGGTAGAGAAGGGTGGGGTCGGGAAGCACCCCCAGCCATTGAAGCTCTGTCGGAAGGCCACAGCCAGCAACAAACATTAGATTTACTCCCCGCAGCACTCCCTTATGTCCTAGTTCTGGCCAATGTACCCCTGTTACATAGGGGCCAAAGGGAAAATACGGACCAGATAATGAATAAAGCCGTAGATTAATACCCATCTCAAAGGTCAAGCCCCTTGGGGCTTCAGTCCGGTTAAGCACATTATAATGACCAGTGGCTGGGCTCATCTCCCAAGAATATCAATAGAGACTGCGTCATTGTTAATTATAACAACCAGTATGCTGTAAGAAGCATACCGAGAATCCTTACAGGCTATCCCCCACTCTCCACGCAGATCTCCCTTTTTCCATTAGGGAAATTTTATAGTGCCATACTGCGCCCACCCCCTTGAAGCTCGAGATTGCTGAACAACCCCCTATGCCCCCCCTTCCCATTAAGGGATCCTCCTAGTCCCTATAGATTAGCGCCGAGACTCGAGCTAGCTAACAGATTCGCCCCCTTGTATGATCTGGAGGCCTGCAACTGACTATCTATGGGGGGGAAACATAGGTATTTCTATCGTCATTAGCGAGCCCTCACACACCTCTGTCACACAGAATTCTGGAGACCAGAAACTCCAAGGTAGAGGGACATAGACGGTAACCTACTCTACAGAAATGATTCACTTAGTGACCCTGGACCGTCGCCCCTAACAATCCAGACGGTTCAACATAAGAGGTGTATATACCTAGCCACGTTGAACGTGGCAGGCTTTGCATCAAGGCTGGGTAAAGCGGAATGGATAGCCCAATGGCAGGATTGAGACATTATATGTCTTCAGGAGACATGGGCTTTGGACCCAATATTTATAAACGGCTATCGTTCTTTTCGAACCAATGCAGTTCCCTCCTTAGCAGGAAGACCCAAAGGGGGTCTAATAACCTTAATCTCAAACACGCTACCTATTAAGATTTTAAAAACCGAAACTCCCTCCCCTTATTTTCATTTTTTGGCCTTTGAAGGAGGATGCCACCAGTGTTGACTATTAATAAATTATTACAACAACTTTGTCGGCAATATGGCAACTGTTATAGACACATTAGACAAAGAACTAGAGAAATGTATAAGGCCCCTGCTGTGTAAAGAACTGTACATCATATGGTTAGGTGATCTTAACTCTCAACCATGCCCCAATTCATTGGGTATGGTTTGTGGTATGGTTGACATAGAGGGGGACCCACTAGTCCATTTCACACACCACGAATATGGGAACACCTTAAATAGACTTCTAGCTTCAAGGAATTTGGAAGTCTACAACAAAATAGATTCAGGAGGGCTAGAAAAAACTTGTTCTGGGGCACCGCTTACTCTACATTAGACTTTATAGTTGCAACCACTAACTTTCGGGAATATCTTCATCACACGGATACTATTTTGTCAAATTTTAGCAACCATACAGCTTTATTTCTTGAGCTTTATGGCCTTGAAATCCTCCCCAGACAAGCGGAGAGGGTCCCAAAACCAATTTTGGCCAGGTATAAATGGATATTAGCTGAAATGGGATGATATAAATAAGTCTAAAACCATTCAGGAAGTAATAACTAATAAGCTGAACTTAGTCATAAGTTGCCTGGATGTGGCTACTCCACCAGATATTTTAATTAAAATTTTTATAGCAATTCTTCAGGAGATAAAACTAGCCCTCTTTCGGCGTACATCTAACAGAGAGAGACCGGAAACACGATGGTTCGATACGAACTGCACCCAGGCCCTAAATAACCTTCATGAGGTTCTGAAAGTTACACCTAGAAATAAACCTCAGATTAAGGTGCTACGATTGGTCTATAAGAGAGCCCGTAAAACACGGGAATTTGAGTTAAAAGATGAGGCATGGGAAAACCTGACTAAAGCCACATCCCTTAATAGCAGTAGGGACTTCTGGAAAATAGTAAATGCCCCTTTCTTTAAGAAAGAGCAGGAAAAGTCACTAGACAACCACATGGATGAAGACGCATGGGTGTCGCATTTTAAGGTGATTTTTGGGGGTGTGGTTATTCTAAGGACAAATTTAATATCCTCGTAGAGACCCCCGTTAACCCTATAACTTTTAACCTGGAGGAAATAATCCTCGCTCTCGCTAAATGCAGTCACGCCAAAGCACCATGTCCAGATGGGGCCCTGATTGACTTCTTTTTAGAACACCAAGAACTATGGGCCCCACTGCTAACCAACATAATCAAGGAAATCTCTAAGACCAGCCCACCCCCATAATAGAGAACAAGCGTTATAGTGCCAATATATATAAAAAAAGAGGACAAATCAAAACCCCTGAATTATTCTCCTATTTCCCTTCTGAATTCCACTGCCAAACTCCTAGGGTGTATCTTACTTAAAAGACTAAAAGACTGAGCAACAGAAAATAATGTCCTCATGCCTTCTCAATATGGATTCCTAAAGGGTAGAGGCCCTATCGACCAATGTCTAAACCTAAGCTTGATTATCTCCAAATATACTAGAGCAAAGAAAGGGAATATATATATGGCCTTCATGGACCTTTCGGCAGCTTTCGACTGCGTAGTCCACTCCAAACTCTGGTCAATTATGGTTGCGAAGGGCATAGACTCCAGGTTGATTATTCTTATAAGACAAATGTACTCACATGCGACAGCATCAGTCCGCTATGTAAGGGATGGTGAATGTACTAGACCCTTTAGGATTATGACAGGAGTTAGGCAAGGGTGTGTCCTCGCCCCATTCTTATTCCCACTTTACACAAACGGAGTGGGGGGAGCCTCAAAAATGTGTACGACTGATGTCCCACAGCTCCCCTCAGGTCCATTACCAATCCTGGCCTACGCGGACGATGCCGTTCTGGTAGCCAGAATAGGTGTAGCTCTGCAATGCCTAATTGACACCTACGTGGCTTTTATGTCATCTATGAACCTCAAGGCCAATGAGTCCAAAACTTTCATCTTAGTTGCTGGACTACCCCTCCCAAAAAACACCCCGTCGTTCCATATTGGAACCCGTAAATTGGCCGTTGTAGAGACTCTCATATTTAGGGGTCGTCTTCGATATTAGACAAACCTGGTCAAATATGGAGGATAGCAGGGCTCAAACAATGAATCGCACCATAGCAGCAGTTGCTGGTTTTACCAAAAAACTAGGCTCAAGACCCCTAACAACAATAAAAAAGATCTACAACGCAAAAGTGATCTCTGCAGCGACCTATGGGGCAGGGGTTTGGGGCACAGCACCAACTGGCTCCTTAAAAAGCTGGAAAATGGGTTCCTCAAGAGGATTGCCGTCACTCGCCTAGAGCTGGATATGCTCTATGTGTCTGACTTGGTGAGATTAGGTCCGATCATTCTCTGGCATCCCATATGGAATCGGGACACAGGGGATCTTAACCAATCTATCATATTAAATTGTCTTGCACTGGATAAAGCCCAATAGATCCCCTGGCTGGAGTACGTTAAAATAAGTCTTCATTCACTAGGAGTCTGAGCTTTACATAAATCCCTCCTCCTGCTCCAGGTTCCCTAAGAAGAGGCTAAAGGCACTAGCATATGAAAGGGACGAGTCTGAGAAGACAAAAATAACTGTTAAGACTTATCACTCGATCCCACAAGTAATACATGGGGAATACTTCTATTTGTACTAGGTAAGGAACCTGCAGCATAGGTTCATTCTTGTAAGGTTCCATCTAAATCTAATTCCCCTGATGCTGGGTTTCCCTTTAAAACAGTATGCTTATAGCGATTTGACAACTTGCCAATGCGACAATCTATCAGTTCAGTCTGACCTTCACCTCTTCTTTTTTTGCCATTTCTATAAGGACCAGAGAGCTAGATATATCAAACCCCTTTTAACGTACCATGTTTTTAACCGCTTCGGTGCTCATGTCGAGCTGGGCTTGTAATAACCGTCGCAGCCCGCCCACGCGCGAATGGTTCCCCGCCTTTGCGGGAGAATCAATCAGTGGGCGGGGTCGTGACGAGCTCAGCTGTGCCTCATGACGAGCTGGTCTAAGGGTTTAAGCAGTGCTGTGTTGCAAGGTTTTATCTGAAGAAGCTCCATGATCCCTTTGTATGTTTCTGTGTAGGCTCATTTTATGGGTTTGTAAGAGCAGGAGACATTTATTAGAACTGGAGACCTATGCTAATTTTTAGCCTGAACTTATTTGCCTCTTCGAACATAGGATGATGGGCTCTCTTTTTATAAATTTACTTAAGAGGTAACTGGGAATGCGCAGTGTATCATGCACCCTTTTTACGGTATTTATTGTATAAATAATAAGTCATTGCATTGCGAAATTTGCGCAGATTAATATATTTCACTCCCCTGGAGTTTGAATTTGTACATTGCATTGAGAAGAATGTCACTGTTTTATATCTTTTTTAAATGTATACTTTGATGATCTATTTTAAATTTGATCGAATAAAGTTATGGCTTAAGAGTTCCAATACAAACTGTCCCGAAAAAGATCTAGTAAGCAATCCATAATAATAGCATACCAAGAAACATTTACCCAAGGCCTTTTCATAGCATTCAAAGATGCGTACTGGCGTTGCGCCTAAAGTGAATTCACACAAACATGCGGTCGGATATCGCTCAACCGCTTATGCACGAGCAGGGATCCAATGCACATGGGCTACCAGAAAGCGTTTTCTCCTCATGCCATCAGCATCCACCACAGAGAAGAGAATCAATGACCCAAATTCCCCCAAACATATGAAGAGGAAAGACAAGCAGCCACAGTAGAGGAGAAGTCTCCAAGGATTACTCCTTTAGTTTGATGTCCCACAATGGATGCTTGATCACACTCCGACCCTACAAGGGAGGTAACGTAGCCTCACTCCAAAGAGTCTAAGCCCAGCAGAGGCCTCCTGCATTCTTCATCCCAGCAATAGAGAGCAAAATAAGAGGAGCCTAGAGTGCCAGCCCCCTTTATGGCACCCAGGATGGGTGGGTGGGGCTAGCATTCTAAGATCCTGTGCTTTCTTTCTGTCGTGAGGGGATGACACCTCATAAGTAACAACTGGAAAAGGGACATAAGGATGATAACACATTTCTTGACGCTGTGACATCACTTTGCTCTGAATGGAGACGTGAAATGTATGTATGGCCTTACTGTTCTGGCATGACGACACAATGAATTGCGCAAATCAGAAACTGAATATGAAATCCCTCTGATCTTCTCTTATCGTAGTTTTCACTTCATTTTCATATAATCAGATGACAATATTACAAATGCTCTTGCTCGGAGCACAGGTTTGACATGGAGGTGAAACTGACCAATAGTAAGCTGTTTAGAGCCTATAAAACAATGGTCGAATAGTTTATAATGGTCACCGGAGCTGCAGGACACCTTACTGTTGTCGAAATGCTTAATTGTTGGTGAATTGTTGCTAATCTCTCGAAGAATCGTGTATAAGGTCTGCCTGATTGCCTTCTGCACATAGAGTAATCCGTTTGTAGCATGTTTGTGTCACAACTTGATGGAATAATTTGAAAGATTAAGAAACGTTGATCACTGTTATGCTGCCCGATAGAAAACTGTGCTATTGCTACATGCCCATGTTGCAGAATTTTCCGTCTTCAGTTTGTGCCCCAAGTCGAAAAATGCGCAATCGAGTGCTTTTAATAAACTATTGCATGGGCACTATTAACTGTCCAACAGTGGTAAATTGCTTACTGTAAATAATCCATTGTGCGCCCTCTGCAGACACATTATGCCATGTTATGCTGAATGTTCAAAGATTTTGGCTAGGTGCAACTACCAAAATTTTTTTTTTAATTTGTTGTTTTCTTTCCTTTTCTAATTTGCAGTTTATTTGTGTGGAAATGCGTGCATATGCCTCACTGACGGGGAGCTGAGCTAGCCAAAGGCAGTGTGCATGTGAAGGCAGGCATGTCGGGTCCAGCATTGCAAAGAGACGAACCCAGTGGTTCCCAAGCATGGCTCGAGAATTGGTGCTGCTTCAGGATAGAGGGAACAAGGGACCTGCTGGGTGGGCCGAGGCTGCCCGCCGTTGCATCTACAGACTCCAGTGCTAGATGAGCGTGCTGACATTGGGATGCAAGAGACCGCGGGCCTCAAAGCTGAGAAAAGACCTGGTGTGGCGCACACACAGCTGTGCATTGACGCCTACTGCAGAACTAACTTTCCGTTGAGCCTGTGCAGGATGCCGTCTCCGTGTGAACCAATACTGCAGCGGACTCCGACTTGCTACTAGTAACTGCAGCAGAGGACGCCCTTGACGCTGATTAGCGCGAGGCAGTGCGTTACCAAAGCCATGGCAGGGTGGCTGCGATCCTGCCTCACACGTGCAGCACTCCCAGCCTCGAGAGACTTGCACTGCAAATCGTGTCCAATGGATGCAGAGAAGACATTGCATGAACTCGTTCCCCAGTCCTTAATTCTCTGTGACTCACATGAGAACTTACTTCACACTAGTGCAGTGAGCAGAAACCAGCGCCGGGTTCACTGTGCGCGTGCCTTGCCCACAGCCTAAAGTCCAACTCCTTGTTCTCAGTGTGTGATGTACTATGAAATTGCCATAATGTGTTTTTTCTTTATATTCTTCAAATGAGCCAACAGTGGGTCAATCACTGCATTCCAATAACTGTGATTCTGAAGAGTGTTTTAGTGTCATTGAACAGGTAGGGTAGCGAAGCAAGCGAGATAGGTGGTATGCTAACCAAAAAACAAATTGTGTGTTACTACTAAAGAGCAGTTCCTCCATACCTGTATTAGGAATTGTAGTAGGGGTCGGTGGAAACTGACCTAAAACTCAGCTTTGACCAATTGTGATGGCTTTTCAAGGTAACAGCTCTTCTCATCTGTCTGTAACACTGTCAGCAAATTCAGTATGCAGTTACTTTCCGAAATTCGTTATCCTAGCAAATAATTAGAAAATGCAAAGGACACACTTATTTCAAGTTATTGTTTGCCATTTTTCCTCAGAAAACCACATGCAAGAGTATGCTGAGGTAATGGGGGTTTAATCACTGCACACTTAAAAGAATATTTGCAAACAGCACACATTAAATTGCCTAGGAAAGACGAATAAGATTTGCTGGGTCTTACACGATAACAAGAAGTTCCTACGAGCAGGTATTTTTAATTACTGTATGGAGGGGTTGCATTAGATTTCCAGCAGAATAACGTTATGCAGTAGAGCTCCTCTAAAAAAAATGATATATACCCATGCAAGATTTTCAGGATGTCCATGCAAAGGGAAGGTACATGTAGTTAATTAAAATGTAACCGATTTAAACAGTCAGTGGTTATCCTTAAAACCTAGCATTGATTCATTCCTGTTGGATCTTTGTTGGACAAAGCCTGTTCGAAAAGACCTGGCACCCATTGGAGCAGTCATTCTACGGACTAGGCCGGTTGTGGTATGAGGTAGCCAAGCAAATGAAAGAAGGCCATCACGAAGGAGTAGCTAGGGCTAACAATTGCTACGTGCACACACTGCGATTGCACTCTTTGGAATACTGATCATTTAAAAGTATGCCTTCAGATTTAGCCTAAGAATATGGATTCTTATGACGAACCGCGAATCGCAGAGCTGCGTAACAGCAATGTATTTTGCTGCAGTCACATTCTGACATCCCTTTATCAAGCCTCATTCTTTATTAGGCGAACTAAGGTAGAGAACAGGCATAACTCTGTTTCTTCAAACTAAATACTATGATGAGCCACTGGGGCCCATCCCATATTCCAGGGGTGAGGTGGAGTGTGTGAGGCAAAAGGCACAAAAGGATTAGGGTGGAGATAGCATGATCTATTTTGCAGTATACTTTAACACATGATTTCTCACATTGAGTGCTGCTACAGCTAATTCAAAGTTTCAAAATAGAAATAATAATAATTATTGACAAACGCAATTCGGCACCCAAGCAAGTTGAACAAATGGGAGTTTGGGGGGGGGGGTAGGCATTTTAAAGACAATTTCTGGATAGCTACTCTCAATCAAAGACAAAGTTGTCGTTTAACACATTCTGCCACAAAATCCTTACATGTATACACATTCAAAACACTGTCTGCAGCATCGCAGCCAAAGTAAATCTCAATGAAGGGATTTCATAAAATCTAATGTTTGCTTGTTTCAGTGGTTGTTTGTATGTGTCTGTTATTGATTACTTTTTATTTGTGTGGTTTAGATTCATAATACCCTCCTCCTCACTTCTTGAAGTCCACAAGAAGCTGAAGACTTTTTCAAGTAGTCCCACTAGGCCTAGGTGTGGCTAGACTTACACAGCTCAGCGCCAGGATACCCTCCCGGGTGATAGGACTCTACAAATCTGCATAAGATAACTTAAATTTTCAATCTGGACTGTGGCCTGCCAAACGCCACACCATATCACTTCATGTTATGCCATCAGCTATCCAAAGGTAACGCCGCACACAAAGTTGCTGTGGTTGAACCAAAAAGTTCTTATTAAAGCATACATATTGAGTATTTCAGTGGTATTGTACTACGGTGCAAATTGTAATAAAGGTTTGTGACAGGCCTGTAGGTGTTAGCACTAATTGTACATTTATAGCATAAGGGACTAATGCGATAATCACACATTTTATTGCACTGCCCATCAATTACTAAGGGAAAGCGTTGGTGGCAATGCCTGATCTAATTCTAAAACAAGCGTAAATATATTTGGTGCCTAATTTAGCTGTAGTTGTCAGTCTAAATAGGCCTATTTGTGTGCTTGCCGTCATCCTTAACACACTTGCCAGTTGGAACTATTAACACACAAGAAAACGCATAAGTATCTGGTTTGAGTACAGAACTGTCCTATTTCTTCTTGTGGGCGATCAGCGTGAGGGGCAGGTTATGATTATTTGGGGCAAGGGAGGAGAGTAGTGCAAGTCAAATGGTTACCAAAGGATGGGGCCAAGGAAGCAGTTCTGGGACGCCACGTAGTGGTGGCACTCAGTGATGGCCAGCATGGATCGGTGGTGGTGGGACAGGGAGGCAGGCCAAGAGGGGGAAGGGGGAAGACAGGGGGGAGGGTGTAGATAAAAAAAAATCGACGTATCTCCTCGCCGTGTCCTCCCTCAGTGTTGTGATTGGTCAAAGCACCAAACCATGGCACTCAGACAGGGATAGGGAGCCTGGGCATGTTCTCCACCCAGGCTGTAATGCAGCCTGGGTGGAGAACATGCAAAGTGCGCATGAATGTTTAGCCGGCCAAACATTCATGCGCACTTTAGGGAGTGCAAACCACTCCTCTCCTTCCCTCCCCTGCTGAGTCAGCAGAGCAACCTTACCCCGCAGAACTGCAGCAACTGTAAGAGGAAAAAATAAAATGATAATAACTTAGTTATTTTCATTTTATTTTTACTTCCAGTGCTGAAAAGCAGTGGGGCGATACTCTTTCGCCTTAGCACAGGAGGTGCCACTGGTGGCACTAAATTACTAAAAAAAGACCATAAGTTTGTCTTTTTCCAGTGTATGGGGACTTCTAAAGACAAAATGTTGTTTTGCTTGGAGTGCTAAATATCCTCTCATGGTTCCCGTATGAGGCACGTTGATACTTGCTATAAAACCTGGAAGGCACAACACAGTAACGGGCCTCTTTTGTTCTTAGTGACCTGCTACCCTTTCAATCGCATGCCGACTGAATCTTCATCTAACACCTTGTACAGCACTCTGCTGCTTTTTGGCTACGTTTTTGCAATCCAAATACCACATACATAAATACAAACAACAATATGAAAGACACATGTAACTCACACCAGCACAACAAACTATCAAATGAAAGAGCAAGTATTTTTAACCAGAACATTACTATTGTATAGGGTACCATCAGCAATCTTTAATTTGTTTAATTAGACGTTTTTCTGGCAGTTACTACTTCGAAAACAACACACTGTTTATTTGAATGGTTATGTGTAAAAGAGCTCATCACGTTTGCCAAGGTACTAGAACTAAAATAGTCCTACCCATGCAGCTCAAGTAACTGCTCGCCCAGTATGATCTGTGTGGGGCAGGTCCCTCTAAGCTGTAGGTGCTCTGTATGGGTCCGGTGTCCCTGTGTGAGCCTTCTTGAACCTCGGGTTTAACCAAATCTCTGTATAGCTGCGACTAGACCTTGAATTCTATAGCAAGGCTTGTGATCAGTGTGCCCACTGCAGATATAACTTGCTTGGCCTTCTCTGAATTGTTTTGCATCTCGTTTTGCAATGTATCCACATTTGGAAGGCAAGTAGATAATCCTGTGGCCTTTTCTCTGAATGTACCACTCCTGTAGAGGGCAGGTGAGTGAGAGAAGGGTAGACAGACTGCGAGTGCATTTGTTATCTAAGAAGTTTGACATTATTTATTAGGTTTTTGTGCAGACGCTAGCATAAAGCAACGCATTGCATTGATTTTTTTACCATTAGAGAAGCCTTCAGGTGTAGCACACGGGAGCTCACGCTAAATCTCGTAAACATATGCAGTTGTATTTTCTGTTTATATTTGTGCACATGCTGTGTTGTGTCTGTGTAAGGAGGAATCGGCTAGAACTAAATTGACCTCTTTGGTCTTGCGTGGCCAAAACCTAAATTAAATTTCTTATTAAGAAGGGAAAGGTGTGTGTGTGTGTGTGTGTGTGTGTGTGTGTGTGTGTGTGTGTGTGTGTGTGTGTGTGTGTGTGTGTGTGTGTGTGTGTGTGTGTGTGTGTGTGTGTGTGTGTGTGTGTGTGTGTGTGTGTGTGTGTGTGTGTGTGTGTGTGTGTGTGTGTGTGTGTGTGTGTGTGTGTGTGTGTGTGTGTGTGTGTGTGTGTGTGTGTGTGTGTGTGTGTGTCCGTGTGTGTGTCCGTGTGGCCGTGTGTGTGTCCGTGTGTGGCCATCGATGCACTTTTTGTACCAATCACTGTGGTAAACTCAGACCAAATCTGGTGCTTGGTTATGGACCTTTCCATTCGCAAGTTTGATAAAGCACTTAGTGGTAACTTGCTGCTGTTAGATAATCAATTACCGACAAGCAGTAGGGTGGTATGGGGTAAGCCAGGTAGCTCAAATTGCCAATAAATGAAAACAGGGAGAAGCCACTGAATGCCGAGAAAATTACATCATAATCCATGCTGAACCCCCATATTCCCATCTTCAGATTGAACAAATGGCTCAGAATCCGGGGATGTGTTTAGAGTTGTGCCTCCTTTAATCAAGGAAGTGATTACAAAATAAAGTCATGAAGAGTGGGTATGCAGTGGCTGCTTTATACGCAAAACTAGAAAAGAATATGAAAAAGGTGAGATGCCCTGTGCCTTTTACGGAATGAAAGTAACACCCTTCCGTGGGTCAAATATTGGACAGAGAAAATAGACGTTCTTGGTCATTTCTCAGACAGTTCCCCGGGGACAAACTTTTAAACTCAGCCGAAATGCACCTATGTATACAGCCCTGCCTAGCATCACACATTAGGGGTAAGACTAAAGCATTTTAGCACTGGCATCCGCATCACCGCACTAAACTGCTAACGTAACCCATAGCCAACTCCTAATGTGCAAGAAAGCGTTGCGGGCTGCGACACTTAGGGTGAGACGAGCCCAGTGCACGATCGGTCGGCACCCAGGGGAGCTTGAAAACAAGCAATAACGAGGCGCAAGCTGGCCCGTTTCAGCGTTCAGCCTCAGATCAAGTAAGGAGGAAAAGTCGGTGCCATTTCTTAGTATGCCCTCCGGAGGGGAGTCTGAGACAGGGCACCCCCTTTTCCCCATACCCCATTTGTCCACCCTCTACGGCACAGAGCCTGGCATGTTCATCTGTGGTCCCAATGACATAGGCTGTGCCTGGATTTGTTTGCTTCAGGCAGCAGCTCTGATCATTGTCACAATTCTAAACTGAGTTTCAAATTCGTTTTACTCTGCTGTAACTTTCAGCCACTCAGTGCCCTTTCGGCACGCGCTATGCTGCACACACCTAGGCACTCCATCACATGGCAGGGTGCAGCGAGTGTGAGGCAGACCACACTCCTCTATGCCACAAAGTAGTGTAAATTGATGGTAGCACTTAGATGTTTGCTATCACCAGTTGTTATCTGACTGTGACCCCACTATGATCATGTTTTAACCCAACAGCTGCATAGGTGGCCTTCCATAAGCACTAGAGGAGTGTTTCAGCGTTTCCAGGGCATTTTCTAAAGCTTCATGTTGCGCTACAGGGGGTACTTTCTGATACATCTCCCTTTACAAGACTAAACTCTCTGCTAAAATTAACTTGCTCTGAAGTGTCCCTCGAAGTGCCACACCAAGGCACGCTGAAACCGTAGAAATGTCACACAAGCAATCTAAAAACTTAGTACCCATGCGAGTAATGTATGCATACATTGCACAAGTTCCATAAACTTGCTTTTTTACTTATGTAAATTGCACTTCAGTTTACATTTTAAAAATTATGTGTAATGTACAAAGGTGAACATTTGCCCTTTTCGTGCCAGACAAAAAAAAACGTTACGAATCTGCCCTGCTGCTTTTATCGAGTCTGCTGTTAACATTAGTACACTTTTTAAACCACGTAACCAAAAGCTCCTTCTAAAACCATCCTTAAAATATGTGTTACCACCATTTATGATTGATTTGGAAAGTTCTTCCGTTTAAAAAACATAAATGCTGTGTTAGCTAAGATCGAATTTTGCAGCATCAAATATTTTCTGTACAAAGTACTTGTGCACAGGAGCTCACCGTGTCTGATGTTTGGATTCACCATTGTACAAAACTGTAGAAAATACCGATGTAAAAAATAAAAGACTGACACCCCAGGGAGTCACAAATTATCACAACTGTTAGAAAACGTCTCAAACTCACTACCGCAGCAGGTTTCTTTAGTGAACATTGGTGTTTGTGGGTCTCGATTCTGCAGCATACAGCCACGGCGAACAGGAAGAAAGACCTAAAAATGTTTCCTTGTTGACTAAACGATAAGGCTTCAATGATTATTTTCTGGTGCTGGATTAAAAAAGGTAATGCAATTAAAGCAAAACAATGTTCATTAACGTGTGATTGTATATGTTTTTGAGTGTTTCACTCTAACCAAAAGTACAGTGACTAAAATAATGTATAGATAGACTACTCGTTTAGTTAAAGGTAAATCTGGAATGTGCTCATTAATTACTAAAAGTAACATTTCACAAACTGGACAGTGAGGAGTGGTGTCTAGATATTAAGTTACATGCGACTCCAACTGTTACCTCCCACAATTTCTAATTCCTGACTTGTATGGGATTCACAAATCAAATAGAGTATTCCTGTCCATCTACCGAAAGTGTTCATGGGAATCTACCAGAAGTATGCATGAGAATCTACTAACCATACTCCTGGAAATCTACTTGAAGTACTCATTTAAACCTACCAAAAGTATTCATGAAATTCTATCTGAATGACTCATGAAATCTACACGAGTACTTATGGAAATTCCACAGGAGCACCTTTTATTTGTTACACAAGAACTCTTTTTTTTTTCTTTACATGAAATTTGTGGAACCTTGCTTGCCAGTCCATTACATCAACCTTTGGGAGTAAATTTGCAAGTAGTTCTACATATGGGTAATGGCCTTCAAATTAGTGCCCCAGACTACTTCTAAATCCAACGTTTAGGATGGAGGAAAATCTGCCATTCTGGCAAATCTTCCACTGCGTAAGTATCAATTATAATTTTACGTTCCTCTTTCCCCGATTTTGGGGCTTAGGATGCTGAATACAAATTTGTAATTTCTTTTATTTTGTACACCACGTTCTACACATGTTGGCATAAAAGTTTGTGTATCTGGCCCATTTAAAAAAAAAATAGTCTTATTAGTGCTTTTTCTGCTTTTTTCTTTACTTCGTAATTACAGGGCACACGGGGAAGGAATATCTATATATCAGAAAAGAGTGCACATTGTCAAGTCATTAAAAATCCATAGCGTTATCAGAAAAGAAAATGACCAATGGCTTCTCTACACAATTCATGACGAGATAGGTAGCTGGCCCATTTTCATTATAGTTTAGGTTACTAAATAGATGGTCAGTATTTATGACATGTATTCAGTTGTTTTACTGTCAAGCAATGCAAAATACACAATCTGCAATGCCATAAGAAATATATTTTACACAATAATGCACTCATTAAAAACAACCACCGAAGACATGGACAGAATTGGAGAAAGGCTTGCTTCAGAATATAACCCAAACTTTCAAAACATGTATCTGATAGTGACTTTTAGGTGCAGATTCCTTACCTGTGAATTTCCGAGGCGTTAGGATGGATTCAGAAACCTTTGCATAAGCAGTACCCCTACGTGCCATTGGGTGGCTCCGTTCGGCTCCGCGTGACGTCATAGTTAGCGTCAGTTATGACGTCGTGGTCACCTATATAGGTGCCACCCAGGCGCGCAGACGTCAGTTTTTTCTTTCTGCGCCAGTTAAGCACTGACCCGGATTAGAGCTACTCCACTGTTTGTTTTTTTGACAGGTTTTTAAAAACTTTTTGTCGAGTAATTTTTTCTGTGTGTCAAGGTCATGTCACTTAAACGTACAGGGTTTAAGTCGTGTGGCACCCGTCACCACGCCATGTTGGTAACCGGCCTCACCTCGCATGCCTATTGTAGCTCAAGTGCGACCACGATACGAAGTCATGCTTGGACTGAGAGGCCATGGCTCCGAAGGCCTTGCTGGAGCGGTCTATGAAGTTATGAATGCAGTCAGCATTGGCTGGAGAGACTCAGCGGAGATCCCGATCGAAGAAGAGGTGGTCATGGATTGCACCAGGAGCCCCAAGTTCTCTTCCTTCCACTCAAGGTATTTAGGACACTCAGGGAAGAGGCACAAGAAGAAGTCGTCCAAGCAGACTTTGTCTTCACCTCATCTGTCGTCCGTCAAAGAGAGAGGTAAGGAACACTGACACTCTAGGCACGGTTCTGCAGAGCCGGAGCCAGGTTGGAATTAGTGCCTCCCTCCATTTCTGGGAACCGGAGCGGCCCCCGCTAAAATAAAGCAATTTTACATAGCCATTCGAAGTGTATTTGAGCGGCCCGGCCCTTCTAGTGAACCTTCGAGACCCGCAGGGTCAGAAAGAGCCCCATCAGGTTTGATGCCGTCGCAGCGCCGATGGGGCCTCATGGATCAGATTACGGTTCCAGGTCAACACCGTTCCTGCCAATGCTTCCTTCTCTGGCATCAGACCTGAAGACGTTTTGAAGAAGTTTCAGTCGTGGGTGAGGATTGGGAGGGGTCTTTGGACCCTCTAGAACATCAACTGGATGCTACTCTGGATCAGATGGACTGTATAAGGATCTTGGTTAAGTCAGTGGACTGGACACATCCCCAGATACTGGTATGCTCTCTTCACCTAGCGTGGAGGTGGAGGAGGGAGCTTCTTATCCCATGGTGGTAAAGAGGGCGACAGAGGTCCTTGGACTGGAGCTAACCTCTGTGCAGGTCAGGACAAATCTCTTGACCGAGGTGCTTTAGCCTGGGTCTTCGGCCTCCAAACCCCTTTTGCCCGTTAATGAGTCCAGGATGGCACAGGGTCCTTCTTTGAATAGGTCGACGGCACAGTGCCATCGCCCAGCGCCGGACGACCCAAGTTTCCTCAGCCAACCCCTGAGAGCTTGGTGGTTCAGGCTTTGACGTCACATGGCGAGTTTCCTTCCCCTTCTCCAGAGAGGGAATCCAAGAGGCTGGACTCACTTGGAAAAAAAATGTTTTCTTCTACCAGCCTGGCATTGCGGTCGGTGAATACTGCATGCTTTTTGGGCTCTTTCTTTCACACCCTTTGGGAGACGGTTGCGCAAGTCCTGCCATAGGTCCTGAAGGAGGCCCATGCCGTACTCTCCCAGGAAGTGAACGATGGAAGAGATGCAGCAAAATTCACCATTAAGTGTGGTTTAGACAGGACTGATTCGCTGGGCAGATTGGTTTAGTCAATGGTGGCCTTATGGAGCCATGGCTAGCTCAGAACATCTAGCTTCTTGGGAGATGTACAGGTAATATCATGGACATGCCTTTTGATGGTACTCATCGTTTTGGAACGAAGGCGGACCCAGCCTTGGAGCGCTTTAAGCATGATTGTTTTACGGCCTGATCCTTGGGCCTCTCGGTCACACCTCGTGGCCTGTCTTGCTTTCGCCCCTTTCATGCTGATGGAAGGGGTTTTCAATGTGCGGGGGCCGCATCCCAGCCACCGTCCTTCGCAGACTTCTCAAGTTGTTTGTGGACGCGGTTCATTCCGACCTCGAAATGGTCGCCAGTAGTCATCTGCAACCCAGCCCTCGGCAGCTGCAGCCTCCAAGCACTCCTAGACTGAGTCTGCAAGACGATTTAACTCCGGTAGGGGAGAGAATTCGTCATCTCCTCCTCCGCTGGAGGTCCATAACATAGGACAGATGGGTCTTGCAGATCACTCAAGAGGGTTATGGTCTTCCTTTTCCTCCTCCTATTCCGCCAATTCAAGAACATCTGGCTGAGGATGATCTAGCATTATTCCAAGAGGAAGTTACAGCTCTTTTGGCCAAGGGAGCTATAGAAAGAGTTCTGATTTCAGAAGTAGGCAGTGGTTGTTACTCCCGCTACTTTCTGATTCCGAACAAGAACAAAAGGGTTGTGGCCCATTTTGGACCTTCGGACCGTCAATCTCTTCCTCAAGAAGGAGAAATTCAAGATGCTCACATTGGCTCCGGTCTTGTCTGCCTTAGACCGAGAAGACTGTCTGGTAGCATTGGACTTGCAGGGCGTGTATTTTCACATCCCCATCCTCACAGCCCACAAGCATTACCTGCAGTTCAAGGTAGGACTCTAGCACTTTCAGTTCACCGTGCTCCCCTTTGGCCTTACCAGCGCCCCTCGGGTGTTCACCAAGGTGATGGCAGTGGTCGCAGCTCATCTGCGCAGGTTAGGGGTATCAGTCTTTCCCTACCTCAATGACTGGCTGTTGAAGGTGCCTTCGCTCCAAGCTGTTGTCTCCCACCTTCAGACTACTGTGGACCTCCTGCATTCCCTGGGGTTCTCTAACAAACGTGCCAAGTCACACCGACTCCTTCTCAGACACTCCCTTTCATCAGAGCTGTTCTGGACACAATGCAGTTTCGGGTTTATCCTCCCAAACAGTGAGTCCAGAATATTCAGGCCATAATACCGATGTTTCAGCCTCTATCCTGGATTTCAGTGAGATTGACTGAGGCTGCTGGGAGTCATGGTTTCCTCCATCCTGTTGGTAAATAATGCCAGGAGGTGTATGCAGGCTTTGCAGTGGGACCTGAAGTTCCAGTGGGCGCAGCATTAGAGAGGTAGGAAAGTAGGATCTGCGTTCATGGTTACCCACACATTTTGCCTGGTGTCAGTGTGTTTTGACTGTAGTTTGCTGGGAACCTGCTAATGAGGACCCCAGCATCTGTGCTCAATTTCCCAAAATGGCTTTGGTAAGTACTTTTGTACCTCCATAATTGGCTCCTGGAATACCCTTATTGGTCTCTAGTATATGATACTAATGTACCCAGGGCATAGGTACACCAGGGCTCTCCCATGGGCAGCAGCATGTATTGTGCCACCCATGGGCGCCCACTCAACTTTTACAGGCCTGCCACTGCAACCTGTGTGAGTTGGTGCTTGCCCCTCTCACGACAGATATCGGTTTTAAGTGTAGTGACCTCCGATATAATGAAACTTGAAAGTCACCCCAACAGAAGGGCCTTCAGTCCTGCGGGCAGGGTGCTTGGTTATAAGTATGAGGGTGTCCCTGCATGAGCAGAACACTTCTACAAACCCCAGAGTCAATTCTCCAGGCTTTGTAAGTGCGGTCAGCCATTTTAAGACATGTTGGACATCAGTCATTACCAGATGTCCAGCTATATAATGGCTGCACCGAACCTTGTCATGTTTGGTATCAAGCATGTTGGAATCATACCCTAGCACAGATTCCGGTGCTGGAGGTATAATTCCATGTACTTGGGGCCTCTCTGTACTCCTGGTTACAGCCTTTCAGGTTCTGTCTCCAGGCAGGTCGCTCCCCACGCCGCACAGCTCCACCTGATTGTGCCCGTGTTCCCGCCCGCTGCTGCCGCGAGTTCGCGCCAGTCCTCTGTTGCCCCCAGGTTTGTCTCAGGTTTTTGGCCATCAGCCTGATTCTGCCTGTCTGCCGCTTTTCTTTCCACTTCTTTGCCTATTTGCTCCTTCTGTGACTCTCTCTTGTTGGCATTTCTGCCACTTCCCCTTCCCACCGCTGCGTCCCCTGCGGCCGCGCCCCCTCGCTCACCCATTCGCTCCCCGCATCCGCCTCCCAGCTGCTCCTTCCTCCCACCTACCCTTCTTAATGGCTGGTGCTCTGCTGGCGCACCGAAGGCGAGCCCATCTGCGCCCGTCCGCGACTGGACCATGCCCAGCACCAGACCCTCTGGCCCCCGCAAACGTCACGACGCCCGACGCCGCTAAGACGCCAACATCCTCCACGAAATCAACACCGGCAGATCATCCACCTGCTTCCAGGCCACCCCGAAGCTTACTCACGGACCCTTCTCCTGCCAGAGCTGCAGCTTCACCAGCCACCGAATACCTGCACGTCCTGCCCCCCCCCACCCCCAACCAGGGCAGGTCGCAACCATCTCGGATGCATACTACTCAACACCAGCTCCGTCCACAAGCACGCCGTCGAACTCTGGGACCTACTAGACACATCATCCCCGGACGTTGCCTTCCTGACGGTCCAGACATTGCCATAGCCATCCCGGACGGCTACAAGATTACCCACAGGGACCGCACCAACAGACTGGGAGGAGGAATCGCCATCGTCCACAGGAATACCCTCAGAATCTCGACCAGCATCGAAGACACCCTCAGCACTGCCGAACACCTGCACTTCCAGATCCACATCGATCCCAACACCACCCTCAGAGGAACCCTAGTCTACAGACCCCCCAGACCCCGGCCACAGTTCAGCAATTCCATCACCGACAACGTCAGCACGCACGCCCTGGCCTTCACAGACTACATCCTCCTCGGAGACCTGAACTTCCACCTCGAGAACGCCACTGACAGCAACTCAACCACCCTGCTCATCAACCTCGGATTCAAACAGCTTGTCACGACACCCACCCACTCCGCCAGATACAAGCTCGACCCCATCTTTTCCGCCAGCAACCACGTCACCTTCAGCCACACCACCGAACTCCACTGGACCAACCACCTCTGCATCCACTTCTCCTTCAAGAAACACACCACGCACAACCACCCTCGATGTATCCCCCACGGCAGCTGGAACAAGGTCACCAAAGACCAGCTTATCAACACCCTCGCCCAAGACCCACCAACCGACCCCTCCGACACCAACACAGCTGCCCGCAACCTCAGGCAATGGATTGACGACTGCGTCAACACTCTTGCCCCGATCAAGAAACCCTCTAACAGACGCACCAACAGAAGGGCCAGCTGGTTTACCATCGACCTCCAGGCATCCAAGTAGACCTGCCGAAGACTGGAGAAGAAGTGGCGCCACGAACAGACACCGGACAACCACGCTGCCCCCAAGAACGCCAGCCGCAAGCACCACCAACTCATTCGAACCCCCAAAAGAACCTCCTTCAAGGAACACATCAACAACAACGTGCACAACAACAAAGAGCTCTTCAACATCGTGAAGGAACTCGCCAACCCCAGCTCCAGTTTCAACGACATCCTGCTGTCGCAAGAACTCTGCGACTCCCTAGCCAACTTCTTTCACCGCAAGATCACAGACATCCACGACAGCTTCAACCCAGACCCCCCCCCCCCCGACAGCCGCTGACACCTCTAACTCACCGCCCCCCCGGCCTCCTGATCTCCTGGAACCACGTCAATGACGACGACACCATCAAAATCATGAACACCATCCGCTCCGGCTCGCCATCCAACCCCTGCCCCCACCACATCGTCAACAAAGCAAGCTCCATCATCGCACCCCAACTCCGGAAGATCCTCAATAGCTCCTTCGAGACCGCCACCTTCCCAGAAAGCTGGAAACACGCCGAGATCAACGCCCTACTCAAGAAACCCAAGGCAGACCCAAAGGACCTCCAAAGCTTCTGGCCCATCTCCCTGCTCCCGTTACTGGCGAAAGTCATCAAGAAGATTGTCAAAAGGCAACTGACCCACTTTCTTGAGGAGAACACCACCCTGGACTCGTCCCAATCCGGATTCCGCAGCAACAACAGCACCGAAACCGCCCTCATCGCCGCCACCGACGACATCAGGAACCTGCTGGACAACGGCAAAACCGTGGCCCTCATGCTCGTGGACCTCTTGACCGCCTTCGACACCGTCTGCCACCACACCCTACTCACACGCCTCCACGACGCGGGGATCCGCGATAAAGCCCTGGACTGGACCACCTCCTTAATCACCGGCAGAACCCAGAGATTCCGCCTCTCTCCATTCTGATCTGAAGCCACCAAGATCACCAGCAGCGTGCCCCAAGGATCATCCCTCAGCCCGACCCTCTTTAACCTCTACAAGGTACCGCTCGCTAACATCGTACGATCGCACAACCTCAACATCGTCTCATACGCCGACAACACCCAGCTGATCCTCTCCCTCACCAAGGACCCCACCACCGCCCAAACCAACCTCCACGAAGGAATGAAGGCCGTCGCCGAATGGATGAAGAACAGTCGCCTGAAACTGAGCTCAAACAAGACGGAGGTCCTCATCCTCGGCTCCACCCCATCCGCCTGGGACTACTCCTGGTGGCCGGCAGCGCTGGGAGCTGCACTGATTCCCACCGACCACGCACGCAACCTGGGTTTCATCCTGGACTCATCACTGTCAATGACCCAGCAAGTCAACGCCGTCTCCTCCTCCTGCTTCAACACTCTCCACATGCTTCGCAAGAGCTACAGATGGTTTCCCTCCGGAACCAGAAGGACGGTCACCCAGGCCCTCGTCAGCAGCAGGCTGGACTACGGCAACACCCTCTATGCGGGAACCACGGCCAAACTCCAGAAAAGACTTCAACGCATACAGAACGCCTCTGCACGCCTCATCCTCGACATCCCCTGCCACAGCCACAGTACTGCCCACCTGAGAGACCTGCATTGGCTCCCCGTCAACAAGAGGATCACCATCAAGCTCTTCACCCACGCTCACAAAGCACTCCACAACGCTGGACCAGAATACCTCAACAAACGACTCACCTTCTACACCCCGAACCACCAGCTTTGCTCTGCTGACCTCGCCACCGTTCCACGCATCCACCGATCGACCACCGGTGGCAGATCATTCTCCCACCTCGCTGCAAAGACATGGAACACCCTCCCCATCCACCTGTGACAGACCCAGGACCTGCTGACCTTCAGGAGACTTCTCAAGACCTGGCTGTTCGAGCAGTAGCAGCACTCCGCCTCTCCCCTTAGCGCCTTGAGACCCTCACGGCTGAGTTGTGCGCTCTACAAATGCATTGATTGATTGATTGATTGCGAGCAAGCTAGTGCTGCTGCTGACCACATACACGATTCTTCCCTCCTGCTGCTGAGCTCAGCTCGAGCAGGGGAAGGAAGAACAATAGGTTTCCTGACACAGGAAGGTGTGACCACCTCCCAGACAGGACTTAGTGTATTGGGCCGGGGTGGGGGCGCTTTGCAGTGCCCCCAAACTGCATTGAAGGGCACATTTGGTGCCCTACTTGCATACTCCAGCTTGGGCCAGTTCAGGATCCCTTAGTTCCCACTCTGGTGTGGAACTGGACAAAGGACAGGGGAGTATCCTCCCTCTGTCCAGGCCTTTCTCTGGGAGAGACCCCGAGTCATTCCAACCCTTTTCCTGGGGTATTAAGGGTTCCCCCTGTAGGTGGGTCCTCAGATTCGTCATGGAACAAGACTCATTTCTGACACCAAGACGCTCTTCGACCGTCTGGACACTTGGACTTTAACTAGAATCGGGACTGCATCAAGGAAGACTACAGCTGCTATTGGTCACACGGTTCAAGTCTTCTGCCTCATCTGTGTCTGGGCTTCACTCAGGTTCCCCAGAAGACCTGTGGGCATCCAGGACATCTGAAGAAATCTCCCTTGGAGAGAAGGAGTGACTCCCCTGCATCTGCAGGCACCGCAACAAAGCTGACCGGTCTGTTGCTCTTGTCGTACAATGAACTTCCTGAGGCCCAGCAACACAGGTAGTGGTTCTGCAGGTCTCCAGTGGCCTGGCCTGTCTTTCCTGCAATTTGGAGGGCAAAATCCCTCGTTGGAACCGCTGGGACCAAACCCCTGTGCACTGCGTCGACTTGCTGTTGCCAATGCATGCTGGCTCTGCACTCCGGAAATCTTCAGGCTCCAAGAAGCTCCAGCCTCTAGCACCTCATCCCTTGGGGATCAGCATCCTCACTGCATCCATTGCACCGTCGTCCCCATCTTTGGTGAGCTGCCTGAGGCCCTTTTGCGACCCCTGTGCCTTCGGCCTGTGGGTCCTCTCGAGGGTCTTTTCTGCTTTGGTGGGCTCCCCTGCTTGCTTGGGCCTGGACTGACTCTCCTTTGGACCTTGCTGATCCCAATGATAGTCTTCCACACCAGTTACAGCTACCAGGGCTTGTTGGTATGGCTACCAGGTGCTTGGACACCAACCACCTATACACCGACATAGGATGAGGGACAGCTCGTGCTGGCTCCTGATCTTCCTCAGCATCACCTTGTTCCCACAGCTGCAGTGACAAGGTCCTCGTCAACTCTCTCGAGTTCCCTACCAAGGGTGGGCATTGTGGTTCCGTGCCTCCTGGTCACCTCCAAGTGACAGACTCTGTGCCCTCTGCTTGCATGTTCTACTCTTCAATAATCTACACTTGGATTCCACGGGACATCTTCACAAACTTCGCCAGAGGTCTTTTCTCCAAAGTCTTTCATTGCCATCTACGGGAGTTTCCAACGTCACTTCACCCATATGCACCCGGCTTCCCAGAGGCAGGTAACCTTGTTCCTGGGCATCCACGGGTGGTGTGGCTCTCCAACCTTCCATCCTCCAAAGTGTTTCTTTAGGGTCCTATGGGAAGGGTCCTTCTTTACAACTGCAACCGCAATTTCTCCATTGACTTCCACTGGACACGTGGGCTGTGTTACCACTCTGCACACAGCATCTGTGGGGTTCCTGGGTACTTACCATGGGCAGTTCCTTGTTCTCCCAGCTCCACTGAGTCTTCTGGCCCAAGTCCTGTTCTTCCTTGCAGTTTGCATTCCAGTATATGATTTGGTCTCCCCCTGGAGACCAATGTATATTTGTGCTACTTACCTGATTTTGTTTGGGTATTTTCATGTGTACTGTTGCTATATCCAGCTAGTAGATCTACCAATGTGTTGGTGATTGTGTTGTGTGATAAAAAGACCTATTTTATACACCTTATGTGTTTTTTTTCTCTTAATCTACACTGTTGATTAAATGTGGTAAAACAAGCTGATTTACACTCCTTCAACATAAGCCTGAAGGCTGCTCTCCACAGCTACCACTTTGAGAGATTTCTATGGTTGTGCAAGACCTCTAAAAACACCATAATGGTTGCCAGGATTAGTGCAAGGTCCATCACTCCTGTGAGTGTGCACCATATACTAAGCTAGACTCCTACAAGAGGAAACTCTCCAACATGTTTCAGATCTCGGAGGGAACTGCAAAGGACCTGCAGTGGTGGCTGACAGACTGCAATTGGGTTGGAGGCAGATCCCTCTCCCTTCCCCAACCAGATCTCACAGTAGTAACAGATGCATCACTGCTGGGATGGGGCGGTCATCTGGGAAACACTGGTCTCCAGTGGAGTCAGAGCTTCACATCAACTTGTTGGAGATTTGGGCAATCCGGCTAGCATTGAAAGCATTTCTTCCATTTGTCAAGGGAAAGTTAGTGAAGGTGTTCACGGACAACACCAATGCCATTTGGTACTGCAATAAGCAGGGCGGGGTGGGTTCATGGGACCTTTGTCAAGAGGCCCTGCATCTCTGGACATGGCTGGAACAGCTCGGCATAAACCTGCTGGTTCAACACCTGCCAGGTTCTTTGAATGTATGGTGGACTAGTTCAGAAACAAACACAAAGTTCCCTTTTCCTTCTACTCTGAAAACATGAGGATTCGATTGGTTAACTTAATTATAGTAAGGCCATACACTGAGATATAATAAGACAAATTTTACGAGGTTGCTAAATTTACCGACAAAAATATATAAAATCATACATAGAATAATCAATTTCTAATCAAATGTAGGACTTCAAAGGAATGTATTGTCAATATTATATTCAAAAGATCATGTTCTATACAATTGATATTGACAAAGTTAAAAACACATTTAAAATCGTATATTCGTCATATTTTTAAATAAAAGGTAAACAATATGTGCAATAAATACATGAAGAACAGGTGTCAACGCTGCGTTTCGGTGCTAATGTGGATCGTCACTTCAGGACAATAGTTCAATATTTAAAAAATCTGAATAGAATGTAAAAAACGTTATTACGTTTGATTAGAAATGTATTATTCTATGTATGATTTTATATATTTTTGTCTGTAATTTAGCAACCTGGTAGAATCCTCATGTTTTCAGAGTAGAAGGAGAAGGGAACTTTGTGTTTGTTTCAGTATCTATACCCATCCCTTTTCCAAGTACTAGGGTACCTCCGAAACCTTTTTGAGTTTTGGTGGACTAATTCAGCCATCGATGCCTTGTGGATCATAAATGGCATCTCCAGTCGGAGGTGGTGCAAGGTCTCTTTCAGCAGTGGGAAGAGCCTTGGCTAAATCTGTTCGCCTCAAAAGTGAACACCCAATGGCAGCAGTTATGCATGCTGGAGTTTCCAGGGTGACCATCGTTTGGCGACGCTTTTCATTGAGAGAAGCTCAGGCCTCCTGTATGCCTTTCCGCCCATACCACTTCTGCCCAGAGTTCTCAAGAAGATCCAGAACGACCGGGCCCAAGTCATTCTTGTGGCTCCGGAATGGGCACGGAGACTCTGGAATCCAGAGCTTCTTCAAATGAGCATCGATCCTTTAATCAGGCTGCCCTTTTGGGAGGATCTTCTGTTACAGAATCAGGGGAGGGTCCTCCACCTGAACCTGTTACCTCTCCACCTACATGCGTGGAGATTGAGCAGCAGCAGTTGATGGCTTTTGACCTTCCTCCCGAAGTTAGTAATGTTATTTTTGTTGCCTCCACTAAGACTGTTTATACAGTGAAAAATACTTTATTTGGTTTTTTACAACCATAAAATAAAACACTTAAAATTATTAAAATGTAAAGTTAAAACAAATTAACGATAAAGTGCATTATGTCAGAATATGTACAAACATTTTTTTTTTATGCAACTCATTATTAACCCTGTTTACAGGTTCAAATGTAAGTAAAAAAAAAAAATCCAACTCATTAAGAACCATGTTCGGAGGTTCACAATAAAGTACATCATTATGACTGGATATGTGCAGGATTTTCCAACTCATTAATAGCCAAGTTCACAGGTTCAAAATCCGCTTTTCATAAGAGTGTGTCAATCAAAGTTAAAAACTTTAACCCTCAACAAATTAGAATAGTTAATGACCCCCCCCCCCCCCGCCCAGCAAATAATAGTCTGTCTACAAGTACGAATGTTAAGGACTTTTAAAATTGGTTTTAGAAATGTTCTTCTTGCTTCGCTGACAGTGGGACAGACACACATCGCGTGGCATAGTGATTCATTATGATATCCACATAGTCTACAAGTTGTGTTAAGATATTTCCCTTTCCAACTTCGTTGCAAATCCTTGGTTTCATATACTCCAAACCGATACAGCATATACTTCTTCTTTAGAAACAATCTGAAGTGCGCTGCTAGGTAATCTTGAGGTTTTAGTTTTACATAAGAATTTATTACTGTCCAAGAATGTCGTCTTTTTGCCACTATGTTTTTGTCATCTAAGAAAGATAATTTTTTGGCGGCGCCATTACACACTCTATTTTTTTGTTCAAACTGAGCCCTTATTTCTGTCCAACTTAGATTGTTCAAGGTGCCGGGGTCCGAGGAGCGAAGTTTCCAACATAGTTTCACAAAAACCGATTTTCTCTGGAATTTCTGATTTTGTAGCCCAAATTCCAGACAAATCTGTGCTGATGACACTACTCTAGGGAGGTTAAAAACTGCTTTATACACTTTTGTTTGTAAATCATTTAAAATTCCAAATTCCCCATCATGCCATACTTCCAAACCGTATACCAGTGCTGGAAGTAATTGTGCTGCCATTGTTTTCAAAAGATGGCTGTAAGACGGGCAACTTAATTTCATTTGTAGCTGTCTGTATGCAAAAATTAAAGTTTGTGCCTTTGCTCTTATTGCACTTTTTTGATCAGTAAAGGACATACATAGCGCTAAATTAATGCCCAGATACTGTAGATGCCAACTTTCTCTATTTCTTTACCCTTGGCTGACCACTTGAATTTTGTTTTGGGTCTTGGGCCTACTAATCGCACCACCTTTGTTTTTTTCATATTTATCTCCAGCCCCTGACAGTCAAAGTAGTTGGTTAATGTGAGAAGTTGGCCTGGCATATGCTGTCCACTAGTTATAGGGGACACCTTGCACCAGTCCAATTCGACTCTTATGGTGATAGGTTAAAGACAACCTTTAAAGAAAGCTATCCCAGTGGTAGCTGTGGAGAGCAGCCTTCAGGCTAAGTCTTGAAGGAGTGTTAAGCTTATTGTTTTACCATAGATAACCTCTTGAATAGCCAAATGAAAGAGTAGTCCACACAGGTAAATATATAAAATATATGTATTTATTCTAAGAATAATCCCACTAGTCTCTTTATGTGGCTAGAGGTAAAGATACAATTCAAACAAGCATTGATAGTTACAATAAATATCACTGGAATCATAGGGCCCCGGGGGGGGGGGTGGGGGTGTGGGGGGGGGGACCAAACCATATATCAAAAAAGTGGTATAAGAACCACGACAATTCTACAGACAATACCTAGGGCATTTAGGGTCGCTGGCCCCTTGTGAAACCACCCAAGGTAGTGAGGAAGGGGACCCACGGGAGACGCGTGCAGTGGCTAAAGCTACTGTCGGGATCTCTATTAAAGCCTATGGAGAATGTCGCGGTTGAATTTTACAAGATTAAAAACACTTCTAGCAGGAGTTCAAGTTCAATACTTTAGAGTTAAGCTTTTGAAGGGCCCACACCCAGGAGAGTAGCGAGTTACCACGGTTACCTGCCCCAGGGAAGCCGGGTGCATAGGTCGTTTTCGATGTTGGGTCGCGGGCTGATTTTCAATGGCAAAACGTGAAGAACTGCTGCTAGCAAGAAGCTTCGTCGATGTCGTGAAGATTGAAAATGTAGATCTTGAAGAGAAGGACCTGAAAGCACAGCGGACAGAGTCTGGGTCACGGCAATGACCAGGGGGCTAAGGAGAAGGAGCCCTTCAATGTCGGGTGCTTCCAGGTGGAAGAGGTGTAGCTTGGATCGTCAGCCACGGGGTCCAGGAGGCGTCAAGGAAGGCCAGCTTCTGGAGGGCGACTGTCCCATGAAGGATAAGGGTCGCTGCGGTGTTAGTGTCCGGATTGGATCCACTTAGCCTTGGCAACCGCAACCCACGCCAGAAACACAAAACTGCTACTGGTGCAGACCCACAAGGTCTGAGCGAGGTCTCCAGCGAGGAGACTAAAGAGCAGGCCTGGAGCAACCAGGGGAACTCTTGGAAGTGAAGATTGACCTCTGCTAGGGCCCACCAGTCAAGAGACAAGGGACTGCGGGAGGCAGCTATTTGGCGTGCGTAAAGATGCGCCCACGGGTCGCCGGAGCAGGCTAGGGCATCTATCTTTGGCACAGATGATGCTGAGAGGTTGGCTCAATAATGGGCCAAGGCACAACTGCCCCACTCGTCGGGGTCAGGTGCTGTGCAAGAGGTGGCCGGAGTCCTGGGGTATTGGGGATCTCGGCACCGACGGGGTCCACGGTGCGGAGCTTTGCTGTGTACACTCACTGGCCTCTGGGATGCTTGGAAACCCACCTCAAGGTAGGAAGGAGTCGTCAATGTCCATAGGAGCAGCAAGGTTCCAACCGGGTCACTTGCAGTGTTTCAGGTGCCTGCCAAGCAGGGGGGTAACTCCTTTACCCCAAGGGAGATTTCTTCATTCAGCTGTGCTGCAGCAAGTCGAAGTTCAAGTCTGTGAAGTTCAAGAATAATCTGAGGATCTGGGGACCCTGTATTCACCTTTATCCAAAGATTAGGGGAGTGTCCAGATCAGAGCCCACCAATGAGAGTTCAGGCGGGAAAGGGTGGCTACACCCTCTCCCCTTTGTGTGGTTTCCCGCCTGGGCAGGGGACAGGATGCCCCTGAACCGGTTTGAGGCGGTGTATGCAGAAGTAGGCACTGGAGAAGCCTACGTGCAAGTCTGAAAGACATCCTATGGTGCACCCACCCAGTTCCAATCCACATAGTCTGTCTGGGGAGGTGGGAGCACCTCCCTGCAACAAGATCCCTATTGTCCAGCTGCCATGGCTGGAGTTCTGCCCAGCAACAGGCAGCCAGAGTCGTGTGGGTGGCGGGTAGCATCCATTTTGTGCTACGTGTGCACTTTTAAATTGGTGTCTAAATTCTGCCGCTTTTCCCATATCGCCCCTCTAGCAGGGGGGAATCATGCCCTCACTCCCATGGCTGGATTGGGGGTTTGATTCCTACATGTTTGACACCAAACACGATATGGTTCTGTGTAGCCATTCCCAAGTTATCATGCTATCGTGATTACTTATAATGCGGTTAAGAGTATAATGGTATGGCTACACTACAAACAACCCAGCAATAGTTTTACTAAGGTTGCAGAGGGGCCCTACTCAGGTAGGGGTTCCCCCTCACACATTTCTCAACACCCTGCCTTGTAGGATTAGCAAGGCCTGCCTTAGGGGTGACCTATGAGGATATATGTGTTGTATAAAGTGGGATACAGGATACCTATATCCCTGTAAGGGGTGCAAGCACCACCTTACCCAGACTACAGTAGTGGTCTGGTGGTGTCATTTTGTATGGCTGTCCCAGGGGTGGCACAATAAGTGCTGCAGCCCCTGGTAGGCCTCTGAGGGACCCATGCCCTGGGAACCTAGGGTACCATCTACAAGGGGCTGACAGGGTGTCCTCAGTATCCAATTGGAAGGTACCTAGGGTACTCACATCAGTTTAGAGAAGAAGCAGATAGGCTGGGGTCCTGGATAGCAGGCCACAGCCTGGCTAGTGTCATAAAACAGTCAAAACATCAGCAAAATGTTGGGGGCAACTATGCAGTCGATGCCACTCTCCTACAGTTAAGTAGTCAATGACTCTTTGTAAGCCAATGGGGGTTTGGCTAAGGACCACTATGTCATCTGCATATTGCAGATACTGAATGTGGTCCTCTGCCAATTTCGGAGAATGGCCGTTTACTTTTGACAAGTGGGTATGCAAATTAGCAATTAGCAAGGTACAAGTTAAAAAGGCTTGGGACCAAAACACACCCCTGTTTCAGGCCATTTTTTATATACAAGTTAAAAAGGCTTGGGGCCAAAACACACCCCTGTTTCAGGCCATTTTTTATATCGATCTTAGATGATGCTATGCTACCATCCCCCAGCTTTACCCGGGCCCAGGTTTCACTATGGAGGGCTACTATGGAATTAATTAGTTGTTGTGGTACACCACAACCTTTCAATTTTGTCCATAGTTGTTCACGTGGGACTCTATCGAAAGCCGATTTTAAATCGATACAACATACATATAGACCTGATTTCTTTAAAATGGCTTTTTCCCTAAGGAGTGCTATTGCTGCCAGGTTTGTGCTAGTACCCATTCCTTGTCTAAAACCGGTTTGATATTTGGGAATTATACCTTTCTCTTCCATCCATACCTGTAAGTGTAATAAACAGGAAGCATATAGTTTTGCATCAACATCCGTCAGGGCTATAAGCCTGTAATTTCCGGGCTCCTTGCGATTACCATTTCTATATATTGGATGAAATATGCTCCCTCTCCATGATTTAATGATCTTGTTTTGAGAATACAGGTAATTGAAGAGTGGAGTAAGAAAATCTGCCCAAAATTCCGCATCATGTTTAAAGATTGCCGCTCCCTCTGTTTTCAATTTTTTAATTATATCTTTTAATTGGTTTATGTTAATTAAGATGTTTGAGGCATTATGATTTGGTTCCTGTGACTTGTCTTTGATTTGAACTTTATCGTGATGGACTATAATTTCTTCAGGTTGCACTATTTTCCAGGAAATGGGGATGATGTCAAATTTTGTATGCTTGTCCTCCTCCAGAATATCCAGATCAGGTTCCAAATTTGTTATCATTTCGTGGTTGGTAATATTGTATACATTTTGGATGTGTTGTTCCCATATCTTCTCACTTATTCCTGCTTTTTGAGACATTCCTGTTCCCTTTGTTAACTTATTTACAATGCCCCAAAATTCACAACTATTAGGCAATTTGCTGGCCCAGAGTAATTTTTCCCAGAGTTTTTCCATATGTTCCTTTTTTGCCACTCTACACCTCTCCCTATAGTTCTTCCTCATGTCTCTAATATTGATGTTTGTTTGTCTGGATTTCTGGATCTTACGGCCGAAACTGCTTTTCTCGATTCCCTAGTGATTTCCCTTTTTAGGTTACGCAGCTGTATATTGAACCATGGTTCATAAGTTGTATTCTGTGTACCATGACGTCCCGGGAGAACCGGAAATTTGTTTAGAAGAAACTTTTCCAAATGTTCCCAAATATCTTCTGGTGACCTGGTACACTGTGACCCGCCCTCGATTATGTATTTATACAGCAGCCATTATTTTTTAGACATTCGTACCATGCCATTTTAGTTTCTTCAGATTGAATATTACCGGGATTTCTGTCAATACAGTTATTTTCTCTTTCTGAGACAGTTTTGCGTTGATGGTCAAAATTTGCGGCAAATGGTCACTTTCCGGGCGGGATTCTATATAAAACGAGTCAACTGTAATGTATAGTTCATTACTGACCATGGTGTAGTCAATGGTTGATTGTTTCCTCCCACTTAGAAAGGTAATCCTTGCTGGTTGATCTCCCTTTATTTTACAGTTTAGAATGTGCAATCCCAAAGTGTCCAGATCGTTTTTCAGTTCGTTAGCTGCCAGCTCCGTTTGACACATTCTCTTATTTGTCTTGCTCCCTATTAGGTTGGAATTAAAATGTTGTTGCTTTCCAATTTCACAACCTGTATCCAGTTTTCACAGGTGTAAAGTTCTTCCGTAAGACAGGCTAATTTTTCTGTTAATTAGGTAGACAACCCACCCCTAGGATGCCCATATTTGTAAAATTGTTCTGCCAAAACATGAAATTCCACATATACACTAATGGATTTAGAACTCATATTCCAGGTTTCCTGTAACAATATGTCGTCAAAGCTTTGTAGAAAGGCTTGCGTCTCAGGGTCTTGCCCCATTTCCTTGAACCCATGGATATTCCATGAGCAGAATCTTATTTTGTCATTCTTAGGCGGGCCTGGGGATATCATTGGTGGCTTTAACCTGTTAGAATCGTTAGATTCTTCAGGATCGTTTATGACTCAAGAAATGGGGCACCCATGACCAATCGGGAAATTCTTCTGGCACTTCGGTAATTCGAGCTCGGTTTTGATTTGTTTTCTCCAGTGTCTTATTTGCCAGATATGTGTTTTCAAGAGTAGTGCTTCTAGCCCCCCTTAAACATGTAGTTGGATGAATCTCCTTTCCAGGTGTAATCGGGCTCATTATATCCACTAAGACTGTATACGTCTGCAGTTGGCAAAGATTTGAAAAATATTGTACAGACCGGTCTATTGACCCTCTTTCTGCCTCTCTGTCTAATATTCTTCTCTTTATTTTTACACTGGCCCTGCGTGACTCTGCTCTGGGTACTCTCAGGGGTTATCTTTCTGTTATGTCCGCTTTACTGCAGCTGCCGGACCACCACTCTTTATTCAAGTCCCCTATTGTAATTAGGTTCTTAAAAGGGCTTGGGACCTTAACTTGGTCCTTACATTTCTTATGTGTGCTCCCTCCGAGCCGTTGCATAATTGTCCCCTCTGCCTGCTTACAGTCAAAACAGCCTTTCTGGTGGCGATAACATCTATCCGAAGGGCGAGTGAATTGCAGGCATGGTCATGCAAGCCTCCTTATTTGATGACTTTTGTTGATGAGCATAATTTGTAACAAAGGTGGTGAGTCCATTCCACCTGGGTCAGTCACGCTGCCCACCTTTGTTGCTCCCCCACATCCCTCTAAGGAAGAGGGGCGTCTCCCCCATCTGGACCCAAAAAGAATGTTGTCGTTCTACCCTGACAAAGAATTCCAGGTGGACGACCAACTCTTTGTGGGTTACATGGGAGCTAAAAAAGGTCGGGCAGTGCAGAAACAGACGATTTCTCGATGGGTCGTTCTCTGCATTAAGATCTCCTAAGTGCTAAGCCCTGGCTAGGAAGCAGGCCCCCTCAGGTTTTACGAGCTCATTCCAATAGGGAGAAGGCTGCAACCACGGCATTGGCTTGGGGTGTCCCAGTCCTGGACATCTGTCAGGCAGAAACGTGGGCTTTTCTGCACAAGTTTGCCAAGAACTACTACCTGGACAGTCAGGTCCACAGGGACAGGCATTTCACCCGTTTGGCCCTGCCAGACTTTTTATTGTGAAAATGTGTCCGCAGCCTACCACCTGGATGGTATGGCTTGGAAATCTATTCAAAGGTAAGGAATCTGAAACTAGAAGTCTCTATCAGATTAACAAGTTACTTACCTTTGGTAACGCATTATCTGGTAGAGACAGTATCTTCCTGCAGCGTGCTTACAGACCCACCCATGTCTCCCCACTGTGCGGACTTATTTAATAGGGCTAGGGTTGTTCCCTTTTCAGGGCCCTAGTTGTGATACACACACACACACACACACACACACACACACACACACACACACGCATACACACACACACACACACAGTCAGTTCACTTCATGGCTCTGCGCTTCTGGCGTGGAAAAGTAAAAAGGAACTGCTATCAGTGCGCCTGGGTGGTGCCTATATAGGTGACCACGACATCATAACTGACGCCGACAACCTAATGTGGAGCCAAACGGAGCCACCTGACAGCATGCAGGGGTACTGCTCACACAAAAAAATTCCGGATCCAGCTGATGCCTGGGAAATTTAAAGGTAAGGAATCTGCAGCTAGACATTGCCTCAACCAGATAATGTGTTACATTTCAACTTGTTGAATCGTAGAAAAACCTGTTCTACTTATAAAGTTCACATCAAAACCTTCTTTAGTTAGCATATAATCAACATTATTGTGTATCTTCAGCCTCTGGTGGTATCAGTGTCTAGTATTTCACGTGGACCTGCATGGTTCATGGGTCATTTCTACTGTTCTTCTGAGGTATCTTTTCATTAATGGTGTTAATTACCTAAAATGTTGGTGTGTGAATTCAGTTTGTTTGGTATTCTATCCCTAAATTCACTTTCTCCACTATAGCAATTTATGTCTCCATCCCACTGGTCCACATTATGCTTTCTAAGTTCTTCTATGACTGATCATTGGTGGCATTCCTAAATGACAGTAATTTTGTTTCCATGCTAGTGTGTTGTCTTTTCTCCGTTTCCCCTTAAATTCATCCAAACTTAGGGGTATACTTACAAGCTTCTATCGCCACCAGAATGTCACTTTTGTTTACGTTGTGGTGGTGATACCGGCTTTGCCTTATTTACACGGCAGCAGTAAGCCACAGAACATGGCTCAATGCTGCCTTTTTTAAAAAGGCACCCTTTCAACCTATACTTAGCTTGAAAAGGGTGGGCAATGGGTTTTGAAGTGGGCGTTTCAACTCAACAACCATTGATTTTGATGCTGTCCCATATTTACAAGAGTGGCGTAAATATGGGGCAGTGCCAAAATTAAGACCAGGGAAAACCTGGTCATGACAGGGAGCAACGACGAGAAATGCTTTATTTCTCCTCGTTTTTGCTGTTTTTATGTGTGCTGCATTGTGCAGCACACACAAACAGCAAAACTCCATGCATGATTTTTTATGTACAGGAAGGTGTCCCTTCCTGCACAAACAATTTTGAAAATGCTGAGTTGCAACTTCTATGTGTGCTGCACAAAGCAGCACACAAATAAGTTACACATCTTCATTTAAAATTGTTCATATGCAGTAAGGGGCACCTTCCTGCATATAGACAATCATTCCCACAACGCAAGCACCCTTGCACTATTGTGCTGTTCTTCCTCAGCATGTCCTCCAATGCATATGTGAAGTCTTCCCAGTTTTGAGCAATCCCAGGGCATTCCCAAACCACGACCGAAGACTATTTCATTCTCACCACACCTTGTAGTGTTCAGCAACAAAATGTACCCAATTCACTCACCAAGAAAACAGGTTTTCTCTGATGATAGAAATAATGTAAGATTTTGTTTTGTTTCTACAAATCAGAAAGGTATCAAAATGTTTGCCTGGGAAACTGACATTCACAGATATTCTGGATTATCCCAGGAACATTTCTGTGAATTCAAGTTTACTCAAATAAGGTGTATTTCAACGTTCGTAGATGTATCTATTGTACATGCTCAAAGAAAATCCCTATCCTATATCGCCACCAATTTTGTAGGAGTTTCCTTCCTTTTGTAACCTGGGATATGGATTTACTCCTGCCCTTGGTAAAGTAAAAATCAACCCTTTCAAGGTGAGACTGAGCAGAAAATGATTAGTGGATACTCAAAAACATTCATGTGTTTTCCCAAACTTTCAGAGCTCTGCCCTGGAGCACCTGTTCCCTATTTTGCGGGACGATTTACTAACATGGAAAAGTATGAGCAAGTAAACCTTTATATATAATTAAAACCATGTTTCTGAACGCAGACAACTTTAAATTCGTGGAACAGGCAATCACATGCGTGAGACAAACTTACTCATGCGAATAGTGTGGTGAATAGGGATGTAAACGACGTATATCTATATTTTCATATTTGTGCCATGTAAAATTGAAGTGTTCTGTTTTATCAAATTATTTTTCTAATAATGTTTTAGTCGTTACTTATTTTAAAGGGCTCTACATAAATTTGAGTGTGAATTCCATATAGCAACATTGAATTGTCAATGCTCAAATTCACAGGGTTAATTTGATCATATTACAGGCATTATATAAACCATTTTAATTTTTGGGACGCTCGACAATGATCATATCCACCCACATAAACGTGAGATTGCAGGGTAGTATTTTTTGTTTTTCAGCTGATAAAGTAGTAGTATTTCTCTGTGCCTAAATACATGAAACAGCGAATATATGAAGCGTCATTGCTTCAAACAGATTTTCCAGCAGACAGTAGTCAATTATGATTGACTCATGAAATTCTGTCCCTGGCATAAACCCCGGTTTACGCATAGGACAGAATTGCGAGTTTGGTTTTATTTAGCGCATCTCATATTTATTTGTAAGCGTTAAATAACCCAACATGTCATACCTGCCCAAATTTAACAGAGGTCTACATATGGTATTTATAGTATCATGCGGATTTTAGTGCATTGAACACCAAAATCCGTATGCTATTCCCCTTAGACTCATAATAGGTGTTAGCCACCCGATGCTTTATCAGGGGCGATAAGTAACACCTTCATTCGTAATCAGGCCGTAAATTTGAGGATAATAAATTGTCAATTTTTCCAGGGAATCATTTTTCTCGAGTCAGCAGTTTTGTAAATGTTTAATTAATGATTTTTGGGATACATAATGAACGTTGAGTAAGCTACTTTGCAGTATGCTTTGCTTTTTGTCTAAGTGGCGCACTCAGGGCAGCACTGAAATATTACAACTTTTAAACTATTTTTATATACTTTGCTTTGAACTGTCCCAAAATATTGTAAAACTGGTGCTAGAAAAGTAAATAAGCTGTCTGATAGAGCCTTCTAGCTTCAGATTCCTACCCTTAGAATATTTTTCAGGTATCAGAATGGATCCTGAAATTTTTTTGAGCAATCCGCAAGCGCGCCGGTGCTCTTGATAGGTTCCACATAAGCGTAGTCTGCGTTGCAAGTGATGTGCATGGTGCCTGTAAAGGTGCCATCCCAGAGCGCTGACCTCACTCCCTTCTTTTCCGAACTATCAGCACGGATCCAGATTGAGCTCCCCTTTAATTTAATTTAACTGAATTTTTTTCTACACTTTTGTTGACACCTGAAATAGTGAGTCTTTTCTCCACTTCTTTGGAATAGGTCTCCAAAGAAGCCTGTCGTTTTTTTTTAAGCCATGTGGTGCCTGTCACAGGCAAATATCTATGACAAACCCCCCCTTAGATTGCCTTTGGTGCCTGGAGCGGGATCACAAATCCAGGGCTTGTACAGAGAACAAGACCATGCATCCGTGTCATGTCTCGGTCATTGTGCGTGGTGTGCACTCCACAGCTCTCGCACTGAGTACTCCTTGGCTCTGTGCCTCAAGCAGTATTGACACCCTGGCCACAGACCCTACTAAGCGATACCAAAGGGGGATGATGGACGGAGCGTTTGAGCAAATCAAACACTCACCCCCAGTCAACTGATCTGGGTTTAATCCATCATCATTCTTTAGCTCACTCCACCACCCGAGTTCAGACATGGCCAAATGCAAATCAGTCTGACCCTGTGCCTCATGGGAACAGTCCAGCCCGAACTGCCAAGCCATGTCTTCCCTGGACCGGAAACAAGCATCATGGGACCGGTTTCGGGTTCATAACCCTCATCAGCCAGGCTATCTTGAATCCAGTGTCAAAGTGAGCAAGGGACCCACGTCTGGGCATACCCTGCCAACTTAGGGCGAACAAAGCGATACCAAAGGGGGATGATGGACGGAGCGTTTGAGCAAATCAAACACTCACCCCCAGTCAACTGATCTGGGTTTAATCCATCATCATTCTTTAGCTCACTCGGTTTCGGGTTCATAACCCTCATCAGCCAGGCTATCAGTTTTGTTATGAACCCAAAACCGGTCCCAGGATGCTGGTATCCGGTCCAGGGAAGACATGGCTTTGCATTTCGGGCTGGACTGTTCCCATGAGGCACAGGGTCAGACTGATTTGCTCTGGCCATGTCTGAACTGGGGTGGTGGAGTGAGCTAAAGAATGATGATGGATTGAACCCAGATGAGTTGAGTGGGGGTGAGTGTTTGATTTGCTCACGAGCTCCGTCCATCATCCCCTTTGGTATCGCTTTGTTCGCCCTAAGTTGGCAGGGTATGCCCAGACGTGGATCCCTTGCTCACTTTGCCACTGGATTCAAGATAGCCTAGATGATGTTGGTTATGAACCCGAAACCGGTCCCAGGATGCTTGTTTCCGGTCCAGGGAAGACATAGCTTGGCAGTTCGGGCTTGACTGTTCCCATGAGGCACAGGGTCAGACCGATTTGCATATGGCCATGTCTGAACTGGGGTGGTGGAGTGAGCTAAAGAATGATGGATTAAACCCAGATCAGTTGACTGGGGGTGAGTATTTAATTTGCTCAAGCGCTCCGTCCATCATCCCCTTTGGTATCACAGACCCTACCAGGCTCTGCAGCAATATGGAGTCCCTGGCTTTGGCCCTTCATCAAAGCCCCTCCAGTCCACCCATATAAAAGTCCTCCATTTGGGAGGATAGCATGTTCTAGAGGGCTACTCCCTTACCGAAATCTCCCGAGATCTTGGGAAGGGTGGCCATCTTGGGCAGGGTACTATTTACATTGCACCCATTCCTACAAGTCCTGCTTGGTTTTGAGACTTTCCCTGAGAAATGAGTCTCTCTCTGCGCTCACGGCAACCTCTGTAAGCAGCTCTCTGACCTCTTTAACCTGTCTTTCTTTCAACAGGAAAGGTTGCAGAGGCAACTAGAGGATAAAGTGCATTATCGCACAGCAACTAAGTTACAAGATATACGGTAAATAAAAGGTTAGTACACTAATCTGAGCAAAACGTTCAAAAACATTGAGACTTACCAATACTGCATATACCTTTGGAACTGTGAACACTAATTTAAAAGAAATCGACATTTCTTGGTGAGTAGAGACTGTATCTGATAGAGACATCTAGGCACAGGTTCCTTAACTTATGAATTCTCCCCAGGCGCCAATCTGGATCCGGAAATATTCCAGCAGTACCTATGCGGGCTGGGGACAGCATTGTATGACTCTGTGATGATGTCGACTCCGGGTTCAGATGTCACAGGAATCTTACAAGTTTCCTCCGGTGCACGGACGTCATATTCTTCTTTTGTGCACTGCAACGCGGATTCGGAAAATCAGTTTCTTAGGCCACGTTTTTCTAGCCTACTTAGACTGTTTTTGTTGGTTGGGAACAGTGTGCCTTTTTCCCATGTCATCAGGCTTTAAGCCTTGTGGGTCTTGTGCGCGACAGATGTCCGCTACAGACCCGGATTCCATTTGAATGTGGTGTTTGCAAGAACACCATGACTGAGGATTGCGGTTCCTGCCAGAAGCTGAAGGCGCTCAAAGAACACTGTATGAAACTCTTGGCAGCGCATCTGTCACGATCTTTGGAGACTTTACGGCCTCGGTCGTCTTCTTTCCATTTGGAGGTCTGTTCACAGGGCTTTCTAGGAGCCGGAGACGAACGCAGGGACGTCGCTCTTCTTCCATGTCTCAAGATAAGCACAGGCGATTGAAGTCGTGGCATCCCCTCACTTCACCATGTGGAGACTATCTCCCCTGGCTCCTCCAGCTTGCCTTTTGAGGACGCCATACTTGACTCTGCCCCCGCGCCTCCCTGACTTTCCTGGGAGCCACAGAATCGATAACCCAGATGAGGGAGTACTATAACTCTCTAAATCTCATCTTTGGGCCCCCATCTTCCTCTGGTGCGCCGCGAGGCCCCAAGGAGGTGAGTGGACCCATGCTGGTGGGTTCATCCTTGGTGGCAGTTGGGCCTACAGAGTCATTAGTTTGGCGTCGGCCAGCTATGCTTCGACGCCGGTGCACAGCCCTTCGGAGTCTCTGTCCTTGATCAGCCGACTGCAGCAGCAACGTTGGTGGTGCCGATCAAGGCCATTCCAGCTCCTCCTGTCAACATCAGAGCATCGCCTTCTGCGCATCACACGACATAGGGTGCAGATTTTATAGAGTCATCTATGGGGAATATTGTCTTCCCACTTGCCTCTCGTGGTGACACAGAGGAACTGGGGCTTTTACAGCCTATGCCTGAGGCCATTCCACCTCTTTTGGAAGATAGTTGGTTGTCTGCACTTGGGGAGGCTAGTGGACTAGAGTCATCACCAGCTTCTGGACTTCTTTCCCCTCCTAGCCTTGCTACTGAGAAGAGTTCCTCCTTTGCAGATATGCTTAGGAGGGAGCCTATGGTTTTGAAGTTGTCTCTCCCTACAGTGGATAAATCTACTGATTCCCTGATTGATGTCAGACAGGGTTGGAGCCTGTTCTCCCATATAATGAGGCCCTGTGCAACATATTGTTGGGTACTTGGGCTAAGCCTGATACGGGGGTTTTAGTGCATCTTGTTATATCTAGCAGGCACCTACCTGCTTCTGGAGATCCAGCTTGTCCCCGCAGGCATCCTACCTCTGGTAGTCTGGTGGTACAGGCATCATCAGCCTCTCAGAATATAGATTCTCTGCCTAATGCTCCACCAGATAGAGAATCTAGGAGGCAAGATTCATGTGGCAGACATATTTTTTCCTCAACTAGTTCTGCTTTAAGGCCCACTAACACATCATGTGTTCTTGGGTGTTTTTCCTCACACTTTGTGGGATTCAGTGCAGACTATATTGCCAACACTTTTGGATGACCTCCGACCTAATCTTGAACAGCCGATTAGGGGTGGACAACAGGCAGCTAAGCTGATTTTTAGATGTGGCATGGATACCACTGATTTAGTAGGTGGAGCCATGGCATCCTCTGTGGCACTACGACATCTTGCCTGGTTACGGACCTCAGGTTTTGCAGAAGCAGTCCAGGCTGCCTTGGTCAATATGCCCTTTGATGGCACTCATCTTTTTGGTTTCCAGGCCAACTCGGCTTTACAGCATTTTAGTGAGAGAAGAAGTGAGACAGAGTCCTAACTTCTCATTTTTTAATTATATACCGGTTTGATTTTATTCCCTATACTAGGATGGATGGGGAATAATAATCTTTTGGTTCTTACATGGCTGACCATGTTGTGACAATGCCATGGTGGTATAAATTCTGCCTGTTGGTGACACCTGATGTGGTGTTGCTTCGGTTAGCACGTATTATTGTTTCAATGCTGTCTTTGACAGATTATGTGGTACAAGTATACCTATTGCATAGGTTTCTCCATTCACTTTTGTCCTCTGATGGGCTTCATGCTGAGGAGGTCATTTGCTTGTGATGTTTCCTCTGGTTAAGGAGTTTACTTATGCCTCACACTTCTTTGGAAACAGTTTGGTATGCTGGTGTGCATTACTTTAGATTTTCAGTATCTCTTATAGGGACATCTTGCTTAAGCCATATGGGAGACCATTTATACAAAGAGTATGCTTATTCTTAACACCTACTCTGAAATTCCACTTCAGTGCAATTTTGGGTCTGTTTTGACCAAGATTTCCATTAGGACATTCTTGTTTCATCGGTCCTTCATTTGATTGCAGCCCTTTTCACCAGTTTTGGAGGGGTGCACTTTGCTTTGGATTCAGGGGGTGCACAGATTGCTTTTTCGCTAGGTGGTTTTTGCAAAGGTCATGTTACCCTATGAGGGGGTTATGCCAAATTCGTCACGTTGTGTGTTTCTTGCCTGTGCATGGTGTTTTGTCCCTTGAGATGTATTTTTCTTTCTTGGAGACGTTACATATGTAGGTTCAAGGGCTCCATTTTGTATCTTTCTAAATGATTGTGTTACTAACACTTTCCTCTATTTATGGAGGTTCTATGGACTACTTTCATTATGGGAACACGGTTATTCCGTGATCACCGATTGTTATGTTATCTGGAATTCAGTCTCAAAATATTTTTCGACCATAGGGGGTTGGCTTTCACAGCCATGTCCAGCATTTTCTGAGAGGATTTCTTCTTTTCTTTAAGAGAATGTTCACCTTAATGGTTCTTCGCTTACTTAAGAGTATCCTGAGTTTTCCTTTCCTTATACTTGGATGTGCTGGTATAGTTGAGAGGTTGGATGTCCTCTATCTCCATGGGGACATTTGCTTTCTTGAATCAGCAATTGCACTTTTGTGACTTACAGTCCTTTTAGGGTTCAGGTCTTTTATGTATATGAGCCCTCTTCTGATTTATGGTCAGATTTCGGTTCGGTCTAGTATACCTTACAGTTAAAGATTCCAACTGGATATCTCTTTTTGAGATTTCCACGGGCCTGGTGTGCATTTCATTTTGACCTATTGGGCCAGGTGTGGTTAGAAGTGTTTGCTGTTGCCAATATTTCACTTTCCTGTGTTTTCTTTTAGGCTGATGACAGGATACTTTTGCCAAGTTGGCATTATCTTAATGCTAAGTCACCTAGGGTATATGGCGTACACACAGGTGTAATGTATCTGTGCTGTGCATATTTTGGCTATAGCTTTGCTATATACAATAAGAGAGGATATGTATTATGTTTTTGCACATTTTATTTTGAGTTACGGCTTGCTTTTTCTTTACTGTAGTTTTATCTGCTACTCTGTCATATCCTGTAGATATGGGTGTATATATATATATATATATATATATATATATATATATATATATATATATATGTACACACATATATATACATATACATACACACACACACACACACACACACACACACACACACACACACCTGGTCGCAGGGTCGGGGAAGACCCAAGAAAATAAATATTGCCGTATCCTCAGCCTTGTGTACGTGCCTTCTTCAGATGGAGTAGGGTTTGGTATATAGTTCGGGCTGTAGCCTGTTCCAATTTTTCCTATGTAAATTAACATGGGGAAAACGCGTTTTGGGACCCCGCTTTTTTCCTCGGCCCCCACTTGACGAATCATCCCGAAACTTTTAAGCCAGGACCTGACCGGAGCGCCCCATTAGTTTTGAAAATTTCACGAAGATTCGTCAAACGGCGCCAAAGTTATTGGCAAAACAAAAAACGCTTTTCCTATGGAAACTAGGTTCTAACTATAACTACCTACTGGCGACCGCCAGTAGGTAATATATATATATATATATATTTTCACTGAAATAACCACAAGTTTCAGGTATGTTATAGTTAGAAATTTGATTTTAAAAAACCATCGAAATTCACTGAAAAAAACACGGGTTTCAGGGACGTTACAGTGAGACATTAGCATTTAAAACACCTTGGAAATTTATGGAAAAAAACAACAAAGGTTACAGGGATGTTATAGTTAGGCTGACATTTCACTTGCACAAAACCAAAGAAATGCAGCCATTATAGCTAACTATAATTCGCTCCCCCACAATGCACTGCTTATGACTTCACATATTACATATTGCAGGGCTGCTGAGTTTTGATACCAGGCCACGCCCCCTTTGTCCACCACACTGCAAATGCGCTTCCTGCCGCGTTCTTGGTTGGGGGCTAAATTCCCCTTTACTGCTGGGGGTGCTTAGGGGCCAACTAGCCTTGTTACCTTCAGTAAGCCCCACACTTTGGGATTGTTGAGAGGTGGTCGCAGGCCACGCCCCTTTTCTCCACCACTCTGCAAACGCGCATCCTGGCGCGCTCTTGGTTGGGTGATGAAGTCCCATTGCCTCTTGAGGGTCACTGGGGGCAACTAGTCCCAGGGGCTGAGGGGGGCCTGCGTGGGCACCCGCATGCATTCAGATCATTGCACCCAGGACCTGGCCAACCCGAGGGCCTAATTAAACAAAGCGCGGGAGACCATGCTTCATTTTATTTTTTACTTTTCAGCCAGATTCCCGGATCCAACGTGAATCCCACCGAAATGTAAAAACAAAATGCTTTAATTCCGTTCAGCAGTTCGGGCTGTAGACATGTTTACAGTTTCCTATGGAAAATAACAGAAAAAAAGAGTTTTGAGTCCCTCCCTTTTTCTCGGCCCCTGCTTGATGAATCACCCCGAAACCTTTAGCACAACAGCTGAAGTGAGTGGGCCATTAGTTTTGAAATTTTCGCGAAGATTCGTCAAACGGCACCAAAGATATTGGCAAAAGAAACACTTCTGGAATAAAAACAAGGTCCTACTCAGAACTACCTACTGGCGACATATATATATATATATGTATTTAGAACATGAGCTATATAGATTTAGGCATTGTTTGTTTATTATTTATGGCATATTCATATCTGGATAATTGCCATCTGTCCATCTCTATGGGTTCGATACCGTGTGGGACCCTTATAGTGGTAATTTTATCTAATGACATTTTCTCCAAGGATGCACTTTGATTTGACCTTATGTTTAATGTGTTTATTCATCTGGGCTCTAATGTAGATATGTTCTGGAAGTTCTTCTTTTATAGATTTCTTAGGACAAGTTCCTTCAATGACTTCCGTATTGGCCTTTCTGGTCCCCTTTAGGGGTCATGTTCTACTGTCCTACTGTTGACTGTTGTTCTCTAACACAGTGTTATTACACTGCCCTTTGGGCATTGTTTTTTCCATACCTGTAGAGTTGTTTTTAATTACATGGCCTGTGGTCCTTGCCACAGGTTTTATAAGGAGCTCGTGCTCTTTTTCATCTAATTCCTACATTTGACTGGTCTATTGTTAATTACGACCGGCTGGTTCTCTCTGAGAACTTTTGTAGGATTAGCTTGCAGACCCTTCTCCGCATGGGCATTTCAATTGGTATTTAATTAAAAAATAACGGAATCTGCGGCTAAATGTTTCTATCCGATGAACAAGTTACTTACCTTCGGTAACGCATTATCTGGTAGAGACATAGTCTAGCCGCAGATTCCTTAGCGCCCTACCCATCCTCCCCACTCTGCAAACGATTTGTAGTGTAACAGGTATTTCCTTTTACAACCTTGGTTTTAACAACAGTGGTCATTGTTCAAGTAGCTATGTGCTTCACTACTATGCGATATGCATTTACACTATCATATGTTGTTAGAAATGGGGGTCTCTAGTTGACAGAGGTAGGTACCTTTGACCAAATAGGGACCCTTGCTTCTAGTCAGGGTAAGGGTGAAACACACTCTAGATAACCCCTGCTCAACTCCCTTGGTAGCCTGGCACGAGCAGACAGGCTTATCCTCAAGGCAATGTGTAAAGTATTTGTACCAGCACTCACAGTAACACAGTGATAACACCACAAATGGACACCACACACGTTTAGAAAAAATAAAGTTATCTTTATCAATTTGACAAGACCAAAACGACAAAAGTCCAGCATACACAATTAAAGCTTTTCTTAGAAATGTTCTTTGGAAGGTTCTTGTTAAAAGCAAACTTTCAGGTTCTGTATTTCACAGATGGTACCAAAAAACTGAACTTGTAGATTCTGTATTCCTTTAGAAAAATATAAGGGGACTGTATTCCTTCCTCAGCAAAAATAGGTTATTTGCCTAGTGATGGTAATAGCACCTTTCCTTTGGCACCGGCGTGCGATGCTCCTGCAGCCCTGAAAAGCCGCTTCCATTGCTCCATTGCGAACCACTACAAGAGTAGGCCCCCCGGCTGCCCCCTGAGCACAAAGGAGTGGAAAAAAACACATGCCCCCGGTATCGGAACAGTTTCTTACATGCCCGCAACCCGGCCCAGGAAGCGACATGCGTAGGCTCAGGACTTCAGTCCGAGTGTTACCTGGGGGGTTGCTCTCTCTCTCCGGCTCCTCTGGTCTGTGCGGCGTACCTACCGGGACCTCGGACGGCTCAAGGGAGAGCCCTCACTCTTCTGCTACGATCGACCGGCTGGGCGTGGCGTGATGAGCGCCAGCTTCCTCACGTCGAGGAGTCCTTCTTTGGCAGGTAACGTCTCACGGCTTCTTCCACGGTGATTACGATCCTGCTGACAACTCTGGCCAGCGGCAGTGACGACCTCTCAGTTGATCACGGCTTCAGTCCCCTTCCTCAGATGATTGCGATCTCGCAGTCGACTCGGGCCAGCAGCGGTGACAGCCTCGCAGTTGATCGCGGTGTCCCACGGTGCACTGACACATGCACACCGCGGCGTAGAGGTGATTTGAAAAGCGAAGTACTCCTCAGCAATGCGAGCCTCACGAAGGGTGCCAGCTGTGCCCAGACACACGCACACAGCTGCTTAGAGGTGGTTTTGGAAACTTTGATGATCCTGAGTTTCCACAATAGGAGGCCAGCTCTCCTCAGGCCCTTGGAGATTTCCTTTTGAAGTAGAGGACACAAAACAAAGCAAAGTCCTTCTCCTTTCCTTGGCAGAATAGCAACTGCAAGTCAGCCCCAGAACACACAGCAAGGTCAGTCCTTCTTCTCAGTTTCTTGCGCTCTTCTCCTTGGCAAAGGTTTCTTCTTAATTCCAGGATGGTTTAAAGTACAGGGGTTTCAGCTCAAATGTTTATACCCCAAATGTCTTTGTTCTCTAGGTGTAAGGGGTCCTGAACCCAGTCCAAACCAGTTCTGGGTGCACTCTGCCAGTGCACAACTTCTTCCTTTGTCAATGAGGGCCAGGGTCTTCAGACGCACCACAGGAGGTGGAGCCTGTCTTTTGTGGAAGGCAGGCACAGCCCTAGTTAGGGACAGGTACTACTCCTCCCACCACTTCAAATGCAGATTGGCCTATTCAGCCCAGGCTGACTCACCCAGACTCCGGGAGCCGCCCCAGCCCCTGTCACTCCAAAGCCAAACAGTCAATCCACAACCAGGCAGAGGTACACAGAAAGGTTGAACAAGAAAATAGCCACCTTCTAAAAGTGCTATTTTCAAACACAGAATTTAAAAACCAACCTTACTAAAAGATATGTTATTAAATTCTGAGTTCAGGGATACCAGACTCCAATTTTCCATCTCACTCCTATGGGAAATTATGCAGGTAAAATGTTACACAGCATTCCCCATTCTGTCCTATGGGCAACATAGCCTTTCAATAATGAAAAACAAAATTGGCAGTATTTCACTATCAGGACATGGTACACACACCAGTACATGTCCTATCTTTCACATACACTGCACCCTGCCCGGGTGGGGGTACCTTGGGCCTTCCATAGGGGTGTCCTATGTAAGGAAATGGAAGGGTAGGACCTGGCAAGTGGGTGCACTTGCCAAGTCAATATGGCAGTTAGCAAACTGCGCGCAGGCAATGTGGTGGCAGGCCTGAGACACCTTTTTAGAGCTACTCATGTGGGTGGCACAATCAGTGCTGCAGGCCCACTCCTAGCATTTGATTTACGAGCCCTGACACGGGTAGTGCGCTTTACTAGGGACCTACTGGTAAACAAATATGCCAATCAGGGAGAACCAATCACAATATCAACTTATACAGGGAGCACTTGCACTTTGACACTGATCAGCAGTGGCAAAATGCCCAAAGCATCTAAGCCAGCAAAAACGAAATCCAGCACAGCATAAAAAACACAGGTGGGAGAGGCAAAAAGTCAGGGAAAACCACGACAAAAATGCCAGGTCTAACATATTTACAGTATGTACATATTTATTAACACAATACAATCCTATTACTTAAATATCCCAAGACTCCTTATTCATGCAAAAAATACATCACCAGGGTAAAGTGTATATTTACAGTTGGTAATCTTTGCTATAATATGTACAAAATGGTTTCTATATTGTATTGTACAGTAACCCAATATAACCTATATTCCCTCTATATACATCCTTAAAAAAACATTACAAATAAGTGAATTTTATTCCTTTAGTTTCTATTTACATTGTTTAGTTTGGGGTTAAAAAATTCAAATTTCTAAATATACATGCCCTAAAATTCCCGTAAAGACTCAAAATTGTAAAGATTTATCCATATAGCTTATATCCGAATTACACTCACTTGTAGATTCCATGGAATTTTTTTAAAGGTGTGCAATGGAGTTTCCAGTTCAATCTCCTCATGTGTAATCAGTCTGCAGACATAAATAAAAGTTGCATTTTTAACATATTCGTAAGACTCCTGAAAATTAAATCCTGGCAGCCTATGCCAATTTGATATTGTGTCATTTTTGGAAGCTTTGGGCTCAAATTAGAGCATAAATATATTGGACATATTCAACTCTCCTTTTCAAATTGTTTTGTTGGTGGATTCATTAGTTGTGGTTTCTAGGCAGTGGGGCGATGAGAAGTCGAGCGTAAGATGTTTGAATGATATTTGTTAATAAACACTAATGCGACTTTAGGGCCCACACTGCCAACACTCATTTCTTTTAGCCATGTGCTTCACTAAACCATTTGATCTTTCCTTATGGACCTTGTCTGGGGGTAAAATTTTCAGTACTGGTTTTTTTGCACCAGTGATCACTTTTTCATGTAGTTGTATGATTCAATGAGCCTTTTGATTTTGTCTTGTCGATCTTGCCTTGGTATTGTCATGCCATTCATTACTGTTTTCTAGTTATTGTTTCAAAGATACATTGATCTTTTTTGGCACACTGTTTCCACAGCCAGTTTCTATAGTGGCTCAGCTTTGTGGTGTGGAAGGTTTCACAGAAGAAACTGACATCCACGCACCGAAGGGGACTTATATGACTCCACTGATGTCACCATCAGTGTCAACGTCATCATGGAGTTGTACAATGCCGTCCCCCAGCCCACAGAGGTTCTGCTGGAAAATTTCTGGATCCAGACTGGCGCCTGGAGAGAATTGAAAAGTGAAGGAATCTGCAGCTAGACTATGTCTCTACCAGATAATGCATTACTGATGGTAAGTAACTTGTTCATATAAAGTCAGCAAAGAAAAGTACTACTGGGTATAAAAATTACATTGTGAACAATAGCCTGAATTCCAGAGCTGATTACTCATAGTAATACGTTTTAATGTTGTTCAATAGAGGTGAATAGAAAACTGTATACCTGGGAGAGCACGCATAGAAAGAGTGCTTGGAATTCTTGATCCACACACAATATCAGGTATTTGGGAGCTCAACAAGGGTAGAATCGGGAGGCAACCGGGCGTGAAGTTCCTTGGGTACATAAGCTATTAGACTATTGTGCTTATTTTAAGGAGAGGATTGAGAACAGCTGTCTCCTAATAAAGACACACTAGAGGCCATAACTAGTGAACCACACACAAGTTCGGAAGAGCTTAGAGAGGAAGAATATTTCAAGGTTCTTTGCTCTTCTGCTCATGCTATACACTTCCCCACCTCCCCTGGGGGCAGTGCTTAATTTGAGGCAGTGGTTTCCGATACTCTGCACTGCCACTTAATTATCAACACCGGCACGTATGACAGTCTGCCACATGGGGATGCTCTTTGTCCAATTTAGATATTAGCACAACAACAGTTGTTTATTAATTCAATGTACATAAAAAATTATTAACATCTGCCACACAATCTATTCTTATAGTTTTGGGGGCCTGTAAAAGCCTGAATTGTCACACTTGTAAGAGTGTGATGGTTAATAGTTGTGTTGGTACTGTCATTAGCAGTGCTGGCAGGGGTAATGGATGGTGCAGGCTACAGTGGCCTCCTGACAAATATATATATATATGTATATTTGTTTTACAAACTAAGGAGTGCCTAGGAGCTTTTTGTTCAACATGCTTTACATAAATCATGCAGGGGTGATAAATCCACAGGGGTGTTGGTGGCTTACTCTTTGCTCTGCAGATCTATAGATTTCAGGTGAGTTGAACTGGTCTGACAAAAAAGCCAAGCCCAAGAAAACATATCTGTCCAAGCAAAGATGGAACCTGGTGATACCATGCAAACTCAGGAGTTAGATCAAGCCCTGATTTAAGAGACCTCAGGCATATTCTCAAGGACTTATCGCCGAGTTATCGGCACTTTATCGCAGCCAAAGTGGCGATAAAGTCAGCGTCCTATTCACAAGCAGGGGCTAACAGCCGATATCACCAGTTTTCCTGCAATAGCAGCCGCAAAAAACATCGCCACCGATGACCCCGGCAACTAACGCTAATGAGATGCAGAGTTCTTGTGCACCTGCACGTGCAAAAAGCCGTGAATACACCAACTACCCAGGCAGTGTGCATGATTCCTTCATCTTCCGACAGTCCATCATCAACCAGCGCTTTCAGGTTGGCACCTACGCAAATGCATTGCTCGTTGGTATGTTCCAAATGAACACACCACACACCTCAACTCCACAATCATGCAACTCACTACAATGGGAATGCACACGTCACAAACTCGCATACAACATGCCAAACATGCCCACCTACCAGACACGACAGCACAACTTACTGTGGTAACCTTGGTTAGCCATGTACACAAGCCGTCAACGGCATGGCACCTCAGCCAAACAGCAGAATGTGTGGAGATGTGGGAACCAGGCATATGTGAAGGAGGTAAGTGACACACGAATGAGAATGTACACAGTGACAAGTGTGGTGTGGATGTGCTGGCCAGACTACAGTATGCAGACCACAGACATGCCCATGTCGACATTCACTGCTGGTTTCTGGAGTGTAGTGAACAGTGGACGCAACCATGTTACCCCAGGTAGTGGGGAAGATCGCGGAAATGTAGCTTGTTATGTCCGGCCCTGTAAGCGTGAGCGGAGTGGGCTGGACTGGAGTACGCCAGGCCAGCGTAGGGGTGTGAATAAAAAGCCCGTTGCCCAGGGCGTGGTTTTCTTCCGCAATGGCCAATGTGTCTGCCAGGGCGGCGCCTCACAACCCACCACGAGGCTGACACAGTGAGCGGCGGTGCCTGCGATCATGTGCGCCTGCTGCACCCCAGGTCCCCAGACCAGTCTTGGCCGACCCTGCGCAACCAGGCTAAACCACTCATCTGCCAACACCGGCATGTGTCAAACAGGGCCCACCACGTGCCTGTGCAAGCTCCAAGCCCGAGGCCCGCGACCTTGTCAGCCTCCTCAGACCATCACGGCCTCCGCGACACTGGCCCCCAGCACTCCTTTCTCGTTGGCGTACTCCACCGGCCTACACTGCGGTCAAGTAGGTCACACATTTGGAACTGAGTCTTGAATATGCAATGGCAGAGTACACACTTTATGGCTGAGTTTATATCACTGTACTCCCTTCGATGAGGTGCCACCAACTCTGTGCATAGCATCCGAACAACACCTGTCTGTGGTCCCTTGCTGACTACTGCCTTCGACCTACACTGCGGTCGAGTAGGCCACACATTTGGAACGGAGTCTTGATTTCTTCATGGCAGAGTTCATATCATTGTACGCAAGGAGAGGAGTAAGAGGAAGACGCGGTTCAGTCCGGAGGAAAAAAGGATCATTGTTACGGAGGTGATCGAACACTAACAACAACTGCTCTGGTGCCACTAACTCTGTGCATCGCAAGCCAACGGCACGTGGCTGTGGGCCCTTGCTGACTACTGCCTTCGGCCTACACTGCGGCCCAGTAGGTCACACATATGGAACTGAGTCTTGATTTCATGATGTCCGAGGTCATATATTTATGGCAGCCTTTATTTCACTGTACTCCCTTCAATCTGGTGCCAGTAACTCTGTGCATAGCATCCCAACAACACCCGTCTGTGGTCCCTTGCTGACTACTGCCTCCGGCCTACATTGTGGTCAAGTAGGTCAAACATTTGGATCTGAGCCTTGATTTATTTATGGCAGAGTTCATTTCAGTGCACAGGCCTCATCGCAGACTGCATCCCCTTCCTGCTCTGGTGCCACTAACTCTGTGTCCTGAAATTCATGGACACTCTCTGGTTGAACTTTGGTGGCGTCCGCGTATATGGCATGGGGGTTGTCTTCATCATCATGTAGCCGATACTGAGTTGGTGTTAAGAAAGTCTGTAGCATTCATCTCCGCCATATTGCTTGTTTCTGCTTGGTTTCTTCATCATGCCCTGGAAGAAAACCTTCCACTGTCCCCCGAAACACTCCGCGACATTCACCTTGGACATCGACGAGGACCCTCTCAGCTCCCGAGGCCCTACCTCAGTGCACCGCAAGTCACCGTCCCGTGGCGGTGTGCCTGTGCCGGCCGCAGTACCTCCAAGGCCACTAACTCTGTTCCGCTCAAGTCAGGGACCCTTGCTGTTTGAACTTCTGATTGTCTGATCACTGTTGTAGTTCTGGCCAGCACTAACCACTCCCTGAGGGCTGGCTGACACTCACCCCACACCCATCCAGCACAGGCGTCACTGGACATGTGATCCTGGCAATAAAAGGGGCCAGGCGCACGGGCCCGTAGCCAGTTCCACAAACCATATAAGTGTGTCCATGTGCTCATTATGTATGCATGAGGGCCCCGGGCCCTACCACATTACATTGTGCTGTGTACATCGGACGCAATCATGTCCCCACAGGTAGTGGGGTAGTCCTGGGACATGTAGCTGCGTCGTACCCCCAAGTACGCGTATGCGGAGATGGACTGGCGTACGGCTGTCCAGCGTAGGGGTGTGGTTCATCAACCCGTTGCTCTGGGCGTGGTGAAGTATTGGCCTTGCCATGGAAGTAACCAATGCGTGTGTCTCTGTTGTAGTGTCGGCGCCACTTGTCCCGCGATGGCCAATGTAGCAATGTAGCATGCCCCCAGAGTGTGGGCTCGGACGAAGGTGTAAATGAGGGATCGCAAGCCCGCCCGGGATCAGGGATTATACATGCCAACTGCTGTTTGTGTGTCGCTATTACCACAGCATGAGCCAAAGGTCTACCCCCAACCGCATCTCGAGTTTAGCCAGCCATGAACTGCATATCTGTGTCCGCCCTATCCTCACCATAGGCCTACACACACGTGGCCGCCCATCTTCAACGCACAACTTCACAGTGTCGTTCTCAGGCTTGTGGACATGCGCAGACAGGCAGGGCAATGATATGTCGTAGGAGTGCAAGTGATGCAACCGCGCAGCGCACACTAGTAAATAGGCTCGGGGGAGGGAGGAGCAGCAGTAAGGCTACGTAATACACAGTGATGCCGCTCATTTGCTACAAGCAGTACATGTCAAACAGGAATCACTAAGTCACACATATCACACACCAATGAACCAGTGAGCCTGCCAACACATCATGCAGGTGACCAAGGATAGTGTCACGGGGCGGGTGTACCCAGGGACGAAATGGGACAGACAAGAGACTGGTGGGAGGTACAAGACGTTACCACACCTCTTCTTTTTCCATGACAGGAAGACTGGAGTTGTCCTTCTCAAGCACACCCCCCAGAAACGAGCCCTGGTCCCTTTAACTGGGACTCTGTGTTCGAGGACTTCACCCCCAGGGATGATGTCACAACCTTTGGACCAACAAGAGGAGACGAGATCCGGAAGATGGTGTGTGTCATCACCGGAGGACGAGAGGAGCGAAGAGTAAGCGGAGAAGTGAAGAGAGGAGAACGAGACGGAGAGCGGAGGAGTACGGAGCTAACAACAGCCCGAGGAAGATCGGAGGAGCATTGAGAGACGGCGGGAGAGCCAGGAGGCCACCGGGAACACGCTTCGCCCAGCCAGCGCTCAAGGAGGAGCGTGGCTAACACAGGTACGAGAGCGGTTCGCGGGCTGGGTAGGGAGGCGGGAAAGGCCTGAAGCGTAGAGGCGCCAGCTTCCTACCAGAAGTTGTACATAGATATTTCCCCAACCCGACACCATCACTCCTCTCCTTTAGACGTGTGTCACTGGGTTTTGGGTTGCTCCTTCACTCCCTTTCCCTCCAAAACGCACAACGGCACAGAAGCACTTACAAACTGTTTTATTTTGCTTTAATTTTGGGGTTCTCGAGCGAAACACCGCTACCTTTCTGCTCCTTGGACATTACGGAGGGAGAACCACCGGGGATCCACGAAGAAGCTACCAAGAGACAGGGAAGCAAGAAGGAGACATACCTGTTGTATTTTTATTTGTTACTACCTACATACTGGCTTCACGTAGACGAAGAGTGCTCCATACAATAAAACCAACTTTAACTCGCCTCATTGTCCCGCCCCTTACCTCAGAAACGCTACAGATATGCACTCTGCCCTTGGATGATGACACCCCTCCGAGCCCTGAACACACAGGCCCAGAGGCAGTAAAATGCGGCCCACAAACGCACCAGGGGCATCGTGGAACGCACATTTGGGGTGTTGAAGTCACGTTTCAGGTGCCTGGACATCACAGGTGGGAGGCTCCTGTACAACCCAGACATCGTGTGCAAGATGATCGTTGCATGTTGTGTGTTGCACAACATATATGTACGCACCAATGCCCCATGTATACGAGTGCCAGATGCACTGGACGATGATGAGGAAGAGGAGGCAGGTGGAACATACCACCTTGCAGCCGCAGCAGGAATAGCCCATAGGAACATCATCATTGCCAATTTCTTCACATGAGCACGTCACATTGTCAGAGTCCTTAGCAATCATGGGACAGTCTTCAAAATGACCACAGGCACAGCATGTGCAAATAAATTCATCCCAACACACATTTCCTGAGTGCACGTCACTCCTCTGTACAGGAACGTCACTCAGACAAGTGTAAGTGCAACATGTAGTGCTAACAGTCTCATTATTTGGAAATAGATGGCGAGTGTGTCACCTCTGTACAGAGAAGCTGTTTGGGGTGTCACGTTTTCGAAATGCCATTTCTGTGTGTCAAAGATAGTACAGAATCCCACTCATTAGCGTGTCACATGTGTCCAGAATGATTACACATAGGCTGTCATTTGTGACCTACAGTTGACAATAGGCCTTCTTTTGGTGTCTGATATCTACCACCATAATGCAGGGTTGCACCCTGTGACTCAAGTACCACGACATGAGCAACATGGACTTGAGGGGGAATCACTGCCCCTACATTCGTCCAGGCTTTCATACTTGATTAATCAAAGACATGACACATCTGTGTGTATTAGTTTGTGTTATTCACTTTCAGTGTAGTGTTGAAGCTGTCTTAGTCTTGGGCCATGCAGACACCACTTTACAATATTGCCCCGTGGAGGGCAAGCCGGAGTCCTTTGGGATTGACAAGTTACTCGGAAGTGGAAGAGTCCAGCCCGCAGGCGGATTGCTGTGTCATTGATTTTCAAAGAATATATGTCAGTCCATGTCAGGGTGCAAGGTTAGTGTCGCTGAGTGTATTGGGGGACAGTGCAAGGTGTTAATCCAGGGCATGATGCAGAGGGCAGAAACAAGCCCTATGGCAGAGATGGGTGCTACTGCCTCCTCCTTACCACTAAGGCAGATTCATCCTCATCTTTGTCATCTGAGGTTTCATGTGCCTCACATGTGGGTGGTGGGGTTTGGTCTGCAACGGTGTGTGACACTGAGACATCAGGGGCCGGAGATGTGGATGTAGAAGTAGCAGCAGCATTCATCTGCACACTGTCTTGTGGCATCACTCCCATGAGGAGTATCTGCAGGGCATGGGATATCCCCATCTACAGCTTTCTCGTGTGCAGCCGTGGTAGCCATTCTTTGTGCCTGCATCCGCTCCATGTTCTCCATGACCCTCCTTATGTTTCCCAAATCACGGATGGCATCGCTGTAGCCACTCTGACTGGACAGTTGTTGTGGTCTCCAAGTCATAACTCCAGCGACAACAGCCATTGATTGTTGGAGGGCATGGGGCAGACTGTGGGTGTCCGTTGGGGAGTGTAAGTGGTACATAATGGGACTTAGAAACCCAGGCATGGAATCTAGTTTGGCTGCCATAAGTCTGACCCCACCCGCACCTGTTCAGCCAGCTCCCTCGGGCAGTCTAACACACGGCGTTGGAACGCCATGTGTTCTTAGGTGAGGTGCTGGGAGCCAGACGTCGTGGTGGGTGCTTCCTGCTGTGTGGTCTGTGCAGGGGGTCTCACCTCGATGGTGCTGGGCTGCCCTGCTACTGTAGGTGGGGTTTGGAGGTTGTCCATGAACCGTTGGATTTTGTGATAGTCGTTGTCCTGTGGGTCGAGTCTGCTCTGCAGGAGGTATTGATTGTCCCTCTGCAATATAATGGGGAGATGCAGTTTCACAGTGTGTTCCGTGTATGTTTACGCATTGGCGAAGTTTACATACGGATTGCATGACAATGTACATTGTGTCTGTTTGTGAGGAGATGCCTTTTTGATACAGGACAGTGGACATTTGTACTACATCACGGATGTGTGGTTGTACTCGTACATTGTCGTCTCACATTTTTTTCTCTGATTTTCTGGTGCATTTCCCCACATGACGTGTGGGAATTCCAGGGCGGTCGTTGGATTTAGTTTCATGGTTTGGGACATCGTCGATTTTTTTGCGTTCATATTTTGCGTTTTTTCGGCATCACATTTAATTTTAACGCGGTCATTTGACCCGTTATCGTGAGACTATCGCATGGTAATGCCATGTTGAGAATACAACGTTAACTCAGCGTTATTTCCCATGATAGACTGCGATGTGAAGATTTGCGTTAAGCTAATTTTGCGATAATTATCACACGTTCTTGATAATATCCCCCCTCGTCTTTGAAAGAAAGGGTGCATGCTCTGGCGATTTTATAGTTAGTTTATGCCTGGAAAACCAGGAAAACAGAAGAAACCCTCACACATCCAGCCTACTCGCTTCATCCCATCCAGAGGGCGGGGGCCTCCCTCTGGAGAATCTACTCTGGTTGACCCCCCTGCTCCTCAGACTACGATTCAGACCGTTTCAACTCCAGTCCAGTCCCTTTGGCCCTGCCACAGCAGTTTCCTGAGGATAGTTCTAAATACAGAATTATTATGAACCAGTGCCAGCTCCACTTTCCTTGTAGGCCAGTGGCCTTTCCTATGAGGACTCCATGATGGCTTTCATGATTTCCTATTCGGTTGGTAATGCATGCCTCTTGTAAAAAATAATGACCCTCTTTTATAAAAATTTGGAGCCTTTAAGGAGGCCATTAGGAAGTTATTCACCAAGCATGCCTTTATGAAGGACTTAAATTGTTACATTGCTAATTTTAACCAACTGGTTTAAGAAACCAATTGGACTGAGAAAAAAGCGAACCTCTGGTAGAGATTTCTAGCTGCAGATTCCTTACCTTTGAATTTCATAGGCGTCAAACTGGAGCCAGAAACTTTTGCGTAAGCTGTACCCCTGCGGTGGCTCCGTTCGGCTCCGCGTGACATCGCCAGCGTCGTTGGCGACAATTGTGATGTCTCGGTAACCTATTTAGGCGCCACCCAGGCACGCGGACGTCCGTTACCTTTCTTTCCGTGCCAGTTAACGCTGATCAGGAGAAGAGTTTTGACAGCCTTTTTTCTAAGTTTTGTCACAGAATTTTTTTCTTCGGTGTCGAGGGATGACCTCTAGACGGGTAGGTTTCAAACCATGTGGAGCCTTCCACTGCGCCGAGTCTATTACTGACCCCCATCTTGTTGCTTCTGGTGTCTCGAGTGCAACCAGACTCAAAGTCGTGCTCGAACTGCCAGGCCATGGTGCAGAAGGCCTTGAGGGAGTGATCCATGAAGCTCCTTGCAGCCCGGTAGTTGATGCCATTTAGCTCAACTCCTCGGAGGTCCCAGTCCCAGTCGAGGAAGAGAAGGACTGCTCCAGCATCCCCACTGTTTAGGTCCCTGATAACCAAAGCTCTCAAGGGGTAGCTATGGAGAGCAGCTAAGCCTTATTCAGGAGAGTGTAAAGCCTTTACAACAATGGTCTGCCAGTAAGCCTTTACACATGGAAGAACTACACAAGTGTTTACAAAAATACTGTAGTATTTAGCATCGCAAAACTAATAACTAACTTGGTATATCTCCTACCCGGTGATGTCAAATACACATCAGAAATGCTTTAAAAACAGGTAAGTAGCATAAAAACACATATAGGCCGCTATTGGGGAGGGGGGGGGGGCAGATCATATACTAAGAAAGTGGTATGTGAGGTAAGTACCAAAACAAGATGGATGCCCAAGGATAGAAAAGCCCAGGGGCAGCAAGGAACCACCAACGGTGAGTAGCTTGTGACCCCAAGGCACCCAGGTGCAGAGTGGTTACACCAAGTCAAGAGTCCATTGGATAACACAGGGTAAGTCGCAGTGGTATTTTCTTGTTTCAGGACCCTTTCCAAAGGACACCTAGATCATCACTTGGATCAGGTACGGTTGGAGAGCCACCATACCTGTGGATACCCAGGGACCCAGAATACCTACACCAGGAAGCACAGTTGCATAGGGACGAAATGGTGTTGGAATCGCCCGTTGAAGCCAATGGAGGGTCTTGGAAGTCCGGCTGCTACAGCGACCAGTGGAGCAGGTCCATGGAACCCAATGTGGGTTCTAGACGAGTAGTACCTGAAATCAGAGAGGTCAGAGTCCATACCACCCGGAGATGTCCAGGAGGCGCAGGAGCACAATGCCACTACTTGTCAGAGGTACTCGTTGAAGCACGAAGGTCTAGAGGAAGCAGCTGTGGAGCCCAGGCCAATGCAGGAGCACAGGAGCTATCCATGAGCTGTCAACGAAGGATGAGGAATGCAGGAAGGTCAGTGGACGGCAGAACCACCAACAAGCCTTGGCAACCACAACAGTCGGGTCAAAGGAAAAGATGCTTTGTTGCAGACCCGCAAGGTCAGTGGGATTAACCTAGCAAGGGCAAGTCAGGGCCGCCCTCAGCACGCAGGAGAACCAGCAGGAATCATTGGAGCCCACTCGAGGATCCTCTGGCAGCAGGCACAGGGGTCGAAGGAAAGTCTCAGCAGCACACAAAAGATGGAGGCCCACGATGCAGAGGATGCAGGCAGGATGTTGTTCTTGGTGCTGTGCGAAGCTGGAGGCTGAGGCTTCTTGGAGCTTGCAGATCTTCCCTGAGGAGAGTCAACGAGCCTTGGCAACGGCAGACAAACATAGAGCACAGGGATGCTATTCAGGTTGGCAAGAGAGGGATTACAGTCTCCCAAATTGCAAGGAAGACGGGTAAGGTGCATTTTCCAAACCAAAGGGCATGACTGTAAATGACTGTAAACTAGTGGTGCCCTCCAGGGTGTGATAATGCGGTTTTGGGTCTTGCAGCATCTGAGAGTCTGATCTGCCAATAATCTGCTATCAGGTCAAAGGTGCCGAGATACTTGAAGGAAGCCAGAGTATCTATCGATTCATCTGCCCTGGGATAGGATGGGCAACAGTCTTTCCACAAGGCTTCAAGGTAGCCAGACATTAAGTTTGCACTTCGGTCTGACACCACCTCCTGAGAAAAACCCACTCTGGAAACAATTCCAAAGAGGGCCTTGGCCACTGCAGGAGCTGTAGTGGTTCTAAGGGGAATAGCTTCTGGATATCTGGTGGCATGATCCATCACCACCAGGATATAACTGTTCCCTTAGGCTGTGGTAGAGTCTAGGGGACCAACAATGTCAATCCCTACCCTCTCATATAGAACCCCAACTACTGTTATTGGGATTAAGGCACACTTTGTAGTGCCACCTGACTTACCACTGGCTTGGCAAGTGACACAGGAGTGACCAAACTCCTTGGTATTTTCAGACATGTGGGGCCAGTAAAAGTGTGCAACAAGCCTGTCCCAAGTCTTGTTTTGCCCAAGATGCCCTGAAAGGGGTATGTCATGTACTAGGGTCAAGAGGAATTCCCTAAACCTCTGAGGAATAACCAACTTCCTGGTGGCACCAGGCTTGGGGTCTTCAGCCTCAGAATAAAATAGATCATCCTCCCAATAGACCTTGTGGCTACCATTGATCTCCCCTGCCTCTGCAGCAGCTTGCTGTCTGAGGCTATCAAGAGAGGGGCAGAATTTCTGCTCCAGATTCCATTCCTCCCTGGAGGTTCCCCCTGCTCCCAGCAGCTCTGCCATGCCAGCCCCAAGATCCTCTGGGGGGAGGGTCTCCTCACAAGTGGCAAGATCATCTGCCTGAGAAAACTGATCCTCACATGAAATCTGGGGGGAGGATCATGTTTTACCCTTACTACCTCTCTTGCTGGTAGCAGTCTGGGCCATTATTTCAGGCTCCATTGCTCCTTGATTTCCCTGCTTCTTGACCTGAGCTCTAGTTGCCACAAAAACACTTTCAGGGACTCCAAGTATGGCAGCATAAGTCCTAAGTCCTTAATTTCACTTCAGCCCATGCTGACGTTTCTAAATCATTGCCTATAAGACACTCTACAGGAATGTTAGAGGATACCACAACCTTTTTGGGGCCAGTAACCCCCCCCCCCCCCAAGCTGAGACTGACCACTGCCATGGGGTGGCTATTAGTGATATTGTCTGTGTTGGTTACTTAGTAAGTGTGCCCAACAAATAACTGCTCAGATGACACCAGTTTTTCAGTCACCATAGTGACACTGGCACCAGTGTCCCTGTAAGCTTCTGTTTCAATACTACGTATGAGGGGATGCTGCCTGTATTTCCTTGTATTAGAAGGCCAGGCAGCCAGAGTGGCAAGTTCAATGCCACCCTCTGATATCAGGACAGCCTCAGTGACTTCACTGACTAGGCCAGAGCTCACTGTAAGTTCCCAAGGTAAGCCCAGCTGAAAATACTTTATAAACAGGTATGTAGCATAAAAAAAACACATAGGCCCCTGAAAAAGGGGGGGGGGGAGTGGCATACCATATACTAAGAAAGTGGTATGTGGGGTAATTACCGAAACGAGACAGATAACCAATGATGGAGAAGCCCTGGGAAAGCAAGGAACCACCAAAGGTGAGTAGCTAAAGACCCCAATGTGCCTGGGTGCAGAGTGGTTACACCAGGTCAAGTGGCTGTAGGATAACACAGGGTAAGTTGCGCTTGGTATTTTCTTGTTGAATGACCCTTCACAAAAGGATCCCGAGGACACCAATTGGATCAGGGAAGGCTGGACATCCATCCCACCCATGGATAACCAGGAAACCAGGATGCCTACACCAGGGAGCCCAGGTGCATTGGGGCGTAGTGGTGTCAGGACTGCACGTTGAACGCAATGTAGGGTCTTGGCAGTAAGTCGGCAGGAGCGGCTCATGGACCAGGACAGCAGAACCCAAACGTGGATTCTGGATGAGGAGTACCTGAAAGCAGAGGAGACAGAGTCCAAACCACCGGGAGGTATCCAGGAGGCGCAGGAGCACAATGCCACAACGTCAGAGGTACTTGGTGAGGCACAACGATCTTGATAAAGTAGCTGTAGAGCCAGGTAACGATGCAGGAGCACAAGAGCTAGCCACGAGCTGTCCCATGAGAAATGCAAGAAGGGTTAGTGGCCCGCAGGACCACCAACAAGCCTTGGCAACTGCAACAGTCGGGTCAAAGAAAAAGATGCTTTGTTGCAGACCAGCTAGGTCTGTGTTACTAACCCATAAACAGTACGTCCGGGCTGGCCCCCAGAATGCAGGAGGACCAGCAGGAATCATTGGAGCCCCCTTGAGGACTCTGACAACAGGCACAGGGAAGCCAGAGGAGGCCCACGATGCACAGGATGCAGGCAGGACGTTGTTCTTGGTGCTGTGCGATGCTGGAGGCTGGGGCTTCTTGGAGCTCGAAGATCTTCTGCGAGGAGAGTCAACAAGCCTTGGCAATGGCAGACTGATGCGGTGCACAGGGATGCAGTTCAGGTTGGCTGGTGAGGGATTAGTCTCCCAAATTGCAGGGAAGACTGGTCAGGCCTCTGGGGAGCCAATAAACCACCATCTATGTTGCAGAGCCGGGAAATGTCCGTGGGACAACAGGATCAGCAAACCGGTCGTCTACATAGAGATGGCTGTGGATGCAGGAAAGTGACTCCTTCACTCCAAGTGAGATTCCTTTTTGCTTTGATGCAGCCAGAGTACTTGCTGACTCAGAGGATGTATGGCCATGGAGTTTCAGAAACTTGGAAGAGCACTGAGACTAAGTTGCAGCAGGAATCGTCTCACCAAGAGTAGTCCTGTCTTTGGTCCTGGCTCATTCCAGCAGCAGAGTTACAGTGTCCAACAGCAGAAATATCTTCAGACAGGTCTTGATGAATCTTGATGAAGTCCAGGACCAATCTAAGGACCCACCATCAAGGGAGTAAGTAACCCTGAAAGGGAGAAGGACGTCTTCAGCAGTGACCCATCTATCAGGGGAGGTCAGGGATGCTACTCAGATGGCCTAGCCAGTCAGATGCTTCCAGGGGCCAAGATTCAACATGGCAGAATCAAGTGGCCACCTGGAGGAGTTCTGAGTACCTCCCTAGGGAGAAGCTGGAAGAGGGGTAGACACTAGCCAGTCCTTTGTGTAGTTTCACACCAGAGCGGGGACCAAGAGCTCCTGAACTGGGCAAAACTGGTTCATGCAAGGATGGCACCAAATGTGCCCTTCAATGCAGATTGGTTGGCCCCCACCCTACCTAATTCTAAATTAGAGTTGTTCACACCTCTCCTTCACAGGAAATCCTTTGTTCAGGTTTCCCTGCCCGAGTTAAGCCCATCAGTAGGGGGGCAGGACAGTGTCTGGGTTCGGCAGCAGCATGAGCTGGCAGGCAGACCCTGTAAAGCTAAACAGGTAGGTATTGGGCAGTCCTCTAAGAAGCACCCCAGTATATGGTATAAAGCAATTAACACTGGAATATGTGTAGTTGCATGATTCCAACATGTTTGATACCAAACATGACCAGGTTGGGAGCAGCCATTATGTAGTTGGACATCTCGACTTGATAGTGTATGGTACATACCTTGAAATGGCTGCCCCACACTTACAAAGCCCAGAGAATGGAGACTGGGGTTTGTAGGGGTACCTCTGCTCTTGCGGGGGTACCTACACACCTAGAACCATGCACCCTGCCCTTGGACTAAAGGGCCCATCTAAGGGGTGACTTATAGATTTAAAGTGCAGTGAACGGGATATAAGGAAAACCTTATATCCAAAGTGAAAGGTGCATGCTCCATATCACACAGACTGCGATAGTAGTTCTGCAGAGACTGTTTGCATGGACTCCCCTGGGTGACACGCTACCGGCTGCAGCCCACGGGAGACCCTTAGTGTACCAATGCCCTGGGAACCTCAGTACCATATTCTAGGGACTTACAGTGGAACCACAGTATGCCAATTGCAGGGTTTACAAAGTACTTACCGGCAAATTTAGAGGAGAGAGCACTGCCACTTGTGTCCTGGTTAGCAGGATCCCAGTGAACTACAGTCAAAACACATTGACACCAGGCAAAAAGTGGGGGTATCTATGCCAGAAATATCCTACTTTCCTACGGGATAAAAAGCAGACTCTGCACTGGAGCGCTTCAAGGACTAACGACTACAGCCAGGTCCTTACGTCTCTCGGTAACACCTCCTTCCCAGTTTGCCTTTCGCCCCTTCATGGCAATGGAAGGGGTTTTCAACCATGTCAGCATTACCTCAGCTACCATCCTGCACAGACTCCCCAAGTTGTGCGTGGACGCTGTAGATTCTGACTTCGTAGAAATATTAGCCAGAAGTCGTCCACCACCCGCTCCTCGGCAGCTGCAGCCTCCAAGCCTTCCTAGTTTGGTACTCCAAGACCATGCCAGTCCAGTTGGAGGGAGAATTCAACATCATCTCCTCCCCGCTGGTAGACCATCACATCAGACAAGTTGGTCCCGCAGATCATTAGGGAAGGCTACTCTCTTCCTACTCCTTTACCGCCAATACAAGAACTGCTGGCAAATGATGTTATTACTCTGAGAGGAAATTACAACTCTCCTGGCATGGGAGCTACAGAGAAGGTTCCGATTTCAGAAGTAGGCAGTGGTTGTTACTCCCGCTACTTTCTGATGTCAAAAAAGAAACAAGTTTTACGTCCTATTCGAGACCTCTAGGCAGTCAATCTCTTCCTCAAAAAGGTTAAATTCGAGACGCTCAGTTGGCTCAGGTCTTGTCTGCCCTAGACCAAGGAGACTGGCTGGTAGCGTTAGATTTACATGATGCATATTTTCATATCCCCATTCTGCTGGCCCACAAACGTTACCTGTGGTTCACGGTAGGCCACGAGCACTTTCAGTTCACTGTGCTAACCTTTGGCCTTACCAGCGCCCCTCTGGTGTTCACCAAGGGGATGGCGGTCCTTGCAGCTCACCTGCCCAGGTTAGGGGTGTCAGTCTTCCCCCTACCTCGACGACTGGCTGTTAAAGGCATCCCCGCCCCAGACTGTCTACCACCTCCAGACTACAGCGGACCGCCTGCATTCGCTGGGGTTCACTGTAAACGTGCCAAAGTCCTTCTCAGATGCTCCCTTTCATTGGAGCTGTTCTGGGCACAGTGCAGTTTCTGGCTTATCCTACAGAGCAGCGAGTTCAGGATATTCAGGTTATGATACCAAGGTTTCAGCCTCTCTCCTGGATTTTGGTGACAATGACTAAGGCTGCTGGGACTCATGGCCTGCTGCATATTGTAGGTAATTTATGTCAGATGGCATATGCGGGCTCTGCAGTGTGACCTGAAGTTCCAGTGGGTGCATCCCTAAAATCTCTCCGACATGGTTCAGCTCTCGAGGGAACTGCAAAAGACTTGCAGTGGTGGTTAACAATACACAGAGGCAGACCCCTCTGCCTTCCCCAACCAGATCTCACAGTAATGACAGATGTGTCACTCCTGGGATGGGGCGGCCATCTGGGAGAGGTCAAGATCAGAGGACATTGGTCTCCGGCGGAGTCGGGCTCCACATCAGTTTGTTGGAGCTTCGGGCAATCCGACTAGCATTGAAAGCATTTGGTCCATCTTTCAAGGGGAAGTTGGTGCAAGTTGTTAGAAATGGGGGTCTCTAGTTAGCAGAGGTAGGTACCTTTGTTCAAACAGGGACCCTTGTTTCTAGTCAGGGTAAGGGGGATACACACTTTAGATACCCCCTGTGTAGCGCTGCACGAGCAGACAGGCTTATCCAAAAGGGAATGTGTAAAGTATTTGTACTCAAAACACACAGTAATACAGTGATAACACCACAAGTGTGCACCACACCAGTTTAGAAAAATAAAGTATCTTTATCTAAACTCAACAAGACCAAAACGACAAAAATCCAACATACATGTAATAAGAATATGACTTTAAAAAGGTTTCAAGCAACTGGGTCCATAGAAAACTATGGAAGCGCGATTTCTCACAAAGTACTTTTAGATGTGTCAAAATTCACAAGGCCAAACAGCCGCAGAGATGGGAAGCATAGCAAAACAAAGATGCGTCAGTTCTTGAGACCTTGAGGAGGCGATGCAACAGTTCTGCTGCAAACAGGATAAGTGATGTGTCGAATTCGGTCTGTAGGGGGAAGTGATGCGTCGACTCATGACGATTCTGGTCCGCGGGTGATGTGTCGGGCAAACTTGCCGCACACGTGCGATGCGTGGAAATCCGCAGAGCGTAGGCGATTGATGCGGTGTAGTCGAGCGGTGCTGTGTCAGTTTCTTCAGCCGTGTTCCCTCGATGCGCCAGTTCAGGAGGCCAGTGCACACAGGTCCTTGGAGATGATCTTCAAGCAGGTTCAAAGCAAAGTTCCAGTCTTTGTCCTCTCCTTTGGCAGAAATAGCAACTACAGGCCAACCCCACACAGCACACAGTAGAGGGGCAGTACTCCTCCTCATAGCTCTTCTCCTGGGCAAAGGTTCCTCTTGAGTCCAGAAGTAATCTAAAGTTCTGGGCCCGAATATTTATACAGTAAAAGGTCTTTGTTCTCTTTGTGCAAAGGTCTCTGAGCCCAGTCCAAACCATTTCTGTCCTCACTGGTGCAGTGTGACTACAAGGGGTGAAGACAGCATTGTGCAAGGGAGACAGGCCCTATTCAGGTGCAAGGAAAATTCCTTCCACTACTCTAAATTCAGCCAAAGTATATTCAACTCAGCTCTGAGTCATCCAGGAAGGGCCAGGCACACCTCAACTCCCTCAGGCCCTGGCACACTCAGTGCACTTTACTAGGGGCTTACAAGTAAATCAAATATGCCAATCAGGGAAAACCAATTGTAAATACAATTTACACAGGGAGCATTTGCACTTTGACATTGATGAGCAGTGGCAAACTAAATCCAGCACAGCATTAAGAATACAGGAGGTAGAGGCAAAAAGTCACGGAAAAAAAGCCAAAGATGCCAAGTCTAACACAAGTGTTCACGGAAAACAAGACCACCATATGGTACTGAAACAAGCAGGGCAGTGTGGGGTCGTGGACCCTTTGTCAAGACCGGGTTCTCTGAATGCCAGGGTGGACTAACTCAGCCGTCGATGCCTAGCGGATTACAAATGGCATCTCCAGTCAGAGGTGGCGCAAGTTTTCTTTCAACAGTGGGGAAAGCCTTGGGTAGATCTGTTCACCTTCAAAGAAGATGCACAATGTCATCAGTATTGCACGCTGGAGTTTCCAAGGTGGCTATCGCTCGGTGACGCTTTTCATTGCGAGTGAAACTCTGGAGTCCTGTATGCCTTTCCACCCATACAACAAGTATGATCAAGAACAACCGGTCTCAAACCATTCTTGTGGCTCCGGACTGGGCATGGAGAGTCTGGGATCCAGAGGTTCTTCGAATGAGCATCGATCCTCCGATCAGGTTGCCCCTTTCGGAGGATCTTCTGTCACAGCAGCAGGTGAGGGGCCTCCACCTGAACCGGTCAATTCTCCGTCTACTTGCACGGAGATTGAGCGGCAAAAGTTAACAGCTTTTGACCTTTCTCCTAGAGTATGTATTGTTATCTTAGCTGCCAGACGGCCCTCCACCAAGACAGTATATGCCTGCCTTTGGCACAAAAAAGAATATATAGTACAGAAAGGTCTATTGATCCTCTTTCTGCTTCTCTATCTAATATTCTTCTTTTTATTCTTACCCTGCTCCAACAGGGCTCTGCTTTGGGCACTCTCAAGGGTTAAGTTTCTGATCTGTCCGCTTTCTTGCAGCTGCCTGACCAGCCCTCTTTATTTATGTCACCTATTGTGAATAGGTTCTTAAAAAGGCTTGTACGTATGTTTCCCCCAATTAACCTTTATCATGCTGCAGTTGGATCTAAATCTAGTTCTCACATAGCTAATGTGTACTCCCTTGGAGCCCTTACAGAATTGCCCCTCCAGCTGCTTACCATCAAGACAGCCTTTCTAGTGGCAATAACATCTGGCCAGGGGAAGAGTGAGCTGCAGGCTTTGTCATCCAAGCCTCCCTATCTTTTGACATCACTCGATAAGGTGGTGATTCGCACTTGTGCCTCATTCCTTCCTAAAGTGGTGACCCCATTCCATGTGCATCAGTTGGTGACACTGCCTACCTTTTTTGCTCCTCCGCATCCCTCTAAGGAAGTGGAGCATCTCCATCGTCTGGACCCAAAAAGAGCATTGTTGTTCTATCTTGACCACACTAAAGAGTTCTGGATGGGCGACCAACTCTTTGTGGGTTACGTGGGAGCTAAAAAAGGTTGGGCAGTGCAGAAACTAACCATTTCACGCTGGGACATTATCTGTATTAAGATCTGCTACGCCCTGGCTAGGAAGCAGCCTCCTCAAGGCTTACGAGCCCATTCCATCAGGAAAAAGGCTGCGAGCACACTGTTGGCTTTTGGAGTGCCAGTCCTGGACATCTGCCAGGCTGCAACGTGGGCTTCACTGCACATGTTTGCAAAACACTACTGCCTGGACAGTGAGGTCCGCTGGGAGGGGTATTTTGCCAGTTTGGTCCTGGAAGACTTTCTGGTGTAGTACATATGTCCGCAGTCCACCACCAGGAAGTATTGCTTGGGTATCTTTTCAAAGGTAAGTCTCTATTAGATGAACAAGTTACTTACCTTCGATAATGCATTATTTGGTAGAGACAATATCTAGCTGCGGATTTCTTACAGACTCACTCATGCCTTCCTGCTCTGCAGACTCATTTATAGGACTAGGGTTGATCCCCTTTACAGGGCCCTAGTTTTGACACAGGCTAATCAATTCACTTCATGGCTCTGCGCTTCTGGCATGGAAAAAATGAAAAATAACTGATCTCCGCGTGCCTCCGTGGCACCCGTAGAGAGGTCTGCGACAGCACAACCAATGCCAACGACACCAGTGACATCACGCGGAGCTGAACAGAGCTAACCAATGGCACACAGGGGTCCTGCTCATGCAAACATTTCCAGATCCAGTCCGATGCTTGGGAAATTCAAAGGTAAGGAATTTGTGCTAGATATTGTCTCTACCAGATAATACGTGACTGAAAGTAAGTAACTTTCTATAGGGGCCTTCAAGATGATTTGAAATACATTTTGTCTCAAGTCATTGAACTCCTGGATGACTGTTTAAATTTCATAGAGCTAGTAGTCAAACTGGATCATAGAACAAACAAACACAAGGAAGAAAGATCCAAATTTGATAACTAAGTGATAATGGTCAGGCACAAAAAGAAATACACTGAAAGTAAAACCACCAATTCATCCAAACTCATGCAGATCGAAGAGGTAATGAGACCTTTGTTGAAGGAAAAGAAAAACAAAAGATGGAAACAGAACTTGTGCCTTTACTCCAGAAAGTAGGGTCATTTTAATGGGGAATGCTCAGTGAAACCCAAGGTACCCATTCATAGGAAAGTAGTTGCAGTTACCTTCTCTTCAGAAGCTGAGCCGGTAAATGAGTAAACTCTGGGAAGAAGAAGACCTACTCCCTTGGTAATGTCATAGATAAGGTCTCTCAATCCTTGGCAAACGCTGTTACTGATATTTCTAAGCATTTGAGGATTACAGTAACCTCAAATTGTATCCCCTCAGACAAGACAAATCCTTCTTATTATGTTTAATTCAGGAGATATGGCAAACTTATTTGACATTTGACTAGTCAAGGCTCTTGAGCTACACTTAATGTGAGAGTTCCTGAGCCTGTAAGGGCAGTAGAGGGATCAAAACTATCTTCGGGTTTGATTAACTTTCCAACACAACTTTTTCACCTAATCTATGACAATGGACACTCGTAAACCTTAAGCTTTGATCTTTGATCACCTTTGGAGCCATTCTGGGAATTACTTGGTTGTAGTCGGAAAACCCAAAGAGAGATTGTCCACTGAGAAAAGAAGCCTTGGACTCCACGTTCTGTATTCAAAACTGCTTGAGACTGGTGTCAGACTGGTCATCTCCTTTGACATGCGCTGCTATCGCTCAGCTCCGTGTGGCTGATCCGTCAGATAATTATAGCGCCTTCAAGGTCGTCTTCGACAAACAGCTAGAAACTATTCTACCCCTCATAGACGTTTCGATTGTTGGATTGACCTAGTACCTAGAGCAAATCTTCTGTGTGTTTGTGTTTAAGCCTAGTGAGAGCCAGAAACACAGCACATCAAGTACTGCTAGCGTGTGGTTTTATACAGCATTCCACGCCCCTGTTTCTTCACCCTTGTTTATTGTACTGTGAAAGAACGGAGAATGGAGGGCAGTAATTGACTACCGGGCCCTCAAAAAAGTCACCATGAAAAATTGTTACACTTGCCTGTAATTCCTGTTTCTTGACCACATCAAACAGTCTTCTATGTACACTAAACTGGGTTTGTGTGGCATGTACCAATTAATCTGTTTTTGTGAAGGAAAACAGCAGAAAACTGCTTTATCATCTAAATACAGATTGAGTATTGTATCTTGCCCTTTGGGCTCTGCAACGCTCGAACAGTGTTCCAATTATTTTTTTATTAATGAGGTCCTTAGGGAATTTCTAGATGTTTGCGTAATAGCATACATAGATGATATTCTGATTTAGAATAAGAACAAAAAGGAACAGAGCAGTCTTGAAAAACCTGTATTAAAACAAACCGGCTCTTTGCCAAGATGGATAAATGCACCTTCCACACTTTAAGGTGGAATTCCTTGGTTATATCATTGCCCCCTCTAGTATACAAAAGGATCAACAAAAGATTGAGGAAATTTTGAGTTGGGCTGTTTCCACTGCCGGTGAAGCACTAGAACCAAGATAATGGATGAAAAAAACCTGGACACACCATCCACAATGGTTGTTTCTACCACAATGATTTACTCTATAGTCCCTCCTTACCCTTGGAAACAGAGGTTTTAAATTGGTTTCATTCTGCCCCTCTAGCTGGCCCCTTGGGAGCTAAAAACGAAACAAATTTTGGCAGATGGTTTTGGGGGGAGGAAACATGTCTAGGGATGTGAAGTCCATTGTCCAAGCTTGTCTCACTTGTGCTCAAAACAGACCCGTTTTGACAAAATCCACAGGTTTGTTACAACCCATGGCCATACTCCTGGCACCTTAGCACACTGTAAGTATGAACTTCATTACTGATATGCCCCCTAATAAAGGTTTTACCATGATTTGGGTAGTGGTTGATGTACTGACTAAACAAGCACATTTACGTCTACTAAAGAAACTACAGTCAACCTCTGATTTAGTGGATACTGTTGTTCAACTGATAGTTTCTTTACATGGAATACCCTTAATTGTCATTTCCAATCGCAACCCTTAATTTTTTGCCAAGTCATCTTTCTACTGCAACTTTGGATATCACCCCAAGAACTTCCCTAAAGAAACCATGCATACTTCTACTCTTAACCCAGCTATGAAACAGCATCGCAAACATCTCCTTCAAGTTTGGTCATCGGCCAAGGAACATTTCTCTCAATATAAATCATCCATGAAAGATCAAGTTGCTCATGAGCGCCAAAAGGAGCCAGACTACTCTACTGGGGACTTGGTGTGGTTAGCAACAAAGAGCCTGCCCCTTGCAGGTCAGAGAAAACTACAACCAAGATCTGTAGTTCCTTTTTCGATCACACAAGTCATAAACCCAATAACTAGGAGACTGGATATCCCCGAGGACCATCATGTTCATCCAGTGCTCTGTTTCCCTCCTGAAGCCTTTCCGATCTCACAACCATTTGGACCCAACTCCTCCTCCGATTTTTGTCGCTGATCATCCAGAAATTGAAGTGTCCAAGGTCCTGGACTCCAAAAGAATTGATGACAAACTTTTTTACCTCCTACACTGAAAAGGCAATCCTCCCAAAAACCAGTCTTGAGAGTCAGCTGCCCATGTGCATGCCCCTAGGTTAGTTCGAGCTTTTCATGCCTGCAAACCCTCCAAACCTCGCCCTGTGAGTCGGCCTTTGGGGTGGGAAGGGGAGAATTGTCATGCCTCGGGCATTGTACACTTTACGCATGGAGTACTCCTTGCCTCAGTGTCCCCAAGCAGTATTGACTCCCTGGCCACTATTAGGCCCTGCTGAAATATTGAACCCCTGGCTGTGGCCCTTCCTCAAAGCCCCTCCAGCATGCCCACATCAAAAGACTCTGTTCTGGAGCATAACATGATCTAGAGGGCCACGTGCTTCCCAAAATCTCGCAAGAGCTCAGAAAGAGTTCGGAAGAGCGTTGACGTAGAGAAGACGACTTCTGCTCTTGCTCCCTCTCTCTATACACCCTGCCCCTTCCCATGGGGGCTTTTCATTGCACACACTTTGGATAAATAACATGGCTGTGATTAGTCCACAGGGGCGTTGGTTGCTTACTCTACGCTTCTGCAGATCCCTGGATTTCAGATGAAAAGAATTGGCCTGACAACTTAAAGGTAATCCAAGACCTAGCCATGAAGCTCCTGACCACATGGCAGATGACGCCACACTGCTCCAGGTTCTGGGCTGGGTCGCTAGGGATGTCCTGGGACCTCTCCCAGAGTTTTATGTAGAGGTAATCATAGAGCTCCCAGACATCATCTGGTAAGTCCCATACAAAGAAGTCCAAGAAGTGGAAGCATTCATCGAATTCTCCACGCCAGTCCAAGTCAACAGACGAGAAGCAAGAACGATGGCAGAAGTCAAGGACCTGCTCTCACTTCGCTCTCGTGGAGCATAAGTCTGGGTCAGCTTGATGCCTCCCCAAACTTCCCAGAGCCAGAGACAAGCCTGCCCAACTAAAGAGCTCCACGAGGCCATGCACTTCATTTTTGGGAGGCCAGACCCCTTTCTAGTGCCTTAGGACCCCATGGGTCTGAGAGGGGTCCAGACTATTTGCGCTGGCGGGTTCACCCTCAGCATCAGGTGGTCCATCTGGATCTGTTCCTAGATCCGGACCAACCCCTGTTGGGAACCCAAGACCTCCACCGTGGTTCATTCCAGTGGCATCGTTACTAGAACCACAGAAAGCCAATGGCGGCGCCAATTACATCATAATTCCTGACTCCAATATGGAACCGGACTGACATTGCACAACACTGGCCCTGGTACTGACACGATTTCCCAGAAAGGCCCTAAGATTGATTGGAGGGAATGCGAGAACCTGTATCGGTATCCTTACTCCCTGGAAGAGACCACGTCTGAAAACAACTGGTATGAGGAACTGGCTGATGCCAGAGATCTGGATACCTCACCAGACACTGGTCTCCTTTCCCCTCCTACTGCGGCTATGGAAGGAGGGGCATCCTTTGCAATGTGGTGCATAAAGCGGCTGAGGTCCTGGACCTTACGCTACCGATGGTGGAAGTCCAGACAAAGTTCTTGACAGAGGTGCTTCAATCTGAGGTATCCCCCTCAGAGTCCCCCCCCCCCCTTAATGAAGCCCTCACTGAAGTCTTGTTCAGGGCCCGGGCCAAGCTCTGTGCAGGTTCTCCTGAGCACAGGATCATCAATATGCTCCCAGGGACCCAGCCTTTCTCACTCAGCACCCCACCCCTGAGAGCCTGGTGATCCAGGCCTCTACTTCCAAAGTTAACCGTGGCATATTCTCTACCACACTACCGGATATGGAATTTGAGAGCCTGGATACCTTTGGGAAGAGGATTTTCTGTTCCACCAGCCTTGCACTGCAATTGCTGAACACCGCATGCTTCATTATTGGGTTGATACTTCCATACTGTATGGGACTGTATGGGATTCTGTTGCACAAGTGTGGTCTATGGTCTCAAAGGAGAACCCAGCCATACTCTCCTTAGCAACTGCTGATGAAAGATTCAGCAAAGTTAACCATTAGCTGTGGACTGCATACATACGACCAACTCGCTAGCCAGAGGATTGCATCATCAGGCGCACTCATGACATCACACCTAGTTGAGGTCAACTGGCTTTTTGAGGGATGTCAAGGCATCCGTTATCAACATGCCCTTCGATGGCAACCGCCTTCTTGGTGACAAGGCAGATTCAGCGATTGAATGTTTTAATGATAGCAGGCACCCATAGGTCGTTGGGGCTCACCATGGCCCTACAGCAGCCCCATTCCGACCCTTCCATGGCTACCAGTGGTGTCCTTTCACCCCTAGTTACCACACCCACCAGGCTCCTCTGCCCTTTTGTGGCCAGAGCTCATAAATACCTCGTGGAACCAAGGCCAGAGGTCTGCCCAGTCTGCCACTCACTCAGCCACAAAGCCCCTTTAATAGGTCCCTGCAACATCATGGATAGCGGTTGACTGAAGAATCTGGCACCACCTGCCCCAATGTCAAACAATAACTTCAAAACAAATGGGTGCTTTAGACTGTTCAGTGGGATTATGCTATACCTTTTACAGAAACACAGCCGCCCATGCCACAGTTCTCAGATAGGCTGACATTTCCTCAAAAAGGAAAATGCTCACTCTGGCTGACGTCTCGTCTGCACTGGACCCTGTAGACTGGGTGGCAGCATTGGACTTGCAGGCACATTTTTAGGTTTTGCCTGCACAGGTGAAATCTCTTGTATTTAATATACCTTAAAAGGGGGCTCTTATCAGGTCCCATAGCCGAATTACTATGTTCATTTGCTTTTTTGTGGAACGTTTTTATTTTTTTTACTTCCCCTGGCTGCACGCATTTATGATACTTCTACTAAAGCTATTCACACTGTTTAAGCCCCATTCACTGTCAAGATAGGATCTCTTACCATGGAAAAGGGAAGACAGCTTCTAACAGCATGCTGGAATGCTTGCTTTTTATTACTTAGTTGCGTAAAGCAGATGCTTTAGCCTTAGAATGTTTGTGGCAGTTCCTATTCATACCTTTCTTTGCACTTTGTAGGCATTACCAGATTACATTTTTCCACTTATTCTATTTGGTCATTATGATCAAATTCTAAATGTTGTAATAAACATTGCTTATTAAAATAAAGTTAATATAGAAGAGCTATGCTATATTTTACTTCTAAGCAGGCAGCCATAAGTGCAGTTACCTTGCAGATAACAGGGTCATGACTTGAATGGTGCAGCAGGTGCAGTAGCACCGGGCTCAAAAGTTATCGGAACTTCTCTAAACACATACTATTGCTATATTTGACTACTAAACAGGCAGTCACAATTGCAGTTACCTTGCAGTTAAAATGCACTTGAATTGAATGGTACAGCAGGTGCAGTGGCACAGAGGCCATAAGAACTAGGGACCCCACTTAACCCAGATTATTGCCAAAATGTTAAACTAAACAGGCAGTAACAAGTGTAGTTATCTAGCAAGCGCTGGGGTCATGATTTCAATAGTGCAGCGGCATTGGGGCCAAAAGCTACAGGCACCCCACTAAACACCGATTATTGCTATATTTTACAACTAAACAGGCAGTCAAAAGTGCAGTTATCTTTCGGGTACCAGGGTCATTATTTGAATGGTGCAGCAGATGCAGTGGCAGCGGGTCCAAAAGTTGTCAGAACTCCTCTAAGCACCTAATATTGCTATATTTTACAACTAAACAGGCAGTCATAAAAGTAGTTATCTAGCAAGCACTAGGGTCATGATTTCAATAGTGCAACATGTGCAGTGGTACCGGGACCAAAAGCTCCAGGCATCCCACTGAACACCTAATATTGCTATATTTTATTCCTAAACAGGCAACCACAAGTGCAGTTACCTTGAGACAACAGGGTCATGATTAGAATGGTGCAGCAGGTGCATTAGCACCAGGCCCAGAAGTTGTAAGAACTCCTCAACACATTATACTGCTATATTTCACCACTAAACAGGCAGTCACAACTGCAGTTACAAGGGACTTGATTCAAATGGTGAAGCAGGTGCAGTGCCTCTGGGGCCAAAAGCTCTAGGGACACCACTAAACCCAGATTATGGCTGAATTTTACTTCTAAACAAGACAGTCACAAGTCCATTTATCTAGCGGGCAACAGGATCATGATTTGAATGGTGCAGCAGGCGCAGTAGCGCCAGGACCAAAAGCTCCAGGACCCCCACTAAATGTCTAATATTGCTATATTGTACAATTAAACAGACAGTCACAGGTTCAGTTACCTTGTAGACAACAGGGTCATGATTTGAATGGTGCAGCAGGTGCAGCAGCACCGGGCCTCGAAGTTGTCAGAACTCCTCTAAACACATAATATTGCTGCATTTGACTACTAAACAGGAAGTCACAATTGCAGTTACAAAGGGGCTTAATTTGAATGGTGCAGCATGTGCAGTGGCTCTGGGACCAAAAGCTCAAGGGACCACACTAAACCCAGATTATTGCTAAATTGGACTACTTAACAAGACAGTCACAAGTGCATTTCTCTAGCAGGCAACATGGTCATGATTTGAATGATGCAACCGGTGCAGTACCAGGACCAAAATCTCTAGGCACCCCACTAAACACCTAATATTGCTATATTTTACTACAAAACAGACAGTCACAAATGCAGTTACCTTGTAGGCAACAGGGTCATGATTTGAATGGGGCAGCAGGTGCAGAGGCGAAGGTTGTCAGAACTCACCTAAACACATGATACTGCTATTACACCAATGAATTCTATTATTTCCCTCTTTCAGTTTTCAAAATATTGCTATTACTTACCCGCACTATACCACTAGTAACAGCACAATATATTGCCTTTCTGTACATAAACAAGTCATAACATTAACTGACTTTCTGTAACTTACATTGTACAACTGCCCAGTAAGCTACAAGTTGCAACAAAAAGCAGCTTATTATTAATAACCTAATACATTTACCAATGCTTGTTCCATATTCCCGTCCTGGCAGTCCACAGACATTCCCTGCAGTTTATAGAGGGTCATGAGCACTTCCAATTCACTGTGCTCCCTTTCGGCTTTACCAGTGTTACTCAGGTGTTCATGAAGGAGATGGTAGAGGTTGCAGCCCTCCTGCGGAAGTTAGGGGTTCAAGTCTTACCCTATGTCAACAACTGGCTGTGGAAAGCAAGCTCGCCTTAGGCAGTCGTCACCCACCTCCAGACTACGGCAAACATCCTGCATTCACTGGGGTTCTCTATCGACGTGCTGAAGTCGCACCCAACTCCCTCTCAGATGCTCCCTTTCATCTCAGCCAATCTTGACACAGTGCAGTTATGTGTCTATTTTCTTGAGCGTCAAATCCAGAATATTCAGGCTATGATACCGATGTTTCAGCCTCTATATTCTGGATTTCAGTGAGAATGATTCTGAGGCTGCTTGGCCTCATGGCCTCTTGCTGGTAAAGCATGCCAGTTGGCATAGGCAAGCACTACAGTGGGACTTGAAGTTCCAGTGGATTCATCATCAGATATCGGAGGGAACTGCAAAAGACTTGTAGTGGTGGCTGACGAACCGCAATTGGGTCAGAGTCAGACCACTCTCCCTTCCCCATCCAGAACTCACAGTGGTCACAGATGCATCACTCCTAGTTGAGGCAGCCATCTGGGAGAGGTGGAGATCAGAGGACTCTGGTTTCCAGCTGAGTCTCAGCTACACATCAACCTACCAGACTTTAATGAATGAACAATTGTTTCTAGAGCCCGAACAGCTGCTTCCACAGGAAGCATCCTGGTGCTAAGCTAATAGAAAGGTGGAATCTTTTACACTTCTCTACCATTGGTGTCTAACTTTCGCTAAACATAAAAGATTTCAAATTGGTCTGAAAACAGGCTCTAATACTGTGGCTCAGAACTTGTCTGGCAAGGAGTTACAAAGATTAGCAACCTGGAAGGAAAAAGATCTTCTATCTTGTGTAGCCTGGGAATACACAGACGTTTGTGGGTTGCTGAACAAAATGCCCTATGGGGAACTTATTTTTTAACTTTCTACTGTATGTGGGAGGGACCTTTTTGTGTATAGCCCTTTGGCTAATGATGAATGCTTTAAACTTTATTCGTTGCCTCATTGGCAGCCATCACAAGTTGCCTCAGGCCTTTTCGAATAAACTGCCATTTGGGGAATATTTAGAACACATTGCGTTGCTGCATTCTGCACTCATTGCAACCTGTTTAGAAATTTCATGGGTGCACCCAGGTAAAATACATTGTATTATGCCAATCTAGTGGTTATTAAGGTATGTACATATCTTTCTGAGAGACTACTGGGAGATATTACCATGTCTTTTTTTTTATGATTTAAGCAGGAAAAAGCAAAAGTCTGCAGTGGACTTCACATGTGGTTGAAATGATAGTGCTTTGTCAAATTGCACACCCAAGTTTCTAGCAACTGATTTTGGAATCCATGGTTCCCCAAGCTCGGATGGCCATAATCTCCTCATAGACAATAGCAAGGAATTCCCAAAGACCAAAATTTCTGACTTATCGGCGTTCAGCTGCAAACAGGTATTACACATTCAACTTACAACAGCCGAAAGACAACCCTGGAAATTTGCATCATAGTATTGTCCAGTTGTTGAAATGCAAGAATCAACAGTGTATCATCCGCACAGGATATGATCTTGAGTCCCTTAGGCTAAACGTCTAAATTCAATGGTGCCAGATAGACATTAAACAGGGCAGGGCTTAGAGCTGAACCCTGCATAACACCACATTTTACTTCTCTCAAGCGGGAAGTGTAGTGTGGTAAAATACTGTCTGTTGTCCATTTGTAAGAAAAGATTTAATCCAGAGCCAAGTTTTATCCATGATAGCTGGCTTGTCCAGTCTCTGCAAGAGGATATCGTGGGACAGCGTATTGAATGTGGGTGATAAGTCAAGAAGGATAGCAACAGACCTTTTTACTAAATCGAGGTTGCTTCTAATGAATTCAGTGATCCTTAAAATTGCTGATTCTGTACTGAAACCTGCACGAACACCTGATTGAGACATAAGAAGACATATGAAGAATGCTGTTCCTTTTGATGGGATTGGTGATCTGAGAGTTCACCAGAGTTTCCTTTACAACATTTTCCCCATCACAGGTACAAGACAGATAGGTTTATAGTTACTCAAAAATAATGGATCAGAGCTAGTTTTTTCAGAAGTGGCTGAACCAGTGTCTTTTTCCAAGGGAACAGAATTGTTCCTTGTGCCATACACTGAAATGAAGATGCAGCCCGAGTCAAAATATGAAGGGGGTCTGGACCGAGATCCATAGGAGTACCTGATCTAAGTTTCTGCATTATCAATTCCAATTCTGTCAAAGATACTTTTTCAAAAGCTGGAAGGAGAGAAAAAGTACCCTTAAGTGTGGATCATGGGTAAACCCTACGTGGGCATTTGTCCATGTCTTTGAATAAACAGTTAAAAAACAAGGAGATGATGGACGGAGCACTGAAACTTTTCAAGCACTCAACCCGAGTCACAGATCTGGGTTAAATCCATCATCGTTCTTTAGCTCACTTCGCCACCCCAGTTCAGACACAGCTATATGCAAATCAGTGTTGACCCTGTGCCTCATGGGAGCAGTCCAGCCCGAACTGCCAAGCCATGTCTTCTCTGGACCGGAAACAAGCATCTTGGGACCGGTTTTGGGGTAACACCCCTCATTAGTCAGGCTAGCTTGAATCCGGTGGCAAAGTGAGCAAGGTACCCACGTCTGGGCATACCCTGCTAACTTAGGGCAAATAAAGCTAACAAAAGGAGATGATGTGTACAGAGTGCTGAAACCTTTCAAGCACTCCGCCCATCATCTCCTTGTGTGTACTTTGTTCGCCCTAAGTTGGCAGGGTATGCCCAGACATGGGTCCCTTGCTCACTTTGCCACTGGATTCAATCTAGCCTGGCTGATGAGGCGGTGTTACCCCAAAACCGGTCCCAGGATGCTTGTTTCCGGTTCAGGGAAGACCTGGCTTGGCAGTTCGGGCTGGCCAGTTTCCCTGAAGTACAGGGTCAAACCTGATTTGCATATAGCTGGGTCTGAACTGAGGTGGCTAAAGAACGATGATGGATTCAACCCAGATCTGTGACTGGGGGTGAGTGCCTGAAAAGATTCAGCGCTCCGTACATCATCTCCTTGTGTTTGCTTTGAATAAACATTTTCCACCTTATTAAGAAAGAAAGTTGATAAATTATCAATGAGTGATTGAGACGCAGGGATCGCTTGTTTGCCAGCTTCTGGATTTATAAATTATTTCACAATCTGAAAAATAACTGAAGAATCACCTGCTGCAGCAATCTGTTTTGTGAACAAACCAGCTTTTGGCCTTTTACTAATCTTGCGGAAAATTTTAAGTGCTTTTTCAATAAACTACCTTATCTTCCTGTCTGTATTTGCATCTGCATTTACAGAACAACTGTTTATATCTATGTTTTTCATTCTTCAGAACAGGTGAAACACAGGCTGCTGTGGAGGAGTTTCTTTTTTGGACTTCTCATTTTATTGGAGCCAATTTATTAGGCCCTTGTATCAGGGCCAAATTAGAATTGACTATCTCTTCGATTCTATCAGTCAGATTAATATGGATTTGTAAACAAATGTCTCCCAGGTTTGAATCAGATATACGATGCCATGGGCGGGTGTCACTAAGTGGCCTAGCAGCCTCAGGATGGTCAGCAGAGGTCATTAGTTTTAAAGGGTCTAAAAAATGATCTGCAAAAAATTTGTAGAAGGCCTTAGGTTGAGAATATGAAGATACATTGGTGAATATTAGATCAAGTGTATGACCACCTTTATGTGTGGGGCCCTCAAGATTTTGCAATAAATTAAAATCCAACATGACTTCCACTAATTATCCTGCTATTCAAGGACATCAATCAATATGTAGGTTAAAGTCTCCAAGTAGTAGAAAATTAGAATATTGCAGGTTAAATGATGCAACTGCATTGGCAAGTACCTCACTGAACTTGGGGACGTATTAGGTGATCGATAAACTAGTACTCTTGACAGGGAGAAACTGTTAGTAAGTTTGAGTGAAAACACAAACGCTCAGCCAGCTCTAGGCTCTCTTATGTTATTTCCGAAGCATTGAACATTGGAGCAATGTTTCTGATGGATACATCTGCCTGTGGGTTTCTCATCTTTTGAATTACCCCCATGCACAGCAATCCACAGAAGCGTCTCGCCATTGCTCTCCCAGGTCGACAAGGATGTCATAATGCATCGGCTCTGCACATGACTCTGCGTGACGTCATCGGAGCCATAAGAAGACCTCGTCGACATGCTGACGTTAGCTCCCTTTTTTCTGTGCCATCAACGCGTAAAGTTTTTTTCCCAGGCTTTCAATTTCTGCAAGATTTCTTGGAATCGGTTGCTGTAACTTTGTTGCCGTTGAAGAGGTGTCCTCTGAGGAAGTCAGGTTTTAAGCTGTGTAGGGAATGCAGTGGTCAGATGTCTATCACTGACCCACATGAAGATTGCTTCTGGTGTTTGTCATCGGACCATGACTTTGAAGCCTGCCCATCATGTCGTCAGATGAACCCTAAGGCCTTGAAGGAAAAGGAGGCTAATTTGTTTATGCTAGAGCTAAAAAGCAGACAAGAGGTAGTCTGAGTTCAAGGCCTCATTGGGAGTTGCCATCTCCCCACACCTCAAAGTCTTCCAAAAGAAAGCATAAGAAGGTGCGGTGCCATGGTTCTCTGCGACGTTCTTCTAAAGATGGTTCTCTGAAGTTGCTGACCCCAGATCCAAAGCTTCAAATGAGTACAGAGTTCTCCTGCTTCGTCCCTGGCTCCGAGGTCTGTGACTCTGCCTCCGGCTCAGAGGCCTGTTATTCTGCCTCCTTACATCGAGCCGAAGACTTCTACAAGCAGAGCCAGATTTGATGGTCCCTCATATGGCACCAGGATCCAGTGTATCTGGCTTTCCCGACTCATGGTTCGGATCCTTCTAACTTTCTTAATGCTATGTTCAGCATTTTGGCGAGGGCTCAACTCAATCTGGTGCACCTGCGGGCCCCATGGGTCCACTTTCTTATTCACTTGGAGGCTTTCCAGCTCACTTCCAGCAGGCACGCTTCTTGCCGTTCATGCCTATGACTCTTGTGGCCTGGCCTCCGCCAGCACAGAGACAGTCAACACCGTTGAAGGAAGGGCGTGACTCTTTGGTGTCAAATAAACCAAGTCCGGTGCCGTCTAGATTTGAACCGCGGCCAGTGAGTCCGCAGCTGACTTCACTGACCACCTGTGGATCGTCCTTTGGCAGCAGTACTAAAGTCACTAGAAGCTCAGAAAATGCTGGAAGAGGAAAGATATCAGGAAGTGCATGAAGGTGCTGAAGAAAGTGAAATTTTAGGTTTGGATCCTAAATTTGAGGGCTTAGAGGAGGCTAGTGGATTGGACACCTCCCCTGATTGGGAGTTATTGTATCATAAGAGTTTGCCACCTCCAGAAGTAACATATTAATATGCAGTGATAAAAAAAGGCTGTGGATACTTTGGACTTGCCTCTTCCTTCTGCTGAATTGAAGTCCAATATTCTTACAGAGGTACTTCATTTGTCTGCCTCTCCTTTACAGCCTTTATTTCCTTTTAATGAGGCATTAACGGAACCTATCCTTGAGTTTAGACAAAAGCCTATGACCTCTACTGTGGTTTCTAGCTCAGTGGCCAAAAGGATATAAAGCAGCTCCGGGAGACCCAGCATTTTTATCATCACACCCCACGCCTGAAAGTCTTGTGGTTCTGGCTTCATGCTCCTCTATGTTGTCATCTGATTTATTCCCTACTTCTCCTGAAGATATAGAGTCCAAAAGGATGGAGCAGTAAGGCAAGAAAGACTTTTCTTCTGGGAGTATGGCCCTTAAATCTACTAGCACTACACTACTTGTCTATTGGAGCCTATGTGCATGCCTTGATGGACTAAACAAAGGAGGTCTTCCCAAAGTTGCCAACAGACCTTCAAGGTCATTTCTCTGAGCTGTTGTCTAACACTCAGGCGGTTGCCTGCCAGGTTAAACAATCAGGACTGGACATTGCAGACTCGCTGGCAACAGCCATGGGTTCTTCTGTGGCTACAAGAGGTCATGCCTGGACTTACCATTTGATGGGTCTTGTTTATTTGGGGCCAAGGTTGATTCTGAGCTGCAGTGATTTAAAGATAGCACAGCCACTGCAAGATCCCTAGGGCTTCAGACCCTGCCTTGGGACTAAAGGCAATTTAGCAGATTTTGAAGATTCTCAAGGAACCTGTCTTTTCTGGGAAGAAATTGGCAGCAGAAGCAGCAGCAAACCTCAAATTCCCTTTATAAGAGCTTCTGGGGAAAGGGCAGAAGCCGTCATTGTTGCAGGAAAGCAACTCTAGCTTCACAATCTTAGAGCATGCTTGCCCCTTGGGAGGACGGGTGACCTATTTTCTGCCTCACTGGAGGTCTGTCACTATAGACCTCTGGATTTTAGATGCTGTAGAGAATGGGTATGCCCTGCCCTTGGAGGAGTATCTTCCTCCAGTTCCCCCTTGACAAGGCCTTTGCTCAGAAGGGCATCTTCTGCTTCTCAGGCAGGAGATGCAAATGCTGCTTCAAAGGGTGCAATTGAGTTAATTCCAGAGTAGGAACGGGGTCAGGGATGTTATTCCCATCACTTCCTGTTTTCTAAAAAGGATGGTAGTTTGCGGCCAATCCTCAAACTCAGGATTTTAAGCATCTTCAAACGGGAAAAGTTAAAAATGTTGACTCTAGCACCGGTTTTCCTTGCACTGGAGAAGGAAGTCTGGATGGTTTTGATCGATTTACAGGATGGGTATTTTCCCATTCCAATTCTGAAATTGCATCAGAAGTTTCTCCGTTTTTCGGTGTGTGGGGTTTCGGTGGGCCAAAGCATTATCAGTTTGCGGTCCTTCCGTTCGGCCGTACTTCCACTTCTCGGGTCTTCACAAAGGTGATGGCAGTGGTGACAGCACATCTGAGAAGGTAGGGGATTCAAGTATTCCCGTATCTGTATGATTGGCTGCTCAAAGCGAGATCACCAGAGATAGTGCTGCACCATTTGCAGTCGACAGCTCATCGGTGGTTCAGTTTGGGTTTTTCAATAAATGTGGCCAAATATCAGCTGGAGCCCTCTAAGCGCAACTTGTTTATAGGGGCAGTACTGGACACTAGAGTGAGTCGTGCCTTCATGCCTCCTCAGAGGATACAGGACATTCAGGCTAAGATTACACTGTTTCAGAACGGAGCTTTGGTTCCAGTCCTGAAAGTTTTGCGTCTGCTCAGTTTGTTCGCTTTCTGCATTCTGTTGGTCAACCATGCATGTTGGCACACGAGGGCTCTTCAGTGGTGCCTCCGCAGGAAGTGGTTTCAACACAATGGAGAACTGGAGGAGTTAGTCAAGATCTTCAGAGACACTGTTACAATCCGTCTCAAGGAAAGCCATTTCACCCTCCTCCTCCGGTGGCCACAGTGATAACGGATGCTTCCACTCTAGGGTGGGAAGATCATCTGGGGGATCTGGAGGTCAAAGTTCTTTGGTATCCAGAGGAAAGATTGTTTCATATCAATCTTCTGGAACAGTGGGCAATACGTTTAGCTTTCAAGGCCTATCTTTCTTCCCTTTGTGGTCAGTTAGTTCAGGTCTGAACAGACAATACTACATCAATGTGGTATATCAACAAACAGTGTGGAGTAGGGTCATATCTTCTTTGCAGAGAAACTCTTCAACTTTGGTCCTGGGTTCAGGGTCCTCAGATTTGCATAATTGCAAATCACTTGACAGTCTCGGTCGGCAGTATTCAGCTGATCATGAGTTGCGTCTCCATCCGGAAGTGGTTTTTCACATTTTCCGGTTAGGGGGACCCCTTAGATAGACCTTTACGCCACTCACGAGAATGCGCCGTTCTGCAGTCTCCAGTTTGCGATGCAGGGAGCATTTTGGGACACGTTTCAGTTAGATTGGGGCTTCCAGCTTTTCTACACATTTAACCCCATACCCTTGATTCCTCGGGGTCTGAGGAAAAATTGCCAAGATCGGGCCTAAGTCATATTTATAGCCCGGATTAGCCGCGAAAAGTGTGGTACAGGGACCTTCTTTACCTCTCATTGTGCCCTCCGCTGCATCTCCCTCTCAGGGCAGACTTCCTCTCGCAGTAGCAGGGGCAGGTGTAACACCCCTATTTCCAGAGTCTGCACCTTCATGGCTGGAGATTGAACGGGGCAACCAGAGTTCTCTCTCTCTCTCTCTCTCTCTCTCACCAGATGTGGTGGACGTTACTTTATTGGCCAAAAGACACTCCACCAAGACGGTATATGCTGGCAGATGGGCAAAATTTGTTAAATGGTGAAGAGAAGGTTCAAGTGACCCTTTGAAAAACAAGTTACTTATCTTCGGTAATGATATATCTGTAAGAGACATAGATTAGTTATAGATTTCTTACCTTTAGAATTATAATTACCCCCAGGCGTCAGACTGGACCCGGAGATTTTTTTTTCGTCAGCAGTACCCCTGAGCGTCAAAAGGTGGTGTCAGTCGGTTCCGCATTCATCATTGGCGTACTGGTCGCCGGGATGATGTTGCGGTAGCTGCTTAGACGCCACCCTTGCACTCCAGAAAAGGAGCCTTTAAAGAAAGAGCTTGGAGCTCACTCACACTGCGAGCAGAGGTGATGGCAACCAGAAAGGCAGTCTTTAACCCCTTCAGTGCCCATGACGAGATAGTCTCGTCATGGAGCGCGGTTGCGCTGTGCCCATGATGAGACTATCTCGTCATGAACCCCGCCCGCTAATGCAATGGCCGGCACAGGGCGGGGAAAGGGCGGGGCACTGAAGGGGTTAAAGTAAGAAGTCTGAGAGGACAGTTATGAAGTGGCTAAAAGGGAGCGCATGAGGTAAGTAAGAACCAAGTTCAAGTCCCACTGAGGCACTATGAAGGGAACAGGAGGAAGAAGATCAGTAATGCCCTTAAGGAAGCGATTTTCAACAGGGGACTTGAAAAGAGAAGGCTGATCAGGAAGCCTAAAAAAGGCTGAAATGGCTGAGAGGTAGCCCTTTAGAGTGCCCAGAGCAGAGCCCTGCTGGGCCAAAGACAGGTCGAACAAGAGAACCTCAGAAGAGGGGCAGAAAGGGGATCCACAGCCTTTGCTGTGCACCATGCCACTAATTTGTTCCATCTGCAGGCGTATACCATCTTCGTGGAGGGACGCCTGGCTGCCAAGATTACATTACAGACTTCAGGAGGAAGGTCGAAGGCTGTCAACTGTCGCCGCTCAATCTCCACGCAAGGAGGTGGAGACTGGACAGGTTCGGGTGGGGGGACTGTCCTCCGCTGCTGCGACAGAAGATCCTCCCGAAGAGGCAGTCAGATTGGCCATGTGAAACAGCTCGGGATACCAGACTCTTCCTGCCCAATCGGGAGCCACAAGGATGACTTGGGCCCAGTCACGCTTGATCTTCTTAAGCACTCTGGGCAGATGTGGTATTGGCGGAAAAGCGTATAGAAGACTGCAACTCCACTCGCGATGAAAAGTATCACCTAGCAAGTGCCGCCTTGGAAATTCCAACACACAGAATTGCTGACATTGCGCGCTTGCTTCCGTGGCGAATAGATCTAACCAAGGCTCTCCCCACTGCTGAAAGAGACCTTGCGCCACCACCGAGTGAAGACACAATTCGTGATCCATCATGCACCTGCGGCTGAATTTGTCCGCCACGGCAGTCAGAGAACCTGCCAGGTGTTGAACCACCAGGGATATGCCCTGATGTTCCAGCCATGTCCAGAGACAGAGAGCCTCTTAACATAGGGTCCACGACCCCACCCCTGCGGTGGTGTTGACTGTGAACACCTGCACTACTTTTGCCCAGACAGAGGGAAGTATTGCTTTTAGTGCAAGACGGCCCACCCGAAGCTCCAGAAGGTTGATGTGGAGCTCAGACTCCGCCGGAGACCAGAGGCCTACGATCTCCACCTCACCCATATGGCTGCCCCACCCCACCCCAGAAGTGATGCATCCATCACCACTGTACTCCGGTTGGGGAAGGGAGAGGGATCTGCCATTGGCCCATTTCTGGTTCGTTAGCCAACCCTGTAATTGATGTGCAGTGCCCTCTGAGATCTGAACGCAATCAGACAGATTCCCCTGATGCTGTGCCCACTGGAACTTCAGGTCCAACTGCAGAGCCTGCATATGCCACCTGGCATGATCTACCAGCAGGATGCAGGAGGCCATGAGGCCCAACAGCCTCAGGGTCTTTCTGACCGAAACCCGGGATAGAGGCTGAAAGATCGGAATCATAGTCCGAATTTCCCGGACTCGCTGCTCGGGAGGATAAACCCAAAACTACATTGTGTCCAGAACTGCTTCGATGAAAAGGAGCTTCTGAGAGGGAGTCAGGTGTGACTTCGGCACATTCATAGTGAACCCCAGCGAGTGCAGGAGGTCCGCCGTAGTCTGGAGGTGGGAGACGACTGCCTGCGGCGAGTCTGCCTTCAACAGCCAGTCGTTGAGATAGGGGAAGACTGGAACCCCTGATCTGCGCAGATGAGCTGCGACCACCGCCATCACCTTTCTGAACACCTGAGGGGGTGCTGGTAAGGCCGAAGGGGAGCACGGTAAACTGAAAATGCGCGTGGCCCACCATGAACTGCAGCTAACGCCGGTGGGCCGGCAGGACGGGGATGTGAAAGTAAGTGCCCTGCAAGTCCAATGCTACCATCCAGTCTCCAGGGTCGAGGGCAGACAGAACCAGATAGGACACAGCCCTTTGTCCTTCTTGGGCACCAAAAAGTAGTGGAAATAGCAACCACGACCTACTTCTGGGGCAGGTACTCGCTCGATGATTCCCTTGTCCAAGAGAGTCGTAACTTCCTGTTAGAGAAGAGCCAGATGATCCTCTGACATTCGATGGTACTGAAGTGGCATGGGGGGGGGGGTGTAGTCTCGAAGGGGAGGGAGTAGCCCCTTTGAACTATATGCAAAACCCACCTGTGCGACGTGATGGTGCGCCGGTGGGGGAGGGGGGGGTGATGGTGAATCCTGCCACCCACTGGTGATTGGTGGCCCTGAAAGGTTGGACTAGGAGGGTTTGGAGGCTGCTGCGGGGGGGGGTGGACTGACCCGCTCGCTGGCCCCCAGACCCACGCCGGTGGGTTCCACATTACCGGCTGTGCAGGGGCGAAAAACAGACTACGCAAGGCGGGTGGTGGAGAGGCCCAAGGAGCTGGCCGTAGCCCGAGAGTCCTTGAAGTGCTCTAGCGCACTGTCTGCTTTGTCGCCAAACAGGTGACGGCCATCAAAGGGCATGGCCTTTAGGGTAGCTTGGACATCCCCGGAAAAACCAGTTGACCTCAGCCAAGCGTAGCGTCGAAGGGCTACTGACTTTGAAATCGTCCTGCCTAGCGAGTCGGCGGTGTCCAGTCCACATTGTATGGTAAACTTGGATGCATCTCTCCCCTCGGCGACTGCAAGGGCCATTGTGCCAGTGGGATCTGCGCCGGTGGAGGGGTTATGAGGTCGACCAGCGCCGATCCGGATCCAGGCCTGGATCCAATTGGACCCTGCGGTGCCGGAGCTGCCGGCGTCGAAGGCCCAGGGCGCCCCAGCCAATTCCATGGGGCCTGAAGGGGCTCAAGTGGAGTCTGGCTGCTCAAAGAAGGCATGCATCGCTTCGTAAAAACTTCGAAGCTGGGCAGGGGTCGCTTAGGGTCCTGGAAAAGGAGGGAAACTCTGAGCTGACCCTTCGGGTTCCACATGCAGAGCCGCAGGAGGGGCACCACCGGCATCCCTCATCGCCTCGGCCGACGGAAGGGGAGAAGTCGAAGAGCGACGATGCTTCTTCGACTTCTTTTTGTGCTTCGACTTACCTAAGGAGTGCGAAGGCTTCGAAGACGAGTGGTGGTGGTGGCTCCATAACCAGTCCCTCGACTTCTCGTGTGACCGGGACATTGAACGGCGCGGAGCGGACTGCCGGGCCTCGAGAAGCTTTCGAGACTGCTCCCGCAAAGACTTCGGATTCATGGTCCGGCAGACGGAACACGACTTGAGATCGTGGTCGCATTCCAGGCACCACAGGAACACGCGGTGCAGATTCGTCACCGACATCAGTTTTCAGCAGGAACCGCAAGCCTTGAAACTGGGCATCCCTCATGTGCACCAGGAGTCGAAGACTCAAAAATGGTGTCGACAAGTCACCCAAAAAGTCACGTCAAAAAGTGACTGGAGGTACCGCTCTCACCGGATCTGCGCTGGCTGGCGTGGAAAAAGAAAGAACTGACGTCAGTGCACGAGGGCAGCTTCTAAGTAGCTACAGCGACGTCATCCCGGCGAGCACGACTCCAACAACCCACGCGGAGCCGACCAACGCCACCTTTCAAGGTGCAGGGGTACTGCTGACGAAAATAAATTCTCCGGTGGTAATTCTAATTCTGATTCTAAAGGCAAGGAATCTATAGCTAATTGTCTATTTCAGCCTATTTATCAGATGTTTTAAATTTTGCGCTATTCCTGGTGCAACAAGATTGAGCTGTTGCAACTGTTAAAGGATATCTATCTGCTTTGTCTGCATTTCTTTGTTTTCTGGATCAGCCTTCAATTTTTAAGTCTCTTATAGTTATGAGATTTATTAAAGGTCTGACTAATAAGTTTCCTCCCACTCCGTTTATAATACCCCAGTTGGATCTTAATCTTGTACTTACGTTTCTGATGGGTTCTCCTTTTGAGCCCTTGCATAGTTGCCCGTTGAGGTTTTTCACCTTTAAAACTACATATTTTTTGTTGCCATTACGTTTGCTAGAAGGGTGAGTGAGTTGCAGGCCATCAGCTCCAAGCCTCCCTTGACATCCTTTCATGCAGATAAGATGGTGCTTAGGACCAGAGCTGCTTTCCTGCCTAAGGTGGTCACTCCAGTCCACTTGGGACAATCCAACACCTTGCCTACTTTCTACCCTCTCCCACATCCATCTAAGGAGGGGAGACCTTCATCATTTGGAACCAAAGAGGGCAGTGAGTTTTTATATGGACAGAACTCAAGATTAGACAACCAGCTGTTTGTTGGATATGTGGGCAAAAAGAAGGGGAAAGCAGTCCATAAGAGAACTTTATACAGGTGGATAATCCTGTGCATCAAGATTTGCTACGCCATGGCTAAAAAGGAGCCACCTCAAGGTATTCAAGCTCATTCTAGCAGCGTTAAATCTTTTTCTGCTTTGGCTAGAGGTGTCCCTGTAATTGTCGTCTACAAAGCGGCAACTTGGGCCTCCCTCCACACTTTTGAAAAGCATTATTATTTGGATTCGGAAGTTAGAAAGGACAGCAATTTTACTCATTCTGTGTTACGGCATTTTTTGGTATAGGCAGGAAGGTACCCTCCTCCAAGTGTGGTCCTCCTTGGGGATTCAATTCAAAAGGTGAGGGATCCACAGGCAAATGTATCCATCAGAAGAATAAGTTACTTACCTTTGGTAATACTTTTTCTGGTGGATACTGTATCTGCCTGTGGTTTATTCACGGACCCACCTGCTTCCCTGTTGCTGTCTGCTTATGCCAAAAATAAGTTTGCATATATCTTTCATATGAATGTTTCTTATGTGGCTTTCTATTTGAAGCATCAATATGCTGTTGATTTGGCAATTCAATTGCATGTGGGTAATTCTTTATTATGGTATGTACTGTATACTATGGAAATGTTGTTGGTTCACCCGTTCGCTTCGAAGGCATGAAAAAATGAGAGGAAACTGACGCGAGCACGCTAAGTCTTCTTATGGCTCCGATGAAATCATGCAGAGTCATGTACAAAGGCGATGCATTATGACGCCCTCGTCGAAGTAAGAGAGCTATGGCGAAAAGTTTCCGTGAAATGCTGTGCATTGGGGTAGTTCAAAAGGTGAGGAATCCACAGGCAGATACTGTATCCACCGAAGGTAAGTAACTTGTTGATTACTGCAATCCCGCCCCTGGTCCATAATCACGATCCATATGTGAAATAGTATAGCCCTCCATAATCGTCAAAGCAGTATCAGGCCCGGAGCTCTTATTTAGACAGGTTTCTGTAAAGAATACCATGTCCTAAACATTATCATTTAATACATTTTATCTCTCCAGTTTGTTTAGGCAGAGATCTTAGTCCTTTAGTTTGTTTCCATCACAGTCATCCGATTTTAGAGGTACTATTTTAGTTTCTATTTCCCCCTAACAACTGGGCCCTCACAGGGCAAAAATGTAAACCCACAGTTACTACATTTGAATGTTCCAGCTAAATCAGCCCCACTGATAAACAGATTACCACACTTTGGCTATTTAAGAGTCATAGGCGACTTTGTTAGACACCTATCTAACCCTCCTTTAGGAGAAATCTTGGCAGCGTGGGTGGCACAGGTTACGTTCCAGTCGCAGATGGGTGCAGACAGGCTGGTCTTTGGCAATCAGCCGCATGTACGCGCTATACAGGTCATTTAAAGGGTGAGTGACGTCTAAGAACTCTGCCCGGAGTGCAAAGACTAAAACTGCTATTGTTCCAAAATGGCATCCCTGGAAGTGTAAATCATATCTTTGAAGGTATTGGCAGCAATAAATTCCTTCCCACTCTGTTCCCACCACCCTGTACAGTAGGAAACTCAATTTAAAACTGTACTTGTGTCCATTTTCTTTCAAAATCAGTATACAACGGTGCTTGCACCAAATTTATCACATGAAAAAATTCACCGCTCCCCAAAATCCAAAGTCTAAAATTTCATAAAACAAAATATGCGATTCAGGTAAAACTGGTTTACAAAAAGAGTTAAATCTAGCGTTCAGGTGCCATGCTTTCTATGCGCTGCACGTCCGCGCTAAAGTGGTCACTATTAAAGGATGAGGGAGTTCGAAGAAACCTGCCCAAGCTGCAAAGACTAGAACATTTATTGCTCCAAAACGGCATTCCAGGATGTGTAACTACAATCCATGATGGTATTGGCCGCAATAAAAGTTGGAAGCGATACACTTTTTTTAATGATATTTTATTACATTTCCCATAATTAATGCATCAGATCTGACATAAGTAATCTTATATAACGACAAAAGAACGACTAATTGAGCCTCCCGTATGACAATGCAAGCTAAAGAAAATAAGCATATAGACAATAAGCATATAGACAAGTACATGATCCACCCCTTCCCTAGTTCAGCAAGTGGCAGACATGCATGCCTCCCCATTCCTGTATCAGCCCCGGTCTCAGTAGGAATCAAGTTCGCCCTCCAGAGAATGGCCGGGATTATCAGGTCTTTGCAGAACAATGCCCCGATATTCACTCCAAGCCGCCCAAAAGGACAACCTCTGGCCTTGTATATGGCAATCTTCAGGTCCATGCAACGATCCAGCCCTGTTTCCACTGTTCCAAGGATGGGGTCTCATGGTCTTTCCAGGCTCTGGCGATGTACCTCTTTGCAATCACCAAACCTAGCCACAACAGGGTGTTACGATATCTATCCGTGTATACCTCTTCCATGGTATGCAGGAGGTCCAACTTAGGATCGCAAGGCAAAACCCAGCCTAACACTTGTTCTAGGCACTCTTCCAGAATGGGCCCAATCAAACACATGCCCAAGTCATGTGGAGGAAATCTCTCCTTTACAACAGGCATCGCAGGCAAGTCAGTGTGGCCACTGCCTTTCTTCTCCATAATCTCTCTTTGATTAAATAAACCCTGTGTGGGTATGTCCACTGTATGAGACGGAAGTATCGCTGTCTTGCGGGGGAAGGCGCAGCAATTCCTCCTGTCATCATCTGCTAGGTGCCACAGGCCTCCCGCAACCGGTCGAATGCGCGTGGTGTATAGACCACAAGTGTGAGATTTTGTGATTGGGTAGTTCCTTCATCAAAATGTTGGCTTCTAAGGGAGTGTATTCCATCCAGTATGTCTGTGAGCCCTTTGATATATGGGGTGAGAGCATGCCATACTTGCAGGTACCTACACAATTGAGAACTCAGGGCGTATTCTGCTTGTAACTTAAGAAAAGATTTCATAGTGGACCCAGACAGAACATCCTCCATTTTAGATATACCAATAGCATCCCAAGACCTGAAGCCCTCCAAGGCCGTAACCTGTAGCAGCCGGGTCCCATGCCTCAATGGGGTTCCTAGTATTAAAGCAGAGAGCTCAATGGGTCTCCCGTCAAATCTGGAGAGTCACTTTCGTGGCTACTGGAAGATGCTCTGGGAGGGCTCCTCTAAAGTGCAAATGCTGGAGGGGGAATCCCCTGCATCGTCCATCGCTCAGTGGCATAAGCGGGATTTTTTGTGATATTGAGCCACCACTCATTTATAACAATGATGTGGGATACCCTGTAGTAGGAAAGTATATGGGGTCATGATCCCACCATCGTACGGGGATTTATAGCACTTGGATAAGGTGATCCACGATGTTGCCACTGAAAGTTTGGAAGCATACAATAGGCGAGGCAGGACAATCATCCTACAAATGGCCAATCGCCCCATGATGGACAGCTGCAGCATTGACCAAACACCTACGTCAGGGTGACGTATTCAAAATGGGTCTGAATACTGTGTTCCTAAGCTTGAGTTAGGTTGTCAGTCTCATATACTCCCAGGTACTGAAAGCCCTCTCGGAGGACCTGTGCATCGGCTGCTCAGTAATGCCCCGAAGAGGGACATGCCAGGGGGGTATACTGAGGATTTAGATTTGTTAATACAGAGTCCATAGAAGGTCCCAAAAATCTCTAAGAATAGGAGAACTCAAAGCTCTGAGTTAGGGGTATCATCCAGGAAAATCAAGACGTCATTAGCGTATAGTGAGATCTCCGGCACCCATTCCAGGCCACTCACACTGGAAGGTTCACCCTCAGCCATTCTGACAGGGGCTCAATTACGATAGCAAACAACAGGGGTGATAAGGGTCAATCCTGTCTTGACCCTCTGCGCAATGTGAATGAGACGAACAATGAACCTCCTACCCATACTCTCGCCTGAAGATCAGTGTACAGTAGTTGTGTCCAGGAAATGATTTTGGGTCTGAAATTGTGTTTCTGCAGTGGGCAAAATAAATAGTCTCTTCGGACAGAATCAAATGCCTTATGAAAATCCACAAGCAGGAGTTAATGTGCTTCTAGTGGTCTATGTGCTAGTGCGATATATACCAGCCAAATGTTATAGTGTGTGACCCTCTTAGGCATAAAGCCCGAATGGACCATGGTGGTAATAATGGAGCGTAACTTATTGGCCAGAGCATTGCCCCACATCTTACCCTCCATGTTGTGGAGGGCGATAGGGTGGTATAATGAACAGTCAATAGGTGCATGTCCCTGCTTGGGTATAACAACTATTTCTGCTAGTTGGAGGAGAGAACAACCGTTTCCTTGGCCCGTTTGAACAGGTTTCTGAGGCGATCCATAAGCAGCCCTCTGCAGGCTTTGAAGATTTCTACCGGGGGGCCGTTAGGATGTGGAGTTGACACACTGCCTCACCCAGCTCTTCATAGGTAATGTCTTTATCCAATGAGTCCAATTCTGAGTCAGTCAGGGGGTGCGCAGCAAAGTCATCACAAAGTTAAAGAGGGCCTCACGGATACCCCCCCCCCCCCCCCATGCCCCTTGTGGTTGAGCGTACAGCAGTGTCTCACTCTAGTAGGTGGCTAGGGACTGGGCAGAAGCTGTGTACCTCAAACGCCTGACCCCTTTTTGTCCGTTATATAAGCAAATAGGTGTGTGATATGCAGTGTTAGTGCAGAGCCAAAGCAGGGGCTTGCTGGTCTTATCATCCCATTGATAGATGTGATTCTCTGAGGCAAGCAAGGCGGTTCTGGCCTCAGCCATCAGCAGTTGTCGCAATACCTATTGTAGGGAGTCTCTCAGGACAGTAAGGAACTAGGTGCAGCATGAGGGCCTCCAGTTCCAGGATTACAGTCTCCAAGTCAGTCATTTCTTGCCCGCACTTCTTACATCTTCCTGAGATATAGCCAATGATGTTGCCCCAAACAGTGGCCTTTTAGGCCTACCAGAGGGTGCTCTTGAAAGCACATAAATGCTTTAAAGAAAAGGTCACTCTATTACAAAATCAGCTCACAGTTTTAAATAATATTAATGTCCACAAAATGGTCCTTTTTTAATTAACTACCCTGGTGTAGTATCTGATATGAGAGCCTAGATTTTCAGTCTTTTACATTAGAATGTGATGTATGTTAAGCATTGGAATGTATTGAGATGGACTATAGAGGTCCCAGGGATGGGCAGTTGCAGAACCTCTGGTATGATGGTTTGATCTTTTTTCCCTGGATGAATCTAATGTATTTGGAATAAACCTTCACTCTACAATCAGCGTTTGTGAGTTCTTTAAAGATCTTACATTTTTTGTTTCAATCTGCTTTCCCGCGTGTTTTTATAAACAAGCTTCAACATCAACTGTGTTTAAGGTCTGCATATAACTCTACAGGTGCTTTGTTTGAGTAAGGTGCTTTATAGGGGCCCAGATTTCAAAAGACTTTGCATAGCTTTTTTTTTTAAAAAAGCAGACCTGAAGCAATGTCTACTGGTGGAATGTATAATCCAACGCAAATCGTGATTTGTGTTGGATTGCAACCCAAAGTAACGTAGCACCGTGTGCTGCCTTGTTTTATTTTGTTTCAAAGGGGCGACCCATGGGTGGAGCTTGGGCCTTTCCATGCAACCACTAATGGCTTTTGATGCAAATCCCGATCTAAAAAGCAGTGGTGTAACAAAATCTGCAGGGGGCCCTTACCCAAACCTTCCCCCTCTGCCACAAAATCTTGTATATGTTAAATACTCTGATATTTAATAACATGCCTACATATTTTCTTACTTATTTCGTTGGCAAGCAAAGATATTAGACATCTTCAAAGTTCTAAGACTTTGGACACTGATAGATCTTACTAAACATTTCATCTTTCCGAGGTTGAGGCAATTTGTACATTTTAATTGGGTAATAGAGAGGTCTGTTATTTACAGAGTTTAGAAGGTGGACAAACTGGAGTAGTATGTGTTCTAACTGTTATAACAATATGATTGTTAAACTATGGCACAAGGGGTTAATATGGATCTATCTACACAATTAGTGACAGCCAGTGACCAGTGCCACAGGGTTTTCCACATAATTATGGATTTGCCGCACCTGCCACATAATCCATCATCTTCTGCACAATTTGTGGATTTTAACAAAAAAAACTGGTGTAATGGATCAAAAGGTGCGGAAAACGCTGGTACATGTGTCATCGCACAGTGGCAGGGGCCCTTGTTGCCGAAGTGACAGGTCACCTTTCAGGTATTGATTGCTGTATTTCAATGTTAAACAGATACTAATGAGGTGAAACCTTTGCCCAGACAATGCGAACATTCATAAAAATGCAAAATAGGGACATAATACTGCCATAAAATGTGTTGCATCACAACACACTATTTGCCTTTTCTTAGCACATAACTTAGTCAACCCTGCTGCATTCTCTGGTCCTCCCCAAACGCATAATTCCAGTGACCAATAGCGCTGTCATTAAAGGATGGTGTTGAGCACATTTCTTCACTCAGCTTTCTTCGGACACTGTGTACACTTTTGCAAACCTTCATACCACTGCACACAACGTTTCCTGCTTCTCCCTCTGTACCCCCTCCTCCACCCATGCTCCTCACTTCCTACCATTCTGTCTTCCCTTTCGTCGCCCACAGGGCCTTTTATCTGCTGGAGGTGCCTCTGGCAACATGGACTCTCTGGTTCCACCCCAGTCTCAGTTGGCTGCTCAGGGTGAGGGAGCATACTTTTAAAACTATTGGTTGTTTACTTTCAGCTTAGTGCCATGCCATCATCTGCACAACCATGATCAGTTGGTGCTTGATGATCAGGAAGCCACCGAGACTACAATAACAATATACACAAAATATAGTGAACTTTCCCAACACAAGGTGCTATAGCCGGCCTCATGCATTGATCTGTGCCTGGTGAGGGTTAAAGGACAATGGTTCTCTGGGTTCTTCTGGACCTAAGTGTGGTGGCACTTGTTTTCGCCTCGGCTGGTGGTGGGGCTAGACATCGGTGCTTAGCTCTTGTCAGAGCTCTGCTTGGTCTCTAGATTTGCCATTCATCAATCAGCTCTGCAGGGAGCATTGTCTATCCAAGGCCTTTTTCATGCACTTATTGTTTCGGCTGCACAACTAAATTTTAACATACAGCCAAGTTACACCTAACACTATCCACCAAACAATATCAGAAATGTGTTGTGCACATTGCAGATATGAGTACAAACTCATACAAATGGTGTAGTCACTATTACCACCTAGACATTTTGGAATCATACTATATGCCCACACACGCACACACACCACGTCCTATACGCATTATAGCAAAACATGTGAGGCTCTAGCAGAGACACACACTTGCTGCAGCCAATCTGCAAACACAAACCTGTGCCTAGGCTGTCTTCAAGCCTCCCTGAATTTCCAGCAGCCAGAGCTACTGGCCATGGGGTTTCATTGACAGATCTGTACCAGTGCTGGTCAGTGAACTCGCCCTTCCCCAGTGCCTGCTCCAATGCAGGCGCCCACCATGCACCTGACGCCCCCAACTATGGCACCACCCTCATCATCATTCACAACTCTGATACAGAGAAAGACTGGCATTGTACGACATTAGCACCGACCAGGGACAGTCTCCCCATATCGGAGCCAATGCCTAATTCCTATGACAGGCTTGGATTGGGAGGGATCTGTGGACCCTTATGGATATCAGACATTAGAGACCGTGAGGACATCTAGAACGAAGATCCGGCGGATGCCAGTAGACTGGACACCTCCGCAGATACATGCTTGGTCTCTCCCCGTACCATGGCTACAGTGGAGGGTGCCTCATTCATAATGGTGGTGTAGAGGGCAGCTTAGGTCCTCGACCTTATGCTCATCTCTTTGGCAGTTAAGACAAATGTCTTGACAAGGACTTTTGAGCTGGGAGTTGCCCCTATCAAATAATTTCTACCCTTTAATTAAGCCCTTACCAAAGTCCTAATTGAGGCCTGGTCAAAGAACTGCACAGGGGCTCCTGTGCACAGGACAATTGTCAGCCTCTATTGCCCCGCCCCTGAGGATCCCCAGTTCCTCCCCCACACGCACCCCAGAGAGCTAGGTAGTCTAGGTAGTCTAGGCCTCCACTTTCAAAATCAACCACGGCGCATTCCCTACCACTTCCCCCCCCCCCCCCGGGCGCAAGGGTCCGGACATCAAAGGGCTCCAGACCTATATCTGGAGCGACCCGGCAACAAGACGACAGTTGTATCCCGGGGTCAAGAGCTCTGCTGATCGGATCGCGGCTGACCCTACGGAGAAAGACCCATCCTGAAACCACACTCTGAGCCCTGCTGACGACGTCGCGGCTCCACCGTGTTTAAAGACCTTCACGAACCTTTGGGGCCCTGCTGACGCTGTCGCGGCCCGACCTTGTTGAACGTACCATCAGAGCCCAGCTGACCTCGTCGCGGCTCGACCGAAGCGGACCTACCACCAGAGCCCTGCTGACTGTGACGCGGCTCGACCCAAGCGGAACTACCACCCGAGCCCTGCAGACGCCGTTGCGGCTCTCCACGTCCGAGCTGCTTTGAGACCAGCACGCAAGGTCTGGCGCAGAGCCTTCCCGTACCTGGCTGGTACTAAGACTGTCCCGCTACCCTATCCCTCCAAGGACATTGAGACTCTTTCTGGATCACTCGATCCCACTGTAAATATTGAATGTGCTACCATTGATAAAGAACCAAGATAAGCAACTAATACGGAGTCCTGTGTGGTGGTGTTACTGGGCCTAGTACGATCACAGGAGAAGGACCTCTCCTAGGAGGCTTCTCAGCGGCGCTCGGCTATAACTTTGCGGTAGGAAGGTGCCCCGGAGCAGTCCCCCCGACTCCCCGGTGGTCCTCCCTCCAACATTTGGTGGCCAGCGACGGGATCCGAGCCAGACGCAATCGTACAGGCAAGTAACGCAACCACTACCTAACCAGACGGAAAGAAGGGAACCATGAACGACCAAGAAGCCACCGTCGCCGCAACCTTCCAGCTGGAAAAGCTGGAAGAATACACCCACAAAGAACTGAAACAATTCTGCAAGGACAAAGGGATCCCAACCACAGGATTGGGCACCAAGGAAGAAATGCAGAAAGCCCTGAAAGCCTGGGCAGAATCCGAGACCGCTCCACCCCGAGCCGAAGGAACCTCGGCCCGGGGCGGAAACCTGCCACCGACCATAACCCCGACCGATGGGGGACGAAGCATCCCGGAAGCCGGCCTGTCCCACGATGAGATGCAGGAACGGGAGAGGGCCCGGACACACGAAATGGACCTCGCACGACTCCGGCTGGACGGTGAACTCCTGCTGGCAGAGAAGAAACTCGCCTTGGAGCAACTACGGCTGCAGGAGGAAATCGAAGAAAAGAAACGGCAGCGAGACCTAGAAGAGAAACGGCTAACCCTCGAGCACGAGAGGGGCCTCAAGGAACTCGAACTGAAATCCAAAACGGGGGAGACCAGCACCCACGGGGCCCGGGACGCTCTGCCACTAACCGAGCCGAAGGTTCATATCCCCAAGGATGTCGTCAAGGAATACTACAAAAACGACGACATCCAGCAGTGGTTCCGAGCCTACGAGGTAGCCATGACCTCCCATCGGGTACCCCGGAAGGATTGGGGTGCCGGCCTATGGGGGAGGTTCCTCAGCGAGGGCCGGGATACCCTGCTGCAACTCCCCGACGCGGTGATGACATCATACGACCACATGAAGGAAGCCCTACTCACACGCTACGGACTATCAGCCGAGATGTACCGGCAGCGCTTCCGGGACTGTAAGAAGCTCCCCGGTACCACATGGGTCGAATACGTGGACTTCTTCAGCCGGGCCTTTGAAGGGTGGATAAAAGGGAGCAAGGTCACCTCGTACAACGAACTGTTCGACCTCATTGTCTGGGAGCACCTCGCCAACAACTGCTTTGTGGAACTAAGGCAACACCTCCTGGACAGTAAGCTGACCGAGCCCCGGAAGCTCGCCGCCGAAGCCGACCGATGGGTCAACACCCGGGTCACTCGGAACCCCGTGGGGGACTACCAACGGAGTACCACGGGACCTCCTCGCCAGCGGGGCGGAGGAGGGGGGTCCCACCGCAGTCGAGAATTCCCGACCGGACCGCCCAGAAGCACGCCACGAGGCCAAGCCGCCAACCACACGTCCCCGACCCTGGTCCGAAGGGGGACCCCCATCGCCAGGCCTGGACCCCGACCAACAGTGACCTGCTTCGGCTGCCAACAGACCGGCCACTATGCGAGCGACCCGGCCTGCCCCGTGAACCGACGGAGCGGGACCGCTGGGCCCCCTCCCCGACAAATAGCCGCCGCAGCGCTGGGGGAAGGAGAGGAAGAGGAGGAAAACCGCGAGGACGGGTCCCCCGAGTGGGAACCCGCTGCCATGTCACTCGTATGCCTGGGCTCCCGAGAAATGGTGCCCCGAGCTGCCATCCCAAGCAACACCCAGAAGTACCAGCAGTGGGTCACCATCAATGGACAACGGGCGGAAGCCCTCCGGGACACTGGGGCCAGTGTGACCGCTGTCCGCTGCCACCTGGTGACCCCCGAACAAATCCTGCCGCATGTCCTATGCCCTGTCCGGACCGCGGACAACACCGAAAGCATGTGCCGGATGGCCAAGATCCCCTTCGAGTGGGGAGGAGTGTCAGGCACCCTCAAAGTAACTGTCCGCGACGACGCCACCGTGGACTGCCTCCTGGGGAATGACCTAGAGAGCTCCCCCTGGTCCCAGGTGGAGCGCCGAGAGCATCTGGGGATGCTAGGACTGCCCGAGTGGGCCTGCGCCACCACCCGGTCCATGACCGCCCAACCTGCCGCTGCCGCGGCCCCCGACAAGCCTACGGGCCCAGAACTACCACCCTCCTCCGGCACGGAGGAACCTGACGATGAGGCCGGGCCATCCGAACTTTCTCCCGACGAGGCCGCCTCCCTCAGCGAGATCCCCGAGCTGGCCCAGTGGCGCCACGACGGGGGCCCCACCCGCGAACAATTCCAGCAAGAGCAGAAGGCCTGCCCGTCCCTCGAGGGGGCCCGACAGCAAGCGGCCACCCAGGCCTCGGGGGACCCCACAGGAACCCACTGGATCTATTGGGACAATGACTTATTGTATAGCGAGCAGAAAGTCGCCGAACTGGGAGCCGGCCGGGTGTTGGTGGTTCCCCTCCGATTCCGAGAGTTCCTCCTGAACCTGGCGCATGACGTGCCCCTCGCCGGACACCTCGGGCGAGACAAAACTTACAGCCGCCTAGTGACCCATTTCTATTGGCCCCGAATGCGGAGAGACGTGGACCATCACTGCCGGTCCTGCCAGACCTGCCAGGCTAGCGGAAAGACTGGGGGTCGAGTTAAGGCCCCCCTCCAACCATTTCCAGCCGTCCACACCCCGTTCGAACGAGTAGGGATCGACATCGTGGGGCCCCTCGACCCCCGAACCGCCCTGGGACACCGCTTCATCCTGGTACTGGTCGACCACGCCACCCGATACCCCAAGGCCATCCCACTCCGCACTGTGACAGCTCCAGTGGTGGGCCGGGCCCTGATGGGCATCTTCTCCAGGGTGGGGTTCCCCCGAGAAGTGGTGAGCGACAGGGGTACAAACTTTATTTCAAAGTACATGAGATCCCTCTGGCAACAATGTGGGGTCACCTACAAATTCACCACCCCTTACCACCCCCAGGGGAACGGACTGGTCGAGCGGTTCAACAGAACCCTGAAGGGGATGATCAAGGGCCTGGAAGAGCCCCTGAGGAGGAGATGGGACGTCCTGCTGCCCTGCCTCCTGTTCGCCTATCGAGAGGTGCCACAGAAATCCCTGGGCTTCAGCCCCTTCGAACTGTTGTATGGGCACCCAGTCCGAGGGCCCCTCAGCCTGGTCAAGGAGGGCTGGGAGGCGAACGTCCAAGATGCCCCCCCCGATGTCTACCGGTACCTCCTGACCCTGCGGAACCAGACTCGGAAGTTCCGGGCCCTGGCAGAAGCCAACCTCGAAGCCAGCCAAGAAGACATGAAACGCTGGTATGACGAAAATGCCTCGGCCATCGAGTTCGAGCTGGGCCAGCAAGTCTGGGTCATGTCACCCGTGGACCCCTGCGCCCTGCAGGACAAGTGGACCGGGCCCTTCAAGGTGGTTGAGAGGAAGAGCCCCGTCACCTACCTGGTCGACATGGAGTCCCCGAGGAACCCCCTCCGGGTCCTACACGCCAACCGGCTCAAGCCCCACTTTGCCCGAACTGAACTAAGCCTGCTGCTGGCTACCGACGATGGGGGCGAAAGCGACTCCGAGCCCCTACCAGACCTCCTGGGGTCCTCGGGCCAAGACGGCTCCTTGGAAGGCGTCCACCTCTCCGCCACCCTGACCCCAGAACAGCGCCATGACTGCCGGAAGCTGCTGCAACCCTTCGCTGCCCTCTTCTCTCTCACGCCCGGGGTGACCCCCTGGTGCGTCCACGACGTGGACACCGGGGACAGCCCCCCTGTGCTGCACCGCGCCTACAGAGTACCCGACAGAGTCCGAGCCTGCATACAGACCGAGGTCTCCAAGATGCTCGCCCTCGGAGTCATCGAGCCATCAGACAGCCCGTGGGCCAGCCCGGTGGTCTTGGTGCCGAAGGCCGCCGCCCCCCGGCACCCCCCCGGAACTCAGATTTTGTGTAGACTACCGGGGTCTGAACGCAGTCACCAAGACCGATGAGCTGATCGGCCGCCCGCTACCTAAGCACCTTTGATCTCACCGCTGGGTACTGGCAGATCAAGCTCACTCCCGGCGCCCAGGAACGATCCGCCTTTTCCACCCCCGATGGGCACTACCACTTTCGGGTGATGCCCTTCGGTATGAAGAACGCCCCAGCGACCTTCCAGAGGCTGGTGAACAAGGTCCTGGCCGGGCTAGAAGCTTTCAGCGCGGCCTACCTCGACGACATTGCCGTCTTCAGCAACCACTGGGCCGCGCACCTAGGACACCTCGGAGAAGTCCTGGCCGCTCTCCAAAGGGCCGGGCTCACAATTAAGGCCAGCAAGTTCCAGATCGGTCAAGGATCTGTGACCTATCTGGGCCACCAGGTGGGGAGTGGCCAGGTGGCGCCCCTCCAGTTAAAGGTCGATGCCATCCAGGCGTGGGAGCCCCCCGCAACCCAAACCGCTGTCCGGGCCTTCTTGGGCCTCACAGGCTACTACCGGCGATTTATTAAGGATTATGGCAGCATTGTGGGGCCCCTTACGGAGCTCACTTCCAAGAAACAGCCCAAGGCGGTGCACTGGACGCCCCGCTGTCAGTCCGCTTTTGAAGCCCTCAAGGCGGCCATGTGTGCTGCCCCTGTGCTACAGGCCCCTGACTACAGCAAGGAATTTGTGGTTCAGACCGATGCATCGGAGTACGGGGTGGGGGCGGTCCTCTCCCAGATGGACGCCGAGGGCCTCGACCGACCTGTGGCCTTTATCAGCCGCCGACTGCTGCCACGGGAACAGAGGTGGAGCACCATCGAGCGGGAAGCCTTCGCTGTGGTATGGGCCCTCAAGAAGCTCCGGCCCTACCTTTTCGGCACCCACTTCAGAGTCCAAACTGACCACCGGCCCTTGCGGTGGCTAATGCAAATGCGGGGCGAGAACCCCAAGCTGTTACGATGGTCCATCTCGCTGCAAGGGATGAACTTCACCGTGGAGCAACGACCACGCCAATGCCGACGGCCTGTCCAGATTCTTCCGCCTCGGCGAGGAGAACCCCCAAGGAGATGGGTGACTCTCCCGGCCTTCAGCTGGGGGGACGCGTGTTGGAGCCGGCCTCGTGGCGTGGTCCTGTTCCCCCTCGCTAAGCCGCACGAGGTCCCATGCACCTCGGGGCTCCTCCATTTTGGATTGTACGTGACTCTACGTAACCACCTACGTGACCCCGCTCCACCCGGCCTCGGTCCCAGCGAGGCCCGACATCGAGGCGCCAACCCCTGGCCCGGGGGATACCACGTGAACCCTTCCCACTCCCGGCGGAGGGCAGTATCGATGGGACCCCCAACCGTCCTTCCACACCTAGGTGCGATCGCCCCACAGCTCTCTGGGGCCTGGCGCCTCTCCTGCTGGGCGTCTGGCTGCTCCCTACCCGGGCCTCTCCTGCCCCCCCCCCCCCCCCCCGGGCGCAAGGGTCCGGACATCAAAGGGCTCCAGACCTATATCTGGGGCGACACGGCAACAAGACGACAGTTGTATCCCGGAGTCAAGAGCCCTGCTGATCGGATCGCGGCTGACCCTACGGAGAAAGACCCATCCTGAAACCACACTCTGAGCCCTGCTGACGACGTCGCGGCTCCACCGTGTTTAAAGACCTTCACGAACCTTTAGGGCCCTGCTGACGCTGTCGCGGCCCGACCTTGTTGAATGTACCATCAGAGCCCAGCTGACCTCGTCGCGGCTCGACCGAAGCGGACCTACCACCGGAGCCCTGCTGACTGCGACGCGGCTCGACCCAAGCGGAACTACCACCCGAGCCCTGCAGACGCCGTTGCGGCTCTCCACGTCCGAGCTGCTTTGAGACCAGCACACAAGGTCTGGCGCAGAGCCTTCCCGTACCTGGCTGGTACTAAGACTGTCCCGCTACCCTATCCCTCCAAGGACATTGAGACTCTTTCTGGATCACTCGATCCCACTGTAAATATTGAATGTGCTACCATTGATAAAGAACCAAGATAAGCAACTAATATATGGAGTCCTGTGTGGTGGTGTTACTGGGCCTAGTACGATCACAGGAGAAGGACCTCTCCTAGGAGGCTTCTCAGCGGCGCTCTGCTATAACTTTGCGGTAGGAAGGTGCCCCGGAGCAGTCCCCCCGACTCCCCGCTGGTCCTCCCTCCAACAAGTCCTGACTATATTCAAAATGAAAATTTATTTTTCCATTCATAAAACACCAGTAAAAAATATATTATAAATACAAATAGTGCATTCAATGTGAGAATAAAAATAGACATAACAAACAAAAAGTTTTTTGAAGCACTAAATCGACATAGTGTTGGTTGAACAAAGTGACTTTTTCTCATTTGAACAGTTCGACCAATGATCGTTTTGTCCGATTAGTGCGGTGAAATGACAAAAACTAATGTCTAGGATATTCTCCCTTTTTTAACATTAAGAGATATTGTTTGACAAACTTCTGGAATGGCCAATTTGTGATTTTGTGTTTAGAACATCCTGGGAGGAATCTTACTACTTGAGATAGGACTGTTTGTTATGTCTATTTTTATTGTCATATTGAATGCACTATTTGTAATTATAATATATTTTTTACTGGTGTTTTATGAATGAAAAATACATTTGCATATTTAATATAGTCAGAACTCTTGGAAATGTTAGCTGAATCTGGTATGAATGGTGTATGATCTACTATTGGGATTGGTTAAACACACCCAAAGGGAATTTGTTGAATTTTGACTTGTGGTCAAATTGGTGCCCTGTCCCTTTGTTGTTGAGAGGCCCCCACTCTTGTTATTTTGGGTTCCAGTGGGAGAGCCTTGCTCTTCTGCTGGTCCACTGTTGTCTGTCTTGTGTTTGTGCTCGTTTTTCGGTCTTTTGTTATTTGTGCCTCTGTAATTGTCATTCTGTATTCTTTTTATTTTGCCTGTTTTTAATTTTCTCATTTTTCTTGTGCCCTTGTTCATGTCCTCCGTGCCTGTTTTTGCCACCCTTTTTCCTGCCACTGCTGCCCCCGCAGCCCCTCTCCCCTACTGGTTCACGCTCCCAGCTGCGCTTCCCTCCCTCTTCCCTATTTAATGGCGGCAGCTGTGCGGCCCCACAGCGGCCGTGCCGCTGGCGTGCCAAAGGCAAGCCTGTCTGTGCCCGTCCGCAACCTGACCGCGACCAGCAGCAGAGACCCTGGTTCCCCGACCACCCAACACTACGACTCAGGTGACCTCCATGCACTCAACCCCGGAAGAATCAACAACTGCCAGCTGTCCACGCCGAACACCATCCACGGCCAGTTCTCCTGTCGACAATCCTTCACCATCCTCCGCTCCCCCACGGCCGCCGCACTCACGCTGGACGCCAGCACCCCTGAAGCCCTGAGGTGCATCCTCCTCAACGCGCTATAGACAGGCTATTGAGATATGGGACCTCCTCAACACCCTCTAGCAAGACGTCACCTTCATCAGGGAGGAAACCTGGACCAACGCCACCTCCGCCCCGGTCATAACCACCACCCTCCCCGATGGAGACAAGTTCCAGAGGAAGGACCGCCCAGGAGGAGGACTCGTCATCGCACACAAGAGCTTCCTCCGATCCATCTCCAGCACACGCAACTCCCTATCTACCACCGAAGACCTCCATATCCAGACTAGCACCAGAACGACTCTACGAAGCACCCTCGCCTACAAACCCCCGGACCTTGAACTTCATTCACCACTACCATCGCCGACCTCATAGCGCCCCACGCCATCGCCTCCATGGACTACATACTCATTGGAGACCTCAACTTCCATCTCGACAACCCCAAGGACCCCAACTCCTTCACCTTCCTGGACAACCTCAGACTGAAACAGCTAGTCACCACCCCCACCCACAAGGCAGGACACACCCTTGACCCCATCTTCGTAGGAGGGAACAACATCCACTTCCGCCACACCACCCAATCCCCCTGGACTGACCATCACTGCGTGGACTTCTCTTTCAACAATGCCACCGCTCACAAACCCACACCACGCCCACCACAAAGGAACTGGAGCAAGGCAACTCCACCCTCAACCTTGATCCCACTCCCGCCTCGACCGACACCAATTCTGCAGCCAAAGAACTACATTGGTGGATCACCATCAGCGTAGACAAGCTCGCCCCCTTCCGCAAACCAGACAGACAGCGCCCCATGAATGCCACCTGATTCACCAACGACCTCCAAGAATCCAGATGCACCTGCAGACGTCCTGAGTAGCGATGGAGAAACAGAAAAACCACTGAAGAGCAAACCACCTACAGAAACTCCATGACAGAATACCACCAACTCATCAGAACCACCAAAAGGACCTTCATCCAGAACAAAATCCTCACCAACTCCAGCAACTCAAATGAACTCTTCAGCATCATCCAGGAATTCACCAAACTCCCCAGTGAGGCTACGGACATCACACCCTCCTAGGACCTCTGCAACAAGCTTGGCTCCTACTTCCATCTGAAAATCAAGGCCCTCTATGACAACTTCAACGAACATACTCCAGAAACCCCTCTTTCCTCCAGCAACGACAGCCAGCCTACCATCGCCGCCTGGACTCCGGTCACCATGAAAGATACCACCACGACCATGAAGAGCACTCACTCAGGAGCCCCCACAGACCCCTGCCCGCTGCACATCTTTCACAGAGCAGCCGCCACCATAGCACCGGAGCTATGATGCATCATCAACACCATCTTCGAATCCGGCACATTCCCCAAGGACTGGGAATGCACAGAAATCAATCCCCTCCTCAAGTAACCCTCTGCAGACCCGACGGACCTGAAAAACTACTGACCCATCTCTCTCCCTCCCTTCGCGCCAAAGTCACTGAGAAGATCTTCAATGCCCAGCTGATTAACTTCATTAAGGAGAACGCCGTCCTCGACACTTCCCAATCTGGATTCAGCAGCAACCAAAGCACCGAGCCCCCACTACTCACTGCCACAAACAACATCTGCACACTCCTCGACCAAGCCCACACCACTGCCCTCATCCTACTAGACCTATTCGACACCGTCTCCCACCGCACTCTCACAGCCAGACTCCACGACGCCGGCATACAGGGAACCGCTCTCGACTGACTCCGCTCCTTACTCGCCGGCAGAACCCAAAGAATCAGACTCCCTCCATTCCTCTCCGAACCCACAGAGATCAACTGCAGAGTACCCCAAGGAACAGTGCTCAGTCCCACGCTCTTCAACATCTACATGGCCCCCTCACCACCATCATCAGACAGCATAGGAATGAAAGACGTTGCATCCTGATTAAGCAGCAGCTGTCTGAAGCTCAACTCGGAGAAGATAGAAGTCCTCGTACCCATCCCCTCAGCTTGGGACAACACCTGGTGGCCCACCGCCCTCGGCAGCCCCCCCACAGGCCATGCCCGGAACCTTGGCATCATACTCGACTCCTACCTCACCATGACCCTCCAGAACAACGCCATCACCTCCACCTGCTTCAACACCCTCCGCATCCTTTGCAATATCTTCAAATGAATCCACCCCGAATCCAGAAAGACTGTCACCCACACACTCATAACAAGCAGACTGGACTAAGGAAACTCCCTCTATGCTGGAATCAACAAATCCCTGCTACGCAAACTCCAGACCATCCAGAACACCGCGGCCAGACTCTCTCAGCATCCCACGGCATGAACACATTACCCATCACCTGCAAGACCTCCACTGGCTCCCTGTCGAGAAGAGAGTAACTTTCAAGCTACTCGCCCATGCCTGCAAATCCCTCCACAACACCAGACCCAAATACCTCAACGAAAGAGTCCCTTTTCACGCACCCAAGAGAAACCTCTGCTCTGCTGACCTCGCAGAAACCCCACACATCCGCAGAACCAGAGCAGGTGGAAGAGCCTTCTCCTACATCATGCCAAAGGACTGGAACGAGCTCCCGATCAACATCAGACGCTCCCCCACTCTGCACACCTTCAGGAAGAGCCTCAAGACCTGGCTCTTCAGCTGACTCTGAGCTCCACCACCCCCCCATGCCTTGATACCCTCATGGGTGAGTAGCGTGCTTCAAAATTCCCGGATTGATCGATTGACTATCCCCCACCCATGCTACTCACTTACTACAAGCTGATGGACGACCATCTCTCCTTGCTCTGTCAGGAAGGGTTAGCTCTCTTGGCCAAGGGCGCTTTAGAGAGGATGCCAGCATCAGAAGTAGGTTGTGGTTGCTATTCCCGCTACTTTCTGGTGCTCAAGAAGGACGGACCATGTGTCTTATTCTGGACCCCCGCCTTCTCAACCTCTTTCTGAAAAAGGAGAAATTAAAGATGCTCACGCAAGTCCGGTCTGCTCTGACCTGTGAGACTGGATGGTAGCATTGGGACTTGCAGGACACATTTCCACATGCCAGTCCTGCCAGGCCGAAGACGTTACCTGTGCTTCAAGGTGGGCCAAGAGCCCTTTTAGTTTGCCGTGCTCCGCTTCGGCCTTACCAGGGCTCCTCGGCTATTCACCAAGGTGACAGCGGTGATTGCAGAGCAGCTCCAGAGGTTAGGGGTTTCAAACTTTCCCTAAGAAGTCCTGTCTGCTCTGGACCTGTGAGAATGGATGGTAGCATTGGGACTTGCAGGACACATTTCCACATGCCAGTCCTGCCAGGCCGAAGACGTTACCTGTGCTTTAAGGTGGGCCAAGAGCCCTTTTAGTTTGTTGTGCTCCGCTTCGGCCTTACCAGGCCTCCTCGGCTATTCATCAAGGTGACAGCGGTGATTGCAGAGCACCTCCAGAGGTTTCAAACTTTCCCTAAGAAGTCCTGTCTGCTCTGGACCTGTGAGACTGGATGGTAGCATTGGGACTTGCAGGACACATATTTCCACATGCCAGTCCTGCCAGGCCGAAGACGTTACCTGTGCTTTAAGGTGGGCCAAGAGCCCTTTTAGTTTGCTGTGCTCCGCTTCGGCCTTACCAGGCCTCCTCGGCTATTCATCAAGGTGACAGCGGTGATTGCAGAGCACCTCCAGAGGTTTCAAACTTTCCCTAAGAAGTCCTGTCTGCTCTGGACCTGTGAGACTGGATGGTAGCATTGGGACTTGCAGGACACATATTTCCACATGCCAGTCCTGCCAGGCCGACGACGTTACCTGTGCCTCATGGTGGGCCAAGAGCCATTTTAGTTTGCCATGCTCCGCTTCGGCCTTACCAGGGCTCCTCGGCTATTCACCAAGGTGACAGAGGTGATTGCAGAGCACCTCAAGAGGTCAGGGGGTTTAAAACTTTCCCTAAGAAGTCCTGTCTGCTCTGGTCCTGTGAGACTGGATGGTAGCATTGGGACTTGCAGGACACATTCCCTAAGAATATTATCGTGGGTGCCCCTGAGCTAAACAATACATCCAGTATGCCAGACCAGCATTTTGCGATGGTTACCTATTATGTCATGAATTACCTCCAATATGCCAGTGCAAGAAATGTGCCATGAGTGCCAATTATGCTAAGAATTACATCTAGTGTGCTAAAGCCAGCATTTTGCCATGGGTATTCCTTAGGTAAAGAATTACCTCTAGTGTGCCAGTATTTTGCTATGGGTACCCCTAATGCCAAGAAACACCACAAATATGCCCACGCTAGCATTTTCCTCAGGTTATACCTTATGCAAGAAATACGTCAAGTAAGTCAGTATCAGCATTTTGTCACGTGTCCTTTTTTGCCAAGAACTACCTCTTGTGTGCCAGCATTTTACCATGTGTGCCTCCATAAGCCAATAATTACCTAGCATATGCAGCACCAGTGGTGGGCTCACAAGTGCGGCAAAATCACACATATTCATATTCACTCATGTTCATTTACATTACCTTATTCACACTTATTCTCACTCACTCTCAGCCCTTTAATTCATCCTTACACTCTCTAACTGCCACTCCTTCATTCTCACTCTTAATCCCTCAGACTTTTATACTTCCCACTCTCATTCCCACTCACTGGTTCATACTTACTCACTTTGTCACTCCAATGTGAACTTCTTACTGTCACCCGGTCCGTTTTTTCACTAACTCACTGACTCAATCCAGCACTCATTCTCACATGCTAATTTTCACTCACATTTACAGACATATCTGCTTTCTCACCCCCACACATTCAAATATGCTCATTACATTCACTCACTACCAGTCTTTCTCACACACACTTATTCTCACTCACAAATGCCTCATAGTCAATAATTCTCATTCACTTTTACGGTCTCACTTATTCTCATACACTCCCCATCACTCACTCTCCAACTTTCACATACATGTTCACACACTCAAACATTCGCATTCTGACACATACATTGTAGAGATTTTCTTTATTAACCTTCAGCTGCCTGCACCGGTCAGATTCAGGTGTATGTTGCTGGTTATAGAGGCAGGCACATAGCTCATTCCTGTTTAAGCCACTGAAGTAGGAAACTGCAAGCTGGAGACTACACAGGCATCAGTTTTCAGGCTTTTAGTTTTTCACCTCACCTTCTCCCAGTTCGTCAGTGGGTGGGGTGGAGTAATTCCCTAGGCTATGGGAAAGAGAGAGGCGACAGCTGATTGGTGGATAGCTCCTAGCACAGAAGAACTTAAGCCTAAAATGCACAAGGCCTCCTGTGAGGGAGATGCTGCAACACCTCACAAATGGGGTAGGGTGCAGGTGTGTCAGGCCCCTGCGTCCAGAACTGGAACTTCATTAGTCCTGGGCAATATGACCGACTGGCACAGGCCCATTTCTGCCTTCATCAGTCACCATGCAGATTCACTCCTTGAGTTAACTTCTCAAACCTACTGACGGTTGGCATTTTTTCCATTATATCAATCATTTTAGTATTCACTATTGGTATATTAAAAGGAGGGGCTGAAACATTGAGGCTGGAGCCCTGACACCCCGGGGGTGTTGAACTGCCTGGATGTAAATTCACAATTCATTCATACTCATCCAATTATTAATAGATGCGGGATAAAATAATGCCTACAAGTTCGACCCAGATGCCCTTCGAGTCATCAAAGACCGGCGCTCCAGAGTTGGACTGTTCTTTTTTTTCCACAAACAGCTGTTTCCTGATGTGCTAGATCAATTGATCAAGTAACAAGCATTTGCAATGCAATAGGTCACGCATTGCTGAAAGTTTCAGCTATTGCCACTGCAAATAATAATGTTAGAATTTGGGCGGGGGGGGGAGGGGGGGGGGGGGGGGAGTCAAAAATATCAGTAACATAAGTAGTAAAAGAAAATACACAAACAAGGAAAGGGTGCAGTACCGCAGGCTGTTACTAGTTGTCCCTGTGGCGTTGTACAGGGGCCTCTATTGGATACAAAAAGTACTGCATCCTTTGCTGCACTTATAAAAAGAAAGATTGCAGGTAAGCACATCTTTTCTTCTGTTTTTCTTTTATTATGCTACTGCTATATTATTTGACATAAAAAAATTAACATTGATGTTTGCAATGGCAATAGCTCAAACTTTCACTGGTGCGAGACCTATCTCAATGCAAATGTTTGTTTTAGCAAGGGCATTTCCACTAGGTGCAGTGGCCATCGCTGAACTAGTTTTCACTGAAAGGATATCCCTGAAGGAGAAAACACTTCTGTTTTCTGGTTTCAGAGATAGAGATGCACAGTGACTTGCAGGATGTCATTTACTGTACCAACAATTGTGAAAAACAGATTTTTTACAAAAATGTTTTTTTTATTTTACATGTAAAGATTATATGGAATCTGGAAGTGAGAATAATTCAAACAAAGTTGTCAACGGGAGAAAAGTCTCAGCGAGTTGCAAAACGTCCAAAGTACTTCTGCACTTCGGAACATTGCTAGCAAAAGTCAAGGGTGTATATTAAGTATTGTGTGTTCAGGTTGATTTCTGCCAGCCACAGAGACAACGCCAAAAAGTCCGGTGCCAAATAATCTGGCGAACTCTGATTTTTCTGATATCCGCTATCCTTCTCAATCCAAATAACTGATTAATTTCCATCACTCAAATTACTTTCATATTTCACTATACTAATTCACCACGAATCCTTATGGGTTCCAGAGTAGCGTGCTACTCGCAAAGAAAGTGCTTCAACACCCCATTAGGGGTAACAAGTGCTATATAAATGCAAACCTTTTTTCCCTCTTCTATCCCTCCGCTATCCTTCTCAATCTAAAAAACGGACTAATTTCCACCACTCAAATTACTTTCGTATTTCACTATATTAATTCACCACTAATCCTTTATGGGTTCCGGAGTAGCATGCTATTTGCCAAAAAAAGCGCTCTAACACCCAATCAGGGGTAACAAGCGCTATGTAAATGCAAACCTTTTTCCCTCTTCTATCCCTCCGCTATCCTTCTGAATCCAAATAACTGACTAACCTATCCACCACTCCAATTACTTTCATATTTCACTATACTAACTCAACACTAATCCTTTATGGGTTCCGGAGTAGCGTGCTACTCTCCGAAAAAGCACTTTCGACACCTTAACAGGGGTAGTAAGCGCTATATAAATACAATTTCAATACAATAAATACCTTGACAGCTGATTGTTGAAGGCTGTCAGGGCTTTTTAGTGTAATGTGCATCGCGGCCCCACCACCAGGTAGGTACTGCTGGGGTGTCTATTTTAAGGTAAGGAATCTGCAACTAGAGTCTCTAACAGATGAACAACTCACTCACTTTCAGTTATGAGTTATCTTGTAGAGACTCTATCTAACCACAGATTTCTCACTGACCCTCTTATACTCCGCGCTCTGCGACCGGAATATAGTGTTATGGTTTAACCCCTCTAAGGCTCCTAGCTCTGCACACCATTGGTAAGTGTTCCTCATGGCTCCACACTTCTTGCGTGGAAAGTTGTGAAAGAAACGGACGTCAGCGCGCTGGGATGGCACATATATAGCATTGAACACATCACTTCTGACGCCACCACGAAGACAACCAACACACTGACCCCTAACCAACCACCCCCACACCTAGAAGCCAGCAATCGACAATTGGACAGCCCTCACCACCGAAGACACGCTGAAGACGATTAAGTCAATCCACTCCGGGGCCCCTACGGACCCCTGCCCCCGCCACATTTTAAACAGAGCCGCCGACACCATCACACCCATGCTCTGCCACACCATCAACCGCTCCCTGGCAACCGCCTCGTTCCCTGACTGGAAACACACTGAGATCAACCCCCTCCTGAAGAAACCCTCGGCGGGCCCCACCGACCTCAAAAACTACAGACCCATCTCCCTGCTCCCGTTCCCAGCGTAAGTCATTGAGAAAGCCATCAACAGCCAACTCGCCACATTCATCGAAGAGCACAACATCCTCGACTCCTCCCAATCCGGCTTCATAAAAAACCACAGTACGGAAACCGCCCTCCACGCCGCAACAGGCGACATCCGTACCTTACTGGACAAAGCAGAAACAGCAGCCCTCATCCTCCTCGGCCTCTCAGCGGCGTTCGACACAGTCTCTCACCTCACCCTAATACGCAGACTCCATGACGCAGGGATCCAAGACAAGGCCCTGGACTGGATCCGCTCCTTCCTCTCCGGCAGAACGCAGCGGGTCAGACTCCCCCCTTTCCTCTCGGACCCTACACCTACCGAGTCCCCCAGGGGTCCTCCCTCAGACCTACGCTCTTTAACGTCTACATAACTCCACTCACCCCCATCGTCAGAACCTACGGACTCAACATTGTGTCATACGCAGACGACACCCAACTCATCCTCTCCCTATCCAACAAACCCAACACCGCCAGACACAACTTTCGACAAGGCATTGAAGCCGTCGCCAAATGGATGAAAAACAGCTGCCTACAGCTAAACACCAACAAAACGGAAGTACTCATCATGGGCCCAAACCCAGACGCCTGGGCCCAAACCCAGATGCCTGGACGCCACCTGGTGGCCCCCCGCCCTCGGTAGCCCGCCGACCCCTACGGACCACGCACCCAACCTGGGAATCATCCTGGACTCAGAGCTCAAAATGGACCGCCAGATCAACTCCGTCTCATCCTCCTGCTTCCACACCCTCCGTCTCCTACGTAAGATCTTCAAATGGATCCCCCTTGAACACAAAGACCGTCAATCACACCCTGGTCACCAGCAGGTTCGACTACGGCAACGCACTCAATGCCGGAATAAACAAAAACCTCACCCGCAAGCTACAGAGCATCCAAAACGCCGCCGCAAGACTGGTCCTCAACCTGCCAAGACACTGCCACATCTCCCAGCACCTGCGCACACTCCACTGGCTCCCCATCAAAGCTAGAGTCACCTTCAAGATGCTAACCCACGCACACAAGGCCCTCCACGACACCGGACCAGCATACCTGAATAGCCGAATCAAATTCCACGCACCTCAAAGGACCCTACGATCAGCCCAGCTCTCCTACGCCGTGGTCCCCCGCACCAGAAAGACCAGATCAGGAGACTGCTCCTTCTCCTTCTGGCCAGAGCCTGGAACGACCTTCCGTTCCACCTCAGACAGATAACATCACTCTCCATCTTCGCAAGAAACCTCAAAACCTGGTTCTTCGATAGACCCCCTCCTTGATGGACTGGAACCTGCGAACCCAACCCCCCAGCACCTTGAGACCCTTACGGATGAGTAGTCGCACTTAACTAACACCTGATTTGAAAAACCACACGGAGCCTAAAGCCACCTACCAGTGCACTGGGGTTCTGCTCACCTAAAGTTTCTGGATCCAATCTCACACCTGGAGAATATTCTAAGGTAAAAAATGTGCAGCTAGACAGTCTCCACCAGACAAGGCGTTACTGAAGGTGAGTAAAATTTTCTGATATGTGTGCATGTGTTTTTTTATGGGTGTGTATAAATTGTTCCCTTATTAATGTTTGGGTTACTTTATCTGAATGGTATCTGTATGTGTATACCTGTGTCTAAGTCTGGCTTGTGTATGTGTTTGCGCATGCCAGTTGTAGTATCCGGCTGGATACATTCTAGTGTTTCCCCGATGATGTATATACACTTCACACCCACCCACCACAGGCGTCACCAGTCAGGTGACCCTGATAATAAAAGGGGCAGAGCACACGGGCTCTGGGCCAGTTATCCACCCTAAGTATCTGAGTCTGTGTATCCTTTATCACGAGTATGTGTGCCTAGCGCCCGCCAACTCTACATTGGCAATGAGGGGCTGTGCCAGTGCGTGCAGCAGCCCAGAAGCTGTGGGAAAAGGGGGAGAGAGCTGCCCGTGCGGAGGGCCCCCCCTGTGAGTAGGCAAGAAATGCCAAATCGCCTGCGGGGCATGTGAAGAGCCCCAGGCGTGCGAGGTGTTCGGGAGCCCACCCCGCACCGGCGTGAAGACCCGAGGGGCGTGTAAAGGGGCGTGTAAAGTGCCCCGGGGTGAAGGTGAGGAGGTCGGGAGCCCACCCGCACCTCATGTGCGTGCCGTAAATCCACCCCCTGTGCAGAGGTGCCCGGTAGCCCGCGAGGCGTGTGTAGAGCCCCGGGGTGCAGTCGAGGTGGCGGGAGCCCACCCCGCCTCTGCAAAGTCTGCTGCCGACCTATCCAGCGTGAGGCCCGTGATGGCAGACTTGCAGCGCGAGCAGGGCCAGACTGCCAGGATGCCAGCCATCGCCGCAGACTGCAAAAAGTGAGTGGCGATCAGGTGGCAGAAGGCGAGCCCAATGCAGGAGGACGGAGAGTGGAGTAGCTAACCACTCCCCCGCCCCCGCAAGGAAAAGGGTGCCCGGATCAGAGCCAGAGGTCCTCGGCACCCGCTCTAGCCCCCAGCGCAGCGAGTAACGAGGAGGAGACAGCAGGCGGCCTGCTGCGGAGCAGCATCAGGTTTTAAAAATGAAAGTGACTCACCGTGTTGAAGCGGAGTTCTCTGGTCGTACCTGACGGCCTGCATGTGCCCTGGGAAGCAGCCATGCATGTGGCTGTAACTGGCCGAGGAGAGAAACGCCGTCGGCGTAGGGGCAGGAGAGCAGCCTCCGGTGCGAGTGTCCCGCACGAAGAGGAGGGTGCACATGTGGCTGGTGAGCACTAAATAAAGCCGCGCTCGCATGCCGAGAGGTTCCCAGTGCAACCAGGGGACACGAGATTGCAGGAAGGCGGCAGGAGCGGCCGCGAGAACAAAGTGGCAGCAAGGCGAGGCCCGTAGCGGGTGTAGAGCTGCCTGGAACTAGTGCCACAGCTGGCTAGAAAAGCAGCCACGTCCCACCAGAAGGAAAACAGAATTTGGGACAGCGAACATGGTTTGAATGAAAGGATAGGAAGACCCTTAAGACTGTGCCATTTCATTGTGGGAAGGAAGTAAGCGAATCCCACTCGACAAGGGTACCTGGAGGCGCCTGGGGGTGTCGAGCAAAAGGAGAAAAGAACCATGAAGACAGAGACTGCCTGCAGGCAGCATCAGGCTCAAAGCTAAGCAAGAGGGACAGCCAAATACCCAAACGCAGCAAAGGAACCCTGAAAGCAATACTGCATCCACCCCAGCGAGGAGTGTGCAGGACACTGGCAAGTAAGAGACATTGGAGGTAGAGGACATTGAAACGTGCGTGAAGGTATGCGGTGATGCCCACTGGCGAGAGATGGTCACTGCAGTAGTAAGGAGGACAGTGAAGCACTGCACGCGGACACTGGGCAGAAGCCAAAACAACAGCCCAAAGCAGCAAGTCTCAAAAGGGACCGAAGGGCGCAGTCAGAAGCGCGCTAAAGCAATGCGACTGCGGAGAGAAGAAGTGGTTGCGCAGACCACTAGAAGCACGAATACCCGAAGGAGGAAGAAGCCGACCTGCCAGATGACCGCAAGGAGGAAGAAGCCGACCTGTCAGATGGTCGCAAGGAGGAAGAAGCCGACCTGTCAGATGGTCACAAGGAGGAAGAAGCCGACCTGCCAGTTTGTCGCAAGGAGGAAGAAGCAGACCTGCCAGATGGTCGGAAGAAGCCGACCTGTCAGTTGGTCGCAAGGAGGAAGAAGCCGACCTGCCAGATGGTCGCAAGGATGATGCCGACCTACAAGTAGTCAGAGAGCGAAGTGACCTGCAAAGAGTCGGACAGAGAGAAGAGATCTGACAAGAGGTCCAACAAGAAGAATGAAGAAGAGGTCCGTGAAGAGAATGACCAAGGAGGTGTCCATGAAGATGACCAAGGAAAGGTCCGCGAAGAGGACCAGGAAGAGACGTGAGAGAAGTCTAACGACATCAACTACAAGTCAGAAGTAATCAAGCGAGAGAAGGTCGCGACGACAGGTCCAGTCATAGATCGAGGTGAAAATAGTGTCCTAGGGGAGGACAAGACCAGGGAGACACGTGTGGAGTGCATGCTACACGGAGAGGCCTGGTTAGGGTAGACCAGCAGGAGAGAAGACCAGACCGCGTCGCGAAGGAAGGAAAGAGAAGACAGATCTTGAGTGGCAAGACGCCATGGCAAAGGAAGAAAGAAGAGGAGAAGAGGAAAGAGGTGTGCGTGACAGGTCAACTCACACACCAGAAGGGAAACACCCGAAAGGAAAAGTGCAAAGGTGCATGAACATCCAAACACAGTACCTGGAGAACATCGGCATCACTGGGAGTAGACATCCACGAGCGAATCCTTAGATCACCTGGTGATGACAGAGGCGAGCAGGCCGGTCCCTTGGTAACAACTACCTCTGGGATGGAACAGACACAGGACCGCAGAAATCCAAGGGGCAGAGGCCTCTGGGACACCGGTGGCAGTGGGTCCCAACACGAGAGATGGACTGTTGAAGCTCGCTCTGGAAATCCTGGGAGGACAAAGGTAGCATGCAAAGGAACAAGTGCCAACAACACCCTTTTCAGGTGGAGCTTCGGCAACGGAGAGAGGACCCGTAGCGATTCCTCCAACGTGGTTGGAGCGACAAGGCGGCAGTCCACCGGTCCAGTGGAAGCCTGCCAGCAAAGGGCCTCCGGGTCGTCCGGTGAGAGGGGACACCCACGAGAGAGGGGTATCCGTGAGAGGGATACCCTGCAACTGAAAATCCCGTTGGAGATATTCACCAGTGGGAGAAAATACTTCAACCAGGACTATACAGTGTAAATTATCACATAACTGATCCACCATCATTACATCTACACTTTCACTGGATGTGGAATAGGAAGAGAGAGACTGTAGAGCACACTTCCACGCTGTGTGTCCAAAAAGAGGTTACATCCCCAGGGCACCCCGACATCGTGCCAAGGAGAACTAGTGACCCCGGCTGCAAGGATACCTTCGTTGGCGGTTGGCCAGCAGCGGAAGAGACTACGTGGAAGTCGTTATTATTGTGTTGCATTTTGTTTACAAATTATATTCTCTCTCACAGGTTCGAACTTCATTGTTTTGACCTTTATTAAAGTTTGGGAGGGATGTAGTATCCGGCTGGATACATTCTAGTGTTTCCCCGATGATGTATATACACTTCACACCCACCCACCAAAGGCGTCACCAGTCAGGTGACCCTGATAATAAAAAGGGCCGAGCGCACGTGCTCTGAGACAGTTATCCACCCTAAGTATCTGTGTATCCTTTATCACGAGTATGTGGGGGACCTAGCGCCGCCAACTCTACACCAGTGTTTTTTTGTGTGGCTGTTTTGGATATATCTGGTGTTGTTACTTTATGCCCCAGTTGGCTTCCTATCTCTCTGTGAGTGTGTCCATATTTGACAGATGGTGCAAACGTGCATGTCTCTTTTGTATATGCCTGTGTACACAGCTGTGTTCAGCAGTGATTGGCCAGCCTCAGCATCCTTTCACTGTGTATTTTGTTTGTGTGTGCACGTATGTGTCTATATTGGTGCAATCACACTTCTGTTAATTATGGGTGCGCTATTTAGCAGTTTGCAGCTGGCCACCTCGTCCTTGGTCTGTGCATATGCGGTTTTGGCTTCACGTTTGCTTGTGTGCGTTTATATTTGTGTAAATTGATGACCCCCAAGTGGAAAAAATTGGGGAATTCGAAGCGACATAGCCGCCTATCACTGACGTGTTATTCCAGGCCGTTCAAATACCCAACGAATCCATAAATGGACGTCAAGCTCGCTCTATAGGCTCTTTTACAATACGAGGTAGAAATATAGGCCAACCATCAGTTTGAAAATTCACCAGCCGCCGTCTGAGGAAAACCTTCTCACCTTTGGATTTCGGTAGTTGGAGTTTCCCAACCGTGCTCCTGCGCGTGGGTGCCTCGCACGGCGTCGTCGCCTCGAACAAATGGTGGTATAGTGAACTCCTCCTGGAATTTCCTATGTTCCGAAGCGCCTCTTTGTCGTGCCCAGCAGTGCGTAAGTTTTAACAACGGTATTTTCTAAAACTAACTTGCCGTTTCTCCAGAGAAATCTGTGCTGCTTTCCAATTATCCTCTCACCTGAGGGCAATTCCGCATCGCTTCAAGTCACTCTCGGCGAAGTGTTGTGGAAGCGCTTGTGCGCCATCTACTGTCCCATTCGTGTATTACCTCATTTGTTATTAGGTCTCGCCTAGGGTCGCCGGGCGCGCACTGCTTGCTCTGCGAGATCTATTGTCATCGTTGCTTTTGCTTTAGGAGGTGGGGGTAGAAGCTCCGCCCATGCTTTCTATTGGCCAGGGTCATCCTTTACGGTAAAGGCCGGCCTATGATAAAAAGTGAAGTTTTTTGGTGACCTCCCTTACTCCTTTAAGTCCCGCCCACCTGGACTGGATTGTTTCCTTGTGTCCTTAGGAATCTTTCCTTTTAAACTACTGCCACTTGCAGGTGGCGTTCCTGCACAGGACACATGGGCATTTTAAGAAGAATAAATAGCGGGTGGCTTTTTTTTTGTTTTTTTCTGAAGGCGGTCTTCCTTGCTTTCTAATCAGTTCTCGATTCCCCTTCGATGCACCGACTGGTGTGTGCTCATGGCCAGTCCACATGTCAAATATCTGACCCTTATCAGGCACAGCACTCAAATAAAGCAGCTGACGACCCAGATAAAGGTGGGGCAGACCCACGGGAGACCCTTTCCATTCTCCTGCATCTGCAGCCATAACTCCCGCTTTCCACTGCGCTGGTGGAAGACACGAGAAAACTGCAGGCCGCACGTTCACGGCGGCAGGATTTAAAAGGTTTGAGTACAATATGTTATACTCCGATGTTTAGTGCCAGAGAGGGGCTCTTGGCTTTGGCGATTTTGATCCAGCATAGGCAAACTTTCATTGCATGTTCTCAACTACTGCACTCGCTTGTCGACCACTAGTGGCATAGATTGTGCTAGAGTTTTTTTTAACACGTTTATATTGAGAAAGTTTAAAACAAAGGATAGTTTGAATCTGAAAGACTATCTAACCTCGCGTTGAAACACCGTTTTTTTAAACCAAGACAAGACAGGAACCGCCCAAGTTAAAAGCGAGTCGCAGTGGAATCTTCTGAACTAGGCTTAAAGTTGTACCTACAGTAACCGTGCACTTTGCCAAATCTAATTAGACCGCAGTAATATGCAGAGAAGAATGTGTGCTGGTCGCCCACACAGTTCTTTGATTTGTCAGCAAAATGAAACAGATGCTGCCAAATCAGTGCTGGTGCGCCAATTTGTTGCGACTCTAGAACGTTCAGTAAAGATTTCTGAAACCAGATGTGACTTCAGTTTACAGGAATGGCAACAAGAAAAAATGCTAACTTTAAATAAAACTACCTTTCCCTCTAGCGCTGCTTAAGTAGTGGATTGTAGTTAACAAATATAATGTGGTCACCCACTTCGCGGCACACAGTCTGACTTTGCAGTTTGTTCCTACACGCCTCCCTCTCTAGGCAGACTTTGGTCCATGAAAAAGCATAATAGCACAAGGAAGTAGCAAGGCTCCTCGCCTTTCTGTGCATCGGGCAGTAAACAATGGGGTGTGGCTTGAACGCCGATGAGGACAGTCGCGTGAGCAGAGGGCTCTGCGCTGACCTCACCGTTTATCCAGCACGGAGAGCCGGGCTGGCTCTCATGTGACCCTGGGAGAGCTCCTCTGGATGCGGGGACCTGCACAGTCCAAGATTGTGTGCTCCGTTGCCGCCTGACGCCAAGCTACGAAGCTCGGAGGTGAGAGACTTGGCCTGCGTAGGCAAGAAAATGGCGGCCGTCCCCACAGTCCGATCTATGAAGGGGGACCAGGAGGAGGCATAGACTGACGCCCTAGAGAGGCGAGAGCTTTATCCCTTTGAGAGCTGCTGTGCCAGGCGCCTGCAGCGGAAACCTGCTCCCCCCCTGTTGGCTGAACGGAAGGTAGGACAAGTGGTGGCAGCGCGGCCCCTGGGGGATCCCGGAAACGCCCGGCTGCAGCAGCGCAGTGGTTTGCTGCTGGAGAAAAGACGGGGCGGACCGCGCTCTGCCTGGCGATCTATTGGAAAAAGACAGGCGGGGGTCCCGGCTCCGGCGGCCCATAGATGGTCATTGAACTGATACCGGGGGCGAGGTGGGCCCCTACGCTCGGTCACCCTGGGCGAAATAAGCTGCTGCCTGGTTGCTTGGCCGCGAATGGAGATCCGGGCCTGGCTGCTGTGAGACCCCGCTCTACCCTGCGGGCTGGGGCAAACGGCGAGGGCCGCAACACGGCACTGGGGGACCCTGACTTCACGAGCTCGGAGCGACGTGGGACTGCCCGCAGTCTGGCCAGTACGCAAAAGTGTGGATTTGCTGGACACCCCAGCGAGAGTGGGATACTGCGACGGAGCTGCTTGGGAGCTAAGGACTGACCTTCGGAGCCGACGGTGGGGACTGTGTGCGACGCGGCTACCCGCCTGGCAGCGCAGGAGTGACCTGAGGTACTTTGAGGCCCCAGAGCTGGAGACGTGTCCGCCCTGGCGTGCCGTGGTGATTGAGGGTGTGGCGACACTGGTGGGCAGGAGTGGTTACCCCCTGTGACTTGAAGTGGCCTCGAACCCGGGATCTGAGTTTTGCTCAGTGGCTGATTGTTGGGCCCTTCTCCCGTGGTGGCTAGATCTGTGGACCAGAGGACTCCGCTGGGCTATCTCAAGAGTGCAGAATTATTGACGGGGCCGCTGTGGTCTGGTTGGGCCTGATGCTCCCTCATCTGGCGACCAGAGGTTTCGCCTAAGGGTGGACTGCCCAGTTGGGTCGCCTACAGAAAGCGGAGACGGGTGAGGACCCCCGGGAGCGTTGTGGATGGTAAGGGCTAGTGGCTCGGAGAACTCGTACCCCCATCTTGCGGGAGGTCCTGTGTTACTGGACTAAGGGGGGTGTTGGAAGGTGAGACCAGGACCGGGGGCCAGGTAGACTGTCTCCCATGGGAAAGCCACGAGGCCGGCAGGGTGGGGCACCCCCGGAGCCGGAGAATGAAGCGGTGGAGCAGCAGAAGTAGGATGTGATTTACCCACCCCCGGAGGGGTTGATGCAACAACAGGTAGACCAGATCCTCCGAGCTATCACGGAGACAAAGTAGGCGCTCCAACAGGACATTGCTCAGGTGTTGCTGGGGCTGGGACTCCTGCGGGCAGATCATGGGAAGCTGGCCGACCGAGTGAAGCAGGCCGAGGCTACCCGGGAGGTTTTAGAACCGGCTCAGAAAGCAATGGATGTCCAGATGGGAGAAGTCACTCGCATGCTTCAAGTGCTGGAAAGGAGGGCCGAAGAAGCCAAAGGGCGTAATAGACGGAACAACGTAAGGGTAGTGGGCCTTCCGGAAGGAGTGGAGGGAGACAGCATGATTGGCTACCTGGAACAGTGGCTGCATACCGAGGTTGCACCGGAGGGTCTGACGCCATTCTAGACCCTGGACAGGGCGCACAGGGTGCCTGCCCGTCCGTTGGCACCTGGGAGACCACCCAGGCCTGTGGTGGCCCGCTTGCTCCATTATAAAGACAGGGACCTCCTGCTCCAGAAAGCACGCACCGCAGGCCCCTATAGAGTGGACAATAATAACGTGTCATTGTTCCTGGATTATACTTTATATGTACAACACCATCGTGCCTCGTTTCTGGCGGTCAAGAAGGCCCTCCGAGACAAAGGCATTCAATATTCCCTGATGTTCCCGGCACGCTTGCGAGAGACACTGGATGGCAAAACATTCTTCCATAACGATCCTGATGAGGCATGGAGCTGGTTGGAAACCTACCGGGCGGGGACGGATGGAGCAGGGGGCGCTGGAGGGCAGAAAACGGAGGCACCACGACGGCGCCGTACAAGGCGTACCAGAAGACGGCATCCTTGGACACAAAAGCCTTCCACGACACAGACGGAGAGAGAGATGTCGGCAGCCCTGCAGGCAGTGACAGAGATCTCACAGGCGAGCGGCACAACACTGCTGGGAGTGACTGACTCGGAAAAAGGGTCGGCAGGGACGGATTCGGATGGAACGGACGCAGGGAGTGTTCCTCAACCACATGTCACTCCAGGGACGGCGGACGAGATTGTTGATGCCTGAACTTATGCAGTGTCTCCAGTGACTAGTAAGTGGTGTTGATTGGTCTTAGCACTGTAGCCTTTGGATGGGGGTGATGGGGAGAGACTTGGCGGTTAGGTGGCCTTGAGCAAGAAGACATTTATGCTGTGCAGTTGGTCACCCAACTGGGGGCCCTCCCGAGGGAGAGGAGAATTCCTTTTGGTTATAGTGGGGTTTGGTGTTCGGAAACAGTGAGGCCGCGGACCGGATCTTCTTGGCGATAGAGCTCCCCCCTTAGTTTCACTCCTAGAGTGAATCCCTGGTAGCTACCAGAGGGACTGTTAGTGGATAGTTTGGATGGGTACTAGCTGTTTAGAGCCTGTTCTGGGGTGGGGAGGTGGGGGAAGTTTGGGGATTGTTATTGGGGCAGTTAGAGCCACCGGTGTTTAAATGCATGAAGTGCAGTTATGGAACAGAGATAATCAGTACTATGGGGGCATCACCGGAGTTCAAATGTATTACGTGGAATGTACGGGGATGCAAACGATGTTGAGATGCCACAGGGTTCATGCTTATTTAGTGCGTAGAGGGGTAAAGATAGCTTTCCTCCAAGAAACCCATATGGACCGTGTTGAAGGCCAGGTATTGCAGCGCTAGTGGAGGGGGCAGCTTTTTTATACAACGTATTCTGCTTTTGCTAGGGGTGCACTGGTTTGGGTGAGGGCGGGAGTTCCCTTCCAACCGACTCAGCAAATCGTGGATCCTGATGGGAGGTTTGTGGCTGTTATGGGGAGGCTGGATGGGAGGGACGTGACATTGTGCAGTGTGTATGCCCCTAATGTGGAACAGGTGGCTTACTTTGCTCAGTTATCCGGGAAACTGGTGTAATTCCTGACTGGTTCAGTGATCTTGGGGGAAGATTTCAACTCAGTCACAGATATTGAGCTGGATAGGTCCCACCCTCTGCTACCCCGGGTCCCCATACATAAGCTTTCGAAACTCCGTAGGGACTGGCAGACCGAATGGGGACTGATAGATACATGGCGGGCGCAACATATAGGGGAGCGGGACTATTCTTATTACTCTTCCCTACATGACTTGCATGTGCGGCTCGACGCAGTGTTGTGTTCCTCGGACGTTCATGCGCTGGTCCGCCATAGTGAGTACCTGGCAAAGACAATATCGGATCATAATCCACTACTCTTGGCGTTGAGATGGTCTCGGGGACGGCCTGCAATCCCTACCTGGCGCTTACGCCTGGAGGCTTTGGAAGACCAGGTGTTCTGCACAGAGGTTCAGGAGGGCATAGAGCATTATTTCCTCGAGAATGAGGGGACGGCTTCGACCCTGGCCCTGGAGTGGGACGCCTTTAAGGTGGTGGTATGGGGCTTGTGTATTGCCAAAACAGCGGGAGTGCGGAGGAAGCTTTTGCAGGATATAGAGAGGGAGGAACAGCGGCTGCGTCGGGCAGAGAGGGCTCACTCTGAGGACCCGGGAGCACAGGCCGAAGTCTTAGCTGCGAGAGAGGGAGTGGCGACGCAGGTAGAGAGGTTGCGCTGCTTTGACCACAGAGAGTATTTGGTACGTGCACACGCGGAGAGGGATAAGGTGGGTTCCCTCCTGGCATGGCTGGCCAACCCGGCCCAAGGGGTACGCCCATCCTGGCTTTGTCCACCTCAGCGGGTACACCGGAATATACCCAACAAGGGATTAATGAGATGCTCTTGACATTTTATAAAGACCTGTACGAGAGTAAGTTGCGGGGAGCGTGTGATGGATTGGATGAGTTCTTGGCCGATATACGACTGCCGCGCCTTGAGGCCGACCAGGGAGACATGTTGGGGCAGGAGATCACAGTGGGGGAAATTCGTAGTGCAATAAAACATATGGCGCGTAGGAAAACCCCGGGGGCAGATGGTCTACCGAATTAATTTTACTCGACATATGTTGATATCCTGGCCCCCAGATTGTTGGCGGTTTATCGAGAAGCCTGGGATTTGGGGAGACTGCCAGATTCCACGTGCAAGGTTATCATTATCCCATTGCTGAAATCGGGTAAGGTCTCGTTGTCTAGGTCAGCTTACCGCCCATTGTCAATATTAACAACTGACTACAAGATTTTGAGTAGGATACTTGCGACTCTGCTTCTTCCCTATATGGCGCAACTTGTCCATTCTGACCAGGCGGGCTTTATCCCAAAGAGCAATACCGCGACTAATGTACGACGCCTTCTGCGAATTTTGGGTGAGGACCATAGCGAGACCCCTGCCGCGGCGGTTCTCTCAGTCGACATTGAAAAGGCGTTCGACAGCTTAGAGTGGCAGTATTTGTATTGGATCCTACACACGTTCGGACTTGGGGACTCCTTTGTAGGGTGGATGGCACTCCTTTATAAGTTGGCGACAGCACAAGTGCGGACGGGTGTGACGATCACATCAGCCTGCCAGGTTGGGCGGGGCACGCAACAGGGTTGCCCGCTCCCCCCATTGTTATTTGCCTTAGCCATTGAGCCTCTGGCCTCCCATGCCCGGTTGGGGAGGCACCATCCTGGTTTATGCCTCCGTGGGGACATGCGTTCATCTCCCTCTATGCGGACGATTTGTTGATCTTTCTCGCGGACACGGATATGGCTTTGGAGGGCGCACAACACTTGCTCACAGTGTTTGGGCAGTACTCGGGTCTGAGGGTGAATTGGGCAAAGACTTGCTTGTTTCCGGTGGCGCCGGCTGTGTTTAACCCTTCGCAGGTGGCAGGCATCCGTTGGGAACCCCACTGTTTACCTTACTTAGGCACCAACGTTTATCATACCCCCGAGGATTTGCTGGAGGGTAATTTGGGTCGGGCTATACGCGGGGACAGTTTTGGGCTTTGGTAGCGGGTCGGGTGGCGCTCCCGCACTTATTGTATTATTTTCAGACATTGCCGATCTGGGTGCCGGGATCCATCTTCCAACAGCTCCGCTCTATGGCTGTAGGGTTTATCTGGAGGTCGGGCAGACGGGTTGCTATGGCTACTATGACGCACCCGAGAGCTGATGGGGGTATGGCAATGCCGGACTTCGAGTGGTACTATTTAGCAGCGCAATTACAATGGCTCACCCAAGTTGTGGCTCAGGAGTTCCGGGGCCCGGATGGCCCCAAAGGGTGGTGGGTCCCACGCTATATCTTGTCCTTTATAGTGCTTCAGCAGAAGATGCGTCTTGAGCCGCCCACTGCTGAAGAGAGGACGCTGCGGTTGTGCTGGAACCGGAACCAGCGCCGGGCTGGATTCACTCGCCCGTATGCCCCGGAGATACCACTAGGCATGTGCACGGCGGGGATTGGACGGCACTGGCTAACTGGGAAGATTTGGGAATACAAGTGCTAGGAGACCTCTACGAAAACGAAACCCCGTTGTCATTTCAGGCCCTTCAACATAAATATGGACCGTTGCGCACGTTGCAGGGGAAGTGGGAGGTGGACCCTGGCAGGGAAATCCCTGAAAAAACATGGGCCCAGTTCATTAGAAGAGCCTGGAAGAGCACGAGGAATGCTAGATTTCAATTGATACAATTCTATGTCCTACATAGGGCGTACTTGACACCAGCCAAGCTTAATCAATATTTTAATGCGGCCGCTCAGTGCCCGAGATGTAGATTGGAGGGTGCCGACTTCCAGCATATGATGTGGGGATGTACGAGTTTGGGAACGTATTGGAAGGAAGTGTTGGAATTGCTGTGTAGTATAACCGATCGTACGATAGAACTAGATCTGGGCACTTGTTTACTGCACTGGTTCCCACATACCGCTAAAACTAAAGTAACAAGCACATTTTTAGACCTGGGCCTCGTATTAGCCAAGAGGGAAATTACAATGCATTGGAAATCAGCAAGGGGGCCGGGAGTGGGGAGATGGCGGGCGGAACTGCTCAAGTGGGCACAGAGTGAAGGTACACTTAGATTACAACAGGCCGCATGCACTAATAATGACAAAGCGCAAGAGGCGGCAAGGGCGTGGGAGGCTTTAGTTGCAACACTGCAGGCTCCAGAAACATGTTCGGATGAGGTATCGGACTTGGAAGACAGGAGGGACCCAACTGGCACTGTGGCGCAAGGAGAATGATCCAGGGAACGGTCAGTGGGACGGATGGTGATCTCTAATGAACATGTATGCCTTGTACTGCATTACTGCTGTTCAATATTGCTATTGTACTAAATTCTGATGCACCCTAATTGTTTATAGAACATGCTATGGAGGCACACCGGTGGCGGAGGGAGGGATGTGGGCGGAGGTCACAATGAGAAGCGATTTGAGATATATTATGCTGTCAAATGCCCATTTGATATTGCTTTGCTGCTCATGATGATGGTTGTTTGAAAATCACAAAAAAAAAAAAAAAAAAGGGCAGTAAACGATTGGTCACACCTCTCCCGCAGCTGCCGCCTGCCTTCATGTATTGCGCTCTCACACTAAGCTGTCGAAGGCCTGCAGCGTGGGAATCGTTTTCGGTAGATCGATGAAAGTACACCAGTCCTGGAAAGCCACAAACTGAGCACACAAACAGTTGTTTATTGCATTTGTTGTTTAAGGCCTTCCTTAAATTCATCGGAGTTTTCCACCAGCAACAGAGCTGCGTTTATTTTCCAACTGACAATAAACTTTTCTAAAACGTTATTTTTGCAATTCGATCCCCATTTGAATAACTCTCAAAGGATATCCTGGCATACATTTTTAGGAGACCATATCTGTGGCTTCTGCAGAAGTGTATCGATTAACTGCTGCACGTTCTAATACTACACTGAAGACGTCTGCGTGTTCATTGTGTAGTGTCAGCATGCAGCTGCTTCTGGACGCTGTCCCAACAGGGTGGGTTGAGAACAAAGCACCCTCCGACTCATTACTCGGGGAATACATTTTAAAACCCGTGGCCTTTACGTCTTCTCTGACACTCTGATGCTCTTCTAGTCTTCTGAAATGGACAAGCAAGCTTTCTCTTGCAAGTGCATCACTCCTCTGATATTAAAATGTATGTTCTGCGCCCAACAACTTATTAAAGACTTGTGTCAGCCAACAGTCTTCATACACTGCTTTCAAATGGTGTACGCCACATTTGTCCACAATACTTTATGTTGTATGTTCTTACTTTAGCTTCTAAGAAGCATCTTGTAAATTTCTCTAGCAAATTTACCTCTAAGTATCCACCCAGTTTCTCAAAATGTACCCGTTAACACATAGGTAAAAGACATTGTCATTTACAATGCCAATAGCTCTAACTAAAACAATTGCGAGACCTATTGCATTTTTAATGCTTGTTGGTACGTATTGTTAACTATATTTTTTTTCAGGTGGAACTCGGCTATCTGGTCGGATATCGGTGCTTTATATTTACAATTAGCTTTCTGCAAGCTTCGCAGAATAAGTAATGGTAACATTGCGTTCTAAAGAGATTGTTCTCTTTAACACCATTAAATATGATTTGACTGCTAGTGCTTCCCACCATCTAGGGAAACACAATTGTTAGCTTGCGCTGTGCCTGAGAACATATTGTTTTTAATATAAACTTAAAAGGACTTCCATCCCACCTCCTCTTTCCTGGCTTCTCATTGGCTCCTGTGCGTGCCACTTACCTTTCCTCCATATCTATTGGCTGTAGCATATTTTCGTGCATTTACCAATCCATGTTTGCTTCTCTGATAAGTTTTCCGCCACCGTAATACTGTTAACATTGCTTTGGCGGTACTATATTTTCAAAAAGGCTTGCCTTTTACTCTTGCAGCATATTTATATAATAATGTATCACATGGAGAGATTCATTGATTTGCATAGAATCACAGGATGTTGGTGGTGCCACCGGGATCCCCAGCTCTTGAGTCAGCAGCTCTAGCCACTGTGCCACATCCTCTCCACTCCTGTGTTATCTGTCAGGGAGCGCTTTCCCTCTGATGATTGATGAAAATAGCTCTTTATTCATTACATAGGCGTAACCAATGCATTACCAATGCTTTGTAAGCTGTAGTCCATTTTTCCTAGTTTCAACTTACTTGCAGTTTAAGGTGGAAACAGGAATGAAACCCATGGGCAACACCAGAAAGCTATACATTTCTATGTAGACAACATTCTGAATTTAAGGAGTCATTGTGTAGATCAGGGGTCTCCAACTGTTACTGTAATGAGAGCTACTTCTGATCAGTGAAAATCGTCATGAGATACTGAAGGCCAAGTAACTTGTGCATTGTTGCTGGACACCCCCTCGCCCAGCTTTGTTGACTTTAAACCTAATGTCCATGGAGATCGATACTTTGAACAAAATACTGTGACTAGAGTTACTATGATAGGGCTACCGTATGCATCAATGAGTGCATGGTCTGTGGGGATGTATCTACATGTGTGTGAATGAATGGGATATATGTGTATCGGTGACTGAGAGCCTGTGTCGTATATACTTGTGGCACAGGACTTGCCTTTCATGATATGTGGCACTGTTACATGTACAACACAAACATGAAACCACTTTTTGTTTTTTAAATGAGAGAACTTTAAAGTGCAGAAAAATATTCATGATATGGAACATTTTTCTGCAGTTTAAATTTCTCCCATTTTAAAAGAAAATTGCTGTATTTTTCAGTTATAAATATGGCAGTCTGTCTACCAGCCACTGGGCGCAACATTCCTGTTTGTGTAAATATGACACTTTGAAATATGAGAAAATTCAACTTAAGAGTTAACTTCATGTGTAAATGCATTACATTAAACTCATCATTTTAATTTTCTCCCATGTCAAAGTGTCTTTACAAACAGGTGGCATATTACTCCCAGTGGCCTGCACACACGGAGCCATATTTATAACAGTAAAATACAGGCATTTGTTCAAATGTGAGGAATTTAATGTGAAGAAACATGCTTCATAAAAAATTAGAATTTAATTAGCTTAATTTAAAGTAGAGAAAAACATTAGGACAAAGTTTCATATAAAAATTTCATTCCACTTTTAATTTCTCCCCTTTAAAGGAAAATTATTATTTTTCAGGTATAAATGTGTCTACCAGCCACTGGGAGCAAGAGGCCAGCTGTTTGTAAATGTGTCTCTTTGAAAAGGGAGAAAATTAAAATGAAGAGTAAATTAATCATTAAGTTAAGTCTTCATTTGAATTTTCTCTCATTAAAAAGCATTCATAAATATAATTGTATTCTCATGCTCCAATATTGAGTTAAGAACACCTTTTATTTAAGAGTTAAATACCTTAGTGCTTCAGTTCTGAACGTCTGTGACCCACATGGTTTATAAATCTTAGTGGAGTACTGCTGATTAGCAGGCTCAGCTATCCGCAACTTGATAATGTAAAATAAACATACCCTTTTCTCAACTTTACAAGGAAAATGCAACACTTATTTATTGCAGTTCTTAGTTAAAAATGAACTCAAGGCTGGGAACTACTCTGAAGGTTTCTGCGAGCTACAGATAGCTCGCGATCCACTGGCTGGAGACATGTGGTGTAGATCCTTTAAGGGTTTTCTAAAGATATAAACAATTAAATAAAAAAAGCAAATGTGCAGGGGAAAAACAGACATTAGTGACAATTTGTCACGATGGCAGACTTGCAAACGTATGTATTTCTAAAACATACATAAGATACTGAGTTTAGAAATAATGGTGATTTGTACACCTCTGAATTTGTGGTTACCCATACAATCGTGATTCAGAGATCATGTTGCAAAGTTTCTTCTTTCTTGCACACTGGATTACATTTGTAAGCCACAAATAAAGGCATGAGAAAGAAGAACCAGGTGTAACCAAAGCACGGGGTAACTCACATGGACTCGCTACAAAAGTTCTACGCTGGTGAAGCAGTACAGATTCTCAACTGGCACAGTAGAGCACCACCTAGCACCAATGATTCAGAATGGCTCCCAAAATTAATTCCTTGACTAAGTCTGGTGTCTGAAGTAAGAGAGTACATGATGAATTTGCAGGGGCAATATGAAACTATAATGTAAGATTTCCTTACCTCAGTCCTAAAGCATCTAAATCTATAGTTTAAGAGGTCTGGCATCAATTAATACCTTTTAAAAGTCCATAGGCAAAGACAAAGTAATTAAGCACGTCCAAATCTCTGTTTTAGTATTATTACCATTACAAAAGCAGTATGCTAAGGGACTTCATTCTTCATTGGTTTCTAAATTAAAGAAGTTGAAGATCATCATATTGTGCCTTTGTTTACAGGTTCTTGATTCAGTGCTTAATTACAGTCAAACAATTAAATACTTTACCCTTTCTGAAGCTAGCTGAGCCCACTTTTACAACGTATAGGGCTATCTGGCAATGTTATCCTGGCATACATTTTTGCCCACTTTGGAAGGCTTGTTTTTTGAGGAACATCAGGGCCGTCACTTCTAGTCTGCATGTGCTCTTGGCCCCTTTACACTTGTTTTCATGTAATTCATGCCAATGATCCAAATTTTCTTCAAAATCGTTTTATTGTCAAGCTTCAGAAGCATACAATCGTAATGGTAATGCATATGATACATAAAGGGTTAGGCATTTGAACCGCTCAAAAAATGATTTTTTTTCCTACTACTCCTCTTCATGACAACGTTTCAGGACATTCCCCATCCCAACCAGAAATGAAGGGTAACAAGAGTGATGTCTTAATGATCCAACTTCTCAACCATACACGTATAATTTAAGGAGAGCACGAACACATTGAAAGTGACTGTCCTTGCATTAAACAGTACATAAGTTACATTTAGATAGCGCTTCACATCCTAGCTAGGTGCCTAGGTATGAACAGTTAGCACGCTACACCCCAAGACTGTGCTCGTTTGGAAGAGTGTTGACTTGTAGTGGGGTTTACAGGGGAACCATTTTTGTTTCATACGTGTGCGACTGTGAGGTGAAGCGTAGACAGCATACTGGCTTGGGGTCTCCAACCTTTTCTGTATTGACAGCTTCTTATGTTCAATGAAATGCATGGAGAGCTACTAATATTATTAGTGTTGTATATTCTAATTTTTTTTATATGTATATTAATTCAACCAAGCAAAAGAATTCTTATTTAATAAGCTGGGCTGCACACAGGTGAGCTACTCAGAGGTAGCTCGTGAGCTACTGGTTGGAGACCCGTGCATGGACCCAGTAGAAATACATCATGCAGACTAACACAGTCTTCCGCATAAGCATTAAATTAGGAATCAAAACCATACAGTTTGTGCCTCGAAGCGCAACATCATGAAAGTAGTCCAAACATTTACCTCATACCCCTGTATGTTTCCCTGTGTAGCCTCGGGTTCTATAGACTGACTCTTATGCCAGGGCACAATAATCCATATGCAGGAGCCACTCTGCAACTGTAGGGAGGCACAACTGCCCTCCAGTGCTTCGCAGTATCCCTCTTGGCCACAAAGCAGCCTATATCCACGGTTTGTTCCCATTTGACCCATCTCATCCATGATAGATACCTAAAAGGGTCCTCTGGGGAGCAGGCAACACTGGGAAGCGCAAGGTGGTAGGGACCCTGAATCAGAATGGGCGAACTTGTGGGCAGTTCCAAGTCCTATGCAACAAGGATTTCACCCTTGACCCACAACGGGAACACATTTATGTTGGGGATTATTTAATTCCATCAACATTTGGTTTATTTGGGGTATTACCCCTTGAATACATTTAAAAAAAGGAAAATTCATTACCTATTTTCAACAATAAATTAGCAACAATGGCGGAATAAACAATATATTTAAAATCTGGTATCATAAAAATCAATACAATATATGTACGCCGTCCCATAATAATCTTCATTTAATTTCTTTTTGTATAGTTGCTCAGAGGTGTAGTATATTAAATGAAAATATTTTAATTATACCAAGCACAAACCAGAGGAAATTGCCGGTGTTCAAGCAGCCATCTTAGCTTCAAGCCAATCATAAGTGTTGTGCCTGGTTGAAGAGGTGCCTAAAGCGTTCAGCCTGAAGCGAGACAGGCCAGGACATATCAGTGTCGGCCGGTACGGCTCGCGGAGAGGGGGGGTCGCACACAACAGGGCACGGGTCAGACTGTCAAAATTAAACAAAAAGAAATAAACACTTTTGATTAGTCTGGGCGCTATGATTCGGCGCTCAGCTAGTGACGGAGGGCCTGGGCATGTTCTCCACACAGGCTGTAATGCAGCCTGCATGGAGAACAGGGAAACTGTGGATGACTGTTTTGAGCGGCACGATAGGGCCGGACAAACAGTCATTGGAGGGTTGTACCACTCCTTCCCTGCCCTGCAGTCCTGCCCCACCCCCTCACGCACTGTAACCACAGCATAATATTATTATGTTATTATCGTTTTATTTTTTCCTTTCTTTTACTGCTTCAAGGCAGAGGGGCGATGATCCTCTGCCTTAATGGAGGAGCCACAATTGGGGCATATGCTAGATACAGACTGCATAGAGCACGACAGAAAATATAAGTAGTTTCCCCTGGAGTGGCAACTGAGTGACCCCACATACTTGCTAAAAACAGGCAGCCAGGAGGGACAAATGGGTGACCCACAAGTATGCACTGGTTTTAGGCAGCTAGGCTAAATGCTCTATATTATTACCCAGAGGCATTTGAGCCGCCTACAGGTTTGCACTGCATACAAACAACAAGACATACAAGAGAGACAACCATCAGGTGATTAGACACGCTTTATAAATCTTGATTGATTGAAGAGAGAACCATTTAACGAAAAGCCAGCTCATTAAAAGTAGGACAGAGGACCAATCAAGAGCCCATCCAAGAATGATGTATAGTCATCCTTGGGTGCACTGTTAAAGAGCAGTCACGTTAAAAGCCGGTTCCCAAAGAATTGTCAGTGGAGAAGCCCACGTCGTGCACTAGTTAGAGGCAGACACAAAACGTGAGCTATAGGACCCATGATCTACAATGGGGAGAAAAGAGGAAAAGTGGGTTAAGAACAAGTCCTGCTTAAAGGGCAATTAGGTCAAAATGAGAAGTGGAAATGCAAAAGGGTGGAAAGGAGGGAGGCAAGGGGGAAGAGGGCTGGGAAAGGATAGAAAAGTGAGGTAAAAGTAGGAACCCCTCAGGAGGTCAAAGACACCTTGTTGAGAAGAAAGAATAGAGAGTGGAGAGAAGGGAAGAAGGTGATAAGGAAGCGAGAGGGGAGCAGGAAGGCAGAGACTGGGTTAGGAAGAGGCCTGGCTCTGGGCAAACTGATCAGACAAGAAGAAGAAAGTGTCAGAAGGAGGAAAAAAAGGCAGAAAGGAGGAAGGCAAGAGTGACAAGAGGAGCGATAAAAGAGGCAAAAGTGGAGTAAGGGTCAACTGCTCCAAATGAAAGGAATGGGGGCGGGGATGGAACAGGGGTGGGAAGGGCGGGTGAGGGAGAAAAGAAAGTTGTGGCAGATCGAGCAAACAAGGGACACCACAGAGTTCAATGCTAGTTCAGGGCACCCCCGATTTGCATGGTTGTCACGGCAGAGGTTGCACATGGTTATTCTGACGTTAGCCACTGCACAAGGAGATAGAACAAGCATAGCCTTTGCAGCATAGTACAGAAGGGTATACTAGTAACTCCATCCCTCTCCTATTCTCCAAGGTCCCAGTCCAGGCATCGTTTGCATTATGCTTTAAATTAAGTGAATAAGAGATAAATGCCCGTGTGCCTACCATCTTTTATCAGCATAACTCTGGTTGCTTGGTGAGGTTTTCCTCGTTTACCTGGTTTTGCATTTTCCTTGACAGCTATATAAATGTATTCGTCAGTAGGGCTCGGCATCATTCTTCTTGTAGGGGGGATGCTCAGCCATGGTGCAATTGGAGACCGACATGTTCTCTTTTCTGAATATCTTTGAACCTTAGTTTGGATACACACTAGGCATTTGCCCTGCAGATGATGCAGAAAGCCTTGAAGGCAGAGTATCTGGTTACAGAGAATCAGCAAAGCAATTAGAGAACCGAACCATTCTGTGCCCCTATCTCATTTGAAGTGTTCAAAAAACAAAATGAGGTAGAGGAACAGATATCCTAAACAGTCATGATAGGGTACATTTAATTATTCCTATATATTGGTTCAATATCCCATCAAATTCATATATATTTCTTAATAAATCACATTCATTATTCATTCCCGGTCAAAACCATATTTTATTTATTAATTCACATCTGGTTAGGACCAATAGTCTTTTTTCTGCCAACTTTAAAACAAACAATCAAACACAAATATATACACCATACATATAGAACACATACAAAATTACAAAAGATCAAAAATAATAATTTCCTAGACCCCAAATTTTTTCACAAGTTTCCGTTCCTAAAGTACATTGCGATCCACTGTGAGGTAATCCTATGCACATTAGAGGTATCCTCTCCACCTCAAAGAAAACGTTTTTGTGTGCAAGTCCGTTATTATATTTCAATTCAATATTCAACGGATTCCTCCTTCTCAAGTTGTCGACGCATTTCAGCCCTACTACTTGGGCATGATCAGGACTGGGGTACGAGGAACAACTGAAAGTATCCCTCATAGGGGTTGCAATAACCGAACCCCTGTGCACCGCGTCCAACTTGCAGTTGCAAGAAGAAGATCTTCGGGCTCCATGTAGCCCCAACCTCAAGCACCTCCAGTGACCAGAATCTTCAGCCACACCATATCATGTGCATCGTGGCCTGCATCTTTTGGTGAGCTGCTTGAGGTCCTCTTGCGACTCCAGTGCCTCCGGCCTGTGGGTCAACTTGAGAGTCACACTTGTTTCTTTTGGGCTCCCCTGATTGCTCAGGGCCTGCTCTGACTCCCCTGCCTTTGGTGAGTCCCCTGGACCTTGCTGGTCCCGACGTGGCTTCTTCTGATTCCGGCATGGCTTGCCTTTGTCAAGGCTTGTTGGTGCTCCCGCCATACACCGACCACTCAGCAATCGACATCCTTCGTGGGACAGCTCATGCACTGCTCCTCCTCAGCAACGCATGGTCCTCACAGCTGCAAAGTCAAGGTCATCTTCATCCATCCTGCAACACCAGACATCGGAAGGCATTCATCTTCCAAGTCTCCTGGTCACCTCTGAGTGACAGACTCTGTCCCCTCTGTTTGCAGGTACCTCTCATCAAGAATCCATCCTTGGATTCCACCGGACATTTTCTCCTTCTTCACCAGCGGCACTTTCCTGAAGTCCTCCATTGGGTTTCCGACACCACTTCACACGTACGCACCCGGCTTCCCTAGTGTAGGTAACGTGGGTACTAGGGTATCCACAGGTGGGGTGGCTCTCCAACCTTCTGTCTTCCACGGGGTTTCTTTAGGGTCCACTGGGAAGAGTCGTTAATCTTTAAAAATCCAACCGCAACATGCACCGAGAGTTGTACGGAGCACGCTGTCGTGTTTCCACACTGGACACGCTCTCTGTGGGGTCCCTATCTACTCACCTTGGGTGGTTCTTTGGGGTCCCAGAACTTCTACGTCCTCCCAACACTGTTTTGACTGGAGTCGTGGTTCTTATACTACTTTCTTAGTATATGGTTTGGTCCCCCTGTGTATTTCGTGCTATTTACTACGTTTCTTTGCTAACATATTGTGTGCATTGTGTTGATCTCCATGTGGAGACATTGGAACGTATTATAGCCTTATAGCCCGCCGTAGCAGGCTATACCGGCTATTAAAGGCCCGCTGCAGCGTTAAAGGCCCAAGCCGAAGGCGAGGGACTTTAACAAGGCAGCAAGACTTTAATAGCCGGTATAGCCCTGATACGAAGAGGGCAGAATGTTCTAACAAATTAAACAAAGGCTTCAGGGAGCGCGAGGGGATTGAAATCCCCTCAGGCTCCCTGAAGCCTTTCTTCACAGCCACAAAGCATTGGAATGTTGGAGCTCCGGGCTTATACCATCCATTATAAGCCCAGAGCACTCCATTGTTTTCAATGGAGCTTCCAACATTCCAATGTTTTAATACAGAGTATTCTATAATGAATACATATTTTTATAAATACTTGGTGTGGTTCTTTTTCACTTAATATATACAATAAGATTGCATTCTGGTAAAACAAACTGCTGTACACTCCTTCTGGATTGAGCCTGAAGGCTGCTTTCCACAGCTACCACTTAGAGAGCTTTCTAAGGTTGTCTAAGACCTCTTAGAACACCATAAGGGTTGTCTGGACTGGTGCAAGGTGCCCACTTACATAAGTGGACATCATATACCAGGTCAGCTTCTCACAATCACTGATTGAACATGGTTAACTAAAATTAGGATCCATAACAGTTTTACGTGTGCACACCTTCCCTTTTCGTGAGTTTCAATTTCAAGTTTTTTAAGTTGATTTTTCGAATACGAGCGTGCTGGCAGCTTGCTGTGACCGTCCCTACACAGCATTAGTATAAATGACAAAACAAAAGGAAGCGGTTCTCCCACCCCTAACTGCTGCACTGCAAAATGAGGAGTCTCTCCTCTAGAAGTGAATTAAATTGTGACCAAGTGCTCCAAAGTGATCAAAAGTAATCCAAAAATGAATAGATGACAATAATCCATGTTCTCAACGGGGTGGGAGAACCGCTTCCTTTTGTTTTGTCATTTATACTAATGCTGTGTAGGGACGGTCACAGCAAGCTGCCAGCACGCTCGTATTCGAAAAATCAACTTAAAAAACTTGAAATTGAAACTCACGAAAAGGGAAGGTGTGCACACGTAAAACTGTTATGGATCTTGATACTTGAACGTCCCGAAAACGAGGTTGCACCCCACAATATGGAATATAATGAAACTACTCGACAGCATAATTCTGGAGACAGCACTTAGAACCATCTTGTACAAATGGCCGATAACATCAACGTTGTTGGACTGCATTCATACAACTACAATCAGCAGGAAGAAGCGTTACGATTTCACGATGGATTGTGTTTGACACTGATGGATTTAATGTTTTCACTCACACAGCACGAGTATATTTTTATACATGTGTTCTTGTGGTATTATTTGTCTATTTGTTCATTTATTCATTTGTTTTACAGTTCTTTAAGCATTTATTTGAATGCGTTGGGATTAAGACGGGGTCACGGGGTTTTGTTTACCTGCGCAATGATTTATGGGAAAGTGAGGCATTAGTTGTTTCTTTAAGTGATTAGAGGCAATGGCTGATCACGTGGTGAGTTCTAATTAGGGAATAAGCGCGAAATACGTGTGTATGAGCAGGCTTTAAATAACGGCCTCATTATGTGGGAAGTCGATGACTCCCTGAAAGCGGAAAGCAAGACGCACACTTGCAACTGTTAGGCGCAGAAGGTAAAAGAATAAAGTGGGTTTTTTTATGGATGTTTTAGTTACAGGGTGGGAGTAATGCTGTTTCACATACAGTTTCTGTTACTGCTTGGGTAATCACATTGGTCATCATGAGGGAAGAGGGATGCAGGTGGTGAGGCAATGGGTTGATACATTTGTTCGGTCTCTTTCTTTTTTTTTTTTTTTCTTTTTTTGTTTCGCATTATTGAAGTCGCACATGCTCAGTATGGTTGTTTATGCAGTTCTTTTTATTTTATCTGTTTCAGTACCCCTGACGAAGAACCGGAATGGTTCGAAATGCATTGGGTTTTTGCACAAATGCCATTTTGAAGGAATGTTTAAAGCACGTGTCTATGTCTTAAGCGAAATGCAGCATCAGACATTTGAAAATGCACAATAAACACTCACAGTGTACATTGCTGTCTCCAGACTGATATGATTTGTTTGAGAACATGGATTATTGTCATCTATTCATTTTTGGATTACTTTTGATCACTTTGGAGCACTTGGTCACAATTGAATTCACTTCTAGAGGAGAGACTCCTCATTTTGCAGTGCAGCAGTTGGGGGTGGGAGAACCGCTTCCTTTTGTTTTGTCATTTAACTAAAATTAGGGCCAACATGCAGCCCTGTTCCACTCCTTGAATGACCACAAAAACAACAATTCTACTTAGGCCAGAACTCTTCCTGGCTTCAAATGGTCTCCTATCTGATATTATTCTTGTCTCAGCCTCCCCAACAGAGCGTTGAAAAAAAACAACCACAGAGTCTCCCCAACTCCAAGTTTCTTCTGCCCTGGGTGGCCTCTCGTTCTTTAAAACTATGGTACATAGCTGTGTTTCTGCTGGATTCGACGTTTCCCATGTCACTTTGCCAGATGGTGTGTGAGGCAATTGATCTAGTTACATATACATTGGAGTACATTGTTTTATTTATCACCTTTGGGACTTCAGGTTGTTTAGTGGAATGTGGTAGATACACTGTTGCCTATGTTGTGCAAATTTCAGTACATTGATCTGTTTGAGAGCTAACCGTTGTGGTACACCATAATTTGCCATGACTTCCTAAACTAAATCATTATTAAATGACTCGAGCAGTTTTAAAATAATCAGTGCACAAAGGAATACATTTGTGGTGTAAAGAACTGATGTCAGTGTATTTACTGAATGGCTGCTGTCCAGTTTCAATTGGCAACTGAGCAAGATAATTGGCTGATATTATTCAGGATATGCAATTATCCAAGATAGCGGAGCATCTCCCTGGATCATACTGGCAACCTAGATTTTAAACAAAACAAGGGCCCACAGATCTGATCCTACAGATATAGGGACTAGTCCATGACCATTCTATGGAGTCTGTGATTAGTGAAAGTCGGGGAAGTGGGCTCTCCAGGATGCCTCATTATGAGAGAGAAAAAACAAGCATTTGCAATGCAATAGGTCTCGCATTTGGGAGAATTAGAGCTATTGGTGTTGTAAATGAAAATGTCTTTTTCCCATGTCTTTTGGTTTGGAATGTAGTGGATGCATGTGGTGTGGAATGGGATTATATGGGTTGTATTTGAATTGTTAGTTGTGGAATTTCGTGTGGTGGTATTGTGTGGTGTGGAGTGGAATTTTGGAGTTGAATAATGTGGAATGGTGAATAGATAGGGGTGAGTGTTGCACAGAATATATTGAACAAGGAAGATAGAGAGAGGTAGGTAGTTTGTGCAGGAAGTGGTGAATGAACTTGAGACAGAGGAGTAGAAAGTGTGTGTGAACAGGTTGAGAAAGAAGGGGAGGGCAGGCCACAAACACATAAAAAGGATTACCTGTGTACGCAGAAGACACCATAAGAAGAGGAGGAGAGTGTGGTTTGAGGGATGGAAACCTTAAAAAGGTAAGTGAAAGACACTGTGCTTAGTATGTGTGAGCAGGCAGTATTGAGAGGAGATAAGGAATGTGAGGGAGGGATGAGAGAGGGCAGTGAGATTGTGAGATGAGATGTGGTAGAGGCATTGTGAGGGAGAGATGAGAGGGGCAGTAGGTGTGTGGGGGAGAGTTGACAGGATTGGTGGAAGTGCAAGGGAGAGATGTTTTTGATTGAAATTGTTTGTTGTGGTATTGTGTGGCGTGTGAAGGTATCTATTAATGAATCAACTAAGATCATGAGTATCACATAAAAGGCACAAGATATGCAAGCATGTTAGATGACCACAACCATGATTAAAGCCAAGTCAACAAACATTTTAAATCAATAAACATCATTCAAGTGATGTTTCAAAGAAATGCGTGACAGTGCAGGACTTGTGTATAGTGAAGAGATGAGGAAATGTTGGAAGTGTACAAAAATCAAATCAAAGGGATAATAACTTTTTGGCTTGGACTTCTATTTACATAAATGGTCAATGTAGGTTATAATCTAAGTAGTCCCTGATTTGAATATAAACTGGACATGCTGTGCTAAATGCAAAGTGGTGAAGACTCTACAAACATATCACCATGCTAATGGTGGGCCCTATTACATTTACCTGATACACTGTTTATGTGCGTGTGCAAAAAAGCCCACAAAGCCCTTTTTGAAAAGAGGCAGCACGTGCAGAATACCACAGGAATCTGAGCGTGCCCCGGAACTTCATGTGCACACTATGCCCTGCAGAAGGAAGTTACTGTGTATGTGTTGAGGCCAAAAGAGGAGATTGAAATGGCATTTTATTGGAGATGTACCACTTCATAACAAGGCAATTGCGTGTGTTAGCAAATTTAACTGAAATATGAATTAGCAATAAATCACAAGCAATGGCTTAATATTCCTGTGTGGTACGCGTAATGTCTGACGTTAGATTGACAGCTTGGCTGCTGAGTGACAGAATTATGTCTCGCTATATCACAAAACATTAGGTGCTGAACAGAAGGCAGTGATTCAAACAATGTGTCTCAGAGGTGGCTGCAACCAATTAGAACGAGGTATATCTCAGGTACGGGGAGGTGCTTCTAAATCAAGTTATTTCAAGACTTAATAAAGAAATTTATTTTCTCCCCGCACGCATGCCTTTATAGGAGAGATGCAACAATTGTCCACCGCTTCTGTTTATAAATATATTTTGAGATTACATATCGCACCACATAAAATATTTGTTTGGATACTAGTCACACTGTTCAGCTCACTTGTTTAATAACTTGTTTTAAAAAAACTATTTATATCACAATATCGAAGGCTCCAAAAGCCGGTGTTCTCATTAAACAATAACTGAGAAGGCCTCGATGGGGCGTGAACACGTTCTCCCAGATATCAGCTGTCAACAGTCTGTAAAATACCCAAATCTAGCGTTCTAACACAATTGTTCACTGGGCTGTACACTGTACTGGTTCAAATTACATTCCGTTTTTTTCTAATAAGGTGCAAAACCTAGGAGTGTATTTTTTAATTAAACACATTTACTGTAAATGTACAAGGATATACTCCTACCCTTTGCAGAGTAGTTTTGCATTAATAATTAAATTTTTAGTGTTTTGGCACTGTGCTGGTTATGCTCCAAGTGGTCCAGTTTCAGTGACACGCTGCAAGTTTTTGTGCTCATGCCCGAGGCTCGGCAAGCACAAATGAACGTAAAAAGAAGTTCAAATCAAGTGCAGCCCAGAAACCAAAGTTGATAGGTGAAAACGTGCAAGTTATTGGTAAAATGACGGAGCCTGTAAACTATGCAGAAAATGCATATCAGAATAAATTCAGTGGCCTTAGTTGAAACCTATTACAGCCAAATTAGGTTAAAATTAAAGGATCCGCTGGAAACGCTGCATTTGTGTCGGAAGGTACAGGGAAGGCGGAAGCAGCGACTTATTTAACCTTTAAAAAAAAAAGTTCTGTAAAAGAAAAGATGAAGAAAGTAAGCGCAAGGAGACTGTGCTGGGCCCGTGCTCTTCAGCTTTGACCAGAAGTGAGGCTATCGGCTGCCTGAACAACTTAGGAGGCAGGAAAGAAGAGCGACGTAGGAGGGATTCAATGATAAGTAGCAGGAGGGATTACACTCCATGTAGTGCCTACAGCAGGTCTTGCAGACAGCGCATGCGCGCTGCCTATGCTAGACATAAAAACTACAGTCAGTTTTAGCCATTACAAATAGCTGCTAAAACAATTTTAAGTCCCACAATTCCGCTGTTGCTCTTAGGCCAGTTAACTGTATCCATCCTGCGTGCATGCAGTTAATTTCTTCAATGCTTCCTTCCTGAATGCTCAGTGGCGGTCTGAGCCGGTAAGCACAGCGGGGGTTTGGCGGGGCGGGATGTTGTGGGGATGTTGTCAGACGACAGAATAAGGAAAAAAATAAAAATAAATCATTCCTATTCCATCGTCTGCCGATATCCTCGCCAGCCCGCCCCACCGTGCTTACGTGCACGGACTGCTGCTGTGTATGCTGCCAATTCTTCTAAACGTTTTCTTCCTGCTTGTCTTTACAGAGCGTAAAGCATTTGCGTTCTACACTCTGTATGAAACCAACTTTTTGTTTCACTTTGCCTACTGATTCTGAGGACTTGGTTAAACTTTAGGACATAAGTTTACTATTTTTGATGAAGCCACAATTAGTGCGTTGTCACTTTTAAAAGACTGTGCAAATATTTTCTTCTGTGTCCATGGCAAATTGCTTTATTGTAGTTATGGTGTTGATTCCAGCCGTACATTCTAGTTGTGCATTATTTTCTTATTTGTATAAAGTAATACATATATACGGACCCACATGAGACAAAGCTTCTCACCCAGACCGGCAGTCAAAAACAATAGATTTTCATCTAATTCTACTTCACAAGCCCTATTCCAGTGTTGATCATACATTTAGCTTACTTCTTGATAACAAAATATTCTTCAATAAACTTCGAGACATCAACTGCAAGTCACACTGGTGAAATAATGAGTAGCAAACCATTAATGCAGAGCAGACCATTTTAGAAAATATTGAATAAGGCTTTTAGGCAATGAGTAGGGATAGCTGGAATTTGTGCAACAAGGCACGCTATCAGATATGTTGCGCCCTCATCTAAGGGAATTATACCAGCTCCCCTTGCATAAAAGTCTCCCGCTGAGGAAACGGGGTTCTCTGAAGTAGATAATGCACAATCTATTTCAGTATTTTCAAATAAACAAAAGAGACTTATGTTGTCTTGTAGATGAACATTGTATTTTATTGTTCACATACGGATTTATGAAGCCACTTTTGAGGCACATTTGTAAAAATTGTAAAAAATAAATAAAGGCAATTATCTTGTGTAGGACCCAGTTACAGTACTAGTTTATAAACGTTGATGTAAGCTGGTAAAAAGATTCAACATTTTCAGATGGATAAAGTTTGGCATACAATGTGCTACTGAGTCTTTAATGGGTAAAGCATGACTGTAAACTAGCATCACTAGAGGAAGGCCCTTAGCAAATGGGAGAAAATTCACATCAGTACTAATTAAAAGTAAGTTTATTTTACAGGGAAATACGAGGAAGGGCCAAAAGCAATACAATAAATAATGCAATGGCGCACAAGTCAAAAAATATTCATCTATTTTGGACATTGTTAGGCCCACACAAGACATAATTTATCAATTTCCAATAGTCACATATGCAATAAAAAGAGTGAGAGGATATGACATCAACATAGAAACTATACAACTAGGACAACAGATTTGTGGACTGAATATTTCCCTCTCTTAATATTTCCCTGGTTGCTTTTTATCCAATTAAAAAAACATATAAAAACAGTGAATAACTGTACAAACATTGAAAAGTAGGAACAATTTGCAAAGTAGGTTATCCATTTCTTTAAATGAAAACCGTACTCTGTATTTTCCAAAGTCCTGAATATCTGGAGAAAACTGTCGCAGTGGGCCTAGCGCTCTGGGTGACCATCGGGCAAGATAATTCCAGTATGCACCCATCATTCACTGAAGAAACAAAAAGAACTTGGTAAGACATATTACAGTGGCCTGACTGAACACAAACAAAACAGAACACACTTATGCTATGAGAGAGTGGGTTCATTTTGAAAGTAGGGATGCATCAACTTATTTCAGCAGAAGTCTTGTGGCAGGTGAACCAAACCCTCGAGTCCCTTACTACTTCAACTTTGCTTTGGAGAGGTTAGAACAATCCACGGTAACAGAGTTAATGCTTACAAATTACCAGGGGCATTTACCGCTTCTGCAAGATCCAAGGGCTCTTGCAGAGTGCCTAAGAAAAACAGAGGGACTGGTATGCTGTGGGAGAAAGGAGATGGCCGGGTCTCAGTAGTAATGGCACTTTTGTCTTAACAAAATGGCTCCCCCAACCTTTCAATTGGATAATGATTATTAGGGAATCATATGGACTAACCCTCCTGAAGAAACAGCGACTAAAAGAAACAAGCATTATTAACACACCAATGCGTATGGCTTGCATGACAAACATCAACAGTGGGCACATATTGGCAGCAGAATGCCATGAATGACACTAAAAATTACAGAACCCTATCATTACCAACATAATGACAAGTGACTAGCAGTGCATCTTAACAAGAAATACCAGGCCCTCTAGTGTATGGAACTGGTTAGCGTTTGTCAATAGATAACTAAGCCTGTATGTAGCCGGACTCGGGGAGGGTGGTGGGAGCGCATATGGGTGGGGTGGGGGGGGGGGGGGGGGGGAGGAAGGCATGAGGAATCGTTTAAAATTAACAAGTAGAATATACACTGTTAGTAAGCCCATTTAATAAAAGAGAACATGAATCAGAGAAAATAAAACTCTTAACGGCAAAAACGATTTGCTTTGCGATTATTTTCCCATAAAAACATTTAAATGAAGCAAAGATGCAACGTTTAATAATCGACAAATGCGGGTTCTTCAGATATTGTACAATAAGAAACCAACATTGCTTTGCATCACATCTCAAGATCCACTTACCTGGTTTGTGAGCGGGTCCATTTTAAAGCATGTCGTGGAGGTACGGAGGAAGCCGGGTGGTAGAAGGTGCAGTCAGGCCTTTGACACTTGGTGTTGTACCTACAGGGCTGGAAGGCGAGAACAAAGGACATTTTTAAAGCTTGCTGGGGTTTAGTTTTAGGCTCTATTTGGTGTAAAACTCTGGCTGTAGGTGAGAAACTCTGCTAGATTCAACAGTGCTTTTTATGCTGAGTCTAAAGATTTGATACTCATCAAACAAGAGGTTTCACCCCCTTGAGTAGTCCCTATTTGCTGTTCTGGAGGCCTAAACTTCTACATTAGGCCTCAAGTCCCCCAACAGTTTTCACCAGTTTAATGATGCTCAACCTATATTCCCTTGGGATACTCCATGTGTCATATAAGGAATATGCTACTTACCAGTATGCATCTGTTCTTGGCATGTAGAGCTGCAGAGCCACACACTAAGGATAAGATCGCCATCTGGTGTTGGGCTCGGATGATTGCAGGTTGTTGTTGTCTTCGGAAGAAGTCTTTGGTCACGAGATAGGTGACTCCTCCTCTGGACAACAGTGCGCATGGGCATCCACTCCATCCTCAGATTGTTTTTCGCCATGATGGGAAATGATGGAGTGTATAAGAAATAAAGAGAAAAGATATCCATGTGTAGTGTCTAATTAAGACAATGCTGGAACAGATACAGGTCCCGGGGAGGCGGGTGGGCGTGTGTGGCTCTGCAGCTCTACATGCCAAGAACAGATGCATACTGGTAAGTAGCATATTCCGTTCGAGGCATATGAGCTGCAGATCACACACTAAGGATAGACTATATAGCAGTGTCTCCCCTAGCGGTGGTCACCTGTCTCCGTTGCAGTAGTTTGGAATAGAGTTTTTAGGACAGCTTGGCCTACTGAAGCTTGTTGTTTGGATTGCACATCGACACAGTAGTGCTTAGTGAAGGTGTGTGTAGTAGACCATGTGGCTGCTTTGCAAATATCTTCTAAGGGGATGTTCCCTAAGAATGCCATAGAAGCCCCTATTTTACGCGTGGAGTGCGCCCTAGGGGGAACTGTAAGAGTACTTTTGAATTTTTGGTAACATATTTGGATACATTTAACTATCCACCTGGCTATACCCGATTTGGAAATAGGGTTGCCCTTATGTGGTGGAGCGAAAGCAACAAACAGTTGCTTGGTTTTTCGAAAAGGTTTGGTTCTGTCGATGTAATAGAGCAAGGCTCTTTTAACATCTAAGGTATGAAGTGCCCTCTCAGCTACTGAGTCTGGATTAGGGAAGAAGACTGGCAGTTCGACTGACTGGTTTAGATGGAAAGGGGAGATGACTTTAGGGATGAATTTTGGGTTTGTCCTAAGAACCACTTTGTTACGATGTAGTCGTAGGAAGGGTTCTTCAAGAGTTAAGGCTTGTATTTCATTTACTCTTCGCAGGGATGTGATTGCGACAAGGAAAGCCACTTTCCGTGTTAGGAACTGCAGTTCGCATTTGTGCATTGGTTCAAATGGAGGACCCATGAGCCTTGTTAGAACAATATTAAGGTTCCACACTGGGGAAGGTGGTAATCTTGGAGGAATAATTATTTTAAGACCTTCCATAAATGCTTTAATGGCTGGTACCTTAAAGAGGGACAGGTGTTGTCTATTTTGCAAGTAGGCTGCTAATGCCGCTAGATGTAGACGTATAGAGGAATACGCTAAATTGCATCTTTGCATGTGTAGTAAATAGCAAATGATGTTTTGGATGGAAGCATCCAGTGGACGTATGTGATTGTTAGTGCAGTAAATGGCAAATCTTTTCCATTTTGCTGCATAACACGCCCTAGTAGTAGGTCGTCTGGCTTCTTTTATGATATTCATACAGTCTGGAGGAAGGTCGAGGTACCCGAACTCTAAGACTTCAGGAGCCAGATTGCCAAGTTCAGTGTTTGAGGATCTGGGTGTCTGATTTCTCCATGGTTCTGGGTTAATAGAGCCGGGGAGAGACGCAATTTTTGATGTGGAACTAGAGATAGTTCCAGAAGTGTGGTGAACCAGGGTTGACGTGCCCAAGTGGGAGCTACTAGGATGAGTGTTAGCGACTGTTGTTTCAGTTTGCGTACCACATATGGAATGAGTGGGAGAGGCGGAAAAGCGTACGCAAATCTGCCTGACCAGTTCATCCATATCGCATTGCCCTTTGACTGTGGGTGTGGAAACCTGGTGGCGAAGGTTGGACATTTTGCGTTTTCTTGTGTGGCGAACAGGTCTATGTCTGGTTGTCCCCACTTTTGGAAGAATGGGAGTAGGACTTTAAGGTGTAATTCCCATTCGTGTATTTGCTGTGTGTGGCGACTTAGGAGGTCGGCCACCTGGTTCTGAACCCCTGGGAGGTGTTCTGCTAGCAGGTAGATGTTTTGTGGAATTGCCCATCTCCAGATTTGTTGTGCAAGTTCGGACAGTTGTAGAGAATGTGTCCCCCCCTGCTTCTGTATGTAATACATTGTGGTCATGTTGTCCATGCGGATGAGGACAGTTCTGTTTTTTAGATGCACTTGGAAGGATTTGAGTGCTAGGAACACCGCCAGAAGTTCTAAGTGATTGATGTGGTGCTGTTTCTGTTGAGTGGTCCACCTGCCCTGAGTGGTGTGTTGAAGGAGAAGGGCTCCCCACCCTGTGAGAGATGCGTCGGTGGTCAGCACAATTTGTGGAAGAGGCTCTAAGAACGGCCGCCCTTTGGACAGGTTGATGGTGTTCCACCACTTCAGTGAACGAAGTGAGCGGCTGTCCACCAACACCAGATCTGTAAGTTGTCCGTGGGCCTGGTTCCACTGTTGTGCTAGACATTCCTGTAAGGGACGCATTTGAAGGCGTGCGTGGGGTACTATGGAGATGCACGACGCCATCATGCCTAAGAGTTGCATAAACACTCTTGCTGGAAGAGAGTGTTGGGTTTGAAATGTTTTGATGAGATTTTGTATGTTGGCTATCCTGGCTGTGCTGGGATAAGCTATGGCCTTGGATGTATCTATGGTGGCTCCCAGGTATTGATGTAGTTGAGATTTGGGATAGTTGATGGTAAATCCCAAGTTGTGTAGGGTTTGAATAGTGCGGTGAGTGTGGAGACCGCATTTGTGGAGAGTATTGGCTTTTATGAGCCAATCGTCCAGATAGGGGAAGACATGGATTTGTTGGCTCCTGAGATATGCTGCCACAACTGCTAAGCATTTGGTGAATACCCTGGGTGCGGTTGTTACTCCGAATGGGAGAACTGTAAACTGATAGTGCTGACCGTCTACCACGAATCGTAGATACTTCCTGTGCGCGGGATGCATAGGGATGTGAAAATATGCGTCCTTGAGGTCTAATGTGGTAAGGAAGTCGCCTTGTTGAAGTAATGGAAGGACCTGCTGGAGAGTGATCATGTGGAAGTGATCTGATTGTATATACTGGTTGAGTAGTCTGAGGTCTAGTATGGGTCTTAAGGTCTTGTCCTTTTTGGGAATGAGGAAGTATAGAGAATATACTCCTGTGCCCTGATGTTGGTGTGGAACTGGTTCTATTGCGTGTTTTTGAAGCAAAGACTGAATTTCCTGTTTGAGGAGCGTGAGGTGGTGAGACGACATGGGACGGTGTTTGGGTGGTATGTTTGGGGGGGTGTCTATGAGTTCGAGGCAGTAGCCAGACTGGATAATTTGTCTTACCCACCTGTCTGTTGTAATAGAATTCCAGACAGGTAGGAACTGTTGAAGTCTTCCCCCGACCGGAGTGGAATGGTCTGGGGGGAGTGGTGGCAAGTCACTGTTTAGTGGCTGGAGAGGTGCGGGTGTTGGTGTTGCCCCGCCCTCGGCCTTTGGTATGGTTTCCCCTGTAACCTCCTCTAAAATATCCTCTGTTAGGGGATGTTTGACCTGATGTTTTGAAGGTGGAAGAGGTGTCTGTTCCCACATTTTTGGAGGCCCCTCTATAAAAGGAGCGACGAAAGGAGCCTCTGGCTTGAGGAGACTGTAATGCTCCCATTGATTTGGAAGTCTCATTATCTTTCTTCATTTTTTCTAATGCAGTGTCTACTGTGGGTCCGAATAGTTGCTCCTGATTAAAGGGTTGAGCAAGAATGGTTGTTTGTACTTCCGGCTTAAAGCCGGAAATGCGGAGCCATGCGTGGCGTCTAAGCAAAACGCTTGTGTTGACTGCCCTAGAGGCGGTGTCCGCTACGTCTAATGCACATTTGATTGAGGCGTTTGATATTAGTTTGCCCTCTTGGATGAGGTCATTGGCCTGGGATTTGTATTGATCAGGCAGGTGTTGCAAAAGGTCCTCCAGTTGATCATAATGAGCCCTATCATAGCAGGCCAATAGGGCTTGTGTGTTTGCAATACACCAGTGGTTAGCAGCTTGTGCGGCAACCCTTTTGCCGGAAGCCTCCAAGAGCTTAGACTCTTTGTCTGGGGGCGGTGTGTCTCCGGTTCTTTGGGAGTTCGCCCGCTTTCTGGCATTTGACACAACTAAAGAGTCTAAGGGGAGATGCGCTTTGATGTACGCAGGATCCTGTGGTGCCGGTCTGTATTTTATTTCGATCCGGGGTTAAGAACCCTGGCCCTAACAGGGTCTCTAAAAACCTCAGTGGCGTGCTTTATCACTCCTTTAATCATAGGCAGAATGTGAACGTTTTTTTGCGACTGCTCAAAGGTGTCGAGGAGAAAGTCTTCTTCAGGTGTGTCTGTGTGCATGGTGACGCCATGGAACAGTGCCGCCCTGTTTATGAGCTGACCAAACCCTAAATGGTCATCAGGAGGGGAGGGTTTTGAGGGGTATGGAGTGGGATCAGGCATGTCAGGCATAGGGTAAGCCCAGTCATCTATGGGTGCCGTATCCGGGATCATTAGGATTAGTAGGATCATTAAGGAAATCCGGGTCTCCCCCTCCCCCTAAATCATCATCATCCTGTGGAGGTGGTGTATGAGAAGGAGATGGTAGAGGAGAAGGAGGTGGGGGTGGGGGGGATGGTATAGGAGGTAATATAGGAGAGGAAGGACGTATGGGTGAAGTGGCACAGTCCTTCTTTAGAGGAGCTGGAGGAGGTGTTGTGTCCAGCTTCCTCTTCTTGTATGGCACAGCTGTGACATGTCCGGTTTTAGGGTTGATGTAAATTCGTTTTTGCGTTGGATCTGGGCGAAAAAGTTCCTCAGTGTCCGAAGGTGGTTTTGGCGCCGACTTGGGTTCCGATCTGGATTTTCTGAGATCGGCAGGTTCTTTGTGGACTTTTTTTTGGCACCGAGGATGTTTTTGGTGCCGAAGAACTTTTCGGTTCCGATGGAGTTTTCGGTGCCGAAGAACCTTTCGGTGCCGACGAACCTTTCGGTGCCGGTGGAGACCTCGGTGCCGAAGAACGTTTCGGTGCCGGTGGAGACGTCGGTGCCGAGTGACGTTTCGGTGCCGATGGAGATTTTGGCCTCGGAGCCTGCTTCGGTGCCGAAGGTATTGTAGGCACAATAATATGAGGTTTGCTCAAGCCCGAGCCACCTGCAGGCTTAGTTTTCTTCGGAGCCGGGCCCGGCTCCGAAGAAAATCTGAAGATGATTTTGGGTTGCGACTGGGCCCAGCTGGCAGAGTCTTGACCAATGTCTTTTTTGGTGGGGTTGGGGTAGGGGAGCTGGTACTCACACGCTGCCCCGGATCGGAATCGTCGGCCTCAGACACGATCTGGAGGTCTTCGGAATCGTCGTCAGGGACATCCTGGGCAAAGATGTCGTCTGGTTCTGGAGCCGGTTTGGCCATGATATGGCGTCGAGCTCTTCGGTCCCGGATGGTTTTCTTCAAACGGAATGCGGCGCAGGTTGGACAGTTGGATTCGTTGTGGTCCGGCGAGAGGCACAGATTACAGACCTCGTGGTGATCACTGTGGGGGAACTTTGCTCCACATTGGGGGCATTTTTTAAAGGGTGTGCTTTCCATCAGCCGCGTCCGGAGCCGGTCCGATGGGATTTCGACGTCGAGTTGTAAATTTTAGAGAGTTGTTGTGATTGCTAGAAGTTTTCTGATGGAGCGGAAAAAAGTTCATCCGAACCCAATGGCGGAAAAAAACAATCTGAGGATGGAGTGGATGCCCATGCGCACTGTTGTCCAGTGGAGGAGTCACCTATCTCGTGACCAAAGACTTCTTCCAAAGACAACAACAACCTGCAATCATCCGAGCCCAACACCAGATGGCGATCTTATCCTTAGTGTGTGATCTGCAGCTCATATGCCTCAAACTCAGGCTTACCACCCTCAATATGATCCTTTGCCTCAGCATTCTTCACACACTCCTCTACAGACTCAACCATAACCTTCCCTTTCAAGACTATCCATTACTCAAGACACATGTTCCTCCTCTCAAATGCCTTTACCACATACCCAATAAACACAAACATCCCCATATGGATCGCTCCACTTCCCCATTTAGGCCGGCCTTCTTTATAACAGCAGCTCCTAAATAGGCCGCACCCATGTTAATAGTTACTGACTCCATTGAACCAGTGTGCTGCCTGGGGTTTGCACACCTCTGTGCCAGAGCTTTTTCATGGTCTTATGAACAAACTACAAACACTATGCATGTCTGATATAGAAAGTGTTGGTCGGAAGAAAAGGTGTATTATTTATGAGGAATTGCTTTGGGTGCAAAAAATGGCACATGATAACCTTGCGACCCATTGATCTTCTTCCCCACAGCTGTGTGCCCCAGGAACAGCAAGGAACAAGTAGTGTGTGTATTTTTTTGTAGGCAAAAGAAAAAAGTGTCCAGCTCCACGCAGAACATATGATTGTGGACCCACGCCAGCGAAGAGCCGGACACCAGATTTTTTCATAGCCTAACAAAAAGATCCAAACAGCCTAGTACTGAAAACTTCTTTTTTTTTGTTGTAAATCTGAGGTTTGTCTAATATTCTACTACAAGTCTGTAGAAACATAGCGCCCAACTGAAATTTATTACAGCTCCCATCGCTGTGGCAGAGAAGACTGGAACCATTGAAGGGTCTCAGAAAGATAGTGGCGAAATGGACTACAAAAGAAACAGATTTAAGAAGCACCATCTCAGAAGACCAACTGCAAACGAAACAATTTAATTCAAAGTAGTTGAGCATGATTAATATTTATGATACCGGCTGTACTGGCGCAGTCCCAAAAACATGATTCATAAATTTTTTGGAACATTCATAATGGTAAGGAGGGTTTGGGATTGAATGAAAAGTGCAGCACTACTGTATTGCAGTAGCGGCTGCTTTAAGTTAATCAGAGTCCTCGTGGTCCAAATAAATCTCGTGCTTCCATGTAGTCTATGGCCTACGTAAAATGATTTGAGAGAGTAGGAAAAAGCTGACAATAGAATGACAATGGTGGTCATCAGTTTTGCCAGCCACCTCTCCTACAGCTGCTGCCGAACCTTGAGGAGCTTATTACATTTATTTACTCATTCGATAAACAAGAACAAACATACAATAAAGTGAGCAACAAGTGAAAGGGTTCTGGAAATCAAAAGATTTCCAGACCTCAGGCATATAGTGGTAAGGTGACTTTTCAGTGATAAGGATTACAGTAGTCACGATAGAAAACACATCTTGTACTCCACAATAAAAAAAAAAATTCAGTCGGAGTGAAGATGTTGTTGTCGACGACGTTTTGATCCCCAACAGCGGTTATGGGATCATCATCAGGACTGGTCAATCTAAATGCCTGAGAGGTAGCCTTAGTAAGGCAACGGGTTAGGTAAGGTATGGGAACATTGGGACAACAAACATCCAAAGATAGGCAGGGAGCTCTGCCATCACTTTCGTGAACACCCAGCAGTGCTCGTGAGGATGAAGAGGAGCATGGCAAATAGAAAATGTTCCAGGTATATGAAAATGCAGGTCCTGCAAGCCCAAGAATACAACCTTGTCAGCTGGTCCAGAGCAGAAAAGATCTGGGCCTACGTGAGCATTTTGAATTTGTCCTTCCATAGGAAGGCATTCAAGGGTCGAAGTTCCAGGACAGGCCTGACCCCTACCATCCTTTATTGAGCCAAAGAAATAGAGAAAGTAACTTTCTCAGAGTCCAGTACCTTCTCTATAGAACCCTTGGGGAGCAACTTCCTGCAGCAAGATAGGCTTCTCCCAAATTGGTGCTGCTGTTGGAGGGATGTTGGGTGGGGAAGAAAGAAAAGGCAGAGCAAAGCCTTTTTGAACAATCTGTAACACCCATCTGTACGACTTGATAGATAGCCAACGCGGGAGGAATTGCTGAATCCTCACTCCCACTTGTTAGGTATACGCCGCTGAGGCCAAACTAAAGAAGTTTGTTGGGTGATGGAGCAGGGAAGGAGGAGCTGGAAGACTGGTGTTCCTGCTGGCCCCCACTTTGCAAGTTAGGTGTCGGCGACCTCAAAAGGTCTGATTTGTCAATACATCTCTGTCTACAGGACAGCATTCTTTAATAGCCCCTGAATTTCCAGAACCAATGTGGAAATTGTTTGGTGGGGGTCAACAAGCCCAAGGAATGCGTCTGTTGATTTGAAAGCGTTTCAAAGCATAGGCTGCCTTCTATCCGAAGAAATGAGGCCCATCAAAGGGCATGTCCATTAGGGAAGCCTGTAGGTCACCAAAGAACTCAGTGGACCTCATCCAGGTGTGTCTACAAAGCACAACACTGGTACCAACTGCCCTGCCGGAATCTGTGGTAACATATGTAACCCCATTTTGCACCATCATGTATCATTTGGAACAAAGAGACCCTAAGAGCATCTACGAGGTGTATGTGTAGCGGCCCAGTAGCAGGTCACAGTGCCTGACTGGAGTGAGAAAACATACTTTTGCCGAAAAGCATTAATCCTTCTGATTCTCAGTGCGGAGGAGTGAATGGAAATGAATTTGGATTCACTTTACTGTTTGAAACCTACAAAACAGGGCACTATGTAAAGGAGTGAGTCAATGGGAAAATTGGGGTCACCAGGAGTCAGTCTAAGACATCTGGCCACCTGCCTGATAAAAAGCAGACAAGACATGTTTTCGACCAAGTTGCCATTAGAGTATATGCAAGGGTATCAGTAAATAGAAATAGGGGCTCACATGTTGCTGGCCCAGGCTGCAGAATTTCTGTCAAACATTCAGTTTAATCTCAATGAAGGGAAAGGGTATTCCCAAAGCCTCAATTGCCTTTAGAAATACCACTATAAATAAGGCACTCTCTTTCATTGGCGGCTTAGTCACTGCCCCATGAGAGGTATCAAGCCCTGTGGGGTTCTGTAAATCAAGCTATAAGTCTTCAGCAGTATGATGAGGGAGTGGCACGCAACCCCCTTCACCATCATTATCATTAGTATCCCTTAGAGCATAAGTCTTCAAACTGTGGGGCGCACCCCCCTGGGGGGCGCACACTCCACCACACCACTTCACTTCCATTGTTGCTTTCAGCGCGAAACCCCACGTTAGGCTGAAAGTGCTTCACTCCCCCGCCGTCATGTGTCTCAGCTTGAGCTGCTGCTTCAGCTCGAGCTGCTGGCGGCTCGGCTGGGCAGTGTCTAGAGTCTTATCTCCAGCACACGTAGGCTGTGCCTGCCTGGCTGGATTTTCACAGCCCTCCCAATAAAGAGAGTGTGGAAATACACGTTTTTCAGGGAGGAAACATTCCTAGCAGGAAACTGTACCAGGAAGGCGATCAAAGGCAGGATTCAGACAAGTGGGGCTGGAATCTTGCAAACTATTCAAGAACTGTTAGTCCAGCTATCTTTCCTTCTCGGCGTGTTATCATCCACACCATTTGATTCTCTAAAAGGGAGAATCTTATAAGGAGACATCAATAATTTCACCGGGTTCCCCTCGATCTGGGAACTAGCACAATCCTGTACTCCCAAAGAAACACTGTCAGTTTATAGGGAATTATGATAGGCGCCCAGCTGCATGTGGCATTTAGCACACAACACACGTTTACTTGAGTTGAGGCGTTTATTTACCTACATAATCTATAATTTAGAGATCACGCTCTATGACCTTTATCTTTTTATCTCTGGCTTCTGAGCACACCTGTCTGGCAGAGCTTTTTTCACCACTGTTATAAAACATTTAATTACAGTTCCCCAGCGGAGTAAACATGTCACTCCTCATTCTAGTGACAGTTTAGTGTATCGTTTAGCCTACTAGACAGCGCATCCATAGTAGTGCATTAGATGCATTGTTTTCAGACATGGTAAGGACTCTTTGGTGTAGCTAGGTGCCATCTTGTTAATAAGGCTTTCCTCTCTAAGTGCAACATGTTTTGCATTATGAGCAAATGTTAAATATGTAAATGCTCAATACTATTGGTCATGTGTTCTTTTAAAAGAAAATGTTTTTTGGTGTGGAAAAGGCACAAATATCAGAGACATTATCTAGCGTTCACACACTTCTTGATCAGCTGTGTCATTACTTCTCTTAGGCTCCCACTTAATTCCTCAAACTGAATTGTGTGACTTCGTTTCATTGTGAGCATGCCCCTAACAAAGTCTATATGTGGCATTATAGTGCTTCTTCTATGTCACCGACAGAATGTACCATTGTGGTCTTTCCTCAATGTTGCTGGTTGAACGTGCCACTGCTGTCCATCTATATCACTTGTGCTATCCCGTTTATTCTACTTATTTTACATTGCTGAGTCTGTGTGTCACTCTGGCCCTTCTTAAAAGTTGCTGTTTGTATGTGCCACTGTAGACTTTCTTCCATGTTTCGGATTGTTGTACTTCTTAAATATATTAATTTTTTAGAAACAGTAAATCCAGTCTTGCTAATATAAGTACGACCACATACATTATTGTTTTTGGTATTTACATCACAGTTACTTTACAGTTGCCATAGGTGCTGACTTTGGTTCTGGGGACCCGGATCAGAGTCCTGGCATTGGAACAACATCATGTGACCCTGGGCAAAAATCACTTAATTTACCAGTGACTTACGAAAAATGAATTTGACCTTGATTAAAGTCGCTAGTGCTTGTTCAACATGTTCCAATCCCTAGAGCTGAGTCCACGAGCTGAGTCCACAAGCCTAATATAACAAATATTGTGAAGTATGCCTACCATCTGTCCTCACTTCCTTCGTAGACCAAATTTAAATGCTCTCTTGTGCAGCTATTTCTGAAGCTTTGGAAGGCGATCTTCTTTATAAGCCAACTATGCTAACAAATTGACTATTGATGGTGCTAGAGAATAAAGCTGTATGTATTCTCTTAAATCACTAATATCACATGTGTATGTAAATGTCCCCTAGGCCTTCTTGGAAAACTGTGGCTGGCCTCCTACTGGCATGGCAACACCTGGCCATACGCCACATGATCACAGATTTTTCCATTGTATCTGAAAGCATGTTTTTTGGAACCCCTTTTTCTGATATCTTGTCTAGGGGCAAGGATGTGGCGCAGCAGCCAGAGCCGATGACTGTGGAGCTGGAGAACCAATTCTTGGTGTTTGCTCAACATCCTGTGATTCTGGGCAAATCACTTAATCTCCCTGTGCTTACAAAAAATGAATGTGTGCATGTGTAATGTAAAAGATGCTCATGTAAAAGCGCTCCAATACCTTTGGGTCATGTTCGTTCTATATAAAACTGAAGAAAATATATTACAAAATGTTGTGAGCACTCCCGTTTCCAGGTACTCTTCAAGACTGGAAGTGGAGCACAACCTAAGGATGGCAGAAGCAAGAATCCATCCACACATTGACTGTCTCTGTGGAGAAAAACAGGCACACCCCTCACCTGTGTTTTGGGAGTGTTTTTACTCATCTATCCTACATTTTGTGTTTTATGTGAAAAATAAAGCACCAATGTAATTTATTTTGCAATTTTTTTCTTAGAGACTTTTCATTTGAACTTTATATGAAGCACAAGCACTTCAAAAACGTCAGTTTACTAAACACTCTTACCTTATTTCATATTATTTGCACTATATGACCTGGGCTCTGCAGGAGGAAATGGCAATCAATGATGCAGAGTACCAACTTCCAGAACTTATTTGTCAGGAGGTGGTGGTGGGTGGGGGGGGGGGGGCCTATACAGTGCTTAATTTGAGCCGGTGCTTAGCACCGGCACTTAATTGTTTTCCGGTGCTCGGCACCAGCACCTAATTGTCCACACCACACTTAGAACAGTCCACCACATGGTGGCGCTGCTCATTTAATTTAGAGATGAGCTGAACAACGGTAGTTTAGGAGGGACTTGGAATAATCTGGACTGTCGCATTTACATGCAAGAGAGATGGTTAGTAGTTGTTTTGGCAGCGATGACAGGGGCGATGGGTGGTGCAAGCTGCAGTGACCTCCTGGTCAGAGCCCTGTCACTTAATATTTTACAAATAAAGCATTGGGGCTATATGTGTAAAAAGGGTTAGATGGGGGGCTCAGCCGACAAAAGTTTGAAGACCTCTGCTTTAGAGCATCGTGCTCTGAGCATGGGATCAGAACCAGAAACATAACGGAGCCTCTTTTGATAGTTGTGATATAGTAGAGGCACAGGATTAGAATCAGAGAGAACGACAATGGGTTGCTTCCTTGTAATCTCACAGAGCAACATCGGTCGAGCTCAGTGGAGTGGAAGTCTGAACCACAGTCACAGGCCCAGTAAAGTGTTCTAACGGGACAGATGGTGCCAGGTAGGGAACCGCCAGTAATACTGACTGGAGGCCCCTGAGGTACTGTGGGGCCAGAAGCCGCACCAGAGAGTGCTGGAGGCGGACTGAAAATTTGCAGCATGGCCTTTTTGAGGGCCTCGATTTGCTGCAGTTTGCCAACAGACTGTGACATTAAGCATGCATTGGGAACAACTGAGAAATCTGTTGTGTGGTCAGTGACCTCAAAGAAGTGCGACTTACATCGGACAGTCTGATGCATCCTCTTAATAATCAGAGCAGCAGGGATGGGATTGCGTGTAGTTTCTTATAATTGCAGTTTGACTATTTGCATTCAGGAACTTGAATGTGAAGCTGCAAGGTCACAGGAGTGGCCCCGGTATCGAGACCAAGTGGAGACTTCTTGTATTCAGCAACATACAACTTCGCCTCCCACTCTTGGATTGCCTTCGTTGCATGAGGGTACTCTTATCGGAAGACTCAAAACTCATGTCCTGAGCTCAGTCATAAAAAGGCACACTTTTTGTGGAGTCCGAGACTGAGTTATCCTTCCTGCAGTCACAGCACAGCTTGTAACAGGTCGTTTTTGGTGGGAACATCATTGCTTACCATGCTGTGAAATGTTTAGAAAAGCTTTGGCAAAGCAACAAATTTGGGAGCAGTTCAGTTTCGGAAAAGTCCGGAAAGAAAAGCACTGACGTCAGTGTGCAGGGCTGAAGCTTATACGCGGCTCTGTGTTGCCAACTAGTGGTGTGCGCAAACACTGATATGAAAAAAACTACGGATGAAATGAAATGTGGCATTTATAGAGCGCAAACTGTCGCTCCGAAAGGAGCCTCCTGGCGCTATACAGATAGCTGGCAGACTAGTAAGGAATTAGAGCCTAGATAAGGGCTAGACTAGATACATCACTTATTCCATAGATCCAGGTCTTTAGAGCTTTCCTGAACAGGTTTTCCGATACAATCATTTTCAGTTTATTGGGCATAAAATTCCAGGCTTTTGCACCTAATACTGTAGCAGTTTTCCCTCCCTTGGTTTGAAGTTTAAAACCGGGTAGTTTGAGGAGATTAGCAGGTCCTCCCTGGAATATATGGTGTAAATCTCCTAGAGATATTCTGGTCCGATTTGACGATTAGCTCTGAAGGTGATGACCAAGAGTTTGAATAGAATTCTCTTGTGCATCGGCAGCCAATGAAGAGTTTTCAGAGCGTCTTATGCAGATGATCTACGAGGAAGTTTCAAAACAAGTCTAGCCGCTGCGAGTTGTACTACTTGAAGTCTCTTCAACAAAGATTTATGAACCCCTACTAGTGGGCTATTACAGTAATCTAGTTGTGATAGTATCAACGCCACAGCCACTGTTTTCCTTGCGGCCAGTGGGATCAACTCAAAGAATTTTTTCATGGTTTTAATCATTTCAAAACAGGTACCCACCACCTTAAGGGTATGGTGTTTGAAGGAAAGAGAGGAGTCAGATCCAGCCTGGCACCTGAGTAATATTCTAAATTGAGGAACCTGCAGTTAGAAGTAACCTTCAGAAAATAAAAATAGCAATCACACTGCATTCATATAGTGAAAACCACAATGAAAGGTTTCCGGATATGCACATAACAGTTTTTTTTTTTTTTTTTTTTTTTTTGTCCTCATTGCTACCATGGTTTCAGTGCCATACCAGATTACCCTACAGTCAGCTGTCTCAGTTCAAAAGAACTGGCAGGGATATATGACCAAGGAAGTAAATAGAAAATATCCCTCAGCAATTGCAGTTTCAATCTTGGAAGGCGAAGAACCAGGCATTTCCCTTCTTGTAAACCACCTTGGTGTAAGTGGCAACCAAGTCCGCCCGGGCTAGGACCAGGTATGGTACAAATGGCTAGAACACCATAATAGGGTAATCATCGGACCCGGGGGAAAAAAAAAAAAAAAAAAAAAAAAAAAAAAAAAAAAAACCCCGGGTATTTCAGTGTACCCATGGCAACAAATACCAAAAAGCTCTTTTGCTCTGATTACCAGCCCTAGCCAGGTCCATACGTGATGTATATATGACGGAGGCCTGCCATTCGCCGAAGGAAGGAGGGGACACGTCCTTCCATTTCTTGCAGATCTCCCTTCTTGCCAACAAAATCGTATAGAACACTAAATTTTTGGCTGCACCTTGAGCTCCTTCCAAAATCCCGAAGATCACAAGAGGTAAGTCAATGTTTACTTTAACACCCACTGAAGTAGTTAGAAAGTTACTGATAGCTGCCCAGTATGACCCTAAACTGGGGCAGTCAAAAAACATATGGGTGTCTGGTGCCGCCAGAAACCCACATCTGGAACAAGCAATTGAGTTACCCTCGGAAAATTTAGATAGTCTAAGAGGAGAATAATATGCCCTATGCAGTGTTAGCAAGTGGTTCCTCCGTAACCAAGAAGGCTTAACTATGCTGCACAAAAGGCCGAATGAGTCTGTCCAAAGATTTTGTAGGTTTGGGCCAGAGATTGAAGGGCTCCAAAGTGAATCAGGCAGATCAAAGACTCCATCCGTTTCCTCCAACAGAAGATTATACCACTGTGAGGTCTCCTTTTTTCCCACGGGGTTGTCCATCAAGTTGTTTATGAGCAGGCTATATCCTCCAAGTGGAAGCTTATTTCTTTCTAAGGCTTGAGATTTGTAGGCCTGAGTCCAACTATGTATTTGAAGGTATTTAAGTCTTGACAGATTAGGGCCGATCTTAGCCAAAAGATGTTCCCATGAAAGCAGCTCCCCGTCAAAAAAAAGGTCTCCCCAGACCTCTAAGCCTGCGTCTCTTATTGGAGACGCTAGAATGTCTTCAAGCCAAACAGGGTTTTCAGGGAGACCCCATAGCGGCGTCCTTTCACAAAAGTAGCTTACTTTTATCGATCTTGTAACTTCGGCCCATAATTTTGCCAAGCCTTGTAGTACCTTCAGTTTAATCTTTTTGAAGTACTTGGGGTTGCCGAATTTAAATAGAAAGGCTGATTGACTAGCTTCTTCCCCTTCTAACATGGCTGAAAACATTAAACCCACCCCGTAGTCTGTAGGTATTTTTAACAACATGCGGGAATGAGTTAACTGGAAGGCCCAAGCATATAATTTCAAGTCCGGGGCTGCCAAGCCCCCTTTGTCCCTTCGCCTTCTAAGCTTTTTCCAAGAAATCCTTGCCTGTTTGTTGTTCCAGATAAAAGATGTTATGTCTGACTGCAATTTAACTAAACAAGAATAATCAAAGTGCAAGGGAATGGTACAAAACAAAAACGAAATTTTAGGAAGGATCGACATCTTGATTAAGTTGACCCTCCCAATTAAAGATAGTGGGATATGAGACCATGAGTGTAGTAACCTACGGCATTCTTTAGCTACCGATGTTAAATTAACTTGAGCTATTTTTTCTATGTCCTTCCCTATCTGTAAACCCAAATATCTCATCGAGGAGCCCGTTTGTAAGTCTATAGCTTGCCCTTCATGATTCCAAACAAGCATCTCGGTTTTAGTATCATTAATTTCGTAACCGGAGACTTGACCAAATGAACGAGCAATCCTTAAAATTATAGGGAGTGCAGAGCCAACATCTGAGGTAAGAATAAGCACGTCGTCGGCATATAGGGCTACTTTCCTCACCCACCCTTTATACGAGAATGGCTTAATAGAAGTCTCCTCCCTCAGTTGTTGCGCAAAGGGTTCGATATAAAAATCAAACAAAAGGGGGGAAAGTGGGCAGCCCTGCCGTGTCCCCCTAGTGATGGTAACAGGGTCAGACAGATCTCCATTGACCAAGAGGCGTGCTACAGGATTATGATATAACAAGCCAATTGCCCTACGTATCCCATCCCCCACGCCAAACTTAGCCAAGGCCACCGACAGGTACACCCAGTTAACTCTATCGAAGGCCTTGGTTGCATCCAACGTGAGGGCGGCCAAAGGAAGGGTCCGAGCCGATGCTATATCTATGGCACCTATTAAATCATAGGTTAGCTCAAATAATTGTCGCCCCTTAACGAAACCCTTTTGGTCCGGATGGAGAACCAGAGGCGCAATCACAGCCAACCTAGATGCCAAGATTGTGGTAAAGATCTTGTAATCCACATTCAGGATTGAAATTGGCCTATAAGAACCACAAGCCGTCTTTGGTTTCCCTGGCTTCAGAATAAGAGTGATTGAGGCATTATCCCAGGAATCTGGCGGAAGCTGACCTTCCAGTAAGATTTGATTAAAAAGAACGGTGAGGAATGGAACTAATTCTATTTCAAGAGCTCTATAGATTTCTGCCGGCAGACCGTCAGGTCCAGCCGCCTTCCCCTTCTTACTTCTTTTAATGGCAGATCTTACCTCATCCTCAGTGATGGCTTTATCTAAAGATTGAGATTGCTCGGCAGATAGTGAAGGTAAATTGATGTCCCTTAACCAACCCTCAACAGACTCTGGCGAGATCTGCTTATCCTCCTCATAGATTACTTGAAAGTAATCTCTGAAGGCTGCCCTGATGTCCTCATCTGAAGAGAAGATGATGTTATCTACCATTATTGCAGCGATGTTATTCCGCACCAGATCCGTTTTGGTTTTCCAGGCCAGTAATTTCCCGGCACCTTCAGTGTATTCAAAATGGGCCAACTTACTGGCTTCCCATCTTTGTTGAAGTCGAAGATTTAATAAAGAACTCAGACTACCCTTCAAAGTCACTAATTGGTTATGGAGAGTGGGCAGATCTAAACCGGGATCCATACAGTTGGAATCTATATCTTGTTGTATTTGAGATATCTGATCTTCAATAGAAGTGACTTCCTCTCTATGCAACTTCTTACGGTATGAAACTTTTCCAATGATAACCCCTCTCAAGAAAGCTTTAAACGAGTCCCAGATTATCCTAGACGTAGCTGAGCCACTGTTGGAAATCAAAAAATTATGGGTTTCTGATTTAAGAAAAGTAATATCCTCTACTGATGAGAGAAGAGACCGGTCAAAAGACCATGAGGTGGAACTCTTTTTAATCAAACTGGCAATCTCCATTACTACCGCTGCGTGGTCCGACAGATGTGATGGGAGGTAGCTAATACTCTTTACGGAATCCACCAGCCTCAGACTTATTAAGATGAAATCTATTCTGGACTGGTGGTGATATTTATAGTTCCTGAAAGAGACCCCTTGTTGTTGCCCCGACCTCGCTCTCCAGATATCAACATACCCATATTGCTTCATGGCGCTTTGGAGCAGGGCCCTCGTCTTAGAAAAAACAGAGGATCGATTATTGGGTGATTTGTCCAACAGAGGATCCAGTACGATATTAAAATCGCCTGCCAAAATAATGGGTTCAGGGAAAGTAATCAAATGTGAGAATATAGATTCCAAAATGGAGGGATCATCCTGATTCGGGCCATAATATCCTAAGATTGTACTTTGTTTACCAGATATAACAACTGACACTATGGCCCATCTGCCACCTGGGTCAACTGCCTGTGATATCAGCCTAGCTTTAGCTCCTTTTTTAAATACAATTGAGACCCCTCTTGTATTAGATGTTTGGGTAGTCGAAACTGCAAAGTCTATCCAATTGTTTTTCTTAATAAGGGTAAGCATTTCCGTGTGAGTTAGGTGTGTCTCCTGGAGCACCAAGACCTGCGCATCCAAATCCCGCAAATATTGCATGATTCTATTAGCTCTGGGCTTGGTGCGGAGGCCATTAACATTCCAGGAGATATATTTTACACTACCCATACTCAAAGGGAAAAGACTGTAAAAACAAAGCCAAGATTACCGTTTGTTGCATTGGTCCCTGAATCAATATATGCCTACTTCCATCTTTAATAGAACTGCTTCGAGCTATGAGGACCATTTTATATTTTTGCCACCCCCCCCACCCCCACCCCCCTCCTACCCCCGTGAGACATCTCCCAGCTACCCCACCCCCCTTGGAAAACCCTTGTGTTATCTAGCCGGAAAGAACCGGTAGAAGCACCCCTTGACAAGGCTCCCGTCAAAGAGAACCCCCCTCCCTACCAGCGATGGAAAATAAGATATGAAAAATATACGTCGATGATGTAAGCCCCCACCCATGAGGCAAAAAAAAAAAAAAAAAAAAAAAAGAGTAACCAAAACATAACTTTGGCCAATTTAGCTGCATGGAGATCAGAAGAAAAAAAGAAATTTTTTGTGTTAAAAAAAAAAAAAAAAAAATATGACATAAAGTGAGGAGGCTAGACCAATACAGACCTATATGTTAAAGATGAACGCGGTCTATAAGGCTTATCAGGAGAGAGACACCAAGGTTATAACGATGCATATTTAGACTAATTATGCTCCTTGCCTAGAATCAACAAAAGCTCATCGGCTTCATGAACCGACCTGATGTTATACATCCGATTATTATGCATAACTTTGATAGATGCCGGAAACATGAGCTGAGCTGTTGCTCCTGCTTTCCTAAAAGCGTCCAGTCTCCTCCCAAACTCCCATTGCTTCTCCAATGTAATTCTAGAGAGGTCAGACCTAACTAAGAAAGTAAACCCACTCCCCACAAGAGATTTTTGCTTTAATGCCAAATTTAGGATCTGCTCCTTCAGCACATACGTATGGAAGTTGACCAGAATCTTACGGGGCTTCGATCTCTGGGGATTCCGCCGAAAGGGATCTCTGTGGACTCGTTGTATGTCCATGGCTAACTCCTCTACTGAGTGCTCTAAGCCCAGGGACTCCTTTAACAAAACAGAAATAAAATGCTTTATATCAGAGCCCTCAGAACCTTCCGGAATATTGAGAATCCGTATATTCCCCCGCCTGGCATTATTTTCTAATGACTCCAATCTCTCGTTTAGACTTTGCTCCTCTCTAGTAAGCTTTTTTATATCATCCTTAACTTGCTTCATATTAGTAGAGAGTGCTGCAGAGGTCTCTTCCAAAGCTCCTGTTCTGACATTCAACCCCTCAATCTTATTGTCCAGAGCTTCACAGTGTTTCCTTATCTCTAACTGATTTGCAGAAGACTCAGAAAACCCCTTCCTGATCTCCATCGTGAGCGCAGAGAACATTCCCAACAACGAGGCGACAGAGATGGAAGATTCCGCCTCAAGGTTGGCAGTAATAACACCAGCAGAAGCATTCTGATGCAGAGCCTTGATGTTGACTTCATCCGGACACTCTCCACCAGCTGCCCCTTCCACCACAGAGGTCGCTACCACCTGTACATCGGAATTAGATCTTGCCGACCTTGTCAGGTTTAGAGAGGGACTCAAGGGAGGACACTGTTCGATGATAGACAAACCCCCTGATGCCTGAGCTCCCAGCACCACCTCTTGACCTATCCCGGCTTCTTCTAGGCCTTTCTCTTGTGGGGTACATTGTAGCGGTGTAGCCGATCCCTCTTCTGTGGCTTCGTCCCTAGCTGGTATGCGGGAGGATAATGATAATGATGACCCATTTTCAGATGGAGAGGGGAGAGTGTCTGGGACAATCAAAACCCCTGCCATATTATGATCTTCCACGAGATTGAGAATCTGGGGGACCGCTTTAAAATAAGATCTAAGTGATGGAGTGATCTTGGATCCTAAAGATTGTACTACCTTAGGACCCTTTACTTTGGATTTAGATTTATATTTGCTCCCTCTAGCCTTGACTTCTGTATTTAGATAGGAAGAAGATTTCCCTCTGACCAGAAACTGAGAATGCTGAACAGTACCTAGAGCTTGTGAAACTACCTCACTTGACTCTTGAGTAACCTGCTCCCCATCAGCGGTAAATAAACAGTCAACAAACTCCCCACGAGAAACCTCAGGCCCAGGCGGCAGTTCAGCCAGCGTATTAACACTCTTTAAACTCTCACCACAGAGATAGAAACTTTTCGCCAACCTTCCTCCCTCGGCTTCTCCCCGAGGAGGCGATATCACAGACTTCTGCAACCCACCTGACGCGTCCTTAGTGGCTACCGCTTTGGATTTAGCCCCATTGGCAGTACCTCGACGTGACTGAACCAGGCTCCGCACCTTTCTCCCACGCCTTAGCTCCAGCGCGGCTGACCACAGACGCAGCCTCGGCTTCCCCGGGGGCTCTTGCAGTGATGAAGAAAAAGAATTTTGGCCGGTAATTAGCTCCTGGGGGGCGTTCTTCAAGGAGCACTGAAGCACTCTCGCCACAGTCGAAAAAATACACACGGAGCCAGTATGGGGAGAAAAAACTCGGCAAGCACCATCCAGAGAGGAGCCACGCAGGCGAAAGCTGAAGGCGGAACACAGGCAGGCAACGTAACGCGGGGCGTCTATTGGAGAAACACAGTATTGCTTCTTCGGCGTTCGGCGTTCGTTAAAGGGACAACCGCCTGGTGAAAACAAACCTGATCCGAAATGCGTGTTTCCTGATTCTAATGAAATGATGAAAGCCCCGACAATCTCCATCGCAGACCCTACAACTCGGTTTCGGTTATAGCTTCATCGAATGCCGAGGTGGGTTCAACTCCGACGGGAGCTCGCCTCAGGGCGCCGCAGCAGCCTAATTAGCCGCCGCCATGTTTCCCTGTGGCTTGTGCCGAGTCATGCACATAACAGTTTGTATTACTACACTCCAGTATACCCAATTAATCATTCTTTAGAGTTAAATATGTGTAGGAGAGATCCTGTGATTTGAACCACGGATCATGCATGAGTCAAACCCACTTAGCTATCATACAAGCCCTGACTGATTTACATTAAAAATGATATCTGCTACAGAAACACCTTTTTTTCCTCATGAACATACTCTTTAATGAGTCCTGCAGAGCTGGTTCTCATTCCACCTTACTCCATGCTAAGGGGATGACTTGGCCACTGTAGGAAAGTGCCCCTTTTTGTACTGGTCAGCCCCACTTTTTGCCACTGATGCTGATGGTTTTCGACTTATGTGCACTGGGTCACTGCTAACCGGGCCCAAGTGCCAGTGCTCTTTTCCTAAAAACAAGGTAAAATGGTTCAATTGTGTTACAATTGGCACACACTTTAGCAGCCCTGTAAGTTTCTAGTAAATGGAGTGACGTGGTGCAAACCATGTGTGACAACACGACACGGCACACTCACTGTGTACCATGCCAAAGTCACTGCATTTAACATATGTAAGTCGCCCCCACAACAGGCCTTATAGCCCAAGGGCAAGGTGCATTTTATTACATGTGAAGACATATCTGCATGAGCAGTTATGCCCCTCTACTGTCTAGTTCAATTACTAGCTAGTAAAAATGAACAGGGAAGCCATCTTACGTATATGTACTGGTCACTGGTCATTACAAGTTCCCCAGCTACATGATGGCTTTACTGAAACCTATGGTGTTTGGCATCATTCACCTTGTCTTAATAAATCTGCACTGTTGTCAGTGCCAGATTTGTTATGACATCCACCCAGAGGGCACCATAGAGGTGCCCCCTGAAAAATCTACCTGTAGCTATTGTACTGGCTGACTGGTATCGACCAGCATGCCACCACAGACTGGTGTCTGACACCCTGCAGGTAAGAGCCTGTGCTCCCTGAGGCCAGAAACAATGCTTGTTCCAGAGGAAGATGGTCACACCTCCACCAGCAGGATGGCTAGCAATTTAGCATATCAAGGCCAGGGGCTTCAAAGGCCCTGCCGGCTTTGATATGCGACCCCGGCTTCACCCGTACCTGATAGATACCATCCTCTGCCCTAAGGCCCATTTGGCACCCGGACAGGCGGGAAAGTAGGCATGCTGCACCCCCAGTCTAGTCACACAGCTAAGGTGGGCTACCTGATGCGCCCCAAGAAAGAAGGGATCCACCATCTTGCTTTTGGCAGAGTTAGGAACTCTGGGACAGGGTTATGCCCACTTCCCACAGGAAGTGGTCATATAGGGGCTGTGGAGACCCCACTGGTAAGTAGCCCATTGGCTACTACCCATCCCTCCCCTTAACACCCCTACATGTAATATTTAGGGGGCCCCACTGACACCAGGAACCAGGATTTGTCTACCTGAAAGACCAAGATGAGCCGGACACGTGAAAACTGTGGATCAGTATCTACCTTCGCGTAAAACTCTGCCTGACTGCTGCTCTCCCAACAATCACCAACACCAATTCGTCCAGAAGCAAAACAGCCTCCACAAACCCTTGGAGGTCTGCGCACCACTTCTTTGACCCTGCAGCATCTCCCCTGGAATGAAGAAGCTATTTGCCTGCACCAGCAGGCACTGACTGCAGATGCCCGGTACAGCGTTCATTCACCGCCCGCGCCCACCGAGGGAACAGCACCCCAGCATAAGGTCTTTGTGCTCCAGGAGGTCAGATCCATCTCCGTGCCACGTTTGCAGAAGCCAGGACACCCAGGAGTCACCCTGCACCAATACCTGAGGTACTGAAACCAGCTGCAAGCACCAAGGCTTGTTTGTGTTCAGTCTGAACAACACCACCGCCGCCAAAACTTACCTGCACTGAAGTATGATCAGATGATCTACTAGAACTACGAGGATGGAAAGACTCCATACATTGAAAACCTAAAAATCTCCAACCCTTTGAGTGTCTCCTGTCCAAGAAGCATGACGTCGAAGGGTTCATTGTTGGAAACAAGATCCCCTACACAGACTACACTATATCCTGGACATCCTTCTCACTCACCAGGTACTTGCTCCAGGCTTCTTGAAGGACATCCCTCTCCCCCACGCGAACATTGAACGCATCTCTGCACGACCCAACCCCAAGACCTTCCTGGAGTTGGATGCCCGCAAGGCCCGCCCCAAAAACGGGAATGGCAAACAGGGATCTACAGTCAAGGTTGACCACTGGAGTGGGGTGAGCCACCCTAAAAAATGCCCTCCTACTATCCACCTGCCCCTTCTACCCAACTAGAAGTAGCCTTTATGTCGAAGTGCTGGGTGGCAAAGCACCCTGTAGCAACCTGCATTTTAAGAGGAGGGCTCCTTCTCCAGCACACGTTGTCTAACCCTGCTCTGGTTTCTGTTCTCAAAGGACTTGCATGGAGCTCTCCAAGAGTTAACGGGTGAGCGTTTCTGTAAATCTTTGGGAAGCAAAGCAGTTCAGCTCTTAGAAACGTTTGCAAACTAGGATAACTAATGGAATAGTCTGAAAACATATTTTTTAAATGTCCATCTCTGAAGCACAAAATAATGTAAATCATTGGGAAAATAACACACTTTTATACCACTGAAGGTAAATAAAATGTTCTGAAAGAAATACATAAATAATAACTTACCTGCACGTCGAGGGACTCTGAAAGAGGCCAGCTCCACACCAAGAGTGGGCCTGCTGTGTTTCTTTTCCCTCTTCTGCAGGTACACCAAGAACCGTGAGACCGTCTAACTCACTGACTCACCGATAAAAAAACACCTCTGCACCCAAGCTCCCCAGCCAGGATCACATAACCAAACATGGTCTCTGTGGTCCTGAGACACTCAAGAGCAGAGCCCCACCCCCTTGGGTTCTGTCGGACTGGTGCCCACTTACAGCCTTTTTCTTCCAGGTACTTTTCCCCATTAACTTAGCGTGTGGCGTTCACGGCTACCACTGCTTAAAGCACTTCTGCACCTGGACACCCCAGGGCAGATAAACTTGAATTGTTGGTGCTTTGTTGGACCGCAGTCCTGTAAATGTACCTATGCAGTGAATGTTTCTCCCATAGGATAACATTACTGCTTTAGAGGCTCATGCCTCAAATCTGTCAGCTGTCATTTTCTACTGTTTTTACTGTGAAATTTGATATAATTTAAAGTACTTACCTGATTCAGATGATCCTGATGTCTAAAATCATATAAAAGGAAAATGCTACTTACCCAGTATGCATCTGTTCTTGGCCTGTAGAGCTGTAGAATCTCATGCTTATGCATAGATCGATATCTAGTGTTGGGCCCGGATGTTTGCACTTTGTTTTTCTTAGAAGAAGGCTTCCTAGTCACAAGGTAGGTGACTCCTCCTTTTGGTGATAGTGCGCATGGTCATCGACTCCATCTTCAGATTGTTTTCCCGCAGAGGGTGAGAGAATGGAGTAGTAGTAAAGAATAGAGATGTTCATGTGTATATATGAATAGTAACAAGAGAACTACAGCAGCCACAGGTACACGAGGAGGTGGTTGGGCGCATAAGATTCTACAGCTCTACATGCCAAGAACAGATGCATACTGGGTAAGTAGCATTTTCAGTTTGAGGCATGTGAGCTGTAGATCACATGCTTATGCATAGACTATACAACAGTCTCTCCTAAGCGAAGGCTAACCTGTAACTGATGGAGTTGTCTGAAACAGCGTTTTAAGTACTGCTTGGCCCACATTAGCTTATAGTCTGGCTAACACGTCTACACAATAATGCTTGGGGAATGTGTGTGGTGTGGACAATGTTGCAGCTTTGCAGATGTCAGTAATAGGGATGTTCTCTAAGAAAGCCATAGTAGCCCCTAGCTTACGAGTAGAATGTGCTCTGGGGGTATCATTAGAGTCCTTTTGGCTTTTGCATAGCAAATCTGAATACATTTAATGATCCACCTAGCAATACCTGATTTGGATATAGGATTGCCCTTGTGAGGTGGTGCAAAAGCGAAAGAGTTGTTTGGTCTTAGGAAAAGATTTTGTTCTTCAGTGTAATACAACTGTGCTCTTCTAAAATCTAAGGTGTGTGGAGCTCGTTCTGCAACGGAGTCAGGTTAAGGGAAGAAAACCGGTAATTCAACCGAATGATTTATGTGAAATGCAGATACTACCTTAGGTAGGAATTCAGGATTGGTACGAAGAACCACTTCATCTTTGTGTAGCTGGAAAAAAGGTTATTCTATGGTTAGTGCCTGAAGTTCACCCACTCTCCTCAATTAAGTGATTGCAATGAGGAAATCTGTTTTCCAAGTGAAGAACTGTAGTTCACATTTGTGCATGGGTTCAAATGGTGGGCCATTAACCTTGTGAGGACTATATTAAGATTCCACACTGGAGCAGGTGGAAGTCTTGGTGGTATAATTTTTTTTAGTCCTTCCATAAATGCTTTGATTACAGGCACTCTAAAGAGTGATAAATGTTGAAGATGGGCTGCAATTGCAGCGAGATGCAGTCTGATGGATGTATAGGTCAATGATGACTGTTGCAAATGTAACATGTAGCAGATAATGTTTTGTATGTAAGCATCAAGAGGGTTGATGTTATTTTTATTGCAATAGATAACAAATCGCTTCCATTTGGCTGCGTAGCAGGATCTTTTGTAGGCCTTCTGGCTTCCTTAATAATGTTCATACAGTCTGGTGGGAGGTCCAGATAACCAAACTCTAGGCCTTCAGGAGCCAGATCGCGAGGTTCAATTGTTGGGGATCTGGGTGTTTGATTTCTCCATGGTTCTGTGTGAGGAGACTAGGAGTTAAATGTAATTTCTGATGCGGTACCAGAGAGAGTTCCGACAGGGCTGTGGACCAGGGTTGACGTGACCATGTTGGAGCTACTAACATTAGTGTGAGAGATGTTTGCCTGAGTTTCTGAACCACTTATGGAATGAGTGGGAGAGGCAGAAAAGCGTAAGCAAATATCCCTGACCAGTTCATACATAGAGCATTGTCTTCGGATAACTAGTGTGGATACCTGGAGGCAAAGCTTTGGCATTTTGCGTTTTGGGGTGTTGCAAACAGATCTATGTGAGGGACTTCCCAAGCTTGGAAGTATGGGTGGAGAACTTGAGGGTTGAAGTTCCCATTCATGTATTTGGTTCCTCTGCCTGCTGAGGCGGTCCGCAATCTGGTTGACGACTCCTGGGAGATGTTCCGCTAGGAGATGGATATTGTGGTGAATAGCCCACCTCCAGATGTCTTGGGCTAAGTGGGACAGCTGGAGAGGGTGTCTTCCCCCCCCCCCACACCTCTGTTTCTGTATGTAGTACATAGCTGTCATTTTGTCGGTTTGAACCAAGACAGCCTTGCCAGACAGGTGATCTTGAAAGGCTTTGAGAGCTAGAAAGATTGCCATCAGCTCTAAATGATTGATTTGGACCAACCTTTACTGGTGGCTCCACAGACCTTGCACTGTGTGTTGTTGAAGATGAGCTCCCAAGCCAGTAAGGGACGCGTCCGCTGTTAATGTACGAGTTACTTACCTTCTGTAATGATGAATCTGGTAGAGACGTTGTCTAGCCGCAGATTCCTTAACTTAGAATATCCCCAGGCGTCAGACTGGATCCAGATATTTTTTTGCAGCAGCACCTCTGCGTGCCGGGGGACGGCGCCTCAAGACCCCGCCCTGACGTTGTCCACGTACGTGACATCAGCGCGGTCATATAAGTCCCTCCCGGTGCGCTGACATCAGTTTTCTTCAGAGAAACTTTTCTGCGGCACAACGCGGAGCCACCATCAACAAACTGTGAAAGTATGGGAACAGTGTGCGAGGGATGAAAAATACGTGAATAATGAAGGAGGATGGTGCAAGACGGGAAACGGCCACTACAATGCGGCCGTTTCCACGCATAACAGTAACCACGCATGCATTACAACGCATGCGTGGTTACCACGATTGCTTTTACCAGGCATACCTTTACTACGAGATACGTAGTAAAGGCATGTGTGGTAAAGGTAATATTAAAAAAAGGGGGGTTGGGGGGGTCTCCCCCCCCCCACACAAAAAAAAACCTGATTGGAGGCAATCGGCGTCGTACCGTCGTTAGAGGAAACGGAAAGACACTTCCGCGTCCTCTTTACGACGTGCGAAGCAGATCGGAAGAGCTTTCCGAGGAGAGGACCTAGCGAGGTAAGGGGGAATTTAGTTTAAGGAAGTAATGAGGGGGACTTGTAGCGAAGGGGTAAATTTAAGAGTTTGTGGGTGGGGGAATCGCACAGGGAAAAAAAATTTATGTTGAGGGGAGGGGAATTTATTAGAAGAAACAGGGGCGGGAGGGTCGCACATGGGTATTATTAAAAAAAAAAAAAAAAAACAAGAACATTTACCACGAAAATGCCTTTAACCGATATGCGTGGTAAATGCATTTAAGTGGTAAATGTTCTTCGTGGTAACGCATTCGCGTTGTAACGCATGCGTAGTAAAGGTATGCGTTGCAACGGAATGCGTTGTAATGACATACAACCGTGCAAGACACCATCGTAAAAGACAGAATTAGACACTGCCTACATATAAGAGAAAAAGCTGTCAGAAAGAACCCCGCAAGCTAAGCGAAGACCCTTCCCCAAGTGCAACAAGGGAAGAACATCTCAACAGACAGAAATAGACTGTCAATACCATGTAGAACTGTGTCGTCTAGCAAGAACGGAGCACGGAGAGAACAAAAGTCCACTGCAGGAAGGTATGAAAAGACTGGCACTGCCCCTATAGTAATGAAGGTCTGAAACAGAGGTCAACAGATCCCCAAAGAAGACGACTGTAGAGGAGACCAGAACCCTGAGTCAATAGAGAAGGAGGGAGGGAAGGCAGCAGGAGAAGAAAAGAAAAAGAATATGAATCTCCTGGTGAAGGTGAATCAAAAGGCACCATTTTACAGGAAAGAAACCCTTTCGAGGGAGTCAGCTGTATTATGGCAATTCTCAAAGGGACGTAACAATGTGGGCACCCGTGAGAGAAAAACTAACGCCAACTGAAAGAGGCTAGCAGAGAACCCCACTTGGTAAGGTCCTCGCAAAACGGGGAGGCTGGGTGGGCGTTAAGGAATCTGCAGCTAGACAACGTCTCTACAGATACATCGTTACCGAAGGTAAGTAACTCGTACATCTGATAAAGACATCTAGCCGCAGATTTCTTAACTTAGAATAGATACCACAGCCATACCCCAAAGGGGAGGTGGCTCTGCGACAAAACAACAGAAAGCGCCAAGCACTTGAAACGGCAACAGAGTGACGGACAATGGGGGAGGCTGTGGCAGAACAGCCAGACAGCATCCAAAATAGCTCGGGAGAGCAAAAGATAACGGTATGCAAGACATCCCAAAAATGCCAGAATGACGCTACACCATACCTGTATAAGCATGAGAGGTAGAAACGACACCAGCCATATACCAGAACAAAAGAAAGAGAGAGGAAGAAGGACCACTCTCAGCTTAATTGCGCACTATGTGAACACCGACCAAAGGTTGAGAAGAAACATGAAGAGATGCAACCAGAGCCTACCAGGCTAGCCCATGGAAGGAAGGCCGGAGAGGCTACAACGAAGAACCAAAGGTTAAGAGGTAGAACTCAGCAATGTTTTAAGAACTGCAGGCGGAAACAAGAAACACGCCAAGTGCGCACCCAGTCCCAAAAGGGGGAACAGGGGTGAACAGTAACAATCTGAAGCATGCTGATGCAGGCCACCACAGAAACATGCGCAGAGCAAACAGCCACAAAGACCATAAGGTGGCGTAGCTAAAATAAGCATAAGACTACTCGACCAGGCAGCTGGAAGACTAAGGTGAGAACCAACACATGAAATACAGATATGCAGAGTGTAGACCTAGGACGACTGACATCAGAAGAGCCGTCCCGCATGCCCAGCTGATATAATATAGGGTGAACCTAAAGAAGGAGGCACATCCGAAGGAAGGGGCAGCAGAGGCACCAAAGTACCAAGGCATAGAAATGGAGGAAGAATCTCAGAATTCTAGACCACACCCTCCGACGAAGGAAAGTAACCCTTGTCCAGAAGAGAGAATTGTTCAGTATCTGAACACGAAGAAGGGAGTAGTGTAAAACTGGAGAACCACCCCAGTAAGTGGAACGCAAAAAGGGACCTCATTGGCAATTCCGCATGCATCACTGAAAATCTCCCTGAGAATGAAGCAAAGAAGCAAGATGACCCATGACGTATAGAAGATGACACCAAGGCACAGTATTGAGCACCGTACAACGGCAGATAAGAGCACCAGGTGACACAGAGGCCAAGGGATCTCTTAGGCCCAGTTGACATAAAGTAGCGCAATATAATAGCATACAGGTACCCCACACGGAGTATGCATACCCCAACAACGGGGAACACCTCTTAGGACAAGCCATCGTCAGAGGACCAGACACAACAATCTGTGGAACACTGCCACAGTAGGCTAACTGCCAGCTCAAAATGCATAATGCATCCAAAGGATGCTAAATGAAACAGCAAAAGGATGCTAAATGAAAAGGTACCACCCCAGAGCAAACGCCTGAAGAACACAGGCCTAAGCGGGAGGGCGAAAGCCCGCAAGGAGGTGCTGAACAGCCGATTCGGCGTGAGCATCAAACAACAAAACCCCATCAAAGGGTAAATCAACAAGTCTCCCCGGATATTCTCCGGGAAGACGCTATCCCGCAACCAAGCATGGCGCCGCAAGGCAACTGAACCAGCCATAGCCCGGCCTAAGGAATCAGCAGTATCCAAGGCGGAGCGGAGCGGATCGTAAACTCAGCAAGGTCACGGCCATCCCGGAGAAGATGAAGGAGGTCAACACGAGCACCTTCAGTGGTGGCGGAGAGCAAAAACTCTGCAGAGTCCCACAGGGCAGAGGTAGCCCGAGCCAGGAAACACACTGTATTTAGTGACCGTAGGGCAGCACTAGTGGAGGCAAAGATGTTCCAACCCCATGACTCAAGCCATCTGGACTCCCGGGAGGGAGGAAGCATTAGCCGGGGCAAGGAAGGGAAGGCAGTTTGCAAAACAAACCCCTGCACGTCAGGGGCACAAATAAGCAAACTGGATCATGTGGAGCAGGACGGTGGCAGTGCAAGACAGAACAAGTCACCGGATCACCGGAAGCTGGCTGAACCAGGTACCCAAAAGGGCATCATAAAGAGACGCGTCAAAGGGCAGAAGCGGCTCCACATTCCCTGACCCGCGGTGAAGGACATCAAGTAAAGGGTCCACAGACAAGGGTACTGAAGGGGGTTGCATGTTCAAAATCCGAGTGGCCAAGGAGACCACTCTCAGACAAGCCGCAACCGGGGAGGTGAGTTTATGGCACCACAACGGCTTCGGACAGGCGGCCGCCTTCCTGGAAGGCCGAGGCGTGCTCAAAGCAAGGCTTTGAGCACCAGCAACCACCTACGACGCCACAGGGAGCCCCACGGGACTATGCGGCGTGGCAGGGGTGCAATGGGTCGCAGAGGGGGACCCAGCCGGGCCGCACCCTGATACCACATCTCCGACGTCCCTGGAGGGCAAGGGCGCAGTCCGTCGGGGACCCCGCAAGTAGCGGAGGCCCCGAGGATGCCCCAGGGACGGGAGGACCCAAGGGAGGCCTGCAGAGTCGCCCCCGCACCTGGATAGGGGGCACACGTCCGGAATGTTCTGGGAACCAGTGTCCCTGACAATAGATGAAAGTGAGGTCAAGGACCAATAAGTGGTGATCGACGGCGGAACTGGAAAGAAGAGGGGCCTGCCGGCGTTGAAGAGGCCGGGGGACGAGACGACTCCAACCGGGACAGCCGTGCCGAAAGAAGCTTCATCCGGTGCTCCCGCCGGGACTTTGGCTTGAGGTGTTGGCAGGCGTCACAGTCTGTGGAGTCGTGGTGCTTGCCCAGACACCACATACAGATAAGATGTGGGTCCGTCGCGGACATTTGCCGCGAACAGGAAGTACAAGATGTAAAGCAAGAAGGCATCGCACAATGTTCCAGACACAAAGCATCGAAAAAGGGCCTGAAAACAGACCAGAGGAACCGCTTATTCCGGATCCGCGTTGCACGCGGAAAAGAAGGAGACTGACGTCAGTGCGCCGGGAGGGACTTATATGACCTCGCTGACGTCACGTACGTGGATGACGTCCCCCGGCGCACGCAGAGGTGCTGCTGCAAAAAAAAATCCGGATCCAGTCTGACGCCTGGGGATATTCTAAGTTAAGGAATCTGCCGCTAGATGTCTCTATCAGATACTGTCTGTGGAACCGGGTCTATGAACGGCCTTCCTTTTGACAAATTTTGTATGTCCCACCCCTGCAGAGAGCGTTGAGTACGGCCGCTTACCAACACTAGATCGGCTAATAGACCATGTGACTGGTTCCACTGACTGGCTAAGTGGATGTATGTGTAGCCTGGCATGGGGAACAATCATGATGCAAGAGGCCATCATTCTCAACAGCTGCATAAAAACTCGAGCTGGAAGTGACTGATTGGCTTGAAACTGGAGAATTAACGCCTGAATGTTTCGAATTCTGGCTGAGTTGGGAAACGCCAGAGCCCTTTGAGTATCTAAAGTGACTCCTAGGGAGTTTTAGCTGGCTGAAGATGTGATTTTAACACATTGACTGTAAACCCTAGTAGGTGAAGTAACTATATGGTTACAGAAGTATGCTTGCGGCATCGTTGCTACGTGCCAGCTTTGATGAGCCAATCGTCCAAGTATGGGAAGACATGGGTGCTTTGTCTTTTCAGATGAGCAGCTACTACCGCCAGGCACTTTGGAAGACTCTGGGGGCAGTGGTGACTCCGAATGGGAGTACCTTGAATTGGCAATGTTGACGTGCTACAACAAACCTGAGAAATTTGCGGTGAGCCGGGTGGATTGGAATATGAAAGTAGGCGTCCTTTAAGTCTAGAGTAGACAGAAAGTCGCCCTTTTGCAAGAGAGTAGTACCTGTTGAAGTATTACCATGAGGCAATGATCCGACTGTATGTAAAAATTTAGTTCTCTGAGATATAACATTGGTCTGAGAGAGCCGCCCTTTTTGGGAATTAGGAAGTAAAAGGAATACATGCCCGCTCCTGATGTTGTGGAGGTACGGGCTCTATAGCTTCTTTTAGTAGTAGTGACTGTACCTCTTGTTTGAGGAGGAATAGGTGATCCGGTGAAAGTTTGTGTGACTTTGGGGGAATGTTTGCAGGAGTGTTTATGAACTCCAGGCAGTAACCAGAATGGAAAATTTGTAGAACCCACTTGTTTGTTATGGACTGCCACTTTGGTAGGAAATGTGACAGTCTTCCCCCAACAGGTGTTAAGTGGTTGGGGGGAACTATGGGCAAGTCACTGCTTTGTATTGGAGGGGGAGGTACGTGTGCTAGAAGCTCTACCTCTGCCGTTGTTCCCTCTGTAACCCCCTCTGAAGTAATTTTTAGAGCCTGAAGGGTTGGTTTTTGCCCTTATAGGTGGATGCAGTTTCCAAGGAAGAATTTTTGGACCCTGTCCGATAGAAAGAGCGCCAAAAGGAACCACGGTTGTGTGTAGACTGAAGGGCTTGCATAGATTTAGCTACTTCAGTATCCTTTTTCATCTTCTCAAGTAAAGAGTCTACCACTGGCCCAAAAAGGTGTTCTTTATCAAAAGGTGTGTTCAATGTGGAGGCCTGAATCTCAGGTTTGAACCCTGATATGCGTAGCCAGGCATGTCTTCTTAAAAGGACACTAGTGTTTACCGCTCTGGCAGATGTGTCAGCAGCATCTAGGGAGCACCTATTTTGGTTGTTTGAAATTAACTGTCCCTCATGTACCAGGTCTTGCGCTTTAGATTTCTTTATGTTCCTGGGGTAGAAATTGGATGAATTGTTCCATTTCATCCCAATGCGCACAGTCAAATCTGGCTAGCAACGCTTGAGTATTAGATATGCGCCAGAAGTTAGCTGCCTGGGAGGCTACCCTTTTCCCTGAAGCATCGAGAAGCTTTGACTCCTTATCTGGAGGTGGAGCATCTCCAGTAGTTTGGGAGTTTGCCCTTTTGCGTGCATTGTAAACTTAAACTACTAACGAGTCTAAGGGTAACTGTCCTTTTATGTAGACTGGATCATACGGTGCAGGCTTGTATTTTTTATCCACCCTAGAGGTAAGGATACGTGCCCTGACAGGATCCTTAAATATGTTGTCTACATGCCTGGTCATTCCTTTCAGCATGGATAACATATGTGTTGTCCTTGCGTGCTGTTCAATGTTTCAAAAAGGAAATCTTCAAGGGTGTTTTTGTGGAGCTGGACCCCCATGGTAATTGGCAGCCCTGCCTAGCAATTCAATATAGCCTACACTGTCGTCTGGTGGAGAGGGTCTGGTAAGATATAGGTCTGGATCATGGTCTGTGGGCGAGTCAGTGTTTTAGTCATCTCACTCATCTATAGACCCTGGCTGACCATCATCATTATCATTATTCCCATCCCCATCATCCTGATTGTCAGGTGTATGTGGTAGAGACTGAGGTGAAGGTGGTGATGGAAGAGGAAGAGGAGAGCAAGGGGGCAAGAGTTTGTTCCAATATTTCTCTTCTTCAATGGAATATGATATTCCTCCTCAGAATTAGTCCCTCTCTTTAGTGGTAATGTGTGCAGTTTTTGGATGTATGACCAATATTGGCTGTTTTGGGTCCGGTTTTTGGAGCGAATCACCGAAACTATGCTTTTTAGGTGACTTTGGAGCATCAGTCTGTTTCAGCGCGAAGGTTTCGGTGCCGATGGCTTCAGGGTTGCTATTTTCAGATCCGAGATGGTTTTCGGTGCCGAGTTGTGAGGTTCGAGGCTGGACTTTGGCTTCGACCCCGAAGGCTTTGGCTTGGTACCTGACTTGGCGTGGGGTTTTTCGGTGCCGGAAGGCTTTTTGGTGGGCTTCGGTGCAGAGCCAGAAGGCAGGGCGTTGGAAGCGCGGTCTCAGTGCCGACCGGGGCCCGAGGGCGCGGGTTGGTCCAGAGCCTTCTGTTTCGGTTGACTTGGGATTCGGGGCGAGGTAGGGACTGCACTTACACTACGTTGTCCATGCGGAATATCTTCATCCTGGTCAGAGCCGTCGTCGAAAGGGAGATCTGTTCCTGTTCCTCATCAGCTCCGATAGCGTAGCCAGCTTCTTTGTCAGATTCAGGTCCGAAGAGGTCCGGAATGGAGCCTGTGTGTTGGCTCTGCATGTCCAGTTGTCGAGAACAGTCTTTTCGGAGCGGAAAGTTCAGCACGCGTCGCAGTCCTGTTCACTGTGTTCTGGTGACAAACACAGGTTGCACACTTTGTGTGAGTCGGAGCGTGGGTATTTCACGTGGCACCGAGGACAGAACTTAAAGGGCATTCCATCGACTGAGTCAAACCGGGGGCTAGGTCCAACGGCCTACTACGAGCTCGCCGATCGAAATAGGGTTTTTATCAATAAACACGATACGCGAAGAATGGAACAAGCGTTTTGGAAACAATACAGTCAAGGGTGAGTGTTCTACGCACCGAGGGAAACTGAAGGATTGGCATCGAACAGGAGCGCAGCGACTAACATCCGAACCCGATGGCAGAAAAAAACAATCTGAAGATGGAGTCGATGACCAGGCGCACTATCACCTAAAAGAGGAGTCACCTACCTCGTGACTAGGAAGATTTCTTCGAAGAAAAACAAAGTGCAAACAATCGGGCCCAACACTAGATGGTGATCTATGCATAAGCATGTGATATACAGCTCACATGCCTCGAACATATGTTATTTTTCCAAATTGGCCTGGAGTTTCTTCTGGAGTGTGTTTCTCATTTATTGACTCTGTGTGTACAACAAATGATTAACACTACCCTCTGATAAGCCTAAACTGCTTGCCCACACCACCACAAAAGAGAACATTTGGGATTCTTAATGTAAGCCCTGTAAATCAATAAGGGTTGTCTGGACATTCTAGATAGTATACCTCATTTTGGCCCACTAAATAAAAAGACAGCTTCCTACACCCACCAGACAGTTAACTGGAACATTCTTTGGATTGAAAAGGTGTAAAATGGTGGGTTGGTTGTCAAAAACAAAGGGGTATGTTAAAGAACTACCACTACAAAAATCACTTTGGTAACTTCTACTTGCTGGCATATCTTACCTCTTCCTTTGTCTTCACGGAGAGATGTAAAAGAATGTCGTACTTAGGATGCGGGTAGTCCATTTGGAGAAATTCAAGCCAATTTATTTAGGCGAGCCTTACTCACTGGAGACTATAACCTGCACTGTGTTTTCAGAATACAAGCCCAGCAACCCATGTGATTATGTTGTAAAGGACCTCAAAGACAGCACTGCACAGACAACAACATTTTAACATTTAAAAATAAAAGTGATAAAATGAGAACTGGGAGGTATATAAAATCATGGTATAGCGAGTCTTCAAAGCAAACTACTGGTTGTGGGAGCAGACAGATACTATTTACAGGAGAAATCTATTTTGAGTAAAATGGATGGGTTATAGTAAAGGAAGATTTTTAGACAGTTTAGGACATGTAGAGAATGGAGATGCAGAAAAGAAACCAAAAATATGAGAAGCCAGAAAAGGCAGACACTTTGCTGACCAGCTAGAATATGGAACACAAACATGAAACAGCCATACTCAAACTGTTAGTCAGACATGGAGGGGCAAGTGTGGAGGGTGCAGAGACTGTGGAGTGGTAAGAGCCTACTTTGAGACAATCTGCACCTCAGAGCGATAGTAACCAAGAGTTACCAGTTAAGGTTTCTCATGATATACTTAGGCTATATGTGGGTATTTTAGGACAAGCTGATGAATAATGTATCCCCAACTCCATACATGTGGAGGATGCGTCATACTATACAAGTCAGATGCTTTCGACTAATTGGACTTTATGAGAGAACAGTAACTATGCTGGGGCTGGTAGTGCAGACTCCTAATTAGTGCAGAGCAAATAGAAGATGCGTATTTAGTTTTTGTGATGGTTATTTTCTCAGGCTGTGTGTGTTCGCAATCTCTTATGGGCAAATTCATTCAAAATGTGCTACTTCCTTTTGGAATCAGTTGGCTCTCAAATTCATCCCTGCGTCCCTTCTCTCTTTTCTGCTACAGCATATTCTGACACCATTTTGTCTTGACAGACTTTTTTTTGATTAGCTGTTAGGTGCCATTGCTAGAGTTGACTGCAGTTTCCCTCTGAAAGACAATGGCATGAGCAAACAAAGAGTTTCGAGCAAACATCATCTTAGAGCTTGCCCACCCAACAAATCCTACTCGCCTATGCATTGAAAACAGCTCAGAGTTGCCTTTTATTCTCTGCTGAGTTACAATTAAAAATCTTACAGGATCAATCTTTAGTCCAGCATTTTCATGCTGATTTATTACCAATATTCCAGAGCTCCACTGGCTTAGTTCAAACCAGATGACAGAAAAAGCAATCTGAAAAAACATTTTTGTGGCATGCACTGTGTGCTGTTTATTTCTCTCATCTCTCTTTTTCACGTCTGCCTTCTCTTTCACCTTTGTGTAATTCACACAAAAAATAAATCAGAGATGGAGCTCTTCCATTTATTGTTGTCTATTTGCCCTGTATAAAATAAGGAAAGTCATTTTTCGTAGTAGTGTTTTTTGCATAGGATGACCAAAAACGATGCCACTGTACAGAAGCCACTGACACAGCTTTTCACGACTGCTCCTGCAACATTGCCACTCTGAGTTAGAGGTTGTGATCATCTACATCTGTTTTAGCAAGGGCATATGCTTGGAATTACATAAATTGTTCAGGGAAGTTAAAGAATAAGGCCATGACCATATCTCAGAGGTCACCTTGAGCCATCTGGCTGATGAAGCACTTGCAATACTCCCAAGACCATTGACAGCGGGATGGACTACAGAGCTACGGTAATGAAAGAAAAAAATTAAATTAGCATTTTAAGCTCCATCCTCTAAATACTGCCATCTAACATGTCACCAACAAGGTTTTCTTTGGATATTGTCTTCTTATCTGAATTGCCCATCTCTTTTTCAACTACTCCGGCTGGACCCCGCAGTGAGGGTGAATGTAGAAAAGTGGTTGACAGTTTAAATGGAGGTTGTCCCAGCAAAGTAAAAACGAGGGCTTGGAACAAGTGTGTTATCAAATCTTTAAAAGACTGTGGGAGGCAGTGCAAAAGGTTTTTTGGGGCTACGGACTTCCCAAAAGAATCATATCTTTAAGAGATTTTGGCAGTAAGAGGAATCTTGACTGTCCATGACAGGATCAGGGTCTAAGCGCCTAACTAACTCTCCAGACTCTTAAAACCAGACCTATGCTTTATGGGATGTGGGGACCAGATGGCCAATTATAAGGACCACTGAGGAATGTAAAAATAAAGACCTATTAGTGTTGGAGCGTGTGAAGTCTCAAATTAACTTATAACATACCACCCTTATGCAGGAAATGGGTTTGATTCAAGCAATTTGACAGCCAGCTTCTATGCACTTTGATTTACACTTGTGTCTGTAGCGCTGAGAATGAGTCTCACAATCTGATACGGAGCTTGTCTCATTCATTTTCTGCTTGGTAAGTTCAACCTCAGATTCCTAAAACTAGACAGCCACTATTCAACCAGTTTGCTGACCAAGAGACATTTGGAAGATACCACAGAACAGAAAGCCTATGAGAAAGTACAACTTAAGAACCTGCTCTGTTGAGGGACTGAAGGGATAGACTCAAAGAAAGTGCAGGCAGACCAGGACGGTTAAGTTCAGGAATAATAAGAAGAGCATCTATTGACGCCAGTCATCAGCAGGCTTTGTGGAGGAAGCTGGTATGGCCTCAGATGAAGAGCAGAAAAAGGGAAACTAGTTGACTGAGAGTTTGAAGAGCCAGGTCATGCATCGAGGGGGCTGAGTTTGTGGATGTACATCAAGATTCATATAAGTGTCCAGACCATCCCACTAAAGAGGTGTTACGGTACTCAAACTCCAACTAGGGTATCCCGTGAGTATGGAGGAAAGGGGGCTTCGTATGACAGTGTTTCTATTCACGTACCTGATTTTGAAATCATTTAACTGTTCACCAATGTATTTAAACCATAAATGCTTCTCTTTGACTGAACCACACAGTATCGCACAATGTGAATCCAAGAGCAGCTCTAGTAAAATTGCCCACATTATACTTATTTCTTAAATAACAGTCATTTAGAAATGGGCCTACTCATAGAAACAAAATCTTCCGAATCGTAGGACCACTTGCATTCAACAGAATGGGTGCATAGTTTATACAAGTGCCATGTTGCAAGATTTAGGAATGAAAGAACTGGAAAAAAAGGCAGGAGGCCAGATAGGCAAAATTAAATTCCCAGAGGTAAGAAAAAATACAAGAACGACAAGTCATAACATGAGACTAAAAAGGGCTTCCAATAATTAGCAGAGAATGAAGGCAAACCCTGAACACTTTTTAAACTATGCCTCTAACATGGAGAGGGAAGCAACAGAAATGAAAAAATTATGCTTAGTGAAACAACTAAAAAGCAGACAACTGGGCTCAGTTGATCAAACAGCATTTCGGTTATAAGGAAAATGCTACTTACCAGTATGCATCTGTTATTGGCATGTAGAGCTGCAGAGATTCACACTCTGTGCATAGATCGCCATCTGGTGTTGGGCTCGGATGCTTGCACCTTGTTGTTGTCTTGGAAGAAGTCTTTTATAGTCACAAGCTAGGCGACTCCTCCCTTGGACGATAGTGCACATGGGAATCAACTCTATCCTCAGATTGTTTTTCGCCATGAAGGGAAATTATGGATTTTGTAAGAAACAGAAAGATGTCCAGGAGAATGTATCTAAGTAAGATAACACTAGAACAGATACAGGTTCTGGGGAGGTGGGTGGGCGTGTGAATCTCTGCAGCTCTACATGCCAAGAACAGATGCATACTAGTAAGTAGCATTTTCCGTTCGAGGCATAGGAGCTGCAGAATTCACACTCTGTGCATAGACTGTACAGCAGTGTCTCCCCTAGCGGTGGTCGCCTGTATCGGTTGCAGTGGTTTGAAAAAGTGTCTTAAGAACAGCTTGGCCTACAGAAGCTTGTTGCTTTGCCTGCACATCTACACAATAGTGTTTGGTGTGTGTTGTAGACCATGTTGCTGCCTTACAAATGTCTTATAGGGGAATGTTCCCTAAGAATGCCATGGAAGCCCCTAGTTTGTGTGTTGAATGCTCTCTAGGGGGGAATTGTTAACCTACGTTTTGCTTTCTGATAGCATATTTAAATACATTCTACTATCCACCTGGCAATTCCGGCTTTGGAAATAGGATTGCCTTTATGAGGTGGAGAGAAAGCTACAAACAGTTGCTTTGTTTTCCTAAAGGTTTTAGTCCTGCCTATGTAGTAAAGTAAAGCTCTTTTGACATCAAGCGTGTGAAGAACTCTTTCCGCTACGGAATCAGGATTTTGGAAAAATACTGGTAACTCTATTGATTGATTAAGGTGGAAAGCAGAGATTACTTTGGGGAGGAATTTTGGATTTGCCCTAAGAACCACCTTGTTACGATGTATTTGTATGAATGGTTTTTGTATGGTTAAAGCCTGGATCTCACTTACTCTCCTGAGGAAGGAGATTGCGACAAGGAAAGCTACTTTCCATGTAAGGAATTGTAATTTGCATTTGTGTAAAGGCTCAAATGGGGGACCCATGAGTCTAGTAGGAACAATGTTTAGGTTCCACACTGGAAAGGGTGGCAGTCTGGGTGGAATTATCCTTTTAAGGCCTTCCATAAAGGCTTTGATAGCAGGTACTCTAAACAATAACAAATGTTGTCTGTTTTGTAGGTAGGCGGCAAGGGCAGCCACATGTAATCTTATTGATGAGTATGCCAGATTGCATCTTTGTAGATGTAGCAAATAGCAGATAATGTTCTGAATTAAAGCATCTAATGGATCAATTTTGTTATTATTGCAGTAAATTACGAATCTCTTCCATTTAGCTACATAGCAAGCTCTAGTAGTGGGGCATCTGGTTTCCTTAATCATTTTCATACAGTCTGATGGGACGTTAAGGTAACCGAACTCTAGGATTTCAGGAGCCAGATCGCTAGATTCAGTTGTGCTGGATCTGGGTGCCTTATCTCTCCATGGTTCTGCGTCAGCAGCTTTGGGGAGAGACGTAATTTTTGATGTGGAACTACTGAGAGTTCGAGTAGTGTTGTGAACCATGCTTGCCGTGCCCACGTTGGAGCAACTAGGATCATCTTGAGAGACTGTTGTTTGAGCTTGCGTACTACTTCCATGGACATTGGACGCTGCTTGGGTAGTATGTTGGGTGGAGTTTTTGTAAGTTCCAGGCAGTAACCATACTGGATAATTTGTCTAACCCACTTGTCTGTAGTGATGGATTTCCAGACAGGTAGGAACTGTGAGAGTCTCCCTCCGACCGGAATGGAATAGTCTGGAGGGAGTGGAGGGAAGTCACTGCTTATTAGAGCGAGAGGCCTGAGTGTTGTTGTTACCTCGGCCTCTTCCTTTGTTGTTATTTCCTATGTATCCACCTCTAAAATATCCCTTGTTGGGGGATGTTTGTGTGGGGTTTTTGTAGGAGTAAGAAGCAGTGTCTGCACTGATATTTTTGGATGCGCCTCTATAGAAGGAGTGCCGAAAGGAACCTCGTGTGGATGGAGACTGTAATGCTCCCATGGATTTATGCACTGATATTTTTGGATGCGCCTCTATAGAAGGAGTTTTGAAAGGAACCTCGTGTGGATTGAGACTGTAATGCTCCCATGGATTTAGCAGTCTCCGTGTCCTTTTTCATTTTTTCTAAAGCTGTATCCACAGCTGGGCCAAAAAGTTGTTCGTGATTGAACGGGTAATTGAGGATAGTTGTTTGTACCTCCTGTTTGAAGCCTGAAATGCGCAACCAGGCATGTCTCCTTAGTAACACACTAGTATTAATGGACCTAGATGCGGTGTCTGCTGCATCGAGGGCGCACTTGATTGATGCATTAGTTATTAATTTGCCCTCTTGAATCTCATCATTGGCCTTGGTCGTAAATGCTGCAATAGGGTTTCCAGCTGGTCGTAATGAGCCCTATCATACCTGGCAAGTAATGCCTGCGCATTGGCTATCCTCCAGTGATTAGCTGCTTGGGCAGCAACTCGTTTGCCCGAAGCATCTAATAATTTGGACTCTTCGTCCGGAGGTGGTGCATCACTGGAGGTTTGAGAGTTGGCACATTTTTTAGCACTGGTCACCACTAGAGAATTTAAAGGTAGTTGACCCTTGATGTAGGTGGGATCATTGGGAGCGGGTTTATATTTTTTTGTCAATTCTAGGATTGAGAATTCTAGCCCTTACAGGGTCTTTGAATATGGTTGGGGCGTGTTTAATGACGCCTTTTAACATTGGTAAGGTTTGTACTGTCTTTTGTGACTGTGCAAAGGTGTCTATCAGGAAGTCCTCCTCTACGGGGTCCGAATGCATTTGAACACCATGGTCTATAAGCTAAATAAAACCAATATTGTCATCTGGGGAGATGGCTTTGTTGGGTATGTATCGGGATCAGGAACGTCTGGAGGACCTACTGGCTCATCATAATCATCCCAATCGTCCTATGGTAAGTCTGTGTCGTCATCAGGGTCAGTGAAAGGGTCATTGTTCCCTCCCCCACCCCCTAATTCATCATCATCATCCTGTGGTGGTGAGTATGGTGGAATTATGGGAGAATTTGGAGGAGAGAAAGGCTTAGCAGGAAGAACAGGAGAAGAGGGTCGTAAAGGTGAAGTGGCACAGTCTCTTTTCTTTACAGGCACCTCAGGGATGTGTGGGGTGTCCAATTTCCTCTTCTTGTGTGAGACATTGACCACATGTCCTGTTTTGGGGTCCACTTGGAGAGTTTTTTGTTTCGGATCGATGGGATCCGGTTGAAAAAGTTCTTCCTCTTCAATAGTCGCTTTCGGCGCCGATTTTTTCGGGTCTGAGCGTGGTTTAGATTTCTGCTCTGGAGCCTTCAAAGGGGTTTTTGGATCCTTCGGCTTCGATTTCGAAATCTTTTTTGGTTCCGAATGTTTTGGTTTCGGATCCAAGGCCTTTTGCTTCGGCGCCAAGGTGCTCGGTGTCGATGGCTATTTGGAGACTGCGGGAGTAGGATGCGCTTCCCGCTTCAGTGCCGATGGTGTCTGCGGGGCACTGATATGTGGCTTGGTCGGTCCCGAGCTGCCGGAAGGCTTCTCCTTGGTCTTTGGAGCCGGGGGCGGGGCTTCTGAAGCTTTCTTTCAGTCGCGACTGGGGCCAGCAGGCGAAGTCTTGACCGGAGCCGCCTTTTTTCAGGTGGGGTAGGGGTAGGGGCAGTTGTACTCACTCATTGACCTGGAGTGATGTGGTCGTCTGACTCAGAGTCGTCTGCCTCGGAAACTATTTCCAGATCCTACGAATCCTCCTCCGGGACATCGGGGCCTTCGCTGAAGATGTCCTCCGGCACTGGAGCTGCTCGTTGCGCCATAATGTGTCGTCGGGCCCGGCGATCACGGATAGTCTTTTTGGATCGAAAGGAGGTGCAGGCCTGGCAATTACTCTCCTCGTGCTCGAGACAGAGGTTACAGACCTTGTGTTGGTCGCTGTGTGGGAATTTAGCTCCACACTGGGGGCATTTTTTATATGGAGTCCTTTCCATTAGCCGTAGGCCCGAATGGCGTAGATAGGCCCAGCGGCCAGCGCCGACGATTGGAATCGGGTATTGAGGAACACGTCGAAGGGCACGCAAACAAAAACAATACCGTCAAGTTTTTTTATGGTTTGCGCGTTGAAAAGGTTTGGATAATACAGTACCGAACCGCAGAAGTTACATCCGAACCCAATGGTGGAAAAAAACAATCTGAGGATGGAGTCGATGCCCATGCGCACTATCGTCCAAGGGAGGAGTCACCTATCTCGTGATTACAAAAGACTTCTTCCAAGACAACAACAAGGTACAAGCATCCGAGCCCAACACCAGATAGCGATCTATGCACAGAGTGTGAATTCTGCAGCTCATATGCCTCGAACATATTGTTTTTAGCTGAGGACAAAAATAAAAGGACGGTTCTGCTAGAGATTTGAGGTCAGTGTAGCTCCTTCTCATTTTTGAGTGCACAATATCTACTATAAAGGAGAAAAACGACTTATTTGAATGCAATGTTTCTTCAGAAGCTCAGAGTGTCACAAAAATACACATGCTTCTAGCATATCACAGCAATTGGAGTGATAAGAGTACCATCTGCCTAATGTTTCAAGTAGTTAAATATCATTGATTTGAGACAGCTTAGTGCAGCAACAAGGCTGCTCTTGGGGAGAGGATGTGGCCTAACGGCTAGGACAGTCAACCTCAAATCTGTTGAATTTCCAGAATTTGAAATACTCCAGAACGAAATTAGGTTGAACCAGAATAAACTATTGGAAACAGAAGAACATATTTTGAGTTTTACAGCTTCTTACCTTTGGGTGATAAAAGGGACAGTCCATATTCTTACAAGCTGGGAAGAATTTGCACTGCTGAGTTGTGGATGAGGAGGCTGGCGCTTGTGCTGAAAAAAGGAACATTAAAAAAACCAGGAAAAAATCAGGGCTGTCGTACTTCATACATTGAGTTCCTCACTGAGATAGGCACCAGGTGTGGTATTATGAAATCACACATGCATGCAAAGAACTTCAGTAATTACAGAATTATGCTTCCCAGAAGTGAAATGGGCTACAGCTGGGCCCGTAAGGACAGATGGTAACTCATTTGTATCACGCAACACAGAATCATGCATACCACCATCTGCAAGCAAATTCAGCAATGCAAAGTTGTAAAAGCACTGACAAATCACTGCTATTAAAAAAAGGAGGTAACTGTACATTGATTTAATGCAATGTGAGAGGATAATTTCCCACTGAAAGGACAAGGAATCATTATTATATGAAAGTGATGTGCAGCATTAGATAGATTGAGAACTATATTCTCAAAAAACAGATCCCCATTTTATAAATGTTACCCAAACAGATTGAAAAGCTGGCAAACTTACATTTCTTAGGCAGGAGTATGGGATTTAGTTGGCTTCCGTGCATGTAAGGACAATCTTGTTTGGTACATTTGGTATCATATCGGCAGTAGGGAACATGGCATACAGGAGCTGTGCCCTCAGCTGGCTGCATAGGCTGTCGTCGGCTGGCGTGAGTGTAGGGACAATCGGGTTTGGTACACTTGGCATCATATTTACAGTTTGGATGAATAAACAAACATTTCTCCGCAAACCTGCATTTTGGGAAGGCCCTGGGAAAAAAAGGGCATAAGCATTCAGTTACAGTGCTCTACAAACAGGAGGGAATAGTGAACAGACAAATTGTATTAGTTGAAAGGTCAGGGAGGAATGCAGGATGAAAGGGGAATCACAGTATTAACTGCATGACTATATCCTACCACACTTCCTCTGCAAATGACTACCAAAATATCATGAAGATGCACAGAGTAAAAGACAGTCATCTTTCATGCTGATGCCCAGGACTGGGATATAAAACTACAAAATTAGTTCTCTTTACTAACCCGTCCACATTTACTTTTCACAGCTGTATTCACCAGCATGTGCAACTCAAAACCAACATGTTTGTCCACGGGACAACACAGTGATTTTGGGGACAGGCAGAATGCTGAGAAGTTGTGAGCACCTGCATGGACACAGGCTGAGTTGCTTTCCACTCTCTGATCTGTTGCATCCCATTGATCTTGATGAGAGTTTAGAGCTGTGCTCTGGCGGTCTCCAGATTGAAAGATAAGCGCGGCCGCAAACAGGGTACCATAGACAAATATGATTTGACCAGCAGTTGAGTGCCACTGGTATGGCACCCTTGCAGTGGCATGGGCTTCCTGATGTGGCATACGAGATGGCCAAAATGGTACAGGTGATTACATTCTCTAAAGATGCATTGAAGTCTAAGATAGGAGAGGTGAGATAACTCTTCTCTGCTGCAACAAGACCTAAGCAATGACATGAACAGAATCACTGAAAATAAAAGTTGAATATTCAAGCTGTAAGGCATTGTTCAAACCCTGTGGCAAACAGTATCAAAACTTCCAATGATGTTAGAGAGCGTGGATGCCAGGGTGGATGGCACTAAGAAGCAAAGTCCAAAGAAATAATCTCAGCTTGGCTGATCCCCAGAATTCTGCGAAGGAGCCCACTCTGAAAGATTCCCGGAACAATGGCTCACTAAAATATTACCTATGTACAAGCACTCTTTTTTGTCATAAAGGGTGCTCTTGCAGAAGCCTCTTCTGGGTGCCATTCCCCACCCATGATCGCGCACTTTCTGAATTGTAAAGACAGAAACCAACTGCAGCGGGTGTCGGAGGGGGAGCTAGAGACATTACCTGATGAAGACCAGCAGGAATCTAGGGCGTCACTATATAGTTTCATTTTATTCAGCTGAAACATCTTCACAATACTTACCTTACCAGAGCCATGTTATGGAGATTTCTTCTTACTCCTTCTCCGCTCTATCCTAGATACAAAACTCAAACTATGCACAAACAAATGGCACTGTAGTAAAATTAAGACATTCAGAAGAAGAGTTCTGGCCACCCTCAGTGAAGTGTGGAATGTAGGCTGCCCAATGATCCTAAAATGGCCTGGATTCATACAAATGTTGCTCTGGAATCGAACAGATACAGGATGACACTGTTGTTGTTGTGGCTGAATTCAGCTAAGCCTTCGAATATGTGACGGTGTATAACTGTGTATAAACTTAGGATATATTTTTTGTGCCTTACGGATCATTGGCACTTGGTCCCCAATCCTCAGCCAGTCTCACCAACACTAGGGGTCTGGGCACCATCATATCTCTTTTGACATAAGTGTGGAAGGAGGTCCACATCTCATCATACTCAGACGTATCTCTGAGGGTGGCTGTAGGATGTCCATGACATGGCTACTCCACACCTTAGACCACCACATGTCCACTTTTGGCAATGCAGGACCCTGCATCTTTGGGCCACCACCAGCTAAGCCGACAGCAATAACTGAGATAGTAATCTATTAGCGGCCGAAGAGAGAGGGCACAGCTCCTTCTCATCCATCAGACCCATCAAGACTTTATGGGGAACTTTGTAAGGTAACATTAGTGATCTTTTTGATGGTACCCATTACCCGTGTCCAAAATAATTGGACTTGAGGGCAGTCCCACCACATAGGTTATGTAGGTCCTCTCATCCCACACTCCCTCCAACAGGCATCTGAGCTAGCATTGATCACTTTCAACCACACCAGAAGACCAACTCAGCATCATTTTAAATGCATTAGCCCTATGCTGGAGACATAGGGAGGATTTTGCAGCCTTTCCCCCCATCAAATTCCAATCAGCATCCGTCTGGTCCAGCTCAAGGTCCTCCTTCCATTTCTTCATATATGTGAGCGGTGTCAGAGGAGAGTTCTTGTTCAATGCTCTATAAAGATGGGATTGCGCTTTAGTAGTGCCCCCTTCCGAAAACATATCTTCCACCCCTGTGGCTTCTCTCGCTCCTCGGTCCCACATGGTGGGTTGTCTAGCTTAGTGCAGCAGTTGTGTCACACGGTGTAAATCTTTGGGGCTTAACAATAAATCACTGGTGCACTCATCTCTGGTCTTGGGGATACCATTCTCACATAGTTGGACAAGGCATAATGTGCTGCCACGCCCCTTCCAGGATAAGTATCCTTCATCAATCATGCCCGGCAGGAATTCTGGTTTTCCCACCACTTGAGCAAGGGAGGAAGGAAAGGTAAACCCTGGCTCCCCCACCCCCCTTGTCCGTAATGCTTTACTCCAATATTGCAAAGTCACTTCCATGGCCCACTTCAGTTGCCCAGAGAGTGGCTGGCCTTAGAAGGAACCCATAACAATTGATTAAGATGGAGCTTACAGTGACCCTGCTCCAGAAGGCATCGCGCTTGCCCGCATCCGGGGAACACCACTCTGGAGCCAGAGACAGCTGGGCAGCTAATATGTGACATTCAATATCAGAGACTCCTATGCCTCTCTCTGCCAGGCTGCTTGTCAAGAGAAATTTGACTAGGCGTGGACATTTACTATTCCATATGCAACCCCACATTCTTTTTCCAACAGATTTCAAAATATCCACGGAGACCCTCACTGGTAATGCATGGAAACAGTAGAGCAGTTGTGGCAAATAATTCATCTTAATGCAGTTTATTCTCCCTACCCACGAGCTCTCCAGTCTACCCCATCGACAGAGGTCTTTAAATAGAGTGTCAAGGAGAGAAGGCACATTGCTTTGAAAGATATTGCTTGTCCTAGGACAAAATGAACACTCCCAGATAGCTGACATTCATCAAAGCCAGCTAAAACCCATAACTGGCTACCACTGTCTCACTGCCCTCTTGACGTTCTCTCACTCCTTTAGATTTTTGGCACTTAACTTTGAGCCCTGCTGCAAGTTGGAATTGATCCAGCTCTCTCATCAATGCCAGGAGGGAAGTAGGGGAATTGGTCGGGAAACAAAGAGGGCCGTTTTCACTCGTCCAGCCATTGTTTCTAGGGCTGTGATTGCAGGATTAGCCATCTTGTGTTTGAAGAGTGGCTGAATTGTCAGGGCAAATAATGAGGAAAAGTAGAGCACCTTTGTCTCATTCCCCAGGTTAATTATTATAGGTTCGGTAAAGCGCGAGTATATTCAGAGTCTGGTAGAGGGTCCAACATAATTTTCCAAAATTAAAGATTGATTTAATTCAGGGCCTAAATAGGTTATTTTGAAAGTTTTGGTTAGATATGCCCAGTCATGACAGTCAAATGCATTCTCCACATCTACCGAGAGGAGGGCCTGGGTTCCTTGTGGTTGATGCCTTATAAACTATGTTGAGAGCCAACCTGATGTTGTCCCCTCTATGCCTGTACCTGATGAAATCTGACTGAGAGGGAGATACTAAACTGGGCCATATCCCCTTCAGCATAGTGGTCAAGATCTTAGTAAAGATCTTCACAACACTATTTACGAGGGCTATCGGGCATTAGACCCACACTCATGGGGATCTTTTCCTGATTTCGCAAAAAGGGTAAGAAGAGATCCTATCATTGATGGTCTTACTTCCTGTCCGTCAAGGAAAATGTTGTAGATTTTAGTCAGATAGGGTGCAAGGGGTACTGAAAAGGTCTTATAGAAAGAGTTAAAGATCCTGTCAGGCCCTGGGGCTTTATTGTTAGGAAGTGTTTTAATGGCCTGTGCCTTCTCTTCTAATAATATCAGTTATTCCAACTTCTGTATTATACCGGAGTCTATCTCAAAAAAGAAAACTCTTCCTAAGTATTCATCCTGCAATTGCATGCTACAATGCTCTCTCCAATAAAGAACTGCGTGGGGTCGTGGCTTGGAGCTCCGGATCCCTCCATCACTCGCTCCTATCTATCGTTATCGAGACACATCTAGGCCCAGAACTGCCTCTCATTGCCCTCAGACATATCCGCCGTGATGTCCACCTATGGATTGGTTCAGTTATCCCATTTGCACGCCATTTCAGGATAGCCCGAAACTGCCCCAACATGGCGGCCTGAACAGACTAGATGCCGCTCTGCCGCCGGACCCTGGAAGGCATTGTGTGCGGAGCTCCTGCTGCCACAACAGATCAGAGCTGCTACCTGGGTGCTCCCGGCTGCTGCCTGCTCAGAAAGACTGCTCCCTGCATCCCGGCGCCCTCCCATGTCCCCGACATCGTCCAACCTGCACCATGGTTTCAGACTAGCGGCCTACCCAGCCTCTCTCAGGCCATCAGGCTCCCTTTGATTCAATTGATCTCAGATACAGGCTCCCTGCCCGCACTGAAGGCCTGCCTGTTCCGCGACGTGGCTCCCATCCCAGGAGCACGGTATCTCATTGGATCCTCTGCGGGATGTCCCAACAGAGCCCAGCAGCTTCTGCAGCCCTCTGATTGGGCCTTCTGCACAAACAGCGTGAGCCTGACCCGGGAGTCGATCGGGCCTCCTCTTGATCAGGTGGAGCTCAGGTGTGGGCTCCCTGCCCACCATGGAGGTCTGCCTGTGCCACGACATGACTCCCATCCTGAAAGAGCGGGTTCCCCTCTGACCCTTTGCCAGGCCCCGCAGCTTCCGCAGGCCCCAATTGGACCTACAGCCCCCTAAAGGGCCTGCATCACCACTGATTCAGGTCACCAGCAGGGACGATGAGCAGGCGCCAAGGCCACTGACGCCCTGAAAGACTCCGGCCTGATCTCCCACTCACAGGTATGTGCCCACCTCTTGGGTTGCCTGAACACCGGGCCTAAGGGAGCCTCTCCACAGGGGCTTCTACCTACAGCTCATGATCCACAGCGGCAGTCTTTAATCCTCCTAACTCCTGCTACGGAGAGGTTGGGAAAAAATTGATCTATGGTTCTGGGGTCCTGAGACTGGTGATCCCTCCTCCAGGATCCAAAATTGTATGAGTGGGGGTGTCCCCTGTTGCAGTTTTCCCCCAGTAACTATGGTATGTTGAGGACCTAGCCACCCGCATCACAGAGCAGCTACACATCTCCTCGCCCTCCAGAAGTAAAATCTGGCTTGGTGGCCAGAGACCAGTCGGACCTTTACCACCCCTCTGATCTCGCCTTACCTTGGTAGAGGCCCTGAAAGATCTTCCGTTCAGATAATTTTTTCAGTGCGAGATGCATTTAGTTTGATCACACTACACAAAAGTATGTGAGTAATGCCATCTCCTAATTTCCACCCTAAATAGGCTGGGGTAGTTAGAGACAGAAAAACTCAAATGTCCTCCTCTTACCACACTTTCAAATTTGTAAATATGTTTTTTATGTTTGTTTTATTACATTTTGATGAAAGTATGGCATAGAAAAATACAAGCCTGGATGTGGATGCTTTTGGAGTAAACAATTTTCAAACTATTAAACTAATGCTGAATCCTTGCAAAGGCATCGTTTATTCTATATGGTCACGCTTTTTCACAGCTATAACTGGGCAATCGTAGGCATATGATACATGCGGATCATACGAGATAGGTAGAAAAATTAACTCAAAAACACAACTGGATAAGCAAAAATAGATACATGTACAACATAAGGGTCAAAATGATGCAGATTACAAATTAAAGTGTTTATGAATAATCCTCAACTTACTTGCAGGGTGCAGTGGGATGATGATACACACAAGTATCTCCATTTTTGCAGGCTGGCCAATATTTGCATCGTTCAGATATTTTCTGCTTGGCTGGAGAACAATGATCCTCTTCGCCTGCAAAAAAGAAATTAATAAAAAAAAAAATTCAAATGCAACCGGTTTTGCCATGCTGGATAATCTCAGTTAATCTGGGTATCAGCATAAACCTAACATCTTGGGTTTGTGAGAAAGGGTTACAAAGCATGTAGAGTTGCATAAACATGTTATGACTGTTCATTTACACCACTCCCTCTCTTCTGAGTTTGCGATACTTTCACTAGTGCCAAGAAATAGAGCACACATACAAGGCATTGACAAGCATAACTATTGTCCATCTGATTGTCCGAGTTCTTTTTAGGAAGAAGATGAGGAAAAGACTGAGATAATATAATATTACAGGATTAGCGATATTGATTAGGATACTCCTGAGGAATCCATGGATTAAGTAGAATGATGAATTCAGTATGTATTCATAAAGTATTAGAATCAAATGATTCCTGCAGACATGGCTGTATCAAAAAAACAATGTTTGAAAGATTTGGCCAACTATATCCCCAGATGAGAACTAAAGATACTGATCCTCCATCAGGCGGCTTAATAATCCTAACAGCGCCAAAGATAGCAAGAAGTATAAAGCAAGTATATACTAGTTGGGACCGGAAATAGGCATCTAAAATCAATTTATATAATAATTCCGCATCAACTGATTATGGTAAAAGTATATGTAATACTAGGTGAAAGGTTATACAATAAGAGTCCACAAAATCGCATTAATTACAATCTAAGTCATAAATGTGCAGTTTCAAAATACTTTGATTGTGATAATGGTTTATTTTAATTAATTTAAATCTGAGTCCAATACAGGGGGACTTATGCCAGGGTGATCTAATGTCAGCGTATAAGATATATGTAGTGAATATGCTACTTACCAGTATGCATCTGTTCTTGGCATGTAGGGCTGCTGACATTCATATCTGTGCATAGATCGCCGCCTAGTGTTGGGTCCGGATGTTTGCACGTTGTTGTCCTGGAAGAGTCTTCGAAGTATCCTTGGATAGGTGACTCCTCCCCTGGACTACAGTGCGCATGGGCATCCTCTCCATCCTCAGATTGTTTTTCGCCATTGTGGCAGTGATGGAGTAGATACAGAAAGTGATGACCATGCTTGCAGTAATTCTGAGAGCTGCAGCTGCGACAGGCGCCGGGGAGGAGGGAGGGCGATATGAATGTCAGCAGCCCTACATGCCAAGAACAGATGCATACTGGTAAGTAGCATATTCAGTTCGAGGCATGTGGGCTGCTGAATTCATATCTGTGCATAGAATATATAGCAGTGCCCTCTATTGGCGGCGGCTACCCGTGCCAGCTGCAGCGGTCTGAAAAAGTGTTTTGAGAACAGCCTGTCCTACAGCTGCCTGCTGTTTTGACTGCACATCTACGCAATAGTGTTTTGTAAATGTGTGTGTAGTGGACCATGTGGCTGCTCTGCATATATCATGCAGGGGAATATTTCCTAGGAAGGCCATGGAAGCCCCCAACTTACGTGTTGAGTGGGCTCGTGGTGGAATAGTTAAGGTGCGTTTTGCTTTTTGATAACAGATTTGAATACACTTAACTATCCATCTGGCTATCCCTGCTTTGGAGATGGCGTTACCTTTGTGGTGTGGGGCAAAGGCAACGAACAGTTGTTTTGTCTTCCTGAAGGGTTTAGTCCTATCGATGTAGTACATGAGGGCCCTCCGTACATCTAGTGTATGTAGTGCCCTTTCTGCAACAGTTTGTGGGTTTTGGAAGAAAACTGGCAGTTCAATAGTCTGATTCATGTGGAACTGCGATATTACTTTGGGCATGAATTTGGGGTTGGTACGTAGTACGACCCTGTTGGTGTGAACCTGTATAAATGGCTCTTGAACGGTTTGTGCCTGGAGTTCACTAACTCTCCTTAGGGAAGTGATCGCTACAAGGAAGGCCACTTTCCAGGTAAGGAATTGAATCTCGCATGAGTGTAGAGGTTCAAAGGGTGGACCCATCAGGCGTGTGAGGACCAAGTTGAGGTTCCACATTGGAGCCGGTGGGTGGCTTGGTGGAATGACTCGTTTGAGTCCTTCCAAGAATGCTTTGATGGCAGGCACTCTGAATAGAGAGAGGTGCTGCCTGGTTTGCAGATAGGCTGAGATTGCGGTCAAATGGACACGTATAGAGGTGTACGCCAGATTGCATCGATATAGGTGTAAGAGATAACAGATGATGTTTTGGATGGATGCGTCCAGCGGGTTGATGTCATTATTACCGCAATAAATGACGAACCTTTTCCATTTGGCTGCATAGCAAGCTCTGGTAGTGGGTCTCCTGGCCTCCTTGATGATGTCCATACAGTCAGGTGGCAGGTTGAGATAGCCAAACTCTAGGACTTCAGGAGCCAGATCGCCAGATTCAGCTGTTGCGGATCTGGGTGCTGAACTTCTCCATGGTTCTGCGTCAAATGCGCGGGTTTGATCCGCAGCCTTTGATGCGGCACCACGGAAAGTTCGAGGAAGGTGGTGTACCACGGCTGGCGTGCCCACGTGGGAGCAACTAGGACGAGTGTCAGGGAGTGTTGTCGGAGTTTGCGGGCCACTAGCGGTATCAATGGCGCTGGGGGAAAAGCGTACGCAAATCTGCCGGACCAGTTCATCCATATCGCATTGCCCTGCGACTGCGGATGTGGGAATCTGGCGGCGAAGCTTTGGCATTTTGCGTTTTCGCTTGTCGCGAATAGGTCTATCTCCGGATGACCCCACTGCTGGAAGTACGGTTGGAGTACTGATGGGTGTAACTCCCACTCGTGCATCTGGTGGCTGTGTCTGCTGAGCAGATCCGCCATCTGGTTGTCCTTGCCAGGGAGGTGTTCCGCCATGAGGAACATGTTCCTTTGAATGGCCCACTTCCACATGCTCTGAGCCAGATGAGACAACTGTGGAGAGTGTGTTCCTCCCTGTTTCTGTATATAGTACATTGCGGTCATGTTGTCCGTCCGGATCAACACGACCTTGTTGCATAGATGTACTTTGAATGCCTTCATGGCCAGGAAGATTGCCATCAATTCCAGAAGGTTGATGTGCAACTTCTTTTGTTGTGTTGTCCATAGTCCTTGCACTGTGTAGTGGAGTACATGAGCTCCCCATCCCTGGAGAGACGCGTCCGCTGTCAGTACTATCTGTGGGACAGGCTCTTGGAATGGTCGGCCCTTGCAAAGGTTTTGTGGATTCCACCAATGCAGAGAGTTGTATGCCCGACCGCTCACCAACACTAGGTCCTTTAACTGTCCTTGAGCCTGATTCCACTGACGTGCTAGGCACTCCTGAAGTGGGCGCATATGTAATCTCGCGTGCGGGACTATGAAGATGCAGGAGATCAGCAGTTGTATGCTGTTGATCCTCACTAAATTTGGCTGAGCTGTGGCCGCCAGAGTGTCTATAGTCGCACCTAGGTACTGTTGTACGTGTGCGGGCTGGAGATGGGACTTTGGATAATTTAGTGAGAATCCCAGACTGTGAAGAAGGTGAATGGTGCGGGACATGTGGCTTGCACATTGCTGGGCTGACTTCGCTTGAACGAGCCAGTCGTCTAGGTAGGGGTAGACGTGTATATGCTGCCTCCGTAGATGTGCTGCCACCGTAGCTAGGCACTTCGTGAAAACCCTGGGCGCTGTTGTCACGCCGAAGGGAAGGACTTTGAACTGATAGTGCTGCCCCTGAACAGTGAACCTGAGGTATTTTTTGTGTGAGGGGTGGATGGGTATGTGAAAGTACGCATCCTTGAGGTCCAGTGTGGCTAGGAAGTCTCCCTGCTTGAGAAGCGGAAGGACTTGCTGTAGAGTGAGCATGTGAAAGTGCTCTGAAAGAATGTACTGGTTCAGGGGTCTCAGGTCTAATATAGGTCTGAGCGACCCGTCCTTTTTTGGAATTAAGAAGTGGAGGGAGTACACTCCCGCACCCTGCTCGTGGATGGGTACGACCTCTATAGCGCCTTTTAGAAGCATACTTTGCACTTCTTGCTGTAAGAGCGTTAAGTGCTCTGAGGACATAGGACGGCTTCTTGGTGGTATTGTGGGTGGAGTGGAGGTTAACTCCAGACAGTAACCGAATTTTACAATATCTTTGACCCACCTGTCCGTGGTGATGGAATTCCACGTGGACAGGAACCTTTGTAGCCTTCCCCCGACAGGTGTTATGTGGTCGGGAGGAAGGGAGAGGGCGTCACTGCTTGTTCTTGGGGGAGGACCTGGTGTTGCCGTAGCCGCGTCCTCTGCCCTTTGTGCTGGAGCCACGATAGCCACCTCGGGTGTTTTTATCATAGGTGGTCTGTGTATTGCCTTTGTTATATGTTTGTTGTGACCCCTGTCCTCTACCTGCTCCCTTGTTTCCGGGGCGACGAAAGGAGCCGCTCCGAAAGGACTGAGTTTGTAGGGCGCCCATGGACTTTGCAGTGTCCGTGTCCTTTTTTATCTTTTCGAGGGTGGTGTCAACCTCCGGCCCGAATAAATAGTCGGGGTTGACAGGCTGGTGCAGTATATTGTTTTGTACCTCAGGCTTGAATCCTGAGATCCGTAGCCAGGCATGCCGTCGCAGCATGACGCTTGTGTTTATGGCTCTGGCAGCCGTGTCTGCAGCATCTAGTGCGCATTTGATGGAAGCGTTCGTTAGTAGCTGTCCTTCTCTGATGAGCATTTCTGCGCCTTCCTTGAACTGGTCAGGGAGATGTTGGAATATTTGCTCCAGTGTGTCATAGTGCGCTCTATCATAGCGAGCAAGGAGCGCTTGAGTGTTGGCTATGCGCCATATGTTGGCAGCTTGGGCGGCAACTCGCTTGCCAGATGTTTCTAACACCTTGGACTCTTTGTCCGGGGGAGGAGCGTCACCTGTCGTTTGCGAGTGTGCCCTCTTGCGTGCATTCGCTACGACGATGGAGTCGAGTGGTAATTGTCCTCTGATGTAAGTAGGATCCCCAGGTGCTGATCTGTATTTTTTATCAATCCTGGGGTTTATCACTCGTGCCCTGGTGGGTTCTTTGAAAATGTCCTTGGCTGGTTTGAGGACCCCCTTCAACATTGGCAGAGACTTTACATGTCTTTCTGAGGATGCAAAGGTGTCCATTAGAAAGTCATCTTCGATGGTATCAGAGTGAAGCTGTACCCCATGGTTATTTGCAGCACGTTCAATAAGAGCGTTGAACGCCGCAGTATCCTCCGTAGGAGATGTTTTTGCCCCATAGAGTTGTTGGTCCTGTGCATCGAGAGGTGCACTGGGGTGTGCAGGGTCGCCCCAAGTTTGATCAGGGTCCTGCTGGTCATCAGGGTCCGTGTCTACATGGTAGGGGACTTGGTCATCCATGTAGTCCTCCAATGCATCCGTATCGGAGCGTGTGGGGGAGAACCGGTGTGGATCCTGGTAGGATGAATGGAAGGGTTCATAAAGGAGAGGTTCCGATTCTGCAGGCAACTTCCTTTTTAGTGGGATCCTGAAAGGGTCCAACGGCGGCTCCGAAGTTATCCTTCGGTCGTGGAGAATCATCCTGCCAGTGTCGGCGTCGATGATACGTGCCGGAGACGTCTCAGCAGGTGTGACCGTAGGTTGGGTGACCCGTGTCCTGAGTTGGAACATTTTTGGGATTGTCGACGGAGGCAAGCCGAATGTAATGCTGGCCGGCACCGAAGAGGCTGCTGGAGCTCCGATCGAACCGGAACCCGACGTGTCCTGGAGGACAGCTGTGGTTTTGCTGCCTTGCGTCGCACCAGGTCGTACTTGGGGCGTCTTCGAGGCCTTGGCACCGGCCAGGCTGGTAGAGGCGGCCGTGGATTTTTTCGGCGCCGGCGGTTCATCGAGTCGAGGTGCAGAGATCACCGAAGTCTTCGATACCTGAGGCTTAGGTGTCGTCGAGGGAGCGATGCGAGACACAGCAGGCGGTACGGCCCTTGGTGTCGTTGGTGCCGAGAGCCGAGCAGGTTTGTCGGTGCCGATGGCTTTTTTCCGTTTGTCGACTCCAACGTCGCCCGCTTCAAGTTCGGCACCGAAGTCCCTCTTGGTGCGGTCGGTGCCGACGCGGTGCGCTGGCGTCGAAGGCCTCGATCCGACCAGCGCCACTTTCAGTTTCGGTTTCGGTGGAACCGGAGCAGCTTTCGGTTTCGGTTTTGTGGTAGGGAAACCAGCCTGTTTATGTAGTAATGGCTGCCGCTGAACGTCCGAGGCCGGGCCCGAGGGCGGGGCCGAAGAACTGCGGGATGGGTCTCGGGTAAGGCCCGAAGGCGATCCCTCGACCGGAGCCATAGGCTGTGGCACTGGTGTTTCAACGGTTTGAACAGGTAGGCCTTGTTCATCATTGGAGCTACTCTCTTCGGCCCCTAAGGCCTCCTCGTCGTCTCCTACCTCGGTGTCGTCTTCACCTCTGTGGAAGAGTGACTCGTCTACCTCGTCCGATCCGGGTTCGTGTTCGGAAACGGGACTGGAGGGCAAGACTTCTAATTCCTCGACGTCTTCGGCCTCGTCGAAGATGTCTGTTGGGGCCGGTGCTGCGTGCTGCGCCTCGAGTCTCGCCGCTCGTCGATTCCGCAGAGTCTTCTTGGAACGGAACCGGGCACAGGCCATGCATGTCGATTCGTCGTGGTCCGGCGAAAGGCATTTGTTGCACACCGGATGGACGTCGATGTGTGGGTACTTCGCATTGCATACCGGACACCTTTTGAATGGCGTCCTCGATTCCATCGTCGAAGTAGTCGATGGACAGGTAAATGCGAAAAAAGTCGGTGCTGAAAGTTAGTAAACTAACAGAATTGTATCGAAACCCGATCGATAAACAGTACCGACGCAAACTAAAGGCCTTTTGGCCTCGAAAAAATATTTTCCTAACTTGAGCTAAGATAGCACATCCGAACCCAATGGCGGAAAAAAACAATCTGAGGATGGAGAGGATGCCCATGCGCACTGTAGTCCAGGGGAGGAGTCACCTATCCAAGGATACTTCGAAGACTCTTCCAGGACAACAACGTGCAAACATCCGGACCCAACACTAGGCGGCGATCTATGCACAGATATGAATTCAGCAGCCCACATGCCTCGAACCTGTATTTCCAAAATGTGTTCGATCTAAGGCAGTTTGTGAAATGTAAAATTGTTCAGATAATTAGGGTTAGATGTGTATGAATAGTTGCTTTATATCAGGTATTCCAGCAACACAAACCTTTATGCAGGACAAACAAAGGTGTCAGATAGAATATATTATATTCAAGCTTGGCACTTTGGACTGATTACTGACTTTAGGTAGCTCATATAGATGGCAGTGACATCCCAATTTAAGAGCTTCTCTAAGTTTGCAGATATAGAACTTAGAAAAAAATGATAACTCTACATGTGGAATTCTCAAGGCAAGTAACAACTCCTATTGATGGCAAACAATTACCATTACATTCTAAGGTACAGGGAACCACGGATTTAAAAAATATGGATTTGGTTGAAATGGATATAATTAATTGGTGCAATAAAATAAATAAGGAGGTGGTCAAACGTATGAAAGTCTATCTGGAAAAGTTCAAGCACACACCTAAAAACAAGACAAGAAATGTAAAAAAGAATGTTGCCTAGTTAGATGTTCAGTACTAAGACTTAAAATATAAGATAAACAGGTTAAAGCAGAGAAAGTGACCAAAGTGTGTTGATCAGGTGAATAAAGTATATTCTGGAATGAAAGCAAAATGTAAGTCTTTCATGAGAGAGAGGACATAATTGTATAATTCCAATTGGGAGCTAATGATATTGGCAATTACATCAAAGGATATAGCAAACGTTTGGAGATTAGTCCAGCCTGGGTTAGGCAGACAATCAAGTCTGTCCAGGTGTATGGTGTCGAAAGAGGACTGGTTATTCTACCTGAAAGGACTCTACACAAATGGATATTTCGATCCTCCATCCCATCGATATATATGCAATGAAGAAATATTTTCTCTCTTCACTGTAAAATCTATAACAAAGGTTATACCTTCTCTTAATCTGTTGAGGGTATCAGGCCTGGATGATCTCTCTAAAGTAATATTAAAATTCAATATAGAGGGGCAGGATAGTATATTCATTCCAGTATTCAATATATCACAAAAACTGGACAGTTGGAAAGCCAATTTTTTTAATGGATGATCACGCAGTTCCTAAAAATTACCAGCTTTTTAGCCTATTCTCCAGTCATTGAAGATTTGGATTAAGGTTGAAGAGCTAATTCCAACTGAACAAGGAGTATTTAAAAGAAGCCACTCAGTAGTGAGATGGCCAAGAAATCAACTGAAACCTGGGTTAATTATTTCTGTTGCTTCATAGATTTTCGCATCACATTTAATTAATCAAGAGATGCTATGGCAATAATGAAATGACTTAAAAATTCCTGAGGCTTATTATCAATATTAAAACAACTACGAGGAGGGAAAAGAGTTAGATGTTATTGGTTCTCGGTCAAAAATAATACCATTAAAGAATTAACTATGCCAATGTTGCATTTTAGCCCCTACACTATTTGCACTTTATATACTGGACCTCTAAGTCATCATATCTCTTGATTATTTCATGCAGATAAATTGGCAATAATGGGCATGACCCAATTTGAACATCAAAGCCACTTCATTTAATAAATATGGTGAATTAAAAAATTTGATTAACATGGGGTTAAGAGGACAATTGTTTGTGATTGCAGGTATATTACGAAAAATGATTTTAATATAGATACGCCTTTGAAATTATCGAAAAAGGAATTGAGAGATCTGGGTGACATGGAAACCAGGGAAAAAAACTTGAGCTATTTGGCTGGGAAAAACACAACTGTATGATTAAAACATTTTAAGCCGCAAACATCAACCTATCCCCATCTCAAAGACGTATTACCAAATTGAGAAATGCTAAATGCATTATTAAAATTTAGAATAAGTCTAAATTCACTGCACGCCAAACCAGAGGGTATAACAATTTTTTTTTTTTTTAAACAGATTTCATTCCTCAAATGACAAGTATAGAGCAGGGCACTGTGATCCAGCGACCTCTGCACAATCAATACAAAGCATCATGACTTTGACTTTCTAGAGGACAATGAGGATACAAACAAAGCAATACATGTGAAAAATGCCTGTTAGAAACCCCCTCCCCCAACTCCCCTCCTCCCCCCTGTAGTCGCACTAACACCCTCCTAGACCCAGCAAGAACATGGCTTCACCCCACACCTCCCGCATCCACTTCTTCATGTATACAGTCAATCGGCATTGGCGTTAACAGGGTACCATCAGTCTGGATTAAGGGGTCCCCCCGCAGCAACCAGCTCCAGCAGCAACCCCGATAGTTAGCCCACCGCTTCCAAATTTTAAAATGCTTCTCCGGGCACCCTCTAGCTGTGAAAATAGGGAGCTCTAAACCCATACAAAAGTCCAGGCCCTTCTTCCATACCGACACCAATGGTGGTGTAGGCGCCTTCCACCCCTTAGCTATGTCCCTCTTTGCCAATGTGAACCCCAGCAACACTAGGTGGCGTTTATAGATGTTGCCTCCGATCCCTTCCATGACATGAAGCAATACTAGTTGCGGCGACCGGGGCAGACTCCAGCCCAGCACCCCCGAGAGGCAAGACATCACCCCTCTCCAAAATCGTAGCAGAGAAGGACAATGCCAAACAGTGTGCATCAGGGTCCCTTCCTCACGTTCACACCTCAGGCATACCGGGGAAGCCACCATTCCCGCCCTCCACAACCGGACCCTGGTAAAATAGACACGATGGAAAATATTGGAATTGGATAAGATGTAGACGTACCACTTTGGCTGCCCCCCGCGGGGAGGCCAGAGCCTCCGTCCAGTCCACCTCATCAAGCGAGCCAACATCCCCCTCCCAGGCATCTCTAAGTTTTTGCAATGTGGGGGGAGCTGTGCATTAATAGGGATTGATAAATCTTAGAGATCTTGTGGTCCTGAAGATCCCCCATGAACACCTTGGCTTCCATCAGGCTGAATTCCGCCAATGACTCCAATCCCGCCAAACTGGGGGTGACGGAACTGGAGGTATTTATAGAATTGGGATTTAGGCATGTGAAATTCGACTTGTAGGTCTTGGAAAGAGTTTAGGATTAATCCCCTCATAACATTCCCATGGGTGGAGATACCGATCCTGTCCCGAGCCCCGAAACCCTGACAGAGCTGCTAGTTGTGGCATGCGACCATTGTTCCACAAGGGGGTCTCCCGGGTCAGTGTGTTCCACCACCCCATCCGCTGCAATGATTGTCGCCAGATCTGAAAGACTACTTGAGTCGCTGACGGCAGGGCCCTTTGTACCGGTGCAGAATATATCGTGTGGAGAGAGAGATCCCCCGTGAGGAGCCGCTTGACCGTGTAGGCCGGGCCATCCCGATCCCCATACCACCACTCATTTAAGATGAGTAAATGTGAGGCCATATAGTAGGATAATATATCAGAAGTAGCCATCCCGTAGAGAGGAAACATGTTCGTAGGGCGACCCTCACCGCACCACTTGCCCATAAGAATTGCCCCAAGACTGAATTAATCTGTCTAAACCATCTAGGGGGAATCTGGTAGGGATGGTTCTGTAACTGGTACAATAGACAAGGAAGTGCAACCATCTTAAAAATGGCCGATCTGCCATAAATAGAGAGCGGCATACGAGACCACACCTTCAAATCCTCCCGAACGCGTTCTCACACCGGAGCTAGATTCCGCTCCCAGGCCGCCGTGGAGGAGTCCGATAGGAACACATCAAGGTACCTCATCCCGTCAGTAACCACCCAAACCGATGCCGCCCAATCGCCCACGCCCGATGTATTCCCCAAAAGCCATAACGTAGATTTGCTGGGATTGAGATAGAGACCAGATGATTCCCCAAAGATCTGCATTATGCGAAGCAGCCGCGGGCCTGTCCAATCGATATTCGTAAGGAAGAATAATACATCGTCGGCATATAATGCAATCCGCTCTGACAATCCGTGCACCCATTCAAAGCCAGCCACCTGCGCATCCATACGTACCCAGGGGGCCAACGGCTCGACTGCCAAGGCAAATAGATACGGGGACAGTGGGCAGCCCTGCCAGGTGCCCCGCTCAAGAGAGAAAGTGGAGGAAGTAGAGCCAGCAACCCGTACCGATTAAGTAAGATCTGTATAGAGCAGGGACAGGTAGGACAAAGTGCGGGCCAAGATTCAGTCTACGCAGAAGAGCAAAGAGATACACCCAGCTAAGGAAGACAAAGGCCCGGTCCATATCTGCTAACAGCAGCGCAGCCTGGTCGCAACGCCCTCGTATTGCTGCCTGTGCACGGCGTATATTGTGCCGAGTCGCCCTTTGGGGCATGAACCCAGATTGATCAGGGTGAATAAGAGTGGTGATATGGGCCCGCAAACAGCTAGCCAATGCCTTGGCCAATATTTTGGCCTCCACGTTTAGGAGCGAGATGGAGCGATATGAAGCATGCCGGTCCAGGGGTCTCGCTGGTTTATGAAACACCACCACCTCGGCATGTCTCCAATCCCGCGGGAGGCAACCCCGCTCACAAGACTCTTCTACAACCCCGAGGTAATGAGGTCCTAGCTGCAAAAAGAATTTCTTAAAGAACTCACAGGGGAAACCATTGGGCCCCGGCACCTTACCCGAGTTCAGGTCTCCCAGGGCTGCTCCCAATTCCTCCACCGGGAGATCCAGCTCTGCGCTCACCTCGTCAGACAATGCCCGAGGTGGGAGGTCATCCAGGAACATGCCTATCTCATCCTTATGCAGGCATTCTTTGTGGGCTTACAGCTCTGCGAAATATGTAAAGAAGCTTTCGGCGATATCCAGGGAGTCTGTGAGAGTCCCTCCATCCGGGCCCACTATCCCGGGAAGGGGCTGAGAATGAAACAGCCCCTGACAAAGCCTATGAAGCATCTTACTGGATTTATCCCCCCACTGATAGACTCGGCTGCGCGTTGCCAACCAGGCAAGATGGGCCTCATCCAGGAGGAGGGCTGCATAGTTCTGTTACGCCAGGTGCAGCTGTTGCCTTAGAAGGTGTCCCCCCTCTCCTCGACTACGATGCTCAAGTTCACCAATAGTCGTCTCAGCTTGAAGTAGGGCCTCCCTCCGAGTCCTACGAGCTGCCGCACAATAGGAAATATCCACTCCCCGCAAGGTGGGCTTCATTGCCTCCCACATAGGTTCTGCCTCCGAAACCGACCCCACATTAAGCATCAAGTATTGATTTAGCGCACCCTCCAGGCACTCCCTGTAGTCCGCCTTCTGGAGATTCCACGTTGAGAGACGCCAACGGAAGGGCCGCCTCGCCCAACCCATTCGCAGCGTAAGAGACACCGGTGAGTGGTCGGAAAGACCCCTCGGGAGAATATCTGCCTCCACTACCCAAGCCGTAGGCACCTGGGGAACGAACAGATAATCTAGGCGGGAGAAAGGAATTATAAACCGCAGAGAGAAATGTGTAGCCCCGGGCCTGTGCGTGTTACCGGCGCCAGGGGTCAACCCAGTCGAGTGCTGATATGAAGGAGGAAAGTTTCGTGACTGGACCAGTCACAGCGCCCTCCCCTGGCTGCCAGCGATCCAAGGCTACGTCCAAGACATCATTCCAGTCTCCCCCATCACAGACAGACCGTCCGGCATATCCGCCCATAGTGCCATGAGCCGCTCCAGCAGTGTCCGGGAAAGAGGACGTGGGGGCATAGACACATCGGGTATAACAATTTTTCTTTTTTTTTTTTTATAAGAAACCTTTTATTACACATTAAAAAGATACAAACAAGGGCCTACAACCACAAGGGCTGGCCGCTAGAAAGCTCGGGAGCCAGCAAGGCAATGCCATACATTCAAATGAGCCAGAAGCAAAATCTCCCGAAAGTTCCTAAGCACATATAACAGGCCGCGGCCATAGTCCAAGGGTGATCAAAAAGGACGGTTTCATATTTTCTATTAAAAACAAACAATAACACACAAACAAGGCAATGAGAGTCCGAAATAGCAGCGTGCGCTCCCCAGGACGGTGGAAGATCCACATTATCTGGAATAACTCTTGACAGGAGGCGGTAGTGGGGGGGCGGCGGAGAAGAGGACAAAGCACACACAATCACGTAGGGGTATAACAATTTTTGAAGAAATTAATGGCACCTGTAGTTGTGGATTGGGGGAAAAGTGTATACATTTACATATATTGATGTAGCGTTTACAATTTTTCACTTCAAAGATGCCGTTTTTAAAACCAGGTCTAACTAAATATAGGATAATGCCCGGAATGTATGTAGTAAGATTTTTGTATGTTATGCAATTTTTGGATGTAACCTGTGCTGGGGAAGACTTTTAGTGACTGCAGAAGAATTGCATTTTTTAAATGGATTTTATCTAAATATGCACTGCAATGTGAACTTTGAGTTTTTCTGTATAACAGACTATGGTCTAAAATACACAATATTTTACTAATGCTACTTAGAAAGATGTATATACCAGCATCCTAACAAAGTCACAACATACTTTGCCAGAAAAGCAGAAAAAAGTCAACTATATTCCTTTGAGTCACAGGCTGGCAACAAGCGCATTGAAATTACTTTACTGTCGGCATGACTATGATGTGCTGGTGTGCCCTGTAGGGTCATTTTGTGACAAGCGAGACAAAATTGCCAATTCCAAAACACATTAGCGGTTTCAAACTTCTGCATAGCAAGTTGGAATCTTCACCCTGCTTCTACACCAGTTTATTTATTTTTGATAACTTTTTTTTTATTTTGGATGCAGGAGGGGAATTTTTAAAATCTATTTACTGTATTTGTAACTTCTTTGGTGAACGATCACTTAGAACTTTTACTTTTCTTCTTGATGCTATCTTTGGTGGTTTGCCTCCATCAATTCTGGGACTTTTCTCCCAGCACAAGATGTTTTTCATACAAAGCATGCATTGTAGTATGCGGATGCTCTGGTAGGCGTTGCTCTCCTCCACTTCCTGTAGCACCATTTGGAGCATGTCTTAAGTTGCTTCCGGTTCTTTATGTTGAATGTTTTTCTCTGCCCTTCCAGAAAACTTCTGTACACCGTCTCAACCTTTGATATTAGGTGAAGTGGCATTGCTAATGTATTGAAGAAGCATAGTCTTCTGGGCCTCCTGTTCAGTTTCTGGTCAAAGACCCTGCATGTGCCTGTCCGACATTCACCTTTTTCTTGCATGGGGAATGGATGAAAAACTCACAAATATCTGAATGTATTCTCAGGCTTTCCAATTCCCCCCCCCAGAGACTGATAGTCGTCTTCCACAGCAGAGGATGTGTCTGCAACTTGTGGTTCTTCTGCCTGTAGCATCTGTACTGCAAATGGAGCTCAGGAAAAAAGTACATCTTGCTCTGGTGCTGCTCCCACTATCAAGGAAAATGAACTTTTTTGTATTGCTGAAAGTTTACTTGGGCCTTTATCCAATTGAGATGCTCAGAATGCTCATTGTTTTTGGAAATTAGTCTATAAACTATTAGGGAATTCTTGTACATACAAATCTGGGTAAACCGAGATTATTGCTGGCGCTAAACCACAAATATAAACATTCAGGAGGTGAATGGAGACACCCTAAGTCATATCATTATCTAGTCCAATTTATTATCAGTTCCTAAGTCCATCTGCATTAAAACATGAAAAAAGGTTCCCAAAATATTCATCCACATTTAAGATATACAAAGGTTTTACTTGATTATCTTCAACAGCCTGTTCTCGAGCCCCCACCATGTGTTCCTCTTCTTCTCTAGCGCCTCAGATTATTTTGTTCCACTCACTGGGTGGAACTCTTGTTGTCATTCTAATTCTTTTTAAGTTTTTTTAACAAATTGAATGACCTAGGGTTTTATTTTTAGGTATGGTTTCTGGTGGAGTATCCAAATCAGACTAACTGATACTCATCTCTGAACTTGAAATGCTACTCATGCTTGGAATTTCAGAGCATTGTGGAGGAGTCTTGCTAGTATCCAATCTCTTAACTGTATGATCAAATTTCTTAGCATACCGTGTAAACACAATCCAGCAACACACACTCATCTCACTAAAACGTATATTTCTTTCTAGTACGAAGATTTTCTTGATATTTATCCATAACTTCTTCTAAAAAATCAAAATTATTTTTCGCAATTTTTAGCACAGTTTAAAAGGTCTATTTCTCTTTGAATTTCTTCAATCAATTTCTCTCTCTGATTCTCTGCTATATCTATTAACATCTCTCAGCATTCCCTGGAGATTTGATTTAGCTTTTCTTCCTATTTTTTAACTCCCATTTCATTTAAATCATCTATGGCTGGAAAGGTGTTAATTGACAGCCCTCTGGTAGTACCGTTGCCTTCGAAATATTTATGTATTGTTATAGAGTCCCACCACTTCGCAAATTCAGGAAATAATAAAAACTTAAATTACTAGGTCAATCAATAAATCAAAGTGTATTCACCCGTGAGGGTATCCAGGTGCTGAGGTCCAAGCTGCTCGGGGCATCAGTTGATTAGCCAGGTCTTGTGTCTCTTTCTGAACTCCTGAAGAGAGGGTGAAGTCCAGAGATTTAGGGGTGAGGCTATTCCAGGGCTTCGCAGCGATGTGGGAGGAGTGTCCTCCATTGTTGCTTTGGCGAATGTGAGCTAAGGAGAGGGATGTGGGTCGCATAAGTCTGGAAGGCTGGTGTAATCTCAGGCAGTGGTTGATGTATGCTGGTCCCTTGTTTTGTAGGGCTTTGTAGGTGTAAGTCAGAATCTTGAATAGGCATCTCTTGTGGACGGGGAGTCAATGGAGTTTCTTCAGGTGAGGGATGATATGGGCCTTTATGGGGAGGACGAGGATGAGTCTAGCCACTGCGTTCTGAATGGTCCGTAGTCTCTTGAGGAAGGGTTGGGTTATTCCTGCGTAGAGTGCGTTGCAGTTGTCCAAGCGGTGACCAGGGCTTCAGTGACGGTGCATCTAGTGGAGACTGGGAGCTATTTGAAGATCTTTCAGCGAATGTGCAAAGCGGGGAAGCAGGGGGAAGGCACCTGCGCAGATCTGGTTCTTCATGGTAAGTTTGCTGTCCAAGATGATGCCGAGGTTTCAGGCGTGGGCTATGGTGATGGAAGCAGGTTGTAGTGCAGCAGGCCACCAGGAGTCGTCCCACAGGGAGGAGTTGTTCCAGGAAATCAATACTTCAATCTTGTCTGTGTTGAGCATGAGGCAGTTGTTTTGCATCCAGTTGACAATGCTGGTCATGCACAGGTGGAAGTATGCCCTTGTGGTGGATGGGTCTTCGGAAAGAGAGAGGATAAGATGGGTGTTGTCAGTGTAGGAGATAATGTTCAGACTGAGGTTTCTGACAAAGTTGGTGTGGGGGGGGGGGGGGGGGTCATGTAGGCGTTGAACAGAGTAGGGCTAAGGGACGAACATTGTGGGACGCCGCAGATGATGTTCTTGGGCTCCAAGGTGAATGGCAGCACAGGTTGATTCTCTGTGTTCTTTTGATGAGAATTCTAAATGCATCAAGTTAAATACGCCAAGCGGCTGTGCTGTTGGTGTGCAAATATATATAAATATATATATATATATATATATATATATATATATATATATATATATATATATATATATAGTTGCTCGCCAACAGCACAGCCGCTTGTATATTTCTATAATACAGAGAGAATAGGTAACAAGTATTTCTGAATTTACATTGTACCAATAAAGCTGATCTGAAGCCCTACACATTTAATATCAGAGTTCACTTACCATCTGAACTGTTGGGCTGTCTGTTGATCGTCTGTTGCACTTGCAATTTGTTTGCTTTCTTATCTAAGTTTGTGCCATTTTGCTTAGGAGTTTGTTGTCCTTCCTCAATATACTCCATTGCTTCCTCTTGATCGGAGCCGTAGCCAGGTGGACTGGGTACCCCGTCCAAAGTCACTATGAACTTCGGACTTGCAGGTTTTTCAGGTTGTAAGGGTTCACTGCGTGATCAAGACAATATATAAACAACATTGCTAATTTCCCTTACAAAATACAAGTAAAATAAAATATATGGCTCAATTTAGTACTTAAATGCTTCAGCTATATGTCAATCGTGTACTAGGGGCAGCAAGTATATGTTCATAATAGGTAAGCATGTGCTATTGACAGAGACGACAGATAAACAGAGGGCTGTACAGAAAGAGAGACAGAGTGACAGAGCGACAGAGCAAGGCTTATGTCCCTAGGAATATAACAAGTAAATTTGCCATTATGTGTCTACGAATCATCCAATAAAATACTAACAACAATTTCTAAGGCCCCTAACGTATTTGTAGGAAGCTGGCTCTTTGCACGATATAACCACTCAGTGGTATATCACATAAAGACTCCGGAGAATCCCCCAGAAGTGTACAGAGGTAAATGTACACCCAAAGTCCTTTATTTGTGGTAGCTTGGCCGAGCAGCCTTAGGCCTGACACAGAGGAGTGTAAGGCATTTGTTATGCACACAGACATTAATAAATGACACACGACTCACAAATGAGATCCACATCAATTTTAAGATTTATTTTAAGACCAAGAAATACATTAAAACGCAAGTACATTTTTCAAGAAAAATACTTTTCACTTTAAAAAGTGGCCACTTAGTGGAATTTTCAGGTCAGCAATGTTACCCCACGGGAAGAAAACAAGAATGTAGTATTGCGGGTAGATATGCAATTTACAGTCTTGGTTTTCAGGATGAAGAATAAGCACCGGGCAAGGTTTAGGTAAGTAGCAAATCTGCGGCTTGGTGCAGGGTTCAAATTCAGAATCTGGACCCATTGTTGTCCAATGGAGAAAGGGGTAATTGAAGGGATGCTGCTCACAGCTGAGTAACACGGTTTGGTAACCCAGTCTCCGGGGGTTAAGGTAAGCACAGGAAGGGTGACAAGGAAGTACCAAACTTACACCCACAGGGGCAGCCGGGTGCAGAGTGCCAACACAGCATCGGACACCCAATGCAAGCCAAGGGGGAATCAGTTTTGAAGAAAGGTTGCAGGCTCAGGCCAGGAGGACGGTGAAGAAACCCCACAGCTGCCCAGGTACGTAGAAATGTTAGGAGATGTAGGGACTCCGTTGTTCGTGCTCCCCAAGGCCCAGGGGCTTCGGGTGCAGGGGTGTCAGAAGAGTCTTACTGGGCAGGTCACAGTCAGAGGGAGTCTTCGAGTTGAGGCTACAGGGGTTGAGGCGGAGCCCGGCAGGAGTCAGCCCACAGTGGACCCTTGCTCATAAGCGCTGGGGAACCTTCACGGGACCGGTGGGCCGCTAGGACTCTGGCCACGGGCTTCGGGTGCAGAGGTGGGTCCAGCGGTGGTTTTGTGGTTCCTCAGGGCAGAGGTCTTTGTTCTTTAAAGTTGGTTTCTTCTGGACAGGTCCGCTGTCCACTGGAGATCTTGGTCTTTGTTGCAGGCAGTCCTCCCAAGGCTTTGGAAGTCGCTGGGCTGCAAGATGGGTTGTCTTTTGGTGCAGGAAGAGTCGAGGGCTGCAAACAGGCTGTTAGGGCTTTGGCCAAGTCAGTTAAGTGTCTGTATTCTTCTCTGCTGGTGCGACACTGTAGTGTTCAGCTCTTCTTAGGTCATCAGGAATATGATTTCAGGGTCTGGGGGTGCCACCTAAATACCAGATTTAGAGGTGTTACAGGGGAGTGACAGGTAGGGCCCAATGGGTCTCTCACCTTGGGTGTCTACACCCAATATTATGCCACCCTCCTGTGGGAGGGGGCATAACCCTAGACCTGACTAGATAAGTTCCAACATCTTAAAGATGGTGGGCACTGAAAAATGTTCTTCACTTCACCTCCAGCACCTGAGGGGTGGAGTAGGCGAAGAGGGGCACACCACCAGTTCTCACTTAGTTTTCCCACCGATTTGCCTGCCAAAACTGGGGGTTTGAACTGGGGGCACTCATGTGGTGCAAGCAGCACAGGCTGGGGTTGCATTAATAAGGCGGTAAGGCCTTTGAAGCTTATCTCTCGACCACTGTACTCATGCTCATCCCTGGGGGGGATGGGGGGGGGGAGGCATGACAACTCCGCCCAGGATGTGCTTTGTTTTGTATCTGGTCTCAGAGAGCAGGGGCTCTCGGCCCAGGGGTCCAGATACATGTCTGGTGGTGGCAGGCTGCCTAAAGCCAGTCAGAGACCACACCAGAATTGGTAGGTTTTCAGGGGGTTTTCTAAGGTGCCCCTGAGTACATGTTTCAATAAATCCCACACTGGCACTGTGGGTTTATTGAGAGTAGTTGTTTGGTACCAAACACTCCTGGGTTCGGTAAAGCCATCATGGTGCTGGGGAACTCAAGTTGTCGAGTTTCCAGATCATGTACTATCTATGGCTTCACTGGCACTTAAAATATTAAGAATAGACTTACACATTGTAGGGGCATATCTACTCATGCAGATATGCCCACACCAGAGATATAGTGAACCTTGTCATAGTGCTTGCAAAGCCTGCTAGAGGGGTAACGTACCTATAGATTAGGCAGTGCTGCTTTGCATGGCACACAGACAGTGTGCCATGTCGACTTTGTCGTTTTTCTCTGCACCGAGGCATGCAGGCTGCAGTGGTAGTTTGCACTGCCTTGGTGAGGGGTCCCTAGGGGACCCCCTTCAGTCCCAATGTCCTAAGTACCATTTACTAGAGACTTACAGGGAGCCTGAAGTTGCCAATCGTGGTACATTTCTTAGGGCATTAGCTCTGGCACAGGGGACCTGCTTGGCCAAGACCATGTGCACTTTCAATCAAAGCCACATAATTTTCCAGGCAAATAGTGGGGGCTAACCATGTCAAAAGAGGCACTTTCTCACAATATGTGTTACATGTTTGAATAATGGTGCAAAAAAAAAATTTGCATTTATTTCAGCCAATACGAAGCCTAAAAAATGAGTGCTCTCACTTTGTTCACAGTCAATTTAGTAGCTTTGTTAGCAAAGGATAAAAACATAGTCATGCTGCCCATGAAGGGAATGCCACTGCCATATAAAATACAATGTATTTGCCTACATAATATAATAATATTGATATCATTGTGTTCTGATCTTACCGGCTTTTTATTAGGCGTCCGGGCTGGGCCTGTACCCCTTCCACAATCATTTTTTCAATCGGTTGATTCTGTGTGGCTACTTCTTCGGACAACTTTGGCCTCTTCAATATGAATGACCTGCTGTCAAAGGGCCGTGTGTCTTCTTCGTACACCTCTACAAAGGAAGCAATCAAAGGAATGTCACAACCTTTATGGAATGTCAATTTTTCCTCAGAGTAGAGATTACCAAAATTCAGTCTGACCTACTTCCAATATAAAAAAAAACAATTATTCAAAGGGAAAAGTTTGTGCCTGGTGGCAGGACAAGTCTTTGTCTGGGATTACTTCATGTAACTGCTTATTGAGGCTTGTTTTCCTTTGCTCTCAGTGGTTGCTTAATGTGTGAAAAAAACATGGAAAGTCGGCCTCCCTTTGTGTGAAAAAAACATCAGAATTCAGTTACATTTGACCTGCATATCATACCAAGGCTGCAACAAGCAGCCCAAGTGCCTTCCCACAGGATCACAACATGGATTCTGCCTGACAGGTATACAACATTTGTTTGATGCAGTAGACTGATGTGGAGAAGGAGGGCTGCTACTTTTAGTAAAGTTTCTTTCACTTGTCAAGGCACATGGGAAAAATACCTCTTCCACAATACCTCTTCTGGAATAACGTCTGCCATTCACCATCACCTTTCTCTCATTCACTGAGGTCTTTGGGGCAGCCTGTGCACCTCAAAGTGTCACCTTTCCAGATCACTATAAAAGCTGGTTTGCCTTTGCACCTTCAGTTCTTTAACTCCCTCTCCCCTTCCATCTGCCCCTTTAAACGGTACTCCAGCCTGGTTTCTGTACCCTTGGTGTGCTTATGTTATTTTGGCTGCCTCCTCCCCTTCTCTTTTCATATTGCTCTTGGTGTCAGTACGCTTAATAATCCAATAAAGATGTCAGACAACCACCATGCCACAATGCCCTTTAGGTATCAAAATCTCTAGAAGGAGTGCACATCTGAGAAGAGCAAATATCTCCATAATTGTCGGCCATTTTATTTTCAAGATTCCCTCGGAAGTGCTCCAATGTTTCTTAACTAAACAGCGTTTTCTGGAGCTGTAGACAACAGCGACAAAAGAGCACAGAGCTTGAGATGCAGCAGGGACTTGGGGAAAATGTTCCTTCAAGATTTTTATGGATCCATTTTTTAAAGAAAAGAAACTCGCTATATTACCAGAAGGCACTGATATTAGGATACACATGCAGCTACTCAAAGTAATACTATTAATACCTGGTGACAACGTGCCTCTTTGATTTTAATCATACCAAGGAGTATCCCATTATAAAAACAACATGGACTCCTTGGGTATTTGAACCGTAGGATCCATCCCATTAAATCAAAGAGCTCCCTTGTCTTACAGGGTGCAGCCCGTGCAGGGACAATAAGTCCTGGCACAAGGACTCTACGATGAAGCATGCCTCTGATAGAGGGTGAGCTTCCTTAAAAAACACCTGATGGGTGTCTAGTTAGAAACGTATAGGTTGTCTCTAGGTGTGGGGTAGGTAGAGTATGTTTAGATACCCTGTGAGGCTCGCCTGCCCTTTTGGTGATCGGGGGAAATTAAGTGCGTCATATAACATTTCCCCCCTGCACATGGTCAAACCCTTGTGCGCAGCAAGGGTTGGCTACAGAAAGCAAGGATTGAAATCAGGTGCATGAGAAAAAGCCCAAGATGTTCATAAAAATAAATACATTTAAAAAAAGTTACAATCTACCCAGAGGACATTAGATCCCTCGCAGATTGGCTCAACAGGCCTTACTCCTGGCGAAGAGGCAGGTGGCTATTGGGTGGATGAGCCCAAGAGCTCCGCTGCTGACCTGTTGGTTGAAGATTACGATGGAGTGGGGGCTGCGGAGGATCAACACATGCGCCTCTCACATACTGATGATGGGGTGTCTACAGCTATTTTACAGTGGGTACAACTGCTGGGTATAATCCAGGAAGATAGGGACTGCCCCATGTAGGATGGCTCGGGAGGGGAGAATTGAAGGGAGCCAGAAATGTCTCTCTGTAGGTTTCATAACGACAGAGTGAGCATGAATATTTTGCTGCATTTTTTGAAGCTCGATGCCTTGGTTCTATCTATGCGGTCTTGGGACACCCTCGAAATATGTATTTTCCACATCTATAATTTAGATCTGGTTGGACTGCATACGTTTTTAACTTCGGTCTGCTGAAGATTCTCTTCCGGATTTGCCAAAATGCACTGTATGTTTTTTGTTAGTGAAAAATCTATAAAATACAGTTTAAATTGATTTAAATCTGCATTATAACTGAAATTCGAAAGTTATGGTATGCAATGCACATAACGCATGTTATTGCTCATATTTCAGCGGTATTGGGTATTTGAGCCAGAACAATAACTCAGTTTTTACTGTGTTTTTTGGCCCTGACTTCACACTAATTTGATGTCTGTGTAGAGGTATACGCCTGTCAATGACTATGCAAGCTCCAGGACCTTTTCTGTAAACTGGAGCAGCACAGTGGATAAAGAACTTATGTCCTTGTCCTGGAAGTAACACAAAGAGGATATGGCAGCATACAGTGTTTTGCATTTGAAAGTATGACCAGAATATCTGATTAAGTGACCATACTTTATCTGAGTAAGTGAGAGAGTGGGCTACTCCCCATCTTGAGTATAGTTCTGCTGTTATGTGAATGCCCAGTACCTTGTTCGGACAACTTGTGTACAGGTTGTGTGCATGCAGTGTGTGTGTGTGGCACATATGCAGTAGTAGGGCCCTGTGAGTTTGAGACGGAGTATTGAAGACGTTAGTATACATCAACTTAATGAGGAGGAGGTAGACAGGACTACATGTAGAAATTTCATGAAGACTGTTATTAAGTGATTGCTGAATAATTCTTCTTCAGCACTGCCATTTGGTGGACGGTATAGGGTGGAGCAGGCAGTTTGTTATGCAAGATAAGGAGGCTTCTGAGTCAGGCATGCCCTATGGATTGTCGCTGATTACTGCTTCAGAGAGGTTGATGACAGCCATGACCTTCAATGTGCTTATGTTGTGGGTGTCCCCAATTGGGAGACCGCTCCATTGTACCTGCTGTGAAAATCATTACTTTACACAAAGGCTGTGTTGTATCTGAACAGCAGCCTCAGATACACCCAAAAATGTTCCACAAGTTTGAGACTGTGGATCCATATTCCCGGTCTCTAAAGTGTGCCTAAAAATGGGACCAAAACCACCCACTTTGTTCTAGTTCCAAGTTCTCCATAAGCAAGGAAGGGAGTGCTCTGTAGAATACTTGAAGGACAGCTATATGAGCAAGGCTAGTGTCTTTCTGACAGACAGCCTCCCAGTGTGAAGGGTATAATACCTGAAATTTGCCATTTCTTCCGCTGAAGCTGTCGGTCTGCCTAGCGCCTAGAAGCCTCCGTACTGAGAGAGGGAAGTATTCTGCCTGGCCCTGCAGGAGGAAAGACTGTCCAGGTGGAGAAACCTGGTGTTTTACAGGTAGGAGGCACACTGATACAAAGCAGGCAGCCTGGCCCAAAGTCAGGCGTGACATGTGCTGCACAGACTCTGCCAGTTTCTCCATGGTTCCTAGCAAGAACTGCAAAAACATCTATATGTTTCGGTTCACTGATTCAGTGGGGGGTTGTAACTGCCACAGTGTTTGCATGAGCCTAGTCGGGCTGCAACTGCCTCGGTCTTTGCATCAGGCCAGTCAGGCTCCGACAGCCTAGGTGTTTGCATCGACTCAGACAGTGAGCCAAATCCTGGGGTTTTTGCATCAGCCCTCTTGGGGTGGTGTCTATCTCAAGGATCTCACCAGTCGTTAAGGGATGCAGCTTCTGAACCAGTGCCTGTATGGTGGCACCAGGACCACCGAACGACACTGGACTAACCTGGACAGCCATGAACAGACAGACATAAGTTGCATCCAGCCTCCTTGGCTGCCTCTGAATGCACAGTATCACTGCAGGCCTCTTCTTGCGGAGGCTCCTGCCAATGAGTTAGCACTAGTCAAGTGCTGATGAGAAAGAGACTGAATTCCAACCCGCTACACCACCAGGGGTAAGAAGGTCAGCAAACAAGCGAAAGGACTGCGCATTTGAGTTGTGTGGCACTAAAATTTGCACCTGAGTCTTACTGATCCCTCTCCCATTAAGTGCTGGAGAACAGGACCACAGAAGTGGGAGAGAGCATGGAGGTAGATAGAAGGTGTATTCTCAATGAGTCGTTACCAGGATCACTATCCAACATACTGGCTTGAACTGTCTAGCATTGAGCACAGAGATTTAAAAAACTTTTTTTTCTAAAAGATAAGCACTCACTGAGTTCTGAACAGGTGCCTTTCAGACTACCTACCTGTGAAGCCTATGTCTTCTTGCCCTCGCTACCCTGAGAGTCAAGTTTGGAGAGGGCTATTCTCGTCCCCATTTGCAGAAACACAGGATGGGCCTTGGGACACCCGTCGCGCCTGCGTGCCCTGTGGACTTCCCGAAAGAGGTCTATGACCATTGAATGCTTTTAGGCCTGACTCTCAAAGCTGTGAACCTTTGAAGTCGAGTATTTGCTGCTGTTAGGACCACTTATGCATTTAAAGAAAATTCCCAGCATCTGTAGGATTCACCAACAATCTCACGACTGTACTGAAATCCAGGACTGTCTCAGAAATGCTTGATTACCCAATCACATAAAATTTACGCATAAGGAGCGCTAGGTGGCGCCTGACCGGCATGGCCGCCTTTCACTAAGGCTCCCGGCATCGGTCCCCGCAAATCCGGCTTACTCCTCTCCTGGACTGCCCTGGCCGGCTCCCTCGGAGTGCGGGGGTCCGCGAAGCTGCCCTGCCGCCCCGCACCGAATCTTGGGGCGCTGCGGGCTCTGGGAGCCTCCCTAGCCGTCGCGGAACCAGACCGACTGCGTGCAGTGGCGGCTGTGGAACCGCGGCGCGGCCACGCTGAGAAATTTAGCCCGCGGCGCCCACGAGGGGTGCAGGCCTGAAACTGCTGGACTGAGGGACGCGGTGGCCGCGGGGCTGCCGCGGGTGCTGCTGGCACTGGCCCGGTGCTGCCCTGCTTCGCTGACGCCGTCCGGAGCCCCGGGGGTGCTGGATCGGACCCCCCCGCGTGGCGCAGAGCGGCGAATCAGGCGGTGAGTGGGGCTGGCCGCGACCGCTTCATCGGGGCAACTGAGGGGTTGGCTGTCCGGGGGAGCCCCCCCCCATCGGGCCGTGTGTCGGCGGCCGGGGGGCCCGGGCCCCTGGCTCCCCCCCCTTCTCCCTCCCCTCTCCTCCTGGTGGCGGCGCGGAACCGGCTCCATCGACCACAGACCGGCTGCGGACTCCGGGTGCGGGGGGGCCCTCGCTGATTCGGGCCGCATACCGGCGGCCGGAGGGGGTGTACGTGCTGTCCCCCCCTCCTCTTCCCCCCCCCCTCCATCGCTTGGACTCCCGGCTGCGGACCCTGACGAGTGACACCTTGCCCCTCCTGGGGACTGAGGGGAGACCCGGCTAATTGTTCCCTTGGAGACCTGGGCTGCGCCGGAGGTTGCGGCCCTGCGACGGCCGGCTGGGGGGCCCCCGAGCGGCGGCCGGGGGCCTGGAACTGCGACCTACATTGCTGGACCCCGCTTTGCTGAGATGCCCGGCGGGGCTTGACCGCTGAAGCTGGTGATACCAAGCCGTTCCCGGCCGGTGGTCCTCCCGGACGGGCCTCCTGTTGGTCCCGCGGCAGCCCGGCTGCCCGTTGCCGTCCCGCGGGTGTATCACCGGCTAGTTGCCCTCCTTCGCTGACGGACGGCCCAGAAATGGGTAAGGACAGAGCCGCCAAGCCGGCGTCCAGGGCCACCCAAACCAGGATGGACAAATTCACAACCTCCGACAAGGGGCCCGGCCCCACGGGCGAACAGGCCCCGGCCCCTGCTGCAGACCTGGCTGCCATCCTGCAGGCCATCAACTCGTCCCGCGCCTCGCTCGAGGGCATGGTGGGTGAGGTCAAAGTGGACGTCGCTCTTCTCCGGCAAGATCTGAGGAACGCCACCGCCCGCATTTCGGAAGCCGAGTCCCGGATATCCACGGCCGAGGACGACATCCGCCATCTGCAAGATCAGGTTCGGGAGCTGACCACCCACTCTAAGGAGTTGCACCGCCGGGTCGAGGATGCAGAAAATCGCGCCCGACGCAGCAACCTGCGCTTAGTGGGTTTCCCGGAGGGAGTTGAATCGGGCCGGGCGGACGACTTTATGGAGCGCTGGTTCCGATCCTGGATGCCGGCGGACAGCCTGTCGGCTTCGTTCGTGGTGGAGAGAGCCCACCGCTCCCTGGCCCCCAGGCCCCCAGGGGCTCCACCCCGGCCGTTCATCCTCAAGCTCTTGAACTTCCGTGACCGAGATGCCATTCTCCGTGAAGCCCGGCGCATGGATGCCCTCCACTATCAGAACCACAAAATCATGGTCTTCCCGGACTACACCCGCGAAGTCCAGGAGCTGCGCCGCTCCTACACTGAAGTGAAACAAAAACTGCGCTCCCTGGGACTCCAATACCAGCTCCAATTCCCAGCCCGCCTCCGGGTCGTCTTCCAGCAAAAGACTCTCTTCTTCGATACACCGCGGGCGGCCTGGACCTGGTTGGCGGAGGAGCACCCCTTGCAGCGCTCTGGGCGCGGATCGCCTCTGGGTCCACGGGGGAGACGGGGGAGACCCCGGACATCGAAGACCCGTCGGCGGCATCGGACATTGCCCCGGGAGCGCACAACGGGGGAGGCGATCACCACGCGCTCTGGGGGCCGGTCAAGCCAGAGATCGAGAACCTCATCGGCCTCCTCAGCCGCACACACCAGTCCCGTGGCGGATGGGCAGCGGGCCGCGTCACCTCGGCTTACAGGCCCTGCAACCCACCCAGTCGAGTTGGTGGACACTTCGGACCTCTCTCGCAGCCCTACCATTTGACTTTCTTTGCTTACCTTTGGGGTGGGGGGGGTGGGAGATGCCTGGGCGGGGGTGGAACGTCCCGTTGTCAGTGTTGCTCTAGGCCAGGGCAGGTAAATCAGGCTTGACTTTTGATGTATCAGGGGTCCACTAGCGCTCAAGCCCAAGCGTTTTAGTTTGGTGGTTCTTCCATTTGGTTCGGGCGACAGATGCTTCCGTTTTTGAAGTATAGGGCGGGGGGTGGGGGGTTGGGGTTGGTTTGGGGTTGCTTCTTCCTCGTTGGGGAGATTTTGTTGGTGGGGGGTGACTCCCTCTTATCTGTTGTGCTAAGGTATCATGTACTGTCTATCCCGCTCTCTCACCCGACGCTCCGCTGTCCTTCCTCTCTGGGAACCTGCTCGGACGCGCCTCCACTGGCCCATTCTTCTGTCCTTGACTATGGCTGACCCACCTGTCCCTAGGGCCGCCATGCGCATACTTTCCTGGAACGTCAATGGCCTCCTGGACCGTTTCAAACGCATGGCGGTCCTCAAATATGCACAACGGGCAGAGATCGATGTACTCCTCCTCCAGGAGACTCACTTGTTGGGTAACAACTGCCCCTTCCTTGGCCGTTACGGTTATGACAGGGTATGGCACTCAGGTTTTGCTCGGGGATCCCGGGGGGTGGCCATATTGCTTCGCAAGTCCTTTCCCTTTGTCCTGACTCGGGTGCTTTTGGACCCCCAGGGTATGCTACTGGTAGTGTGTGGCACTCTGGAGGGCCGACCCCTTACCCTGATGTCCCTCTACGCGGCGCCGTCCCTCCTGCCGTCGGCCCTTTCCCACGCAGCGGCTATCCTCCCGACACTTCCTGCAGGTGCCCTGATACTCGGCGGGGACTTTAACGCTGTCTACTCGCCCCACATGGACTCGACGGGTCCGATCTCTTCGACCCGCGTCGCCCGCGCAAAACAACTCTCCTCTTGGGCGGAATCCCAGGGCCTCTGCGATGTCTGGAGGATCTGGCACCCGCAGACGCGCCAATACACCCACACGTCGGCGGCCCATCACTCCCACGCCCGGATCGACCTCATCTTCGTGCCCTCTACCGACTGCGCGGGGGTGCGGGACGCACGCATTCTTCCGAGGGGCCTTTCGGACCACTCGCCGGTGCTCCTCGCTCTCGGTCCCCCCCCCCTCTCTGCCCGTCCGATATGGCGTCTGAACGCTTGGTTCCTTCACGACAAGGCTTTTCGGAGGGCGGTCGGGGGCGAGATAGTCGACTACTACTCTCATAATGAGGGCTCTGTCGTCTCCCCCGCCGTCCTCTGGGAGGCCGGCAAGGCGACTGTTCGGGGCGCCGCTAAAGGGCACCTGCAACGTCAACGACGGGCTCAATCCCAGAAGCTCGCGGACTGTGAGGCCCAAGCCTTAGAACTGGAGCGTAGTCTGGGAAACTTAGACGATGCCACGCGGTCTCGTCGCTTGGCCTTCCTGCGGGAAGAGATTCGCCTGCACTCCCTGGAAGCGGCGAAGATCCTATGGCGCTCCTCGGTGGCCCGGGTGTACGGTTGGGGAGACAAAAACGGCACTCTTCTCCACCGCCTGGCGACCTATCCCCGGGCGGGCAGGATCATTCCAGCCATCGCGGACCCTGCAGGTGGCGTCCACACGGTCTCAGTGGCGATAGCCCAGGCATTCGCTGACTACTACTCCCGGCTGTACCGTCTCCGACCGTCCACGCTCTCCCTGAATGAGTTACTGGGAACAAACGGGGCGACACTAGCGCGGCTGCAGCCTGAGATTTCTGAGACCCTGGATTCGCCGATCGAGCTGCAGGAGATTGAAGAGGCGATCGGCCGCCTGGCACCCGGGAAGACCCCGGGACCCGACGGGTTCCCCCAGGAATATTACGCTCACTACCGTGAGACACTGGCCCCGAGGCTTCGGGACCTCTTTGCGGCCGTGGTGGAGACGGGCTCGTTCCGGCCCGAAACGGATACAGCAACCATAGTTGCACTCCCCAAGACACAGCCTCCCTCGCGGTCCTGTTCCGACTACCGGCCGATATCCCTTATTAACACAGAACTCAAAATCTATGCCACGGTCCTGGCACAGCGGTTACGCCCATCGCTCGCCTCCCTGGTCCATCCGGACCAATGTGGCTTTATGCCGGAGCGGGGGACCAGACACTGTCTACGGCGCCTCCACCTCGCGATGGCGCACCGAGGCCGCCTTTCCCCCTATCTGGCCCTCCTCTTGGTCGACTTTGAAAAAGCCTTTGATTCCGTGGGATGGGCGTACTTGGGTGAGGTCCTGGAGCGTATGGGCTTCGGTCCCCGGTTCCGAGCCATGGTAATGGTCCTCTATGCGCACCCGCGGGCCCGTGTGTTGGTCAATGGGGCACTTTCTCGCCCGTTTCCCATAGGCCGGGGGACGCGCCAGGGTTGTCCGCTCTCGCCCCTCCTTTTCGCTCTGGCGATGGAACCCCTGGCGGTGCTGATTCGCGCGGATCCTGTTCTTCGAGGATGGGAATGGCCAGATGTAGCCCCCGACAAGATCGCCCTATACGCGGACGACGTCCTCCTCTATCTCTCGGACCCAGCGACCTCGGGACCCCGGGTCCGTCGGATCCTCCATCGATTTGGCCAAGCGTCGGGTCTTCACCTGAACCCCAAAAAATCCGTCCTAGTCCCGCTACACCCGTCGCGGGAATGTTTCGACTGGCAGTCGGACATTCCCCTCCGGAGACTCTCCTTTAAATACCTGGGGATTTGGGTCACCCTCCTTCCGGAACTATGCTGGGCCCTTAATGTGGCTCCGGTAGTCAACAAAACCAGGTCAGACATGCTCCGGTGGCAGTCCCTCCCATTGAATCCGCTAGGGAGAGTCGCTCTATACAAGATGATGATCCTCCCCAAATTTCTTTACATACTACAAAATACTCCATGCCCTTTTCCGCGCCCGTGGTTCCGAGACCTGGATAAAATGGTGACCAAATTCCTTTGGGGCGGCGGTAGGCCTCGGCTGGCCTTGGATCGATGCAGAGTCCCCTCCTATGATGGCGGCCTGAGCATGACCAATCTATATCTTTATTATCTGGCCACCCAGTTACTGGTGATCCATGACTGGTTCTCGGGAGGCTGGGGCGACCCGGCTTATCGTCTCGAGGTGCAAGGCCTTGGGTTCTCATCCATCCAAAACATGCTCTATGGCACAACGGTCCCCCTATCACTCCCCGACGTCGTGCGGGCTCCCTTCCTCGCGTGGCGCGCGGCACTGCGGCACACTAGATGGTCGGGGACGTCCACACAACTCACTCCGCTTTGGCACGGGACCTGGCTGCGGGAGGTGGTGGGATTGGCGGGCTTTCGGAAGTGGGATCTTCTTGGTATCTCCTGTCTGGGCGATTTATGGCGTGGGAGCCGCATGTGTTCCTTCCAAGAGCTTCAGACCCGCTTCTCGCTGCGGCCCTCCCAATTCTACCGCTACCTTCAACTGCGCCACGCGGTCCGGGCTCACGTCCCTCTAGACTCCAGACTGCCTCCCCATAGCCCACCTGAAGCTCAGGTGATGCTGGGGTATCTGGGAAAGGGGGGTATATCCCGCATTTACAAATCCCTGATTAACAATTCCCCGGTGGACTGGAGCGGGCTCAAACAGCGATGGGAGGCCTGGGTGGGACCCCTGGACGAGGCGGACTGGAGGGACGCCCTTATGAGCCCTCGGTCGCTTACCACCTCCGCTAGGCTGCGGCTCATCCAAGTCTACTACCTCCACACCGCCTATCTGACTCCGGACCGCCTGTACCGGGCGGGCCTCCGTGTGGACGCCTCCTGCACCCGTTGTGGGGTGGCTCCGGCAGATTTTTTCCACATGGTGTGGTCTTGTTCCCGTCTAGACGATTACTGGGCAGCGATTGAAACTGAGCTAGCGGAGGTCTTGGGTTGGGAGGTTCCCCATGAGCCTAGAATGGCCCTGCTGGGCATCATGGACGGGATCGACGGGTCCCGTAACGAAAAGTACTTCCTCACCACTGCCCTTATGGTGGCTAAGAGAGACATAGCGGCAGTATGGTCACAACCGGACCCGCCCAGAGTGGCTACCTGGAGTAGAGGGGTGGATTGGTGTGCGGCCCAGGAGCGGTCGTTGTGTGCTGCGCGGGGCTGCCCCAAAAAATTCCGCAAGATATGGGGCAAATGGCTGGGGGGCATGATTTGAAAGGTGGGGACGCAGGGGGTGGGGACGGAGGATGGGGGAGGGTGGGAGGGTCTTTGCAATGGTTTATTGATGCTTGTCCGAATGCAGTTACTGATGCCTTGTTCAATGCACTGCTGTATCTCATTCTTGATACTGTTCTTTATGCCGCAAAACACAATAAAAAATTTGTTTATCAAAAAAAAATTTACGCATAAAGATTTTCTATATGGTCAATAAATCTTTAATGTGTAATTGACGCAAATATGCATTTAGCTTTTTATTTTTTGTGTTTCCAAAGGTAAAATATTTTTTTCAGGAAAGAACCTCTTGCCCCTGGAAACCTGTTCACTAAGTGTATGAAATACCAGAAGACATCCTAACATACAAGTTTGTGATAGGCCTGAATCTTTTCTCGTAGGCAGGCCACAAACCCATCCGACCAGTAAATCTGAGAATGCATAAATTGCACCATACTGCCAGAATTTCTATATTCACAAAGGCACGTTGCACATGTAAAACATGCACCAGATTCTTTAATTCAGGATAGGGAATTTATATGTATTTTGTGCACTTATGATGAACCTGATCAAATGCTTTGTGAACTGGCCCACTGGAGCTATGGTGCATAACTGATTTGGTAAGTATAATGTGAATATCAATAATCTGAAGAAATCAAGTTAGTTTAACAAAAGATTTACGCACATGCTATCCTGTGCAAAGTGATCACATTGTGAGGCTCCAAGTGCCAGGTGTATCAAAAGACTGGTCTCAAAATGTGGTCGCAAATGATGCCAAAACATTCTCTGACCAGTGTTTAATTATGTGTAGGGCTCTCTGTTTTCCGTTTAAATGGATATTTACATACAAATACAGATGGAAAGGAATATGCTACTTACCAGTATGCATCTGTTCTTGGCATGTAGAGCTGCAGATCTATACACTGTGCATAGATTGCCATCTGGTATTGGGCCCGGATGTTTGCAGTTTGTTTTTCCTCTTGGAAAGTCTTTGGAAGTCACGAGGTTGGTGACTCCTCCTTTGGTTCGTATTGCGCATGGGCTTCGGCTCCATCCTCAGAATGTTTTTCGCCAGCAGGGAAAGATGGAGCGTAGTAATAACAGTAAAGAAACCCGTGTGTGTTGTATCTAAATAAGATAGACTGGAACGGATACAGGTAGCCTGGGAGGCGGGTGGGCGTGTATAGATCTGCAGCTCTACATGCCAAGAACAGATGCATACTGGTAAGTAGCATATTCCGTTCGAGGCATATGAGCTGCAGATTATACACTGTGCATAGACTATATAGCAGTACCCAACCCTAGCGGCGACCACCGGCATCCGTTGCAGTTGTTTGGAACAGTGTTTTTAGTACAGCCTGGCCCACACTAGCTTGTTGCTTGGTTTGCACATCTACACAGTAATGTTTTGTGAAAGTGTGCGGTGTTGACCATGTCGCTGCTTTGCAGATGTCATCTAATGGTATGTTCCCTATAAAAGCCATAGAAGCCCCTATCTTCCTTGTAGAGTGGGCTTTAGGGGGAACAGATAGCGTTCGTTTTGCCTTGTGGTAACAAATCTGTATGCATTTTACAATCCACCTAGCTATCCCTGATTTAGAAATAGGGTTGCCTTTATGTGGTGGAGAGAAAGAGACAAATAGCTGTTTGGTTTTTCTGAAAGGTTGTGTTCTTTGGATGTAGTAAAGTAAGGCCCTTTTAACATCCAGTGTGTGTAAAGCCCTTTCCGCAACGGTTTGAGGTTGTGAGAAAAAGACTGGTAATTCTACCGACTGGTTGAGATGGAAGGGAGAAATGACTTTGGGTAGGAATTTTGGGTTGGTGCGGAGTACAACCTTGTTCTGATGCATTTGGTGAAAAGGTTCCCGTATAGTGAGTGCTTGTATTTCACTAACCCTTCTAAGGGAAGTGATGGCCACTAGACAGGCTGTTTTCCATGTGAGAAATTGCAGCTCACATTTATGTAATGGTTCAAAAGGCGGTCCCATTAGCCTTGTGAGAACAATATTCAAGTTCCAGACAGGTGAGGGTGGTACTCTGGGTGGAATTACTCTTTTGAGGCCTTCCATAAACGCTTTGATGGCAGGCACCTTGAAAAGCGATAGGTGCTGCCTGTTCTGTAAGTAAGCAGCAATTGCTGCGAGGTGTAACCGAATGGATGTATATGCTAGGTTACACCTTTGTAGATGGAGCAAGTAACATATGATGTGCTGTATGGACACATTTAGAGGGTTGATGGTGTTGTTATGGCAGTAAACAACTAATCTTTTCCACTTTGCAGCATAGCATGCCCTAGTAGTGGGGCGTCTAGCTTCTCTGATAATATTCATGCAATCAGGGGGAAGGTTAAGGTATTCTAGGACCTCAGGAGCCAGATCGCAAGGTTGAGCTGAGCTGGGTCCGGGTGCCTGATCTCTCCATGGTTCTGGGTTAGGAGGCATGGTGAGAGGTGTAACCTTTGGTGTGGTACTACCGAGAGTTCCAGTAGTGTGGTGTACCACGGTTGTCTGGCCCATGTTGGAGCTACCAGGATGAGCGTGAGGGAATGATGTTGTAGCTTCCGCACCACTAATGGAATTAGTGGGAGAGGTGGAAAAGCGTATGCAAATTTGTCTGACCAGTTCATCCATATCGCATTGCCATTGGACACTGGGTGTGGATATCTGGCGGCAAAGTTTGGGCATTTTTTGTTTTCGTGGGTGGCAAAGAGGTCTATCTGAGGAAAGAACGGGTGAAGAACCTGTGGGTAAAGTTCCCATTCGTGGATCTGTTGCGTTTGTCTGCTGAGCAGATCTGCCACGGTGTTTTGGACTCCTGGGACGTGTCTGGCCAGGAGAAATACTTTCTGCGAAATTGCCCATCTCCATATGCTCTGTGCTAATTGAGAGAGCTGTGGAGAGTGTGTGCCCCCCTGCTTTTGAATGTAGTACATGGCAGTCATGTTGTCTGTGCGAATGAGGACTGCCTTGCCTGAAATCTGCGTCTGGAAGGATTTTAGGGCTAGGAAGATTGCCAGTAACTCCAAGTGGTTGATGTGGAGTAACTTCTGTTGTGGCGTCCATGTGCCCTGCACTGTGAGATGTAACAGATGAGCTCCCCAGCCGGAGAGCGATGCGTCTGTTCGGGTTATTTGTGGAACCGGGTCCAGGAACGGTCGACCTTTGGAAAGGTTTGAGGTGTTCCACCACTGCAGAGAGCGATGGGTGCAACCGTCCACCAACACCAGATCTGTCAGTTGCCCCTGGGCCTGGTTCCACTGGCGCGCTAAGCACTCTTGGAGTGGACGCATCTGGAGTCTTGCATGAGGCACTATGAAAATGCAAGAGGCCATCATCCCTATAAGTTGCATAAACAATCTTGCTTGGAGAGAGTGTTGAAGTATGAATTTTTGACGCAGAGCCTGTATGTTTGCAATCCTGGCAGGATTGGGATAGGCTATGGCTTTTGAGGTGTCTATGGTGGCACCGAGGTATTGTTTTGTGTGTGATGATACCAGGTGGGACTTTTGGTGGTTCACCGTGAAACCTAGCTGGTGAAGTAGTTGGATTGTAGCGGCGGTGTGGTGCACACATTGGTGGTAGGACGTGGCTTTTATTAGCCAGTCGTCCAAATATGGGAAGACGTGAATGTGCTGTCTTCTGAGGTGTGCCGCCACTACTGCTAGGCACTTGGTGAATACCCTTGGTGCTGTTGTGACACCGAACGGGAGCACCTTGAACTGGTAGTGTTGCCCGTCCACTACAAACCTGAGGTACTTTCTGTGAGCATGGTGTACTGGGATGTGAAAGTATGCGTCTTTCAAGTCCAGTGTGGTGAGAAAGTCGTTGTGGGAGAGGAGTGGAAGAACCTGTTTAAGGGTTACCATGTGAAAATGGTCTGAATGTATGCAAGTGTTTAGAGGTCTGAGATCCAAAATAGGTCGTAGAGTCTTGTCTCTTTTTGGAATCAGAAAGTACAGGGAGTAGACCCCTAAATTTTGCTGATTGATGGGGACTTGCTCTATGGCTTGTTTTTGCAGGAAGGAGATTACTTCCTGTTTTAATAACGTGACATTGGGCGTTGCCTGGGTGGAATGTTTGGGGGGTAGATGTTAATTCTAGGCAGTACCCTGAATGAATAATGTGGGTCACCCATCTGTCTGAGGTGATGGTCTCCCAGACGTGAAGGAAATTTTGTATTCTGCCCCCGACCGGAGTGGAATGGTCTGGAGGGAGCGGGGGAAAGTCATTGGGTAGGCGGTGTGGCAGCGCGGGCGGTATTTGTCTTGCCTCTGCCTTTATTATTATTGCCTCTGTAGCCGCCTCTTTGATAACCCCTTGTGAAGATAGACTGAGGAGGGGATTTGTAGGACGTGGATGCGCTATCTGAGGAGTAGCCTCTACCCGTGCCCCGAAAGGAAGAGCGGCAAAAGGAGCGCCTAGGAGTGTGTGACTGTAGGGCTCCCATGGATTTCGCCGTATCAGTGTCTTTCTTCATCTTCTCGAGGGCTTCATCAACTTTTGGACCAAATAAATGTTGTTGATCGAATGGGTGGTTCAATATGGAGGCTTGCACCTCAGGTTTAAAACCTGAAACTCTTAGCCAGGCGTGGCGACGGAAGAGGACACTGGTGTTTATGGCCCTGGAGGCTGTATCTGCCGCATCTAGGGCACATCGTATAGAGGTATTAGTTATAGTTTTTCCCTCTTGAATCAATTCATTAGCCCTATTTCTGTATTTTTCAGGGAGATGGTGCATGATGGTCTCTAACTCATCATAATGCGCTCTGTCGTATCTGGCCAATAGTGCTTGAGTGTTGGCGATACGCCATATCATGGCGGCTTGTGACGCAGTGCGCTTCCCTGACGCGTCTAGGAGCTTGGACTCTTTGTCAGGTGGTGGTGCTTCGCCTGACGCCTGAGAATTTGAACGCTTCCTAGCTGTAGATACCACTAAGGAAACCAGTGGTGCAGGGCCTTTAATGTATGAAGGATCTGTGGGGGCGGCTTTATATTTTTTCTCTATACGTGGGTTTAGGACCCTAGCCCTGACTGGGTCTTTAAAAACCTCTGGTGCATGTTTGATTACTCCTTTTAGCATAGGTAGTATAGCAGTAGACCTATGTGCAGTATCGAAGGTGTCTAGGAGAAAATCTTCCTCTACTGGGTCAGTATGTAGCTCTAGCCCGTGATAATGTGCCACCCTCTGTAGTAGGTGGTGAAAACCTAACGAGCCTTCTGGTGGGGATGGCCTAGATGGATAAAGGTCGTCCTGTGGGACATCTGGGATGTCCGGATTGTTATAGTCATCCCATGGGTCTGGGGATCCAGTAGGGGTGGGGTCTTGTGGCACATCTGCTGGATCGTAGTAAGGGTCCCCTTGATCATCATGGTCTTGAGACAGGGTCGGAGAGCGATGAGGCAGGGGTGGAGAAGGTGGAGGTGGGGAAGGTGGAGGGGGTGGAGGAGGTGGGGAAGGCACCCTGAAAGGGGAGGTAGCAGTGTCCTTCCTCTTTGGAGGTGGAGGTGGAGCTGGTTTGTCCAAATGTCTCTTTTTTGAAGACAGTGTCAAATGTCCAGTTTTTGGATCCTTGGTAAGTGTCTTTTGCATAGGATCCGGTGTGAAAAGTTTTCGGGGCCGACGTTTTTTTAGGCTTGTCTGTGCCGTGCTTTTTCGGGACCTCCGATTTTTTGTTCGTGCCGAGAGAGGCTTCGGCATGGGAGTGTCGGCGCCGAGGGCCTTATGATGTTTGGTCAGCACCGAGAGGGCGGGTTTCGACACCGAGGGCTTTGGTGCTGAGCTTGGTGTGGAGGTGGAGGCCGATTTTTTCTTCGGTGCCGAAGGGTGTTTTTCGGCACCGCTGGTAGGCTGGCTCGAGCCCGAGCTGTGGAAGGCTTAGTAGGCTTCTTTACCGGGCCCGAAGGTGGGGTGTTAGAAGCAGTGTCCTTGGTCTTGCCTAGGCTCGAAGGCGAAGGCGTGACCGAAGCCTTTTTGTGTATCGGCACGGGTGTGGAAGGGGGTATAGTACTCACGACCCTCTGCACCGGGGTGATGTCCTCCACATCTGAGTCGTCGGCCTCGGAAGCACTGACGAGGTCGTCGTCATCTTCTTCGATGTTCTGCTGTCCCGGAGCTTCGTCGTCGTCCCCAAAGATGTTGACTGGAGCGGAGGTCGAGGAGTGCGCCATGTTGCGTCTGGCCCTTCGATCTCAAATAGTCTTTTTCGATCTAAAAGACTTGCAGGTGGGACAGTCTCGAGCCTCGTGTTCAGGGGAGAGGCAGAGGTTGCACACCTCATGAAGATCGGTGTGGGGGAATTTGGACCCACATCGAGGGCACTTCTTGAAGGGAGTTCTTTCCATCAGCCGAGACCGGAGCCGGGATAGGCCCGAAGGCCGCCGTCGACGACCGGAATCGAAGAAGTGTCGAAGAGAAGGTGATTAAGATGATTTATTATCTGAAGAATCTCGATGAGCGAGGATTTTGCGTCGATTGTTGAACTGGAAAAGTTCGGAACCGGAGCGCGAAGTTTTACATCCGAGCCCGATGGCGGAAAAAAACAATCTGAGGATGGAGCCGAAGCCCATGCGCAATACGAACCAAAGGAGGAGTCACCAACCTCGTGACCTCCAAAGACTTTCCAAGAGGAAAAACAAACTGCAAACATCCGGGCCCAACACCAGATGGCGATCTATGCACAGTGTATAATCTGCAGCTCATATGCCTCGAACACTATTTTTCCTTTGATTTTCCGTTTGCCCACTGGTCTATTTACTTGTCAATCATACTTCACTTCTTCCCGCCCGAGCATGCAGCATGGGGCAACGATAACCCGTCAGCCACGGGGCCTCCATTATGAGGGACAGCAGCTTGTTTCTGGGTTCGTGCCCTTCCAGCTACAAAGAGGGCACCTCAGAGCCCGGCTACTGCTCTGTCCCACAGTTCCGTCTTCCGAAAGAACAACCTCAAACTGAAGCTAGTCACTGCCCGCTCCCGAGCTGCTCTTGGCTGCTGCTGTGTGCGCTTCCCTATCCCACACACTTGCTGCTCATCCACCCAGAGACACTCGGCTGTGTGCTGGAACCTCGGTGGCGCAGGACTCCTGGGGTCCAGCAGGTCTGCGCCACCTTTGTCACCATCTACCGCGGTGCATGCATGGGCCCCATCCGCTCCCGTATTGGTCACTTCCTAACCAGAGCTGGGCTGTTGTCAGAAGCGTGTATGCTCTACACAAGAGCCAATGGGCCATAACTGGCCCATTTTGTGTCCTTCCCCACACCACTGGTATTTTCATATAGTTTTTGTTTGCTGCTGCAAAGATTTTGCACACTGCACAGGCCCCCTCTGGCCTCTCGCTTTCTTTTTTTCTCCCACGCCAGGGAGGTTCAATTATTTATCTATTTATTTTAATGTTTTCCGCTTCCAAAAATGAATAGACTGCAGCAGTGGTGTGCAAATAACTGGGTGAACACTGACGCCACTGCACCAGCAGAGTAGGTTTCTTCCCATCAGTCGCAGGATCATTGCAAGAGGCAGAGCCAAGCACACCTGAAGTCAGCCTCGCTGCAGATTCTTCACCTTGCAGTATCCACAGGCAGCAGACGGGATCCAGGATTTTCTTAGCTCTACAAATACCACCTCGCCACAGGAACAGACACAGCAAAGTCGTCACTGGCGCCTTAAAGAGCCCACTATAGCACACTCATGCGTCAGTCCCCTGTACATTTTTACCATGCACAGTGCGGCATTGAAGGGGGGGCATCAATCGTGGCAGGATAGTTCATCAATCTAAACTAGGAGCTTTTCAATGTGGCCCAGTCAACCCTTAAGAACAGAGAGGTGGGTAGGATTAGTGTGAAAACTGCAGGTAGACCGAGCATCCACCGGAAGGAAAATGTCACAATATAAGCATCTGTTAATAGTGAAGTAGGTTTACATGCTCTGCTCACTCCTGCTATCTAGTGTCGGGTTCTGATATTTACAAGTTGTTTTCCTTCAAAGAAGTATTTCAAGTCACAGGATGCACTGCAACTCCTCCCTTATTGGGCAATGTGCTTTGACTGTTTTTTACACACCAGCTGAGTATGGTGCACTATGTGTAATTCAAGTGTAAAATAGGTGCCACATGGTTTTTAAAAAAGTATTATTATGAGGGATACACATACCAGAGTATGCCCCTTATTCCATTCATTGGCAAAGTAGTACCGCGTGGATTCGGTATTCAGTCCATGCAATGGTGGAGAGCTGCACAAGCCGTAGCGCCGCAACGCATGCAAAAGGATGCTACTAAGGGGATTCTTGAGGATATCCAGCTCTCCACAACCAAACAAACCATGTCTTCTCTCTTTCCTGCTTCCTGTACCTGATCCATAAAACCTTTTCGGGCTTCTTTCCACCTGTTCTTATCCGGTATCTTTAGCAGTGCACAGGTTGTTGGGGCACCCATCACCGATCACACACACATGCACTTTGCCTTGCCAGGCTCCATGAGGGCTGAGTCCACCCAGCAGAGCTCCATGCTCTCCAGATTGGCAAAGGGATCTCTTCTGTTCTGGTTACCTGTTTGTCCCAGACTTTGCAAGCCAACCTGGTTTACCGGGCACCTGTACTTGGTTTGCAATCCCGTGGAGCAGAGCTCACAGTTCTCTGCTACAGATGCAACTGTAAAAGCTATGCTTAGCCCTCCTTACCAATGGGTTGTTACTTCAGCTATACCTACAGCCTTGGCCAGGAGGTGTCACTGTGACGACCGTAACGTGGTCTCTTTCTCCATTTGATCAGCCGCTCACCCATGACTAGCAAGTGCCAGTGTAAGAACTGGATTTGTTTTTGTTATCCCAAGCACCCAAATGGTTTCTTTTATCTTTGTCTGCTACACGGGCTGTTCCACTCCTGTGAAAAACCCGGATAATTGTGTTGATCTTCATAGTGATTTGAACATAGCTGGGCTAGTTTAACATCCTATGTATAGGATGTTTCAATAAACTCCTTGACTGTGTCTAGAGAGCCAAAAATACCCACACGGCCCCACTCCTGTGCATCCTCTTTGACAATGCCCGCACTGAAAACCACATCTAGTCTAAACAAGGATTGGCATAGCCACTAGTTCTCGCTTTTGGGACCTTATAAGTATTTAGTTATGCAGCACAATATTCTTGGTGCAACAACATCAACTGTTGCATGGCTAAACACTTATAAGGTCCCAAAGGCGAGACCTATTGGCTATGCCAATGCTTGTCTTACCTGCACTGTGACCACCCTGATTGCAGAAAGAGCCTCCATGTTGCCATTTTTGTTGCTGACCCAGCCTTTCTCTAGCCATCTCTGGGGCTACGCCACTCAAGTGAGCTCTGCGCCAGTCCACTGCCATTTCAAGGAAAAGGTAAGTGTATTTTCCCGACGTATGTAGTCTCGTGGGACAGATGAATGGCAGCTTCACAGTCTACTCACAGGGGCTGGAATTTTTGCCGAGTTTGTGGCCGAGTTGTTCTTGCAGCGCACTGTGTATGTGTCAGTTAATCTCCCTGTGCCTACCAAAAATGAATGTGTCCTTGTGTTACGTAATTGGTACTCAGGTAAAGTGCTCCAATAGCTCCAGGTCGAGTTTGCACTATATAAATCTGCAACAACAACGTATGGCTGCAGGAAAAATCCGGCCACAAACTGGGCGAACACTCAAGCCAATGTGTCTTCACAGCCAAGCCAAGATTTATGGAGGCCTCACAGTCTACTCGCAGTGTTTGCCGAGTTTGTGGCCGGGTTGTGCTTGAAGTGCAGTACACTGTGTACATGTCACTTCATTTCCCTGTGCCTACCAAAAATGAATGTGTCCTTGTGTTACGTAATTGGTGCACATGCTTGTTTATCTACTTGTGTAGTGAAGAAGAGAGTTAAGCTCCGATCTCAAGCACCCTGATCGCATTCTTTGTTTCTTGAGTAGAGAGCTGGTGAATCTTCTGAAAAGGAGTTATAAAATATTTAAATTGATGTAGATAAGTCGAGAATCTTGGTTTGTAGCACCTTCAATGTGGGTGCGCTCTTTAATGCTTTCAGTGGTGTGTTCATCCCGCTAGATCAGTCTAGATTAATTTCAGTCACACATTAAGTGTTATTATTTTGGATGAAGGGGTTCAGTTATACTGATGGACTTATGTGGTCTCAATTGGATTCTGAGCTGCGTGAACACTTTGATTTGAAATTTCCTAATGCACGAGTAGACTATGAGTGGATTGCCAACTATAGTGTTTACTACGTCCCTCAGTAGTGATTCAGAATGTAGAAATTTCACAACATTATCAATCCAGACAAGTAAACTCCATGCATGTTTTGCATAGTTGTGCTGGGATGAGAAGTGTGGTAAGAGAGCTGACAAACATCATAATAGTCATGAGGATATGGATTGACGCTAAGAGGGTTGAGGGGCTGAGTCTCCTTTCACTCCTTCCCTTTTAAATACTTTGTGACAAATTCTTTAGGTTTAAAAAATCTACAATCGGCACGTTTAGCAGAGTTAGGCTGAATTATGTGCATAAACTAAATAGGCAACAACTATGGCTTCGTTCTATATAAAAATGTTTCAGTTCTGACATGGTGAGACTGTGAAAGAACTATAATGAATCTCTTTGAAGTTACATCAAAGCAGCGAAGGGTGATAATGCTGTTAAGATTTTTTTTCCCACCTTGAGGGCAAAAATGGAGAGCTCGATAGGGACTCGTATCAGCACCTGCTTTTTAGAACTGCCGGTGCTAAGCACTGACGGGACCTGGCTCACTTAAAGCCCTGGAGTAAGGTGGATCCCCTCCTTTTGCGATATGTTAACCGGGACAGTGGTTGGTCCTGGGGGCAAGGTGCCTCAAATATACGCTTTTCGGCTGCTGCTCAAACAAATTGAATGTATTTAGTCTTTATCCTGCTTGTTGGGTCGATATTCCTTGTGCAGGCCAGGCCACCTTATACAGGGGTCTTATTGCTGCTAGCACCCTGGTTCCAAGCACAACCCCAGTGGAAGCCTTGAGCCAGGAATTCAGCTTCCTGATTCCATGAACCAAGCCTAAGGCACAAGCACGAACAGGCTCCAAAGGAAGCCGCGGTAATGCCCACCTGAGAGCACAACAGCAGCAGCTTATTTATATTACTGCAAATAATCGCTGCGACACCCTCCCATTTTTCATAGGTGAGGTCTGTTTTGATCTAAAAGAAATGTCTAATGTATTCTCACACATCACCCATATTAAACAGAAATTAAAGGAAAACGGTATTTAAGCACTATTTAAGACATATTCAAGTACATTAGAGCTAGACTAACTATCTGTGCTGCAATTTTTATTGGAGTAGCATGTGACGTATGGTGTTTGTAGGAGGTAATTCAGGACTATATGTGAGGTGTCTGTGTTCACTTTGTGAGTCTTGCTTTCAGTGTGTTGCACTCTCCACACCTGCCAGCTACTGCAAGGTCCTGACGTCACTTCCTGTTTAACACAAAGTAAGCCTGTATCTTTGCACTTCCACATAATTATTAGCACACTCTGTTTTATGGTCACAGTTTTGAATCCGGTGGGCCCACTCAGCCTTTCATCCTTATCAGGTCGATAAAACGTCTATTTGAGTCTCGGTAACTCTTCAGAGTAAAAGGACACCATAAAATGAGTCAAAAGAACACAATTTGTCCAACTCTGTCTTCACTGGACAAAACAGAATTTGAAAGCTTAAATAAAGCTACTTTATGTTTCCGCATTTTTAAAACAGAGGAAAACCGGAATACTAAGCAAATGGCCAATTTAAAATTTTCATAGCTTGGCCATGATGTCCTTTGGCATCTTTTTTTTTGTGATATGACGGATAGATTGCCAATATCAAAAAAGATTGCAGAGGTCAGATTACATAGCACGTCACCACCGCCTCCCTGTCACTCGCCTACATTCCCCGCATGAACAGAAGCACGAGCGCAGCATGCTCCTTCTCCTCTCTCAAAGCGTAGAAACGGAACAGCTCACCCTCCAGCTCATGACCGCCCCATCTGTACTGGGATTCCAAAATGATCTCAAGCTCTGGCTATTTGCGCCAAGCATGCTGCCCATTTTACCCCCATCTCAGAGCCATTCCCCGGCCATACAGCTGTGCCGAGCTGCTCCTGCTCCGCCCCAAACGCTGCACTTGTCCAGGCCGTTGGGAGGTTTTAGATAGCCCATTCACGGTCTACAAGAGTTGCAAATTTCGCCTGTCCACTGAACCGGCAGTCTCCCCTCCTCCTACCATTCCTCCCATCAAAAGGAAGAAGGGGCAACTTATCTCGGCGGCTATGATCAACGCCCGCTCACTTGGTAAGCACTCCCACGACAACTTTGACCTCCTCTCTGATGAGTATCTTGACCTACTGTTTATAACAGAGATCTGGCTCAACGAGTTCTCCAATCCAGTGATAGAGCTGGCCATTCGAGGAGGATATAAAGTTTCTCGCGTTGATCGCAAAACCGGGAGGGGCGGAGGTATAGCGGTAGTATTCAGGGACAAGTGGATCTTCCACCGCAGTGAGAACCTGGGGATAGGAGAGGGAGAGACTCTGGACTTTCGCATCACCATCTCACCCCACTTCACGCTGGGCGGCACACTTGTCTATAGACCCCCCTGGTCCGTCAGTAGCTTTCTCAAAGCCCTGGATGATGTCATCATCCCCCGCGCTGTGCGCTTTACCCCCTTTTTTTACACTCCTTGGGGATTTCAATATCCATCTGGATTGCGGGGATGCTGGGGAGACTCAGGAGTTCCTTGAATCCCTAAGCCTCGCACAGCTCACTCAATGGGTCGGCTCCCCCACGTTCTGTGGAAGTCATATTCTTGACCCGATATGCTCTAATTTCCCCATTACTGTTAAAGCTCCTCTCCCGATATCCTAGACCAATCACTTTTTGATCCACTTTTCTTGGACCATCGATAGTAACCACTCACCTAGCCCGCCCTGTCAAGGTAGACCCTCCCCCAAAATTGATCCTATAGCCTTTAGCCTGGTCTTGGTTGAGACACGATCAGCCTTCGCTAAGGACCTGGAGGGAGCCCTTGATAGTTTCACCAGCTGGATTTCACAGGTGGTGGAGTACATGTCTCCACTTCACAGCATAGGCGAACCAGGGATTCTCTTTCAAAACCATGGTTCTCCAGTGAGCTCAAAGTTCAAAAACAAGATTGTAAAAAACTGGATCGTTGCTGGAGACAGGCTTATTGCCCATTGGCCAAGTTGGCACTCAGGAAAGCTCAGAAAACATATTATGCGTCTGTATCGCACGCTGAAAGCCTCTACTATACTCTCCCCAGAAACAATGCCAAGGTAATCTTTTCCATTGTGCAGAGCTTCCTAGCCCCCAGCGCAGAGACCATCAGGCTTCCTACCTCGGCTGCCTGGTGCGAGAAACTTTCTAGTTTCTTTATTGACACGATCCAGACTCTCCAGGTGTATTTTAATACTGGCACCAACCCCATGGTAGGGAACCAGGTTCCAAAAGGGCCGACATCTACCTCTCATCAATCACCTTCTCTGGCGGCCTTTTCACCTATTGCTCCGCCTGACTCCCTGATGGTTCTTAAGTCCTTGAAATCGGGTTCACAGTCCAACCCCTGCCTGGCCAGGCTGTTGGCTTCGGTTGCAGAGACAGTGAACCCGGAGGTTAACAGTCTTATCTATCTGTCTCTACATGCTGCTATAGTTCCTCTAGCTTGTAAACAGGCCAAACTTCTGCCTCATGAAAAAACCCTCTTTGGATCCATCTGTCCCTGATAGTTATTGCCCTATATCTCTCCTTCCTGCCGTGGCGAAAGTCTGCGAGAAAGTTGTTAATAAACAGCTTACCAGCTATGTTGAAGGGCTTGGCCTACTCCACCCAGCCCAATCTGGCTTCAGAGCCTCATATAGTACTGAAACGGCCCTTGTCAAAATCTCTGAAGCCATTCAGGAATGTCTGGATTCTGGTGGCAGGGCGGCTCTGATTTTGTTGGACCTCTCTGCAGCATTCGATACTGTGCCTCACTCCATTTGTTGCTGGCCTGCCTCTCCGACATTGGTATCTCAGGGTCTCCTTGGAAGTGGCTGAAATCGTTCCTTGAGGGCAGAACGCAACAAGTTTGGCTCCCCCCGTCCTTGTCTGCCCCTCAAAGAGTGACCACAGAAGTGCCTCAGGGGTCTACTTTGAGCCCCCTCCTTTTTAACATATATGTCACCCCGCTGATTCAGCTGGTGGAGGAGCTTGGTGCCAAGATCATAGCATATGCTGATGATACCCAGCTCCTCTTCACATGGAACAAAACCGATCTATCCACCTCTCGTGCCAGAACATGCCTAACGGCCATTTTCAGATGGCTCCTCCCGTGCAGCTTAAATGCAATGAGGATAAATCAGAGATCCTCTTGTTTGGGACTTTCCCTCCCCAGTTCAGGGAATCGCTTTGGCCGGCTGATTATCCAATGTCTAATTCCGTGGGTCAGCCCACTAAAAACCTAGGAATTTGGTTTGACGAAAATCTTCTGTTTACTACACAGATCAAGAAGCTAGCTGGGCAGTGCTTTGGCACTCTTAAATCACTCAGAATCTTTTTTTCCTCTCCTCCCTAGGGCAGCCAAGGAAACGGTTACCCATGCCTTAATCCTTTTAAGCATCGTTTATGCAAATGCCCTGTACATGGCCTGCCAGGTAATCTTTTGAAGAAGCTGCAGGTGGTCCAGAACACAGCAGCAAAAACTCTTCTTAATATTCCTGTTAGATCTCGCGTAAGGCAACACCAGCATGATCTTCACTGGCTACCTGTAGCTGAAAGAGTAAAATTTAAAGCCCTTGTTTTGGCTCATTCAGCGCTGTACTGACTTAGTCCAGTCTACCTAATGAAATGTTTCAGGTTCTAGGTCCCTGCGAGACAGCTGCGCTCAGCGGCGCAGCTTCTTGCTGTTATTCCACGCTTTCACCTCAAGAGAATTGGGGGGGGGTAAGTTCTCTGGCATACAAGGCAGCTTTGGCCTGGAATTCGCTTCCTCTGGACCTTCGCAGTATCCAGGACTCTAAGCTCTTCAGGAAAAGACTGAAAACTCTGCTTTTCATCGAATGATCCGCTCACTTCTGCCCCTACTTGGCTCGTGCCGGGACACTCTTAGAGTAGCTGTGTGCTTTATAAGTGTTAATAACATAACACTAACATTTGAATGAGTCTCTCGGACCCCCTGCAAGTGCTTGGCCACCCTCTCTGGTGATTAACTGATCTCACTCAATGAGCTGATTTATAGAGTGTGTGACTATATCAACAACTAAACTATCGGTATATGCAAACATATTTTTGGCATCTGCAATTGTACTGTGCTGGCTCCTCTCTGCTTCTTGAAAACCAGAAACCAAATTAGTTATCTTGAAAGGCATGGACATATTTTGATAAATAAGATAGAAAAATGTATTTGCAACTAAAAATGTACATATCTGTATCCAATTACGCAGTGCAGATAAAGGCTGAGTGTTTTGTCCTGGTCACATGCAGTGTTTTAAACATCAACCCAATGGCTGCTTAGTTGTTGAATCCTTACATTTGTAGAGATGGGCCGCAAAGGTAAGGACATTGATGATTATGTACTGGAGTATGCAGCATTTGAATCCGTGCCCCTTAAAGGAATGAAAATGTTCACCTTCAAGTCATGTCGAACAACTGTTGACATTGAAATCAGGGCAGCGGATACTATCAAAGCTCACCTAAGGAGTAAAACCCATGAGAGGCTTTCTTCTCCAGTTGTAAAGAAGTCCCGTACGGAGCAAATAACCTTGGAGCAGTGCAAAACTTGTGCATGCCAAAATATTGAAGAGGCTGCGGATATCCTGCACAAGGTTGTGAAAGCTCTGTGTGAAGTTGGTGTTCAACTTTACCAGACTGATGGTTCAATTAGAGAGCTGATTAGGCATCTGTGCCCTGCAGCAAGGACAATGTGCAAATCCAGCCAAATGTATGAGAAAAATCTTCCCGAAGTGTTTGAAGCACAGCTTGGAAGCATACGCCAAGCTGTAGCAAATGTCCCTATCTCTTTAACATTTGACGAAACCACAGAGGTGCATGGTGACCCAGCCATTGGAACATTGGTCACATATTACAGTGATGATAAAAAAAGGGTCGCCGCTTCGCCTTAGTGGACATCACGGTATCTGTTGAGTGTAATTCTGCTAAAATTGCCTTAATTGTATACAATGTGCTTCAGAAGTTGGGTAAATTATGGCATGACATTGTTGCAATATGTTCTGATTATGCATTCTATATGACAAATCCATTAAACGATTTTCACACTGCTCAGAGGGTTATTTTCATTCACATAAAAGATCCATGTCATCTTATCCCTGCTGCCGTTTCCTATGCTCTGTCTCAGTCTGACAACCAGCACGTGTATGATTTTGTAATTAAGGCTGAGGCAGTATTTAAGTATGCTCGAAACTTAAAACACATTTATTCTCAAGGAAAAGTAGACAGGAGAATGAAATATCCATGGGCGGTTGTTGTGATCCTATGGTTCAGCTGGTATGAGGGAGCAGTAAAACATTTGCAAATATGGCACTACTTCCTTGCTTTTGTAAACAATGAAGAAGCCACTAGATCCAAAATAGATCACCTACGAAAACTGCTCTGCTCCAACAGTGCAAACCCCCAATCTTTCTATGTGAAGTTGCATTTCATTGTTAAAACTCTCACTGTTATCATCAACATTCAGAAGAAGTTGGAGTCAGAAGAAAGACATGTCCACAAAATATATATCCAGCCATAGATGTTGACATGGCTTTGGCACTAGAGCAAGACTATACACAAGACCCAACAATCACCACTTTATTGCAAATGTTACCACAAAAAAAGCAAATGCCCTAATGAAAGAGATGATTACTTTTAAAGATGCACTGAAAAACAAGTGGGATGCTGTCCTAGCTAGAAACATAATCGGGCAAATGAGTTACTGCTCTTTATGGAAACAGGTTACAATCCTGGATCCATTCAAGAAAGTTCAGTTTAGTCAAGATTTCAATGATTACAAAGATCTATTCATGTTTCGAGCTTCTGATGACATAATGAATGTTGTTAAAGAAGAATTCAACAAATATTTAATGCATAATATTCCACAAAAAGAGATCAGTGCAACTTCATACTGGCGTTCTCAGAAGCAAGAAAGGCCAACACTGTGTAATCTTTCCTTGAATCTTTTGGCCATTCCATTATCACCAGCAAACATTGAACAGGTTTTCAGTGTCTTCATTTCATTAACAAACCAGAAAGAGCCTCAATGTCCTCAAAGTCTCTTGAAATGCGCATGTGCTTGTATTACAATGGCAAAGATTTTAGATGAATGTATTGTGTTGACGAATAACAACCAAGTGCATGTGCGCATTGTCCATTTAAATAAAATGGAAAAATACTGCCTGCAGCATCATCTTTTGATTGCGGCAAAAATAAAAGTAGATACAGATAAAATGCCCCAAAAATAAATATGGATAAATAAAGATGAAAATGGCAAAAAAATAAGTACTATAAAACCGGGAGCCCTAATTATGTACTTATCAGCTGCATCACAAAATGTCCAGTCGCAGGTGGTCCCGAGATTGACCAGCCTAATGAATATTAACTAGGCAGGTTGCTGTTTGAAAACCCCTGTGATTGGCTATAAACACAGTACCTTAGTGACCTGCAAAGAACAGCAGACCACCATTCCCTCGTTTGTATTCTCAAAAGGAAACTTTTTTTTTTTAAAGAAGTCAGTTTTCATAATCAGTTATGGTTTTTTTAAAAACTAATAAAGAAAGAAAAAAGTTTCCAGTTTGGAAAATGTTCGGGGGATGGGAGGTTATTATGGTAGCCAGCAGTATTCCACAGGGCCATTGCCAGCTCCCTCAAAGGTTGCCAACACAATTCACAAAGAGGCGTCAGCAACTAATCAATAGCTTCTGACCACAATTGTGGGCGCTAACTACGATACATACCATGACAAACCACAATTAGGACGTGCCTTCCCAATTGCGAGTCTGTATGGGTCAGTTTACACACTTTTTGAGAACCGGGAACACTATTCTGACTCACAAAATGGGTTTCAAACATACCAAACTGCCATTTTACTCTCGAAAACCCTGTTATTTATCGAATAACACGGATTGAGAACACAAAATGGCTTTGTACATCTAGCTCTAAATGGAGCAGTTTGGAACCTCAGCAAACAAAGCTACTGGAAATGTTATATACATATCTTCTGCACCAAATAATTTGGATGCAAACATCCCTCACGGTGAAGCATTGATTGAGGCTGCGCTGCGGAGCCTTCGAGAAAACAATACATCAGAGGCAACCAGCAGAGCCCAGCCATGCCTCAAATGGCTGTTTAGCCCCAACAGCAATGAACACTAACACAACATCTCACATAACACATCAGACACAAGTCTTACAAATAACACAGAGGAGACGTGCCATAGTGCGGTAGCTATGCGATTACAACAGTACTGCCTACCACGACACACACAAAGACACCACCTTTCAACAGCACACAGTTACACAGAGCTCTGAACATGAACCAAACACAGCCTGAATATGCAATTAACTGGCTGATAAAGGCAGGCATCTACAATTGCTACCGTTGGCCACTTATCACAGTTTTATTTTAATGGGCATTGTGCAATCGCACAAATTGAGAAGATACATAAACAATCTGGTGCAGCTCTACTGCCTCCACCCCCCAAAAAGTCACAACTAGTTAAAACGGATATATCAACTTTACGAAGCACACTGCTGCACAAAAACGCATCAGATGCAGGTGTCTGATGGAAACGTTTGGGAAGTCATACCCCTGGCGACTGAAAGGTGCTATGAGGTTGTACTACAGGCAGGCTATGTGCTATATGAGTCGCAATTAACAATCAACTTTCAAGCCAAGCTCGCCTTGGAGGTAGCTACTTGCTAGGCTCATCTAAGATTGGCATATAGGCTACGGGCAAAGCTGGCCATTACCAGTGTCATCTCTGGAAGGCTGCTATGGTTGGGGCAGAAATAAGCCATATTTCTAAACAGAGGAACATAGGTCCTGCCAATGCCACTTAAAGAACGCATGACAGGGCAAGTAGCGCCCATAGCTTTAAAACACTGGCAGATATGAGGCCCACTGCATCATCTAATAGGAACACGGGTGTAAATTGCCCTAGGGACGGGTAGGTTGTGTCCTTAACCGTATTTCCTGCCTGAGCCTTTTAGAGACCAAAAAGTCACAGGCGAGGCCAGTGGTTCAGATGCGTCGATGGACAGCTATTTTAGCCTAAGATGGAGTCAGTCACATGTTAGCGAAGGTCATTGAAAGGTTAAACAGGCTGTCTTGTGAATTCTCGATAATTCCTCAGGTGAACACACAGCTGCTAGAAAAATGTATTTGTGATTCTAATAATGACACTGATTGCTTTCTTCGGACGGCGGATAATTATAAAATAACTGAATGGTAGAATAATTATAAAATGATCTAGAAAATCACTTCAATTGGAAAATTCAACGAAATTACCACAAACCTCGATTCATGCTTGAAGCCTCCTCGGCGGGATCGGGCCGAAGTCGGGAAAACAGCTCTTGCCTCTGGTGAGTTCCTAAGTAAAACAAATGGGTAAACACCACTATCAGCAGTATATCGACTTTACAGAAACATTACAGAAATAAATCACTTGGGTCTGAAATGCGAGGCCAGCCGCATGAACCTCGAGGACTGATAACACACCAGAGTGAGGTGCAAGGCCCCAGGGGGTTTGTGACGTCATCCAAGCTTCAAGGTGAGCACTGGTCATGCTTTGTTAGGGCGCACCAGACGCCAAGGAGGTAACAAAGGACCTCGACTGACATAACCTTTCAAGCAGTTACAACAGGAGCCAAGGAGGGCTGGCCACCCAGCGATATCTTCCGATTTATTAAAAACATTTTAGATTCCATTTACTGAAAACTGACATGCGGGACAATAAGAGCGATATTTTTAAAAGCATGTACAACAGAAAGGACTGCACACAGCAAATCAGAAGGGCAACTGAGACAGTGCAGACCCTCCTCTACTATTAGTAGAGGCATTTGCCACTACTGTTACTTGAAGCGCCTGCTTCCTTTAACAATGCATTCTTAGGGGGAGGGGGGGGGGGGATATGGTAATTACGACATAAAGTGTCTTTACACATTCGAGGAGGTTAAACGTTTTTGAACAATAAACATTTCGTTGTCTTGCAAGGCTTTTGTTTCTCTAGTTTAAAATACAACAATGTACAAACTGGTTTATGAAATAGTAGTGTAGATTGTTCACGACCCTTTGCGTTTTGTGTTTGATTGCTAAAGTGCAAAATCACATTATACAAACAGCACATTTTTGCGACCCTCAGCACTGCAAATTTACATGTTACTAATGCCCAATGCATTGGTACTCTATATACTGCCCTAGGAAGGATGGAAGGCTGCTCTGGCCCTGCCAGAATCATAATTATGACCTGAAGATTACAGCTGATGTCACTTATGAGTGTTTAACCCATGGAGCCATCTTGCGTGTGTGCGTATACACATATAAATGTAGGTTATGGCAGTGAAAATAAATGTGGCCCAATAACACGTTATTTATGTAAACGTCTTAATAGAGTGTTTCCACATTTATTACTAGAGTGGCAATATCAAGCTTGAAGTTATTACCACAGAAATGCAAAACTCCTAACACTCACGAGGTCTCTTCAATGTGATTTTATCAAACCACACAAATGTAACCCCATGCATCCTGGTTTTGACTAAGTACCTTTTGTTTAAACAAGTACAGATCCCAAAAATAACATAGTTCAAAAGGACAATGGTCTGGTGAGGTCAGAGATCCTCATGTAGCGGAGCTACAGTTATTGATTTAAGAAAACAATTCAATGGTATTGGTGATATGTAGAACTCAATTAGAAAACGTATGCAAGGACACAAGAGAGTAGAGGAAGGCATCACATTTTATTCAACATCATAAAATGGAGTCGCTTCCATTCCTACCATTTTTTTCATTTTAAGAAAGTGTATATTGTATATACAGTGCTCACACATACAAAAGTGAGGGTGCGTGAAGTGAAGTGCTTAGTGACAATAAAAACATTTCATCGCATTGACAAGCAGGTCAAAAGAACCCAATTGGTTTAAGCAATTTAAAGGGAACTTTGAAATTGAGGTCGACGGCGTTTCGATCTTAGTGAGTCAAGATCAACATCAGGACAAAGTAAGTGCGAGCACGTAAGATTACGCGAGACCGTAGTGATAGAATCCAAGACCTGCACAGATGGTCGAGGAGCCCAAAATTCAGGAGAGCGTCCGTGGTGGCAAGGGCACGAAGGGGAGCGGACTGCTGCCAGCACGCTCCTGAATTGATTCATTCAACTTCGAAAAGTCTTCTTGCCAACTTGCAGCAATTCCCGGGTCAATCACACGCCTTGGGTCAATAAACACGCCGCAGAACACGAACTGTCAACGGCTTTACTCCGGTTTTGACTCTCGTCCATACAACGCCTTGGGACTTCTCCTCCCCTTCGTGCCCTTGCCAACACGGACGCTCTTACTTTGTCCTGATGATGATCTTGACTCATTGAATTGTTTTCTTAAATCAATAACTGTAGCTCCGCTACATGAGGATCTCGGACCTCACCAGACCATTGTCCTTTTGAACTATCTTCTACCCCAGGTCACATTTGTGAGGGGTTCCCTTGTTTTTCATACATACCCAAAAATAACATGGCACAAGACATATATGCAAATGCACAGAGCATAATGTGCTATTTATTAACATTGGTGATGGAAGGAAGGGGCATCATGACTCACTAAAGACTGCCTCACGAGTCATTGAGTCATGACCCCTCTACACAGTCAACAATGGTAATTAATAGCATATTGCACTCTACGCATATTATACATACTTAAGCTCTATCAACATGCAACTCCTGGCAGGCTACTCTCGAAGTGACAGTTCTGTTGGAGAACGGAATCTCCAGCACATGAGAACTCTCACCACGTGACCAGGTTTACAGGTGACAATCGCAAACAACACCACAAGAAATGCATAAAACATAATACAGCCCCCTTTCCCAATAAACAGAAAAATAACAATCAACAACAAAAAAATATGGGAGCAAAACAAAAATATGTATAGTCGAGACAGAATTACGGTTCGATATTTTTTATGTGCAAACAGTCTTTGTGCCAAACAAGTTACCTCCTGATCCACATTTTCTTATTGTCCATCTTCTCAGCACCGGGACTGTTCCCATAAATCTTCTTTTCACACTCCTGGTCCAACCACCTTTAGCGCATTGAACAATGTGACTTTCCTTGTGTTCTACCTTTTATCATCCAACCACACACAGTTGCCCTTGACTTTTTTCACTTCCTTGGGACTCGACCATCTTGAATACCCCATTTTTACATTTCCAGCTCGCAGCACTCTTACCCAATCACCCACCGCAAACGTACGTGCCTTGCTCCTTAATTTGCCATTGTGTCTCAGTGCATATTTGTTCTGATAATTAGCCACTCTCAAGTTCAGCCTGATCGACAATCTTCGTACACAAACGTCTCAACCACGCAGGTGTCACCTTGATGCATGCTTGTCTGCTTTGCAGCAGGAAGAAAGGTGTACGTATGGTGGTGTATTCATGTAGTTCCACTTGACTGCTCTTTTGCAATCTACCCCGCTCTTTTCAGCTAGTTGCAAACACTCTGTTAAACCTTTCTACAAGATCATTTTCCCAAGGGTGATAGATAGAAGTTCTGTGATGAAGCACACCTTCCTCTTTCAGGAACTTTTGGAATTCCTCTGCAACAAACAGTGGCCCATTATCAGAAACAATGCATTCAGGGTAACCTTCCCTTCTAAAAACCTCCTCACAAAAGTTTATGATACAGGAAATTCTTGTCTTTCTAACAAAAGCCACCTTCGGCCACATGGAGAAATAATCCACCAAAACCACTAAATACTTTCCATCGATCTCTCTGCTACTGAGCGGTCCACAAATGTCAATTATCACCTTTTACCATGGTTTCTCTGGCAGCTTGATCGGTGTGATGGGAGTCTCCCCAACCTTGTGGGACTTGTCACAACACCTGCATGCTATGCATTTACGTACAAATCTCTCAATCTCTTTGTCCATGCCCAGCCACCAATTATCTATGTAGGCCCTTCTTTTCATGGCCGACATGCCCATGTGACCTTCATGCATTAGTTCCAATAATCTGAACCGCAACCCCCTGGGCACCACCAATCTACCCTTCCTTCTCAAAACACAATTCACCATCGACAATTCTGACCGCACCATCTTGTAGTCCCCAAATTCCTTTCTCACACTCTGTGACTGACTGGTCATACTAGACATAACAAACATGATATAAGCTGCCTCAGTGTCATCCACCACCATGGCTCGTTTCCACTTGTCCTCAGCTATGGCTCCCCCATAGGACTCACTTACACTGGCAACCAGCCAATCATCCCTGTTGTCCTCTTTTTCACTCCCATCCTCGACCTGCAATGGTAAACGAGAGACGATATCCGCATTCCGACTTTTGCTACCCAGAACATATCAACACAAAATTGTACTCTTGAAGGCGATACAGCCACTTGGCAATCCTCAGTGTTGCCTTCCAGCCTCTTTAGTGGGGAACAGATTACCAAGAGCTTGGGGTCTGTACGCAACTCAGAGGTGGTTTTCCAAACATACGCCTTGAAATACTGCACTCTCCACAAGCATGCTGACAACTTTCTCTCGATTACAGAGTATTTTCCTTCGGCTTTTTTTAGCATCCGTGAGGCAAATGCAACCTTCCCCTAGTAGCCATTCTTCCTTTGCAACCAAAACTGCCCCAAAACCATAGACACTTGCACCCATTACCACTATGGTATCATCCTGGGGGTCAAACGGCTTCAATGCTACCGCCTTCACAATATCCTGCTCGATAGCCTCAAAGCCACCTGGCACTCTCACTTCCACTCAATCTGCACTTCTTTCTTCATCAGCTTCATCAACACATGCACCTTGACAGCAAAGTGCAGCACAAACTACTTTGAGTAGTACTCAGCTAGGCCGAGAAAGGAACGGATTTGCTCCTTGTGAGCAGAAGCTGTACAATCGATCGCTTCAAGCAATTTCATTTTGGATTTTATACCCTCTTTTGACAACACGTCGACAACTCCACCTGCATCACCCCAAACTTGCATTTGTTAATGCTGACCGTCAACCTAGCACCCTGCATTTTTCTTAACACTACATACAGTACACAATCATGACACTCCATATCTGCACACCACACCAAGACGTTGCCCTGGAACACCAACAGGTTTGTGTTGACTTTCAACACACTACTCATAACTAGGGCTCCCAGTTTTATTGTATTTTTTTGTTTTTTTTAACATTTCCGTCTGTTTATATCCATATTTAATGTTTGGTCTTCTAATTGGCATTTAGCATACTTTTTGTGTTTTGATAATAAATGGAGCTGTAAAATGTGATATCTCCATGTTTATTTAACTCTTGTATGTGAACTCATACATGGATGCCTGACACATTTTAGCAAATGCAATAGCATTGTCTTTTAGCCATGACATAAATACATATATATATACATACATAAATAACATAGGCTTAAATGTGAATACTCGTCTGATGCTTCTAAATAGTCCTACCCCGGTGTACCTAACCTAAGTGTGGTGCAAGGTCAAAGTAGGTGTTTTTTCTATAGTATGGTATATACTAAGTTTAGTATGCCAAGAGTCCCTCTATGTTCTAGTCGGTTCCATACATTTAGAATGAGTGAGGTGGGAATCTCTATCCGGGTCTCAAACTCTAACACCCCGCGAAGGGAGTCAGAACACTGGAAGCTGGATTCTCTGCGAGCAGGGATGTCAGCGTCTGGTCAGTGCGTCAGACCGGGATATCGTCTCTTCCGAACTTGCAGTGGCGAACTGTGCAGTCAAGTCATGCTGTGTAACCGCCGTGCCATGCCGTGGTTTGCCATGGTAAGGGAAAGTATATTTATATCTGGAAGGTATTTAGGAATGCTAGCATTGACGTAAAGTCGGGCAGAGGAAGAAGTCATGGATGAACCCCTAAGGAATAGTAGTTCATGCATAATAGATGAGTTCTTGGAGAACTCAATAATCCTAGCTAGGGAAAGTCCCGTTCGGCTTAAGGGTCTGGTTTCTAAGAACTCATTGTGACGTGGAATGGACAGATGTAGGTGACCATGCCTGTATTTGGTTAGCATGGCTAATGCCTAAATAAGGACTGGGATTCTATGCCTAAATAAGGACAATGCGAATTGTGCCTATATAAGGACATGATTCATGGAAACCTATATACGGGTATCTAAATCGAAACACAACAATTGTGGTGCACATTTCTGTGGCTATTATTAGTGCAGTTACTGACTTTGGGCCCTGAAGCACTTGGGGAATGTGTAACTCACTAAATTTCAGTGAAGCATGACGTTTTGATGACCAGCACACATTATCCCTACAGGTGAATCAATGGAGGAATGAGATTAACCATATTTAATCATCTTTCCCATCTTCTTTCTAAAGTAAGTTGGGAAGGACAGTCCCTGATGCCACTGCTCAAGACAGAAGTTCTCAGTGATGGGAGTGAAAATGCTCTATGTAACCTGAAGATGAACCCTTAAAAGATGTTTCCAGAACATTAATCATGTAATTCTGGTTCACCATTACTTACACAAACATTCGACAATTCATCATCTTGGCTATGAGGTTTTGGAGGCATCACAGAGATTAGCTTACTGGGGTAGCCTAAGCCCCAGTGGTTCTGGATCGAGTCTACGACCTCCAAGGGTCTCCACTGGCAGATGCAACTAGGGAATTCACTGAAATCAAGTCAATTTAAAGAAATCTATGCATGAGTAATAAGTGAGTGAGATACTGGTCAGTGTACCTGCCCCTGAAGCCATCTTGGCCCCAGAAGTGAAGGTGATAAACAGAACAGCCTTCGAAGAGCCAACTGCAAGGAGTAAAGAGGAGATTTAAACAACATATGAAACAAACCTAATTTGCAATTTGTTAAATGGTGACTGGATAGCTTTTCTAGTGCCATGCGGCTAGGACACAAAAGACCCACAGCTCTGACACATTTATATCAAGAACACAAAACAAAAGATGCAAGTCTTACGGAAGTGACAGATAGGAAATACTGCGAGAGTTACATGCACCTAAACAGGGGGCATTCCTCAGAAAAGGCACAATGTGCCATGCAAATGACCTTTACTTCTACCCACCACTGCACAGGTGGTCAACGAAGGGCACAGCGCACCTCTATGAGATGGTCAATCATGCCAAGATTAAGTACCAGCCTGTCCACCAAGTTCTGGATCCACTGCAGCCTCTGAATGGGAACAGTAGGCATTAAAATAATAAATTCTGGATGAAATGGCAGCTCTCACCACCAGAGCATATAGCTGTTAAGTAATGAGGACAGACTTTTTTCAACATTCTCATCTGGTGAAAGCATGGAGATGTCACATTTAAAAAACAACTGCAGCTACAATCTTTTAATCTGGATAACAAAATTGCCACTACACTAAAGCACAATGCAACTTTATTTGATCCTTACACTCAGGGTAAATTACCTCACCTCACTGAAGCAGTTTCATTAAGCCTGAAAAAGAATACCACCAGTTTTAGATTCAGCCTGTTTGATATTGGTGAAACAAAACAGGATTGCAAAGGTATCCGGTACACACATCATTGCAGGCTCTGTTATTAGAAAACTAAATGTCTGGTGCCCACTATATGTTACTGTAAGTGTGTCAGACCTGACCAGGCCATTTTTTAAATCCTATCATTCAGACGCTTAGGTATTAGGCTTTGTGCCCAGGCGGTCAAAGTATGGTGACAGATGAACAGCTATAAATCAGAGCTGTACATTTTTTAACTATTATCTCACTTAATTCAAAAACGGTTTTTTAAACTCTGAATTAATAGTTATAACTATTTTGTACAAAATATATTTGTGTGGTTGGAGCTTAATAGCATATGCAATCAATCAATCAATCAAAGCATTTATATAGCGCACTACTCACCCAGAGGGTCTCAAGGCGCTGGGGGAGGGGGGTCCGCTATTGCTTGAACAGCCAGGTCTTGAGTTGCTTCCTGAAGGCGAGGTGGTCCTGGGTCAGGCAGAGGTGGGTCGGGAGGGAGTTCCATGTCTTGGCGGCGAGGTAGGAGAAGGACCGTCCCCCTGTGGTGGCTCTTCGGATGCGGGGGACGGCGGCGAGGGCGTGGCCGGTCGATCGAAGCTGGCGTTTGGGAGCGTAGAAGTTGAGGCGGCTGTTGAGGTATCCTGGGCCTTGGTTGTGTAGGGCTTTGTGTGCGTGGGTGAGGAGTCGGAAGGTGATTCTCTTGTTGACCGGGAGCCAGTGCAGGTCTCTCAGGTGTCCGGAGATGTGGCTGCAACGAGGGATGTCCAGGATGAGTCGTGCTGAGGCGTTCTGGATTCGCTGGAGTCTCTTCTGGAGTTTGGCGGTGGTTCCGGCGTAGAGGGAGTTGCCGTAGTCCAGACGGCTGGTGACGAGGGCCTGGGTGACCGTCTTCCTGGTCTCGGTGGGGATCCACCGGAAGATCTTACGTAGCATGCGCAGGATGTTGAAGCACGACGAGGAGACGGTGTTGACTTGTCTGGTCATGGAGAGGGAGGAGTCCAGGATGAAGCCCAGGTTGCGTGCGTGGTCTGTTGGCTGCCTAGGGCGGGGGGCCACCAGGAGTCGTCCCAGGCGGAGGGTGAGGATCCCAGGATGAGGACTTCCGTCTTGTCCGAGTTCAGTTTCAGGCGGCTGTTCTTCATCCATTCGGCTACTTCTTTCATCCCTTCGTGAAGGTTGGCTCTAGCGGTGGCGGGGTCGTTGGTGAGGGAGAGAATCAGCTGGGTGTCGTCGGCGTAGGAGAGGATGTTGAGGTTGTGCTGGCGTGCGATGTCTGCGAAGGGGCTCATGTAGATGTTGAAGAGGGTTGGACTGAGCGAGGAGCCTTGAGGAACGCCGCAGATGACTTCAGATCTGAAGCCACCGAACGGGGGGAGGCGGACTCTCTGTGTCCTTCCGGCGAGGAAGGAGATGATCCACTCCAGTGCCTTCTCCTGGATTCCGACGTTGCTGAGTCGCTGCACTAGTGTACGGTGGCAGACAGTGTCGAAGGCCGCGGAGAGGTCTAGGAGGATGAGGGCTGCTGTTTCTCCGTTGTCAAGCAGTGCTCGGATGTCATCGGTGGCTGCGATCAGGGCGGTCTCGGTGCTGTGGTTGGCCCGGAAGCCAGACTGCGAGAGGTCGAGGGAACCGTTCTTCTCGAGGAAGGCGGCCAGCTGCTTGTTGACGGTCTTCTCGATGACTTTTGCAGGAAACGGGAGCAGCGAGATGGGGCGGTAGTTCTTGAGGTCGGTGGGGTCGGCTGATGGCTTCTTTAGTAGAGCGCTGAGTTCGACGTGCTTCCAGCTCTCCGGGAAGGTAGCGGTGTCGAAGGAGGTGTTGATGATGTCCCGCAGGTGGGGTGCGATGACAGCGTCGGCCTTGTTGAAGACGTGGTGAGGACAGGGGTCGGTAGGAGATCCGGAGTGGATGGAGTTCATCGTGCGGACGGTGTCTTCGGTGCTGATCGGGGTCCATACGCGGAGGGTGGTGGTGGGGGGCGGTGGTTCGGTCGTGGTGTGCGTCGGTTGAGTGCTGAAGCTGTTGTGTATGTCCGCGATCTTGTTGTGGAAGTAGGAGGCGAGGGAGTTGCAGAGGTCTTGCGAAGGGGTGATGTCGTTGTTTCCGGCGTTGGGGTTGGAGAGCTCTTTAACGATGTTGAAGAGTTCCTTGCTGTTGTGTGCGTTGTTGTCCAGTTGTTCCTTGAATGCGGTTTTCTTGGTGGCGTGGATGAGTTGGTGGTGCTTTCGGGTGGCGAGCTTGAGGGCAGTCATGTTGTCCGGTGTTGGGTCTCTGCGCCATGTTCTCTCGAGGGCTCGGCAGTTATTCTTGGAGCTCTTGAGTTCGTCGGTGAACCATGGGGCTTTCTTGCTGCCGGGTCTGCTAGGCGGGGTCTTCAGAGGGGCGAGGTAGTCTGCGCAGTTGCTGATCCACTTCGCGAGGTTGGTGGCTGCCTGGCTTGGGTTCGTTGCGCTGGTGGGAGGGTTCATGCTCAGGGAGGTCGCGAGCTGGTCGGCTGTGATCTTGTTCCAGCTTCTGCGTGCAACCTGTTGCTGGTGGTGGTGGATCGTGGTCCTTCTGAAGCTGAAGTGGACGCAGCTGTGGTCCGTCCAGTGGAGTCCGGTGGCGTGGCTGAAGGCGATGTCCTTGCTGGATGAGAAGACGGGGTCGAGTGTGTGTCCGGAGTAGTGGGTGGGGGTGGTGACCAGCTGCTTGAGTCCCAGGTTTGCGAGGTTATCCAGCAGGGTGGTAGTGTTGCGGTCGTTGTTGTTCTCCAGGTGGAAGTTGAGGTCCCCGAGGAGGATGTAGTCAGCGGAGAGGAGGGCGTGCGGGCTGATGAAGTCGGCGATGTCTTCGCTGAATTGTGTGCGTGGTCCCGGGGGTCTGTAGATGAGGATGCCTCTGAGGGTGGTCTTGGGGTTGATGTGGACCTGGAAGTGCAGGTGCTCGGCGGGTGCGAGGGTGCCGTCGGTGTTGGTCGTGATGCGGATGGTGTTCCTGTGGATGATGGCGATGCCTCCTCCGGTCTGGTTGATGCGGTCCCTTCGGATGATCTTGTAGCCGTCTGGGATGGCGATGGCGATGTCGGGCGCTGAAGAGGCGTTCATCCAGGTTTCCGTGAGGAAGGCGACGTCTGGTGAGGTTGTGTCGAGCAGGTTCCAGAGCTCGATGGCGTGTCTGTGGACGGAGCGGGTGTTGAGCAGGATGCATTTCAGGTGGCTGCTGCTGTTGCTCGTCTTGGTCTTGGTTGGTGCTGGAGTAGTGCTGGTCCGGATGCAGGTGAACTTGCAGGCGTTGCAGCAGAAGGGTCTGTGGGTGCGTCTCGGGGTGGCTCGGTAGCATCCTGGGATTCGGTCGGCGTAAAGTGCGTTGAGGGTGGCGGCGTCGTACGTCCGGCGGGTGGGCTGGGGTCTGCGGGGGCCAGGGGTCCTGGCGCTGGGCGCGGGCCAGGCGCAGACGGGCGCAGACGGGCTTACCTTTGGCGCACCTTCGGCGCTCAGTCAGCGCTCCCGCTGCGCGGTCGCTCTGGGGGCGTCATAAGAAGGGGGACGAGAGGGCGGGTCAGCTGGGCGGCGGGAGCGGCTCGGCCAATGGGCCGGTGGTGGGCGGGGCCTGTGGCGAGCTGCGGCAGGAAACTGGTGAGCGGGCGGCTCTGCGGCAAGGCTGGCAGGCAGGAGCAGGAGGCGGCAGGAGGAGCAAGGGGGTGAGCCGGCCTGGTGAGAGGCGCAGCGGTCAAAGGGGCTACTGCTGAAAGTTGGAAAAAAATATGAAGCAAAGTTCCAGGAGACATTGTTCAGAAATTAGTTCTATTTAATTGATGTAATTTATTGGTGCATTTAGGGCACTTTATTAGCTAATTTACTACTTAATTGTGTCTGCTTATGCGATTTGGAATGGTGTTTATTAACTCCGCAATAAACATTTGATTTGACATGGTTCCATAGACTGTCTTGACCTAGGATCAAAAACTCAGTATTGCAGGCATTCAGCTTTAGCAGATTATCACTCAGCTATCCCTTGATGTTGGATAAGCAGAAACAATCTGTGAAGCTCAGATAGTGGGCAATCAAAGAGCAGAACTGAGGATCACCAGTGTAACAAACTGATCCCACAGAAAACATTCTCATAATTGCCCATAGAAGCGGCAAACATATATTAATTTAAATGGGTGGAAAATGAGGATCCCTTTAGGACACTGCAAGAGATTGCTGACTGCTCAGAAAGGCACAGAAGAAGCATCAAAGTCTGGCTCCGGCCGACCAGAGAGAAAAGATGAAAAAAAACAAGACTAGGCCAACCAACTAAGGCCTGCATTTGCCAAACAGTGGATTATTGTGCTATGATCCACCATTTGCAAAATGGCTAAAACATCTAAGAGAATAAGGCCAAGAGGATGACTGGCATCAAACTTGAACTAAGGTCAACCCAAGCAATGAGGTTTGCAGCTCCCAAATAATTGACTTTTCAAATAGCCACATATTATCTACCAATCTTTGTTAGGTCTGGTAGTAAATAATCGAATGACAACTGCATCCAGATCAGGCTTCTTAAGAGGAGGCCTGACACCCCCCACCCCTATAAGCTTCAAGTACAATCTACGTGTAAAAGGAGGTGTTTCATAGGTGGATCAAAGCTGAAGGCAAACTCGGAGCAGTAGTCATCAGGAGACTCAGAATTTAGCAAGGACAAGAGAGAACAAACTTTGCTTTCACTAACAGCAGAAATAACTTGGAAGCATGGGTACTTCTAATCTGTGTGGGTTGACAGGATAAGTAGTACCTTCACACCATCCACAATTTTAATGTTCTCACATACCTGTCAATTATTTCCATAAAGTAAGTGGCGAACTTGTCACAAAAGACTTAAAACGTAAAGCATAAATGGCAAAACAAATAGAGGAAGTTTGACAGCCTCTGCAAGATTTGGAGGCTTGAGAAATGTTATTACTGAATAACTTGGATTTGGCAATTTTGAGAGACAGTTTATATTGCCTTCACGGTGGATAGTAAAAAACAAATCAGTGAACTGCAGCAATAGGTTTGCAGCTTGGAGCTGTTCTAGATTAACATGCTGTGCTTTAATCCACCTTCTAGTTTTTGGGTCTGGAAAACGTTCTCTTTTTTATTTTCCCTCTCTGAGGGTATCGACACTCTTCAATATAACTCCTCCCCATTTCCTTCAAACTGCCTCACTGCAAGTTTTTCTAGTCTCACTTCTGAAATGTATCACGTTCTTGGTGGTTTTCTGGGTAATTTAATCTTCCCAGAAGATGGAACTTGATCATAGGACTACCTAAAACAGTCAACAAAAACTCTTGACAGTGATTCAAGATCAGTGTAGTAGGAAGAAGCACAAGCAAGGATAACGTTTATGAAGGTGTAGCTCTTCTACCTATAACTCATCATGAAAGGACTCCTCTGAGAGGTAAGTAATGGATAACTCCTTTTTAGGGTCATCTTTTCTGTAGGGCTGTACTTTGAGAAATAATTCAGGTGGCATAGCAGTTACCCAGAAAGGGGAGAACTAAGGTTCACCAGTAGCTCAATGTAGAGTTTTCTCTCTAGAAGGATAGTGTGTTGAAGCAGAATCCCCCTCTCCTTCACTATTATGGTCATCAACTAAGTTGCCGAGGATGGAAGGTTGCTTAACTACAGTTTAACTACCGAAATTGAAGTTGAGTAACAGCACAGATTGGATTGCCAAAGGTCAGGTTATCAGCACACGTTTTTCATTGAAAATTACTAAGTTGTTGATTTACTTTAGATAATATGTTCACATAAACATGTGTATTACATTGAGGCATGAATACATATCTGAGCTTATAGAAATAATTTTCGCTAAGTTATGTGTAATGGAAAGGAACCTAAATTGGTGAAAATAATCTACAAAAAAAAAAGAATGCCCCAGACAAGTCTAAAATTGTAAACAATCCCTAGGCAATACGTCTTCTAAATTACATTATGTAGCATAATTGTGTCTTGATACTGAAAAATGCCAAGTGATCACTAATGAACTGTATAAAAAGACTTAATACAAAATATTTAAAAAGAATTTGGTCCTGATATGATAAATTCTGCCTGTAAGATTACATGACAAAGGTTAAAAACAATTAGAAACTAGGTATTAGCTCCATTGAAAGCAAGTCTCACAATGAACAATTACAAACTGACATTAATATCATGTATATTACAGTATTAATGGACTTGACGTCAAGATAATAAATCAGAATTCATAGGATTAGAAAATAATTTGTGCAATTGAGTTTATCAAACAATCATAAATGTTTCAATGTTTAACAAAGGTCAACAATGTACAAAACAATCAGGAAAAAATATATTAGGATTAAATATATGTACAAAGATAGGAGACAAGCTAGTGGCTTTGATCATGGATGGATCCAGTTGTGTCGTTTCTACACGTATTTCGGCGACTACAGCACTTTCATCAGGAAAGCCACAGTTAATACGTCAACTGACACGTTCTGTGGGTTCTAACTGGCAACTTATGTCGGGAGGCAAGAAATTTACATAAAGTCCACTGAGAATAACTGCTATATTGCTCATGAGTATTTTAGGTGATATAGACATCCAATTGAGGCTGGAATTTCCACTTTATAAAATAATCAGCAAAGAGGACTGTTCTGGGTCGTAACCCGTCTTGAAATCGATTAAGCTCGGGAAAAAGTCCCTGGATTTGATCAGCTTGTGATCATGACAAGCCTAAAACCATCACAGACGTGTTACTGAATTCACATACGGCAAAAAAAGAAAAACTGCAGAGAGGTTACCAACCACTCCTAGCTATCTAAGAAAGAAAACTTCTGCAATTTTTTTTTTCTAAAGTAGAGTAAGAAGGAAAGAAAAGGAAGGCAAGGAATGGGTATCATTTTCTCCTACGATTGTGGCCCTGAAAAGAAAGCCGCATTTAAGACAGAGCACAGAGAATGCCCCAAATCACAGCTAAAAAGTAAACACAACAAGATCTGGGGTAGAGTAGGACAATGAGGTGACACAAATAGGTTTTGGGAGGTGCCAGGGAATAATAAAGAAGGATTTGGTGAACTGAAACAAAAACGTTAAGAAGAAAAGATAAGGGCGAGAAGGGTAGGATGAGAATGAGGTTGGTGGCAAAATGGGCATCAAATACGGACAAATTAAAATATTTGTGATCCTTGGGGAAATCACTTGAGATAAAAATAAATGATATTGAATTTGAACATTTCAGGAAATTCCAGGTGCACAAGAATTCGTTTACTGGCACCAGTTTCATCAAGTTGTTTTTCTCACCAAGATGACAAAGCAACAGTCTTTACAGCAAAAAAAGAAATGAGAATTGGCCTAGGACACACATATGTTTTAAAAATAACAGGGCTAAGAGACTAGGAGAGGAGCCTCATGAGATCCTACAATTGAGAGTTTCTAGACAAAACGAAAAGGGAGCCAAGATGATCAGGTGGATTCAGTATGACCGAAAAGAGAGGGCAGGACACACAATTAAATTGCAGCTTTTTAATACTTTAAGCATTTTTTTACATGAAATAAAATGGATATCCCTCCTTTGAAGCTCCTCATAAAAACACAACAGCCACAGCATCTAGCTAGATTTTCATTACTTCAACAAGCTACATTGTACAAAAAGTGCATGTCTCATGGTGTGTGAGACCAGAATAGTTAGAACAACATAGCTTACCTTGAAGCCTTTCTATGCCAGACTCTGTTAGTGGTTGAACCTGGGTGAGGAAGCTGGGTCTGGGGTCATCTGTTGATGTCAGATAGTTGGTCTTTGAGGACTTAACTTGTGTCAGATAATTGTAAGCTGGTAGTTCTGCCTGAGAATTGTAGCTGGACATTGGCAGCTCAGCCTGTGCAATGTAGCTGGGCCTGGATAATGCATTCTGGGCACGAATCAATTCTTTTACTGAATCATCTTGAGGAAGGCGCGTTCTCGGAGCCACAGGGACAGTCTGCCTCTGCGGGACTTAAAGGAAAAGCAGGGAGAAATTAGTATGATCAATACTGTGAACTGATATTTCAAAGATAATATGACATTACTCGTACTGTATCAAATAACATCTTTATACCAGAAAATAAATAATTTCCTAACTGGAACAGTATCAGCCTCATTCAGTAGAATACTAATCCGTATAAACTGGTCTATTAGCACAACTTGCTCTATATTAAACACAAGTATCAAATATAGTTTTGCAAAAAATGGTAGAACCATTGTTTTTATATTCTCCCTAAAAGAAAGGGCATCCCCTGAAAGTGCTGCCAAGCGTCATCTCCTTTAATTATTCTTTTGGATGTAACTTTGAAGAGTAGAGAAATACTAAAACTAAAATATTTTATCAAAATATCTTAGCAAAAAAAAAATGGTTTCATTTCTTCATGCTGAATTTGCTTTAGATTATTCTAAAATGGTATGCATAAGAGGCAATGTTATATTCAGAGTGTGCCACAGCTGGTAGCTAGTGAAAGGATCTCTAAACTGTAGCAAAATATTCAATGCTGGCTATCCAGCACACTCATCTTGCACAGGATCGGCACACCTTACAGGATTGAATGCAAACTGTTCCAGTTCTCTTCCAATGCTGCAATATAGTAATGTATCAAGGATCTGCACAGAGATAAACCAAGAAATATTTGTACTTATCAAATGAATAAAGTCAACTCTAATCAGAAATTTAAATCCAATGAATGTTAGTTAAATTAATGTTCCATCGCCACAAAGAGGTTTTGAACAAGAGACCAAAATCAAGTATAAAGTCACTTGAGATCAATTATCTACATGTAAACCTTATGTGCATTTATTTCCAGCTAAATTAATGTCTAGTTAATACTGTTGTACATTAGAATCTCAAAATTATAGAGCCAGGATGTTTATTAAAAAATAATGAGTACATTAGCATTCAAATAATATAGATTGTTAATTTAATCTACCTAAGCACATACCAACCACTGCTTTTATCTGCCAATCTGAAGATTATGCTTGCATATGCCATATTTGCCTTCTACCTCTCTGGTAGATCGAGCAACGTCTTTAATTGCACTAAGAAGTGAACCGCAAGAGATGCCTTATGAGGACCTGACATGTCTGAGACTAAAGACTTTCTGGGCAAGAGTGTAGGTAAATTCTGTAGCATTCCTATAACGAAAAGTGATCAATGATCCTAGAAGGGACATGGTGTTTAGTGCCCAAGGGTCACTAGGACAGAAGGCAACAGAATTGGTATTGTTCAATAAAGCATACAACTTGGACAAAATCCAACAAGGCTGGACTTAGTCATGATCTACCTAGAGAGACAGCCCAATGCGGATTTTGAAGAATATTTAGCTAATACCCGACCCCTTCCCCTCTCCCCCTGTTCCACTCCTGAAACAAGACCCTTGTATACCATTTAGGCCTGAACAGCTTTCTTTTGCTACATTGATTGGTAGGGAGGTAGAGTGATCAGGGAAGAATAGACAAGAGCTGCAGAAAACATGAACAGCCGGAATCAGAATTAGACAAGTGGGGGCACTGCATAAATGGTGTGACGCACCCAAAAACAGTGAAAAAAAGATTGCTGGTTGCTCTACCCACACTACCAGAATGTGCATCAGGCGCACCATGGATTCCAGATTCTCATACCCGCTGGAGCCCCATTATGCATTGCACCCTGGATGGCATCCGTACCCGGTCTGCTTGCGATGTTGAACACCAAGTGGAAAGGAGGGTACTGGTTACTTGCACAGCAGAAGCTCAAAAAGAGAGACCAACAAGTACCCCACTTGAGCCAGTACTCTGAATCAAACACCAAATACAGAAGTCACAAAGTCACAATTATCAGTGTCACATGCCATAGCACCCAAATACTGTCACCTAGCACAACAGATCAAAGACACAGAGCCAATCACTCTCTCACACTTCTATACAAAACAGAGAAAATAACTTTTGCTGCTGAGCAGCTATAAAACTGAGAAAGTGGTGGGGGGAAATTCATGAGGGTTATGTCCTAAATTTTATGGACAGTGATAGGATGTTTGCTTGATTTACTAATTTCCTTTGTGTCTGTGAGATGTAGTCTTTATAAATTAGTTTGAAGCTTTGTTAGAACTGCTGAGTTGTATTAGAAACCCCCCCAAAACATGATGCATAATCTTAGCCTCCAAGTTTTTAATAATTTTCATTTATTTTTTAACAGAGTTTTATATAGTGCGAACTTGACCCGAAGGTATCAGGTATCAGAGCGCTTTACACGAGCACCAGTTGATTTACACGAGGACACATTCATTTTCGTTAAGCACGAGGAGATTAAGTGATTTGCCCAGAATCACAGGATGTTCGGCTTCATTGCCGAGACTCGAACCTGGTTCCCCAGATTCGAGGTCGACCGCCCAAGCCGTTAGGCCAACTCTTCTTCCCTCCCCTGGTTAATAGTGCTCAAACTTTCCCTCAGGATAGTTGGGAAATGTTATATTCTAAATGGTATTGATTCTTAAGGCCTCCTATACTTGCATAAGGATCACAACTCTTATTTTACAAACAGAGAGAGGGAGTACAGGGGGTAAGAGGAAGACCTGATGGTGAAAGGAGATCAAAACATACATTTTAGGCAACTGTTAATAGAGGTGAGATTTAGAATTTTGAGAGAGAAGGCAGATGGGAATGATAAACTACTGATAAAGGATCAGAGAATTTAGTTAAGGGCTAGAATGCACACATGAGAGTGAGGGACTATCTAGGAAGCAAAGATAGATGGGGGTAAGACAGTGGATGCAGCAGAAATGATAAGCAGCAAGAAGGAGAAGGAATAAGAGTGGGTGAAGAGCGCAATGGCTACTGATCAGTGAGTTAGAGCCTTTGAAATGTATTTGGGAAGACTGCAAACGCGTGTATTAAATATGTACAGACATGTTTCTGGGGTGCTGTGCACATTCAGTTTTGGATCGCGAAGGATGCTCCTGAGCAGTTTAGAGATGTCCTGTCCTCTTGCATTCTCATTCTTTCAGCCCTACAGCAAGAGCATTCCATCAATCAAATCTTTGGTCTATATTGACGAGCCCCATTAATTTCCAAGTGTTATAAATCTGGAAAGTTTGACTGAGACCATCTCAAGTGGCTAATGTGCTTAAGAGAAATTTTGGTATAGTTTGCTCTGTACCACCAGTGGCCATTATGAGACCCCTCTGTCTTTTTGCATCATTGTAGGAATCTGCACAATATGCCAGCACCTTCGTGGGCTGCTCAGTTCCCTACACAGCAGATCATTATCTTTGGCTGCCAGTGATATCCCTATATAGAACGTCATAGACCAAGGCACAACTTGCCCCCCCTCCTCCCAAGCTCCCTCACTGTTTTCCTCTTCTTTTTCCAAGTTTCACGTTAATTGCCAACTCTAGAGTACTCCATAGTTGGAAACCTCAGATAATACATTATCGAGGCAAGCCAGCAACAAGAGATGCAATACCAATTGAGCAACTTTTAAAATGTCACTGCTAGAGTATGACTTGTCTCTGGCCTAATGTTATTGCTTGCTTCGCTCGTTACACAACTATTGTACCACCTGCCTCTGGTATATGTTGGTATCCTTGCTTTCAATGTATACAAACATTTTTAAAAAACAAAGTTACTTGGAAGAAAAAAAAGAGACATTTTGGTATAGAGATGCCTCTTCTCACCTCTGAACTACCTTATCTCTGCCATGCTCTGGCTAGAAAGGAATTACATATCTCTAGAAATGTAGTAAGGGTGGAATGAGATGCAGACCATCCATATGGGAATCCGGTAGCTCTATTATCACTCTGTTCCATCTAAAGAGTAGTCTCTCCTAACCTCAATAGGATAATGCCCTAGGATGGATAAATCCAAGATTGAGAAAAAATACTTTTGAAGTAGACCAAATGACCTTGGAGGAAGTTGATGAAAAACATGCAGATAGATGGACGCCTTTTACAAATCTAAGGATTCATGCATACTGGACTGAGAGCCCTCCATAGGGCCAGATAGAAATGATATGAAAGACAAGGGGTTCCCCAGGAGGTAGAAATGCCCTTAAGGTTCAACCTGAATTAAAAGCCAATGGTATACACTAAAGGGCACTTTATGAATCCTGATTTAAGCTTCCTCTCTTCACAATTGGCTAGAAACAGTAGATGCTGGAAGGTACCCCTTGAATGCTGCAGGATATCTACACTCTACCTGTGTGGGAAACAATGGTAGAATTTTTTTTACCTCAATTACCCTACTCTTTTTAAGAATTGTAGGTGCCTGTAACCACACTTTAGAGCCATGGATATCGTGGCCCAAGTCTACGTGGATAGAGACATCTTGGCGGATGGAAGACCTCTTCAGAAAAACAAGAAGTGATGAATGGAATCCTTGTATTAAATTGAGCCACTGGTCTCTGGCACATATTCCAGTTTATTTTTGTCAGGCAGAGTTCTCGGGCACATTAAGCTACAGACCATAGTCTGGGCACACCCATCCCACAGAGAAAATCAAAAGATGATTGAGAGAATAACTTCATTAATGTTGCCCATTGTTGTTCTGGGCGGGCTCTTCTTTTTTTGGGAGGGCCAAGGCTGACTCACTCGTGGTTGGTGCCCGTCACTAGCAGCAAATAGTGAAAAAGAGCACTTCTTATTCTGCCCAGAGTAATTAGCTGTGGTTGATATTAATTCAATCCATCACTTTTGGTTTTTCTCGGTGAATCACCCTAACTAATATGTATATGTGGCAGATAACTCATTGTGCCACAAGGTTCAAGCAGCACTTTCCTAATGAAGCAAGGTTAATACCTGCCTAGAATTACCCGTTTTCAATGCTGAAAGGATGTGAAAATAAGTAAAAACATCAAGCTCAGGCTCGAGCATACAGTTTAACCTCTTCTGTGCCCATGACGAGATAGTCTCGTCATGGAGCACGGTTGCGCTGTGCCCATGACGAGACTATCTCGTCATGAACCCCGCCCGCTAATGTAACGGCCGGCACAGGAGGGGGAAAGGGCGGGGCACTGAAGGGGTTAAAAGAAATGTATAATTTCCAGTAGATGAAGTTTCAGATAGGATGAACACTTGTCCAACTAGTCAAATCCAGCAGGGTGTATCCACTAAGGCCATTCTATGGTCGGGTAACAACAGGAAGCAGAGTATGCATTTCCCAAAAAGCCCACTTGCCCAATCACTAGCAGATGTCGATTGACTACACAATTCCGTCTTCGAGGTGGATACAGAGCACCATTTACACGGTTAGCATGGCCCTATTTGTAGCCCAAGCCCCCCTCTCAACTCTGTGTCTGATACTCAATTTACGATAGTGCCTACTTTCCAGAAGAAAGTAAAATATTAGAAAAAGTCTCCGAGCATAACCACCCTCTGACAGCCAAGGGCGCATGACCCATGTAACCTTAATTCAAGTAGTAGGGATCCAACGGCCAATCGTAATGGAGATTTTGCAACCCTACAGTTGTTGCTATGGGATGTGGCAGGTTTACAAGATAAAATTAATTATACCATGATGGGCAACTTTACAGACCTATTTGACATAATATTGTTGCAGGAACCTTGATGCCTAGAACTGCTATTTGGATCGGGTTACACAAATTACAGCTACAAAGAACCCATCATGCAGAGCTGGTCATCCTTCAGGCGGAATTCTAATTTCAGTTAAAATAACCCTAAGCTGAGCAATAAAAAATTGGCGATAGATAGCTCTGACAGTCCAGGGAGCAATGGCTTAGTGGTGAATTAGTACAATATCAAATCAAATCAAATATAAGCTTTATTCGATTTATCAATAAATCATAAAAGCATACAAATACAATTTATGCGGATAATTTAAGAACAGTTTTCATATGAACAAAATTACAAAAATGGATAAAACATTTCTCCAAAAGTTAAAATCTACAGCAGTCATTTGGATGCGGGGCCTCGTTTTACACTAATCAGTCAATATTAACGAGTATTAGTTAACTCATTGAGTTTCTAAATTTCATCACTGACATTAAAAAGCGAGAAACAGCAAAGATGACATCCACATCTTCTAAAAGCAAAAGTTTTAAATATGCAGCTTTACATGTTCTTATTCCCCAGCGTTTAAGTAAGGGTAGAAGAAATAATTTCCTCGGGCTGGTATACAGATTACAAAAGAACATGATGTGAATGTTACTTTGTGTTGAATGGTCGTCGCATGGACATATTAATTTCAGTGAGGCCCAGTCATTCTGTTTCGGCAAAGTGACCAAGCGGAAGAAAAACCCTAGGCGCAGCCTAGTTAAAAGCATGCGAGCATAGGGTGCTTTTTCAAGCCCAAGGTAAGATTGTAGGCCTTCAGTAGGGGTGATTTGCTGATAACTCAGGGTTGTGCCTTTAAGTTTCTCAGTGTCCCATCTAGCACTCTCTAAGTGTATAGATAATAGTTTTTTGAGGGCCGGTCTAGTCAAGGTTTGAAGGGTCTCTGGTTCGTGGTAAAATTCAGAGTGTCCAATGTTAGAGAACATCGTTTGTACATATCGCAGCCACTTGACTTTTGCTACACCGTCCAAAGCCATGCAGTCTTTCATGAGGTTTCTATTCAATTTGCACTCCTCTGTGGTCCAAATCTTATGCCAAAGCAAACAAGGTGATATTTTTATGATGTCGCTAAGGTATTTGACGCCGGTCTCAATATGAGTCATAAAAGTCGATGTGGTTTTGGACACACCTAGTAAGTAACAGATGAAAATATTCTCGCAAGTTTGTAATGAGGACACATTCTCGAAACCCCAGAGACCTGCGCCATATGTGGCCGTAGCTATACACTTTGCCCGGTAAATCTGTAACATTTCATGAATGGGTTTACCCCCAATTTTGGCTGCAAAGGTTCTTAAAGCGCCTATGGCACGGCTAAAGGCGAGTTTCCTAGCTGACACTGCGTGTTTCCACCTTCCCCTCCTGTCGAACACAATGCCCAAATAGCAAAAAGTGTCTGTAATGGCAATCTTTTGCTGATCTAAATATATTGAGCATGATGGTCTGTTGTTCTTTTGGGAGCAGGGCATGGAGAAAGTTTTGGAAATGTTCACCTTTAAATTTCTTTTACCCATGTAGGATGAAAATTCATTTACAGCTCTCTGCAAACCTACTTTTGTCCTAGACATAATTGCCGCGTCATCGGCATATAAAAGAATGGGTACAGGCCTACCATTAACAGCCGGATAATCGCTTGGCAGAGTTATTAAGCTTTCAGCGATAGAGTTTATGTAAAAAGTGAAAAGCAAGGGCGCAAGTATGCAGCCTTGCCTCACCCCTCTGTTTATGGCGAATTTTTGTGAGCATTGCCCCTGGGTCCCAAATCTTACTCTGGCCCCCGCTTCTCTATATAGTTCTTTGATAAATGTGAGGATCGCTGAGTCCACCCCGATGTCTTCCAGTGTCGACCAGAGCATCGCATGGTCCACGCAATCGAATGCGGAGCTGAGGTCGACAAAGGTAACAAATAGGTCCCCTTTTTTGGCCTGCGTATATTTAGAGACTAATAGGGACAAATTTAGGGATTGCTCCAATGTCCCTAGTCCCTTTCGGAACCCATATTGGAACTCCGTGATAACCTTCTTCTCTTCTTCCCAGTGTTGTATCCTCTTAAGGACAATCCTGCCAGCAACTTTCATGAGTCCGTCCAATAGCGATATTGGACGGTAACAAGCCGGGTCGTCCCTATTCCCTTTTTTAAATATGGGGACTACGATTGCGTCCGACCAGGTGGAAATAAAACCGCATTTATTTCCCATATTTAGTACATTGGTTAACAAGGGAACTCAAAAGTCCGGTTCTGATTTATATAGATCCACTGGGATGTGGTCAGGGCCGGGGGCTTTACCTAAAGGACTTTCTCTAAGGGCATCTTCCACTTCTAGTGTGGTGAATACCAGTTCAATGGGGTAAGGAGGTGCTGGGGAGACAGTTGGGTGGTTATCCTGAATTATGCTATCTGGGGGTGAATTCACCTTGCATGGGTTCGGGACATTACCCTGTGTTTTGTTGGAATAAAGATTACCATAATGTTCTACCCAGAGCTCAGCCGTTATAGCCACTTCTACAGAATTATCTCTGTCTTTTAAGTTATAAACAGATCTTATGACTTTCCAGAAGGCATTACTGTCCTTATTCCTGGCGGCTTCCCCCAAAGCTTCCCAGGCCTCCTGCTTCAGTTTCGCCCTCCGCTGTTTAATTGCCAGCTTATAATCGTGTCTCGCTTGACGAATTTGAACTCTATCTTTTGGGTCGGCAGACAAAACTTTCTTTAAGATTTTCAGTGTAGATGTACATCTAGAGTCAAACCACCCACAAGTATGCCTCCCCTTGTCTTTGCAGTTCCTAGTCAGTGCATTTTTTATGTGGTGCTGAATGTTAGAAAAAGCAACCATGATACTCTTTGGGTCAGTATCTTCCTCTAAGCAGGCACGTATGTCCGTGGAGCAAGAGGATAGGAACTTTTGAAAGAAGGATGTTGGGTTCACTTTCTCCCATTTAATTACATACCCATTGGTCTTAGATAGGGTAACCTCAAATGGATATAGAACCCTACTAGGTTCCTTTACTTTGCCCTCCATGAGATTTACCCCGAAGGTAATGGGGTAATGATCGCTCATGGGGTCATCCCCCGTTTCCCAGAAGGTTATAAAGTCAGAATGGGTGGGTGATATCAAGGCGAAATCGATTGTGGATTTACAACCTCTTCCATTGTACGTTGGGGCAAAGGGAACCGGGGGGGAGCATGCCTGGTTAATGAAGGTGAGGTCAAAGGTAAATATGACATTGTTAAGAAGAGACCCCATATTGGTGTGGGAGAAGTGCAGAGGACCGTCCTCCCCGAGATCTGACAGGCCGCACAAACCTAGCTCAGAAGACGGAACAATTGAAGTCACCCACCCACAACACTATGTGATCCCCCGAACCTTGATCTCTCAGTTTGTGAATATGATGGATCATAATATTCAAATTTGATTCCACCTCACTAATTGGCAAATTATTATAAAAATTCACGAGAATCACCTTATGCGAAGTGCCCCATTTAAGTAGTATGATTTGGAAGTACTGATTGGATTGGAAATCGCAAGCTTTTACGTCCGCTACGTTAGATATATATGTGCACAAGCCCCCCTTGTTGCGACCCTGGGCTGATGGCACAGCTGGGGAATGGAAGGTTCGGTAGCCCAACATGTGCACTTCCTCTATAAGCCAGGTTTCTTGTAGGCATAGGATGCCATGCTTCTGCACAATCTCTAGCCAAGGTTTGTGGGTGATCTTACTACCGAGGCCTGCAACATTCCAAGAAAGGAGAGAGTGCATTGGGTTTCTAATTTCCTGTGGATGATGCCCTGCATTCCCCGTTGTGCCTATCCGAACTTGCAGGTGTGCAGGGTCTGCCTGTAGTTTGACCTGTGCAGTAAAAGGGTGCTGTTCAAGGGGGTTTAGGTCTATCCCAATGTGGCTTGGAACTTGGGGTATGGGCATTCATTTTTCACTCGGGACAGTTTCCATTAGGGGATTTTGGGCGTTGGTAAGGATTGGGGCGACAGTAATTCCCAGTCAATCCACCTGATCCAGACATTCAAACCTGTTCATAGTGGGTGCTCCTTCCCACCCGTTGTTAAAGGGTTGCCAACCATCCCCATGTCCTTTCCATCTACGATTGTGGGCTATTGACCAAGCCCCAGATGGCTCAAAAGTCTGTTTTGGAGGATAGAAAAAGGTAAGGGGTCTGGTGACAATAGATTGGTCAGTATCCTGTGAATCCCATATAGTGATGTGCTGGGCTGTATGAGGGTCTGCAAATGAGACCACTATGCAGTCTCCAGGGATGGATTTATGGGTACGACCCACCCATGGTACTCTCCTAACCATTAGAACTCTAGTCCCTCAGTATTGGGGAGCTGTCTATTGATGTTGAGCCAGTGAATCACCTTATTCTTTAGGGACCACTGGGTCTCCATAGAAAGCGGGTCAAGTGGTGGTACACCAGCCAGTATGACGACATAGGGCCCGGCGTCAGGAGGAAGATCAATGTAGCCCCCACGAAAGTTCTGGCGGCCATGGTACTGGTTGGTTATGCGCGCAGTAGGGGGGATATTAGTCTTATTGGGCTTATGGGCGGCCTTATGGATAGGGTTGGGTAAGGTCTGGTTCTCGGGGCCTTTTACCACTGATATTGGGGTTTTTGGTATTAGGGGAAGGGGAACGATTGGCTTAGAGCGGGGTTTGGGTATTGGGGTTGGCTTTGATAAGGGTAGGGGCAAGACCGGAGGTAGCATTTCAGGGGCAAGGGAACTGACGTTAATTTCTGGAGCCGGGTAAATACCATCGTCATTCTCCTGAGGAGAACTCTCAGCAATATGAGGATAAGTTGCTTCCAGTTGTTTTAGGCTAAGAGTGGCCAGGGAGACTAAGGTCTTATCCATCTCGAAGAGATTATTCTCGATACGAGAGAGTCTGAGTTCCAGAGGTGACAGTAATTGTTTTAATGTACCCCAGACTATCTTAAGAAAATCTTCGTCATCACCCCCCTTGTCTCTATCCCTCCCTGGCTCACTTTGCCCTCCCTCTTTGGGTTGCTCATCATATGTGGGGAGAGGCCCTTGAATAGGGTCAAGGGCTACGTTAAGATTGCTGTGTTCCCTGTCCCCCCCTATTAGATGGTTATCCAAATTTGGCGCTTGTATGGTCTCCCCAGAAGTGGGTAGTGTTCGCCTATTATTAAAGAACTGCAACCTTGCAATTTTTTCTTTTTTGCGGGCATAAGCAGATCTTGCATTGTTTTTCTTTTTTAGGGTTGGGCCATCTTTGTTTTTATTTTTTGCTACTGGGGGAGAAAGGTCGGGGGGGTCAGGGCTATCCGACAAGACAATGGCCGTTCCAAGTCCAGTGGGTGCGATTCCCTCGAAAGTTTTGGGGGGCACAGTAGTGAAGGTGGGTATAGACTCTAATGGAAGGGAAAGAGGTGGGGAAACATGGTGAACATCGGCATGGATTATCAGTGAGGGAGGGCAAGGAGCATGTTGTGGAGAGGCAGCAGACGCGATTTTCCCTAGGGAAGATTTTTTAGAATTAGCAAAAGTCTGGGAAAGCCTACGTGCCGCATCAAGCTCAACTGACACCCTCTTCTGCATTTTAGTGATTTCAGCATCAATTGCTAGGTTAGTCTTGACAAGGAAATCATCCAATGTCCCGCTGGGCTTACTCAGCCCCATTGCAGTTTTACTGCGACTACCCCGTGTACTCATGATATATTTGAATTGCAGTACCCACAATGTACTTGCTGGTGGAAAAGGGACGAGTCAGATAACAAGAACCAAGGGGGGTGGGCCAGGCCAGTCCTCTATGTCCTCGAACGGCCTCAAACGGCCCGCTCTTTGCCCGGTCTTCGCCAGGTCTTCGCCCCGGCCCTTGCCCCGGCCCTTGCCCCGGCCCTTGCCCCGCGCGCGTCCCGCGTGCGCGTGGCTTTGGCAGATTATCAAGGGGAGTGACAGGAGGGGGCGGGAAGAGGACCAGCTGCGGCCGATCAGCGCCGCTCAGCAGGCTGGTCCTCGCAGTCCCGCCTCTGAGTTTGTGTGTTGCAAGGTGGTTGCAGTAGACGCGTTGGTGCTCCTATGCACAACAGGGGACCAAAAAGACCAGGACCCTGACACGGTCTTGAGCCTGCGAGCGGCTCCCGCGGAGCGGGGGCCGCGAGGCGGTGAGTTAGTTGCTGGAAAAGAACAGGCAACCGAGACAGCACTCCCAACACAGCCAAAGGACGAACCCAAGCAGCACAGTCTCCGTGGAGTTTTAAACAGGTGGAGGGGGCGGGAAGAGGACCAGCTGCGGCCGATCAGCGCCGCTCAGCAGGCTGGTCCTCGCAGTCCCGCCTCTGAGTTTGTGTGTTGCAAGGTGGTTGCAGTAGACGCGTTGGTGCTCCTATGCACAACAGGGGACCAAAAAGACCAGGACCCTGACACGGTCTTGAGCCTGCGGGCGGCACCCGCGGAGCGGGGGCCGCGAGGCGGTGAGTTAGTTGCTGGAAAAGAACAGGCAACCGAGACAGCACTCCCAACACAGCCAAAGTACAATATCTATAACCGCCCTATGCAAAAAGATAAGGAGTTGCCAACACTTTTTTTTACTCAACTTTCATCTATCCAGCGTTAAAATTAAAACACCTCTTTTATTAGCTGGTCTTTAATGTAACATGCAAGCTATTAGAATGCATGGACACTCTTGCTTATCCAGAGGATGACGCAAGAGGCATTCAAAATCTAGATGCCGACCCAATTAAATTATGGAGGGCAGCAGCCATCCATTTAGCATCCAGAACTCTTTTGCATAGACCAGGACATGCAATGGGCGCTCTAAGTCTGACGCATACGGATCATGCACCTTTTCTAGAGGGGGGGAGTAAAAGCATCATACATTATGGTATCCTGGACATGGAATTATGGCCTACCGTGGTAGATTCTGGCATAAAACAAAAAACGTATAGCTATCATAACGTCCTAAAATTATCACTGAGGGGTAACATATTTTCTGATGCCACAGCTGAACCCAAGTATTCCAGAATACGCTTAACCCTTGGGAAGAACAGAAAATCACTGAAATAGCAAAATTGAATATTCAAATCAAACATTCTAACACAAATCTATGATCTATTTAGCACCCTCTTAGGCACCTTTGCTGAAAACCGTACAATAAGATCTCATTCTTCTAACATTATTTTGTTTAAGGCTTTAAAAAAATCTGTGCACAAAGGGGGTTTAACCACTTAAATCTCCAATAGCCAAGAATAACATGAGGTCTTGATCAAGTTCCTTATTATTCACGGCCATTAAATCGCACAACCGAGAAGGGATTAGAGAGGCTAGATTTAGATACAAACAAACAATGTCCACTTCCAGGCAGAATTGACTCGAGGTGTGGCTCACTGGTTAGAGGCGGCAGACCCGTAAGCAGAGGACGGCCCGGGACCAGGGTTCGATTCCTGACGCGGCAGGGTCGTGGACCAGGGTCAGCGGGCTCGATAATTCTCGCCTCGGTGCCTACTCCAGTCAGGGACCACACTCTGCAACTCTGGGCATTAGCTTGCCTCATCTTCACAACGGCCCCCCCAGACCGCCGGGGATGCTTGGTCGCACCTTAGAGATACCCATTAGGGACCATCTCTCAGGGTGAGCCAGGACGGGTTCCTCCGGGAGTCGATTCTAGTGCTATATAAACCCACAATTAAATTAAATTAAATTAATTTGATCTGACCTTCTGGAAGCATTGAAAAGAAAAGACGCATTCACTCTTTGGCAAATCATAGCCCATAGCAGCGTTACGATTCATAGCCCACTCAAGTATTTTATACAACCACATGTATGGGAAAAACACTTTGCTTCTTTATATTCTGACCATGAGTCAAACACGGGGATACCACCAGTGGCTGCCACCACTGCTCTAGAGGACACTCATTCTCAAAATAAAAATCTACCCAAAGATCACAACATCCTTTTTTTTTCTCTGGAAGAGACAGTCAGAGCCATAACATTTCTACAACCCAGGAAAGCACCCGGGCCCAATAAAGGTTCCTGGAAATCTGTACACTCTTAGATTGCATTATTATACTAATAATCTGTAAACAGGATTTTGTCAAGGGATAGCCTTCTCGACTCCTGGTGTGCAGCAGAAATCATTCCCGTTTTTAAGACGGGCCACCAGGATTATGTCATGGGATAGCCTTCTCTACTCCTGGTGTGCAACAGGAATCATGCCCATTTTTTGAGACGGGTGATATGAATTTGCAATGGAACTATCTCCCCCATCAGTCTGATCGACAATCTGCAGAAAGTATTCTGTCATCAAACACTTGATAAACTATTGGACTGAATGACTGAATCCCAGATTCGCTCTGCCCTGCAAGCAGGCTACCATTTTAAAGTTACTACTATAGAGCAGATATTCCCCTTGACCCAGATTATGTGGAAATACCGGAGGCTTACAAAAGATCATTTGTATGTGGCGTGTATAAGCCTGAGAGTGGCGTTCGTTCTTGTTCCTTGGCAACATATGTGTTCCACCCTCAGGTCAATGGATATTCCTTCACACTTACTAAATATCCTTAGAAGGCTAAATGAAGGTAATTACGTACAAGTGCGTTGGGGTAGAAAAGGAGAGTTCATGGATCACATTCCTGTTGGCAGAGGGGTACGATAGGGATGTGTACTTGCCCCTACTTTGTCTCCTTTATATGTAAATGATGTTATAAACTAACTCATTGGATGCACACACTACTATCTTGAATAAGAGGGAACCTCAATTCCAGCTCTCTTATTCATGGACACACTTCTGATTTTTTGAACCCCAGTGGGATTGAAGAATCTTTTAAAGAAATTTACTGAGTTCTGAGACCTTTGCAGTATGTAGATGAATACATCCAAAACCAAGTATATGAATTTCTACCCCCACAAAAGCTACAGCTGTGGGATCGTGATGAAGAGCACTTGTCTTCAAAAGGCAGATAGTTTTAACTAACTTGGAATTAGGGTTGATAACATGCATATTTGGAAATCACACATACAAAAAAGTGGGGCAATATTGTTAAACAGATCTTAGGCAGTTGTCAAGAAATATAAAACCACAACATCAAGATCAGTTTTGCCAGTAATTGGGGTCTATCTTGCCAAAGCGCATCACTCTATGGGGCAGACATTTAGGAAACAAAAAACATCAAAGATCTGACATGCAATGGCTCTCTAAGATTACTTTTTGATTTGCCCCAAAGCATTCTCATTATGCCTTTATGCTTCGATTTAGGGCTTAAGAGGAATGGGGATCTAGCTGATCTTAAACCCTTATTTTTTGTACCAGTATGTGGTCATCCCTTAAGGTGATGTCATATAGAAAGAGCCTTGAAGAGATTTTGTTTATCGATAAGGCACACTCTATATAAACCTTGGAGTCGCCATATAAAACCCTGGTACGAGGCTCTCGGGCTGGATAATTTTGGAATAACCCCATAACCATTAAAACCACCTGGGACACTATAAAATATACTTTATGGAGCCATTTGATAGAACAATACAATATGAATACAAAAGCCAACAGCTTGACAGACAGTTTCTTGAATCATAAACCTGCCGCTGCTTTTATTCCCTATATTCATGACAATATTCCATTTCAAGCTAGGCCTTAGTATATTCAGCCTGTGTTTGATGCACAATCACCCATCAGGTTTACTTGTAAGTGGAAGCAATGCATTAGTGATCAAGGCATTTGCCCCTTCTGCAAAGGCACAATCAAGGACACAGATCATCTTCTATTATTCTGTGGGTAGAAGTAGTGGCTTAGACCTTTATGCCTGAACTTGGGCTTTAAACATTATCATACTGCTTCCAGGACATTTCAAACAGACACAAGCCCATTTGTTGTTTTCATCATTAGCAATGCTGTTAGGCCCTGAAAGAAGCGGTTGGGGCTTTCACCCTGACATATGACTTATTCAATAATAGATTTATCGCTTCACTGATCTTAGCTCTATATAGGCCCATATTCGACCTTTGATTCCATCTACACTTTCAGTTTTGTACAGCTATACAGAACTGCTTTGATTTTGGATGGTGGCCAACCCTGAAGCTGTGTGGTATACGAATATATCATAATAGAAGCTAAAACATGACCCCTGCTTGAGAAGACTTAATAGTTTGACAAAGATTTTGTATATACACATTATGTATTTCATATTTTTAACTTATATCAATTCTTTATTGTATATAATTTTTATGCAATTTATGGGGTTTGCCCCCGAAATAAACTAATGAGGATGATGAAGTAAAAACAATTGTGTAGGGCTCTACGTTGGCATGCAACCTCTAAGTTGTGACCTGGCAGTCCTGTTTAACTATCCATTTTTAGGTAGTGCCAAAACTGACTTGCCCATTGCTGGAAGCTGTTTGTAGTAGAACAAGGAACAAAACATAAAATCACCAAAAAAACTGGTAAGCAGCTGGAGTAATTTCCAGCGGCACAAATCAATTCCCATATTGCATACCTTACTTTTTATTTTTCTCAGTGGCTGTGAGAAATCGGTAATAAAGGACCTTTCAGTGGCTTTTTCACAGAAGTTGTACATGCTTCCCAATCTAAACAACTCCATTCAGATCACTGCCATGTTGTTGCAGAAATGTATAAAACACTGTATCCACTGTGGGGAGGACCCTGCAATGTTTTCCCAGAGGGCTGAAGTCTTGAACTTAGGTGAGAAGCAAACAACATACACAACTGCTTTAGAACTACAGACACTGGTGGAATTGCATTCTGCATAAGCTTGAGAAATCCTCTTGAGATAAAGCGGATTTTCCACCTGTTGGAAAACGAGGCAGCATCTGTGAGGCCTGCACAAAGAACATGACTACATTTGTCCTCACTGGGAACCAAACACCCAATTGTAGCGCCTGACTCTCAGAGGGTAGCGTTGCAGAGCAGTCTGAGGCTTACTCAAGGGAGGTGGTGTGGGCTAGTAATCGCCATTTGCAGGTGCGCCAAAAATAACACTCAATAATTGATTGTCCAGTCTGCACTTTGCTTTATAAAAGTAAGAGTACATTTATTAAACACACACACTACTCAATACTATGCACCAATTTACAAATATACATAAGCTGTTGGAATTACTTTGTGACATTGCATAACATCTCCACCCCGCCCGCAGGGGGAGTGGGGTCTAGTACCACCACTCCCATGTATGCACATCAACTTGCCCCCAATGCAGTTAGTTGAACATAACCCAGAGCAAGGGCCCTGAGCACTGGCACCATCCCAGTGGCGACCCACCCCATTACCTCAACAAACATTAAAAAGGGGTAAACCTGCCTTGGTGACACATGAACCTGACTGAGCATCTCCTACTGACCATAAAGTATGCATATCTTAAGGGCTAACAGTCTGGGCTCTTCACCTAAGCGCAGCAGCAAGAATCCATGTTTACGCACACTTTAGAATGACAGTACTCATCACCTTGGTTGATCATTTGAATGTATTGCAATTACAGCCCCTAAAGGCATCACTGATGAAATCATAGGATTATGCATATCCAGCCAGACACCCTAGCAGGAAAGTCTGGCAAGATAACCCCACTTGGCTTATGACATCATCTTACACCAGCACATCACATTAAACACCTGAACTGCAGTCCCTCTAAAAAAAATAACCATTAGTAAATGCATTTCGGTGCAATTACACAACTTCACCTCCAGGGAATGCCCTTCTCCAGACATCCCCAACTCAGCCCTTCACTCCATGATGCACTTCGTAGTACACCCTCAGCTGTAGAACGTAAGTTCCATCCCAGAAGGTGTTAAATGCAGGCTGAGCCCTTGAGGGGTTATTCTTTCAGATGCCCTGTGAAACTTATGGGTGGACTGTTCTCATATATGCTGGGGGAGGCTGCGGTGCTCCTGCAGCCCCCCTGCACCTCTTTTCACTCATGAGGGTGACCCCCTCCTCTGGGGGCCACCAGGTGCCAAAACAGCCGACTTCCAAATGCCTTGCAAGGCATTATGGGGCGCTTCAGGCTCCGTTTTATGTATATTTGATGAGCGGCTCTCCCGCTGTGCCGGGGAGAGCCGCGCTGAACTGATGGCGGCTTCGCCGCATCTTCAGGCATCGGTGTGGGGTCCGGTCCTACCCGGACCCCCAGGTGACTATGCGGCTCGGGGAGCCCACCCTCGGCCGCTCCTTCGATTTTCCGGGGCCCGGTCCCACCCAGGCCCCTCGCACCGCTGGTGGTCTTCCTCGGGGCCAGGGTCCCACCCGGACCCCCGCATGGCCAATTAATGGAGGGCAGCCTGGGAGCCCAGCCTGGGAGCCCACCCCGGCTGCCCCCACCGACTCCCCGCCCAGCCAGCACCCATGCGTGCTGCCGCGGGAGCCGGCCATCCGTTCTGGTCTGCCCGCTCCGGCGGGCAGACAGGACAGGCTTCGCCGGGCTTCTCAGGGGAGTGCAAAGGCACTCCCCCACTCGCCTGCAAGCACTCGGGGCCCGGGGATGGAATCTCGGGCCCTCGAACATCTCCAGGGGGGGGGCGCGATGGCACTCCTCTCCAACCCACGCTCGCGGGGGCCAGGGTGGGCTCCCCGGCTTTACTTCGGGGCCCGGGGATCGGATCCCGGGCCCCTCCCTCCTCCAGGGTGGGCTCTTGGTGCCCCGCCAGGGGCAACTTCATGAAGAGCGCGACGGAGCTCCTCGACTTTGCTTCGGGGCCCGGGGGTAGGCTCCCGGGCCCCTTGGGCACATCTTCGCTGGGGGCGCGATGCCGCTGCCCCGCCTTTACATCTTCCGGGGGCAGCCCTCGGGACCTGGCCCACCCCGGGGGCATGATTGCGACGCCCCATGCACTTCGTCGTAGGTCTCAGGTGGGGTCAAAGGTCGCCTCCCTTCTGGGGGCCATATCTCAGCCCCTGGGGGTCCAATCTGCCCCATTTTCACGTCTTCTTGCTCCTGGTGGTGTCCCCCAGCCGCTGGGAGCACTCTCCTTCGCCCTCCGGGTCTCCAAGAGGGTGCCTTCTGCAGGGAGCAGTCTTTACTGGCTCCCTGCACCAGCCTTTCGCCTGGCTCTCCTCCTGGGCCTCTCTTCTCCCTGCGCAGAGGCCCCTGCTTCTGCGCACCGGTCTTGGGCTCTTCTTCTGGTGCTGATAGGGTCCTGGGGGCAGTCAGGGGGTCATTCCGTCCAACTGCCCAATTCGCCAGGCTCCAGCACCTTCAGCCTCAGCAGACCACACCCCAGAGAGAGCTTCTCTTCCTGTGCAAGCACTTTTTTAAAGTTGAGTAAGGGGCTGGCAGGAAGTCTCTGTAGGTCCTATTAAACAGCGACACGTCACTTCCCTGCCCCTGCTCCCTCCTTCTTGTCCAGCTTCTGGGTTTGTTCAAAATGGCGTAGTCCAGTGTCTCTGACCACATGGCCTCTGAAACCCAACTCCTTCCCCCCTCACTGCCTTCCCTCCTTGGTGCAGCCTGGGGCCTGACACCTAGTGATGGATGAGACTGTAGTCCCACCCATCACCTCTTCATGGAGAGGAGGCCCTTGCTTGTGGAAGAAAGGTTATCAATCCATCCAGCGGAGGTCAGCCCTCAGCCTGGGTCTGGTCGTGGCTGGCTCAGAGAAATATGACAGTTCTGGATGACCCAAAAGCAGTACAAATATGACTTTGGACTCTGCAGAATACTTCTTTTCACATTCGCTACATTGGACTTAAGTGCGTGTCTGGAATCGGTAGGCCTAATGGAAGTTAATCTAGCCATGGGCCCCACATCCCCATAGGGGAATATTGAAGTGAAAACACAGTAAAACACACTGACTTTCCCTGGCATGTTTCTTTCCAGTGTATAAAGCCTATTCCATGTCACCACCCAATGCTGCATAAGTCCTGCCACACCATTCACTTTGTAGCTGCTCCTGGACTGCGCATGCTAGGAATCTCCCCTGCGCAGCCCGTACACGTGTGCACATGCATGTACACATGGGTCTGCATGTAACCAGCACGGTGTCCCTTACTCCAGCTGCTGCGCAGTGGCCTGGTCACGCCAGGGGAACACCAGTAAAATCCCCATGCAGTCTCTTACAACCTGAGTTCACTGTGGGTGAGTCCCAACTTATGAGGCTCCCCCACAGTAAACGCCCAACAATTAGGTGCTCAAAAAGTGAAAAATCTGGGTGGCCCATAGTGTCAGAACCAAGCCCCCCCCCCCCCCGGTTTCTGTGACTATACTTGCAACAAGTTTATTTACTGGATATTTCTTGTAAATGTTGGTAGAAGCAGTCTATATTTTTTAACAACCGATAGCTGGACAAATCATTTTTGCCGATTGATTGCCTATGGGGATCTTAGTTTTTTTGTAAAAAAAATTTTACTTAACCTCTGTGTGGACAATATAGGTTCTTTGTTTATTACTTTAGTGTTGATCCATTGATTTAAAACAGCACAATTAGACACATTTCTATTAGAACTGCTTTGTTGGTCAGGAAAAGCAACCAAAGGTTTGGGTCTATTCTAAGCAAAGATGGATATTACAGCATAATAGAAAGCAGGACACCCTCCAGACAAGGCAACAAGTTTACAAGGAAAAGACTACTGCACGTTAACCAAGAACTTGATATACCACAATAGGAACTGCACACAGAATGCAACAATAAACTGGAAATGTGAATGAGGTACTTGCTATTCAATCATCCCCCTCATCAAGGAAGATTTGTTTGCATTATCCTTTAATCACCAACATGGTCTGTGAACTAAAACAGATAACAATAAATGTACACTCTTCTCTGCCATTGGTGTTCTTTCCTATGGCCGAACACAAAAATTAAAACACAATAAAAAGATTCTTAAAAAAAAAAAATTAAAAACCTCTATCAATTAGGTTTTGATAGGTCTACACAAACATGGTGCTACAATTTAAAGCAAAAAGGACTTTAACCATTTAAAACCTTAAAGCCACAATCTGTAACCTAAATATTTATTTCAAGATTGAGATCTGGTCTCAATAAAAATCAAGTGTACTCTGTTTTGCTATGGAGAAGTGGCTGTTCAGGTGGCTTCTTTGTCAGATCTTTGCTGTTTCTTTTTAGATGCATGTCTGGCTCTACAGACCGGGAACATTTTCAGAGTTTCAGAGATGGCAGCCCTTATCGGACCTGCTTAATGGCGACTTAGTGCCTGTATCATAGAAAATGTATTATGTTAACCAGGACCACACCTGCAAGCAGTCCTCTCAAACAATAATAAAAAATTCCTTGTTGCTCAAAATGTATTTGAATTCTCAAAGAAAGCTTCAACTATCGAGGTGGCCATGGCTTCAAAGTCTCCCGTTAACCGGAATACACCCCAAAATGGCACCCAATAGTTACATTTTTAAACAAAAACACCACGGTTTCCTCGTGTTCAAAGTAAATGTATAGGTGCTTTTTTAGGAAGCGGGAGCCTAAATCAGCAGGTTGAAGTGGATATTTTAGCCGTTTGATGAATATAAGAGAGAAGTTTCCTCAAATTCAATAAAGCTCTATATTCCCATGTTACACATCGTGATCTTTAAATAGATAAACAAGGTAAAATACCTATTCAGAAAAATGAAAGAACAGCTTTACTAATAGCAAAGCTTAGAAGTAGATGATGCCCATTAGAGAAAAGAAAAGTACCTTAACACAAACACTGACCATGGAATTCTAGCAACAAGACAATTTTCACCTGTACGCACTCTGTTATTTTAGCTTTCAAAAAAATTTGTTTAGTTGGCAATTATGTTTTTACAATACTTGTTTTTTTTCTTTTTAACAGAAGGTAGATTGGGATTCTTATTTTTACCCCTCTTTTATCTCAAGCTGGGGACATCTCTCCAAACATCATTTCTTTTCCATTTTTAGGTCTGGCAAAGAGAAAGCTTCAATACTCTTGCTAGTCTCCCATAATCAAAATACACATTACGTAAAATACACATGCATAAACAAATACACAGAGAAGAAATGGGTCAATGTTCTTTATCCACTGGAATGTCATTGTGCTTCCACCCACCACAGCATACAGCACTGGACAATATGTCCGTCTATTTCAGTGATTGCTTCTCTTGCACTATCAGTGACAGCATTTATTTCCTGATCACATGTACACTACCACCTAGAAAACAGCACATTTCAGTGACAGGGCTGGTCAGAGAATACTTTGAAAGTTCTTTTTTCATTTTATTCTTTTTGTAGTCAACCATGTGCATATAAACTAGGGTTTTCGGGTTACAGTAATCCAGAACCAACCATACATTATTGCCTTTTCATTGCAACAATAAGAATCATATTTTGCTGTGATATGCATTTAAACACAACATGGTTTCTATACCTGTTCTAGGAACACATACCTGTTAGGAAGCACTACCACTGTTCAACTAAAATCACATACAATTATATTCTTTTTAAAATATCATTTTTTAGCAAAGATATAAGGCAGCATGATTGAGGTGGCAGCATGTTTACTTTTTGCTGCTTCTTTTTATACTTGTAGCATTGGCTTGCAATAAATTGCTTTAAAATGTAACCATCTTACCAGCTTGCCAAGGCCCAAGTTTTGCTTATGCTTTGTAATTTTGTAATGCAACCATGCCATTACAATTTCAAACCTTTTTTCCACTGTTAATCTAGCATACTTGAAGCCTACTTATTGTAACAAAATGATGTAAGAAGGTTTCCTTTTTTCTGCCTAACTATAGTAGCTTGCGCCCCAAAGAAGAAGTCACTGAATATCAAGGAGTCAACACACTGACAATTTTGTTTTTTGCTTTAATGTTTTTTTTGGCATGTTTCTAATTAGTGCTTTCTGAAGATGGCCAACACACTCGATTGGGTTCCCAAGAAGAAATTCTACTTTAAACCTCATCATAGGTGTACATGAATCAAGACTCCAAGTCCTAGATTACCAACACCTGTGTCTTCCCTCAAAATGAAACAAATTCTCTAGGAATCCAGAAGGCCTGGCAAGAAACCTCAAGACTTACATTTGAAAACAGTCTGTATATTCAAAGATCATAATCCACTGTGCTGCAGCATTGATTATTAATATCATGATTACTACTCTCTGTATAGTGCAGGATATACCATCAAAGTGATCTGTTGGCGATAACCCTGCAAAGAAGAAAGACCAGGTACAGCAGTGTGGAACTGAGAAGTTACAGCTTAAATGGTTGTGGTTTTTTTGGTATCATGAACCGAATTGCCCGGAACAATAATTGCGTGAGATCGTTACTAGGATATAGGATATTTCCTCTCTAGTGAAGCCACAACACACAAGGTATCCTAAAACCTTAGTTTATCTGACAAGAATTTTCACATAACCAACGACACAATGTTTTTTTTTATTGGACCCTCACACATACTACTGGTGTCATGCTTCATCATTGGGTCTTATCCTGGTCCTTATAAACCACGATGGGCTGGACCATTTCCAGTGAGTCTATTAGATATTGTTCTCAACTGGGATAGTGATAAAAATACCTTAATGTCACCACAGTATCCCTTTTTTAGGTGCCTTTGGTATGGTTTAAATATATTATGGGTGTCTGTAGAAAGCTAAGGGCCTGATTATGAGTTCAGCGGTTCATCGGACCGTTGAACCAGTGGTAGAGGTACAGTGGTGGTTGGGGACCGCCGCACCAGTGGTCTGACCGCCGTATTACGAGTACAACTGTCAAACCGTGTGTGGACAGACGCAGCCGCCAGAGATCCGCGATCCCGAGCACGGTGGTCTTGAGGCGGCAATATGGTTGATGGTGCCACTGCGGCACCGCCAAGCATATTACAAGTTTCCTCACTGCGACCCTAACCACGGCAGGGAGACTGCATTTGTTAGGGTGGTGGTGAAGAAACACAAAGAGGGCCCCCTGGTGCCTCAAGGCCCAAGGGATGCATGCAGGGGGGCACATGGTGTGCCCCCCTGTGTGCATGCACCCTCTTTCCTGCACGGCATGAACTTCACAGTCCATGCCATGCAGAAAAGGCTTTGACTTTTTCATTGCAGTGCCTTTTTGAAAGGCTCTGCCGTGGGAACACCAAAGGACCACCCGCCGGACTAGGAGAAAACTCCTAATAGGGCAGCCGGCAGGAAAGTTTGGCAATGCAGGAGCAGGGTGGTGGCGTGCCAAACTCGTAATCAGGCCTTAAGTATCTTCACACGCTAATCCTCAGAAATTGCTTACAGCAACCCTAGCACAGAACCCTTGCACATTGGCTTGCTCTTGTTTTCTGTTCACAAACTGTATGGGTGCCATCTGAAGAACACTGGAGAACCTGGAGTGTATTGTGGCTTCTACTAAAAATATTTGATTATTGCAGATTTTGATTTAATAAGGAAGACTGATCAGATGCTAGGTTTTAGAGTATATTTAGCTTCACCAATGTGGATAGTTAGGAAAAGTCCATTTCTTTGCATGCTTGGCTATCATTTTTCTCAGAAACAGAAATTCTGGAGCAAAAATAATCGGGGAATTGTGTTGATCTCCCATCAGCTTGAAGTATTTCTTAGTTTTACTCAGCTCTTTTACTATCTCCAACTGCTATTTCTTTTTCGACATCCTGTGTCTGCCCTTTTCACTGAATGTGTGTTTCCCAGTTTCGCCCATGCTGGAATCTTAAATTTTCTTGACTGTCTCACTCCTGGAGTTCTGTTATACCCAGTTTATGCCAAGTCATCTTTGGCCCTTCTCTACCTCAAAAATGTCGATTTGGGTAGTTGCTTTACTGCCATCACATTTAATAACTATGTTGCCCCTTCTTGCTTCGTATGCTGATCCACTGTCCAGATTCTGAAAATGGATTGCCAAGACATCACACAGGAGACAGGAGGAAACACAAATCATAGCTGCAAAACATATACAACATGAAAGACACTGCAAAGCATAATAACAAATCACCTGTTGTGTAGCTGGTTGTTTTTGTTACTGATTGCTGGGCTTCGGATATGGCCTTCAAAATCAAATTCTTATTGGCCTGTTTGTAAGGTGGTAACGTAGGTCTAAAATGTAAATATGTAAAAGACTTAAGATTAATAAAGATTCTCAAAGTAAGGGTAATATGACTGTCCATGAACATACATTTTTGGTATATTTGACCTGTTTCTACATGCTCTGTGCTGGGTCTTACTAAGAGAGAGATTTAAAAACATTTACAATCTGGTGGAAGTTTTATCCAAATCACTGTTGGCATGGTCGAAAGGAATAACATGGGTATCAGACTACTGAATAGGCTGCAAAAAATAAGTTACTTACCTTTAGTAACCTTCTTTCTGATGGATACAGTCTCCTAAAGAAATTCTTTTATGAACCCCTTCACAAGTAACAAGACTGGATCCAGAATGGTTTCCAGCAATGCTTTCTGACTGGCAACAGGGATGCAATCGGATGCCAGTTTCATGTTCCATCAAAGCGATACAGAAGTTCAACAGAAGTCACCGTAGGTGTTAATGACTTTAGTACCAGTATTGTTTTTCTAGCAACAGCACACATTTTTGGGATGCTGAAGATAGAGCCAAACAACAACAAAAAACAAATAAAAAAGCAATCATGCCCTGAAGAGGGCTGGCAGGAGGGAGGGCTGCATGGCTGCATGGCAAGTACTCTATAGAAAACTACCTTTCTGCCGAAATGAAATGAGAACCCATGCAGAGGCAGCCTTTTAATTGTCTGCTAGTGTCAGCCCCCCTTCAATCCTTCATGGTTTTGCTTCTGGTGTCTTGCTTGCTTTCAGGGAGGGGACACTAGGGCAGATGAAAGTTGTGGAAGCAGCAGGAGGTTGTTGTTGCTAGATACCTATCAAGTCAGTAGGAGTCTGATGTTTTCGCCGCTGGCAAAACAGAAGCAAGACATCTCTTTTTAGGTCTCGCCTGACCCAGCGCATGCGCTGGTGTGGCGAGACTTATTGAGAGGGCTCCAAAAAGTGCTACCAGGCCAGCCTGGAGACACAGTGCATGTGCGCGCGCGCCGCGCTTTACCGCCATTACTTTCACTTTTGCGGCCGCTTTGATATTTGATTGTGATCGCGATCACTTTCACTTTCGCGGCCGCATGGCCGCTTTGCATAGCCAATAGGTCTCGCTTTTGGGACCTTATAAGTATTTAGTTATGCAACTGTTGCATGGCTAAACACTTATAAGGTCCCAAAGGCGAGACCTATTGGCTATGCCAATGCTTGTTTGCTGTTGTTGCTGAGGGCGGCTTGCCAATGGAGCCCATCATAAGGGCTGAAGATGCTGGTACCAATGAACACGTGGCTACACAGGGAACAGGTTTTCTATGCAAAGAAAATAGCCATCTTAGCTTGCTGAACGGGCTGCATCTGAGCCTGTGCCTATGTTCTGAGTATAGTTTCCCTTAGGAAACAGGGAAAGGAAGAGCAGTATGTTTGCAGGTGACAAAGACATTTGCAGAGAAACCACCAACGGACACAGCTAACAAGCTGTGCCATAAATGAACATCATATTGAACACAGCCCAGGGAGAAACTTTACAAAGGAGGACAGGTAAGCAGCCTCTTTTTCTACACCAGGTATGCTTTCCAAAAGTCCTAGTTCTCCGAATTAGAGTAAAGGCTTCTGGTTTCAAGGTATTTATTGTTTGACATCACCGCCTTCTTCTATCCATGTTTATTTAGTGGTGAGTACAAAAATAATACACTGAAAACAGTATATTTCAACAATTATTTCACTGATAAATGCGCATTCTCGTAGCTGCCCCCTGGCTTTTAGCGATATCCGTATCTTTATATGTGATACAAAAATACACGAATGTGAAAACAATAGCAGTGTAGTGTACACATGTGCAGCAATGTGGGGGTTATACATGTTAAATAAGGAATATGTTGCTTAACCTGTATGCATTCGTATATAGCATGTAGTGCTGCAGATTCACATGCTTTCCATATGCCTGCCATCTGGTGTTGGATCTAGACAAAGTTGTTTTTCTTCGAAAAAGCTTTGAGTCACGGGATATAGAGTAACTCCTTCTTTAGACCACAATGCACATGCTTAAAAAGGTAAATAACATTCCATTCGTAACATGGGTGGTTGCAGATACAAATTATCTGCATCGACTATTAAGTAGCGTCTTCCCAGCAGTGGCTCGCGGACAGATGAAGCAGATGTTTGTAACAGAGTTTTTAACACTCTTTGGTCAACCATAGCCTGCTGTATGATATTATGTCCACATAGTAATGCTTTGTGAACAGGTGTGGTGTTGGCATAACAGGTCTGAATGCAGTACTTTACAATTCATCTTGCAATACCTGCTTTAGGAATTGCCCAACGCTTGTATAACTTAGCATAAGTAGCAAAGAGCTGGGTAGTGGTAGGGAAAGATTTCCTCCGGTCAATGTAACACACTACTAGGTGGGGGTGTACAGAAGTACATGCTAGCACTGCCTTCTTTAGATTTAAATGATACCCTTTGTACCCTTACATTAAAGGGATCGAGCTGGTTCGCAAGGCAGTAGCGGGCAAATTGCTTCTACTTGTTAGAGTAGCACTCATGAGTGGTAAGTCTAAGTGCTTTGTGCAAAATAACCATACACACTTGTATCTGAATTCAAAAAACCTCAGGCGCCAAATTGTTAAATTTAGGTTTCTGGGGTCCAGTTGTCTGATTAGTCCCTGATCTTGAGAGAGAAGGTCCGACCTGATGGGGAGCTTTTCCTGCGGGCAGATAGATATCTTCAACAATATTGAGTACCATAGTTTTCCGAGGGTTATGGATATTAGCCTCAGCTTCCTTATCACATATAGGATGAGTGGGAGAGGTGGGAATGCCTATGCAATATCCCTGACCAGTTGATCCATAATAAATTGTGGTTGGACTGCGGGTGACAGTACCTGGAGGCTAAGTTAAGGCATTTTGCCTGTTTATGAGTGGCGAACTGTTCAGCTCCCCCACCTTAGAAAATAATGTTGTAGGACTTGAAGGTGGAGTTCATCCCCCATGGACTTGTTGATGCAAAATGCTTCACAGGTCCACAAAGTTGTTGTCTACCACTGGGAGATATTACATTAGGAGCTGTAAGTTGAGACAAAATTGTCAAGTGATAAATCTGTTGTGCAGTTGTAGATAGCAAGAGCGATGTATTAGTGGTAATGGTCACTTCCTGAAGAGGGCCCAAGAAAGGCCTGACTGACAACAGGTTGTTTGTATTCCACCACTGCAAAGAGCGTCGACTGCTGGCATTTACCAACTCTTGATCCTACAACTGACCCTCCACTTGTTACCATTGATTGGCAAGGCACTGTTTTAAGGAGAACAGTGTAATCTGGAGTGTTGGACAGTTGGTATGCATAATACCATAATCCCAGGCCTTTTCATTACAGTTCTTACAGGTAATGGGCGAGTAGACTAAAAAAGAGGGAGCAGCTGTTGGATTGCCTTCACACTTTGCTACAGTAACAAACTACAGGAGGTAGCCCGTAATCCCTGTAGAGACCAGGGCAAAGGTGTGCAACATACAACAGTGTCTCATTATTTGTCAGGCAATTTCTAAAGGGGCACAAATAATTGGTAGGAGCACGGAACATAAAACGGAGACAATAATTTCCGAAGACTAAGTTAAACTTTTGTATATAATTCGTCATATATTTAAAGACAAGAAAAGCACTGTGTTTCATTAAATGACGTAACCTGTGTTATACTGTGCACAAGTGCTCGTGAAATAGTGAACGGCGCAAGTGACACATGAGGAAATATGTACAGCAGAAGCAATGGGATTACATCCTGTGAGGTGATCATATACAAGTGCTCCGACAGGATGAATTGGGTGAGCAGCCTGAGGTTCTGCATCGGCCGTAGAATTTAATCCTTTTTGGGGATGAAGAAATACATGGAATATATGCCCATCCCCATAAATCCAAGGCTGTATGGTGACTTTTTGAAGGAGAGCTTGAACTTTCTCTTCTAAAAGGGTGAGATGCTGCTGACTGAATACTCTTTGCCATGGTGGTATGTTGGGTGGGGTGGGTGGAATACGAGGCAGTAGTCCTTTTGGACAGCTATAAGCACTCATTGGTCGGATGTGATTTCCACCCACTGTGAGTGGAAATCACGTATCCTCCCGTCGACAGGTGTTATGTGATGGGGAGAAGGCTTGGGCGAGTCAATGCTTGGGGGCAGAGTCTCCCTTTCCAGTCCTCGAGGAGATGCTGCATTAGTGCCTCGACCTTTTTCTAATTGAAGAAAAAGTTACTTAACTTCGGTAATGATATATCTGTGAGAGTGATATATTAGTTGTGGATTCCTCACCTTAGGATTACCCCCAGGTGTCAGACTGGATCCGGAGAATTTTTCTTCAGCAGTACCCCTGCGCGCCGATAGGTGGCGTCAGTCGACTGTGTTCGTCATTGGCGTCATGGTCGTCGGGATGACGTTGCGATATCTACTACTGACACGTGCCCTCTCTTCCTCTTTAGAAGGATGCGGGGGCGGGAAGAAGGTGGGCAAGGTAATGGTCTGTCCTATGTGGAAAGAGGTAACCACTTTTGGGAAGGAAAGAAGGCCTAGCGCTAAGGACAACATTGTCTGGATGAACAGCCAGGAAAGGAGGTTTGGAAGAAAGAGCCTGAAGCTCACTCACCCTGCTAGCAGAGGTGATGGCAACCAAAAAGGCAGTTTTAAGGGTCAGGAGTCTTAGAGGACAGTTATGTAGCTGCTCGAAAGGAGCGCACATAAGATAGGTCAGAACCAGGTTCAAGTCCCACTGGGGCATTACAAAAGGAATGGGAGGAAACAAGTGAGTAATGCCCTTAAGGAAGCGAGTTACAATAGGGGACTTGAAAAGAGAATGCTGGTCAGGAAGCCGAAACAAGGCCGAAAAAAGGCCGAAATTGCTGAAAGAGAGCCTTTGAGAGTGTTCAACAAAAGGAAGGAGAGTAAAAGGTGGGCTATTTTTAACGAGGTCCTACACATAGGCCCTAAGTAACTGTGTCAACAAGAGATGTGTAGTTCCTGCAGGACAGGAAGTCGACAGGGAATAAAGTATTCCAATTCAGACTTCAACCTAACAAAAGAAAGTGCACAAGGGAAGGGAATCCCTTCAGGGTGGAACTAAAACCCTCACACACCCAGCAAGCTAGGTGTCATGCTTCATCATCTGGGTTCTGCTCCTCGTCGGGTCGGCGGTGCAATACCCGACGGGCACCCATACAGGGGCTCTTTGTCGGAGATCTTTTGTTCCCTGCCGTATGGTGCGTGCGTGTGAGGGCCCGGGAGTGTAGATGTAGGTGATTAAAAAGGTTGGTTGGTCTGAAATAGAATTTTATTGGCTCAGTCAACCACCTAGTTAAAAAGGGGGAGTGAGTGGCGTAAAAGCTATATATGCTCACGGCGGATGAGTGGCTAGCTACGCTCAACTCTTATGGTCAACATGTTTCGCGCACATTGAGTCAGGAGGATCTCGTGGCGCTTCGTCAGGACCTAAAGTGAAGTGAAGTGTGCTCGAAAGAAACTATCTACAGTGGGGTGAGAGAAAAACAAGGGTGAGAACAAAAATGTTGGTCAACCCTTAATAGGCGCCCCTACCTTACGTATTTGATTTAAGAGGGGGTCACCTAGAGAAAGGAAATAATCAATAAAAATATGTATGAGAACCCAAAGCCACCCTCGGCATATTAGGCATTATAACAAAAAGTAGAATCGACCACCACTCGTATGGTTAAGTGGTGATCACATTCATATAATCCAGAGTATTAATACTGGATGCCTACCAGTTATCTGGTCAGTTAATCATAGCATGACATGAGACAAGGTAGGGCAAAGTAAAAAACGGTAACGGCAAGTAGCACAGTCAGGTTCTGGTTGGACGCACAGCCCTTTAAAAAGAAAGAAATCATGATTATGTAAGGACTCACCAATTTATGTTAAAAAGAGCTCCTCATCAGGTGCATGGCGCGTCCACAGAGGGAGAAACACATTCGTTCCCTAAAGTATAATGGTGTTATGGGGAGAAGTAGAGGCACAGGAAGATATCAAAAACATGAAGTCTTTGGAGAGAGATCTCCACTAGGTAACAAGAGAACATATTAAAAATAGAACATATTAAAAAGAACGTGTGGCACCTCTTGTGTGCACTGGTACTCTGATATTAAATGTGGTTACCCAGGTGCAGTTAACCGGGGGCAGGACTCAGATGTGCAAGTCCCAAATTGTAAAAGGTCTGTGTTCAAAAGTAATGAATCAGAGTGACCGATACTAACTTATTGTGAGCTTAAGTTATGAATCAGCAATTCATCGCTGCTAAGCCCAGTGTAATTTGGGCGTGTCAAAGTGCTCACATGCAGGCTATACAAACGTGTACCGATGGTGGGCAGTGAATCGGAATCCTGCGTTTGTTATAGAAGTGTCTAAAGCGCCTAAGGTCTACCTAGGTATTCGGAATCAGACCTCCAAAACGCGCGTTGGTATGTACTTACTACACAGACATCCCCTGGAGGTTATTCAACCTGCCCGCGTCGCCGAACCCGGAAGCTAGATAGTGGGTCGGTTACGCTAAGATTTATTCAGGACAGGATTGGATGCTAGCCCGGCACGTGACTGCAAGCGGACCAATCACGGTCTTAGTGACAGATCTCAGAGGTCAATTGTGTGGGTTGGTATGGCGTTGATGTGTCTATAGCAATCAATGGTGAGATGTAGGCATTGACATAACGGCTATAGAGAGTCCTAGTGTGGTGGGCGCCATGTTGGAACGGGCGAAAAGTGAAGCGTACCATGTGTTTGGAACGCAATGTTGCCCCATGGAGGAAATGCGTCTTGTGGTAGGTGCCATGTTGGCACGGGCAAAATGTGGAGCGTACCATGTGTTTAGAACGTAATGTTGCCCCATGGAGGAGATACGTCTAGATAATCTCTACAAAAAATGAAATACATAGTACTGGGATCGAGGCATAGCTCTTCACGATCGCCATGTTACGGTCAGGCAAGGAATGGCCCTCTAATTCCTTATGGGATTGCAAGATGCCAGTCATGTGTGGTTGCTAAGGACGACTAACCAATCACACATCCCACAGTTACTTATTCTTAGTGAGTGGTTCTTCACTCACAGGCTGAGTGGGGGTAGCCAACTCGGGTGCCATGATGTAGTGGTGTTGGTCAGTAAAACCAAGATGGTTAGTTATAAGAGAACTCATGGGCTGGAATGATAATGTATATATGGTATAAATACAGTAAAAAGGGGGGTCACTGAAGATTATACCCCTGGTATGTCATATAGAGGTGGATTAAGGTCGAAGACCAAGTATCAGTCGGTACATAAGGTAGTGTGAGTATTATCCTACCCCCTCAGCTATATCGGAAGACCCATATCCTATCTGTTAGATATCATAGACCAGGGAATATCGTCGTTGAGGCCAAGTCTGTCCAATGAGAGGCGATGTACCCAGCGTTGTTCGAGCCTGAGTAGGGCATGTTGAGACATAACAGGTTGGCACTCAAGGACAATCCAACGTAGATCAGTAGGACTGTGTTCGCATGCAAGACAATGGCTGTAAAGTTTTGTTGTGGTTTTACCACATCTAATGTTGCTCTTATGTTCGGTGATGCGTGTTTTCACAGCTCGTGTCGTCATCCCTATATACTGGAGGTCACAAGGGCAAATTAGTAGATAGACACAGTTCGTAGAATTACAATTAGTGTGTCTCTTGAGGGCCCATTCGAAAGAGTCAGTAAGGCGAATAGATTTGGCCACAATTGTTTGCCCACAGCAGGAGCACCCACCACAAGTGTAATGCCCCTGTACAGGTGGAAGGTTCCAGAGGGTGTTGTGTGTTGGATTTGTTTGTTTTTTCGGTCTCGTGTGTATGAGGGTGTCCTTCAAATTATTAGTCCTTTTGAAAGCGAAACGTGGAGGGGGAATCGTAAGTGTGCCTGCAGATAGTATTCCCCAGTGTTTCTTTATCACTTTCTTAAGGTTGTTGGACTCTGGTGTGAAGGATGTAACACATGTGATAATCTCTCTGGTGTCTTTTGGTCTTACTTCCAGAAGCGCCTCACGGTTGTTATTTCTTGCTCGTTTCATTGAGTTGTAAACCACTCGGGGAGGATAGCCTCTTTGAGTCAAGTTCCCTGACAAGATGTTGGCCTCAATTTTGTAGTCTGTAATGGAACTACAATTTCTCCTAAGTCGAAGGAATTGGCCGAACGGCAAATTGTCGCGCAGGGCTTTGGGGTGATGGCTGTTGTAGAGGAGTAAACTGTTCTTATCAGTGGGTTTCCTGTAGAGAGTAGTGCTTAACCCTGTGGGTGTCAATCTGATGTTCAAGTCCAGGAAGGGGATATCTGAGTTAGAGATGTGACTAGTGAATTTCAAAAACTGATTTTTGGTGTTGATCCATTCACAGAATTCGTGACAGGTTGTTAAATCACCCTTCCATAGGATCATGACATCATCGATGTACCTTTTCCACAGGGTTAGATTAGGTCCAAAGGGGTTGTCCTCGTTCATTATGACTGTCTCTTCAAATGCTGCCATATACAGGCAGGCCACACTAGGGGCAAAGGTACTACCCATCGATGTACCTTTCCTTCCCTTGTGCACTTTCTTTTGTTAGGTTGAAGTCTGAATTGGAATACTTTATTCCCTGTCGACTTCCTGTCCTGCAGGAACTACACATCTCTTGTTGACACAGCCTTTGAGAGTGCCCAGAGCAGAGCCCTGCTGAGCCAAAGAAATAAAGAGGAGAACTTCTGAAAGGGGTGTAGAAAGGGGATCCACAGCATTTTCTGCGCACCATGCCATAAATTTGTTCCATCCACAGGCGTATACCGTTTTGGTGGAGGGACGCCTGGCTGCCAAGATAACATTACAGACTTCGGGAGGAAGGTCGAAAGCTGTCAACTGTCGCCGCTCAATCTCCTTGCAAGGAGGTGGAAGCTGGACAGGTTCGTGTTGGGGGCCGTCTCCTGCTGCTGCGACAGAAGATCCTCCCGAAGAGGAAGTCTGATCAGATGAGCACTGGATCTTCTTCAGCGCTCTAGGCAGAAGTGGTACAGGCGGAAAAGCGTATAGAAGACTACAACTCCACTCGCATCGAAAAGCGTAGCATAGCGAGTGCCACCTTGGAAATTCCAACGCATAGAACTGCTGACACTGCGCATTCTCTTCGGTGGCGAATAGATCTAACCAAGGCTCTCCCCACTGCAGAAAGAGACCTTGCACCACCTCCGAGTGAAGACGCCTTTCGTGATCCATCATGCACTGGCGGCTGAGTTCATCCGCCCGGGCGTTCAGAGAACGTGCCAGGTGTTGAAACACCTGCCATGATGTTCCAGCCACTTCCAGAGATGAAGTGCCTCCTGACAGAGGGTCCACGACCCCACTCCGCCCTGTTTGTTGCAGTACCACATGGTGGTGGTGGTGTCCGTGGACATCTGCACTACTTTCCCTTTCACAGAAGGATGGAATGCCTTCAGTGCAAGACAGATCGCCAGAAGCTCCAGAAGGATGATGTGGGGCCCGGACTCCACCGGAGAGCAGAGGCCTCTGATCTCTGCCTCCCCCATATGGCAGCCCCCCCCCCCCGAGATGTGATGCATTTGTCACCACTGTGACCTTTAGTTGGGGAAAGCAGAGGGACCTGCCGTTGACCCAATCCTGGTTCGTTAGTCACAACTGCCTTTGGTGTGCAGTGTCCTCCAAGATCTGTACGCAATCGGAAAGATTCCCCTGATGCTGTGCCCGCTGGAACTTCAGGTCCCACAGCAGAGCCCACATATGGCACCTGGCATAGTCCACCAGCAGGATGCAGGAGGCAATGAAGCCCAGCCGCCTCAGGGTCCGTCTGACCAAAACCCGGGATAGAGGCTGAAAGATCAGAGTAATAGCCTGAATATCCCCAACTCGCAGCTCGTGAGGATAAGCCCGAAACTGTGCTGTGTCCAGAACTGCTCCGATGAAAAGGAGCTTCTGAGAGGGAATCGGGTGTGACTTCGGCACATTGATGGTGAACCCCAGCGAATGCAAGAGGTCGGCCGTAGTCTGGAGGTGGGAGAGGACAGCCAGGGGCGAGACCGCCTTCAAAAGCCAGTCGTCGAGATAGGTACGCCTGATCTGCGCAGATGAGCTGCGACCACCGCCATCACCTTTGTGAACACCCGAGGGGCGCTGGTAAGGCCAAAGGGGAGCACAGTAAATTGAAAGTGCTCGTGGCCTACCATGCACCGCAGGTAACGCCGATGGGCCGGCAGGACGAGGATGGGAAAATAAGCGTCCTGCAAGTCCAACGCTACCATCCATTCTTCAACGTCGTGGACAGACAGGACCTGAGCCATTCTCAACATTTTGAACTTCTCCTTCCGGAGGAAGCGATTGGCTTTCCTGAGAGCCAAGATAGGACGTAGGCCCTTGTCCTTCTTGGGCACCAGAAACTAGTGCAATGACGAACACTGCCTACTTCTGGGGCAGGAACTCGCTCGATAGCTCCCTTGGCCAAGAGAGCTGTAACTTCTTGTTGGAGAAGGGCCAAGTGATCCTCCGGCATGCAATGGAATTGAGGTGGCATGGATGGGGAGGGAGTAGCCCCTTCGGACTATCTGCAAAACCCACCTGTCCAACGTGATGTTGAGCCAGTGGGGAGGTGATGTTGGATTTTGCTTCCCACTGGCGAATGGTGGCCCTGAAAGATTGGACTAGGAGGGCTTGGAGCCTGCTGCAGAGGGGGTGCTGGTGGACTGGCCCGCCCGCTGGCCCCCAGATCCACGGCGGTGGGTCCCATGTCCCCGGCCACGCAGAGGCTGGACAGAACATGGCGGGGCACCCCTTACTTAGCCACGAACAGGGTGAAAAGCAGACTGCACGGGGCAAGAGGTAGAAGCGAGGCCCAAGGACCTGGCCATAGCCCTATAGTCCTCAAAGCCCTCAAGCGCGTTGTAGCCAAACAAGCGACAGCCAAAGGGCATGTCCAAAAGTGTAGCTTGGACTTAACCCGAAAAGCCAGTGGACCTCAGTCAGGCATAGCGTCTCAGGGCTACTGACGTTGAAATCGTCCTGCCCAGCGAGTCAGTGGTGTCCAGCCCACAACGTATGGTGAACTTTGCTGCGTCTCTCCCTTAATCAACTGCACGAGAGAGCACAGCCCGGGCTTCTTCCGGGCACTGAGGCAGCACCTGCGTGACCGTGTCCCACAGAGTGGGAATAACGGCCCAAGAGACATGCGGTGTTCACCAACCGCAGTCCTAGGCTGGAGGAAGAAAACATTTTCTTCCCAAGGTGGTCCAGCTTCTTGTATTCCCTATCAGGTGGTGGGGTAGGGAATGCGCCCTTGGAAGTTGAGGCTGTGGTCCAAGCTCTTAGGTGTGGGGTGTTGGGAGAGGAAAATGGGGTCGCCCGGGCTGTGGCGTCGGGCAATAATCCTATCCAGGATCCCTTTGTGTTGGGCTTGGATCAAGTGCCCAAAAGGATGTCCGTGAGGGCCTGATTGAACGGCAGCATGGGCTCGGAACAGGCCACTGCCAGATGAAGCACCTCGGTCAGGAGGTTAGTCCAGACCGCCATCGTAGGATTCTCAAGGTTTAAGGCCTCAGCCACCCTACGCAACACTACTGCGTATGATGCACCCTCCTCCATAGCCACAGAAGGGGGAGATAGCATGCCACAGTCTGCAGAGGTGTCCAATCTCCTCTCTCCAGTCCGGTTCTTCCAACTGGTCTACCAGAGGGTCCACAGACCCCTCTCAGTCCTCCTCACCCTCCTCTTGTAGCCACTCAGGGCGATAGGTTACACCAAGGAGAACAGTGGTACAAAAGTACTGGCCGGCGCAGGTCAAGACGTCAGTCCGGCTTTGTGTCCACATCGAGAGGGAGGCTGGGGTCGACGCTGGTTGGGGACACAACCGGCCTCGGTGGGGGCGGAGGTGTCGCCACTAGATTTGGCGCTGGAGAAGGGGTCATGAGTTCGACCAGCGCCGATCCGGATCCAGGCCTGGATCCCTGGGGACATCGAAGGCCTAGAGCCCCCAGCCAAGTCCGCGGGGGCCCGAAGGCGCGCCGGCGGAGTCGGGGTGCCCTAAGATCAAGTGGAAAGCTTTGTAAAAACTACGAAGTTGGCCAGGGGTCGCCACGGCTCCCGGAAAGGGAGACTGGCTTGGGGTCGACCCAACAGGCTCTGCGGGTGGAGCCAGACAACTACCTTCCACAACCTGCGTCGCGTTGGCTGGCGGACGGTGAGAACGCGAAGAGCGACGATGCGTCGTCTTCTTTTTGTGCTTCGACTTACCCGAAGACTAAGACGATGAGTGGTGGTGATGGCTTCGTGGCCAGTCCCACAATCTCCCTCTCGAGCGGCGTGGAGCGGACTGCCGGGCCTTGAGAAGCTTTCGGGACTGCTCCCGCAAAGACTTCGGGTTCATGGCCCGGCATTTGGAGCATGACTTCGGGTCGTGGTCGAGCTCCAAACACCAAAGGCACACGAGGTGTGGATCCGTAACAGACATCAATTTGCGGCAGGAGTCGCAAGCCTGGACGCCGGTTCGAGGACGGGACATCCCTACGTGCACCTGGAGTCGAACGATTTGAAAAGATGCTGACAAAAGTCGCAAGAAGAGAGTCAAAAAGTGACTCGAGGTACCGCTCTCTCCGGATCTGCGCAGGCTGGCACGGAAAAAGAAAGAACTGAGGTCAGCGCGTGAGGGCAGCTTCCAAGTAGATACCACGATGTCATCCCAGCAACCATGACGCCAACGACGATCTCGGAGTCAACCAACGCCACCTACCGTTGCACAGGGGTACTGCTGAAGAAAAATTCTCCGGATCCAGTCTGAAGCCTGGGGGTAATAACAAGGTGAGGAATTTATAACTAATAGTCTCTTTCAAATTCTATCTGTAATGTAGAATGACGCCACAGAGCTTGTGATGCACCGCTGCCTCGCAGCACCTTCTGTAATATGCTTTTCCTCAGCATCTATACACTTTCTCTCTTTATCCAGAGTGGGGCTTCTCCTGTGCACAGGAGAGTTCTTGAATTTAAAAAAAAAATATTTAGCACGGGGTGTAAATACTCTGACAAGGTGCTTTTAGTTGTCGGGGCTGCCTTTAGACTACCCTTTAACATAGGTAAGAACTTAACTTTACATTCAGTCTTAGAGAGGGTCTTGACTAAGAAATTCTCAATAGCATGCATGCAATGCGACATTGTGGTGTGGAGGAGCTCTCTGTATTGCAGCACGTTATGTTGTCTGGTTGCGATGGTTTGGCTGAGTATGGCTCTTTGCCATGAGCCTAATGGGGGTCGACACTGCAGTCTTCCCATGGATCAATAACACTCCTACCATATGCCTATCTATATGCCTGATCGTATTGGTGCCTTCTTCGCATGGGCTGTATGGTTTTGAGAAGGAATGATCAGACTCCTCTGGGGAGTTTGGTGAAGGGGGTGCAGGAGGTAATGGTGAGACTGGCCTTGGTGGTAGTGTGAGTAGACATAGTAAAAAAGGTGGTGAAGGCAGATGTCAAGCAAACAGAGACAGCTTTGGTGTGGTAGGCAGAGGTGGAGGTGTTGTTATTTTGTCCTCCGTTTCTTAGGCTCTGGGTGCCAAGAAACATCCTTCTCAAGTACCTCTTCAAAAGTAGGCCTACTCTTTCTTGGAATGGGAGGAAGTGAGAAAACCAGCTCTGGCTGTGGAGGCTTCGCCAAAATTCTGCCTGTGTTGGGGTGAATACGTAGGCTTTTTTGCCAGGCGTTGACCTCCTTCACCAGTCTGTCACAAGTGGGGGTCCTCCAAAGCTTCTGAACTGGGTGCAGAGTGAGTTTTCGACCTTTATTTCTGCTCAGACTTTAGCTGCGATGCTTACAGCTCCAAAGACAAAGGCTTGGGGCCCTTGGACCACAAAGACGTCAAAGCAGAGCATGGCTGTTGTCTCAAGTCTAAAATCTTCTCTGGACTCGAGGGTGCCAGTGGACAGCAGCTGTTTTTTTGGCTGGTTTTCGCGGCTTGATACTGGACCCCCTCAGGAGCAGTGCTTTTCCCCACCATATGACTATTTCTGATTGTGTGTCCTTCCCTCCCCGTGTCCGGGATCAGTACTCACAGACATCTGTGTCTTCTTTATATACATTCTCACCAGCGTAGATGCCAAAGGGTGATCTTGTTCCTGGTCGGAGACTTCCAACAACACATTCTCTGGGCTGTGTGTGCTCTCTACGAGTGGTGCCCCGGATGGGCCCGCTAACTCTTCCTCAAAATCAAGGGGACCCTGCTCCCTGAAGAAGTATTGCGAGTCCGAATGCAACATCAGTTGCATACTAGAATGTGGCCAGAATCTCTCGCTCTCTCCTGTACTTCAGTGTCTTCTTGTACATGAAGGCCAGTAAAAAGATGCAGTTGGACTCGTGGTGCTCCGGAGGGAGGCACAGTTTACACTCCTCATGCTGATCGGACCATGGGTATTTTGCATTACAATGAGGGCAGATTTGCTGGGGGGAAGGGGAGGGAGGGGGAGAGTGGGGGGGGTTCGAACCAGGAGCGGTATTTGGGCCTCTGATGGTTTTGTCCCGCATAGTGTTGCGTCTCCCGATGGGTCACCGTCCTCTCGCTCTAGAATTTGCCATGGCGCAGAAATGTTGTAACCGCTACCTGCAGAGGGCCTCGATCAATCGCCCCTATGCCCCATAGATACCTTTGCAGATGTGCAGGGCCTTGCCCCACGGAGGCACATGGCACAAACTGGAGGATTGGGCACTGAAAGGCCTAACCACGATGGGAGACCTCTATGAAGGAGGAGCCCTTCTCCCGTTTGCTACGCTGCATGCCCGGCATGACTTGCCTGGCGGCGATTTTTTGCAGTACACTGCCCTCACGACAGCCATCAGGAAGCACTGGGGGACTGGATTAACAGAACCGCCCACCTCTATGGGGTGCCAATATGTGTTGCTGGCGGCAGGCACGTACAAGGCGGTGACATGCCTATATCGACGTATGACGTTGGAATCCTTACCCTCTCTTTCCGCTTTGAAACTTAAGTGGGAAGAGGACCTGGAGACTGATATCCCTGATAAGGCATGGGACGCACTAGTAGAGAGGGCCTGAAAGAGCACACGGAATGCGCGGTTCCAGTTAACACACTTCCATATTCTTTACAGGGCGTATCTCACCCCACAGAAGCTGCACAAATACTTTCCGACCCACCCTGCGACTTGCCAGAGATGCCTGGCAGATAACGCAGATTTCAGACACATGCTGTGGGAGTGCCCGGTGTTGGATAGTTATTGGGAGGAAGTGACAGCACTGCTAGAGGACATAACTGCCCAGGACTTGGACCCCTTCATGGCTCACTGCATCCTACACTGGTTTCCTCACACCTCCAAAAACAAAATTACTAGTAAATTTATCGACCTTGGTTTTCTACTGGCCAAAAGGAAAATTACTATCCACTGGAAAGACCAGCGGGCTCCTAGTGCCGCTCAGTGGAAAGCGGACCTCTTAAAATGGGCTGAGTGCGAGTGAGTGATTCGGATGCAGATTGCGAACCGCACGGGGAGTGATAAGGCGATGGATAGGGTGAGAGCTTGGGAAGGAGTAGTTTCTTTTCTGTAACTCCAGTTCTGTAGTAGGGGTATCTCTGTTATAGTCATAATCTAGTGAATAGTCCCGCCCATGTGCGTGGACCCCGGAGCAATAAAAAATAATCTCTAAAAGGTGACAAATCATGCAGACCTGCATACACCTTTAAGAGAGAATTTAATTTAAAGACAGATAATGCAGCCTATACCCACAGGCTACACTGTCCAGTACTTCAACTAGAATTCCACCAACATCCACAAACAGCACTGCCTGTCTAGTTTTTCTCCACATAGGAAAAAACCCTGCCTCTACCAGCAAAAGCCTCTGGAATGATAGAGAGGAAGGAGTGGACAGACAAGCCCCATAGGCTGCCATTACGTGGCTTGGAACAGGATACTGTGCCTTTAAGAAAACTTTCCAGTTTTCCAGAACTTTCCCCAGTATCCCAGAATGCCCAGCAGGTCCCATTTACTTTCAGTTCTTTTTGAAGGCGTAGCACGCCAGACCTGTAGCATTCTACATATGAATAAGTATCTCTCCACCGGGGAGGAGGGCGGGCGCTTATGACTATAACAGAGATACCCCTACTACAGAACTGGAGTTACAGAAAAGAAACTACTCCTTCTGTAGTAGGGGATCTCTGTGTATAGTCATAATCTAGTGAATAGAATGGCAAGCCCATCCCCACACAACAAAAGCGGTGGAGAACACATAAGACACTACCACTACTGTGCGAACAAATTTCGCAGCGAAGCCTGCCCAAACTGAGCATCTGCCCTGGCATCCGTGTCCAGACAGTAATGCGCAGCAAAGGTATGGACCGACTACCAAGTGGCCGCCTTACAGATTTCCGCAATCGGAACATTACGCAGCAAAGCCGTCGTGGCAGCTTTGCCCCTGGTGGAATGAGCCTTAGGTTTACCCGCTAAGGTCTTATTAGCCTTTTGATAACACAATTGTATGCAGGACACAATCCACCGAGAAATGGACTGCTTAGAGGTCGCAAGACCAGTCCTGACTGAGCCATAATTAACAAACAATTGGTCAGACCTACGAATATCCTTGGTCTTATCCAGATAAAATTTCAACACCCTCCGAACATCCAGGGAATGGAGAGACCTTTCCGCTGGCGAAGAGGGATTCTGAAAGAACGTAGGTAAAGTTATGGTCTGGTTAACATGAAAATCAGAGACAACCTTAGGAAGAAATTTAGGGTGAGTACGCATCACAACCTTAGCAGCATGAAATACAGTATAAGGTTCTTGACAACATAATGCCTGAAGTTCACTCACCCTGCGGGCCGATGTAATGGCCACTAGGAACGCCGCCTTCCAGGATAGGTGCTGCAATGAAGCCTTGTGAATGGGTTCAAAAGGCTCCTTCATCAGTCTGGACAGCACCACATTCAAGTCCCAGGAAGGCGAGGGAAGTCTGACGGGAGGAAACACTTTCTTCAAGCCTTCCAAAAAATCCTTGACCACAGGGATCTGAAAGAAGGAAGTCTGTGAAGGGCATTTCCTGTAAGCAGTCAAAGCAGCCAGATGAACCTTAATGGAATGAAAATTAAGGCCAGACTGCGCCAGATGTAAAAGGTATGGAAGGATGACATCTTCCTTACATGTTGTCGGATCAAAGTTCTTGGACTTACACCAGATACAGAACCTCTTCCACTTGTAAGCATAGGATGTTCTAGTGGAAGGTCGCTTAGACTCCTTCAGAATGTCCATACAATCGTCTGGTAGATTCAGATGGCCATATTGCACTATTTCAGGAGCCATGCCGCCAAACTCAAAGACGAGAGGTTGGGGTGCACCATCCGCCCCCCGAACTTCGTGAGAAGGTCCGGCCTGCACGGCAACCGCATGTGAGGAAGGAGAGACCGGTGAAGAAGGTCCGTGAATCACCACTGCCTGGGCCACTCCGGGGCGATCAGGATCATCCGCGCCCTGGACTGGGACAACTTGATGAGCACCGCCGGAATCAGGGGAATGGGTGGAAAAGCGTACAGAAAGCTGTTCGACCAATCGATCCATAGCGCATTCCCCAGCGTCCCCCGCTGGTAGTACCTGGATGCGAAGTCTCGGCATTTGCTGTTTTCGGCGGTGGCGAACAGATCTGCGTCTGGAGTCCCCCACCTTGCGAAGACTTCTCCTAGTACTTCGTCGTTTATGACCCATTCGTGGTTTTCCTGAATCAGCCTGCTCAAGGCGTCCGCCTGAGCATTCTGCACTCCTGGCAGATGCGTGGCCGTAATCGTCAGTCCTCTGGCCAGCAGCCAGCGCCAGATCGCCTGCGCCTCCTGCGACAGAGTGCGCGATCTCGACCCCCCCTGCTTGTTGAGATAATACATCGTGGTTGTATTGTCCGTCTGTATCAGCAGCGAGTTGGTCTGGAAGGACGGAAGGAAGGCCTTCAGTGCCAGGAAGACAGATCTGAGTTCCAGGAAATTGATGTGGTACGTCGCTTCCAAAGCAGACCACTTCCCCTGAATCTGCAAGTCCCCGGAATGCGCTCCCCAGCCCTGGAGAGACGCATCCGTCACGACACTCGTCGTGGGAATGTCCTTGTGGAAGGGAACCCCCTTGAGGAGGTTTTCCGCCGAACACCACCACTTCAGAGACTGAAGAGCATGCAGCGACAGGCGTATCTTGTCGTCCCAAGAGCCTGTCCTCTGATCCCACTGATCCTCCAAACACTCCTGCAGTGGTCTCATGTGCAGCCGAGCGTGAGGCGTGAGGAAGATACAGGAGGCCATCGATCCCAGTAGAGACGACACCTTCCGCACTGTTGTCGATGGAGCAGTCCTGAGGTCCTGAGCCTTCCGAAGGAGTGATAACCGTCTCTCCTCCGAAGGAGACACGCTTGCTGACCGCGTATCGATGGAGGCCCCCAGGTACTGTATGCACTGGACCGGAGTCGTGACCGACTTGGACATGTTGACGTGTAACCCCAGCTTGTGCAAGAGCTCGCACGTCCATCGGAAGTGTTCTTGCGCTTCCGCGAAGGATGATGCCTTGATCAGCCAATCGTCCAGATACGGGTAGACAAACACCTTGTTCTTCCGCAGGTGTGCCGCCACCACCGCCATGCACTTTGAAAAAGTCCTGGGCGCAGATTTTAGCCCGAATGGCAGTACTGTGTATTGATAGTGATTGGCGCCGACTTGGAATCGCAGGAACTTCCTGTGCTTCCTCGCTATGGGCACATGGAAGTACGCATCCTGTAGATCTATGGCACAGAGCCAGTCTCCCCGTTGCAGTCTCCCCGTTGCAGCCGAGGGTAAATCTGGTGCAACGAAAGCATACGGAACTTCTCTCTGCGAATCCATTTGTTTGCCTGCCTCAAATCCAGAATGGGCCTGAACTCGTTCTTGTCCTTCTTGCGAACGAGGAAGAACCGAGAGTACAGACCTCTTCCCCTTTGAGACAGAGGTACCTCTTCTACCGCCTTTTTTCTCAACAAGATGTCTGCCTCCGCCTGGAGCTCTCTCAGCTGGAATCGAGAGCTGACCGGCGGAATCGCTGGAGGCGGGCTGATAAACCGAAGACTGTATCCATTGCAAACAATATTCAGCACCCACTTGTCCTGAGTAATTTTTCTCCACTCTGCCGGAAAAAATTGAATGCTTCCCCCCACTGGAGTGGGTAATGGTTGAGGGGGAAGTAACCGCTCAGGGCCGAGACCCGGCCGGGCCCTTGGTTGTGGTAGTAGCCTGCTGGCCTACTCTACCCCTCTGGCGTTTCTGGAAGGGCTTGCGGAACTGCTGCTGTTGTGGCTGCTGCTGTCCCGAGCCCTGCCCTCGCCCTCTGCCCGACGATCCGAACCTCCTTTGGAACGGGCGCTTCTTTTTCTCGGCCTTCTCCAACCCGACGGCCGTCAGGGTTTCCGCTTCAGCCTTCATGCGGGCCATCTCATCATCCGCATGTTTCCCGAACAGGGTTTCCCCCGAGAAGGGCAGGTTGGCCACTCTTTGCGCCTCTGGCTTGAGTGACGTCAGGCGCAACCACGAATGACGCCGCTGGTGGACGCCGTGACAGTAGGCGTGGGCGGCCAATAAAGCTACATCCGCCGCTGCGCTGATCGTTTGATTCGACACCAGCATGCCTTCGCGCACCGTCTCCAAGAAGTCCTCCTTCTTGTCCCGTGGCAGGAGGTCTGCATATTGCTGCAGGGACTCCCACAGGGCCCAGTCGTAACGGCCCAACAAAGCCCCTGCACTCGCCGCCTTCATGGTGGTGGCGGCGGTGCCACACACCTTCCTGCCCGCAGAATCCAGCCAGCGGCTTTCTTTGTCGGGCGGAACCGCGGAGGCCGGGGCGGTCGCAAGTTGTTTTCTTGCCGCCGTCACGATCACCGAATCCGGCTTCGGGTCCACTCTCAGAAATGACGGATCCGACTCCGGGGCCCTGTACTTTTTCATGAGCCTGGAAGGAGCGGCCTTCGTCGTCGCGGGAGTAAGGAACAGTTCCAAGGCGGGTTCCACCAGTCCTGGTACCAAAGGCAGTAGGGGGCGAGACAGGTGTTTTTTATGAAGCGTCTCGAATATCACGGACGTCGTGGGTGTTGGAACCGTCACCGTGATACCCAACTTTGCAGCCCCACGCAACAGCACCTCTTGGAAAGACACCAGGTCGTCCACCGGAGACACCCTCGTCCCCGGGGAGTCCGACAGCGTCGGGGAAAGACCTCTGTCCGAGGAGCGCGTGCGCGACCTGGACCTATACCTCCTACGGCGTCGTCTTGAGTCCGACGAAGACCGTCCACGGCTCTGTGATTTTCTCCTCCTATGAGAGCGGGAGCGCGACCTCTTCGGCTTCGGCCTGTCCACCGGCCTCGCTGGTCCAGGCGACCGTGGGCGTCGTGGTTTCGGGGTCCCCTGCGGCGGAGTCGGGTACCGTGGAAGGGAAACCGACCGCGGAGGAACCGGCGGCGGCCCCACAGGGGTGCGTGGCAGCGACAGAGGCTGGGGCGGCGGAGGCAGCGCCCGCGGCCGAGGTGGCGGTGGCGGAGGTGGCGGCGGTGGAGGTGTTTGTGGAGGTGGCGGTGGCGGTGGCGGTGGAGGTGGAGGTGGTGGTGGTGGCAGTGGAGGCGGCGTCGGCGGGAGAGGAGGAGGCGACGGAGGCATCCGCGGCGGCGTATACACCACCGAGTACACCGATCCCGGTGACTCTCTCTTCCTCGACGTCGATCTACTCCTCGACGTCGATCTTCTCCTCGACGTCGATCTGCGCCTCGACGCCGACCTGCGCCTCGACGGCGATCTGCGCCTCGACGGCGATCTGCGCCTCGACGGCGACCTGTGCCTCGACGCCGATCTTCTCCTCGGCGTCGATCTTCGCCTCGACGGCGATCTTCGCCTCGACGGCGACCTTCGCCTCGACGGCGACCTCAAGCGTCTCGACGTCGATCTCCTTCTCCTCTTCATAGACGGCGAGCTGCGATCCCTCGACGGCGAATGCCGACGCCGGGTCCCATCTCGACGACGACCGCTGGACGGGGCCGACGACGGCGCCGATGTAGTCGACGGCGGCCTATGCACGTCCCTCGACGGCGATAGTCGACGCCGCTTCTCCCCAGAGCCCTGGGGGGACGGCGAACAGACGGTGGTCATCCTCCTCGACGTCGCCGTCGACGCCCTCGACGTCGACGGGGAGTGGGAGCGCTTACTGGTCTTCCTGCCCCTGGGGAGCCCCCCAGAGGCCTCAGTATGGGCCAAATCAGCCCCTCCAGACCCACCTGGTGCCTTCAGTCTTCGTTCCTCTAGAACTTGAAGCCTGATCTTCATTCTGTCCCTCAGGGTCCTTGCAGAGAACGAGTGGCAGATGGTACAGCTTTCAGGCACGTGGGACTGGGGAAGGCAACCTATGCACACATCGTGTGGATCAGTTTTAGCCTTCTTTCGACCACATTCCGGGCACTTGTCGAACAAGCCAGGCATGTTGACAGTACCAGCTACTAAACACAAGAAAAAATGACTAAAATTGCCAAAATCTCAATTAAACCCTTGAAAGGGGAGAGCTCAATGCTCCAGGGTCCTGCTAGCAGGAGCCGGAAAAAAGAACTGAAAGTAAATGGGACCTGCTGGGCATTCTGGGATACTGGGGAAAGTTCTGGAAAACTGGAAAGTTTTCTTAAAGGCACAGTATCCTGTTCCAAGCCACATAATGGCAGCCTATGGGGCTTGTCTGTCCACTCCTTCCTCTCTATCATTCCAGAGGCTTTTGCTGGTAGAGGCAGGGTTTTTTCCTATGTGGAGAAAAACTAGACAGGCAGTGCTGTTTGTGGATGTTGGTGGAATTCTAGTTGAAGTACTGGACAGTGTAGCCTGTGGGTATAGGCTGCATTATCTGTCTTTAAATTAAATTCTCTCTTAAAGGTGTATGCAGGTCTGCATGATTTGTCACCTTTTAGAGATTATTTTTTATTGCTCCGGGGTCCACGCACATGGGCGGGACTATTCACTAGATTATGACTATACACAGAGATCCCCTACTACAGAACTACTAGTAGAGGTGCTAAAAACCTGACAATACGGACGACGAAGCACCCGAGATTGGTCCAGCGGCGGCGGCAGATTAGCCCGCTGGTAGTACAGACGTCCACACTGGTAGTACAGACGTCCACACTGGTTTCACTCCCCGGGGAGGGTCAGGGAGCCAGTCCTGGGCCTATCTGTCTCCCCTTACATTCCCCCTCACTTCACAGAGTTGCCTCAACAGTGGATACAATTCCCCTAGCTCCTCCAAGATCTGCACTTAAATGACACACCTGGGGGGTGGGTAGTTAGGGGGGGGGAGGGTGGGGGTGCCCATTTAGGTTTCATTTGCCTCCACCCACGGGCATAGGTTTTATTCGGAACTCCGACCGGAATGTTGGATTGGTGTTCTGCAGGGAGTGCATGGTTCCATTCGATCCCATTCAAAGACCCGGGTCTCTTCCCGGTTATCAATGAGTTTGTGCGGACATTGAAATGCACCAGGGTCTGTAGATATGTTGAACCTTACTGACTTGCATGTTAGCTGCTGAATGTCATTTAGTTGGGGCGTGAAACCATATCCCCTAGCACTGTTCCATGGCTCATGATTGTTTGCTGTCAAGGAAACCAATAAAAATCTGTTTAAAAAAAAAAAATACAATGAGGGCAGAACCGAAAGGGAGTCTGCTTCATCTGCCAACATTTTTGGAGGCGATGTTGAGACTGTATTGAGTGACATGAGAGGAGTAGACTGTGTGACTTCAAGCAAAGGCGACTGTAGTTTTCCTCCCGAACCAATGTACCGAAGCAAAGGTTAAAGTCCCTGAAAGGAAACGTATCATTTTTGGAGCCATATGTTAACTCACCAGAACCCATTGGCGCGAAAAATAAATCAAAGAGTGTAGTAGGTGCAAAATCGAATTGTGAATTAAATAAGGAGTCACTCTACATCCCTAACTCAAAGCTTCGTCAAAGAAAAACAACTTGTAATGTTCGGGCCCAACACTAGATGGCAGGAGTACGAAAACCATGTGTACCTAAAGCCACACAGGCTCCGAACACACTACAATACACTGCATTACAATCAATGTTTAGGTCTCGCCTGAGCCAGCGCTTTAGCGCTGCTCTGGCGAGACCTTTAGAAAACGGGGATTTGGAAGTGCAAACTAGTGCTTTTCAGGCCGCCAAATACAGTGCATGTGCGCCGGGCGCGCGCACCATTTGTCAGCCTGCCTGATCACTTTCGCGGCCGCTTTGATGTTCTCAGTGAGCCGCGCGGCCACTGTGAACATCAAAGCGGCCACGAAAGTGATCAGGCAGGCTGACAAATGGTGCGCGCGCCCGGCGCACATGCACTGTATTTGGAGGCCTGAAAAGCACTAGTTAGTCTTCGTAATGTTCTATTTTGTACCACCTTTCTCTTGTAACGTAACTAGCTCTATTGTACAGCGCTCTGACACCTTTGGGTAATGTCCGCGCTTTATAAAAATGCACTAAATAAAATAAATAAATAAATACGCAGTTACAAATTAAAGTCCTTGCCGAATTACCCTGGATACAGAGTTGCAGGAAAAGGGGGAGGGGCACCGACTCCCGCCAAGCACCGCAGACTGAAACGCCAACATCTTCTGAGGACTACAAGGATGTGCCTGCGCATGTGACGTGCGCTACGAAGTTTTGAAATAGCGCCTAGAATTCAAGTTCACAGTGTCTACTCAAAGCTGGCTCGTATTTACTTAATAAAGCCAGGACCTATAATTATTACTATTAAATTAAGTTTATTAGACGGTACAGCCCACCGAAGCAATTGTCTCAACGGTAACATGAACCCGAAGCAATTTCAAACCAACAACACTTTTCACTCTTGCAGGTTTTTAAGTTCCTGCGCCAGGTCGCTATCGATGCAGCTGCTATGAATCAATGGCTCATGATTTGCGGGGGCGGACTCCCCTCTCTGTCACTTAAGCACCATCCCGGTCACCCTCAGAAAAGAAGCTGGGTGGAGTGACAGGGACAGTACCACTCTCTCCAGGGACACACACCCGACCTCAGTATGGCTAAAGTGCTGCTGGGGAGCCAGCCCCCATCCTCAGGCCCAAAGACAGCGGCCTTTCCATGTCACCGCTGAGCCCCACTCATAACTGCCGCTCAATCACTGGAAAATGGACCCCAGGGCATGCCATGGAGCCACATTAAATTACGAAACGCCGTACATAATAGAAGGAAACGAGTAATCATCAATTATAGAAGGAAGCATTAGAATCCCCCCCCCATCCCGAGCCCAGGTATCACAGCACCCCTCCTTAACAACGGTAAACTAAACATATGCAGGTGTGACACCCCCCCCCCCCCCACCCAGCCCTTGACAGTTGTGAGACAATACAAACATCAATATTTCAGCACCTTTGGTATACTGCTCCCCACTGCACCTTCAGCCCTGCCACCCACCTACCGAGCAGCTGCAGAGCCCCCCCCCCACTTCCCATCCCCAGCCATCCTTTCTTTCCCATCCAATTCACCTGTCAAGGTGGGGGCGGCCAGGGAGTTATTACATTGTCAGCCTCAGAAGTGATGCACAGCGCACATCACCGAGGCAATCACGAACTGCGTGAGGTGGAGGGCGGGCGAGGGGAGAACTGGGACCCCAGGGCATGTAGGTGTGAAGTGCTCACATATACCTGCACACGCACACAGACATTTTCACATAAAAACATAGGTAAAGTGAAGTTATGGCTCTAAAGCAAAACTTAGAACTCTAGAAAATCCCAAGTTAAGATATGCTTCACAAACCATAACTCTATCCCCACCATGCACTGCTCCCGACCCCACAGATAACATCACAGATGACATCACTACAAACATCAATATTTCAGCACCTTTGGTATACCGCTCCCCACTGCACCTTCAGCCCTGCCACCCACCTACTGAGCAGCTGCAGAGCCCCCCCCCCCCACTTCCCATCCCCAGCCATCCTTTTTTTCCCATCCAATTCACCTGTCAAGGTGGGGGCGGCCAGGGAGTTATTACATTGTCAGCCTCAGAAGTGATGCACAGCGCACATCACCGAGGCAATCACGAACTGCGTGAGGTGGAGGGCGGGCGGGGCGAGGGGAGAACTGGGACCCCAGGGCATGTAGGTGTGAAGTGCTCACATATACCTGCACACGCACACAGACATTTTCACATAAAAACATAGGTAAAGTGAAGTTAAAGCTCTAAAGCAAAACTTAGAACTCTAGAAAATCCCAAGTTAAGATATGCTTCACAAACCATAACTCTATCCCCACCATGCACTGCTCCCGACCCCACAGATAACATCACAGATGACATCACAGACGACTTCACCGATGACGTGAAATTACATCACTGATGACATCTGCGACAAACCTGCAGAGCTTTGCAAACTTATGAGATCACAAAATGGCTTCACAATTATATCAATACATATATGTCAAACAATATTTTGATATCAAAAAACGGCTTCGCAATTATATCAATTCATATATGTCAAACAATATTTTGCAAGTAGTGTTGGAGAGCTTTTATCTTCTCGCACCGTACTCTAATACTACCTTATACAGAAAATATGCCGTTGGCATTAACACAATATGGTCTATTTTGATAACTTACATTGATTCGCAACTCGACAAGCACCCACGCTTCCAACGAAAGGATTCATTTACACAATAGCATTTGAGAATCCCTTGCTCTGTTTCAAAGACTCTGAACACAGACTAGCATAACCCCATACCACACAGGGTACTCTGCCCCCCAATGTCACCTTCAAAGCACGCTAGGCCCTAATTACAAGTGGACACCTACTTCTAATAGGGTTCATAACTCTTTCAAATCAACAACACCCCTGTTTCTAACAGTCATTTCTCAAACACTACAGAAGAGATTGGCATCAAACCACTCGGGCAAAATCTTATTTTTATGCCAAACTTATGGGGCTAAGATGGAAAATGCACCACCCCAATATTTTTTTTCTCTCAGACAGATCTGTACAAAAAATAGATTTTCTAAAATTTAACAGGATGAACCAAGAGTATGACACATTTTGTGAAGATCCGCTAAACATCCCCAAAGTTAATAGCAAGACAAACAAGCATTGGCATAGCCAATAGGTCTCGCTTTTGGGACATAATAAGTATTTAGTTATGCAGCACAATATCCTTGGTGCAACACCATCAACTGTTGCATTGCTAAACACATATAAGGTCCCAAAAGCGAGACCTATTGGCTATGCCAATGCTTGTTAATGTTAACGCTATATATCAAAAACATGTACAGCCATTGGTCTGACAGTCCTGATTAGCAGCACAGAGTGTCTCTAAAAGAACATCTCTGTTGATAATGAGGAAAGAAAGGACTCCAGCCTGGGCAAAAGACGAAAATATATAAAGTAATCTTAGATTGTTTGTCAAGTAAGTAAGACTTGAGAACAAGTAAGACTTGAGAACAAATATAAGAATAACAAATGAAATTACAAGACATGGGCCTTCGTGTGAACAATGTGTGAGATCAACTGGTAGAACACAATATTTAAACAATACTTTGAAAAATCAACTAGACATGCTTATTTCCAAAATGCAATTATCTAATTATTTCAGACTAGATTGTATTGTTTCCCGCTCATACTATTCCAATTTTACGTGATATTCCTAAACCTTGAGTCTTTTACAATTCTGGAATTTTGCTGTGTGAATAACCCAAACCTTTTTTAATTTTTGTTCTTGTAATATATATGTATTTTTTTTTTTGCATCAACTGTAAACATTGACATAACTGCAACAACAAAATTGCACTTAGACCATACACAACCACCTGGTAATTCCCACTTCTGGTGAGCATCGGAGGGACACAAATTAAAGTACAAACATAGTTACATCTATGACCCTGGTACACTTCACGGCAGGGCCGCATCCTACAGCCCACCCCACTCCCCCTCTCCAGGGTCCAGCAAGGTTCTATTGGGCCGATAACCCAGTTACAGTGGATTGGGTATCCCCAACGCTCGGGCTCAAACCATAGTGTCTCATCCAACTACCCCCCATAGTTTCTTTAACTTTTTGGGCCAACCCCTACTTTTGTATGTCACCCTACCTGCTGCCATGTACAAATCCATACCCCTGTTCCATTCTTGTAGTGTAGGGGTTTCTTGTTCGCCCCAGTGACGTGCAATATCTTTCTTGGCCACCAACAGGCCCAGTGCGCTGAAAAGAACTTGGGGTCGGGGAACATCTACGTCTCCTGGGATACCCAAAAGGATGAATCTAGGGTGGAATGGGAGGGAGATTCCCTGTATTGCATTCAACTCAGCGATTATCATCTGCCAATAGATCCCCATTTGTGGACACTCCTAAAGCGTTTGGAGAAAATTGCCTGTGCCTGTCCAACAACGCAGGCACAGGGACGACTCAGCGCGTCCCATTTTTTGTAGTTTGTCCTTGTCGTAGAAGGCCCGGTGGAGAATTTTGTATTGGATAAGATGGAGTCTGGCTTTGATTGCGACCTTTCTAGGGGGAAATCAACGTCGCCTCTCAGTCCAAGTCCTGCATTTACCCCAGAGTTATTTTGTGTGCCCAGCCCAACGTGGTATTGGTCCTGTTCCACACTTACAAAGTGACTCTAGCTGCAGGGAGTAGTCTGTGGGTAACTTTCCCTCCATATAGATAGTGTGTGAATGTTTTATGGTTAAGTGTTTCCCTTTCTAGTCTGTAAGTGGGGTGGTCCCCGGGAGTGGGTATCCAGTCATATATGGGGGTAAGGTGAGCTGCCCAGTAGTAAGCCTCCACGTCTGGAAGCGCGAGTCCCCCACTGTACGGGTTACGTTGTAGACACTTTAGTGCAATTCTGGGGTGGTCCTTCAACCAGAGGAGTGCGAGGAGTTCAGAATCTACTTCCCTAAATATTGATCGAGGGAGGGGGTTGTATGTGTTCTGCAGCACATATAAGAATTGGGGTAATGAGATCATTTTGTACATTGCTGCTCGGCCCATCATGGTGAGTGGCAATTCTCTCCTTCTATTCACATCTTGCTTGAAGTTTGAGAGAACCCGATGTATATTATGCGTGCAACATGTTATAGGGTTAGAGGGTGAGAAAAATCCCAAGATACTGAAATCCCGCTGTAGTAAAACATAAGTCTCCGGTTATCGGCGTGCAGTCCATATCTTGCATTGGGCTGTATAATATGGACTTGCGATAATTAATTTTATAACCCGAGAACCGGCCTTATTCCTCGAGGATGGAGACCACAGTGGGGGTGGTGGTTGATACGTTCGTAATAAACCGAAGGATGTCATCAGCATATAGTGAAATTCTTTCTTCTTCCCTGTCGTCTAGTGAGATCTGGAAACCCGCAACTATTAGGTGTAGTCTGATTATGCATGCTTGGGGTTCTATCACTAAAGTGAATAGCAGTGGGTACAAGGGATATCTCTGTCTGATCACACAGGAGATTAAGAATGCAGGTGAAAGCCTACCGTTGACCCTTACTTTTGCCCTCAGTTCCGTGTACAATAGTGCCACCCATTTCCTAAAATTCGGACCAAAGCCGAATTTGACGAGGGCGGCCTCAAAGAAAGGCAAGTACACAGCATCAAAGGCCTTCTCACCCCCCTAATGCCAGAAAGGCATTTGGGGGGTGAGGGGGGGGGGGGTCGTACGGTTCCTGACAGCCATCACCCAGTAATGATTCTGTCTTTCTGGCAAAACAACATGCAACTTTCAGTTCATCCCATCTCCTCCTTGCCTTTGCTCAGAAAGCTCCTTTATACTTTCAGCTCTTTGGTACCAATCTCCGACATGCCCTTTTCCTGATACTTGGATTTTTCTTTTGTTCTCTAAATGTAAAATATTTCTTGTTCATCGGTCTCTGTTTAGCGTATCTGCTTACTTGGCAATCTTCACATCCATGCAGTATTGTAATGTAAATTTCAACCTTTTGTGTTAAAAATGACTACAATAACTCAACATGGTAGATTAAACACATAAGCAACTTACATACAAGTAAACACATTTGTAACAATACTATGTAGGATTCTCTAATGATAGACATACCTCCTTTCAGGCTTAGCGGGGACGGACACGCTGCTTGGAAGGCTTGCTGGCCGTGACCCACGGTCATCATCTTCCTCTTCATCATCCTCATCTTGACCATCACTGTTAAATGTCTTCACTTTTACCACAGAACTGATAGACTGCAGTTTTCTCTTCCTGGAGTTGCCTTCCTGCCGGCAGAAATGCACCAATGTGACTGACATTTAAATTACTGTGCATGATCAGTGCACAAATCATATTGCACTACTTAGATATTTGTGGTATTTGCCTCCCCTACAATGTCTTAAAATTGATTTTTTAGGTGGCTGTCTATGTTCTGCAGTGGCACAGGTATTCTGGGGATGGGACACCCCAAGCATAACATCCCTTCGCCATATTATTGGTAATAAAGGCTTAAAAACAATTGTTGACGACCTGCAGAGTAAATTTTAGTTAGAAAGGTCTATAGATACCTATAGCTGAGACATGCACTTCAGTCATATTTGCCCATGACAGCTGACCTGATGGAATACAATCCGATTATGACCCGCTTCTCTCAGTGGCCTCAAGCGTCAGCCATATACAACTCACTGGTCATCAACACTCTGATTCCCTTCCCTGTTCTGTAGGCGAAATCTGAGTTCCACCTTAGGCAACATAATCATTTTCAATTAGCAATGGGTTTGATGGGTCCCCAGGTATCTGCGATTTCTGCGCAATTTCGCCTGATCCAATTTAAGTACTTGCATTGCATCTACTTGACGGATAAACTGGACTGCTGATCCAAACTGTCTCTGTTGCAATACAGCAGAGGGTGACTTTCTACACAGTGCCATCTTAGGGATTTTGAGGGACCCATGCAAGACATATTTGCAGGGCCCACGTAAGGAACAAATTTGAAATTTCTTACCCAATTCTTTTCCAATCAAGCCTGCATGATGCCAATCAAAACTATATTATTTGTTCCTCAAAAACAGTTAAAATATGTTTTGCCAGTCAAACCTAAAATCCTTAAGATAATGCTGAGTAGAGAGACCGAGTCGGAGGGCAAGCTAGGTATTGAGGAAGAGAGGTTTAGGTAGAAAAATCGAACTGACAGTGATCAAATAGAGAGAAAGTTTGCTGTGCCAGGGGACCCTTTGGAAGGTGGAAATCCTGGGCAATGGGCCACTTTGTTCTTGCTTTAAAACGCCTCTTTCTACAAAACATTTGGAGCTGTGCAACACTCGCTCCCTTTTGGAATTTCATACATGTGGCTCTGGGAGGGGCTCTTGGCAGCCCACTGGACCTTACTACCAAAATTGCTTTAACCAACATAGTCTATGATGAGGGGCTTACGTACCTAGACAGGCGCAGCTGCGGATGGGTCTAGTGATAGGTAAAAAACCACAGTTCGCCAATAGAGGAGACCCGTACCCCCTTCAAGATCAGTGTGGGGGACATATATGGACATTTGCTGTATACTGGAAAGGACTTTTTATAAGGCTCAGTTGTGCCCCCAGGAGGATGCTACGCTCTGGTGCAGGTGGTTGGATACAATCTTGTGATGGCATTTAAAGGTGTTAGACATTTGGTTGGTAGTGTGCATACGTTCATTAGACACTTATTCAAAAGCAGGAAATAAGATATCTGGGAAAATTAACAATGTGGATAACATGCCAGTAAGGCAGGTATGAACTTTAGAAAGTGCACAAGGTACATTAGTGAGCACCTAAGCAAGATAAGATACTGGAAGTTCTTTTGCATTTGAGCAGGCAGGGATCCTGGAAAATGTGTGTGTGTATTTTAAGTAGATAGCAAATATTGATTTATTTTGCCTGACAAATGTATTTTCCACCTAAAATAAATAATTGTATACACCCATAAACTGGTCTGCACTGATCAATATTAGAAGTGTTTTATAGTAAGTTTAATACAAAGGGTTGCACAGAGATGAACCTATACAAAATCATTATTTAAATGCATATGTTTTAAATCAGTAAGAAAGATACAGATGCAAACAGGTTAATGTTTTGGATTTCTTAAAAACACTGTCAATCTTTCCTATTCAAAATATGCAAATTTTAGATGTGCACACATGGAGCCAAACAATTTGAAGTGATAGATGATTCCAATACTGCAACTTGACCCTTAGAGCGGATTTGTTTAAGGCAAAAGCAATTTAATCACCACCAACTTCCCTGTGAAGATCTTGACTGCTCATCATATCACATAATTGGATGGCATTGACCTACTATACAGAATAACCGTAAATCACCCTCCGTTTTCATCTGTACCCCTTCTGGATTCACAACCTCTGAAGTACTCCCTACCATTGAGGAGAAAGCCAAATCCGTGGCATCATGGAATTAATGTTCAAAGCTTTTAAATCTGGGAAGGATTCTATAGCAGAAAATAGAAGTCACTTTCAGGACACTGTAGGTCTTCAGCGTGCATATTCTTCTTAGATTCAGATGATGACGATATTCCCTGCAGTAGGGAATTTGTGGGGCTTCCAGAAACGTAAGGGAATATAGTCTAAACTCTGAATCGAGAGCAAGACTCAGGCTTGAGAGTACAGTACCCTATTATTGTCTTGACAGATATTTAGATCAAGCCATCTACCTTAGTTCGCCTGTCTATAGAGTCTAAAGTATACAGTCAATGCCGATATTGAAAACTCACATTAACATGCTTCTTCCAAGTTTGCATGTGTTTCCTTTAAGCACCCTTACTAGAGAACACGGACACAATTGGTTTGAAATACTTCCTTAAAAAAATGGCAACCTTCTCGAAAAGTCCATCTTTTTCCTTGTGTCTTTCATTTTCCTAGAAGAGGCAGTCTTGAGTGACCTGCAAGTGTGGTCGTCAGATGTCATGCATCATAGTTTGTTTCATTTGGCTTCCTACAGATCTAAGTGGGGTGAACAATGATAGATAAACGAAACTGAACCTGAACCTGTCCTTTGTGCTCATAGCTTAAAAAATAGGATTCGGGGGCACCAGCCATTTTCATTTACAAAATATTTTTCAGGTGACAAATGTTCAGCCACTTACACTTCAAATGCTATTTAAATATCAGAATGGCTACTGGGTTTAACATTTGCATACCAAGTAATCAACTAGCAGAAACCAATTAGTCCTGTACTCAGCCACATCACTCGAGAGGCATTTAGTGCAATGCAAAAAAACCTTAAAGGAGAAAAAGGAAATGAGATCACTAAAACATTGGCTTGTTAATATACGAGTCGAAACGGCAAAATAAATTGGGACAAATGGAAAATGCTACTTCCCCCTTAAGCATCTACAAAAAAGACAAAAGGTCAGGGCACTAGAAACCTGCACCAGTCAATCTGGTATTCTATGGCATGCTAGCAAAGGTGCGGTGCAAAGAGCCAGGGACGTGACCTTCTTACGTCCCTATTATTTGGCAAAGCCAAAAATTCAAGAAGCAGGAATGACTCAGCAAACAGCTGTGATTGTATGTAACAGACAATTGTATACGTCTGTAACTGAAAATGAACAATGACACAATGTCTCCCAAAAGATTCACAACGGACTTTAGTTTCTTAATGATGTAATTTTCTTTATTCTTTTGTTTAAATTTTCTGATATTTTTTTTTTAAAGCACAGCATACAGTTCATAGCCATCCCCTTAAGCATCTGTTCGTAGCATGTGTTACTGCAGATTCACATGCTGTGCATACTCCTGCCACAGATAGTGTTGGGCTCGGAAATATGTACGTTTTTTTTCTTGGAGGAAGTCTTTTGAGTCACGAAATATGGTGACTCCACCTACAGCTGGTAATGCACATGGGCATTGGCTTCATGGTTAGGTTGTTTGAACACCTAAGCAAGTTAAGATACTGTTAGTTATTTTGCAATTGAGCAAGATGGGATCCTGGAAAATGATTTGTGTGATGCATGGGCATCGGCTGCACTGTAAGATTGTTTTTCCCGCATGGCGGTTGAGGATGTATATGAAGCATAGAGCTGCAGAAGAAGATGACCATACGAATGAAGATTAAAGATGAAAGAAAACATTTGTGCAACATTGAAAGGGTTTCCCGGAGGATGGTGGGCACATGCGGGTCTAAAGCACTGCATGACCGGAACAGATGTTTACAGTGTAAGTAACACTTTCTGTCTGTGGGACACATGTAGATACAAATGCTGTGCAGCGACTGTAAAGCAGTCCTCCCTAAAGCGGTGGCTGGCCCAAGGATGTCGCAAAAGATTAAAAAAGTGTAAGGAGGGCAGTCCGAGCAACACTAGATTTTTGGTTAGCTAAGATATCCACACAGTAATGTTTGGTAAAAGTGTTTGGAGAAGATCATGTAGCTGCTTTGTGTATGTCAGCTATAGGAAATTTACCCAAGAAAGCAACAGAGGCACCTTTCGTGCGGGTTGAGTGCGGTCTGGGCGGTGTAGGCAAAGCCCATTTAGATTTGGTATAACATGTCTAAATGCATATGACCAACCAACGTGTTAGACCTTCTTTAGAGACAGCAAACCCTTTGTGTGGTTTGGAAAAAGAGACAACAAGCTGCAGTGTCTTAAGGAAGGCTTTTGTTCAGTCAATGTAATACATAAGGGCTCTTTTGACATTTAATGTGTGAAGATCTTGTTCTGCTAATGACTGTGGATGTGGGCAGGTTACCTCCTCTTAAAAAAAGCAACTCTGACCAGTCTGATCCTAACAACTACCGACCCCATCTCCAGCATCCCAATGCCAATCTGGCTTCAGACTTGGTCATAGTTCTGGAACTGCCCTGGTCCACATTGCCAATGACGCTCTACATCTACTTGATCAGAACAAATCCTTATTACTAATCCTACTTGATCTATCAGCTGCGTTAGACATGGTCAAACATGAGATTCTCATGAAACTTTTAGAATTCAGGATAGGTCTCTTAGGCACTGTGTAAAATGGTTCTCCTCCTTCCAACAGAATAAATCTCAGACAGTCATGATCAACCATTCCCTATCTGACCAAATACCAGTCACAAATGGCGTACCCTAAGGCTCAACTCTTTCCTCCACTCTGTGCAACCTGTACATGGAACCCTTGACCGAAATTATCAAACTCTCTAGCATCTCCTACCAGATGTATGCTGATGATACGCAACCTTACATGAAAACTGCCTTACCCGAAGACATCAGCATCCTCAATAACTCTTTGACAAAAATACATCTTTGGCTGACCCGTAACCACCTCAAAGGTAAAGCACTCAAAATCAAACTCCCCTTAATCTCTCCACCCAATTCCATTTCAAACGTTAAAGAATAGCTCCCACATCTTAACCACCTTGAACTGTACCCCACATATCATCGAATCAGCAAAATACCTAGGAATATTCAGAATCTGAATAATAGACATTTGTAAAACATAAAAAACAAAGACCATACACAAAACAAATGTTAGAATAACAACTCTTAAGAAATGCTGCATTCTAAATGTATAAATCATATGACAGGAAAATGTGAAATTGTGGTTTACAGTGTGCTTTTGAATACCATGGATTACATTAGTTGTGTGAAGGCAATGCCCGAGAAAAAAGAATGCAGAATTAGGTCTAAAACATAGAATGAGGACATCCATGCCTCTATGGCTTCAGCACAAAATTAGAGCATATCCAGGTTGTGAACTTATACTTTACTGAAATCAGAATGTCAGATACCTTCAAAAACTGAAAGTCCTGAAAATAAATCCGAGGCTATGTTCGTGGAATGGTAATACCTCCAAGAATATGTTGGCAACCTTCCTCTATTCTTGCCCCCCCCACCCCAAAAAGTCTAAAGTTAGATTCCTCACCATCCACCTTGACGTGCTGCTCCCTCGTACATCTCCAGCTCACCACTTATCAATGTATCCCTGTCAGGGGCATGTTAGATTTCTATCAGTCTCATATCATTGTATGGGCTCAGGAGTGAGGAAATATGAATTTTTATGGTCAATTGTGTCCCCTATCTTAGACCCCAAAGGCTCCATGTACATGCTACAAGTACATGTATGTTCCCTTCACTTCAAGCTATGAAGATGCAAATACAATTGTGTCCAACGTTAATATGTACTCTTTCATATCTGCCATGAATGGGTCGAATATTCCATTCCTAAATATGATTGGCCACCGACTTTATATGGTTCACTTTTCACGTTTTACAGTTCAGGCGAGTAGGCCCTGACTTCTGCCATCAAGCCTTTTCCTGCTTCTGCCTCTGAAATGCTCCAGCCTGGACCTGCATCTGTATCCATGAACTTTGTCCTACTCCCTGCGCGGCTAACGGTGCCTGACGCGGCCTGTTGCCTGCCAAAAACTGTATTCAGCCTTCAAGTTATCTGCTCCGCTCCTCATTCAATGCATTCCTGTCTAGAAGTTTTAGGTAAACATCCCTCTAGCTACCGAGCAAAGGGCCCGGCCTCGCTGTCTTTATGCAAGTAATTCATAGCCCCTGTTACTATGGAAGATTCCTGCCCCCTCGCATCTCATGTAGACACATAGACGCTTGTACACGCACTAACAGTCAGTATAGAATAGGATCTGTCCGAGAAGACCTTTCCTTCCAGATAATATAGTTCCTTAAACACAAGATATTAGATATGATTTAGGACTAGGTTGTCCTGACACCCCAGACTTCTGTCTCCACATGTAGGGCTAAATGTCAAGTTCCCTTCACCCTCTAGTTGCACGTCAATCACACGTCATGCGGCTGCGCGCGCATCTCTGCCAAATATTTCTGCTGACACTGCAGGATTCTCTTATGGATCCACCCACTTGTGACATCATTTTTAATGACGTTTCTAGCATACGCCTATTATTACGCCTATTTTCATTACGTATGTGTATTCTTATCTGTATTATCAGCTGTTACGCCTCCTGCATCTGTCTTAATGCAATGCTTTTCATATATATATTGTTACTTGTCAATAATGTATCGCTGATCCCTTCCTGAACCTTCGTGGTGATGGAATATGACTGCCTGGTTCGAACCATAATTCCTTTGTAAGGAATAAAGTCCTTTTCAGAACCTCTAATACCACGGATTCTGCCTCTTATTTTGACTGAGTTATTCTTACTAGACTTTACCGCATAAAAAATAGTACAGGTAATTTAAATATTTACCACATAAATTGGCGCCCGAATAGGGACACTTTCTCATCTCACGCGCCGGAGGTGCGTTGCAGGCCCGGTCCCCTGCCACAGCTGAACGGACAAAAACGCGTACCCGCAGGATTTACTGTATCTCCCTCCGGCCAAGCGGGGGTGACTGAGGCTGCGATCAACACCCAGACGAGGCGGTGAGAAGTGCGAAGTATCCCGACCAGAGCCTAGCTGAGAGAGCAAGATCCGAGGTATACAGAGGCCCACCAGGTTCCGAAGTTCCGAGTCGAGTCGAGTCCAGTCCGGTCCAGTTCAGTTCAGTTCCGAGGCCTTCCGTTCCGTGCTACCCGGTGAGTACCGTTGCCGGGGAGGCATTTAGACGTGCACATTAATTTGTGCCGGTCATGACGGGTTTGGGTACACAAATCCGGTCTGCACTGTTTTAGCAGTGTATCTGTACTGTTTAGCAGTATATCTAGTATGTTCATGTATATAATTCAGTATTATATCTAGTATTAGTATTATGTCAGTAACTAGTTTTCTTCTAATTATCATTGTTCGTTAAATATTAAATGTTAAATGTTAAATGTTTTACTGTGTTTAAAAATTGTGGTATGAATGAGTGTTCATTATTGTGTTTATCGTATTAATTGTGTTCAAGTCCAGTTCAAGTAAAAATCAAGTAGCAAGGTTTGAAGATGCCGTTCTTTTCAAAATTAAGACAAATCAAAACTAGAAAAGGAGTACTCGAAGAAGCTGTTCCCATTCCGCCTAGGGACACTCCAGGGTACTTTATGTATCATAAACATGGCCTAGATGCCGTATTATATCTTGACTTATGGGTGGACTACACCAAGGATCTAGCAGAAAGTCAGAGGTGGCCCGCAGCTGGGACATGGGATGCAGATTGCATCATGAGAGTAGAAGAAGAATTATGGAAAAAGAAAGCCAGACAGTCACAGAAAGATGCCATTGAACTATGGCGTAAAGAATCGCATAGGCGCACAGAGAAAGCGCTCAGACAGGAAGAGAAAAGTAGGGAGAACTCAAATAAAGCCCGAGATAACGTATTAGTTGAGGAAGGTATCCGAGTAAAAACAGAACAAGTAGACAGACAACGGAACACTCTTATGAATGGTATGTATCCTCTTTTGGCCGAAGGTTTACCTAAGGCCACCCCGGAAATACCGAAAGATTTGCCACCCCCATTACTTCCGATTAAAGCACATCCCAAGACCGCAAAAGATATTTTCCTTTCCTCCTATTTAGACGATGTAGCTCCCGAATATGTTAATGACCCACCACACACGCCACCTGTCGATGGTGCTCAACCCCGAGATCATCCGCCCCCACCTCCGCAACAACAAACTCCTCCGCACAATCCAACAGGTCCATCTGTTTCCACCGCTTTTCCTGCATCCACAGTTTCTACCTTACATCCCACAAATCCTTTCGTGCCTAGCACCTCAGAAGGTGCGACAGGAGGTGCGACAGCAATTTTTGCCACGCCACCGTCACGAAGTAAATCGTCTCTTAGAGATTTAGCAAACCAACGTACACCCCAAATAGCAACGTCCGACATGTTTAAGGAACATCTTGTGGATTGTAGATATGATCCAGTGCCCGGTAAAAATGACAGAATGCTGTTATCACTACGTATACGACGAGCTTCATTATATTTAACAACACTACCAGGAATGGTTAATCATCTAGACAATATATATCGCTTTGTCCAAACAGGGCAAGGCCCTGAAAGTATTGACGAAGCCATGGATTATCAGAAAGTGGATATACAGAGATTACTGTTACGCTTCTTCATAAACTGCTTGATCAGAGACAGAGATAGGCCTGGGGTAGATCAGGATGAAATGCAAGTACTTACCAGATGGGGTCAGAATACATCAGAGGGAAAACATGATAAACAGACGTGTATAGTAGCTATGTGCCGAAAGATCCGCAAAGAAGTAGAACGAATACATAAAGCCAGATTGGAGGCAGACAAAACTGAATCAGAGGGAGAGGAGGAGGAAGAATCAGAAATGCCCCCAGGACAATTAGAAACGATAACTTATGTAGGTAGGGGAAGACCTTGTAACAATACCAGATACTTTACTGATCCGATACGTCCGATACGTCCAGAATGTAATAGACATTTTCAAGCCCCTATGCTAAATACGAAGTCCCCTGAACACTTATTCCAGGCTGCTGATAAATTACTCCGAGACCGAAGGGGGTATCACATGCTCGATTCTATGGATGAACAAGAATTAGCCAGGTCAGCAGTACAATGGGCTGACAGTTCTGAAAAATACAGTGATGATGCGCTAGCACACACGTTTTTGAATCTTACCCCAGACGAACAGCGTTTAGCTGGTATATACATGATACAACACCTCCTTATATTATATAGAAGCCAACACTCCGATCCTGGTCCCCTACCTGATATACTGATAGAATTACTCACGAACAAATGGAGAGGTTCAGGTACTGATTTAATTAAAGAAATTCTAGAATATCGACACCAGTACATTGTCTTCGTATGCCCAGAACATGTTTCAGTTCCCCCCAAAGAAAGAAAAACGTATCACATAGACAGACAGAATCCCTTACGCGAAGTGCACCCAGTCAGAGGTGATGACAATACTTTTAAACGCGTGTTTGTGTACACGCCCATAACTAAAATTGAATTATTAGAAATGAAGAAAGTAGTACCTAGCCATGACAAAGACCCAGCAGGTTTCCACCGTGAGATAAAAGACATGCTACTCATGGGAGAGTATACATACCCAGACATTATGAAAATATTAAAAGTCTCATTACCTGCCGGTATTTACGAGAAACTCAAAGAAAAGGAATGGGAGGTGGGAGACCAAAAGATAGATTGGACAGCATTAGAAAACGAAGAAAAGGTCCGAGCTGCAGGTTCAGGGCTTGGGGAAAAGACTACAGCATTACCAGGATTATTAGTGCAGGTACTACCACGTTTATTAACTACGAAAAAGGAAGACTGGGGTGCAATTTCAGCCTGTAAACAAAAACAAGATGAAGACACTAGTGATTTCTATTCCCGATTTGAAAAATGTTTTGGTATTAATAGTGGCATAAAAGCAAGTAGTGAGTCGTATCCACATCTGTTTGTGACAAAATTAGTTGAAAATTCCTTGCCCCAAGTTAAGAGTAGAGTACTGAAATTCGAGAGCACTTGGCAAGGTAACACACCGTCTCAGATGTTACAAATGTTACAATATCATCACAACAGAATTAGGGAAGAACAAGAACATGAACAAAGACGTATGAAAGACACAAAAATGAAAATGCTTGTTGCCCAGTCAGTTCCAGCTGACGGTCATAAAAAGGGTACGACACAGTCCAATGATTCAGCGGGTCCCGTTAGAGGGACATGCAACTATTGTAAACAGCCAGGTCATTATATACACGATTGCGCAGTTCTAAAACACAATATCTCTACGGGTATAACGAAAGAGAGACCACGTCCGCCTAGACAGGATCAGATCCAACAACAAGTACCTCAGAATATACAGCCTATGCCAGCTGTACAACAGACCGCACCCCAACAACAACAACAACAACAACAGCCACAGCCTATTGCTGCAACACAAAACACGACACAACAGATGTACCAGTATGCACAAAATGATTACCCAGAGTATCAGCGCTACACATGAAATAGCCTAGAGAGGGAAGTTGGCCTACCCCTTATTGAGGTTCCCGTAGATCAAGAGGGTCCTTACGTACAGAGTCAAGTATTAGGAAAAGACAGAAAGTTTCTACTCGATACAGGGGCAAGCAGAACCACTATCAGTCACAGCGAAGTCCCAGGGGCACCCCTCTCAGGCTCACAAAATATTTCCCTTGGTTTTTCAGGAAAGCCTACTATTAACGAAGTATCGCAACCACTTGCATTCACAGTTGGTCCATTGACACGGACTACAGATCTATTGCTTACAAAATCATGTCCAGAAAACTTGTTAGGTATAAAAACATTGAAAGCTCTAGGAGCTATAATATGTTGTTCTCCGGAAGGAGTACGATTATTTTTACGTGACTTTAAGGGTCACTACGTGTCTAGAGACATGGATCACCGGTTACAGAATCTACCTGCACATTTATGGGCGCAAGGCCCCACTGATGTAGGTTGTATGCACATTACACCATATCGAGTCACACTCAAAACAGGAGTGGTACTACCACGAATGCGCCAATACAAGTTACCGCCAGATGCTGTAGTGGCTTTACTGCAAATCATTGACGAGATCATTGCACAAGGAGTGGTTGTAGAAACCGACTCCAATATATGTAATTCTGCGATAATTCCGATTCTTAAACGAACTGATCCAAAAGCACCCCCAGTATATCGATTAGTTATTGATCTGCGAGAATTAAACAAATGCATTGTGCTACAATACCCCGTGGTCCCAGATATCTCTTCATTATTAACAGCCATAGATTCAGAAGCAATGTTCTTTACTGTAATTGACCTCAAGAACGCCTTCTTTAGCGTCCCAATCGATCCGGAAAGCCAATATTTGTTCGGATTCAGTTTAAATGGACGAAGTTTTAAATTCACACGCGCACCTCAAGGATTCACAGAAAGCCCCAGCATCTATAGCCAAGCACTGAAAAGAGAACTTGACAGTATCCACATGCCAGTTAACACTGCCCTGCTTCAATATGTCGATGATCTGCTGATCACCGCCCGAAGCGAACCTGAATGTGAAAAAGCTTCACTGACGGTTTTACATTTCTTAGCTGACAAGGGGCACAAAGTGTCCCCTTCGAAGTTGCAATTCTGTGTCCAGCAAGTTGTGTACCTTGGGCACTTGCTGTCCAAGGGGGGAAGACAGCTTACACCCGACCGCATCCAGTTAATTGTTAACATGCCGCCACCCAAGACACAAAAGGAGGTGCGGGCATTCATAGGCCTCACGTCGTACTGTAGGCAGTGGATCCCTCAATATGCATTTCTAGCAAAACCACTCATTCAGTTGACAACACAGGAGGCAGCGACATCAACTGTCCTCCCTTGGACTCAGGAACATACGCAAGCTTTTGAAAGCTTAAAGAAAGCTTTATGCCAAGCACCTGTTTTAGCGACACCATGTTACAGTAAGCCTTTTACACTCTTTGTCACAGAACGTGAAGGTACTGCTTTGTCAGTACTCACGCAGGAACAAGCAGGATCACACAAGCCATGCGCTTACTTTTCTAGCACATTAGATCCCGTAGCTCAGGCTCTTCCTGCGTGTCTGAAATCAGTCGCAGCAACAGCTTTAGCAATCAGACAAAGCGATGCCATAGTGTTAGGACATCAATTGACAGTACAAGTACCACACGCAGTAGAGGTTCTCTTGAACCGGACCCAAACACAACACTTGACTATAGCAAGACTGACGGGTTATGAATTGACATTGTTCCAGCCACACATAGAAATCAGACGTTGTAGTACATTAAATCCTGCCACACTTTTGCCATTAAATGGAACAGACCCATTGGCACATGATTGTATTGAAGTTATTACTATTACGACGAAACCCAGACAAGACCTGACAGATATTCCACTATCAGATCCAGACCTGACATTATATGTAGATGGTTCATGCATGAGAACAAATACAGGAGAATTAGTGGCCGCTTATGCAGTCACAACAGACACTGAAGTTATTGAAACAAATTGTATCGATACCTTATCAGCTCAAGCAGCAGAGCTCATCGCTCTGACACAAGCCTGTATTCAAGCCAAAAATAAGAAAGTCAACATATACACAGATTCACGTTATGCATTCGGAGTCGTCCATGACTTCGGCGTGCTTTGGCGAGAGAGAGGTTACTTAACTTCTCACGGTGCCCACATCCAGCACGGTCCCTTTATTCAAGCTCTGTTAGATGCAATACATCTGCCGACTGCAATATCGATTATGAAGTGTAAAGCCCATACAAAAGTGACTGACATTATTTCTCAGGGTAACGACCTAGCTGACAGAACAGCTAAACAAACTGCTCAGAATCAGACTCATACAACTGACACGACAAAAACAATAGTTCCGACACCAACACACTGCATGACAGTTAAGGATCCCGCCCTTGATGTAAGTGATATACAGACACATGCCACACCAGAAGAAATAAAGAGATGGACTGAATTAGGAGGGATCCAAACGGATCAAGGATGGATGACGAAGGGAAAATCTATATGGTTTCTCCCCGACTCAATGGTTCAAGTCATCATTAACACAATACATAGTCCAGCGCACCTAGGAGAGAAAGCTATGCTAGACAGTATTCAACACATTTGGTTCAATAAACACTTGCGAGCAGCAGCTAAACAGAAAGTACGCACCTGCATGATTTGTTGTCAGTTCAATCCAGGAAAAGGCGTACCTGTAGAACAGGGTGGATTCCAACCCCCCGATCACCCTTTTGAAGTCCTCCAGATGGATTATATCCAGATGGAACGATGTCGAGGATTCAAATATGTCCTTGTAGTTGTATGCGCTCTTTCCCGGTGGACAGAGGCGTATCCCGTCTCAGATTACACTGCCCCGACTACTGCCAAACAGTTAGTTCGAGAATTCTTCCCACGGTATGGTTTGCCCCGTATCGTGTACTCAGATAATGGCCAGCCGTTCTCATCCGAGTTAATGAAGCACATTTCACTCTTGTTAGGCTACCAATGGAAATTCCACTGTGTCCGACATCCCGAGGCAGCAGGTCTCGTGGAGCGACATAATCAAACTCTGAAAATTAGACTGTCCAAAGTATGTAGAGAAAAAGGTGTCGACTGGATAGTAGCTTTACCAGTTGCGCTCTTTTACATGAGAATGGTAGCACACTCTCGAACAGGGCTATCCCCGTATGAGGTGATCTTCGGTAGACCACCAAATATGTGGGGGACGCCTATACCTCGTAAAATCACTGATGTTGATTGTAATATGTTGACAGATTACCTGGCTTCCTTGATGTCTGCACTACAATCTTGTCGTTCACAGGTAGCCGCAGCTTTTCCCGATAACACTGAGGTGAAGCCCCATGACGTGGTTCCGGGAGACCTTGTACTTGTAAGGAACTTCGACAGAAGGAGTCCGTTGGAGCCTCGCTGGCAACAACCGAAACTCGTTTTACTGACCACGAGGACAGCCGTGAAGATAGAGGGCCGCAAAGGGTGGTTGCACTCGAGTCATATCAAGAAATTTCATGGACTACCATCGGATTTAAACGTCCAGCCCTGCATTCCCTCACCGACTGACTCAAAACTCCCCCTGGTTGATAAGCCAGAAACAGAGAATTATAAACTGAAACTAAGGTCTAGCAAGTCAGACAATTTGATTGTTTAAGTCCTCTCCAAGGTGAATCGGTTGAATTTGTCTCTGACATGTATCCTCTAGACCGAAATAGAGAGAGAAATAGACAGAAACAGCTCAAGAAACATGCGTACTGTAAATCACTTCGTAGTCACTGCATAGTGACAATATTAATTATGTTTTTTCTAAGTCTTCTGATTATTACTGTCAGTATATTTTTACACATGTATTACCCTATTTCCAAGCATGCTTTCAATGCTACTGCCGAACATTCTTTTAGCGAATTACCTCCGCATGAGTTGTCCTATAGATTTGCGCTGCGCAACAACACATTCATTAGTATGTTACATCATTCCCATCAGACCAGCAATGCTACAAATTGTTGGATATGTGGCCGACTCCCTCCCTATCAGAAATACAAAGGAGTTCTGCCCCTCTTTCCGTATCCATTCACACACAATGGCTCCTGTGGAGCATGGTTTAGTTTGATTAATTCCCTAGATTCAAATTCAGTAGTTTATCAAGACAACTGGGTATAGGGAAACCTGAACCTAGTTTTACTTAAAGTCTGCTATCCTAACAAGGAGGGACTTCCCAAAAGAACAGGGACTGATCTAGAAAATGAAGTATATGGATTAGGTAACTTTACACTTAACCTCATGATCCTGAATGTTGAATCCGAAGCTACACCAATCTTGCCCGCCATGTCAGTATTTCCAGTTAGAGGCGAATTATGTGTAAGAAAGAATGGTTCAATACACATGGGCCATAGTAAATGTACCACTGTAATAGAATTCAGTGATAAAGGCAAGTCTACATTTAGAGCTTCCCGTCACTCTTACTTCATCTGTGGTCACACCGCATACATGCGCCTACCCCTAGATTGGGATGGTACCTGTTACATTGCATTCCTTCTGCCACCTGTTTTCCTAGCCCCGCCTGATTATCATAGGAATACCCATTTAGTACCCAATAGACAGCAGAGAGATCTCCCGATTGTCGACTACACTGAAACAGCATGGGAGCAATATACAGATTTCAATAAAGGTTTCTTTCCCTATATAGGTACAGTCACTAACAGTAAGCTGATACGTAGATTAACTAGAACCCTTGAAGCAGTAGTGAATGAAACTACTTCCGCCTTAGGCAACTTAACAGAGGAGCAGTCTGCGATGCGGATTGTTGTTCTTCAAAATCGTCTTGTCCTTGACGTCATTCTGGCCGATAGGGGCGGAGCTTGTAGGGTCATCGGATCAAGTTGCTGTGTTTTCATACCAGAAAACGCGCCGTCAGTGTATAAAGCCATAACTCGACTTCATAAAATCGTAAGCCAGATACATCAGAATCCAGGCACCTGGACTTGGTCCGGTTGGTTCTGGAGCATATTGTCAACCTGGGGATGGAGGATCCTATCCTTCCTAGGTATTGGTTTTCTCATACTATTCAGTTGCTGCTTGTGTCTACAATGTGGGCCAGCGATTTGTGGTCTGTGTGCCACATCGTGTATCCCGCCTTCAAATTTTCATTCAAGATCCCGGAAGAAGAAGGAAGAACAAATGATGCTATATGAACAGATTGATGGATTGATGAAGATGGATATTTCATGAGGGTCCGTAGGGGACAAGGAGGGAATGAGGAAATATGAATTTTTATGGTCAATTGTGTCCCCTATCTTAGACCCCAAAGGCTACATGCTACAAGTACATGTATGTTCCCTTCACTTCAAGCTATGAAGACGCAAATACAATTGTGTCCAACGTTAATATGTACTCTTTCATATCTGCCATGAATGGGTCGAATATTCCATTCCTAAATATGATTGGCCACCGACTTTATATGGTTCACTTTTCACGTTTTACAGTTCAGGCGAGTAGGCCCTGAATTCTGCCATCAAGCCTTTTCCTGCTTCTGCCTCTGAAATGCTCCAGCCTGGACCTGCATCTGTATCCATGAACTTTGTCCTACTCCCTGCGCGGCTAACGGTGCCTGACGCGGCCTGTTGCCTGCCAAAAACTGTATTCAGCCTTCAAGTTATCTGCTCCGCTCCTCATTCAATGCATTCCTGTCTAGAAGTTTTAGGTAAACATCCCTCTAGCTACCGAGCAAAGGGCCCGGCCTCGCTGTCTTTATGCAAGTAATTCATAGCCCCTGTTACTATGGAAGATTCCTGCCCCCTCGCATCTCATGTAGACACATAGACGCTTGTACACGCACTAACAGTCAGTATAGAATAGGATCTGTCCGAGAAGACCTTTCCTTCCAGATAATATAGTTCCTTAAACACAAGATATTAGATATGATTTAGGACTAGGTTGTCCTGACACCCCAGACTTCTGTCTCCACATGTAGGGCTAAATGTCAAGTTCCCTTCACCCTCTAGTTGCACGTCAATCACACGTCATGCGGCTGCGCGCGCATCTCTGCCAAATATTTCTGCTGACACTGCAGGATTCTCTTATGGATCCACCCACTTGTGACATCATTTTTAATGACGTTTCTAGCATACGCCTATTATTACGCCTATTTTCATTACGTATGTGTATTCTTATCTGTATTATCAGCTGTTACGCCTCCTGCATCTGTCTTAATGCAATGCTTTTCATATATATATTGTTACTTGTCAATAATGTATCGCTGATCCCTTCCTGAACCTTCGTGGTGATGGAATATGACTGCCTGGTTCGAACCATAATTCCTTTGTAAGGAATAAAGTCCTTTTCAGAACCTCTAATACCACGGATTCTGCCTCTTATTTTGACTGAGTTATTCTTACTAGACTTTACCGCATAAAAAAATAGTACAGGTAATTTAAATATTTACCACAGGAGGAATCTGAGATGAAGGCACATACATCCTGTTCTCTGTGGTAGTAAAGTGTATCAAATGTGGACGAGAGAATCTCTTTTCCTGTTAACAGATTTGATCGTCACTCTTTCGTCTAAGGGGGTTCCAAAGAAGTCCAAAATGAGGAAAGAACTAACTGGTCAAAGAAATATCGAATGAATTGTCTTGGGAGTCTACCAAGAAAGCAACCCCGCCCTCCCCCAAGCAGCATCTTACACTGCTAGCAGAACCAGACATGATCACTTATGTTACTGATGTGCAAATCAGCCATCAGCATAGTACCTGGTGCTAAGCAGCACAAGAATATCTGGAAGCTTTCCAGTGTAATTACATATTTGCACCTCAAAGTGGTGATCTTTTAGAGAACACATGCCCACATCTCCTTTTAACTCAGTGACCATTTTCTTGGTCCGAATGGTCTGTCCAGAAAAAAAAACAATCAATGGGATCTGTGGTTTGCAAAAAGGTTTTTAATTACCTTCTGCTTGCCAGTTTTGAAGCACTTAACTACCATAGAGCATGAAAAGGACTTGCACATAATGCACCAACGTTTGTACATCCTTTCATAATGCCAATCGCATATGCTACATATATTGATAGAGTGGGTGTGCCCAATCCAAGAAAGGTAGTGTTACTGGTGTTCTAGTACCTTTGCCCATAAACATCTGTATTTCTTAAAAGTAGTCTTCTGCAGCAGAACAGGATCTTCTGACTTAATCTTAAGGGTAAGAAGCAAATACTGTGTTAGCTATACAGCTAAGAGTAGCTGTTCTGCACAACATCTACATGCTAAATTGGAAAGCTTTGGCTAGATTGAGGGAATATGACCAGGAGTTTATAGGTTAATAGAGGCATTGTAATTCTGTCATTCACACATTTGGCCTCCCAAAGTCGTTTTGGCTTTTATTGTGTGAAAGTAATAGTCTGCTCACATGGCACAGAACATACCATCCAAGTTTTAAAGACGTTTTACTGCAGATATACAAGCATGTATTACAAAGGTTTAACAAAAAGGGGCTATTTGATAAGAAAAATAAAACAAGTAAGCAGTCATATCACAAACCTTATGGCTGAAGAAAACAACTGCAGTCTTTGAAGATTATGTATTGTACTGTGTTCTTAAAAACGATAAATGAAATTAAAAGCATTTAAGGTTCTAAACAATCATGATAAATATCCACAAAACAGTAGCTAATAGTGCAATGATAGGGACATGGAAAATTGATTTTTCCTTCACCTCAACGTTCTGTGGTGGAACAGGGAAACTAAGGGATATTATCATTGAATTCTGCAAAGCGTATTAATGTAGTAACAGCTATACAGGAACACTTATCTGCAATAGACCTCAAAGGTCCTCCTGTAACATTGTGAAAGGTAAAGCCAGTTTACAACTTGATACTAACCTCACGTCCATCCCTTTCTAAACCAGATTTAGTGGTAGTTCGGTGCACCTCAGCTGCATGGCCAAATCCTTCTGGGTCATACTGCTTAATGGTCTCAAGAGAGCGGCAGTTCTGAGAATCTGGAAGCTTATCTGGCTGGACGCTCGCCTGGGGCGGTCTCTGTGAGCGAGTCACAAATTCTGTGCCCTGGTATTGTTGCATACTGCTCCCTGGTGGTCTGTAAAGTGCTGCGGAGGGCCGGGAAGAGCCATACACTGGGGACGTAGTGGGTTTCTTTTGAGGCAGGACTGGATTCTCAGGCAGGACTGGATTCTCAGGCACATAGTTGAGGTCCTCATCAATGAGGTCATCTGCATTGGGCTGGATGTCTATGATTGCCTCAGATGGTGCCAAGTCTCTCATGGGCTTCACGGCAGATGTAAGGCGAGATGCAGAACAATCTTCTGAATGTTGCCTGCTTAGAGAAATAGAAAGTAACTTTTACAATACACTTTATCATGATAGGAATACACTTTTTTTTTATTACGATAAGACACATCATGTAAAGGTTGAGCAGATAATGACTTGGTGTCGAAAGATGCTGGTGTCCCAGACTGAGTGGACATCAACAGAAAAAAATTATCCACCAAGATTGAGGTGGCACAAAACAACACAAAAGTGACCCAGGAGGACATACCATTAAAAACTTGACAAAGCGCCTCCTAGACAAATATAAGCACACATCTCTTCTGCCGTTTAGAACAGTGAGTTACTGTGTTGTGACCAAAAACTGAACATAGGTATTCATTATATATTGACATAACTTGCAGAACTCAAAAGGGAATCCTTTATTTGTCAAACAAATGAGTTAGTGGTGGAACTTGAAATACTGAAGTGGCATTTTGTCTCTAAACAAACATTGAAGTATGGGTTAGCAGCATTTCCTGACACATTCACATACATTTTTAGATCCCATAAACACCATTTTGAAACCAGTAAGCAACCTTACAATAAATACATAAATAAAAAAGTACTTTAAATAGCACACTAGGGAGGGGGCACGGCTACACAGAGGGCATTGACATTTCAATTGCCAATGATCTCTTTCCATGTGGCCAACAGTCAGGATTAGATGCTTTTTGGCACATTTTAATCAATTAAGTCAGTTTTTAAGTTGGGCACATTACCTGTTCTGTATCAGGGAAGTTATGTGAATCAGTATGCTGCATTAAGTTGTGTGGCATACAACTAATGGCAAAGAAATTTCGTTCTTTTGTTAAAACAGACCATTATTCTAGAAAGCAAATAGATTGCTTATGAGGTAACACCACTTCAAGAACAATTACATACACTAAATGTGCATTAAATATTGTTCCCAATGCTAATGCCCTCTGCCTTTGCAATACAGAAGCAATCACTGAAAACTTTTGTATAGTGCTTAAAACCAAAAGGATAGCAACAGAGTGCTATAAAAAGAGCTTTAGCAAGCTACGGTATCCAAAAAAAGGCATATTTATATTTTGTGCATACAAGAACTCTTAAGCTCATTACAAAGGATGGCAAACTACACCTCCTGAAAAGTTATAGCCTGTCTCATCACACTGAGGGGGCCTAAATGCTGAAATATATGTCATATCATGCCATGACAAAAAAAGCTCAAAAATGCATCAATTCAGTAGATTCCAAAGTGTGAAATTGCATTCACTGGACCTGACTCATGAGGGAAGTCTGCATTAGGACATCTGCAGAGTAAAGAAATTAAACAAGACTGCACAAAATTTGACATAAAATAACTGAAAACAGGATTTTTAATGCACTGATGTGACGCCATAAACTGACCTTAAGGTGACAACACACTGAACACTGCTTTTGTGAATTACCTTTTAAAAGGAAGCAGCATTAAGTACCGTGGTATCACACTAAGAGCTGCCATGTCTGCAATGACCTGCCACTGGGAGTTGTATTAACTGCAATGACATCTAAGGGAGAGCTTATCTAGGTGCATACACTCTTAGAACCTACATGTACTCTTGCTGAATCTCGTTTAGCACCATGACATCACATTGGGAGCTGCATTTACTGCAGTTACATTACACTGTGAACTGTTCTTGCGGCAGTGACATTTCACTGGGAGCTCTTGTTAATGCAGGGAATCCCCACATGGAGCTGCTCTTCCTAGAGGGACATCCCACCAGTATTCACTCACTGCTTTGACATTCCAGAGTCAACTGCTCTTACTGTTATGACAGCGCACTCAGAGCTACTCCTACAAGTGACAATGCACTCCAACATGCTCTTAACGAAGTGGCATCACATTGGAGACTGTTTTTACTGCAGTGACATCACACTAGAAGTTGATTTTACTGCAAGCTGCTCTTACTATACTGCTATCACAGTGATATCAGACTGTCAGCTGTTCGCAGTGGCATTGCACTGGAAACTGCTATTATTGAAGGGAAAAGCCAGTGGGGGCTGCTCTTACAGTATTTGTTTTTACTGAAATGACTATCACTGGTAGAAGCTTTTACTGTTGACATTCTACAGAGTGCTGCTCTTTTTGGAGTGAAAACAGACTGAAAGCTGCTTTGTGTTGCAATGAGATCGAGAAAATCTATTTTCTGCACTTTCTTCAAAAACACGAGCAGAGAGGACTGCAGCCTCATCAAAAGAACGGTGATGGATCAAACCCAGATCTGTCGAATGGGTGTGAGTGTTTGATTGGTTCTGATGCTCCGTCCATCACCACCCCCTTTTGTACCGCTTTGTTCGCCATATGTTGGCAGGGTATGCTCAGACGTGAGTCCCTTGCTCATTTTGCCACTGGATTCAAGCAAGCCTGGCTGAAGACGGCTGAAATGCCAGAAACCGGTCCTAGGAAGCTTGTTTCCGGTCCAGGGAAGGCATGGCTTGGCAGTTCGAGCTGGACTGTTCCCATGAGGCACAGGGTCAGACTGATTTGCATATGGCCATGTCTGAACTGGGGTGGCAGAGTGGGCTAAAGAACGGTGATGGATCAAACCCAGATCTGTTGACTGGGTGTGAGTGTTTGATTGGTTCTGATGCTCCGTCCATCACCACCCCCTTTTGTACCGCTTAATCAAAAGTTAAGCATTTCTGGGGGCGTGACTTGCAGCCGCGGAAGATGGCCGCTCGCTGCTAGTGCTCTGCTAGCGGTCAGCATTTGAACCTGACATCCGACATTATCTGGGGGGGATCAGTGCCCATTTGCGAAGCTCTGCTGTGGTGAAACACGGTGGCAGGCTGAGGGTGATTGTGGCGGCCGCCATCATGCAACTGTGCCCGTAAAATCAGGAGCGGCACAACTCTCCCTGTGTTGTCCAAAATGGCGCCCTGACACTGCGGCGGTTGCGGCCTGAGACCGGAGGCCATAGAAGGAGGCTCGGGCACGCATCTGAAATCCCATCCCAACGCGGGCTGCCAAACCTATCCAGCAGGGGGACAAAGGGCCTGTCACACGCGAGGACTGCTTGCCAGGGAGAGCGGAGCGTGGGCCTCCAAGGAGTGGAGACGAGCGCTGGCCTTGGCACTTGAGAAGGCCTGAAACTCAACCAGGGAGTGGGCTGTGAACTGAGGAGCGAGGGCCAGGTGCCCTCTGTACAGTAAGCCGCAGACTGCAATGAACGCCGCTGGAGAGGGCTTGTGGTGGGGTGAAGTCGAGCCCTGGGGGGGCTTTCTGTGCCTGACTGCCCTGTTTACACTGCTTTTTGTGCCAAGCTTGGACCTGAGGTAGTGGTAGGGAGCCCGGCTTTTCCCCCTATCGCGAAGGGAAATTTGCTAGTCAAGGGGGCCAGTCCCCCTTCCTCACATCTTAGCTGGACCTTGGCAGGGGGGTACTCACCCCGGGACATGGGCCGCGGTAGGCCTCAGGGCCAAGGCCAGACTAACCAGATCAACAGGTACACGGTGGCCATGGGGAAGGACGATGGGGCCCCGGGTGGTAGCCAACAGGAAGATCCCGAAGCCACTGGCCCTGACCCATCCCTGAGGGACATCATGACAGCGATTCGGGAACTCCGGGGAACTCTGGAGCCCAAACTAGACTCAGCGACGGGGAAGGTCAACCTCCTAAGGGCAAACTTTAGGAAAATGTCGGAGAAGGTAGCAGCGGCGGAATCGGGCATCGGGGGCCTACAATCGAAAACCCAAAAACTTGAGGAACAGATTGCGGCCCTTACCAAAAACCAAGCTGATATCTATGCTAGGCTCGAGGATCAGGAGGGGCAGGCCAGGCGTAACAACATTCGCGTGGTGGGGGTTCCAGAAGGAATGGAAGGGCCTGCCGCAGATCCAACTTCTTCTCATTGGAGCGCGCCCACCGTGTGCTCAGGGGTAGGCCCAAGCCCGGGGCCCCCCCACGTACCATCATTGCCTGCATTTAAAAATTTCGCGACCAAGATGCCATCCTGCAGGCAGCACGGACAACAGGAGACCTCCATCTTGAGAACGCCACGATCCGGTTCTTTCCGGACTTCACCTTGCATGTCCAGCGTCAACGTCGGTCCTTTGAAGGGGTGAAGAGAGCAGTCAGGGAACAAGGGGTGAAGTACATGATGCACTTCCCTGCTCGCCTCAAAATCCTGGATGGACCCAAGGCATATTTCTTTGCATCACCTGAGGAGGCCAGCGACTGGTTGGAGGGCTGGCGGACAGTGGGCAGGAAGGGCAAACATCAGAGACCGGATCAGCGACCCAACGGGCAGGACACTGAGAATGCCGAGAGACCCCTACCTGGTAGTCAGGGGCATGAAAAGAGTCATAAAGTGACCTGTCGCAGTGTGGCCATTAGGACTGAACGGTATTTCCTTTTCTTCCGCTCCTTCCCCTTCCTGGTTCTGTGGAGACCATTGATGTTTATAGACGGGGGGGGCGAGGTTTTGGTATGCGGAGCCTCCCACAGCATGGACTTTGGACTTCCTTGTAAATAATCTGGGGCGCTATGGGCCACTAGAGGTGTATTACTTCGATGGGGGGCAGACCTGGGTGGGTGCGAGACCACGGAGCACTGCATCGGTTAGCCCTACTAAAGTTTCAATGGGGGTGGGACATTCGTCAGTTATGTATAATTCTTCTAGCGGACTGCAAGTTCATGTTTCCTCTCATATGTTGTGTGGGGTTAAACTGGGGCAACAGGCACTCTGCATGTTTATATGGTGGGAGGTTGGGGGCCCATCTAGCAGGGAGGCAGGGTGGGGGGTGTTGGTTGGGGGGTGGGGGGGGCTTGTTTCAGGGGTTGGAAAATTTTGCTCTAGACCAGTACAGTCATATAGCGTATTGTATTTTGTCTGACGACACAGTGGGTCCAATCACTCCGCCGATATTGACAACCCTCTCTGACTGCAATGGGTGCCCAAGCTAAGTGTACAATATGGATGTGGAATGTAAACGGGCTGGGTAACAAAATCTAGAGGACCCTAATACTACAATACCTCAGACGACACTCCCCTGATGTGGTCTTCATTCAGGAGACACACCTGTATGGGAATAGATGCAAGGCCCTAGATCGTTTTGGGTATAAGTTAGTTGCCCACTCAGGGTTCACGTCAGGCTCACGGGGGTGGGCATTCTGTTACGCAACACCCTGCCTGCTGTTCGGTTGGGCACATGGTCCGATGATGCGGGCTGTTTGCCGCGGTGAAATGGGAGGATCGCACACTGGTCTTCTGCTCCTGCTATGTCCCACCGGGCCTACACTCATCAGTGCTTCCGCGACTGGGCTCATTCCTGGCAGATCTGCATCAGGGGCTCCTCTTGTTGGGGGGCAACACTAATGTGGTTATGAATGCTGACATAGACCGCTCCGGGGATGGACCCAGCTGCAGGGGGGAATGGGGCCTAGAGGGCTTTGTTACAGCATTAGGCCTTAGTGACCTGTGGCGCACACATCACCCCTCAAATAGACAATACACTTTCTACTCAGCTCGACATGGGACATCTTCCAGACTTGACTATTTTTTCACCCGCACCGACCAGATGGGCACCTTCGCTGACCCCCGCATTATGGCCCGTTGGATCTCCGATCACGCGCTGGCTGGATTCACACTTCTGGGCCCGGTGATTAATAAGGCCTCCTTCCAGAGGATAGACCCGTGGCACCTAAGGGACCAGACTATTGCGGACAAACTCCGAGAGGTATCGCGGTTCTACTTCGAGAAAAACCGGGGCTCTGTAGTCTCCCAGGTAACGCTGCGGGAAGCCTATAAAACGGTGTTGAGAGGGCAGGTCCAGGCACTGATTGGGGCTCAGAAGAAAAAGGAGTTCCTACAGATCAGTCAACTTCAAAAGGACATAGAACAATTGGAGCAGGATGCCAATGTAGCCTCTTCGGCTGATCTCCGCCACAGACTGACACTCAAACAGAGGGAGCTTTGTTCACTAGCTGAGGAGGAGGCATGGGCATATGCGCTGGCCACACAGCGCCGGCTGTATGATGTGGGAGATAAATCCCTCAAGTTGCTAGCGTGGCATGAGCGGTGGGACAGGGAGCGCTCATGGGTGGCGGAGGTGATGGACAGGTCGGGGTCCCCAGTATCCAACAGCATGGAAATAGCGGAGGCGTTCGCGTCTCATTTAGAAAGGATATATTCACCGGTATGCACCAGGACTGAGGGTGACTGCGCTGAGTTCCTGCAAGATTTTGCACTGCCCCAGTTATCCCAGGAACAGAGTGACCGCCTAGACAGACGCGGACCTCACGGGTGAGGAAATTGGGAAGGCCCTTAATTCGCTCCAGTCCGGGAAAGCGTCTGGTCCCAATGGGCTTCTGGTAGAGATTTATAAGAGGCAGGCAAACGTCATTATGCTCCTCCCCTGACTAGCGCGAAGTCACGGTAGTGGTTATTCACAAAGCCGGGAAGTCGACAGATCAATGTTCTTCGTACCGCCCTATTTCACTCATCAATATGGAGGCCAAGGTCCTGGCCAAGGCCCTGGCGGAAAGGCTGCTATCTGTTCTTCCGGACTTAGTGCATGTAGACTAGTCTGGGTTCATGCCCCGTAGGAGCACCCGCCACAACCTGCGTTGTCTCTACGGAGTACTGTACATGACAGAGGATGTTGGGGACGCGCAGACGGCATTGATGTCTTTGGATGCCTCAATGGCGTTCGATAGTATCGAATGGCTGTATTTATATATGGTGCTTCAGAAGTTTGGCTTTGGCCCGACCTTCTGCGGATGGGCGCGGCTCCTCTACGAACAGCCAGTGGCTCAGGTCAGAGCGAATGGTACTATGTCCCTGGTGTTGCCCCTTAAGAGGGGTACCAGACAGGGTTGCCCCCCGTCTCCCCTCCTTTTTGCCGTGGAGCCACTGGCTCATTGGATCAGGAGAGACTGGTCTTTTTGGGGCCTAGCTCTGATGGATGACTGGGAGGAGCGTATTTCCCTCTACGCCGATGATATTGTGCTGTATATGGCGCGGCCATATCACTCGATCGCGCAGTCATTACACCTCTGAGTTATTCGGCAGCTACTCCGGCTACACCATCAATTGGGGGAAGTCAGTGATTTTTCCTTTGTCCGGCACCCCCCACGAGTCCCCACTAGATGGCCAGCCACCGTGGCCACGGACGGGTTCAAGTACTTGGAGGTCTATATCACTCAGGACGTTGTTGAATTCTTCAACAGGAACCTTGAACCTCAGTTGGCTCATCTCGGGGCTGACGTGAGTCATTGGCGGTCTTTACCGCTTGCCCTCATGGGCTGCACAGCATTATTTAAGATGCTCGGCCTGCCGAGGCTGCTTTATATTCTACAAAATACACCGTAGCCTGTCCCCCAGGGTGTATTTGCGCATATCTCTCAGGCAGTGCGGACATTGCTGTGGAACGGTGAGACCCCCAGAATAGCACTCCACAAACTCACTAGAGGGGTATATGACGGGGGCCTGGCGCTCCCCGATGTACGATTATATTACTGGGTCTCACAGCTTCAAGTTGTTAATGACTGGGTATACACCAATAGCGCCGAACCGGCCTATAGAGGGACCAGACTAGTCATGCCAGAGGGAAACAGCGAACACTTGCTTTACGCTTGGAGGCTACGAAGGGACTGGCCTGCGCATACTAGAATGGTGGTCCAGTGTTGGAGGGAGGTGAATAAGTTCCTGGGGTGGACAGACAGACTGACTGGTAGAACCCCCTTGTGGCTTGGAGATCAGCTGAAAGAGGTGTTGCAATTGTCAGGTTTTGGGGGTTGGAGGTTGATTGGCATAGACTACTTGGGTGACGTTTGGAAGGGATCTGCCCCCTGCTCCTTTGCCTACCTTACGAAGGAGTATGACCTACATGACGCACAACAATACCACTAGATACGTCTTACACACGCCATTCGGTCCCACATTGGTAGAGATTCTTCCACTCCGGAGTATTCCCCTCTGGAAGATAGGTTACTACTAGACTCCTTACTAGAGAAGCCAACATCCACCATTTACCGAAAGCTCATAATCAATATGCCAGACCCCTTGGTGAAGCTCCGGGCAGCATGGACCCGAGACATTGGTACCCTCGAAGACGATGATTGGCAAGATGCCATACAGAGCCCGCGTGAAGTAGCAATCCGTCCCAGGTTTAGATTGGTCCAATTGAAAATCCTTCACCGTATATACTACCCTCGCACACATCTATACAAGTGGGGCAGGAGTCCATCGACCCTTTGCGTAAGGGGCTGCCGGGGGGAAGGCACCTGCTACCATATACTATGGGAGTGCCCCGAAATAGTCCCTTTTTGGACCAAGGTTACGGACACGATGTCTGTGGTTGTGGGCGACTCTGATTCGATGGAGCCAAAGTGGCTGCAGTTGATGGTCAAGGGGGATACAGATTGGTCGCGACATGTTGAACTTTGGCTGGCATTAGCTGCGGGCGTAACTAAAAGAAACATCGCCAGAGGATGGGGATCTCAGATGCCCCCGCAATGGGAACAGTGGAGGAGCGACCTAGATTGGTGCCAAAGGGCTGAGGAAACTATATATAAGAGCAGGGGTTGCATCAAGAAATGGAAAAAGATTTGGGGGCCATGGCGAAAATACAGGGGATCAGGGGGGGAGGTCGAGGAGTGATCATGCAACGATATATCCCACTTGTGTGCTGATGTGCTATTTTTGGTTCACCACATCGCTATTGTCGGATTTGTTTCTTGCTCATTGCTATGAGCTATGTTAAATAAAAAGATTAAAATAAAAAAAAAAGTTAAGCATTTCTTTAGTTTAAAGTCTATATAAATCCCAACCATATCCCAAAAAGGAATCTGAATGATCTGAAGACATTACATAAAAAATGCAAATAAGATTAAAAATAAACAATTAAATTGTTAATACAAAGCCACCAGCAGGATGAACTCCACTCAAAGATGGCTGCCAATGGGCACATGTGAAAGGATTAGTGGGTAGCCATTTTAAATTTCTTTTTTCAGTAAAACTGTATAACAAAAATCATTCCAACGTGGCCACCAATGAATGCACGTGCTCACACAATCAGCCACACATACGCTTTTATAAAAACATTTGCTAAGGAAACAAGTACTGGCAAAGCCAATAGCACTGCAGCCCACACCTGACTTATTAGTTTTGTCAAGGAATGTTTTTAATTGATTTCCACACAGCCTATTCCTTGGGTGCGTTCATCCCCACCACATACGCACACACTAGGCAGAAGCAGCAGCCACTTCCCTCCAGCTTAGTTATATGCTTCTAAAACCCTGTCTCAGTTTTTGCTAACATATGTTACTGTCAATGAGTACTTCACCCTCTCCTATCCCTGTAACTTACCTATTGTCACATTGTCCAAGACATATGGCATGATCAGTGGGTTCTGTCTGTGCCATGTTCATGCAGCAACAACCCCTTCAGCATTTACTGGCACTGACAAAGTATTGCTAACACAAGTAATAATAATGCAACAACAACACCTCTTGTTAGTATTATTATCATCATCATTATAATAATACCAATAACAACCCCAATATTTATTACAAACCCAAATAAATGGTGAAGTTGGATTTTTATTATTATTTTGGAAAAGTAACTTTTAAAAGGTTACATTTACCCTGCTTAAAGTTCTTGGAAGACAATTTACCTTAAGCTCTCCAGAAGCTGTTAATGAGATGTGAAAACTGCTCCCAGAGCAGGGGCAATAGCCTGCGAGTGGGAAGGTGTTTTCTTACCTAAGGCAGAAAGACTAGTTTGGTTAGGCCCAGGAACTTTGTTAACTCCAAAGGGGCCTGTTCTGTCACAGGTAAGTGTCAGGTGGCTCCAGGAACCAGCCTTTGTCCCCATAGTCAGGTTGGCAACAAACCCAGCAGGAGAAAAGCTGGCCCCAGAACTGGTTTTAAGTTACCACAGAGGAGGAGGAAGTTTATTAGGCTGACCACACCTTCTGGTGGGCACACTGGGTTTGCATAAGGGAAGGAGTGTTTCTACAAAAGTAACTGCTGCGAAAGCAGGCAGGGTTGCCCCTGCAGTGCTAAACAAATCATAAAAATGTTACTAGACCTGCAGGTTTAGTAACTTGAATAATCTACTTGACCTAACTGTAATGTACTTGACCCTTGAACTGGTCTAAAATTGGGTGATCCTAGCAAATATTTGTCTTATAGAGCTGCCTTTTTCTTCATTATCAGATAAGAGAGCACTTTCAAATATGCAAATTCACTATTTCTGCTGCACAAAAAACTTTATTTACTAGACTCAACGTTTGCTCCATGTACAATAAGAAGCTAGCCCACAAATGGGGTACACAGGATGCCTGGCTTGCCTCTTAATTCACTAATAGCACTGTCATTGGAGCAGGAATATTTCCCAGCTCATGTTTAAAAACTCACTTTTCATAAATATATTAACTAAAGCATGATGTGGTAGTGCACTGTCATATACAGATAGCACATTTTCCATACAAATCGCCACAAAACATTCCCACTAACATGTAGTTTTACTGATAAAACTATATAGTGCAAAAACAGTGTTTAGAAATTGGGTTTCAGCAAAAATATTAAAAATTTGCATATCACCAAATAAAGTGTTCCGATTTGTCTTGATACTATAAAAAAAATGTTGTTTTCACCACAGAATTACAAAAATGTATCTTTATAACTTGTGAAATATACTTGAAATGTTTGAACAGTTGACTTATTAGCCATTTCAGTGTTATGGCAGAAAAAAAAGCCAAAAATCTTACAGCCTTTCATTTCACATGCTTTGCACAGCGTTATTGTCACACAGTTCACTTTACAAAATCCTCTAACTGCAGTCACAGAAAGAAAAGGAAATGTAGGAAGACAAACTGACTTTTGACCTCTGTCCAATGTTCTCTCTAATTTGTTTTCCTCTGTGTGCGGCAGGGTAAGGTCTCTGTGCGCTGCACCCAAGACTATGTGCGCCAGGAACCAGACCGCGCGTAGGGGTTCAGCGTCAAATATCATTCCAAACGTTTGCTTAAAAAAGTGAAAAGACAGTGTATTTCCACACATGCAGCGCCACATGAATGGTCTAAAAGCAGGTTTTCAATTTAGATACACATGACCGGACATGAATTGGTTACACATTTGCACTTTCCTTACATTTAAATTATGAAATTTTAAAATTCGGACCATATTTGCATACATTTTTTTTCAACAACAATGGTTCTATATACTTTTAGTAGCAGATCTCAGTGAACTACCGTTCACAGAATGTCCAGGATGTGAACATTTGGCTTCTAGTGCCCTGTGGACCACAGTTCCCAGAATCCCGAGTGCAGAAACCCTCCGTCTCCAGTGTCAAAGAGCTTATAAATGCACAGGCTCGGAGATTGGCTTTGGTACAATTAACATCCTTTTTGTGCTATGGCAGCTGTTGTAAACAATGCAATGCACCCCCTCCTTGGAAAAAACCTACAGAAAGGTGCGTTTTATAAAGAAACAACCTGCTGCGTGCTTGTTAGTGAGTGAAACCATCTCTGATGGGGAACTGGGGCTGGTATCACAGAACGTTCTTCTAACCCACACTCCAAAGTTAGTGTTCGGTTACTTAAGCATTGCAATTGACATCTTTGCTCGCTCTCTCTCTCTTTGAACCACCACGGACTACCTGATTTTCTCTCGTAGAAGCCAGTGTGTCTGTCCTTTTACCCTCTCCTTGCCAGTTTATCTGCAGACGGCTGGATCCTGGCCTGACCAAAAACATTCGACTAAATGCAGCTATTATTAGTCTGACTTGGGGAATAGCTATTGGCTATAAGTAAACTAAATATTCCCAATTAGCTGCATGCCTATTAAACCATGTTTAGCTGAGTGAGCACATGCACTTTAGCACTGGTTAGCAGTGGTAAAGTGCAGAGTCCTAAGGCCAACAAAAACAAAAATCCAGTACAAATTGAGGGTAAGTAGGCGAAACATTGTGGGGGGAAGACCAACCTAAGGCTGACAGGTCTAAAATGCAGTAATTGACAAAACCTTGGCAAAATCCCACGGTTTGTAGAGTTGTATCCATTTTTCCATTGACACTAGTAATGATCAACCCTGTTCCTATTAAGTTTCATGAAATCTATATTTGATGTTTTGTACCAACAACATTTTCATTGAAAAATCTTTCATCAACTGGGATGATCAGGGAGCCTGCTGCTGTTGGTGTACCCAGGCACTCAGTGTCCCATACTGCCTTGCTGCACAGAAGAAAGGAGGAAGGGCCACATCTGATTCCCCCATGCTGCACGCTTTCTAGCTCTCTTCCTCCTCCTGCAGCATGGGACATGCACAGGCCACACTAGTGCAAAGGGCCAGCCAAGGGCCGGCCTGTCCTGCACCCGTCAGCACCAGAAAGAACCAGGGCAAGATCACCCACTTGGCTCTATCATCAGACATCTACTGTTGTTCTTGGTAAGAGTGTTTAGTATCCTTTGGGTTTAGTTCTATGATAGCATATGTCTGATGGCCCGTCTGACAAAAGGTTCATGCATCCTCGGAATCAAGAGGAGAGATTGCTGGGTGCTTGCGGGAGAGCGTGGGCCAATGCTCTGTTTCTGTGCGGTAACCCTCCACCCAGACCCTTTTTTCCTCATGGCCTTTTATCAGACTAATCCTTATTCTTCAGCCTATTGGTTTGGACAAGAGCAATTATAAGGTGTACTCCAGACACTTGGACCTTTGCATTTGGTCCCTATTTAATTGAAGTGAAATAAACCAGGGCGTTGCTCTATGGCTGTGGATTTTGCCACTTGCATCACTTGAGGGGGGGTACAGTAACAATTGTGCCAGGAGGTGTCAACGCTGAGGATGGGATTGAAGTTATTCCTAACATCATGCCCACAGCACTGTTGTCAACCTGCGGCACAGGCCAGTTGTACCATTTCTATCATTTGAGGGGGACTCTGGGCCTCAGTGACACTTGCATTGTGAGGCGCCAATACTGAGGAGGGGATGGAGTTCTCCCTTACAATGTGCTTACAGCACCGCCAATTCATGGTGCCGGACACTCGCACCACATAAGTGGCCTAATGAATTTTAAACTCTGTGTGTGACCTTTGATCACTAAATTGCTATGCAAATTGACCAGAGTGTCCTTGGAGTCCATTGATTCTACACTAGCCCTCTTTTGCAAAACTACTTAAGACTTCAATCCAAAGGGGCCCATCTAATAATATTCCACTTGGGCGTATTTTGAGTGTTTCAAGTTGACCCACTTGCAGTCTGCCCATTCGAAATCTCAGTGCCCCGCAGCTGTGCACTGTTAAGAAAAGAAAAACAGTGTCTCAAACATGACATGTGCTTTAGCACATGCTGTGTTTGAGACTCCGCTTTTCTTTTCTTAACAGTGCACAGCTGCGGGGCTGATTGTGGGCATTGCTGCCAAGGTTTCAGATTGCTATGTGTGACATTTTCATAAATTCAGTGTAATTATGAGTGACATTTCAACAACTGCGAGTGACACTCACCAGCAAGTTTACCTAGACTGAATAAATGCTATAAATAACCAAGTGTTATCTGTATCCAATCCCTGTGTGGAGTGCATTTACAACCTGTCTGTACATTAGCTTGCACTGTGCACAACATGAAAATAGCCTAGCATTTAAAGTTTGCGTCTCTGCCTCGAGCCTGCACTCAGTAATGCTACAAAGTGTGCTGATGTCCTATTCATCAGTGGCTATCCTTCAATATGTGAATGACCCATCATGATTCTACCCGAGTGTATCCACGTCATGATTATCAAATTATTGTTAACTTATTATCAACCTTTTGTCTTACCAACATCCAGGTATGCATGCCCAGTGCCTGCTGATGAAACCCTGGACATCAGCAGAGTCAGTAGACTGGGCTTCCATAACTCTAACTAGTTCTGGCCTTGCGCTTTTTGGTTTTCAATTTCAGGCAACGACTCTGGTGTGCAAGGCTGGCTGTAGGAAGGCAGGCTCAGGCCACAAGCCACCACTGGAAGCGGCAATTCGTGTTTGCCGCCCGAGGGATGAGGCGCGGACTCCGAGGGGGCAGGGTTAGAGATGGGAACGACATTCACCCCATCACTGCCTGAGCAGCCATGGATGGACTTGGTGTGGGACACTCCTACCTTGGTCAAACCACAAAACGTTTCTGTAGTCGCCCCTCATGTGCTCTGGGGAGCCTGACTAATCCCTAATGGATTTCAAAACTTAAGAACCTTGGCATAGTGCTTGAAGCTCACTCAGAGCAGGGCTGGCAAAAATGTCCAAGTCAACCCTGCTCCTTCCCTTCTGTTACTCTCTATCTATCTTTCCATCCATCCATTCTTTATCTTCCCTCTCTCTTCTACCTCTGATCGCTTTTGTCTCTCTCTAGCCACACACCCACTTCCTCTCACTTTGATCTGTTTTCCCTCTCAGATCTCTCCCCCTCTTTCTCTCTGTCTCAAAAAGCCCACGCTGCATGAGCTTCCCTTAACCTCGAGGAGCTGGAGACGAGCTGCGATCCAGAACTGTCTGAGCCTGGCCTCTAGTAGCTTGCCTGCCACACACGTTCCCTTTGTGTGGGAGGCGTCATTGTTATCGTCCTTTAAGTCAAGTGTCAGATTTAGTAATAAACAGCATTTCCTGCTAGGCTAGTGTAAGTCAGATCGAAAGTAACCTTTATACAATTTACAAAATTATTTTGAAATTCAAGAAAAATTAAAAAGTTGCGGTTTGAAATTGTACTTAACAGAGCAGTGTAAAACTGTGCACATCTATTGAAAAAACACATACATAGGCATCCTCGTAGATTTTACCCCATTATTCACCTCTCCATGCGTGTGGTGGTGTATTTCATTTCCGTTTCTCTCGTCATACAAATCGTGGCTAGCACTTCTGTGACAAATCCTCAGATCCATCAGCACCGCATGCCGTTTTGGTGGAAAAACCAGAAATTTCAAGCTTGATTTATTTTTGTATAGGTGGCTTTCTTCCGCCACAGACAACGCCTCAAAACAATTCACAAACGCCTTCTGATCTCCAGGGACTGATGGCACAACAAACAATTCATAAATGAGCCGTGAAGAGGTGAGGTTCCCAATGATGGAATGTTTGTCCCCCTTGACTCGCACTTTCAAGACTTTGAGGCAGTAACTTAGCCTTCGAGTTAGTATTCATGTGCACTGCAATTAACATGAATACGGTCTCGCGGGATCAGATGTTGTTGTGTGTGCGCTAAATATAGCACACTGCGCGCTTAGTTTGACTTTGGTGCGCGCGCGCATGCGCACGGCTTATTGGGAACATTGCCTCTGTCTCTAAAAAACAAGCAAATCTGTCAAGATAAGATTTAAAGGCATCTTTATTGCTCATTCACTCTTTGTGAGCAGGCAGAACACCTGTTGTCAGCTCCCAGAACAAGTGAGTAGGCTCTACAAATAGCTCGTCCTGATTAAATCTGGCTCGCCATAGCGAGTGAGCAAGTTGATTTTTCGAGTTCTGCCCTGGAGACTTTTACCCTATTGGTTAAGTGGAGCCAGGAGTCAGCACTGCCCACTAGCTGGTGCCATGCATAAATGTGTCACCCCAAGTCTCTGGACCAACACAAAATGAAAAAAAAGACTGGACCCGCAGTCTGTGACATGAGAGGAGCTCTGAAAGATTGGACCTGCTCTCTCTTGAACCCAGGACAAAGAAGTGGATTCCATGGGTCATTTGGCTGTCCTCCTGTGTAGCTACAGGGACACAAGCTGCAAGAGGTCTTTTCCTTGGAAGTGTTCACCTAAACAGTGGCGACAAGGCCTGGACTGGACTATGCTGTGTGCCTCTGCAAGACACTATGAAAATCTAAGGTGCCAGCCAGGGAGGTCCAGGGGGCCTTAGAAGTGTACTCCTATTGTTGGTTCGACAACTAAAGAATGTTTAGAAACTTTAAAAAGATTTCTCCCAGATCTTTAGAGCTTCAGCAGGTCCCATCGGAAAAAGTATCTGACTGGCGATTCCATAGCGTCGGATAGGATTTCAGCTTAATCCCGCTCAAAGATGCCAGGACTTTTGTCCCATTCTGCATTAGGACTTGAAACACTTTCAGTGCATAATCTCCAAAGCACCAGTGGGACAAACCTGCGTCAGTTATTCAGCTTTCAGCTCCACGGCAGCGGCTACAGCTTCAGTGAAGTCCACTTGGGGAGAATGTTTCTTCTCAAAGTCCCATTCTCTGAAGTAATTTCAATGCTCTTCTACATAAGCTTGACAAAGCCCCTTTCTGAAGTGGGACTAAAACATTTTCTTACTTCCTGACTTTCAGATTTTTACCAGGATCATTAACCACTTGGTGTTTCAGACCCTACCTCTATTGCAGCCAGCTTCAAATCCCACCTAGATCCTGGTCTTCCACAACCATCTGCCATTTGTACTGCTGCCACTAGTTTCACTAAAATCTTTAAAAATCCACATCTCCAGTAATTCTTATAAGAACTTTATTTTGGTGCAATTTAGTTTATTAATGTTTACTCTATTTTTCTAATTCAGATTTGGATTTTTATTGCTTGGTGTTTTGACTTTATTGCTGTTTTGGCACTGCATTAATACTTACACATTGCCCTAACCGAAGTCTGTTTGTTCTGTGCCATAGCTACCAGGGGCTAATTTAGTGGGACACAAGAAGTGTCATTATTCTTTAACGTCATGATACCTAAGGATTTGTCAACGTTTTTTTCGATTGAAAGGGTAAACAAGGAGCTTCCACCCCTGCCACCTCTGTATTTCAAACTGTGACCAAATATATTAAAACTAGTGAAATTTAGGGACAGTGACTATATCCTTCAGAGAGCAAGACACATTTGCTCTATACAATATGAAAATACCATTGTGCACAAATTCCTAGATTACACATTTGTGGTGCAGAATGAATGAAACTCCTGCTTGGTGGTGAAGCGAAAACTCGGACTTGAACGTCAAGGTCATGTTACTTTTCCCAGCAAATCTATAGGTGATCGCTGAATGAATTAAGCATTTCTTTAAAACATCAAAGGAAACCTAGAAGTTAATGTCAAAGAGCGGCAGACCGTGAAGTGACACTGAGCATCGGGACATCAAATGGAAATGAAAAAAGGCATTGAACAGGTGACACCAAAAAAGAACCAGACAACCTATACGAAACAATCAACGAAATGCAAAGCTGCAGTAATTGAGCAATGGAGACAAATACAGCAGGATGCCTGAGTCTGAGTAGCAGGGCTGACTCTATGCAGAGCACAACAGATTCAGACTCTGACCCAGAAAACTCTATGACTAGTACAAAAGGAGATCCTCAAGTGATGCCAATGACTACAAACAACATTGTTTAACCAACATGTGACTGCTGGACATAAATTCTGAGGGTCTACATACTAGCCACCAGTGGATGCTTCAACAACTCAAAGACTTTTTTGCACACTAGCTGTGCCACACTGTTGTAATGAGCCAGAAATGAGGTGACTAGGAGGGCATTGTAGAATGGTAAATAACACCTATTTTCTTTAACATTTTGGGAAAATGGCCCACACATTTCAAACTTTAGACGTTTGGTATTGCTTTTTATTTCTCTCTATGATTGTATATTTCATGTTCAAGTTGGGCCATAGGGTAAGCTGGGGTTTGCTGGATGGGTAAACAGCTACAGAGTCCTGGGTGGGGGAGCAATGGGAGAGAAGGTCAGCATTTAATGGCTAGAAATATGCAAATTCACGTTCTTTATCCCTACATGCATGATAACAGATGCCCAAAATGACCATGCATCTTGAATTCCAGCACGAGAGAAAGGGGAGAGGAATTTCTAGTCAATACGGACATGGAATGTTCCGGGTAAGGCTAGCTCAGATAAGCAGCACACATGTATTCATATATGACGCAAAGAAGGATGCTTATGGCTTTTCTATGGGAGACTCATACCACCATTAGTAAAGGGCAGAAATTTCAGATGCACTAGAAGCGACAGTTCTATACAAGATACTCTGCGTAAGTGAAGGGGTCTATTAGGAGTAAAGCCAGGAGTAACCTTTGTCTACACAAGGATAATGGTGGACCCTGAGAGTAAGCTTGGCTTGTACAATTTTACTGTAGCCACGGTGCAATTTTCAACCAGAGCAGTTTGTCCATTGTCCAGTCAATTTGCCAGACTGGGATAGTCATTCCTGCAGCTACCCAGAACACAAGGCACAAGGAAAGCAATGGAATGTAGGTAATGGCGAGGCAAATTTGCCAAAAAAGATGAATCAAGAGATTCTCACACATTAGATAGGAAATATTGATAGTACACATCTGTGTATGATTTTTACATTAGAGTAGAAATGTTACTTCAGTCACCACACAACTGGAATTCCTACCCGGGCAAGACAATATTCGACCAATGCAAACCCACATGGTGGCTGCAACTACACGTTCTACAGGACCAGGCCTTACAGGGCATGAATCAAAATGTGGTTTCTAACTACCCCACAGAAATGCTAGGTTGTTGGGAGATACCACGACAGAGTGGAAAACTTTTAAGGTTGGGCTCAGGATTATGTACCTAAAGACAGTATGTAGACCCGGACCTGTTCTGTGGAGTCAAATGAACTAGATAATAAGATGAGTTAATTAGAGAATGGCCTCATACAGGGAAGACGGGCTGAAATATGAACACTGTAATGGAACAACTGCCTCTGACAAAAATGGTTGTACTGCAAATATCCTTCTACTTTCCAACATTTCAGTATTGCTTACCTCAAGTGTTTTTAAGAACCTTAAAGATTTGATTACTGATTTGGTGTGGTGTGAGCGGCTGTGATACCTCTCTGGATTTGGAGCAGATGGATACAAAGCAATTGAGAGACTATGATCAAAAGCATAAGTAAACAGAGAAGGAGAGCTGTTTAAGGCAGGGTTACTAGGCTTGTGAGGGCAGTCCAAAGGATCTGAGGAAATTAATATGATGGACCTTCTCAAACCAAAGTGCAGCAACTATTGCTAACAATGGGCATGGCTTTTACACTGGCATCTTGCCATTTCCCCTTACGACTGTACGAGTAGACTTGTGATATATCTTATGTGGCTCCTCTCACTCGAAAAGTCGACGTGTTTCAACCTTTACGTCTTTTATGCCCCCTCAGGATCATGAATAAATAGGAACGAAAACCTGAAATAAAATCAGTCAGTCAAAAGACTAATAAATACCACTGCAATAGCACATGAAATCAAAGACCCATGGTGCCATAAAATAAAGCTAAAGGCTTCTATCAGGGACTTGACTGAACCAAAATGCGTGACAACACCTACATGAGGTAGAAATGTTGGAAATAGAGAGGACACTCAAAAAGGAAGCCACTTATAATATTACCAGCACTCGCAACCCGAGACATTGTGAACACACCTGAAAATATACACCATGTGGAGTCATGCAAGGCTCTCAGACGCATAAAAACAGCTATGAGCGTAGTGCCATGAAACCTGCTGTAGTTGTAAGTACCTGTCAATGTCTCACACGTGGTAACAATAAAATTCACCTTTCTGCGGAACCAATCCTACAAAGTGAATGGAAATGAATCACAGACTAGCCATACTTGATAAATAGGTACGTCAATCAATCAATCAGGATTTATAAAATGAAGCAAACACCCATGAGGGTCTCAAGGTGCTGGAGTTGCTCGCAGCTCTGTTCATTCAAACACCCAGGTCTTGAGTCCTTTTCTGAATTGCCAGAGTGATGAGGCAATCCTGAGGTGCAGGGAGGGGAAGGTCGTTCAAAGCTTTTGGCTGCCAGGTGTGAAAAGGTGCATCTTCCGCTGCTGCTTTGGCAGACCCGGGGGTATCTGTGAGGAAGAGGAAGGCAGATCATAGGTGTCTGGTAGGCTGGTAGAAGGTTATGCATTTGTTCATGTATGGTGGTCCTTCGTTGTGCAGGGCTTTGTACGCGTGAGTCAGCATCTTGAACTGGCATCTCTTCTGGATCGGTAGCCAGTGTAGCTTCATGAGATGCAGTGAGATGTGGTCTGTCTGGGGAGGTTGAAGATGAGCCTTACTCTGAGTTTTGTATTGTTTGTAGTCTCTTCAGGAGGAGTGCGTAGAGTACTTTTCTGTAGTTCAGCCTGCTGGTGATATAGGCCTGCATGACGGTCCTTCTGGTGTTGACTGGGAGCCACTTGAAGATCTTGTGGGCATCCGTAAGGTGTGGAAGGAGGCTGCATTTACCTGTTTCTTCACATCCAACACGATGCCGAGGTTGCGGGTGTGGTCTGTAGGGTGGTGTATGGGCCATCATGTGTATGTTCATATCAAACATAGTTACCTAATCCAATAATTCCTACAGGTAAAATTCTCCTATTGTCGGGAATCCTGTGAGACAAAGTAAAAATAGCCGGTTCATGAAAAGATTTCTCATAAAGGAAGTCGCACCACGGCATAACCAATGATCCCTCCTCAAAACTTACCCTGGGGGAAACAAACAGCATCACACTTGCCAAACACCTTGTGTCTCTCCTGCTGGTACAAGAGGGAGCAGGAAGTGCCTCACAAACGTGACAGAGAGACCGCATTAAAAGAGTAGCCTGCTGGGATGAACACATGACCCATAAACAAAAGTGGTAGTCATCTTAACACATGCAAATGCACAAGCCGGAATCAACGTTGCACTATGGTCAGATATCGATAAGAAGCTACAACATATCAACCTGCTGGCAAAAACAAAAGCACCAACGTGCAGGTCGAGGCTACAGACACCCAAAAGTTATCACCTGAGTGACAAATGAAGGAGTGAATTGAGTGAGGCATGCTGGGGTGGATGTATGCAACTGTAGCACAAGTTACTACTTGTGTAACGATATATTTGTAAGAGACATTAGTTAGTGATAGACTCCTAACCTTAGAATATCCCCAGGCGTCAGACTGGATCCAGAAAGCTTTTTGTAGCAGTACCCCATGCGCGTCAGTAGGTGGCGTCGTGCGGCTCCGCGTCCGTCACTGGCGTCGCAAGCGCCGAGATTATGTCACGGAGACTACTTAGGCGCCACCCATGCACGCTGACGTCAGTTCTGTACACAACTTTCCGCGCCAGAAACGCAGAGCCATGCAAGAAACTGAGCACTGGTGCCAGGAAACTAGGGCCCTGAAAGGGGGATGACCTTAACCCTAGAATCAGTTCGCAGAACGGGGAGGATGGGTGGGGCGGTAAGGAATCTATCACTAACTAATGTCTCTTACAGATATATTGTTACACAAGTAGTAACTTGTTCATCTGAAAGAAACAGTTAGTTATATAGATTCCTTACCTTAGAATAGATACCCCAGCAATATCAACCCCGGTGGTGGGTCTGCAAATAGATTACACCAGAAAGTCACGGAGAACAGAACGGCCAAAGAGGCCGTCTCTCCGGACCTGACTGTCAAGGCAGTAATGCTTGGTAAACGTGTGCAGTGAGGCCCACGTAGCTGCCTGACAAATGTCCTGCAAGGGGACGCCACGTCCCAAGGCAGTAGTGGCTGCAGTCGCCCTGGTAGAATGGGCACGCAGCCCCACAGGAGGCTCCTTCTTAGCCAAGGAGTAACATGATTTGATGCACAGAACGACCCACCGAGAGATGGTCCGTTTGTGCACAGCCCGACCTTTTTTGGCACCCACGTAGCCAACAAAGAGCTGGTCATTCACCCGGAACTGCTGGGTACGCTTTAGATATAATGCGAGCGCATGTTTTGGGTCCAGACGGTGGAGCCTCTCTTCCGCCCTCGAAGGATGCGGAGGCGGAAAGAAGGTAGGCAAAGTGATGTTCTGCCCCATGTGGAAGGGCGTGACCACCTTTGGCAAAAAAGAAGGACGGGTCCTTAACACCACCTTGCCCGGATGAACAGAAAGGAAAGGAGGTTTGGAAGAAAGAGCCTGAGCTCAATCACTCTTCTGGCAGAGGTGATAGCGACCAGGAAAGCCGCCTTAAGAGTAAGAAGACGCAAAGGACAGGTATGAAGGGGCTCGAAAGGAGCGCACATCAGATAGGTCAAAACGAGATTCAAGTCCCATTGAGGCATGATGAACGGCACGGGAGGAAATGTGCGCATAATGCCTTTAACAACCGGTGACTTAAAGAGAGAAGGCTGATCTGGAAGCCTCAAAAAAGGCGGAGATTGCCGAAAGATAACCTTTGATAGTGCCCAGAGCAGAGCCCTGATAGGCCAAAGAAAGAAGGAACAGTTCAGAAAGAGGGGCAGAAAGGGGATCGACAGACTTTGCTGTGCACCATGCCTTAAACTTGTTCCACCTGCAGGCGTATACCGTTTTAGTGGTGGGACGCCTGGCTGCCAGAATGACATCACAGACTTCGGGAGGAAGATCGAAGGCCATCAACTGCCGGCGCTCAATCTCCACGCTTGGAGGTGGAGGCTGGACAGTTTCGGGTGGAGGACCGTCCCCTGCTGCTGCGACAGAAGATCCTCCTGAAGAGGCAGACGGATCGGGGGAGCGATTGCCATGCTGAGTAGCTCGGGATACCAGTATCTTCGTGCCCAATCCGGAGCCACAAGGATGACTTGGGCCCAGTCGCGCCAAATCTTCTTCAGCACTCTGTGCAGAAGTGGTATAGGCGTATAGGTGTACAACAGACCGCAACTCCACTCGCGACGAAAAGCATCGCCAAGCGAGTGCCACCTTGGAAACTCCAACACGCAGAACTGATGACATTGCGCGTTCTCTTCGGTGGCGAATAGATCTAACCAAGGCTCTCCCACTGCAGAAAGAGACCTTGCGCCACGTCCGAGTGCAGACGCCATTCGTGATCCATCAAGCACCGGCGGCCGAGTTCGTCCGCCCTGGCGTTCAGAGAACCTGCCAGGTGTTGAACCACCTAGGTAATGCCTTGATGCTCCAGCCACGTCCAGAGGCGCAGAGCCTCCTGACACAGGGTCCAGGACCCCACCCCGCCCTGTTTCTTGCAATACCACATGGCGGTGGTGTTGTCCATGAACACCTGCACCGCACTTCCCCGGACAGAGGGAAGGAATGCTTTCAGTGCAAGCCGGATCGTCCGAAGCTCCAAGAGGTTGATATGGAGCCGGGACTGCGCCGGAGACCAGAGTTCTCCGATCTCCGCCTCTCCCAAATGGCCTCCCCATCCCAGGAGGGACGCATCCGTCACCACTGTGCTCCGGTTGGGGAAGGGAGAGGGATCCGCCACTGACCCAATCGCGATCCGTGATCCACCACTGCAATTGTCGTGCAGTGCCCTCTGAGATCTGGACATGATCGGACAGGTTGCCCTGATGCTGCGCCCACTGGAACTTCAGGTCCCACTGCAGGGCCCGCATATGCCATCTGGCATGTAGCACTAGCAGGATGCAGGAGGCTATCAGACCCAGGAGCCAGAGGGTCATCCTGACTGACACCCGGGACAGAGGCTGAAAGATCGGAATCATAGCCTGAATATCCCGGACTCGCTGCTCGGAAGGATAAACCCGAAACAGCGTTGAATTCAGAACCGCTCAGATGAAGGGGAGCTTCCGAGAGGGACTCAAGTGCGACTTCGGCACGTTGACGGAGGACCCCAGCAAATGCAGGAGGTCGGCCGTAGTCTGGAGGTGGTTGACGACTGCCTGTGGCGAGCCCGCCTTCAACAACCAGTCGTCGGGGTAGGGGGAAGACTGACACCCCGACCTGCGCAGGTGAGCTGCGACCACCGCCATCACCTTTGTGAACACCTGAGGGGCACTGGTAAGGCCGAAGGGGAGCACGGCAAACTGGCCTACAGTGAACCGCAGGTAATGCCGGTGGGCCGGCAGGACGGGGATGTGAAAATATGCGTCCTGCAAGTCCAATGCTACCATCCAGTCTCCAGGGTCGAGGGCAGATAGGACCTGAGCCAGAGTCAGCATTTTGAACTTCTCCTTCTGGAGGAAGCCATTGACGTTCCGGAGATCCAAGATGGGGCGCAGGCCCCCTTTGTCCTTCTAGGGGACCAGAAAGTAGTGGGAATAACAACCACGTCCTACTTCTGGCCCAGGAACGCGCTCGACGGCCCCCCTGGCCAAGAGAGCTGTAACTTCCTGCTGGAGAAGTAATCCCCCGACATGCGGTGGCACTGAGGTGGCATGGCTGGAGGGGAAGACTGAAAGGGAAGAGAATAACCCTTGCGCATGATCTGCAACACCCACTCGTCCGATGTGATATCGCGCCAGTGGTGGAGGTGGTGGCGGACCCTGCCACCCACCGGCGTGGGGTGCTCCACAAAGCTCAGATTAGTAAGATTTGGAGGTAGAAGCAGCGGGGGCGGAGGTGGACTGGCCCCCAAGCGGATTCCCAGAGCCGCCCCTGCAGAAGCCGCGTCTGCGGCCACGCTGAGGCTGGTTCTGCACAGGCTTGTTGAAGAACGTGCTTGGGCGCCCCTGCCTTGGCCACGAAAGGAATGAAACCCAGGAGTGGCTGGGCTCCTTGTGGAAAGACCCAAGGACTTGGCCGTGGCCCGCGAGTCCTTAATGCACTCCAGCGCACGGTCAGCCTTAACACCAAACAGGCGAGTGCCATCACCAAACAGGCGAGTGCCATCAAAGGGCATGAGCGAGGTCTGGACGTCAGGCGAGAACCCAGTAGATCGCAACCAAGCGTGGCGACGCAGCGCCACAGTCGTAGAAATCGCCCTGCCAAACGAGTGCAGCGGTATCCAAACCACACCGAATGACGAACTTAGCCGCATCCTTACCCTCAGCAACTCCCTGGGAAAGCACAGCATGGACCTCCTCAGGACACTGAGGTAAAACCTGAGCAACCGTGTCCCACACCGTGTGGGAATAGCGGCCCAACAAACAGGCGGTGTTCACCGACCGCAGCCCCAAGCTGGCCGACAACAACAACCGCTTACCAAACTGCTCCAGCTTCTTAGAGTCCTTATCCAGGGGAGCCGTGGGAAAGGCACTCTGCGACTTCGAGGCCTGGATGACCAGACTCTCAGGTGTAGGATTAGTGGTCAGAAATGCGGGGTCACCAGGCGCCGGGCGGTGATGCCTGGCGACATTTTTATCCACAGGGGCCCCTGTGGCCGGCCACGACCAAGTGCACAACAGGACGTCGATGAGGGCTTCGTTGAAGGGAAGCAGTGGCTCCGTAGAAGCCGAAACCGTCTGGAGCACCTCAGTAAGGAGGTTAGTTTTGAGGGCTACCATAGGAAGATCAAGATTGAGCACCATCGCGTAGGAAGCGTCCTCCTCCATCGTAGGCGGGGAAGAGGCAAGCTCCGGGTCGCCGGCGTCCTCCAGATCGTCCACCCAGTCCTGCTCGGAGTCCCATTGACGGGCAAGAGGGTCCCTGGACCCCTCCCAGTCATCCTCCACCTCCGTTGCAGGAGGAACCGGTCGCGGCGGCAGAGCCAGAGCCGGAGAGGGGACGGACGGCGTGGGAAACGGCGCCGTGAATGGCGCCGGCCGGGGCCGGGCCAGCGCCGTCTGCCAATGCAGATCCCAGGCAGGAACGAAATGGTCCTGGAATCGGGGCAAGGGGGAAACAAACGGCACCCACTGCGGCGCCGGAGGCGGAGCCGAGGGCGGCACTGGGGCCAGCAGCGGCGGACCTCGTGACGCCGGGGCCAACGGCGTAGGATCCTGTGGCGCCAAGGCTGGATCCACCGGCGGCGCCAGCGGGCCAACAGGATCTGGACATGGGACCGCAGGGCCCAAAGGCGCGCCGCCGGGAGCCCGAGACCTAAAAAGGCGGTCCATGGTGGCAAGATACTCTTGCACCTGTTCGGGAGTCGCCGACGGACCCGGGTAAGACGGGTAGGCCGCGGGACTCCCAGGCTCCAAAGGAGCCACAGGGGCTGAGCCCCTGTCCCCCTCGTCCGCATCCGAGGACTGACGGGGGGACGTCGGAGAGCGAACACGCTTCTTCAACTTCTTTTTATGTCGTCGCTTACCAGAATCCGAGGGCGAAGACTTGGAGCCCGAGGAGCGAATGCGGCCCCGCGAGCGGTCCCGGGAACGGTCCCTGGACCTGGAGCGGCATTGGGATGAGTGCCGGACCTCCAGCAGCTTTCGCACCGCTCCCTCAAGGCCTTCGGGGCCATGGCTCGACAGTCCCGGCAAGACCGGGAGTCAAGGTCAGTCTCCAGGCAGTAGAGGCAAACATCATGGGGGTCCACCACCGATATGTTGCGACGGCAGGCCCCACAAGACTTAAAGTCAGGAATCCCTACGTGCACCAGGAGATAAAAAAGGGGGGACAAAAAGTCTCAAAAGAGTAGTCAAAAAGTAACTAAGGTACGTGCTCTATCCGGATCTGCACTTGCTGGTGCGGAAAAAGAAAGAACTGACGTCCGCGCGCATGGGTGGCACCTAAGTAGTCTCCGTGACGTCATCTCGGCACTTGCGACGCCAGTGACGGATGCGGAGCCGCACAACGCCACCTACTGAGGCGCTGGGGTACTGCTACAAAAAACTTTTCAGATCCAGTCTGATGCTTGGGGATATTCTAAGGTAACGAATCTATCACTAACGTGTCTCTTTCAGATAGTATATAAATGTCATTTCTTTGTATTTTTAGAGGGTTGTCTGAATCGGAGATCTGAAAATTTAGCAAAAACACAAATTTGACAATACACAGTGCAAATGTGTACATAGGCTGATTTTCAAAACTTATAAATTGATTTTGGTTGAATAAAAATGTACGATCCAGTAACAATTGATGGTTTGACTGTTGATTCTTTAAGTGGTATATTTGTTGACGCTATAACTGCTACAGTTTTTTGTATTCTTCTGGGTATTACAGTCGGGTCCAAAACTGTAAATACAAAATGTACATTTATAGATCGCAGATTAGTGTGTGCTAAATGGCAAGTAGCGTTGTCCTGGAAACTGTCATTTCGACCAAACACCATGGTCCAAGTGTTTAAAACAAGATATGGTTGGAAGCTGAAAGTAGAGAATGCAGTGGGTAGTCACAGGAATATGCATTCAGCAAATGATACACATGTATGATTGCCCCTTCCCAACCACCCCCTGTATGCAATTGAGAGTCCTCTGACTTGGCGTACAACTGATGGAAGTTCCCGCTGCAGCTATGAAGCACAAAACTCTGATGACTGATTCAGAAATGCCTCATGTGAGCAATAAACTCATTCACACTCCAAAACACATGCTACACTTGCGTTCAATTGCCCATGCGGCTTACGGAGGACAATCCCACAATATTGCAGTTCTCTCATGCCTACTGTTGTGAACCACCTTGATCATTTTATTGATGCTACGTTTGTCGAACAATTAATACGGTGACTGAATATAAAATGGGGACTGCATTTACGAGAGCTGGGGTTGAAATAGAAGTTAGGACTGAGTAAAATTAAATACATAATGTTAGGTTGATTTGGTAGACCACTCTCATCACTAAGTTCTATTTGGTATACTGGATTATACGTTCATTCTTATATTCTTGCTGCTTGAGAGGCAACAATATAGTATTTACACCTAACTTCCAAACAACATTGACACTTTATAAAGAACACATATTAGACACAACTGATGGCAAAAATCTACCACCAATTTTAGCAGTAAAATGAATTAACTATGTCCCTTGGCCCAGCATAAGCAGCGAAGTAGGCTCAAAAACAGGAAGGGCCTTGTAGGAAACTGGCTATTTATACAGTGGACCAAAACAAGGTACACTGTGTAATAAGTCCAGGCAAACTCACACTGGTTTACAGAGGCACAAAGGATAACCCAAATGCTCTCTTTTGTGGTAGTGTGGGTGAGCAGTTAGGCTTATCAGAGGGTTGGTCCTGGTGTCCTCTCACTCTGGGGGACCGGATCTGACCTTCAGGAGCACAGGGTCCTCTTCCAGAGGGGCTGCTGCGTAGGGCTGGCTGGGAAGCGGCAGCCCTGTAGACCAGACTTTGAGTTTTGGTGCCTACAGACTACAGGGAAGTAGCTCCTCTACCCCAAGGGAAATTACTTGGCAATTTGCGAAGGCTGGCAGTCTCCTGGGGTTCTTGGAAGCTGGTCAGCTGCAGGATGAGTTGATGGTCACGATTGTTGAGACTTGGTGCAGGCAGACAGGCAGGGTTTGGTGCCAAAAGTCCACAGCAGTCTTCAGTTCTTGTTTTTTCTTGCAGCTATTCTTCATCCTCTCTTCTTGATCCGTCGAATCTCGGTTCCTGGTGTCAGGGGGTGCCACCTAAATACTCAATTTAGGTGCGTTATGAGGAGTGGCAGGTAGAAGTCAATGGGCTATTTACCTTTAGGGTGTATACAGCCTCTACATGACCACTTCCTGTGGGAAGTGAGCATAAACCTGATCCAGAGAGCCTTATTTCACCAAAACTAAGATGGTGGAATTCTAAAAGTCGTGTTGACTTCACGTAGTCCATCTTAGGGGTGGTACTAGCCTCAGACAGTGGGGGTGAGTGGGTGTGGCCTGCAATTAAAAAAAAAAAAATACCTTGCCGCCAGGTTCCGCGTCTCTGCTATCCTTGTCTTGGAACAGGAAGCACAGCCAGACCCCACTGACCAATGACAACTCTGATTAGTCTGAGATCCACAACACAGTGCTCAGCCAGGAGATGCAGGGATGGGTATGTTCTCGGAACAAGGAAAGTGCGAATGACTGGTTTGGGCGCCCGAGAGGGCGCAAACAGTCATTGCGCTCTTAGGAGTGGGCAAACCACTCCTCCCCTGCTCCAAGAGCAGAGCAGGCCCGCCCACCCGCCTGCAAAGCAGCATGTAACATAAAATGATAACTCAAAGTTATTAGCATTTTATGTTTCATACTTTGCACTGCATAAAAGCAGTAGGGCGACACTCTTCCACGATAGCGGAGGAGCCGCCGCTGGCCTCAGAGGGGAACACGCTTCCTGATTAGCTAATTTCCCCGCCTGTCCAGGTGCCAAATGGGCCCAGGGCAGAGGGTGGCATTTCCCCCGTCTGGATAAGCCTTGGGTTGCATATCAAAGGCGTCAGAGGCCTATAAAGCCTCCTGCCTTGATATGCTGATTACTTAGTCATTCTGATTGGAGGAGGTGACAACACCTCTGGCTGAAGCAGACATTGTTTCGCATCTCTCACCTGCAGGGGTCTTAAACCTCTCGGTGGTGGCAGGTGGCACAGGAAGGCGGTAGGTTTTCAGGGGCCCCCTCTAAGGTGTCCTCTGGGTGCATGCATTGATATATTCATCACTGGAATCAGTGTGGGTTATTAATACGAGATGTTTGATACCAAACATCTCTAGTTTCAGTGAGCTGGGGAACTCGTAAACACCAGTTTCCAGTATATATACTCAAAATGTCTTCCCTGTCCACTTGCAATATCTAAGAATCGACTTGTACATTACAGGAGCATACCTGCTTAAGCAGATAGGTCCACACATGTAGTATATTGCTCCCTGCCTTAAGTCTTTAAGGCCTGCTGTAGAGTTGACTTACCTATACTGCATAAAGTGTCTGCAGGTATGGCACACAGAGGGTGTACCATGTTGTGTGTTCAGTTTTCTCTGCAACATGGCACACAGCCTACAATGGCAGCCTGCATGTTGGTGATGAGGGGTCTCTTAGGGTGGCAAAATATACGCTGCAGCCCTTCGAGTCCATCTTTAACCTCCTTGACCTAGGTACCAGGGGGACCATTTACTAGGGACTTACAAGGGGTGCTAAAAGTATTGCCAATTGGGGTAAAAATTGTACAGTTTTAGGGAAAGAGATCTAGCACTGGGGACCTGGATAGCAGGAACCCAGTACATTTCTGTAAAAAATGGCATAAGATTCCAGGCAAAATGTGGGGGTGACCATATCAAAAAGAGGCACTTTCCTACACACCTTCAGGCTGAGCTCTTGTTGATGTTACCCAAAATAGCGGAGGTATCCAAATAAGTCTATGTTAGGACCTCCACAGTATTTCCTATCAAAAAGGGGAAAAGGCGGCAGCACATCATGTTCCTTGACCCAGATAGTGCTCAGACCCTGATCAGGCACAGTAACGGCTCAGGCAAAGTAGAAAGTTATTCTAAGACCATAAGCTGATGTAATGACAGCTTGCACTGCCAGGAGTGAAGGTGCGGTTGGCAAAATATGTCTGGTGGATCACAGAGGGGCCTGTATTTTACCCACACTTCATAATACAACTGTGCAATGCGACAAGCTTCCCACCCTAATCAGCTCTCACGTTCAGGTCAGACACAGCATGGTGTAATATGAGTGGGAAAAACACTCCAGGGCCACAGGCAGCTTGAATGGCAGAATGCAGCTCCTGGAGGGAAAGTGTTCTTCACATAGCCCTTAGTTATATCGAATCTATGAGAAGAGGAGCAACAAAAAAGAGTCATAATAACACGTTGCAATAAACTCCAAAAATCCCCAAACACACATAAAAAATAATTTCAAAATGTCTTATAGTACACCATAATCATTAAAAGACTATATCTTTCTACTGGCCTTACATTAATGTATGTAACTAGCAATAGAAAATAAATTATTGGAGCTTCTTTGTCCTTTCGCCTGTATACAGTTGGTTAAAATGGTTCATTAAAATAATTGAAGAGCAGGATGCTACTATTCTCATTTAAAGGAAGTCCCTTTTGGGCAAAGTGGGTCTCATCAAAGCAATGTGTTCTGCGATCACTTGCGTCCCTCAGGTACGACATTTAACCAGCAGTGAGTATTATAAAAAGAAATGCAGCACCACAGGGGGCTTTGCGTTTTCAAACATACAGTTGCTTAGAAACTGTTGCAAATGGAAACAAAGATTTTTCTAAATCTTTTTCTGGTAAATATACAATTCAGTTTAGTTGTATTTGCTTTTTTAAACCACGGAGTAGTTTAATAACTGGGATTAGTTTGTTTCTAAGTGGTACATATTTTGGCAGATAAAGGAACTTTAGCAGAATGAGTGATTTTAAAATGTCATGATTTACACCACATTCAAGAATATCAGACGGGAAATAGATTTTAACCTCATTTCCCCACATCCATCAGTTAGGTAAGATTATGTTTGTGGTATCAAAGTGGATTTCTACAATTTGTCACTTAATTGGGTAATGAGTAGGAGATGGTACAAAGTAAAAGCGAAGCGATGGATTTCAAATCAGAAGATTTAATATTGTGCTAAACAGTAAAGGCAGGGCATAGAAAGGCAAGTAAAAGGGAACACCGACAGGGCAGGGCCAAGTGGAAGAATGACAAAAGGAGACTATGTTACTTATTAGTGATTTGTAATGTGGTCTGTAAATAGCTGAAAGGAGCTTCAGAATCCGAGACGAGAAAAGCAGCATGTCAGAATATTCACAACACTCAAGTAGACACATTTCAATCCCTATGGGAAAGAATGATATGCACTTATGTTATTAAGGGAGAAGGAACAAAAGATTCTGGAAGCCTTATGAGTAAATAAAATAATAATAATAAGCACAGGTGTTGTCATAATTACACCATTAGGGAGGTGTCAGCATGGAACAGAACTTTTGATTAGCCAAGTTGGTCTACAGAACATCCCTTCAAGTAACAGAAAGCATACCTTTGCGGCAAGAAGAAGCAAATTGTGAAAAATGGAAAGATAGGCTGGGCACTGATTCGGATAATTTCCTTGAGTTTCTAGAGTTGGGGCAGACAGTTCTATGCTCCGCTGGGCTTCAGGCTCAGCATTACAAGACAATCTTCTCACTTTATTATACACCAGCAAAGATAGCACAGTGGGGGACAGGTGGGAACTAGGTGCTCACACTGCAACCTAATAAATGCCGACTTAGTACATATGTTCTCCACCTGCCTGCGGCTTGATTCAAAAAAATCTTCAACTATGGCTTTTTGTGAACACACCTTGGGTTTTAAAGTTAAGCTAAGCCCAACCCTAATGCTTCTCAGGGTTGATAACAGCCAGGGGCAAGTCTTGCATTACTGCTTTCTGTTTCTTGCTATGGCAGTTTTCAGAATTTGTGTTGCTGCAGCCTGGCTTGATCAAGCCACCCCAACCTTTCAGCTTTGGCTAGCTAGGCTACTAGCGATGTTTAATTTGGAGAGAGGAATTTACGAAAGGAGGGGTAAAAGAGGGTAAATTTGGGGTAAACGTATCTGGGACCCTATCTATAATTGGAAGGAAGCGCAAATTCATATTGGGTCCTAGAGTTTCGAAAAATGATTGACATATAATCTTTGTAGTTGTATTTTCCCTCTGTTAATATATTTGCTTGCCAGAATTCTATCTTAAAGGATATTTGTTAGAGTTCCTTCTCAACTGTGCATAATTTTTAGCTTTCTGATTTGATCTGATTTTCCTTTCCTTTCCCTTCTCACTGAGAGTTTACATAAATTGTACGTAGTGAAAAGCTTAATTTTGAAATATCTGATGTTAAAAAAATGGAACTATTAATCCTCATACGCGAAAGAATTATATATGTATGATTGTTGCTGTTTATTAATTAAAAAAACAATGCAATAAAAAAAAGAAAATAAATTTTTAAAAAAAGGAGCCAATTATTATGCTTCAGTGAAAGTAGTGGAGGGACAGAAGGTAGAGCGAATGCAATTTAAATAAATGATGGAATGGGGTAACCTATTTGTTTTTTTAAATGGTTTCCTTCAAAGCAATTACCTAGAAGGAAGGCATGCCATGTAGCTCAATTTAGTAGCTCTATTGAAGAATGTTTCAGTGTCATTTGTTCAGGAATACCAGCACCCTCCCAAAGTTGACTGCAGACTAGCTGCAATAGATGGCATAAACTAGATATCAAGTCAGATAAAACAGATGAGAGCAGAAATTCAATTCCTTATAGCATACAGCATTAAATTAAAATTAAATTCCTTATAGAATACACTATAGCTGATTGGCAGCTATAGAATTTTCTGTCTTCCCACTGATCCTTCATCTTTCAAAGATTACCAAAGCAATGCTCTACATCAGGTAGAGGGTTATGATGTGGATATTATGCAGCCCAGGATGGCATAACACATAGTTTATGTAGAAACACATCCAATAGGCCTTGCAAAAACTAAGGAATTGCCTCCATGGGCTACAAGAGTCTGTTTCATTGGAAATCTCCATTGTGGTCATGCATATGGTTCCACAGATGGGTTAACAAGTATCACTTCAAATTTGTCCTTTATTTCCTGTAATTCAATGGAATCTCTGGGATGTCAGTGTGGGCTGAACATCCTCAGTTAAAAAAAATGCATCTCCTACGGGTCCATGTGCACTCAACTGATGGAAGTAAATACTCCTACTCTTCCACCCTTGACAAGTCAAAAACAATCTACTTGTGGCCATGCCCATACCACAAATATGTCTTGCCGCATCTTGGAACACATCTCCCTCCTATGACTGGTCAAGGCTAACGTGCGGAGTATGTCTGTGTTTATGGCAGTGGCCGCTCCTCCGCTGAGGCGGAGAAGCATCGCCCCAATGCTTTTCAGCATTGCAAAAAAGGAAAAATAAAATGATAATTGCAAAATGTTATCATTTTATTTTTCATTTTGAGCCAGGTTAGGGTGGGGCAGGCTGGCCGTCAGAGCAGGGAGAAGAGGAAATATGTGCACTTAAGTGCGCATGACTGTTTGGCCAGCTGTCTTAGGCCGGCCAAACAGTCACGCGCACTTAGCATGGTCTCCAGCTGGCTGTATTGCACAGCCTGGGTAGGGAACATGCACAGACTTCCAACTCCCTGTCTGAGCGCCGAACCAGGCCGCTCAGAATAATCACAACGCTGCTTTCATGCTTGTGACAGCAGCGTCGTGATTGGCTCAGGGAGGGGAGCCTGTGTGCTTCCTGCTTCGGCAGCAGAGACGACGGAGGAGAGACGACAGCCATGCACAGTTAAGTATTAATATAGATTTGTTTTCACCACCCGCCATCCCTGTTTTCGTACCATCTGCTACTGGTTTGTAGTGCAAACTCACACAAGCTGACCTATTGTTAGGTGAACGCCTGTAAGAAATTGGGTTGTTGGTTGACTGGGGCGTGAACCTTGGTCAAGCAGCACCACAATCCTCGTCAGGGAGAGCCACAAACAATCCCTAAATTAATTTGTGCTCAATCTTCTGGTAGGTTGGCACAGAGCAGCCAGGCTTAACTTTGAGGCAAAGTTCTAAGTTTTTATGCAACACTTCAAACAATTATTAAGTGTAAACACCAAACTAAATGCATCCCACACAACGTTAGAAAAATAGAAATTTGTTAAGACCAAAACAGCAAAAATCCAGTCAGTCTAACAGAAAATATGCAATTGGAAATATTTTAGTGAAAAATAAAGCCAAAAAGCACATAGCGCCAACTGTGGATATCTGGTCGCGCCGGACTGGGACACAGACACAAGTTCAGGCTGATCACTATAGAGCGCAGAACGTCTACAGGGACCAATTAGGTCCGCGGACCAAGGTACCTTAAATCCTGCTTTACAGAGCATTGTGAGGATCCGCGTCGAAGATGATTCGCACAGCCGAAGCAATGCATCGACGGGGCTTGCGATGCGAAGTCTGGCATCGGGGATACAGTGCACAGTCAGGGCGCTGTGTCAGTTCCAAGGAGCTGCGAGGCTGCGTTATGGAGTTTGTCGCCATCGTCGAGGGTGCCGTTGATGAGGGATGCGAGGGCTTGAGCGAAGGATGCACCTGTTGCCCTGCAGTGCGCAGAGCAGCAGGCACGATGCATCAGTTCCGCTGGACTCACAAGGTCCGACACAGCACCTTTAGCTCACTTCCAAGGGCCCAGGACTGGGATGAGACCACTTGGCAGGGTAGACTCAGAGATGCCAGAGTCCAGGTGCAAGGTTGTGGAGTCACTCTGGGTTCAAGACATGCAGGTCGAGTCCATCTCACCCAGGTAAGAGGGCAGCAGGTCAGCTAAGCAGAGCATCAGTCCAGCAGATGGCAGTCCTTTCAGCAGTATGAAATTAATTGAAAAGAGGAGTACTCCTAGTTAAACTCTTATATACTTTTTATATATCTCTTTTAAATGCGGCGTGCTGCAGAGGCTGACATGCTGCCTGAACAAGTCATGAATCAACAAAAAATTATATCAAGTATTTCAACTTGACCTCTGCGCACTGTATCCTTGTGGCTATTGCTATATCAATTTAAACCATGATAGAAAAACATTACTGAATGAACACAAATGTGAGTCAAAACATTCATAACATTAAACTTCATACAACACAAGCGGTATATGATGATTGCTTCATATTGTAGGTTTTAATCCGTTGTAATCACAGATATTTTCTTGAGGCATCATTTGTGTTCATTCAGTAATGTTTTTAGTCCTTTCAGCAGCACAGCTGTCCCTCTTTCTGGCAGAGTATCCACAGCTCCAGGAGTGTAAAGAGGAGCAGGTGTCTTAGGTCCAGAACGTATACCCAGTGGTGCCTTTGAAGTGGGGGGAAGCTTCCAGAGGCATACCTTTGAAGTGCAAAGGAGCACTGCCCTCCTGGCCCTGGTTCCAGACTAACTACAGTAGGTATGCAGCCTTTTCCTTGGAGACAAGACACAGCCTATTCAAGTGCAAGCGGGGCTGGGTCAAACTCCTTCCTCCCAGTGGTTGTCCATCCAGTCACACCTAAGCTCCCACTACAACCCATGTGACCCAGAGACAGGATACAGGCACCAAATGGCTAAGGCAAGAAAAGGCCCCCTTTCTTAATTTGGCACCTTCAGTATTGTAATTTTAAAACCGACTTCACCATAACGTAGGATTTTTCATTAAAATTCTGGAGACACCAAACATGAACTTGTTCCCATTTGAAAAAAAACGTATAAAATGTAATAGGGTAACTTTAATGTTATCCTATGGGAGAGGTAGGCTTTGCAGTGGTGAAAAAGGATTTTGAGGTTTTCACCACCAGGACATGTAAAACTTAAAAGGACATGTCCCACTTTTTAAATACATTGCACCCCGCCCTTAGGGATTTCCAGGGCCTACTGTATGGGTGACATATATATATTAAAAACCAAGGTTTGGGCCTGGTAATAGCAGATCTAAAATATTCTTTAAAAAGCTCCTTAAGTGAGTGGCACAATTGTTGTAGGGCCACTAGTAACATATAATTTACAGGCCCAGGGAAAAGGTAGGGCTGCTTTACTAGGGGCTTACAAGTAAATTAAATATGGTAATTGGGTACAAGCCAATCTAACATGTTGCAGGGAGAGAGCACAAGCACTTTAACACTGGTTAGGAGTGGTAATGTGTGCAAAGTCCAATGGCAGGCAAAACGAAGTCAGCAAAAACAGGAGGCCTGAAGGGAAAAAGTTAGGGGGTTGCCAGGTCTAACAATGTCTCATTCTTAGCTTTGAGTGAGGTGTTAGAAAAGATCCAATGCTATGAGGCCCAGAGGGCAAGGAAATTAGACTGCATGTAATCCCAATTCATGGTACAACCCACAAGCATATACTGCAAGAAAGAAAGTGAACTTGACAGCACAGGAATGTCAGATGGTTCTGATACAACAGTTTGGAAAATGTCAAACACACCTTCATGAAAGGCCCCAATGTGAGGAAGCAGAGGGCATACCACTTATGAAGAAGAGCAGAAATCTTCTGAGGTCTAGAAGCAGTGCTGCCAGTGCCAAAGCCACCTGCAAAACCTGGTGGAATAGTACAACAAAAGAGAGAACACCAAATCTCTCCATCTGTGTTAATAGACGAGATAGTATATGAAGATCATAGGGTCAATGTGGTTGCTTACTTTAGCAGCAGACACTGTTTGAGCAATTAGAGCAGACCTGCCAACATCTATCAATGTCTTATCAGACCTCTTTGTTCCCACATGAATACAGTGTTCTGTTGTTGTTCCCATCAAGTAGAAATCTCCATCATGGAAATTAACTTATGTCATCTTCTTAGCAGCACCATCAGTGGTGGGTAAGAGTTGCACACATGGGTAACAAACACCATGTCCACCATATACAAAGCTTTTTTCTACAAGTAGCTCTCCGGTTCATTACGGTCTCTACACACTTTAGACTTCCTACTCAGAACTCAGTTTGGTGGAAACAAGCCACAAGTTTAAATCAAACACTTTCTTTTTCAGTAGATGCCCTTCACATTCAAAAAATGTTTTAGATTTTATGTTGTGCGGGTCATTACTTTGACATTTGGATCGCTTGTTGTCTTACCTGACATAAGAGTCACCCTGCCCAAGAGAGCTGGTAGATACACGAGGATCGAGATGTTCAACTCGGGTCCGAGAGATGGAAAGGCCTGGATCATCAGGCATTCCATCTTCACTGCTGGCAGAGAGGTTCTTATTTGAGGGCATACTGCTCTCAAAAATGATGGCATCGGTTGACTTCTGACTGTTGGGATCTACAATACCAACAAATATATTTTTGTTGTCAATCATAGCAGAAAATAACTACAGATGAAGTGCTCTACAAGATAAACTCAAAGTTAGCCTATATATGTGGCACAGGGTTGCCCACAGAAATACACTATATTTGGGGGAAAGGGTGAGACCAATAAGGGCTGGGCCTTGGTTTGCTTAATGCTTAAATCAGAAATGTGTTTAAGGAAACAATGTACAAGACTGAGCGCCTGGTGTTTTATGTTGCACATCTTGTTTGTTGCGAACAACTCAAACCTGGTTATAAAATGTATTATATATTTATTTTTTTTTTATTTTTTTTCCTCACTCTCACTCCCTCATTGTTAAACCATTTTAAGCAACTGTAAAGGCAACTGGGATCAGAACTTCTGACCAGACAAACTGTGCAATTTCATGGTGGTGCCCAAAAGCAGATTAATTAAAACTAATTCCTTATAAGTATATAGGTAGCCATGCTTCAGTCATTTCACTGCTTAACGTTTTATGTCCAAGTATCACACGTTTCCAATACTATACAAAATAAAATTATTACAACTGACTGTCTGTGCCATACACAGTGTGTTCATATTTAATATTTGCATTTTGGAAATAAATTGTTTGGTTACATTCTTAAGTTCTTGAAGTAATATTTATGCAACCTGTAGTCAGAGGTATGAATTGTAGCAGAGACCACTCAGCCTTTCCTCTTTCTGACACACGAGCGCAATGGAGTTTAGTGAGAACAATACACATTATCACTACACCAAGGGACAGCTGAGTTAGCAGTCTGCATTATCTAAATAACTGAATTTTTCTCATCCAGTATCAATGATACTGGATGAGAATACTACAATTTTGGGCAACACCCAAAGGAAGTGTGATTTAGTGGACACTTTCTTTTTTTAACTACAGTAATTTAGATCCAAGTTTGGATTTTAAATGCTCAATTAATTTCACTCATTTCCCTGTTGGGTGTTAAAGTAATGATTACTTTTTTTAAATTTGAAATCATATTATTGTTTGCGTTGTGTTAAGAATTAAAAAAATCATAGCTTTGTTACGTTCCATCAATTTGCATTATTTCACAGACGTAAAATGTATTCATGCACCGATGTATATACAATATCCTATTGAGACACATGCTATTACAGAGAAACATACAATGGAATTTTGTAATTTTTCATTTTAAACTAATGTCTGACACCTACACCTACAGTCGTGGACTGCTAAGCCTTCAAACCTGTTGAAAGTGATTATAGCCATTTGGATTTTGCAAGCTGTTGGCGTAACAGAAGAGGGTGGGTGAAGGCAAAGGGCAGGTTTGGAGGTAAAGTGAGCACGCATTCTGTCACTGCTGTCAATGGCATTTGAATAACTGTTCTGATTCCCGACACGCAAGTTCTAAGGAGCCAACCTATGCGACTAAACTGAAGCAGACGATCACGCAAGACAGGGTCAAGCTGGAGACAACTGTTCTTTGCCAACCTGGGATAAAGAGTTCTAGGCCTGAACTTCAACACCTTAGCAAGTAATCTCACTCAAACTTTGAAATCTTTCAGTTCCAGATTCTATAAACATCAATTAAAAGAAAGGTTTGTCAAAACTCTCTATCATTCCTTGTAACGGATACTCCCAGAATAATGTGATTCAAAGACACACTGCTTATTTGATGGATAGAAGGAGCAGAAGGGACTGCCATCAGAGAGAGAGAGAGAGAGAGGGGGCCATGGAGGAGAATGAAGACAAAGTCGCCCATACTTCCTTGAGTATTCTCGACAAGTCGCTGTTTCCTCTACTCTTTAACAGAAAATTGTACTCTTCAACTTCCACTTCATCCCTGCTACACTATTGCCCACTTCAGATTCCTCTCAATCCGCCATTCACCCAAAGCATAATGTACTGCATCTTTTGATGTGGCAATATGCCTCCCTATCAACAGTGGCGTAATCAACTTCTCCCATCATTGGTCATAATGACAGCATGCTATCTGGAAGTTGTCGAAGACTCCAAAGCGTGGCTGTGACAGACATAGGGTCTATTCCAGAGGACACTTAAGATGAAACCCTTCCATGCATCATAAAAGCCAAAAGTCCCGGTCAAATAAAGGGCTCAATACTAAAAGAGGTATCCCTTCACTAAACATCCATTACAGAGTTAAAGCAGTTAAAAACAAAGCATTTCAATCTCTTTAATCTTTTTTTTTTTTTTTTTTAAACATGCATATTGTTTGCCCACTGTTGTTTAGGTAGCACATTAAAACCATTAAGATTTTCGAAGTCCCAGGAAAAGAGATTTCCTAGATTTTTGTTTATCAATATTCAATAGTCTTAATCACAAGGTAATAGTTGTTCGGACTCTTCATACTCAATGTGCTCTGTCAACATCAGTGAGCCTTCCTTTTCCTGAGCAACTGAATAAAAGTGATGAAACAATCTCTGCATTACCTCCATGAGGTTAAACACTCTCATCGCGGATATTCGCATTGTATCTGAAACCGTATTAGTGCATGCAAATGAAAACTTGGATGTGAATCCCACGACTTACAAACATATGTGGCAAATATATATACACATCTAATAAACATATGATATTCCTAGCAATTGAATAACTTACCATTTTGGCTGACGCTGGATATAAACTAGTTTTTTTAACCAGCAACTTAAGCATGGTGGTCAATATCGACCACAGAATATAATTCCCCCATACACATTTTCAATAGAACATATACCAAAAGCAAGAGATTTATTTTTAAATCTTTGATGATGTTGGCTTTATTTTTAAATAGTTGCTGATCTTCGGCAACCTGAAATGGTTCACTCAACCTAGTATTACAAATTAGTTGCATGGGAAAGCAGCAGACAGGTTTATGGTTTTACTGTAGCAACCACCACACAGGAAAGTCAAAGCTCATGATGGGCCAACCTACCGCCCGGCCCCATGAATGCAGAACTAGTCCTTCGTGCAGGACTGCAGCATGAGCAGTTCTTGTTCAATGTGTGAGAGAGATTCGCCCTCCTGCTTGTCGACTGCATAATTTCTGCTTATGAAATGATCCTAAAGGTAATTTCTACAATGCCAAGAAGTGCGCTCTACTTCCCTATCTGTTCTCTGAACCTTCTTTTCTCCATTCTCTTTCTATTTTCAAGCTTATGTCACTTAGAACTGTAGAGTTCAATCCAAGTCTGTTTTGTGGACTGTTGCCACTTGGCATTAGTTGTTCACATAAAGGGGAGGCAGAGTACAAGTTGATTAAAGGCAGGAGTTCTAGAGAACAAATGATTGCCGTTCCAGGTGCAGAGGTTTTGCTAAACTAGAGAGCCTTTGGCAGTTCCTACTGTATTTTACTCTGTGTTTTCCCACTACAAGTTAATAAAATCACTGACTTACATCATTGACCATCTGCATGCTCTACATCAGTCATTAGATGTTTATGTACATTGACTCTCCATGCATTCAATCATGCATCCTCACAACCTATAATCACCCACTGTCTAATAAGTCCTTCTTTCTTTGTATTCTATATCAGCCCTACCTCAACATTAACTACTTTGGTACTTTTATGGCAATCCTAGTTGAATGACGCCACATGATTGCCTTACTCTTTTTGTTATGCAATGTACACTGCTTGGACTCAATTGGCTGGAGTTTATGCTATGTAAAATAAATAAATACATAAATGAGAGTTAAGAAAGAATGAGTAAGGATTGGGTTCTAAGTACAAATTAGACACGACTGGCTTTACAAAATCTTGTGCATGGTTCAAGAACATAAGAAAGCACCACATATGGATTTGCCGCTTTCCAACCAAGCAGGGTTATTATCCCTGCCATCTTCTACTCACCAGAAGTGGCTGATCGAAGTTTTTCAAGCACTCCATGAAGCCTAGAAAACAGAAAACAGAATACATTAATTCTCCCTCTTGTTATCCGCAATCAATGCACTGAGCGACCATAGAAACTGCGGATCAGAGTTCAAAAGATTTGCCTGGACAAATAATCTGTGCTGTTTTAATTACTTCCAAAATCAGCGCCCCAATAGGAGACAAACAGGGAAGTGCCTCTTTTCCCTCTGCAAGTGGCAGATAATCAGTGTGCAGATCACTCAAGAATGCAGTTGCATAGAATAGGCTTGAAAGCAGGAAGCAGTGCATAAGATCGGTGAGTCAGAGGGATGTCAAGTAGCTAGACTGAAGAACACAGCACCCTTTAAATGGTTTCAGGTGTCAGGGGTCACCTCATTACTCTGAAAACATTAAAAAGAAAAGGGATTTTTTTTAAATCAGCTGCCCAGGCATTAATATTCATATGCCCATGCATTGTACGAATAGTCGTGCACGTGTTTAGGGAATTAGAATGTGACAGGCACAAAGTGGACTAGTTTATTATGTAATCATCAACTTATGTATGCTGCATGTTTTCAGTTATTTGTGTAAGTTTATGACACTGTGTGCTGTTTTACTCTAATATGTGGTAAAGTACTCTGCTATACAGGCTGGTGTGACTTGTCCATATATGAATAAATATTACATTAAATACAACATGCAATTTCTGCCAGGCCAAATCTTCCCTCACAGATTATTTTTTTTAAAACAAAAAATCAAGACTTCAGAAAAGAGCTTCAGAATCTTTGTACAACTTCATGTAGGATTTTTGGCCATATCTGGGACAACACATATATGGCTGCATGTATCTCAAACAAAAAGCAAATATTTGCAGGCCCAATGAAAAAAACATTGGCAAAGCCACTAAATCTGGTGTAGGACATCAGCCTTATGGCTTTGTCAATGCGTGTTTTGTCTTGGCTTTGGTAAAACTATATTTTGTGGACCTGCCAAGCCTTCATCAATATAAAAAAATGTCTAAAATCAAAAATATATATAAAAAAAAAATAATCACACATTGCCAAAGTAATCCAGGTTAACTACTTTGTGTGTGTAGTCCATATGAAAGAACAGAATGCTGTCATTCACCTTGGTTAGTCAATGCCTAATATGAGCAATATGAACATGATCTACCCCACTGCTGTAGTGGGCAGAAGAAAAAGGTGAATGACAACGAATCAACTGATGAAGAGGGCTGGCTTAAATCCCCTTAAATTATACTAAATATATAATTTAAGTCAAAGCAAAATGTCTTCGCTAACATCAGATCTGAAAATATCTAGCTCCCAGCTCGGCTGCCGAGAAATATTAATGCAAGTATGAATTCTGGTTACTTTAGCCACAGGGCAGCTGCATAACATCAATAAACTTGAACTTGTTAAACAATGTAAAATTAAAACAAACATACAGTTGTGATTAAAAAGCAAAGGACAAGAAAGTAGCTCTTTATTCATCTAAAACCAGAGCCCACATAACCACAGAGCATCCAACTAGTTGTTGGGGCGAAACACTTGTAGTTTTCCATTTTAGTGTTTTTAACAATCGTACTAATCTACAAATTATTGTCAAATTAAAAATACCATTCTGTTTTCCTGGTGCCGTTCCAGCCTACCTAATTTGTTTACCATCAATGATTTTCTATAATCTCACACACTAATGGCACGTAGACATCACAAACCTTAAAGATGCAAGGTGGCCAACACCGAAAGTAATCCATTACAATCCTGTTGGGTGTCTGCTGTACAAAGTATTGCATTCTCTAAACTGTTTAAAAAAATCAATGCATCACACAGCTGTAGGGTGTGTACTCTCTTAATAACCCCACCTACAAATCAAGGTGTCACAATCGCAAACCTGCATGGTATGTCCTTTGACAGAAAAATATGTATTTGTTTGCCTTTAGACACTCATAGTGCTTCATCGAAATACATCTTTCTGTGATCTGCAGGTTTCTGTGTGGCGGGTTCTGGTCGGGATTGGTGTAAAATAAATTAGATGGGTTTAAGTAAAATCCCAGTGTCTTTCAATACTTATTCATTAGCATATAGCATGTAAGATAAAATGTGACAAATAAATCAAAAGGCCCTTTTCTGGGTAAAATACTTTGTATGTGTAAGGAAATGCCACATTTTCATGATCACCCCAAAGTTTTGGACTGATGCTGCTCTTATTCGACTCTGAAGGTGCACTGCGTCCTGCTAACCAGACCTCAGTGCCAGTGCTCTGACCCTTAAAAGATACATATGACCGATTGGTTCACCTACAATTGGCGTTACTTAACTCACTTGGAAGTCCCTAATATATGGCACTAGGGGTATCCAGGGCCTGTAAGGTAAACTGCCTCTTGTGGACTGCAGCACCTACTGTGCCACCACAAGTGAGACAAAGCAAAGTATGACTCCCAGCCCACTACTGCTGGCTGGCAGAGCAGTTTTTGACTGCTAACTCAACTTTGTTATTGAAAGTAATGGCAAAGCCCAAACCCTCCTTTTTAATATTCACAAGCCACCCACCCGTAAGGCAAGCCTATTGAGCCCGAAAGGCAGGGTGATAATATTAAAAAGTTGGACATGTGTTTTCTTAACTTTACAAACCCTGCACTGTCGTGTTTACTGTGGAAGGGCTAGTAGCCCCATTGGCAAGCACTGAGTTACATGCTGACAATTCAGCAGTTCTTACTTCTGAATGGGACTACTAAAGTTGTTATTTCATGGTATCAAATGAATCGTAAACTTTAACCCGACTTGAGTTTTTAATAAATGACAACTTTAGAAAGTTGCCACTTAGTTGTACATGTTTTCCAGTGACCGTTAATGGTTTTGGCCACAAGACAGCCTCCTGCCATCCTGGGAAGAGGTTTGAATGACTTTCAGGAAGTAACACAAAGGACATGCCGTTTAAACACCCTATTTGGCCGTTCCTGGAAAGAAGGCCAAATAGGGTGTGAGCCCAAAGGCAAAATTCAAAGGGGAAGCCGCAATAGAAACGTATATGGTGGACACCCACGAGAGGGGCTGCTCTTTTGTTATTGTAGAGGGTTGTCTTCGGTACAGAGAGGGTAAAACAGTTGCCAAACCAGTTTTCCATAGGCGTGTAACCCTTAGGTAGCCACATCTCTAGGATTGGCTACCGAGCTCCACACACTGAGGGTGGAGGGGTCTACCATACTGAGAGTGGACAGAATAGTGCTTTCTGGGACAGCTGGATGCCACACTTGACAGGAAGCTGTCCTCAGGCAGGAGGGAGTGTGGTAGCCCATGGACTGGTAGTCACTGCACCCCCCCCCCCCCCCCCACCAGCCCAAGGGAAATTTCAGGGCATTAAAGTGGCACCCCTGCCACCCAGACCTCAGATCACGGCTGCACTGGAGAAAGGACCAAAGAAAGACTGCTCTGCTGTTACCTGGACCCAGTGAAGAGAGGCTGCACCAAAGACTCGACTGAACCTGCTGAACCTTGGTCTAGCAAAGAGAGGATTGTGCCTGTGGTGCCCTGGTCGAAAAGCTATCCCCAAGCCCCAAACAGAAGTGGCCTCAAGAGTCTCTTGGCTGATTTCCTGTTACAGCTGTTACAGCTACAGGGCCACAAAAGCTTAAGAAGTCTGTCTTGTTGACTGACTGCCACTAACCGGTTGAAATGCAACCTGGGAGACCAAGTCTTAACCCTAAAAAGTTGCACCCAAGTATGCTGGACTAGGGAAAGTCATAAGAGTGCAGTTTGGTCACTCAAGACAAACACTATCCTCAGCTAAAGAGAACCGCTGGTTTTGCTGTAACCAGAGACCAGCAGACAAGTGACAACTGGTTTATGGTTAGGCTACAACGAGACGTTGAGGTACATCAACCCCTGTGGCAAAAGTCGCCTCACTGGGTTTGTGGAACTAGGGATGGCCCCAGGAGGATACCCTCCACCCCCCCTCCTTCCCCAGATCAGCATCCAAAGCATCCTTCCGCATTCTGGAATACTTGCATCAGGACCACTTCATTGATGTCTATATTTGGTTCGCCCACAGAGCCTGGACCTGGACTGGAGACTGCTTAGACTGCAGGGCAACTGTCCTGCCAAGTCTCATTGGTCCCTGGGACTTGGTCTTTGCTGGAGTAGGCGTCACAACTTTACAAATGTTTTCCAAGTAACCACTAACACAGTAGATGCCAATGCTTGTTTTTCATTTGAATAAAAATCAGTGATTTATTATTTGCTTAATAATTTATATTTTAGGTGGATTTCGTTTCTTTTGGTAGCCACAAATTCATAAAAATAATAGCTATTTTTATAAATTAATGTTGGAATTTCTTTGTGTTGCGTTTCTTCTTATTCAGCTGCTTTGGTAGTTCTAAATGATTTGCACTTGGTACTCACTGCTCCATGGCTCACTGCTCGAAACAACAGCTAGCCAGGTTTGAGCTAAGGTTTTGCAAACAAACCTGACTTGACCCAAGACAAGATTGTGAGTTTATTGCACGGTGCAGTAGTGCAGCCTCATCATATAATAAACCGCTTTCTTCACAATTTGCAATAACGAACAATTTCTACTGTGCAAAGCACACAATTACCCTTGTAGAAATTTGACTGACAAGTAAGACATTTCATGTGCGAAACATTTATACTTCAGTAATTCAATGACCGTACCAAACTGTAAATTTGATTGTACTGCTTCCTAGAAAGAGTGACAAATCATCTGTCATCTGCTCCTGGGTCTTCTTGTTGGCCACCATGACCATGATGTAATCAGGGAGTTCTTCGTCTGGGGATACAAAAAGAGGAGCTATTAAGGTGCACAATCACCAAACTACAGCACTAAGTTCACTAAATAGCTTGCTCATACTCTCCTAAATATATGAAAAAGAGAATAAAGCTCCAGTCTAGTTTACTTAAGCCAGTGACTCTCCTAAAGCAGTCAATTAAGTGACAAAAGGCCACAGAGAAGACCATTTTGAGTATGGCCCTCTACAAGCCACAGAAGTGTTCCATTATGCCAACTAAACAAAGATAATTTAATCAGTTTTGGACAGTTAACTCCAGTGGCATAAAGGACTATTTAGCAGAATAATCTGAAATCAAAATATTCTTGTTGTCTGAGGTCTTATAAGCACTGTAAAGGAAGCAATGAAGAAAAGAGTCTCTCACCAACACCATGGCAAACCGACAAGCTGTGTCTACAGTTATTACTGAGGATATCCATTATAAAGGTAGTAATGAATAACACCATGCTAGGTTCATTAACAAAACTCTTACATTGCAGATGATCTCCCCTTCAATGGCTTTGGGGGTGGGGTGGAATGAGATTAGCAGTGAGTGAGAGAGTAACTTCAGAGCTGAAGTCTAATAAAGACAACTGAGTGAAAGAGAATTACTGCCAAAGTTCTGCAGCAGAGTGAAATAAATCCTAGCAATCATAAAGGAAAGTTTCAATTTTATTAAAGACACGGAGGCGAGGATTGTGTTCTACTTTCTTTATTTCCTTTCCAGTAGCTTTCAATAAAATAACTCAAAAACTATCTTTCCCATGGTGCACAGGGAAAAGGTCAACACCAATCTACCAATGAACAGTCCAGGATGTCCACAAAGGCGGAAGCCCCCCGCATAGCTTCTTCTTTCTTGACTGCGACAGGATCTTCCACCATTGTCCATTATTCTGCTTTAGAACCATCGGAATCTGAATGAAGCTAGGACAAAAAGAATGAATCTGAACCCTCCTGTATTACGCAAGTTAAGGCAACAGACACACTGAAGCAAACATTCAGAAAAAGCCAGTCTGATAATACGTATACCATAACGGAGTAAACAGGGACTATGCAAATACCTCTACAAACATGCACAATTGCAATAAACCTTTACTTTGGAAAGAATAAACAAGCAATGCATCTACCATACAACTGTGGATACAGTGAAAAACCCTAATATTCTACAACGCTCCGGGCTGGGGACAACGATCTCAGGGACCTTCATCGGGAACAATCCCCACCTCCAGGTCCTTAATATGTCTGAAACTTTCCAACATGATTACTAGGAAATCGTCCATTAATGTCAGGACCGGAGGCGAGGATTGTGTTTGTTCAAAGCTTATCCATCACCAATTACGCCATCTCAACAATTGGCTTAAAATAGAACCTTTTGAACAAGGAGTTCGAAGACCAGTCTGCTGCATTGATAATGTCTTCCAGACGAGTCCCAAAGGAGAAAGCTTTATAAGCCATTGCTCCTCTAACAAAATGGGTGCCAAATTGCGAGACGTCAATGCCCGCTTCTTGCACGACCCAACAGATCCAACTAGCCATTGTTGGGAGGAGTGACTGCTTTGAAAGGTTTCCAGAGATATTTATAATTGACGCTCGCCCGGTGGACGGAGCTCCACCGTCATGCTCTCGTAAACCTTTACACATCGGACCAAACATAACTTGGGTGAACTATCAAAAGCAGGAAAAGACACCACTTTGGAATTGGACTTGGTACGCCAAGAGATATGGAAGGTGACCCCTTGCAAGGTAAAGACCCTTCCCGAAATATCCAGAGCCCGCATGTCAGACAATCTCCAACACAACACTAGGCACAAAAGCATGGCGAGTTTCGCCAACAATTCCTTACAGGACAAATGCTTATTTTGCTGCCAAGAACAGACGAGGCGTAAAACCTTGTTAACATCTCATAATGCTGAGTACCTAGGTTCTGGGGGGATAGTCAAAGAATCCCCCGCATTAGCTCACATACCAATAGGTGTTCTCCCACTGAGGCCCCTTGAACCGGGACATGCCCCGTAGAGATTGCTTCCCTTTAGGAGTTGATAGTACGATATACCAAACCCTGTGAAGCTAGAGAGGCCAAGATTTACAATAGCGACCACCTCACATTCCCCATGGGATCCTGTTAATTTCAAAGACACCATCCAAACCATCCGGCCCATGCAGATCAGTAACGTTAGTTTGTGCAGTCAGACCATGCTGCTGCCAGTAATCCCTCAGCTTCATGCAAAATGCCCTGGAGTCTCCAGCAATGCCGGAAATCAATGATGTGGAGTTGTCGCTCGTCTGCGGACCATTTTCCTCCAGTAAATGAGTCCCCACAGGGTCAGATTCTATTACGATGTCCGTGTTGGGAGACAAATATGGCTCGTCTGTTCCACATCTCCATGTGATCCTACCATCATCTCATCTCCCCCTCACCTTGTCTGTTACGGGTACCTGTTCCAAGAACTGCAGGCCTTGTCTGAGGTGGAAAGCATTGCAAGGCACTGTAGGGGAGAGGCCTCGGAAAAATTGCCTGTTTCGAGGATGACAGAAGGCCTACCACCCAGACTACCTACCATAATGAAGTAGTGGATCTTGCCAACATTCTTTTCAGCTCCTTGCAGATCTTCACAACTTTCTGAGAGGGGAGACTTAAAGTCTGTGCTACAGAGTCTATGACAAAGCCGAGGAACTTCATCTATTTGGACGGCACTAGAAGAGATTTCCATTTTTTGATCATGAACCCTAGACGTTGCAGAAGGTCGACCGTTGTCTTCAACTGCTCAATCAGGGGTGACGAGCATTGGTCCATAGAAAAATCGTCGAGATAGATGAGGCAAAAGCCCCTCGCCCACTAGGGGCTTGAGGACCTTGGTGAAACACCATGAAGCAGAGGATAGACCAAAATGCGGGGTTGTAAACTTGTAAACTTGGTTTCTCCATTTAAACAGCAGAAAACAGCGGTGTGGGGGAAAAATGGGGTTGTCGGAGATCGTGCAGAACATGTATACCCTCCATCTTGAAGTGGCGGTAAACCAACCACTGATTGAACTCCGTCAGGTTCATTACAGGACATTGACCACCATCCGCCTTGTCCACCCAAAAATGTTGCTGAGGAAACCTTGTGGGTGGAGGCAGGTATGGGATACGTTTTTTGCAGCAGGTCAGTCATCTCCCGATCTATTAAAAGGTGACCTGATCTTCTGCAAAAACCAGCGAGGATGGAACTCCTGGATCAGGGATTCGTAGAACTCTATATGAAAGCCCTTGATGGTCTGAAGGACCCACACATCTGAAGTGATTTGGCCCCAGTTGTGTTCAAACTGTGCCAAACGGCTTCGCACCTTTATTTGTGGAAAGGAGAAAATGTTGAGGCCTGGAACTTCACTCAGGAGGCATCTCTAGAACCGCGGCCACCTTGACCTCATCATGTCTGGAAGAACTCTCCTTGCTTAGAGAGAACTTGGGACTTCTTGAATTCTCTGCCACATTCCACCCCAACAAAAATTCTGAGCTGAATTATTTTCTTTATGGAGACCTGCACCTTATCTAAGGAGGTGAACGTGGCTACGAACCTGCTCATCTCCTTAATGAATGGCTCCACATGGAGCCCGCTCTGAGTCACCATGCCTGCCTTAGAGGAGGCCAGGTCCCCTAATTTGGGGCCAACCTTCAAGAGGAGGGAGAGACACCTCTTGGTTGGAGAATGCGATCCGTGTTCCCCAAAAAAGACGTCAGCATGCTGCGCCCAATCTGAAATTCTCTCTGGGAAAATGGGGTTGCTCCAAAATGTTATAATAGGACAAGAGATGTCTACTAATTTGTCCTGGCAAGACTTCCAGGATCTATCAATTATTATTATTATTATTATTATTAGTGGCATTTGTAGAGCGCGCGGCTACCTCCAACGGAGGTGTCCCGGCGCTAGCAGCAGAGCATGACAGAAAAACGCAAAAGTGACAGGAGGGTCTAGGCCAGATCAAACAACCATGTTTTCAGGTTTTTCCTGAAGACACGTTCTGAAGGGGATTTACGCAGATGTTCCGGCATAGAGTTCCATAGCATGGTTGTTCTTACCGAGAACGACCTGCCGCCCATCCTAGATTTCTTGAAATGGGGGATTACCAGTAATTCCTGGTAATTCGAGCGAAGGGTTCTGCCTTGATGGTATTTCTGCAGTCTTTTTTTGAGATATATAGGGCCTGAGTTTTGAGAAGCTCTGAAGGCCAAGGTTAAAGCCTTGAATTCGATGCGTCTCTTTACCGGTAGCCAATGAAGGCTCCGGAGGTGTGGTGAGATGTGATGGCGGAATGGAACATTCCTAATCAGTCTTGCTGCTGCGTTTTGTATAATCTGCAGCTTTCTAACAAGGTACTCAGGAAGGCCCAGATACAAACTGTTCGCATAGTCAAGTTGTGAGATGACCAGAGCATGTACAACGGACTTTCTGCAGCTGATCGGTATAAGCTTCAGGAATCTTCTCAGGGTTTTTAGCTTCCAAAAACAGCTGGCAGAGACCTGGCTAATCTGGGTTTTTCCTGACAAAGAGGCATCGAATTTGAATCCCAGATTCCTTACCGAGGTTGCTGGGACCGGAGGAGGGTTTAGCGCTGCGGGCCACCAAAGTTTTGGGCTGGGGGGGGGAAGGTTGGTTGAAAAAGAGCACCTCAGTTTTGTCTGTATTAAGCTTCATACAGTTATCATTCATCCAAGAGGCAACTTTCTGAAGACAGCTTCTGAAATTCGTAAATGCAGCCTCGGAGTGTTCCCTAAAGGAGAACACAAGCTGCGTGTCGTCCGCATAAGAGATGACTTTCACCCCCAGATGTTCGATTATAGGGGCTAAAGGGGCAAGATATATATTAAAGAGGGAGGGACTCAAGGCTGAGCCCTGAGGCACTCCAGATGTCAAAGGGGTGGAAGAGGATACATAGGGGTGCAAAAGCACTTTTTGGGAGCGCCCCTCCAAGAAGGAGCGGAACCATCTCAGGGTGGTACCCATCACTCCAAGCGCGGCAAGTCTATCTAGAAGGATCTGGTGCGACACCGTGTCGAATGCTGCGGATAAGTCCAGCAGCACCAACATCGCACAGTTCCCTTGGTCCATCGTCTCCCTGATTGTTTCAGCCACTTCAAGTAAGGCCGTCTCTGTGCTGTAGCCTGTCCTAAAGCCCGACTGTGAGTCGCGGAGGAGTTTATGTGACTCCAGGAATGCAGCCAACTGTGTTTGAACTTCCTTCTCTAGTATTTTAGCAGGGACAGGAAGGAGTGAGATGGGCCTGAAGTTTTTTAAGTCTGCTGGGTCAGCGTCCTCTTTCTTCAGAATTGGCTGGACGAACGCTGTTTTCCAGTTAGTGGGATAAATACCTCCTTTCAAGGAGGAATTCCAAATATGGTTAAGTACCGGATTCAACCATGGAGCTAGGATTTTAAAAAACTTAGGAGGACAGGGGTCGGCTGGAGAGCCAGACTTAACTTTAGAAAGTTCAGCCAGGGAGATGTCTGGGCTGAAAGGGTGAAATTCACTCCAGATCTCCGCGGGGAGAGTGGTAGGCAAGATCTCAGCCGGAGGCCAAGGAGTGGTTATTTTAGGGAAAGCTGCGTAAATGGTCTGAATTTTTGTTTGGAAGAAGGTGGCCAGATCCTCACATAAGTGCAGAGAGGGGGCGAACAAACTTTTCAGGACTTGTGGTTTTACAAAATCTTTCACGATTTTAAAAACTTCTTTAGAGGAATTATCCGATGCCATAATTAGATCTGCGAAATAGTCCTTCAGTGCTTTTGCTTTAGTTTATGGAACCTTTTTTGAGCCATTCTGTAGGTTTCTTTTGCCACTGCCTCATACTTTTTCCGCCAGAGCCGTTCAAGCCTCTTGCACAGGCTTTTCTCCCGCTGAAGTTCTAACGAGAACCAGGGGGCTGTGGGCTTTTTCCTAGCAGGTTTTGTGATATTAATGGGGGCTACTTTGTCAAGAGCCGCCGTGAACCAAGCATCAAAGACCGAGATGTCTTGATCGGGTTGACCTGTTAGAGGCGGGAGTGTATTTTGAAGTTCGAGACCCATGGGCTCGGGGAGAACCTTCCTCCAGTTTCTTCTAGCCTCAGGCTCTAAACTGGACCCACTGGGCATCATCTGGCCAGTTAATGTAAAAGGGACCAGAAAATGGTCAGTCCAAGGCAAAGGGAGAGGGTCCTTTACACTGAGGGAGAGGTCATTTGAGAAAATCAGGTCAAGTGTATGACCTGCAACATGCGTGGCGGAGGGGACCCTCTGAGTCAAGTTGAGGCCTAGGAGAGTGTCTGTAAGGGTTACAGCCGAAGGGCAATTAGAGTTGTCCATATGAACATTGAAGTCTCCAAGGACAAAAAAATTGGTGTATTTTAAGGAGAGAACAGCAATAGTATCAAACAACTCCTGCCAGTGCGAGGGAGTAGCGTCAGGGGGCCGGTATACAAGTAAGCCCGCATATGAAAGAGTAGAGGTGACTCTGATACAAAAAGACATGGCCTCGATAGGGCCTGCCAACTTGATGATTTTTGATGAAATTTCCCATTTCTTCCTGAGAATCACCGCTAGTCCCCCCCCACGTTTGGAGTTTGGCCGATTAGCTATTGCCATCCTATAGCCCTCCGGTATTGCCAGGCAAAGATCAGGATTGGAGCTATCTTGTAGCCAAGTTTCCGTCAGAAACATAATGTCCCAAGAATTCGTTTTTAAGTTGAGCCATATGTCATCTCTGTGTTTAGGTAAAGATCTACAGTTGATCATACAAGCCTGTAATATCTCAGGTGATTGAACGAAAGCTATAGAGGATGCTGCCCCCATCCTACCACAACTCTTGACCCCATTGCTGGATAGCTTCTCCAAGCGGAAGGGACAGGAATCACAACAATCCTTTGATTGTTCAAAATTCCTCCCCCACCCTGAGACATCCATGCAGGAGGGCGTCGGACAGCCTTTTTGAGCGAAGCTGAGGAGTTCATTACGTAGCCAGATGATTCTTGGAGCACCTCTCCAGCAGCGTGGCCGGCGCTAGTCGCTGAACGAGCGCGGATGGGCGCAGACGGGCTTGCCTTTGGCGCGCCTTCGGTGCGCCATCGGCGCGCCCGCTGCGCGCGTCCGCTGCGCGGTCGCTTAGGCATGGTACTAATATGCAGTGTCCAGCCCCCGGAACTGCGCGAGGGAGGAGGAGCCACGTCCCTCCGCAACAATCGGCACAACAGCCGTGGCGGAACGGGGACGGGCTCAAAAAGGTCAGGTAGGTGCAAAGTTCGTTATAATTCAGCCCAAGTAGTTGCTGCCACAGTACAAAGGTTTAAAAGTATAAGAGCTTTCCCCACAGATTAAAACAGGTTTCACCAAGGTTAAAAAAACAAAGGTATCACCAACGTTTAAAACATAATATAAAAAGCACATCACAAACTTTACCGGCGCTACAAGCACCCAGCGTCTAGAGTTAATGCTGCTAGCTGCCCTTCTTTGGGTACGTAATATTTTTCTGGAGGAATGTGGCCATTCTTGGATCAATCTCCTCGGTTGGGTGATCATCTTATCCGGTAGGGTGAGGCAAGGGCAATCCACCCTAAGGCAAGTCCTGACCTCTTTCTCTAGGGGCTTTTGAAGGCACCCTGCAACAAATTTAGAAACCTTACTGGAAGGGGTCCACTCTTCCAAGCGGGGGTTCAAGAGGTCAGCATGTCAGAGGGATCCTCTGGATCATTCATCAGCTCTGCAGGGGCCGGTACCAATGTAGGGCACCATGGCCGGTAAGGGCCGGCTTCGTCATTTGAATCACCCTGGGAGTCATTCACCTCCAGGCCTTAGGAGAAGGAGGGGATAAGTCGGGCATATCTGCCAGGGCGTTGTGTGCGCCAGAGTCTCAGAGAGTCAGGAAGGCCTTTTTTGTCACTCAAAGGCCCACAAATCCTTCCCATAATCATTTCTGCGCTTAGGGGCACGTTAATGGGAGTGGTGGGCGCTAGCCAGACTGGGAGTTCTGGTAGGCATAGGCCATTTCCATAATGTGGCATTCGAAAGGTCCCATGGCCTCAACCAACGCCAGGTGGGTGGAGAAATCCACTGGCTCACAAAACTAGTCATCTCAAGGAAGGACCTGTAAGGTCTCCTCCTCTGTGTAGTTTTCTGCCATGACCCCCTTAAATTAATATATAATTGCAATGGCAAATGGTGCAGTGCGCTTAGAAACCTGTCAGGCCTGGGTAAATACCACAATTGAGACCTCTGAACTTAATAATTTATCAATGCCACAATAGAGAGTAAGTTTGGGCAGATTCTATTTTTGGCAACTGAAAACAGTTAATAATTTGTCCGCACTGAGCGCATGACGAAAAGCAGGCTTCTGCCCTGGGCTGACTCACCCTACCTTCACCAGGTGTCCGAAACGCCTGGGCCCTGTCCTTGACAGCCAGGAATGGTGAGGTAAGGGCGCTGAGATCGCGCTGTTGAAGTGCATTATAGGCGCTGGTAAGGAGTGGTGTTTTTGAGGGATTACAGACCCATTCCACGCGGGCGTAAGGCTGTTCAATTAATTACTGACATGTGAGTCATGGGCGTCTGGGCTTCCAGGTAGCACAAGCAGGCAGGCAGGGACTCCACGGGGCGCTGCCTGTCAGATCTACTGACTAGTCGTGCACCCTCTAGTACGCCCTTGTGCTTATCGCACCGACACGCTCGATGGCTTCACAGGCCCCTGGGAATGGAGCAATGAACCAGCTCCTGGGGGTGAGGTGTCGGCAGCACCCAAATTAACGCAACACAAAGTATATTTAAACAGTAAAAGCACCATAAAAAATAGCGATAAGGAAAATATGTACTTAACTGCTTGAAGCAGAAAAAGGAAGAGGAAGCTATCTCTGGGGCTTCCCGTCCTTTGTGGACATTCTGGACTGTTCATTGGTGGATTATTGCTGACCTTTGCCCTGTGCACCATGGGAAAGATAGTTTTTGAGTTATTTTGTTGAAAGCTGTTGGAAAGGAAATAAAGAAAGTAGAGCATAATCCTCGCCTCTGGTCCTGACAGAATTATCAGACAAAAAGTGTTTTTTTACAGCTAAATTCTCCAAATTGGCTTTTTGCTGCTATAAGGGTGGAGAGGCGACAATGTCGGTATCCTACAAAACTTATATTTGCATGACTGGTTTCGACATTTATGAATTTTTCGCGACAACTGTACATTTGCTAATGTTGAAAAGGTTTGACAATGTATCAGACTTCTTTGCAACTCTGCACACATGTAAGAAGAAAGTGACATGTTTGAGAGAGAAGGAAGACAGCATGAAAAATAAATAAGCAATGATAAAGCAAATAGGATTGGTTTTATGAACAGTGATTCATTTGTGTGTTTGGTGTTTGTTTTGTGACTTATAATGGGAGAGGAGCAGTGTGCATGTCCAGACTGACAAATTATATTTACCTTTAATATTTAGGTAACCACATCTGAGAAGTGGTTTACATAATGTCTTTGGGACTTGCTGTAGTTAATCAATTTCTCATGTGATCAAGGCCTCCCGAAGGCTGAAACGCGTCATGCAGGCATTGCTGTGAGTTAAATAAAATCCCTATTACTCACCTGCATTCTGGGTCAGTGTTCGTCTATTCCTGCTCTCTTCGTGATTGCTGGTCTGCAGGAGTGTTTCTGGCGAAGTCTTTCATATATATATATATATATATATATATATATATATATATATATATATATATATATATATATATATATATATATATATATATATATATATATATATATATATATATATATATATATATATATATATATATATATATATATATATATTCAGTAAAAAAACCATAGGTTTCACACATGTTATAGTTAGCTGGACATTTTACTGATAAAAAACCAATGAAATTCCCCCGTTATAGTTAGTGCAGGCAACTATAACTCACGCGACCGCAATCCTCTGCTGATGACATATGTCTTTATGAAAAAAAAATATTTGTAATATATGTATAGCTAAAATTTAATGGAAGAAGACATGAGCAAATAAGTGTCTAAATACAGTATTAGCATCAGCAGAGGATTGCGGTCGCGTGAGTTATAGTTGCCTGCACTAACTATAACGGGGGAATTTCATTGGTTTTTTATCAGTAAAATGTCCAGCTAACTATAACATGTGGGAAACCTATGGTTTTTTCACTGAATTTGCAAGGTTTTTTAAATGCTAATTCCTAACTATAACGTGTGTGAAACCTATGGTTTTTTCAGTGAATTTGTACGTTTTTTTAAATGCTAAGTTACTTTACGCCATTCGTGGCGTGCGCGCCCACTTAACGCAGTTAGTGCCGTGCACGCACGGTGGGCACGCGGTGCGCGTAGCGCTGGATGGGCCATGTACGCACGATGCGCTTCGCGCACCGTGCGCCCATGGAGGACAGATTATGCGCTTCGTTGTGAAAGGTACGCTTTTACATTTTGTTTTTAAATAACTATGCCATGCTCAAATGTTGCCCTTCGGTCACCATTTGCACACGGGGTGGGGAGAGTGTGGATAATTTTTTTTTAAAAAAAATATTTTTTACCGTACGCGTACGGTAAGCGTAATCGGCGATTTTTCGAAAAAAATTAAAAAGGAATTTTTGGCCTTGGGGGTTATTTGGGGACATATTCACCAAGGTTACGTGGTTTGGAGCTGTCTAAACAGTCCCTTTACATGTTTTTGGCCTTTGTTTTTCCTCCTGCTCTCAGAGTGCGAGAGAGAAAATGGCGGCCGCCGCTTCCTGGTTTCGAACGATTCGAATGTTTACTAAGATCAAACAGCCAATCAGAATCGCGCTCGCGCACGTCACCGTACGCGTACGGTAAGCTTACCGTAAGCGCACGGTAAGCGCACCGTAAGCTGGCTCAGATATATATATTGATTTAAATGCTATTTTCTCAGGAACTACTGAACAGATTTACACCAGACCTACAAAAGGCACTTCCTTGACCTGAGGACTACCTCTCTGCCAAATTTCAAGTAACTCTGTTCAGCCGTTCGTGCTGTAGCTGTGTCTAAAGGTCCTATGGAAAAATGCATGGGAAAAACGCGTTTTGGGACCCCCCTTTTTTCTCAGCCCCCGCTTGACGAATCCCCCCGAGACTTTCAGGGTAGGAGCGGAGCGTAGCGCCCCACCTATTTTGAAAATTTCGCGAGGATTCGTCGACCGGCGCCAAAGTTATTCCAAATAGAATGTTGCGGATTTCCTATGGAAACAGGGTCCTAACTATAACTATCTACTGGCGACCGCCAGTAGATAAAATATATATATATATATATATATATATATATATATATATATATATATATATATATATTTTCATGTTCATTTACACTTGGCAAGAATTCTTTCTTGAATGTACTTTTTTCAGAAGAAGCACCTTAGGGGCCTGACAATGTTCATTAGGGGAAGACAAAGTGCCACCAGAAGAAATTATAAAATGGTTCCAGAGCCTGAAACACCTGCCCATGAAAATCAATTCACCTTCAACCTTAAGACTGTTTACACCTCTTCTGTGCAGACGCTTCTTTTGGGGCAATTATTATTGTTAGGCTTTATCATCTCAAGATAAGGAGCTATTTTGCAGCCGATGGAAGCAGATTTTTTATGTGATTTTTTTTTTTATGGCAAAATAGGCAATAACCTCTGTGCTGACAACGCTTGAAGTGTTTTAAACTAAGTCCTGATTTCTGACTAACTTTTATTGAATCTAGCTCACCGTCTTTAGACTTAACCTGTCAAAACTCATTAATTAAATATCTTAATTTTACCACATAACGAGCCATCATGTCAGATGGACAAATTGCTGGTGAGCTACAGGGGTTATAGAAGGGCCATATACACAAACCCAAAACATCAACACCTCACGGGCCCAACAGACCAAACAATCGCCCTGTGGTATCATGTGACTGAGAGATTGGGATGGTACAACAAAGTGACGCAAGCTATGCCCCTATGGGAGGCTGAGAGGTTGGGCAGACTCAGCTTCTGCCCGGCCTTTGATAAATGGGAAACTATAGGTATTTTGAGGGTTGGTGACCGGTGGGCAAGGGGAAAAATAGTCTTATTCTCTGATTTACAGAAAGAATACGAAATGTCAGACGCAGAGACAATTAGATACCTACAAATACGACACGCTCTGATGAAAGTCATCCTACCTGACAAACACCTACCAGAGGCTTCCCCCTGGAAGATAGACTCCTAACAGACTGCATGGACCGAAGGGCCATCTCCGTGACATACTAAAAAATAATAAATAACCTACCCGACACCCTTTCGCATCTTCGCAAACTTTTGCAGGAAGACTTAGGGAACCTAGAAGATGAAGATTGACAGGAAGCGCTCTCCTCTTCACAGGAAGTAGCCATAGCATCACAACTGAGACTGATACAGCTTAAGATACTTCATAGATCATATTTTTCCTGTGGTACCCTGGTTAAAATGGTGCTATATGTAAAAGGCTTTGCATGCAGGAGGGTACCTTCTACCATATACCATGGGAATGCCTGGCCATCAAACTCTATTGGAAGGCTGTGGTGTCTCAGATGCGAGGTGTGTATGGTGGGGGGGGATCTTCATCCGCTGCCTAAACTAGGTCATCTTAATGTGTAGGAGGCAACATACATAACTCACATGGAGTAGCTCTGAGTCACCCTGGACTGACAACTGCGAAACAAAATATAGCCATAAAATGGGGAGCGGTGGAGACGCCAACGTTAGGGGAATGGGAACGAGACATGGACTGGTGCACGTTAGCAGAAAGGGTGGTCTACGAAAGCAGGGGGTCACCGGAAGTGGGACCGGGTGTGGGGCAAATGGAATGCCTACAGGGGCGGTATTTGGATCTCGCCCTCCAGTCGAGTGGGCAGATCCAGCTGGGAAGGGAATATTACAGGGTAAAATGGAGAAGAATTGTGATGGGTCACTGATGGTTTGAGCAAAACATTGAAAAGTAATTCGTAATTGGTTTGCTTGTTAAAACTGAGGCTATAATTAACATCTGCTGTATGACTACTTAAGTTTAATAAACAGTTAAAAAAAAATCTTAATTTCAAAAAGTGATTGGGAAACCATCTTTTGCAGCAATATTACTTTTGCGTGAATATATGTTTTTATTTTTACTTACCGTAAAGGATGAGCACTTCTCTATACCTCCCCAGCCCTACCACTTGGTAAAAGAATCTAACAACAGATACACGTATTTATCAGTGTCGGCTCTGCCCCTCATCTCCCCAACTCTGAGCTATGGCTCCCCATCGTGAACTCGTCCTCTCTGCAAGATCTTTACCTACTTCTACTTAAGTTTTTTTTAATGCTTTGCCTTTTAATTTGGAATGCTTTATTGAACACCATTAGTAACTTTTTTGGGCCCTATTAGAGTACCAGCAACCAAACAGAGAAAGTACTATTATTTTAAACTCTTGTACTCTTGTACCAAACTGAATGAGACTGAGCTATATGTACAAGGTAGTTTGTGGATGCAAAGCCTGCAAATAGCAAAAACATAGGGTTAGCGACCGCAAAATGCCATTGAGCAATGTACAAAAGCCATTTTGCGATCCAGAAGAGCCATCCCGATTTGCCAAACTTCTTCCACAAGCATTATGAATCTTAAATACGAGGGGGCATGAAAGAGGTGACCCTCCTGGTTGCGAGTCATAGAGATGGTGTGGCAACTCATTGGGACAAAAGAAAAGCTATGACGTAGGTTTTTTCCACGGTGATGTCGAGGGGTGGGATAGACTGTGGTCCAGCATTTCACCATATGCTCCCCCAATGTCTTTCAATCAAGTTTAACATTGCAGTTGTAAAAAATAACTATTCTATTTGTGAAAATGTGAACTCAGGGGGGAAGAAGGTCTGCTATTCCACACAAGCATCTACCCCTGTGTTCACCGGCTTTTGTAGGTTGTTCGGCAAAATGCATCCTGTATCATTAATAGTCATGAGACTGGAGGTTTTGTAATCTTCTGTGTATACACATTTTGTTACAGAAATAATTAGGACATTGCTTGTATCTGAAAACAGAGTTTGCAAGCCTGTTGGCATGAAATTTGTACTCTCTGGTTGGCAAACTGCTCTTTATACATTAGGGCCAGGTTATATACACAAACCAATTCTGAGAATCTGGCAATAACAACAAGTGTCCCCTGGTTTACACTGAGTACCTCTCTCAGCAACTCACTGTTACCGTGAGAACACAAAGGGGACATGTGCAAGGATTTATACATCAACGTACAGTTCTATTTCTGCAATAAAATTCAGAAGCATATTGGTGATGCAGATATGTAGCAGAGGGGCAGATCTAATTATTACAGCATAACAACAGTACATCATTAGCAGAAGAACACAACCGGAGCATAAAAACTCCCTTACCAACATATGCACCCAGCTCCTGCAGCTTTCCCTTAATGGCGCCCTAAGGAGAATGAAAAAATAATGATACAAATTAGAGGCATAGTAGGAAAATCATATGCCTCCCACTGCCTCCCAAAAAAGATTAGACAACAGCGTGTTTGTTCCTCTGTCAGCACTGTGAACATGAACATGGCTGAAAATGAAGTGTGAGTTGGAGGCGGAAGAAACTAACACGTTAGAGAATATTTTTAGAAGTGCGTAAAATCTACTCAGGAGTGAAGGTCAATCAACTATATATTCAAAAACATAGGCTCCCCTCTCCCGCCTAGTTTGGCTTTGTGGTGGACTAAGATCTGGCACATTTATGCTATGGAACGATTGACTGCATTGGTTGCGGACAAGATGTCTAAATTTGAGCACATTTGGGCACCCTTTAAGATGCATGTCAACAGAGACAGGGCAAAGATGTATCCCACCATCGCTTCACACGCTCTCCTGCGGTGAGCCCGGATGGATAGCTTGTTGTCATCCAGAACTGGAGCATGAGGACTGACGTGTGACAATAACCAATCCCGCCACCAATGTTATCTCATCATGTTGACTTATTGGCTTAATGGCTCTCTTCATGTTTGACTTACTGATCGTATTGCATTGCCTATGTACCAATGTGGCTCTGTTACCCTTTTGTGCTCACGTTATTTTGCTTGTTTTTTATTGGTATTGAGATTACCCTGGACTTTCCCTCGCATCTTTCCATTTTTCCTCTTTGTGTTTTTTCTACATGTTCGTAATGTTTTACAAATGAAAAGAACCAATAAATAAAGTTTAAACAAAAAATAACTAATAAGCTAACACATTAGAATGTTACTTTTTATAACTTTTTGTAAGGAGTTTGTATTCAGCTAGGCAGTATGCAGATAAGATCATGACACAAAATTAATATAACTTTTAATAAAGCAACGATTGTACAATAAATTTATGTTTTCATAGTTTTTATTGAATTTTACTTTGCATAACTTGAGGCAGACATACCCGCCTTAACTTGAAAACAATAAACCCCTAAGCTTCCACAAACAAAAACCCACCTTAGCTTGTGTGATACTAACATCTTTGCCATCCCAAGTCTCTTCGCGCTCCTGCTTTACAATCCCTGGTCCAGTTCTAGAAGGCCCTCTTCTGTCGCAGAGAACCAAGACTCTTAATTTACTAGGACATATTAAGCCTATATCATCCTTGTATAAAAAAGTCCAAACCGGATCTCACATTTTGTTGAATTTGTGTGATTCGTTTATTCAATTCATATGCCACTTCTCATATACTAATAATCGCCACAATTCATACAATAAATTTAGACCTGTTGTACCACACAGGATTAAAAGATCATGTCCAAGACTGGGTATTTCACAATCTACCACGAAACAGGGTCTGAAACAGGGGAAATAATCCCACCATTCTCCCTAAATAAATCTAATGAGTCCCAGGATAGCCCCTGTCCTGATATATTCCTTGCTCCGGGTAGTGGTGATCCTTTCCCCTCAGCCAGCCAACTATTAGCGTGGGTCCAGCAGTGCACCAATGGCTCGCTATTTCTCTCTTTAATCATCAACATCAGGGAGCGGTGTGCCCATCGAGTCTCACTGCTACTCCATAATGCCAAGAAGTCCTACAGTTGGGTCTAATTCGACTGGCCAACCCACCACTTGTGATAGAATCCTCTGCACTCTACCCCAGTAGGTTTGGATTGTTGGCCATTCACATACCATACGGGTAAATGTGCCTGTAGCAGCCTGAAAGCTTCTGTCCATTATCCATAGCTTCCCAGATGTATAGTACATTGTGAAAAAACATTAATTTGATCAGTCAATAGCGGATGAATATTGCTAAAGTCCAAAAGGCCATTTAGTTCTCTGTCCACTTCTAGCATTTTGATTTCATTCTCATTGTGCTCAGAGATGTAAGAGGGTGTCAAGTGCAATTATGACCTTATCTATAAATATGGGAGGCAGTGGTGTAACGCAAAATGATGGACCCCACTGCAGAATGTGATGATGGACCACAGCGCCTCCCAGATCGCACAGACATTCATTGGTCTTGGGCTCAATGGGCACTCCCTGAATGGTTGCCACCCCCTGAATGGTTGCCACCCCATTATGCTGCAGGGGCCTGCTCGGCAATTCCTTATTCCATGCCGTGGCACACGTTCTGCAAGGCAGCAATGACATGGCTTGAAGGGTGAGGGGGCCACCTCCAAAACAAGAAACCCGGAGGGCCCATCACACCACGTAACTGCGGGGGCCCCCGTTACACCCCTGACAGGAGGTGCCACTTCCTCTCAGGCAATGTAACGTGATTTTTTGCTTATGAAGTGCTAAACTCCAGGAGATGAGACAATTCTATTCAATTAAGTTTAACGCAAGCCATAATAAAAGGTATCTACAGACCAGGGATGTGTGAAGCTGTAAATGGTCTCATAATGTGTATAAGGAGTTTATGTGGCTCTTTTGTATACGTCTCCACGCCTGAAGATTCCAGGCTCTAAAGCCTTCCAGTGAGGTCAGCCTGGTACTACACCACAGGTCAGTCTCCTGCATAAGTTTGCTCTGTCGAGCCAATCCAAAAGAGAGCCCCCCCACCAGCAGTCCAGGGTAACAATCATAATTGAGGGGAGCGGTAGCTTTATACAGTTCAGCCCTTAAACAAATCAAGTTCTAAAAGGGTTGCACAGTCATCACTCTTTCCGAAAAGCCAGCCATTGACCATGACAAGTTGAGCGTCAGAAGTAGAGTTGGAAATCAACCATGCCAGTCTGCCATTATAAACCAACTGGACACATTTAAGGAAGAGCACACTGGGCTGTTTGTTTAGTCAAAACTAGGTGTGCACATGCCTGCAATTTAACTCAAAAAACCAAGTGAGAATCTCAAGAAGGTAATTTTGGACTGAGTAAAGCAGGCTTGGAAGCACTATCTTTTTGATGATGTTCTGCCTACTATGGTAAGGGAAGTTTATGCCAGCCACTCAACTCATCTCATAATTTATTCTTAGGGATGGGGATGTTGGTGGTCAGACTGAAGCCCCAGCTTTTCTGCTGGTTTATAACAAAGTGAAGCTCAAGGGATTTACAACTGTGTACAGTGACATCTAAACCAAACTCTCCACTTTTACCCACCATGGAGGGTCAGGTATCTTGGATAGTTTGTAGTATCTGGGCCGTAGACAGTATAGTGGTATCAGGGGTGTGGAATTTAATAAAATATCTACTTATCCATGGGGCAGGTTGCTTCATAAATTTTCTTGTCCTGTAACAAAATCCACTTGTCCCTTTTGTGCCATGTAATTCTGCGACAAATTGAGGCAGCAATCTCATTATATAAGAGTTCTGATATAGCCTCTCTAATTATGCCAGGGCTCATACCATAGTAGGGGTGAATACTAGCAATTCCCTTATGTTGCTACGTTTCTGCAGGTCTGCATACTGGGGCTGAAGGTAGTGGTAAGCAATAGTTCAAGGGTTGGAATGCCCTTTTGAGTCTGTGTAAACCTACTAATTTGGGTGTTTTAAGGGTTTGCACCAACTCTTTTCTAATCTTTTCCCGTACTGAAAAAGGTTGGAAATTTACTCCTGACAGTGGCAGACGTAAAACATCTTCCAGGGTTGAGAAAAAAGTGGTTGGAGGAAAAGTGAACTTAAAACATTCAGATTGCAACACTAGCAAATCTACACATGCACATTTGCTCATGCTAAAATGCAGTTCAAATATTTTCTAGGAGTACTGTTCTTGGCCTACTTCTGTAAATTTTTATGAATTCACGGAAATTGTATATATACACTTAATGCAAGGAAATATACCATGGATGCACTTTTGAGACTTTCTTTAATAATTGAGCCTCTAATTAGGCCTGGCGTTAACCGTGACCATTTGTGTTTAATAAAATACTCCCTCTCTCTCTCTCTCTCGATCAGCTAGCTTCACTGTAAGTAACAGTATTCTGCTCTTTTACAAGGAGCATATTGGCACACAAAGCAATTTGGATCAGTGCCTGGAACTGCTGTGGCAATGTGTGCTTTTTGAGACTCAAAAAATGGTTTGCTTTTGCCAATGCTTATTGGAATGGTGAGGGCCCAGCAGCTCCCACACCGATAAGGTTTTACAAAAACCATGCCTAAACAAGTCACACATTGACAAAACCAAAAGGCTGACCACCAATTTCAGACCTACTGGCTTTGCCAGTGCTTGTTTATTTTTGTTTCCCATAATCGTATTTAAACTGGTTGCACTGATTTATCATTATGAATATTTTTGGGGAATACAAGTATACATCAACATGTTACTAAATGATGCTGCAAATATATGGTACCTAAAACCTTACAGTAGTTTAGCAAAATGTTTTTTTCCTACTTGCATTGTTTTGTGAACATTTTATTTTGAAAGCAAAGCATCATCACTCTTGCTTTCAAGCTTCGGCAAATATTTGCATATAATCAGAGAGCATTCTGGGAGCATTATACATAGCCTCATATTACTAAACTTTGAAACCGTGTGTACACATTTATACTGGAACCAGCGTCCGTTGTGCAGGCCGAGCTTACATTTACTTTTAGTGATAACCCTAATAATAAAGGTTTTGCATTAATGAACCATAAATACAAGTTTGAACAGCATTTAACACATGGACACAAATATTAACTTAACTGCAGACATTGCCCTTTCCTGATCCATAGTGTGGTACTGTAAACAGGCAGCCAAAGGGTTTGTGCTGTAGGGGGTTGGGCCTACTTGTCCAAAGGACAAAATACACATGAAAACGTGTTGCCCTTGACCTCAAACAATATGTCCCAGGCGTCGGGCTATAGGAATTCCACATCCCTGCTGGTATCCATTGCCACACCATGACCCACAGCAGTTGATGGCTTGTTTCCGCCACAGCTTTGGTACATTTGTCTACCTTGCCCTATCCACAAGAGCATGTTACTCTTGCCTTCGGCCAGGTTTGCATTATTGTCGATTGATTTACGATGACCTTATTTACGATGACCTCCTAGGCCTTCCCTTTCAAAGTGGTGTGGAATGTATCACAACTAGACCTCCCAGCTGCCTCCAAGTGAGCCAGTGGTTTGTCAAATCAAATGTTATCATACAACATATGTCAAGCCAGCTAACCCAGTGATCTCCACTGTTTGGTACGGGAGGTGGGGGACTTCATTCAGGCAGACTCATGTGATGCTGTTGGGCACAAACTACACAGGAAGAGGGAGTTTCTTAGAGTGGACTTCAGCGGTTTCCAACACCCAGGATCTGCAGCAACAGCCAGGCACCAAAATACAACACAGACCCCTGTAATCCATCGGGAGCTAGCATGACTTGTTGCATCATAAGGTCCTAGTCAGATCGCCCTGGGCATGCGTGGCAGCAGACAGAGCATGAGCAGCTGGGAAGATCACCACAACTGTTCCTTCTTCACCAGGGACTTTAATCTCCCCGGACACTACAGCTGCATCTGATGATGCCTGTATGTGAAGGAATCAGCAGGATTATGTAGCATTGTGTAAAGCGGCGCATCCAGAGCCAAGTCATCTGTGTCTGCCATCTCATATGGTCAGCTATGCCCACAGCATGTTCTTCAATAGTCTAGGATACCAGTAAAGTAATCACTTGTTGCTGAAAAATCGAACATTTTATATCAAACATGAATACAAATTCTAAATTTGTTTAGAGAGACAAAAGGAAAAGAAAAATGAATTGGTCAGAAACTGTTGAGCTGAGGTCATAAATCACACTTTCATTGACTTATAGGTTTACCACAAACAATTACTGGTCTCCCTAAAATGCTGTTAAAGATACTTGTCTGGATGGACTTTGTTCTCGAAGATTTCAGAAAGGTAATTGCTTTGGGTGTAAAATGCCTCCCGCAAGTCCGACTCAAAGAACGCCTGGCACTCTTCTACAAGAGGCAAGTCAAAGTGGAATTGCCAACTTAGCTGAAAGTTGTTTCTTGGATACTTGCTGTCAGACCAAGACAGGAGACACATCAGCACCACAGATAGATCTCAAGATCAAAGAATCTCAGTTGAGCGGGAGAATAAAATCTAATACCCTGCAACAATTTGGAAACCAAAGGATGTTCACCAGTGGGGTTATCTCCACCAGGAATGGGACCAGCAGCATAGCCATGCAATAGGAATTCACAGTGCTATAGGAGAGGCCTCAGCTGCAGAAGATGCCAGGAAATTTACCACAAAGGTTACATCTGCTGTCATGAGGTTCAAATCCTGTCCCACACTCCAGCATGTTTATATGTAAATGGCTGATCGAGTAGGACTAGGCCTGATCGATGAGACTAAGAACTTGTTTAGAACGTTCTGCTTCTTGTCAACGCCTCCAGAAAGTCTCCAGGCGGTAAATATTAAAAGATTAATGGATGAGTTATCCCTGTGTGTCCCAGAGAAAAGTCAGAAAAACTGGAAGAATCTAGCGTTGTTGGCACATAGCTCAAGGAAGACTGGAAGCCATCTTGGTGTCCTCAACAAAGTAGTAAATGTGGGAGGAGCCAAGATGGCGGACGGACAGGACGTCTGAGCTCCCGGCTCCGCAGCCCGTCTGCTGTTTACATGACATCCTGATCTTTAATCCTGCCTACGGCGCGAGCAAATGTAACCACGAATGCGCTGACACTTTCCGCATTCCTCCGATGTCCCCGCCGGCTTTTTTGGTCGAGGATTCATAGAGTTTGCCGACTTTGGACTTTGCCCACGCACTCTGGCCCGACCACCGCCACCGGACACCGCGTATCACGTACGGTGAGACGACCTGGGGCCGGACCGGCGCCTGGGGAAATGTGACCGGCTGTGGAGTGGGCGGCTTGGCGGAGCCTTCTTCGCGACGGAGAGAATTCCTGTATGATTGGGTCCGGGCTGGCGAACCTTCCTTTGTCATGCTACCAGCGGTCAGAGCGGTATCCATTTTAGAGCGCCCACCACCCGCATTGCTATACAGCCGAGGGCTCTCACATCGTGTGAGCCCCGTATAGCGAGCAGTATCTCTTCTTGCCTTAAATGCTATTCCTCCGTCCTATGGAGTCACCCTCACCCCTCCGATGTGGGCTGACTGCAAAAATGGTGGCGGTGCCGGTCTGCCTCGCCGGAAAGACGGAAGCCTCCATATCCCTGACGCAAGCTGCCCTGCCTACTGTCGAGCTGGAGGGTGTCCCGGTGGCGCCTTTGCATACTGCCGACATGCTGAAGCGGGGAGTAGACCTGACCTATGGTGATATCCTTCTAGCCCTGGAAGACTTGAGGGCGACATGGTGGCAAAACACTCGAGAACTGGAGCGGAAGATCGATGTCGCTATGCCATCCAGGGAACTACTGCGGTTGTCTGACCCCCCAATGCCTCTCATTCCCTTCGAGGCGGATACAGTGTGGCGACAGGGGGATGCTGTGGAACGTCCTCTCCCTGGCTACAGTGTCGAGTGTTCTTTTAATGACAAAGTTGCAGATACAAAGCTCCCTTCCACTTTACAAGCTGAGACTCTGCCTCTGCAAGTGTTGCCACGGCTTCCTCAACATCGCCGGAGTGTGTGCCGTTCTGTGGGGAAAACTGTGTTGGTCACTATCGATGTGGTGATGGTCTATGATTGGGAACTCTCGCTTCCTCTTCCTCTGCGTCTTCTCTGCCGGGAGCGGCCATCTTGCTCCTTTGTTCTGCCTGAGGTACACTCCCAGCGGTGGCCATGCTTGGTGGGGTTTCAGCGTTCTGGCCAGGGCTGATGTTGACTCCCTTGATGATCCTGCCTGACTGCCTGGCATGACCCGGACTAGAATATTTGTCTAGGTATCTGATGTGCCGCATGCGTGTAATTTGCTATTGTTGATTGCGGGGGTGGATCTGTGGGGCCACTTAGGATCGGGCCAGGGCTGGGCGATTTCCTTTAGTTTGCTGTACGTATTGGCGGGCGGGGATTAGGATGGGATTGCTAATTATCTGATTTATTCGCACATTTGGAATGGAGTCTTCCCACCTGCTGCTTTGCTTGCTACTTCAGTTGTGCGGATGATATTCAGGGTGGGGGATGCTTATGGGGCTGGTGGTGACCGGGAGTATGTAAAATTTCCTCCTCCTGCCTTCTCTGGGAGTCGGAGACTGGGATGTTCTTTCCCACTCTCCAGACTCTCTTTCCCACTTGGGGTTCTTTCGGGGCGACAGGCATGCCTATTGGGGGGGGGTGGGCCGTGGCCTTCCGCTGGTATGCAGGGTGGGGGGATGGGATGTGTTCTATGTCCTTTCTTTGTCTCTATGGCCCTCTTTCTCTTTCTTTCTCTCTTCTTCTTCGGTTTCTTTCTCTTCTATGTTTCTGTGTTTCTTCAGGGTCGGGGTTCAGTGTTAGTAGGGAGTTTATTGCGTTCTATCATTCTGTGGTATAGCGTTTGCTCTTAGTTCCTGGATGGTGGCCACCTGTTTCCTTACAAATGCCTTCCTATATAACGCCTCCTTCTGGGTGCTCCGTGAACGGTGATGTCTCTCCTGGTCAGTGATCAGCTTCGACTCTTTTCGTAGTTCACTACATTGTACTCGACAAAATCATAACATTAAACCTTTTCTTATCCTGACATTATTGTTCTATGTTCTACACGGTACTTTTCACTCAGAGATTGCTGATATGTCATAGCGGCCGGCCCCGAGGGGTTGTAGGCAGACGCTGTGTATTGTGCATTTACCAAAATAAAGGTTTTAATAAAAAAAAAAAAAAAAAACAAAGTAGTAAATGAGATCTCTTGTGCTCTCTACTTTATGATCTGGAGTGATGCACTCAAAAGCATGGGAAAGGGAGGGAAAACATAATTCAATCCCTCCCAGTTCTGAAAAAGGAATCCATCGCCACTGCGAATGAATCCGGACTCCAACTGCAAAAGTCAGGCAGGATGCAAAAAGCTCCTTTTAACATGGTTCTCATTTCTCCATTATCCTGGCAAACAAAGATTAATTCAAATGCCACTCACTGGAATCCCTGCGTTGACGGAAATCCAATCTTCCGCACTGTTCTTCTTGCCTGGGTGATGCATTGCCAGTACAGATAGGTTGAGAGCCAGGAAGTAGTGACAAAAGTCTTAAGCAATGTCTGCTAATAAGAAAGAGTTAGTTCCTCTACAGCCGGTTGATATATTGGACTGCAGAGACACTGTCCATTTTTAAAAGGATACAACGATGGGTCCTCTGCTAGGTGTAAGTAAATGTCTTTTTTGCATGATCACCCTCAAAGTTTTTAACTAATGCAGCTTGTTTATCATTTGCGAGAGTGCACGGAGGCCTGCTGACCAGACCTCAAGGCCAGTGATCTAACCCCTTACAAAACTTATGTTAAATCAGCTACTCCCAATTGGCATAAGCTGACGTACTTATAAGTCTCTAGTATATAGTACCAAGAGTGCCCACGGCCTGTAAGGCAGAGTGTCCCCCGCAGGGCCTCGGTACTGGATGTGCCATCCTGTCAGTGACAAAGTACAAATTGGCTCCCAGCCTGCCACTGCAGCCTGGAAGAGCAGTTTTTATACTGCTAGTTCAACTTTGCCATTCAACTCAATGGCAAAGCCCCCACTTATTTTAACAATATATGTAAGTCTCCCCTAAGGAAGGCCTATGGAGCCCCAAGGCAGGAAGCTGTATTTTAATAAGCAGGACATATACTTTTTATGTGTCTTGACAGCAAACCTTCCAGATTGTCATTTTTGCTGTTGAAAAGTCAGTAGCCCCACTGGCTAACAACACAGGGTTCTCAGCCCGGGTAATTTCTGAATGGGACTACCAAAATGTGTACTTCAAGGTATCAAATGTATTATGGCATTAAACCCAACTAGCTGTCCAAGTCAAATTTAATGTCCTTTTCAAGGAAAGGCAACTTTTAGCAATTTGCCACTCTGTTTGTTCAATGGGCTCACACAGCTGCTAGTAACCAGACCTAGGAAATGGGGCGCTGCTATACTTCTCCATAAACATCTTGCGTATAGAATCTTCCAACCTTGCAGAATAATTCTAAAGATACCTGGAGAATAATAGGGGCTCGGTGACCGCGGTGCAGGCATTGTGGGGGACAGGAAAGGCCGTGCTTTGCTGCATGCGGATGAGGGATTTGGCGCTGATTAAATGGAGGCTTTCACACTCTAGACAGCAACTAGAAGCATGGATCGGGTCCCTACTCTTCCTCTCCAGACCCGTCTAAGGAGATTCTACTGGCTAAATACCAACATACTTTGTACCACAGAGGCAAAGAAATGCTTCTTCACATATGAAAGAAACATTATAAAAGGGGTGCAAAGATGGGTAGGCTGTACTCTGTCAACAAGATTCTTCTAGGACGATCCCTGCTATTCGAGAGACCCAGAGGCTCACCTCGTCACCCATCCGACCGCAATAGTGGCCGAATTTTAGAAATATTCTGAACGCCCCCGGCCCCAGACGTAGAATTGACCTTTTTTGACACCTTACAACTACCAAAGCTGACGCACATTCTATCTGTAAATCTGGAGGGAGCGATCAATACCATGCCCACCGGGAAGGATCCTGGTGAGGACGCCTTTCCGGTTAAACATACAAAAGCCCAGACCATGCCCATCTTAGTCTACGCTTATGAGCCCCTAGACATCGGGCATCTCTCTGCGGATGTTCTCAGTGCAAGAATCTCTGTGCTCCCTAAACCAGGGAACAAGAATGTTCTAGCTATTGCCCGATTTCTTTGATAAACGCAGATGTTAAGATTATGGCAAAAGTTTCGGCGACACGTTTGAATAAAGTTATCAAAACTCTTATTCACTACTCCCGGCTGGGCTTTGTCCTGGGATGCTCCTCGACCAATAATTTACGTACTCGGTCTCATATTTTAGGCAGGTGAGGGACGAGGTGGAAGAGAAGGTCATCCTATCCTTAGTTGCAGAAAAGGCTTTTGATCGTATTGATTGGCGTTACCTCTTTCGGACCATGGAGAGGATGGACATAGGTCACAACTTTCTCACACTAGCCAAGGGCCTGAACTTTGATCCTACTGCATCTTCCACTTGTAGGGTTTCTCATGTCTGTATTGTGATATCCACCCGGCACCAGAAAGGGGTGTCCCTTGTCCCACTGTTATTCCTGTTGACTCTGGATCATCTGGTGACTGTAAATAAATATAATGACAACGTTAAGGGCATTCACATGACAGTGGGTGAGAGCAACACCTTTTACTAAGCAGACAACATCCCCTTGACATTATCAGCCTCAGCAGCTACCCGATTTCTCAACTGGACTCTTTATCCCAGTTTTTGGGTTATTAGATAAACTGGACAAAATACAAGGCCTGACCAATATCACCATCCACTACGAGACCCTCTCTGGGTAGCCTACTTCTCAAGTGGCTTCAGTTCTTTTTAAGATACCTCAGGGTGCATATTAATCGGATCTGGAACACATGGTTCTGAGCAATGTGCAGCCTATTGTGGATTGTATGGCGCACGATTTAAAAGGGTAGTCTGCCCTGAAGCAGTCACTGTGGGATGGGTTACAGATCATCGAGATGAACGTCCTCCCCAAAATTAAATACATATGTGGAATGCTGTCCCTCATTATATTGGCCTCCCGTTTGCGGAGCATGCTGCACTCCATCTACCAATTCACTTGGGGTTTGGATAGACCAAGAATAAAGAGGGCTAAGCTGCACTCCTCATCAGAGAATAGCGGCTTACGTCTCCTGCAGCTGGGGGGATATTGGTTGGCACAACAGCTGACCCACTACATGTACTGGTTGCCTACTTCCAGGTACATAACCTTATGGGTGTTTCTGGAGCGTCACATATTGGAGACGCCTGGGGACCCTGCCATTTATTACACTTTGAGGCCTTTGGTTACTCCTCTCCTCAACCCAATCATTCATTCTTCCCAGTACACGTGGCATAGGGCTCATAGGCTGGTGCAAGTCCTGAGCCGTGTTCACTCTAAAGCCCCACTTTGACACAATGCGGTAGGTCGGGGAGGAAATTCACTGCTCCATTTGGTTTGCTGATGGTATTCACCACATGGATGATATGGTCTCCAACGGCTCTATCAAATCGTTCTCCTACTTGGGAGATGGAATCGCAAATTCTGTCTCAACTATACAGGATACAATCAATTGCCCCACACCTTAGTAATTGTCCTGGGGAAGGCGCAAATTGATCACCCTAGCTTGTCCATTAATCAATATATCTACACTTGGAAAAACTTTGGGGGGCTATTGCAGGACTGCATGCCATGATGCTGTACTCCCGTTTTACCTCTACCACATCTACAGCACTGTGTGTCTGGTGGGAAACTCATCTTAACCCGCAATTCTTGGATAATGAATGGTATATTCTACTGGCAGACTTTAATAAAAGATTACGAGAAGCCTTAAGTATAGCTATTTTAAGATCCTTAACCACTGGCACCGGTCACCAGCAAGGTTGCACAATGCCAGTCTTGGTGTGGATTCAAAGTGTTGGAGATGTGGCTTAAGAGACTGCAATATACTCCATATTTTATGGGAATGTGACCGGGTGAGAGCCTTCTGGTCTCGGGTTTGGGACCATATGAGGAAAGATCTAGGAGTAGACAGGCTTTGACTGCTTGGCTACTGCTCCTACATAATACTTCTGACCTCCCCTCTATGACTCAGTTGTGAATAGATGGCTCTCCACTGCTATAGAGGGTGGTTAAATTGGCAATTATGCGACTCTGGAAAGCAACTCTTATTCCCACATTACAGACCTGGTTGGACAATATATATGACATGGCATGCTTTAGGCGCCTTATTTCTTAGCTAATAAACAATTTGCAGATAGTTGAAGAGGTTTGGGGCTTTTTTCTTAACGTTTGAAGAGGTGTCTATGTGTACCTCATCCTGCTTCATGTTCCACACAGACCCCTGTGTGCCATTCCCAGGCACCTTCCTCCTGAGGTCCCCCAGAATTCGATCCCTATTTTTGTTTGCATTCATTAATGGGGTTTCCTTGGTTTGCATCCTGTAGGTACGGGTCAATGTGACTTGGCCTGGAAGGCGCTGGGGTAGAAGGCCATCTGATTTTATCTCCTTCTGTGCAGGTGTCTCCACCTCCACCCCATTGCAGAAGCGTGTTTCCTTTTCCCTTTCTCATCTTAATGGCTGTGCTCTTCTTTTCCCCCCATTTAAGTTGTTAAGTAGTATTTGTTGCCTACTTGCCCACTTTCTGTATTTGCTCTTTGTGATATATACCCAGCTGTTCTATGCATGTCTCATCTCTTTTTGTGGGACATCCATAGTAGCCTGGTCTGCAGATGGATTATGGCTTTCCATTCTACCATGTTGGTTTTCTCTTCCTGAGTGGCGATTTGACTGTGTATTTTTTAATGTAACACTCTTGGTATGGAAATGCTTTATAAGGCACTGAAACAGGAAATATTTCCGAAGTCTGCTTTGGATGTATGGGGCCATTCAGGAGGATGAACATTTCGTTCAGCATCAAATAGTTTTTAAATGAGTGGGGTGGAAACCCAGGAGTCAGATGGTCCTTCTTCTGTATCCGAATCCTCTTACATTCCCTTTTTAGGTCTCGCCTGGCGTATGCTGCGCAGAAATGCGCAGTCTCGCTGGCAGATTTAATGATTTAGGGTAGCTTTCACAAGCGGGGTTTAAGCCCCGCCCCTCTTTTCCATTGGCTGCCATCACCATTTTTGGTAAACGGTGGCCAGCCATTGGAAAAGAGCTTCCAGTGACGTACACTTTTCTCTTTTAGAGCCGTCCCAGTTGGACTGGCTGCCCCGACTTACTGCTGGCGTAAAAGGTCTGTTATCTTTATGGGGCCAAACACATGGCCCCATAAAGATAAGAAACCTTTTAGCACAAAAGGAAGTCAGGCGAGCCAGTCCAACTGGGATGGCTCTAAAAGAGAAAAGTGTCTCTGGCTTCTCTGGTGACTTTAACAACCGTGGGCGCTATACCTCGACATTGTCACGCGAGAGCTTGTGTCTCACTCTTCGCCAACCAGCAGGAAGTGCGTGAATCTTCTGGGAGCGAGGAGCACTTATGGAGGGGAGAGAGTGTATCCCCCACGAGCACGAGATTACCTCTGAGGCACGTGGCAGTGAGTGCACGTGTGAGGGCGTGTGAGATCCGCAGAGCCGTGTTTTTTGTCTTGCAGTTTTATATAGCTCGAACTCGACCCGGAGGTATCATGGCGCTTTACACGAGCACCAGCTGTTCCAGATGGGCACATCCATGTTTTGTTAGGCGTAGGGAGATGAAGTGATTTGCCCAGAATCACAAGAGGTTGAGCCGCAGAGACTCGAACCTGGTTACCCAGCTTCGAGGTTGTACGCTCTAACCGTTAGGCCACATCTTAATGAGTCCAGCCTGCAAGGACAGGGGCCCATGTACTTACACTCCAGAGTGTGTCACTCTTAAGTTTGTCAGTCCGGTGTGTCTCTCCTGAGGTTATCACTCATGGATGTATCACTACCGGGTGTGTCATTACTGAGGGTGTCACTCCTGAGTGTGTCACTGGGGCGTGGGGTAGAGCAAACAACCCCGTACTGGTCACCGTGTTCTATCTGTATGACGATGCTTGTTTAAACCCGAGATGAGCTTGGTGGGCGCTATACCCCGACTTTGTCACGTGAGAGCTTGTGTCTCACTCTTCGCCAACCAGCAGGAAGTGCGTGAGTCTTCTGGGAGCGAGGGGCACTTATGGAGGTGGGAGAGTGCATCTCCCACGAGCACGAGAGCATCTTTGAGGCCCGTGACAGTGAGTGCACGTGTGAGGGCGTGTGAGATCCGCAGAACGGTATTTTTTGTCTTGTAGGTTTATATAGCTCGAACTCAACTCGGAGGTATCAGGGCGCTTTACACGAGCACCAGCTGTTCCAGACGGGCACATCCATGTTTTGTTAGGCGTGGGGAGATGAAGTGATTTGCCCAGAATAACAAGAGGTTGAGCCGCAGAGACTCGAACCTGGTTACCAAGCTTCGGGGTCGTACGCTTTAGCCGTTTGGCCACATCTTAGTGATGCGGCCACGAGACGCGATATGTGGTGGGGGAGGGGGAGAAGCGGGAGTTGTGTGCGCACGCGGCCAATCCTTGGAAAAACAAGCATTGAAAATGCAATAGGTCTCGCCTTTGATTAAGTTAAAGCCATTTGCTTTGCTAATGGTATTGTGTAGCAAAGCAAATGGCTTTAACTTAATAAAAGGCGAGACCTATTGAATTTTTAATGCTAGTTGGAGTGAGGTGCCAGGATTCTTCATCATCTTTATCTGAGGCATCTCATTCTACATTCCCATCAAAGTTGCCTTGGGCAGAAATTACGCAGTCTGCCGTGTCATCCTCTTCCATTACCCCAGTTGTATTATAAAACGTACCCAATTGTGACCTCTTTAGGTTCTCCTAGGCGTCTGCTTTAGATTGAGATTTTTTTTTACCCTTCTCGAGAAGGCCTTTGGCGGTTCACGGTAGGGGTTGGCTGAAGGGCCGCGGCTAACCCACTGCTGCGTCCAGCCTTTACCCATGCACAGTGGGGGACTGGTCACAAGGCCTGCATATTTAATTACCATACGTTAATCCAACAGTCACCCACTATGCCCAAAGGCCGTGCACAGCAGGGGGTTGGCCGTAGTGGCCAGCCTGAGGCCAGGCCCTGCGGCCAACCTCCGCATGCAGCCAACCTCCCAAAATGCAGGCAACCCCATACTGCGCACGGGCAACGTACATCGCTGTGTGAGTGCCTGTGTGGGTCTGAGAGTGCCTGAGTGTGTCTGAGAGTGCCTAAGTGGGTCTCTGAGTGGATGCATCAATGAACATATGGGTGTGTGAGGGACTGTATGAATGGGTTTATAGTGTGTGTGTGTGTGTGTGTGTGTAATAGGTGTATGAGAGGTGTGTGGCTGTATGGATGTGTGTGGCTGTATGGATGTGTGTGGGTGTGTCGTTGGTTTTGCTGCATAGGCGAGTGAGTGGGTGTTTAAGTGGCTGTGTGGGTCTGTGAAGGGGTGTGTAAGTGGCTGTATGGGTGTGTACATGGCTGTGTGAGTGGGCGTGTGAGTACCTGTGTGAGTGTGTAAGTGGTTTTCTGGGTCTCTAAGTGGATTTATCAGTGACTGTACAAGTGTATAAGTGAGTGTATGGGTGTGTGAGTGGTTGTGTAGGGGTGTGAGAGTGTGTGAGTGGATCTGTGAGTGTGTGTGTGTTTTTTAAATTGGGAACTGGATCCACTGCAGATTCAAACAGGGGCCACGCTGAGCTCTACGGTGGATCCACAGGGATACCTCACAAACCCATCCATATCTCCCATGAGGTCAGCTTACCTATACCCTGAACCCTGCTGTCCCTTTTAACTTTTATTTTCAACGCCCCAGGACCGTATCCCTATACACAAAATGATAGCCACAACTTTACTGTCAGGTTGCGGCCAGCCAATCACGGGATTGGTGTTGGCGGGTCGATCCGCACCCCTAGGTATACATAAATATCTTTTCTTCAAGAACTCCAAAACTACTGAACAAATTTACACCGAATTACGAAAAGCACCCTTTCTGGGCTAAGGTTTAGCTATCTGCTAAATTTGGTGTAATTTAGTTCCGCGGTTCTTTTGCTGCAGTTATGGTCAAAATCCGTATGGGAAAATGCATGTTGGGACTCCCCCTTTTTCTCGGCCCCTGCTTAGCGAGTCATCCCGAAACTCTCCAAACAGCAACTGAAATGAGTGCCAAACTAGTTTTAAAAGGTTTTGTAAAGATTCATCAAACAACGCAAAATTATTTGCAAACCATTAAACACTTTTCCTATGGAAACTAGGTCCTAACTAGAACTACCTACTGGTGGCCGCCAGTAAAAAATAAAAAAAAACATATACATACATACAAATATATATTTCACCCCACAGAAAATCTTGCATTTCTCATCCACATGACATCAATTACAGTTTGCTTGATACGATATTCACATGAAAAAATAAAAAAAAAAATTCAAATCCCCCGTAAGATCAGCCTTAATGGCTTCTTTTGTTGCACATAGGACTCTTTGCAGCTTTTGGAAAGATAAAACCTGCCCTATATCATTTTTGATCTATTAGGAACGAGAATGCTCCGTCATTGCTTCATATGCCCACTGGGGCTTCCGTTTTTGAGGCTAATAATGCACAAATATCTCATATTTAAAATTTCATCTGTCAGCATCTGATTTTATGTTTACACACAAAAAAACTTTTTTCAAGTGTATGATCGTTGATCTCCACTAGCGTTTTAGTTTTTTATTTTCTTGCACGGTTATATATAGAGGTGGGTAAGCTTCTGCACTTGGATGTCCTATAGGAAGCCACCGCTCTCCATTTGGGATCGGACTGAATTAGGTGGAGGTGCTGCTGGACGTCTACCTTTCGGCTGCAGACGCGCATTCGCTAATGTTTCACGTTGCTCTGTCCATTGAGTTGTGGCGATCCCTGTGTATATAATAATGATCACTTTCTGTAGTCGACATCACTTAGACTTTGATATTATATATAGGGGCTGATTTTCCCTTTTCTTTAAATGTTACACATGACATTATCATTGCCCTGTATAGATCGGATTTATTCAGGTGGAGCTGCCATTTTGCGTACTCGCTACAATTCCAGCTCACAGGCCTTTGCTATCTTGGAATTGTGTGTTTTTTGGTTATTATTTATTATATATTGTCTGTCTTTAAATTCTGTGACTGTTACCCCACAACAGTATGTGCTTGAATATCTTTGCCAGACTAATCTGCCCATTTAATAATGGCGACTGACTTAGCAATACACAACGGTAACCACCAATGCGGGATCTTGGACGCACACTCATTGATTTTCACTTCATGAATGGGCTGAGTCCCGTATATTTATACGCTATGGCGGGGTTCCTGTTTTCTACCGAGGAATATGCCGTCTTACTAGGAACTCTACACGTACTATTGCCGGTAAGAATATATATGAGGGTTTATACATGCTCCGAATTTGTGGGGTCATCTGCATTTTACAACTTATGCCCGTGGCTTAGATTAGTTTCGTATATTTATTCTCGCTGGACTTTCCGTTTCGATCGGTTTTTTCTATATTTCATTTAGACATGCCCTTGCTGTCCGGCATTTGTTTGTGTCTCTATTTTAGTGATATCATACACATGGAGTCATTCTTACAACGACTCGCGACCGGGGGCATATCATTGGTGCCCTGTGGTTATTTATTTGAGTTAGGTACACCGTACGGTTTCTAGTTTTTTCTGGTTCAGACTTCCCACCGTTATTTGTGTACCACGTTGCTATGGTAACTATGAAAGAAGTATACTGTCTGTCGGATTCATTTCCCCTGTTGTCATGTCATTTATTTACGACTGTTGTAGTACCTATGTATATTGCTATTGCATTATTGTTTTGTAGTTCTTGAATATTAAAAGGAACTTAGATTCCATTTGACATTTTAAATATATTTAGCATTTTTGTTCTTATCTATCATTAGCGAGCTCATATATGCAGGTTATCATACTTTGTATGCAATTTGAATGATTACTCTTAGAGTTCTCTATGGTCACAACATGACAAGCATGGCTTACAATGCCTTTTTAATATAATTCTGGACACTATTTCTCCTTTCCTTCTTTCAGACTATTGTAACGCATGGGCTATACACTATACTACGTCAAGCCTTCGAGACTTGTTCTACTTTAGGAACAAATAGATCTGACTCAAGGTATGCAATGTGTTTTTTCCACTCCCCCCTCCTGTTGTTTAAAAAGATGAATAAAGAGGAAAATAGGAAATATTTTCTTTTTCTGTCCTTTTACTTTTTGAAATGCACTATCTTTGTTTGCGTTCTTTTTACGTTGTTCATAAGCTTTCCCAAAAAAAAGTTGTTTCTTGCATATAGGATGACAATAGATCAAATCACTAGACGTATACCAACAATTAGTTGGTTATGGTTAACTTAATATCTGCACATAATTGTTTATAAGGCGGACGTCTTTCCCTAGTTGAGCTCTCACCCGTTAAACATTTATCTGTAAATATGTACATTATGAATTTATATTCTTTGCTCGTTCATTTTTATGTTATCTCAAATGGTTGTTTCTCTATGATTGTCTACAGAATGTCTTTATAAAAATTCTTACATCATGTGGTCATTGCATGTTGTTAGTCCTGTGCTTCTGTGATTTATATGTAATATATATGTTGTTTTATCATGTTACAGCCCTGATGAAGTTCCCCTTGAGGGAATGAAACGCGTTGGCTGACCACCCTTTTATCAACTTTAATCTATTTCTAAATAAAGAGGATATTATGATACAACACTGAGGCCTATTGGACTATTTCAATTGTGCACCCCCTTTCGTATTTTTTTTACATACAAATATATATTTATATACATGCATATACACACACATATATTACTGGTGGTCACCAGTAGGTAGTTATACTTAGGACCTAGTTTCCAAAGAAAAAGTGTTTGATGTTTTGCTAATAATCGTGGCGCCGTTTGACGAATCTGCACGAAATTTTAAAAACTAGTTCTAAAATATATACATATTTCCAATCACCAATCACCTGAGGTAAGACAAAATGGCTTTGCGCAGGTGCTCAATGTCAGAGCGGATAACAGAGACTGGATCAGCAGTAGCAAAGCATATTAAACAAATGTGACGTCACCTACCAAATCTTGCACATGGATCTCTCCAATATCTTGAACTCTCTTAAGGTAACCCCTATGAAGAAGACACCCTTCCTCCTGCCATCATCAAATTATTCTGAGGAGAGGCTCTCACACCCTTTCTCTACATGGTCAACACCTCCCTGCCTCCCTAAGCCATTAAACATTCCCAGATGCCCTTAAAACTTGTCTCATCATTCCACCGTTGAAGAAGAACCCATCCACGGACTATGGCTACCTCACAAACTTCTGCCCTATTACTCACCACCCATTCATAGGGAAAATTATTGAGAAGCAGTCGCCACACTGCAACAGGAGCACATCAGCAAACATAATCTTCTACAAGACTACCAATCTGGCTGCAGATCACACTTTAGCACTGTGGCAGCAACAACTGAAAAAGTTGACGACACCCTACTTCTCAACATGAGCCACTCCTACTTCCTTGTCTGGCTGGACCTTCCGACAGGCTTCAACACAGTTGACTATCCAACTTAGATCAACACCGTGAAAACAGAACGATTTTCAGACACTATCTTGAAATAGTTCACATTCTACATCACTAACTGGCTCCAAGCTCATGCAAATAGGTTCCAAACGGTCACAAACATTCCCTGTCATCTGAGGTGCACCAAAGGGCCATCGTCCTTCCCCATCATTTTTAACCATCACGTGAAACTCCTCTGATCCATTCTTGCAGAGAGCAACATCAAGATCCATCAATGTTCGCAAACTGCACTTCTAAAGTACTACCGCAAAAGAAAGTAGTACTTTAGAAGTATTATTTGTGAACAGAATTTTGTAGTACGTTTGAGCTGCTAGTGTAGCACTACAAAACATACTACAAAATGCATTTTGTGAATAGCTACTATGCCTTTAAATTTGGTGACGACATGCAAGTTACACTTTTGGAGTAAATAAACACTCAGATTTTGTGAACAGCAAAAAAAGTAGTAAACGTACTCAAGTGAAAATTACGCAAAAGTGTAAGTTACCATAATGAATCAGGCCCTATGTATTTATGTTTCCGCTACAAAAAAATGAATCATTTATACATTGTTTGTGGAAAAAAAATACCAATGAGAAAACCAGACACAGACATAACAGACGTGACTCAGAGCCCCTAAACCCAACTTCCATCCATGAATGCATTAGGGGGCTCTCACACTCTCCACAACCTACCCACACACCCCCACCAAAGCTAGACCCCTGCCCATCCCACATGGGCCAGGTAGTGCTCCCTGGGACCCCATGACTACAGTTGCGTACAACACAACAGCCTGCAGTTCCTGCCGTGGGATCGCTTATATTATAATATGTATTTTTACTGCACACACTGCTCTTTGTATCTATGAGAAGTGGGATGGTGGAGCTGTCAAATCAGTGCATGTAGGCAGGGCTCTAAGTTTCCAGTCCTCGCATTTTACAAATCATTTTAAATCAAGTGACTGACGCCCCCATGTACTAAACCCAAGCTGCAAACAGAGAAGAGCATGCCAGCAAATTAATAGAGTGAGTCAGAGCCGAGCCAAAAGTCTGGATTGGCTCTAAGAGACCCTGCATGAACCAAGCCATGGAAACTATGCCATGTACATCGTGCAAACATATGATATAGTCTCTTCAAAATTCTAAAACGTGTATTTCTTTACCATGTGAAAATGTTTCACCGTAGTACATCATATTATATCACTACATATGCAGACATTTATTAAATGTTTTAAACATGAACTTAGAAACATTAATGGCATTAATGGATCACCCCCCAATGATAATGCATTAGTGAACTAAAAGGTAAGTAGGTAGTCATGTAAACCCTAAACGTGGCCTAGATTCTTTCTGCAGATAGAACATTATAATCTATTACATTAATCAAAAGAGGGGTATGTATAGCGCACATACTGAACTCCAGTAGCAAAAAAGCTCTTATACTTGAGGCCTAGGATCACAAACTTTAGACAAGCAGGGAAAACTAGTATTGATTCCAGGTTATCTGGTTTTACATTTTGAAATTCAGCCACCAGGCGTGTAGCTCTATCTCTTTATCTCCTGTTTTATATCAAATGTCACTATTTTGTCTTTTATGGTTCGCGCACATCGAGAAAAACTAACACACATGTAGCAGCCCTGCAAAGAATGCATCTATTTGGAGGTTGTGAGGGGAGGGGGGGGGGGGGGGGGTCACAAAACAAATGCACCCCATGAAGCTACGTCCCTGAGCAGGGTTGTAGACAACACACCACTTATGTACGCAAACACCATATAATTTGTTATGGCACAGAGTGAATAGCAACAGCAACGTACGAAAACAACGGCCTATGCTAAGCCCATAAACTTTACCGTAAGAATCGCATCTCAGGAGCCAGACAAGCTATTCACTGGCTTTCAGTGGACATAAGAATTTCAAATGTCCCTTTGTCAGAAGCCTGTCCCAGCAATCACTTCCTCAACATAATCTACATGCAACGTGGGTTGATGCCAGTACTACTGACCGCTAAAGGAGTTGCCCTCTAAAATTGTGTGGCAAATTCCGTGGCAATTGTTTTTTTCTAATTCATCACATCATCTTATCACAGATTAATTAGGTTGTGCTACCTTTTTGTATCATTCCTCCCTTACTCCACTTTATAAATTGACTAAAAGTTTCTATTTTGCGGTTGACTATGATTACTGTTGTTTTTTATCAGCTTACCTATCTTCTTGCTAGAAAGTGCCCAATATATTTGGTTGATGCATTACCACCTCAAGGTTCTTGCCAGTTAATGAGAGAACTGCAGGTAGGCAATAGTGTTCTAGCTATTTCTATCAATCTTGTCAGGCAGTGTCCAATAAGGGAGCGCAACTCAAAGAAACCTGTGAGGTGGTGTCCGTTACCAAAAGTATAACATCAAACTTCAATTTATGTATGCTCCTGAACTTCAACATTGGTTTCTGAAGAAGTTCTTTTCATTCGGTTAATTAAGGGAGGGGCATATCAGTATCAGATTCACTATTCTTAGAAAAATAAAGATTGTTATTATTCTTAGGGATATATAGCAGCGTAAACAACAACAACGGTACAAAGGCTGCAAGTTTAATTTGGGGAGTGTTAATCTGCAGAGTATTTACAGAGGATTTCATATGGAATCACAATTTAGATCTGTATTGGCACCAAATGACATATCCAGCTTTTCTTCTCCTAGCGTAATTTAGAAAGACTCGAAAAAAGACTACTGCTGTTGTATGTATTTACATCTCTCCCTAGAATGATATATACATGTAGAATACATCTATACAGGTGTGAAAGAATAGATAATTCAGGTGGTTCACATCATATAAGAAGTCCCACCACACCCTCAAAAGGCAACAGACCTAGGCAATCATAGTGAAGGAAAAAACAGAAAAATAGGGGTGATCTTAAAATAATCCTGTGTTAATTCCCCAAAAATATTAAAATCTATTGTACACTATGCAACTTCTATAAAAAGTGGGAAAAAAGGTGCCCAAGGTTTTAGCCATCTTTCAGGGTTTCTCTCAAAGGAACACACTTAATGTATTTATAATCTAATAATAACTGACAATTATCACATCTGTGCATCCATTACAAATTTTACATCAAACTAAAAGGCATCATCTCCTTTACCTAAGTGTGTTGGTGAATAACAGGGATGCTTTCTGTAATGAGCTATTTAAACTCGGTCTTAAAAGCAGTGAGTTATGATAAAATTATTACATGTAGCGGTACTATGGGTTAATTATCCAATGTTTCATCATATATGCTTATCTGGCAGCTCAATGTATATTTTAACCGCTAAAAGTGATCTGGTCCCTGAAATGCATGCCCTCACACTGCAGACCATTCGAAACAATCTTTTGTTCAGACTAATTTACATAACGCAACATATGTGCATTAATTACATATCATTATTATACTTAAATACATAATTTCAATAAACTGCAGAGCAATTTTGGACTCCTACTCCCCAAAGAAGCAACAGCAGCTGTATTATACGAATATGCAAAGTCCTTTCTCTTGGTTCAGTCCACGTACACCCTTGTCATGAGGCACACAACACAATCATCAAATTTATGAAGAGAGCATACATCATGGATGACCCTATAATAGGATCCTATACTAACATCCAGGACTTCTCGTGACATCAAAATCCATGAAGTTAAAGGCCAAGTGGCTTAAAAATGACAGGCTTGCATAATATTACCCGTTAGTAGAAAAATAGACAACAAAAACATGCAGTCTCGGTGGCCCCAAAACTTTTAAAATACATTTGGCTGACAACTGTGTTCTCATCATGTTACCCCTTGGAATACATCCTGAATAAGTAGTCAAGAAAAGCAATTCACAATTTCAAACAGAAATGTAAAACCCACGTATTCTAACAAAGCACACCTTTCCTCGTCCTTGAACTCAGCCAACAAGCCATTAAGACCAGTGCCTACAGACACACTGGGTTGAAAAGCATTCTTTAAAAGTATTTTGTCTTCAT